>NC_050104.1:18980000-20230000 GCF_902167145.1 Zea mays
GAGGCAAAGATTTTCGAGAAGATGCAGAAGGCGTGATATGGTTCAAAGACCGCTTGTGTGTTCCCAATGTCCAGTCCATTCGGGAGTTGATTCTCAAGGAAGCTCATGAGACAGCCTATTCGATTCACCCTGGCAGTGAGAAGATGTATCAAGATCTGAAGAAGAAATTCTGGTGGTACGGAATGAAGAGGGAAATCGCAGAGCATGTGGCTATGTGCGATAGTTGCCGAAGAATTAAGGCAGAGCACCAGAGACCTGCTGGATTGTTGCAACCGTTGCAGATCCCTTAGTGGAAATGGGATGAAATTGGTATGGATTTCATAGTCGGATTGCCTCGCACTCGAGCCGGCTACGATTCCATTTGGGTAGTGGTGGACCGCTTGACCAAGTCAGCCCACTTCATACCTGTCAAGACCAACTACAGCAGTGCAGTATTAGCAGAATTGTATATGTCCCGGATCGTTTGTCTTCATGGTGTGCCAAAGAAGATAGTGTCAGACAGAGGAACGCAGTTCACCTCTCATTTCTGGCAGCAGTTGCATGAAGCTTTGGGCACGCATCTGAATTTCAGTTCAGCTTATCATCCGCAGACAGATGGCCAGACCGAAAGAACCAATCAAATTCTTGAAGACATGTTGAGAGCCTGAGCGTTGCAAGATCAGTCCGGATGGGATAAGAGATTGCCTTATGCAGAGTTTTCCTATAACAACAGTTACCAGGCCAGTTTGAAGATGTCACCATTTCATGCGCTTTATGGAAGGAGTTGTAGAACTCCGTTGCAATGGGATCAGCCTGGAGAAAAGCAAGTGTTTGGGCCAGACATTCTGCTTAAAGCCGAAGAGAACATCAAGATGGTTCGAGAGAATCTGAAGATAGCGCAATCAAGACAGCGAAGCTATGCAGACACAAGAAGAAGAGAGCTGAGTTTCGAAGTCGGAGACTTTGTCTATCTAAAAGTGTCACCAATCAGAGGAGTTAGAAGATTCGGAGTGAAAGTCAAGCTAGCACCCCGCTACATTGGTCTGTATCAGATTCTTGCAAGACGTGGAGAAGTGGCCTATCAGCTCAGTTTGCCCGAGAATTTGTCCGCTGTGCATGATGTCTTTCATGTGTCTCAGTTGAAGAAGTGCTTGAGTGTGCCAGAAGAGCAGTTGCCAGTGGAAGGTCTTGAAGTCCAGGAGGACTTGACCTACGTTGAGAAGCCAGTACAAATCCTTGAGATTGCAGACAGAGTCACCCGAAGGAAGACCATCAGAATGTGCAAAGTCAGATGGAATCACCATTCAGAGGAAGAAGCAACCTGGGAGCGTGAAGATGATCTGATGGCTAAATACCCTGAGCTCTTTGCTAGCCAACCCTGAATCTCGAGGGCGAGATTCTTTTAAGGGGGATATGTTTGTAACGCCCTGAATTTGGGGGTAGAATTTTTTCTTCTTGTCTCTCACCAAATTCAGGCGTTACCCTTTTCTTTTCTCGTTCCCTCGCTAAACCTTGATCTTTTCCAAAGTTATAGCGGGGTTTGGCTTGGATTTCCCGTGTAAAGAAAAACCCTAAATTACTTTATGTTGTTTGATGCACCATGCCAAACTATGCATTCTTTGATTGCTTAGAGATGTAAGTGCATTCATCTAGAAAGATCAGATTTCGAAAAGGAGAAAAAAAACCTTTTCTTTCTTTTTCTTTTTCTTTCTCTCTCTCCTCTTTTTCTCTCTCCCGCGCCGTGGGCCGCCCCGGCCGGCCTAGCCGCCCCTGGCCGGCCCAGCCCCCCCCCGCGCGCCCCCTTTGGGCCCATTGGCCCAGCCGCCCCCTCCCTTTCCCCCCAATTCCCCCAATCCCTCTCCCTCCCTCTCATTCTCTCTCTTCCCCACCCCAGCCGCCGCCCCCTGCCCTAGCCGCCGCCCCTGCTAGTCGCCGGTTCGGCCGCCCGTCCCCGTCCCCGGTGAGGTCCCCCTCCCCCATCTCCCCTCCCCTTCCCCCTACCCGGCTCGGCCCCGCCGCTCGGCCGCCCCTGCGCCCCGGTCCGGCCGCCCGCCGCCCAGCTCGGCCGCCCCCTGGCCGGCTCGGCCGCCGCCGCCCCTGCCTAGCCGCCCCGCGCCCCTGGCCGGTTCGGCCGCCCCACGCCCCTGGCCGGTTCGGCCGCCCCTGCGCGCCCAACTCGGCCGCCCCTGGCCGGCTCGGCCGCCCCTGCGCGCCCTGCCCCGCCCCATGGCCGGTTCGGTCGCCCCCAGCCCCCCGCCAGCTCGGCCGCCCCGCCGTCGGTTCGGCCGCCCCCGCCCCTGCCCCAGGCCGGTTCAACCGCCCCCTGGCCGATTCAACCGCCCCCTGGCCGGTTCAACCGCCCCCACTATACCACAACCTAGCTATAACGACTTACTTAGAGTCGGTATAAACCGTTATAGCAACGTACTATCAGTCGCTATAGAGTTATACCGACTAACTCTTTCTGACGCTGTAAGCGGCGTCGGCATAAACTTATAGCGACAGACATGTTTATACCGACGGACGGTTAGACGTTAAAGAGATATACCGACTAACATATTTATCCCGACGGACAGTCTGTTAGAACTTATACCGACACACTGTATGATGCGATATATGTATTTTTACCGACTAACAATCAAACGCTACGACTATATGAGCCTAGAAAAATATATTACTAGCAGTTTCCAATTATACTGCATTCATACATAAAGTTCATACATACATAAAGTTCACAAGTTATACTGCATTCATACATAAAGTTTCCAATTATACTGCATTCATACATAAAGTTCATACATAAAAGTTCATACATATGACAATAACAATTGTACTGCATTCATACATAAAGTTCACAAGTTTGCTTAAATAAGCAGCAACAACACTAAGTTTGGCTTGTGAAAGTTCAGAGATACTAGCTAGTACAACCACATGTTGGTTTCACAATTTTTTAAGTTCACTTGCAAATTTCTCTTTTGGAGAAAATACAAAACAAAATATCTAGCTGCATCCATCCAAAAGAACTTTTGATCTTTCTTGTTGTAGCATCCATAGGCACCACCACGATCTGCTTGCTATTGTCATCATGGAGTAAACAAATGACTTACTACCTCTAGGGCCTCCCTCCTGATAAAATTAAAACCCAAATCATTAGTAGACTACTTAGAAATCCATTCCAAAATAAACTATAGAATAGATACCACCATTGCTCCATGATTAAGCTAAATATACAATACCAAACATGGAGATGACTACATGTAACAACATGGAAGCAGTCAACATAACATTACCAAACAGGGCTTACCTGTGCCAACCAAACACCAAGACATCGCACAAGTTTGGTTTGGATTCTGCTGCATAAGTTCTAATGCAGGCTAAGTCTCATGCAAGTCACCAATCAGACAACTAAGCTACAACTACAAGCATGCCAATACAATGATTGGAAATGAAAATGATGCACACCAGAGATACAAATAAATGAACAATAGATCCCATCCAGGAATATTCCACATCAATAGAGCCTTGATGGTTTCATGTATCAACTGCTTACACTACACACAAGGATCTCCATATTAAACAAAGCTCAGTTGCAGATTGACCACCACAGTCGTTCATCATGATTAAATTGTGCAAACCACCACAGTACTTCTACATCATAAGCAAAACATAATATGACCGGAAAGGAGCATACCTGGTGCTCATTGCTTCTAACACAAGATAGAATAATGTAGTCTTTCTCTCTACCCTGAAATGAGTCTACACTAGCGACCTGCAAGAGGTATAAAACTTAAGCAAGCAACCTTCTATAATATAGATTAAAACTAGGTTTTTATAAATTTTATGGTCGACCTTGATTTCCTTGTAAAGTTGTTGGCGAAGAGAGCCATTCCTTGACATGTAATTTACAATGTATGCCCTTTGCCCTTCATAAGGTGTGATAACTCCGATCTGTGTGAAAAATGCATGAGACACACCATCAGGGATTTTGACTTCATATAAAGTAAAGAATAGCAGGTCATGAGATGATAAGACACACAATGAGTGAAAAAATACCTGGCTTGGTACAACACCACTTCTTAAAAAAGTTGTTACAATTTTTTCAACATTTGCAGCTTCAGTTCTATTGAGATACGATGTCCCACTAGCACTGATTTCTTCTTGTCCCATCTGCAGATATTAGTATGGATATGCAGCACATCCAGATAAGAGTTTGTGTATGAAACACATCAATATTTCCATAGTTGTCAAAGAAGCTACCTGCACATAGAAGAACATTGGGCGATTTGGAACAAGCCAAGGAAAATCAATTCCAGACGATTGCCTCTCATTAACAGTCACTCCATTTTGCAGTGTGCCTTCATAAAAGCAGTTGGATGGAAACTCTGAGAGGCATGGATGCATTCTATACTGGACCTATAAATCAGAGATGATTTGACATAACTTAATAGATCGATAACAGCAGGAAAAACCAGATAACATCAGCATGAACTCATTTATGTGAAGTACAAAAAACAATAGTTTCCAAAATGTCTAATGAGGAGTAATTATCATGACATAAAAATGTAAGTAACTGCTATAACTAAATAAGTCAAGAAAAAACTATAGCCTTTATACATGGAGTGCCAAAGTTGCAGGATGAAGCAGGAAAAGGATAATAACACCAAGGTACATCATATGCAGGTATTACCTGTAGCCTGAATGGCTTCACTCCAAGGATAACAAGGCGTTCAAAGAGAGATTGTGCTAATTCTGCATGGGCTGCTTTTTTGCACATGATGACAGGACCCAATTGGCAATGATCTCCGACAAGGACAACCTATAATTGCAAGAGTATTAATAAAGGATAAATAAAAATAAAAGAAAAGAAAATACAAGTTTATATTTTACCTGCTTGACATCTACGTTAGTGTGGTTAGATGACGACCACTTGGTGAGCATCTCCCATCCTGGTATGTGATCAGATCATCCAAGCTTCAGGTTCATTCATCATCTTCACTTGAGATTAATCCAACTCTTGCCCTCCACATCACGTGATTAATTAACGTACCTAATGGAATGCGAAATGCATATGAATAAGAATAGACATAAATGACACAGGATAGGTAAACTACACTGAAGAGGGCAAAACACTTCTGGCAGAGCGCTACAATTCCTATGAGCAAACACTAGTTAACTTTGACTCTACAACAATCACACACTTGGAGTTACTTATTCTCAGCTCAACCATCAAGCACAATAACTCAACACAAATATTCAGCTAAGACGTAACCTCGATAGATTGCAATACTTATGGTAAGACAAATGTAAACATTTAAAAGCAAGCATATACTAGGTATCTATAAATTACTAAGTGTAAGAATCACACTTTTCTTAGGTAGCCGGAGTAAACATCACAATTTAAAATCTACAGACTTAAAGTACTAACGTGCAATGCGTAGAAAGGTCAGTTAACACAAACAGTCTCTTCTGTCCAGAATTGGACAGATTCAGACTTCATATTTCAAACAGCCATAACTTGACTTCTAGACCACCAAAAAGGGTGCTCCAAAATTTGTTGGAAAGCTTAAGAAAAGTACTACAATTATCCTATAATTACTAAGAGCTGATTCTCAGTTTAGCTTAGCCAAACATTCCAATTTTCGAAACCTGTACAGAATTTGGACAGATTCTAAAACTGGACTTGGAAAAATCATAACTTCTAAACTACAAGACCTATGGTCATGAAATTTTAGCACAAGCAAGATAAAGAAGTTATCTACAACTTTTATATATAACACTTCCACAGAAAACATGGTTTACTTCATTGAACTAGTTGCTTAAGTAAAACTGGTCATGCAGTCCCAAACAACAAGAATTCAATTTAGCTCATAGTTAACCTCTACAATCACCATATGCTTGATACTTCAACTATTCTAACACATCATCCTAAATTAGAGTTAAAACCACCTAGTTAATCGTGTATATAAACTAGTCTATTTCATATTCAAATATCAATCAACACTTGGTCAAGACTCCTAATCGATCACCACATATAGCATAATGATTCCCCTAGCCGGACATCAACTCCATACACATAGACAGGACATCGATTTATAGGTTTGGCATTACATCAAACACAGGGCATGCAGGGACAGCGAGGTTCACCGGGGTTTGACGACACTGCAACTGGGCTGCCCAAAAATTTACGGAGTCGACAACATGCTGCTCGACCACTACCAAGACGTTGCCGCTGGCGTCAAGTGCGGAGAGGGCGTCGAGCCTGTCCACGGCGAGCAGCAAAAGGGCAGGGCTGCGTCCATGGCACCATGGGGTGAGGGCTGGGCGAGCTGGGGCTGGACGCTGAGCACAGGAATGGCCGGCTGGTACCAGAGAGTCGCGGATCCGAGCGAGCGTGGTTGGTGGCGAGGACGGGCTGGAGACCGGGCGGCCTGACGGCATTCATGGCTAGGGCAGGGGTGAGCGACAGGGAGGAGAGGCTGGGAGTGGCGGCTGACAAGCTGCAGAGATGGAGAGGAGCAGAGAAGATGGGGCGGCGTCAAGCTGCTGGAACTAGGGCAAGCGCAGCTAGGGCTGATGGCGGCCATGGGAGAGACGCCGAGAGAGGGCTAGAGAGGATGAGGCTGGGCGTGCACAGGAGATAGAAGACAGGATAAGGGAGATTGGATAAAGAGAATTCAAGTTTCTCTTCGTCAAACTAAAGAAATTGTTAAAAGAATCCTGGAGATTAGGCAGTGGAGAGATAAAATAAATTTTTTTAAAATTTTTAACAGAAACAACATGTATATTTTGAGTTCTAAAATTCGGATCTAAAAAATATATAAATAGGTCAAACCAAACGAGATCAGTGACAGTATTTGAAAAGGATTCGATTTGATGAATACTCCGGAGTCAAATAAATGCTTACCCGTTATTTATATTTGGAGATTTAGATCGAGCGAGAAACACACACGGAACGAACCAAACAAGATCGGCTTGGATATTCCTTACTATGTCGAATCTAGTTGAAAACACATAAACCCCATCTTTTTCGAATATGGGGATCTAGACAAGACGCAAACGGATATATACACACACACACACAATTCTAGCAGTAGGTTTTGGCGAAATATAAACAATTTGGACTAAAGCGACTTTTGGGATGTACATTTTAGTTTTTTCGCAAATTGCAATCAAAGAAATGGATTAATTATGAATAGTGGGTCTCGGCTCTAATTGTCTCATCCCGATTTAATTTTTTGCAGCACTTCTATCGTCGAGTCCAAATAATATTTACTTGGGCCAAAATCGCAAGAGTGGGTCGGGATTCCAAATTCATGTTCTCTAAACCCATAAGTTTTAAACGGACACAAGACTCGATATTTCGCGAAATAAATACGCGAGATTGATACAACATCGAAATTGTGATCCTTTCGGAATCGACGTCACACAACGTTCACGTCGGAATAGATGTTTTGGGCGGCGACGGCTCGGGAAAGGAAGATAGGGTTTTGGTCGGCTGGTATTTGGGTCATCATTTTTGCGCGCCAACAGGCCCGATAAATTGCACACGTTTTTATGGCGACTGACAGCGCGATGCTATAGGTATGAATTGCCGACTGACAAAGCGACACTATTTACATATAAATATAACGACTAACACTCAGTTGAAATATAGACATATGCCGACTCACCATCTGTGGCCATGTATACCGACTAACAATTTGATGCTATTTCTCTATTTATAGCGACAGTCGTCAGACACTAATTTGGTGTTGTGGTATAGTGCCCCTGGCCGGTTCAACCGCCCCCCTTTTTTTTATTTATTTTATTTTATTTTATTTTCTTTCATTACTGTTATTCATTTTATTTTAGGCAGGTTAATCATTGTTCATGTTATTGAAATAGGAAACTTAATTTAGAATTCCGTTACACTAGTTAATTCATATAATTGATTGTTTATCCAGTCCAATGTTGATCAACTAAAAATGACTAGGTTTCCATTAGTGCATATAACTAAATTCTTTTGTTAGAACAAAATGTAACTAATCATTAGTGCATAAGCTTTAACCCCCCCCCCCCCCCCCCGCGAGACCTTTTTCCGTTTCTTTCTAACCATAATGAATGCGATATCGAATGTCATACTTGATGCATATTCACTTTATTTGTTCCCTTGTATGATGTACTGTTTGTTTCCCAATTTGAATGGATGAATGTATGTATGCTTGCAATCGCATAGAGAACGATCCGGTCGAAGAGCCCGAGGAACTCGCAGGAGAAGCCCCTGAGCAGCAGTCGGTTGGTGGAGGCAAGTGTCCCTTGACCTATCTCTGTCCTATTCATTCTTTTAATTCACCTCCCGCTTTACACATTTATGCCTAAGGATTGACTAGCTTTTGTTATCCATGTCCTTGTTTACCTATTTGGGTTGGATTATTATTATTATTGTTTAGCTTTATGCTATTGCTCAAACTCTAATCAATGAACATGATGAGATTATCTATGATACGCTGTTTTCCCTTCTCTTATTATGATGTGGTACTTGTGGTCATCAAGGGGGCTCGAGCGGTTTCTCGAGTGCCTCTCCGTAAGGACCTGTTCTATGGATGACCGCCCGGGAAAACAGTGCAACCATGAGGGTGGAATGGGATGCCCTTAGCTGAATAATTAGAGGATCCGGGGTGTAGATCACTTAGCCGTCGTGCCGTCAATGGGGCTCGGTGTATGCGGCTCTCTCTGCCAAGTTTGGGTTCGCCCCCTTGGGGAGGAGTGCGGTGCATTTAGGAAACCTAACGGGTGGCTACAGCCCCGGAGAATCTTTGTAAAGGCTACGTAGTGATGCCCTGCTGGGTCACCTTGGTAGTGATCAATGGAGAGTCATGATCTCCGGGCAGAATGGGAATCACGGCTTGTGGGTAAAGTACACAACCTCTGCAGAGTGTTTGAAAACTGATATATCAGCCGTGCTCACGGTTATGAGCGGCCAAGGGAGCTCCAGTGATTAGTGGTACTTGATCAGAGATACTTTGGTACAGGTGGTTATGAGATTGATGGTTTTGGTTATGACTATGGTGCTGGTAAGTGGTACTCTTTCCGTTTGGAAAGGAGTACGTTTGGGTTAATAACTTGGGTTAATGCTAAAACTTGGCTTTCTACTAGTAAGTAATAATCTGACCAACTAAAAGCAACTGCTTGACTTATCCCCACATAAAGCTAGTCCACTACAGCCAAACAGGATACTTGCTGAGTATGTTGATGTGTACTCACCCTTGCTCTACACACCAAACCCCCCATCCCCAGGTTGTCAGCATTGCAACCACTGCTCAGGCGAAGATGAAGCTGTGGAAGGAGACTTCCAGGAGTTCCAAGACTACGACGAGTTCTAGGCGTGGGTTAGCGGCAACCCCCATTCGGCTGCCTGTGAAGGCCGCGTTTATCTACGTTTCTTTTCCGCACTTTGATTTATTGTAAGGACTATATGGACGTCTTAGACGTATGATGTAATCGACTATTATTTCCCTTTTAATACTATTTTGAGCACTGTGTGATGATGTCCATGTTATGTAACTGCTGTGTACGTGAATAATTGATCCTGGCACGTACATGGTTCGCATTCGGTTTACCTTCTAAAACCGGGTGTTGGGTCTATGCTTCGTCGCCGAAGGTCTTATAGAAAGAACTGATCCTCGGATGAAGCTGTTCGTATAAGATAGCCGAAGGTGCCTCTTCGTAGAGCTTCGGCATTACAAACCGACTTAAAGATAGAATGACCTTTTAACCCATGAAGGTCTGAGTCAATGTTGTAAGTTTTTATAAGGGGCATACTTGTAATTCCTCACAGGCTGTGTCCTGTGCCTATAAATAGTGAACAGTATTCCGTTACTGTTCACGCATTCTGGTATTTGCAATCGCATCTCTCGGAATACAACCTTTGTCAAGGCATAGGTATTATTGGTATTTAATGATTCAATATATTAAATGAATATGATTTGATGTATCTGAGAGACATTTATCCATCTTATATCTTTTATTTTGTATTATTTTACAATGTTTTTTGGAAGTTTATTACGAAGGTTCAACTTCGTAATAAGACTCTTATCAACCTTCGTCCAAGACCCATTATCCTCAAAGGAATAATGCTTCACGGACGAAGGATAGTATCATTTAACATTTTATGTTGCCTTGTTCTTAATTCATAGCATTTGAGAACAAGTCCCCAACATTGGCGCCCACCTCCGGTGAACTCACTTCCACTTTTTGAGCTGATGGCTTCGTTCAACGACCAAGCTGGAGCTGCTTCGGACCCGAAGCTGGTGCTCCCGATCACAGGTGGCTCGTCCTCAGAGCCAGCTAACAAGAAGCAGAAGAAGGAAGCACAGAGAAGGGTACAGCATGTTGGGGTGCAAGGACCCTTCATCAAGTCAAGATGGTCTCACATTCCTATTACCTTCTCTCAAGAGGACCTTCAGCTCAAAGATTACCCACACAACGATGCCATGGTTATCTCTTGTGTTATCAAAGGATTTCTGGTCCACAATGTCTTGGTTGACACAGGCAGTGCAGCTGACATCGTATTTGCTAAAGCCTTCAGACAAATGCAAGAGCCAGAAGATAAGATTCATGATGCTACACATCCTCTTTGTGGCTTCGGAGGAAGACAGATTGTAGCACTGGGCAAGATCACCATGTCAGTCACCTTCGGATTCATCAACAACACTAGAACTGAGCAAGTTGTGTTTGACATTGTTGACATGGAATATCCTTACAATGCAATTATTGGTCGTGGTACTCTTAATGCCTTCGAAGCAATCCTTCATCCTGCCTATCTTTGCATGAAGATACCTTCGGATCAGGGACCCATTGCTATCCATGGAAGTCAGGAAGCTGCAAGAAGGGCCGAAGGCAATTGGACTGACTCAAAAGCAATCCATAACATAGATGGAGCTGAAGCTTGTGAACAGTACAAGTTCAGGAGGGAGAAAGCAGCTTCAGCAGACCAGCCGAAGCCTATGCTCTTATGTGAGGACATAGCAGAGCAGAAGGTGCTGTTAGGATCTCAGTTATCCGAAGAGCAAGAGAAAACCTTGATAAGGTTTTTGTTCAATAACAAGGATGTTTTTGCATGGTCAGCCAATGATCTTTGTGGAGTTAATAGAGATGTTATCGAGCACTCGCTCAATGTCGATCCATCCTTCAGACCCAGAAAGCAAAGGCTTCGGAAAATGTCAGATGATAAGGCCGAAGGTGCTCGCAACGAAGTCAAAAGACTCCTCAGTGCAGGAGTTATTAGAGAGGTGAAGTACCCAGAATGGCTGGCTAACACTGTTATGGTAAAAAAGGCCAATGGCAAGTGGCGAATGTGCATCGATTTTACAGATCTTAACAAGGCTTGTCCGAAGGATGAATTCCCACTACCAAGGATAGACTCCTTAGTTGATGCAGCAGCTTCGTCAGAGCTCATGAGTCTGTTAGACTGCTATTCAGGCTATCACCAAATTTGGATGAAGAAGGAAGATGAGCCGAAGACTAGCTTCATCACTCCAAGTGGCACATATTGCTATCTTCGGATGCCTGAGGGGCTCAAAAACGCTGGAGGAAGTTTCAGCCGAATGACTGCGAAGGTTCTTCAATCTCAAATAGGCAGAAATGTGCTAACTTATGTTGATGACATCATTGTCAAAAGCACGAAGCAGGAAAATCATATTGCTGATTTGCAGGAGACCTTTGCCAGTTTCAGGCAAGCTGGCTTAAAGTTAAATCCAGAAAAATGTGTCTTCGGAGTGAAGAAGGGGAAATTTCTTGGATGCTTGGTTTCAACAAAGGGAATTGAAGCCAATCCAAGTAAAATTGAAGCTATACTTCGGATGGAGCCACCAACTACAAAGAAGGGGGCTCAAAGATTGACAGGAAGATTGGCATCTCTCAATAGATTCATATCCAGATCAGCAGAGAGAAATTTACCATTCTTCGAAGTGCTGAAGTCGGCCGAAGTCTTTCAATGGGGACCAATCCAGCAGAAGGCTTTCGAAGAACTGAAACAGTATTTGATAGATCTAACAACACTGACTCCACCAATGCCAGGGGCTCCTTTATTATTATATGTGGCAGCTTCGCACTCAGCGGTAAGTGCAGCGCTTGTCCAAGAGAAGCTTGATGGTCAAGTCAGAAGGCAGGCCCCAATATATTTTGTTTCCGAAGTCCTTAGTTTATCAAAGAAAAATTATACAGAGTTGGAGAAGATACTGTATGCTGTCTTGATGGCCTCCAGGAAGCTTCGGCACTATTTCCAAGCTTACAACATAATTGTTCCTTCTTCACAACCTCTGAAGGATATTATGAGGAACCGAGAAGCTACTGGAAGGATTGGAAAATGGGCTGCAGAGCTCAATGAATTTTGTATTGAATATGTTCATAGATCTTCGATTCAGTCACAGGCACTGGCAGACTTTATTGCTGATTGGACGCCAGGGGCTCAGGAGGAGGAAACAAATAAAGACAACGAAGCCTGGACAGTGTTTTGTGATGGATCTTGGGGAACCTTCGGAGCAGGAGCGGCTGCTGTGTTGGTTTCACCTTCCAAAGTCAAAACTTGTTATGCAGCAAAGCTTGATTTTAATTGCACAAACAACATTGCTGAGTACGAAGCATTGATTCTAGGTCTTCGAAAGTTAAAAGCAATGGGAATCAGAAGAGCCATACTTAAAACTGATTCCCAAGTTGTTTCGGGTCATATTGACAAAAGTTGCAAGGCTAAGGATCCGAAGCTTGAAAAATATCTGGATATGGTTCGAAGAGTTGAAGCTTCCTTCGAAGGGTTTTCTGTCAAAAATATCCCTAGAGGACAAAATGAGCATGCTGATTTGCTAGCTAAGTCAGCAGCACAAGGGCTGCCTTTACCTTCGGATGTATTTTTCGAAACAATAAAAGCACCTTCGGTGGAACTTCTTGAAAGAGCAGTTCTTAATATATCTCCTGTTTTTAGCGAAGATTGGAGAACCGAGATCATCTCTTACCTTCAGGGTAAATTTCTTTCAGATGACGAAGCTTATAACAAGAGGATAGAAGCAAGAGCTCGCCCATATGTCATGATAGAAGGGGAGTTGTATAAACATGGAGTTTGTGCTCCGCTGCTCAAGTGCTTATCTAGAACCGAAGGTATAGAGTTAATGAAAGAAATACATGCAGGCCTGTGTGGATCTCACATTGGATCTAGGCCGTTACTCGGAAAAATTTTCCGTCAAGGGTTTTATTGGCCGAAGGCAGCTTCGGATGCAGCAGAATTGGTTCAAAAGTGCGAAGGTTGTCAGAAATGTGCAAGAGATCAAAAACAACCTTCGTCCTTGACACAGCTCATACAACCCACTTGGCCATTGCAAAGGTGGGGCCTTGACTTGTTAGGTCCGTTACCACCGGCCCAAGAGAACCTGAGATATGTTGTGGTAGCTGTGGAATATTTTTCTAAATGGATTGAGGCGAAGCCTTTAGCCACAATAACTTCGGCTACCATCCAAAAATTTTTCTGGCAGAATATTGTTTGTCGTTTTGGGGTGCCAAAGGATATCACTGTGGACAATGGAACACAGTTTGACTCCGAAGCTTTCAGGGATTTCTGTGACCAAATTGGTACGAAGATCCATTTCGCATCAGTCAGGCACCCGGAGTCAAATGGACTCGTTGAAAGAGCCAACGGCATTATAATGACAGGAATAATGAAGCTAATCTTCAATCAACCTAGAGGAAAATGGCCAGATCAGCTAACCAAAGTGGTGTGGAGCCACAACACGACAACATCAAGATCTACAGGCTTCACTCCATTCAAGTTGTTATTCGGTGACGAAGCAATAACTCCAGAAGAAGCTAAAGCCGGATCAATAAGGATAGTAGCTTCGGCAGAATCAGACTCCGAAGCTGCTTATTCTATAGAAAAAGATGCTTTAGAAGGGATCAGACTGCAAGCCGTGGAGAATATTAATAAATATCAAGCTGAAACAGTCAAATGGCGGGATAGAAAGGTTCGGCTAAAAAATATTGAGCCAGGGCATTTGGTGCTTCGGAGGGTAGCCAACCCGGAAACAGTGGGCAAATTGCAGTTGAAATGGGACGGGCCTTTCTTAGTAGCATCTTCGTCAAGGCCCGGTTCATACAGATTAAAAGATATGGACGGCAATGACATTCCTAGATCTTGGAATGCGGATGAGCTTCGGCGATATTATGTATAATTCGATGTAATTTTTCATATTTTTATTTTTCTTTTCATGGCACCCTTTTCCTTTCCAAAGGGGGAGAAAGGTTTTTAATGGGGCCAGTATATGTAATCTCCTTTTTTAGTCTTATAAGAGCAAAATCCCCCAAAGAATGTAAATGTAAAAGCTGAGAGTGCACCATCGAGTGCCCAAAAAGTAAAAACGAAGAAGCTCCAAAGACGTTCCTAAGGGAATGCAGAGCTTACAGCGAAAAGTAAACGCTGATTCCGCCAAAAAGTAAAGGCGAAGAAGCTCCAAAGACGTTCCTAAGGGAATGCAGAGCTTACAGCGAAAAGTCAACGCTGATTCCGCCAAAAGTAAAGGCGAAGAAGCTCCAAAGTCGTTCCTAAGGGAATGCAGAGCTGAGGTGTGTTTGTTTTCAAGAAAATAATGGCTATGAATATGGCTTCGGATACGTGTTTGGCCATTCATTTGCACGTCACACTACATCATAGCATTTGCATTCATAAACATTCATCTAGGCATATATAGGATAATCATCTTCATCGCATAAAGTGATTGCTTCGGCAAGAGGAAAAAAAAGAAAGGGAAAAAAGAGCTTCGTGCACAAAGAAGAAGGGAAAATGTTGTTTCCCATGAAGGAAAGCTTCGGGAAAAAGGAAAATGTTGTTTTCTATGCTTCGTTGCGTACGAAAAGAAGGGAAGGTGTTTTTTTTCGCCTTCGGCTCAAAAAAGGAAATTTCGTCCACATCAAAGCATTTCTCATACATCAGTGAAAGGTTAAGGATATATTACAAGGTATGAACAGCATACATTAAAAACAAGTGTTGTTTACATTCACAGAAGTTATCTCAAAAGTTTTTCAAGTATTGTCTGCAGTCTACTATCTAAATCTCCAAGGAGCTTCGGCTTCGGCATCATTTTTGGTTATCAGCTTCGGCTTCGTCATCCTACACGAATAAGGTCAATGGAAGTCAAGATCAAGTTTACAGAAAAAAGATAAGCACAAGGTATGATTTCTTACTGGATCAAGGTGGCTACGAGCTTCGTCTCCAGCTTTCTCTCGACCACCTTTTGTCCATATCATTTTTACAAATCGATTTGAGATGCTTCGGGCGATATCAGGGATGTCATCCAGGATTGATGGTGACAAAGTGAAATTTGGCCTGTTGACAATTTTCCCATGATCACAGCCAGCCTTCAGGAAGGCTGCAGCAGTTCCTCGAGAAGCCACCCAGGCACAGAAGTCGCCATGCCCAGCTATGACTTCGTCGAGCTCGTCAATCTCCCCCTCAATGTGTTCGAAGGTTTTTGGTAGATCTTCAGCTGAGGGGGTAAATTTTTCGCTGCTGGCTCCAACTGAGTGAAAAATCTTTCTTAGTCGTTGAATGCACTTATTGCTAAATTCCAGGCATTTTTCTTGAAGATTTGTCAGTAGTTTTCTCAAATCCGAATTTTGCTGAGCTTCGGCTTCAAGTTTTGCATTGAGATCTTGTTTTTCTTGTTCGAACTGCTCAGACTGGCGGAGAAGCTTCGTGTTCAGTTCTGATATTTTTGCTTCAGCTTCCGCCAGTAAACCTTCGGCTGCCTGGAGCTCAAAGTTCTTTTTCTCAAAAGCATCTGATTGCTCCTTTATTTTGTTTTCCAAATTTCCAATTATAACTTCATGCTTTTTATCTTCAAGATCTTGCTGCATTTGCAAGGATTTGCTCAATAGCATACTCTACACAAACACAACCTTCGTCAGACATGTTTTTTAGAAGAAATAAAAAATAAGGGACAGGTCATTTACCTTGAAGTTGGAATAAAATAAACTACCAACGACATGTTGTCGTCGGTAGCGGCTGATGTCTGCCTCTAGCTTCGGGAATCCAATACTCTTGGACAGGGTACTAATAACTTTGGCCCCTGTTTGGTCCCGAATACACTCTAATTTCTCATCATCAACGCCTCCGAAGAGGAGTGCCCCAGGTTTGTATCCACAGGATTGGGCATATTCTTTAAGTTCTTCTATTTCAGCTTTTGTTAAATGTTCTCCAACTAAGTTTTGAAACGCGAAGGCTTCGTTTTCTGAAGCTTCATCAGCAATTTCTTTTCCTTTCTTTGACGCTGCGGTCACGGCCTCTTCGGCAGCAGTGGTAGCTTCTTCTGCAGCCATGTCTAGTAGCATTTGGTCAATATGTTCAATAGTGCTCTCCAAATTCAAATCTTCAGCTGAGGTAACTTCGGTGGCTGCGGCCTCCGAAGGTGCAATTTCAATATCTGCCCCCTCTGCTGCTGCTCGTGTTTTTTGGGCCGAAGCTCTTGGCGGCGTTTTGTCGATTACCTCTGTCACAGTAATGATTCTTTGTTTCTTTGCCTTGATTGTTTTCCTCGATTTCTCGGGCTCCTTGTCCTTCTGAAAAAACTTTGTCAGTTGAGGACCCAGTGGACTTAGCTTCGCAGGTAAGGATTCAGTCATTACCTTCAGAATTTCCTCAATAACAGCAGTAGAAGGTGATGCGGGGGTTTCTTCTGCTTCGGATATTTGTTCCTTCGGAGAGCAAGTTTTCTTTTTCTTTGGAATTTTCTTCTTTATTGGCTCTTTTTCACCTTCATCTAAGGCTTCAGTTACCCTTTTCCTTTTTTGGCCTCCGGCACCTTTGTTCAGATCTTCGTAGTCTGGGTATTCGAAACCCAAGGCGTCCAACACTCGATTTAGCCTTCGTTTCGGACGGGTGCCGAAGGCTGCGGTCATCAATTGATCTTCCTTTTTCGAATAATTGCCAAGTATCTCGTTGCACATCACTTCAATCGTATCCAGCCACTCTTGGCAAGGAGTTTTAAAGTATTTTTTAAATTTGAAGTAGTAAGGCAAACGTACAAGTTCACCTTTTTTCTTCTCTCCCTTCAGCTTCGGCATTTCCCACTCTTTTACACTAGGAAAAACCTTGAAAGCCAAGAATTCCTGGACCAAGTCCCTTGTACTGATATTCTCTGCAATTATTTTGAATTCATACATTGCTTTTTGAGTTGGACCCTCTGGTAACATGTGGCAGAGAGGCCGGGTTTCTCCGAAGGTTAGTTCGAGTGGACTTTGCACGGGCTTCTCCTTGTCATCATTAACCTTGACATAAAACCACTCGGATTTCCACCCCGCTGCCCATTTACTCCGATAGCTGATTACAGGAAACTTCGTAGTTTTCCGATAAGCAAAATTGTAGCAGCCAAAATTGTCATGCAATCCATCTTTTCTAGCCTTCGTCTGGTAATGCAGCTCGTGAACCCGGCAAAAGCTGTCCGCAAACGGTTCCACTGTTTGGCTTCGGAGTGCCCAGATATAAACACTGAGCCTAACGATAGCGTTAGGGGTCAGTTGGTGAAAATAGATACCAAATTTCTTCAGCACCTCTGCAATAATCCCATGAAGGGGAAATCTTAATCCGGCCTTTAAAAAGCTCTTAAAAATGACAATCTCATCTTTTTCCGGTTTCGGAGTAGTCTCTTCTCCCCCGAAGCGTAACAGCTTCTTCTGATCCTCATTAAAAAAGCCTGATTTTACCATTTTGGAGAGATCAGCCTTCGAAACGGTAGATTTTCCAAAGTCCAAGTGGCTGGGTTTGCTCGGCATGGCAAAACGATAATCATCCTCGGGATCAGTTTCTTCAATAACTTCTTCTTCCACTTCAGCAACTGTTTGTTTTGCTTGTTCTGCATCTTCACTAGGGATCTCTTCAGGAACCACTAGTCCGGATCGTTGCATAGCTTCGGAGATGGGAGCAGTCTCCGAAGCTCCAGTTTCGTTCCCCTCACGTTCAACCCTGGCGGTGGAGCGGACTCTGGCCATTTAACTATGAACTCTTGAAGCTTTAATACTTTTCTCCTCCGAAGCAGGCTTCAAGATGGAGCTTCGTTCAAATCTGACAAACAAGCTTCGGCGATGGTTAAAAATTTTGGCAGCAAAACAGTACAAATAGCAGTAAATGCTGTGGTAACTTCACACCTACTCGTCTGTTTATATAGTGCCGCAGGTAAGAAGGCGAAGCGCCAGGAGTTTTACACCAGGCGGACACCCGCTCGCACTCGCTGTACGGTGGACCGCAGTGACCGAACAGTAACTCGGCAAGGTGGGACCGCTGCGCGCAGGGAAATCGAATCGTTTCTCGACAACGAGCTCAGGGAAGGTGTTTTTTGAGACCTTCGGCGCTCCGAAGCTTAAGAAACTTTTTTCACGGATCAAGCTCGTTACGAAAAACGATCTAGCACCGCGAAAGGGGCTACTGTTGGGTCTATGCTTTGTCGCTGAAGGTCTTATAGAAAGAACTGATCCTCGGATGAAGCTGTTCGTATAAGATAGCCGAAGGTGCCTCTTCGTAGAGCTTCGGCATTACAAACCGACTTAAAGATAGAATGACCTTTTAACCCATGAAGGTCTGAGTCAATGTTGTAAGTTTTTATAAGGGGCATACTTGTAATTCCTCACAGGCTGTGTCCTGTGCCTATAAATAGTGAACAGTATTCCGTTACTGTTCACGCATTATGGTATTTGCAATCGCATCTCTCAGAATACAACCTTTGTCAAGGCATAGGTATTATTGGTATTTAATGATTCAATATATTAAATGAATATTATTTGATGTATCTGAGAGACATTTATCCATCTTATATCTTTTATTTTGTATTATTTTACAATGTTTTTTGGAAGTTTATTACGAAGGTTCAACTTCGTAATAAGACTCTTATCAACCTTCGTCCAAGACCCATTATCCTCAAAGGAATAATGCTTCACGGACGAAGGATAGTATCATTTAACATTTTATGTTGCCTTGTTCTTAATTCATAGCATTTGAGAACAAGTCCCCAACACCGGGTGTGACAGCGGCCATCGTGCTGGAGGAGGCGGCTAGCGCGGACGTGGCCTCGGGCCCACCTGACGTGCCACCGGTGCTGGCACCTGTTGCTGCTGAAGCCGCTGCCGTCCTAGTCGGGGAGCGACCTGTTGCTGCCGACGCTGAGATGGCCGAGGCGTCGGCGCTCGGTGCCTCGGAGGAGGGGGGTGTGGAAACGCGACCCGTCCCGCCGAGCGGCAGCCTTGTCCCTGCGAGGCGGAGCTCCGAGGGGCGGCGCCAGTTGCTCTGGTTCCGGACCCGTGAGGCTTCGGATCCCTTCTTCGTTCTTGACGATGAGCGGGAGGAGCAGTCTTGGGACGAGCTCCGCGAGTGTGCCAAAGCAACGGTGGGGTCGCTCCGGTCGTCGCTGGAGGTCTTCTGCAGGGACGTCCCCAAAATCCTCCAGGTAATGGTTTCAGGCATACCTTCTTTTGTGACCAAGGCGTCTTTTGTGACGCCCCACTTCCTTCCCTCAGGATCTGACGGATCTGAGCGCCGCCAAGTCGTCGTTCATCCGCCGCGAGGTCGACATCTGGGGCTCGCTGCGATCCCTGAGGACCTCGCTCGCCGGGGCTACTACGCGCCTTTCTCAGCAGGGCGCCGAGGTGGCAGACCTTCGGCTGCTCTGTGCCGATCTGAGAGCAGAGGCGACAGCGGCACGCGCAGAGGTGCAACGACGGCAGTCGGAGTTCGACCAGGTCGCCAATGAGCGAGACCAATCTCGGGGCCGGGCTGCCGAGGCCGAAAGCCGGGCTGGAGCCCTTGCAGCAGACCTAGCCGTTGCCCAGGCCGCAGCCTCGGAGCAGCGTGCCCGAGCCGGAGGTATGTCCTGGCCATTTTCGGTTTTCGTTTCAGCTTGTTTCCTCCGCTTGTGTTTGAGGCCTTGCGTTCTGGCTGTTCGCAGAGCTCGAGTCCGCCCTTGATGAGTCCACCAAGGCGCTTGCCGGGGCGGCCGAGCAGAGGGAGGCCGACCATGCGGCCATGTCCGAGGCCGTCTCGGACTTCTGCCGGGTCTTTGGCTTTGGTGACGTCCCCTCAGGGAGCTCCCCTCAAAGTTGCCTGCAGGCCTTGGGCGATCACGTGCGCGGCAGACTCCGTGAGGCTCTACACCACGGCGTCAGGCGGGCCTTCGCCGTGCTTGCTTCCCACTACGTCGTGGATCTGGAGCGGGTCAGCGAGGGATATTGCCTTCCTGACAAAGATGAAGCCGCCCTGGTTGAAGTCCAGAGGCTCGACGCGGCCGCCGCGGGCCCGAGCGCGGTGCTGGCGACCACCTTCGAGGCAGAGATCCTCCCGCCTGCGCCATCGTCCGAAGCCGGGGTGGACTTTGCCGAGGGTGGGGACGAAGCCGAAGGCGCGGCTCCTTCCCTGGGCGGCGCCTAACTCTGTCGGGGCAGTTTCCTTTGAATGCACGTGTGTCTTTTGCGGCCGCTGAGGCTTGAACACTTTATTATCGTAGTATAAAGTCGTGCCCCTTTTCCTTTTCATTTTGCGCGTCCGGCTCCGCTCGTCAGTAGCAGGGTGGCTTGCCCAAGTAGGAGTCATTTTTCCTGGTAGGTGACGAGTGAGGTATCCGTAACCCAGAGGCGTAGGAGTCCCTCGGCTCAGCCAACCTTGCCACTTACATGCACCCGCGTTCGCTTCTTGGGGTCCTGCTACCGACATAGCCGGGGGAACGCGGAAGCCTTTTTGATTGAAAATTTTGACGTGGAGGGGGTTCCCCCCTTTCTAGCCCCCGAGGGAGGGTCGGGCTTTGCCGAGGCAAGGCTGACCCTTCCTTGATGACCAAATTTTGCGTGGGAACGAGGTATACGAACAACTTGAAAACATCTTAAGGGTAGAAGCGACGTAGCTGTTGGATGTTCCAAGTGTTGGTGTAGACCTCGCCTTGACTGTCGGTCAGCTTGTTCGTTCCGGGCTTCAGAACTTTGGCGAGGACGAACAACCCTTCCCAATGGTGTGTGTAGCCCCCGGGTGCCTTCTGCAAGGGGCTGACGAGGTCTAGACCCCACACAGCAAAAAGCCAGGTGATGGGTTTCGTCTGCAGAGCCTGAGCGGGCAGGCGGGTCTACCTCGCGTAGAACTGACACCCTTCGCAGGTGCGGACGATTCTAGTGGCGTCGGCCACCGCCGTTGGCCAGTAGAGACCTTGTCGGAAGGCGTTTCCAACAAGGGCTCGAGGTGCTGCGTGATGGCCGCAAGCCCCCGAGTGTATCTCTCGTAGGAGTTCCTGACCTTCGGCGATGGAAATGCATCGCTGGAGGATGCCTGAGGGGCGGTGGTAGAGCTCCTTCCCATCTCCCAGCAAGATGAACGACTTGGCGCGCCGCGCCAACCGCCGAGCTTCGGCTCGGTCGAGGGGTAGCTCTCCTCGGTGGAGATATTGCAGGTACGGGGTCTGCCAGTTTCGATTAGGCGTGACCCCGCTCTGCTCCTCCTCGACGCGCAGTGCCTCACCCTCGGGGGCCGAGGGTACCTCGGGCTAAACCGAGGGTGCCTCGGGCCGAGCTGAGGGTACCTCGGGCTGTGCCGAGGGTGCCTCGGGCTCGGGCGTGTCGTCGATCTTGACGGAGGGTTGATGCAGGTCTCGGGAGAAGACGTCCGGGGGAACCGTTGTTCGCCCCGAGGCTATTTTAGCCAGCTCGTCCGCAGTCTCGTTGTAGCGCCGGGCGATGTGGTTGAGCTCGAGCCCGTAGAACTTGTCTTCCAGGCACCGAACCTCATCGCAGTAGGCCTCCATCTTCGGGTCGCGGCAGTGGGAGTTCTTCATGACTTGGTCGATGACGAGCTGCGAGTCACCGCGAGCATCGAGGTGTCGGACCCCTAGCTCGATGGCGATCCGCAACCCGTTGACCAGAGCCTCGTACTCAGCCACATTGTTGGACGCCGGGAAATGGAGGCGTAGCACGTAGCGTAGGTGCTTCCCGAGGGGCGAGATGAAGAGTAGGCCTGCGCCGGCTCCTGTCTTCATCAGCGACCCGTCGAAGAACATGGTCCAGAGTTCCGGCTGGATCAGAACTGTTGGGAGCTGGGTGTCGACCCATTCAGCCACGAAGTTCGCCAAGACTTTGGACTTGATGGCCTTCCGAGGGGCGAACGAGATTGTTTCGCCCATGATTTCCACCGCCCACTTTGCGATTCTACCCGAGGCCTCTCGGCACTGGATGATCTCCCCCAGGGGGAAGGATGACACCACAGTTACCGGATGAGACTCGAAGTAGTGTCGCAACTTCCGCCGCGTTAGGATCACTGCGTAGAGCAGCTTCTGAACTTGTGGGTAGCAGATTTTGGTCTCGGACAGTACCTCGCTGATGAAGTAGACTGGCCTCTGGACGGGCAATGCATGCCCCTCTTCTCGTCTCTCAACCACAATCGCGGCGCTAACCACCTGGGTGGTCGCGGCGACGTAGATCAAGAGGGCTTCTCCGGCAGCAGGGGGCACCAAGATGGGCGCATTCGTGAGGAGCGCCTTCAGGTTCCCGAGGGCTTCCTCGGCCTTAGGGGTCCAAGTGAAGCACTCGGCCTTCCTTAAGAGGCGGTACAGAGGCAGGCCTCTTTCGCCGAGGCGTGAGATGAAGCGGCTCAGAGCCGCAAGACATCCCATGACCCTCTGTACGCCCTTCAAGTCCTTGATGGGCCCCATGCTGGTGATGGCTGCGATCTTCTCCGGGTTGGCTTCGATGCCCCGCTCGGAGACGATGAACCCCAAGAGCATGCCTCAGGGTACCCCGAAGACACACTTTTCGGGATTGAGCTTCACGCCTTTCGCCTTGAGACATCGGAATGTCACTTCAAGGTCGGAAAGGAGGTCGGAGGCTTTCCTCGTCTTGACTATGATGTCATCGACGTTGGCCTCGACCGTCCGACCAATGTGTTGGCCGAACACATGGTTCATGCACCGCTGGTACGTTGCACCCGCATTCCTTTAGCCAAACGGCATGGTGACATAGCAGTACATGCCGAAGGGCGTGATGAAAGAAGTCGCGAGCTGGTAGGACTCCTCCATCCTGATTTGGTGATACCCTGAGTAGGCATCGAGGAAAGACAGGGTTTCGCACCCAGCAGTGGAATCCACGATTTGATCGATGCGAGGCAGAGGGTAGGGAACCTTCGGACATGCTTTGTTTAGACCAGTGTAGTCTACACACATCCGCCATTTCCCTCCTTTCTTTCTCACAAGCACAGGGTTGGCAAGCCATTCGGGATGGAGTAACTCTTTGATGAACCCTGCCGCCATTAGCTTGTGGATCTCCTCGCCTATGGCTCTGCGCTTTTCTTCGTCGAATCGGCGCAGAGGCTGCTTGACGGGTCGGGCTCCGGCTCGGATATCCAGCGAGTGCTCGGCGACATCCCTCGGTATGCCGGGCATGTCCGAGGGACTCCACGCGAAGACGTCGGCGTTCGCGCGGAGAAAGTCGACGAGCACTGCTTCCTATTTGGGATCGAACCCGGAGCTGATCCGGATTTGCTTGGATGCGTCGCTGCTGGGGTCGAGGGGGACGGACTTAACCGTCTCCGCTGGCTCGAAGTTGCCGGCGTGACGCTTCACGTCTGGCACCTCCTTAGAGAGGCTCTCCAGGTCGGCGATGAGGGCCTCGGATTCGGCGAGGGCCTCGGCGTACTCCACGCACTCGATGTCGCATTCGAACGCGTGTCGGTACGTGGGGCCGACGGTGATGACCCCGTTGGGGCCCGACATCTTGAGCTTGAGGTAGGTGTAGTTGGGGACGGCCATGAACTTCGCATAGCATGGCCTCCCCAGTACTGCGTGGTAGGTTCCTCGGAACCCGACCACCTCGAACGTGAGGGTCTCCCTTCGGAAGTTGGAGGGTGCTCCGAAGCAGACGGGAATGTCAAGTTGTCCGAGGGGCTGGACGCGCTTCCCGGGAATGATCCCGTGGAAAGGCGCAGCGCCTGCCCGGACCGAGGTCAGATCAACTCGCAGGAGCCCGAGGGTCTCGGCGTAGATGATCTTGAGGCTGCTGCCTCCGTCCATGAGGACCTTGGTGAGCCTAACGTCGCCGATGACGGGGTCGACAACGAGCGGGTATTTCCCCGGGCTCGGCACGTGGTCAGGGTGGTCGGCTCGGTCGAAGGTGATGGGCTTGTCGGACCAGTCTAGGTAGACTGGTGCCGCCACCTTCACCGAACAGACCTCCCGACGCTCTTGCTTGCGGTGCCGAGCCGAGGCGTTCGCCGCTTGCCCGCCGTAGATCATGAAGCAGTCGCGGACCTCGGGGAACTCTCCTGCCTGGTGATCTTCCTTATTGTCGTCGTCGCGAGCCCTGCCACCCTCCGCGGGTGGCTCGGCCCTGTGGAAGTGGCGCCGAAGCATAGCGCACTCCTCAAGGGTGTGCTTGACGGGCCCCTGATGATAGGGGCACGACTCCTTGAGCATCTTGTCGAAGAGGTTGGCACCTCCGGGGGGTTTCCGAGGGTTCTTGTACTCGGCGGCGGCGACAAGGTCCGCGTCGGCGGCGTCGCGTTTCGCTTGCGACTTCTTCTTGCCCTTCTTCTTGGCGCCGTGCTGAGTTGACGCCTCGGGGGCATCTTCCGGTGGGCGGCCCTGGGGCTGCTTGTCCTTCCGGAAGATAGCCTCAACCGCCTCCTGGCCAGAGGCGAACTTGGTGGCTATGTCCATCAGCTCGCTCGCCCTGGTGGGGGTCTTGCGACCCAGCTTGCTCACCAGGTCGCGGCAGGTGGTGCCGGCGAGGAACGCGCCGATGACATCCGAATCGGTGATGTTGGGCAGCTCGGTGCGCTGCTTCGAGAATCGCCGGATGTAGTCCCGGAGAGACTCTCCCGGCTGCTGCCGGCAGCTTCGGAGGTCCCAGGAGTTTCCAGGGCGTACGTACGTGCCCTGGAAATTGCCGGCGAAGGCCTGGACCAGGTCGTCCCAGTTGGAGATCTGCCCCGGAGGCAGGTGCTCCAACCAGGCGCGAGCGGTGTCGGAGAGGAACAGGGGGAGGTTGCGGATGATGAGGTTGTCATCGTCCGTTCCACCCAGTTGGCATGCCAGCCGGTAGTCCGCGAGCCACAGTTCCGGTCTCGTCTCCCCCGAGTACTTTGTGATAGTATTCGGGGGTCGGAACCGGGTCGGGAACGGCGCCCGTCGTATGGCGCGGCTGAAAGCCTGCGGACCGGGTGGTTCGGGCGATGGACTCCGATCCTCCCCGCTGTCGTAGCGTCCCCCACGCCTGGGGTGGTAGCCTCGGCGCACCCTCTCGTCGAGGTGGGCCCGACGGTCGCAGTGATGGTGCTCGTTGCCGAGGCGACCCGGGGCTGCAGGCGCTGTGTTGCGCGTGCGCCCAGTGTGGACCGAGGCTTCCCGCATGAATCGAGAAGTCGCGGCGCGATGTTCCGAGGGGTACCCCTGCCTTCGGGAGGCGGAGCTTTCGGCCCGTCGGACCGCGGCGCCCTCCAGGAGATTCTTGAGCTCTCCCTGGATTCGCCGCCCCTCGGTGGTTGATGGCTCTGGCATCGCACGGAGAAGCATTGCTGCTGCAGCCAGGTTCTGGCCGACCCCACTAGAAGCGGGTGGCGGCCTCACCCTGACATCGTCGGCGATGCGGTGTTGGATACCCTGGGGTAGATGGCGCACTTCTCCGGTCGGAGGTTGGCCCGCCCATTCCTGCCCGATGTCCCGGCGGACCGGCTCAAGTGTTCCTGCTCCCTCGTCGAGCCTTACCTGCACCCCGCGGATTTGCTCGAGCTGTGGGTCATGACCCCCCCGCCTGAACGGGGACCACAGCTAGCTCCCGTAGGATGTCAACGCGAGGCACAGGCCTAGGGAGATCACCGTTCTCCGGCATACCGAGAGGGTTGCCTTCGGAGGGACCCCCTAGATCGACGTGGAAACATTCACGACTTGGGCCGCAGTCCTCGTCGCCGAGGCTGCGGCTACCGTCGGAGCACTCGGAAAGGCAGTAGTCGCATGCAGTCATGAAGTCCCGCATGGCACTGGGGTTACCAAGTCCGGAGAAATCCCAACAGAAGTCGGGCATGTCGTCTTCCTCGGACCCAGAGGGCCCGTAGGTCGAGACGTCCGTCAGCCGGTCCCAGGGTGACCGCATACGAAACCCCAGAGGGTTTGGACTCGCCTCTACGAGAGCGTCCGCCAAAGCGAAGCCGCTTGGCGGGTCAAGGCTGAATCCGAAAGGCGTGAGATGGGAATCGGTGGGTACCTCTTGGTCGACGGGCGGTGACGAAGTCATGTCAGGGACTGACTGCACCGTCGTCTTAGGTACGAGGGTGACGCCCAGCAAGCCTTTCGCGAGCGTGCTGGCGTCGTCCGTTTGCTCGGAATTGGCGTGTTGCGGGGAGACGGCGCCCGCCTTCGTCTCGAACGCGAGGTTGATGCCCGACGCGCCCCCCGCTGGGGCGCCAGCGCCGTCGACTTGCTCGACAGCCGACGAGGTGCCGCCTCCTGCTTGGCCTTGGTTGCCCCGCCTCCTCCTCCGTCGGCGGGGTGAGCTCGAATGTTGTTCTTCCACCACGCGGGAAGATGTCGTCGATTCCGCCTCCGGCGGGCGGGCTGTCGGCCGCCATTGTCGCTGTCGCACGACGGGGGAAGGAGTATCATGTCGTAGCTGCCGTCGAGGGACATGAACTCAAGACTCCCGAAACGGAGCACCGTCCCGGGCTGGAGAGGTTGCTGAAGACTGCCCATCTGGAGCTTGACGGGAAGCTGTTCGTCAACACGCAGCAGGCCCCTACCTGGCGTGCCAACTGTCGGTGTTTCGAGACCGGGGGGTCCCTGGGCCGACGAGTGAAATGTCGCCGCGTGCCCCAGCCCACATGGGTCGGCGCGAGATGGAGCACGAAGGGGGGAACCAAAGGAGGGAGACAGGCAAAGGAGGGGAAACCCGCGGCCTTCGTGTTGTCCTGCGCCCAGGTCGGGTGCGCTTGCAGTAGGGGGTTACAAGCGTTCGCGTGGGAGAGAGCGAGGGACTCTACGCGTCGCCCCGTCCTCCCGTGCGGCCAACCCTCTGTAAGAGGGCCCTGGTCCTTCCTTTTATAGGCGTAAGGAGAGGATCCAAGTGTACAATGGGGGGTGTAGCAGAGTGCTACGTGTCTAGCGGAGGAGAGCTAGCGCCCTAAGTACACGCCATCGTGGCAGCCGGAGAGGTTTTGGCACCCGGTTCGTGTGGTGTCGTGGCCGTCGGAGGAGCGCTGGAGCCTGGCGGAAGGACAACTGTCGGATCTGTCGAGTCCTTGCTGACGTCCTCTTGCTTCCGTAAGGGGATTGAGAGCCGCCGTCGTCATGGGGCGCCATCATTACTTGTCTGGCGGAGCGAGCCAGATGGGACGCCGGTCTTGTCCCCTTTAGCCTGAGTCAGCTTGGGGTAGGGTAATGATGGCACCTCCCGTTGACGTGGTCGGTCCGCGCCCCAGGTTGGGCGATGTGGAGGCTCCTTCGAGGTCGAGGTCGAGTCTGTGTTCCGTGGCCGAGGTCGAGTCCGAGCCCCTGGGTCGGGCGAGGCGGAGACCGTCGGCTGAGGCCAGGGCTGAGTCCGAGCCCTGGGGTCGGGCGAAGCGGAGTTCGTCGTCTTCCGGGGCTGAGCCCGAGTCCGAGCCCTAGGGTCGGGCGGAGCGGAGTTCGCCGTCTTCCGGGGCTGAGCCCGAGTCCGAGCCCTGGGTCGGGCGGAGCGGAGTTCGCCGTCTTCCGGGGCTGAGCCCGAGTCCGAGCCCTGGGTCGGGCGGAGCGGAGTTTCCTATGGTGCCTGAGGCCGGGCCTGACTGCCTGTCAGCCTCACTATGTCGAGTGGCGTAGCAGTCGGAGCGGCGCAGGCGGCGCTGTCCTTCTGTCAGGCCGGTCAGTGGAGCGGCGAAGTGACTGCGGTCACTTCGGCTCTGTCGACTGGAGGACGTGCGTCAGGATAAAGGTGTCAGGCCACCTTTGCATTAAATGCCCCTGCGATTTGGTCGGTTGGCGTGGCGACTTGGCCAGGGTTGCTTCTTGGCGAAGACTGGGCCTCGGGCGAGCAGGAAGTATGTTCGTCGCTGGAGGGGGGCCTCGGGCGAGACGGAGATCCTCCGGGGTCGGCTGCCCTTGCCCGAGGCTGGGCTCGGGCGAGGCGTGATCGGGTCCCTCGAATGGACCGATCCCTCACTTAGTCGCACCCATCAGGCCTTTGCAGCTTTGTGCTGATGGGGGTTACCAGCTGAGAATTAGGAGCCTTGAGGGTACCCCTAATTATGGTACCCAACAAAATATGTGAACCAAACAGCACCTAGGATGCTGAAAAGTAAAAACTTGAAACTAGGAAACCCCCAACCCATTTCAGGGAAAAAAATACTTGCTAAATTCCAGAACAAAGAGCCGTGACCCTGAAACGCTACGCTAGTTCTGAAGAGATGGACGTTTGCTGTCCGAAACCTCCTCTCCAGTCCTCTACATTTTGCATGAACGTTTGGGTGCTGCAACCTCAGGGCCGCTGGGATACCGTCAGGCATTAGGCAGCATATATGGGTCCTGCAACTGTTTGTCACACCTAAATTTAAGTAAAAATCCAAATGCATCTCATATATGTACCAGAATCAAGTTCCACACATAGAATGACTCAGTTTATAGAGACAAATGTCAAAATATTTATTACATAACAAAATTGTGTAACAAAATAACTGGTAATATAATAAATTGAACTAAGATAACTATCTCATCGACGCGGTTGACTAGAAGACGACGCCTAAATCTCATAGAACTCATCATAGTAGTCCTCTTCCAACGGTACATGTTTTTGACCTGGTGTGATTATAGCAAAAGTGAGCTCCCATACGACCATTGCTCAGCAAGTGTGGGAAAAAAATATAGTGTAAGGCTTACCAAGGAAGATGATTAAAGTTGAGCATTGTTTTTAATTAAGTTGGTCAAAATTTTATTAGCAATTACTAAGTGTAAGTAAATACCAATCCAATCAAGTAAGAGATCATAGATGAAATATCTTACAATGCAATGCATGACAAATTAACTTTAATTCCATAATTTACTCATGTGAGAGTTCGAGCCGCCCTTGACCGTGAGCACGACTAATATATCAGTTTTACACTCTGCGGAGGTTCCCACAAGTCGTGTTCCCTTTTTCGTGTCGGGTTATACGTACTCTTAAACAATTCCAAGGTGAGTTGGTGAGGGCACACTACGAGGCCTTTACAAAGTTCCACTAGCATGAGAAAATCCGATATTGTTTCAAGCAGAAGGGGCGATATAGGAATCCCTCGTCCAAAAATTCATCGCAGCATGATTGACTAGAGAACCTCCGTATACCGGCAGCTCCTCACTCCCCGCTCACACTAGCTTTCCTAATTAATTGGCTAAGAGTGTCCCATTCCACTCTTGTGGTAACACAGTTGTCTCGAGTGGTCGCTCCATGTTCTAATTTAAACAAAGTGATCTTATCATGAATAATAAATAATCCATTGACAATAAAACACGATCATAATTCATACGTAACATTAATCCCAAAACCAGGCAGAAAAATAGCAAGACTACCCAATAATTCATTTGTATGCAAGGTGCAGGGTAAACAAGACTAGGTAACCTATTAGGTCTTATCGGAGGGAAAATCCTCCAGCCAGGTGGCGGAGTGCACCCGCCCTGATCCTATGATGAGAAGGGGACCTAGGGATTGCCTGATTAGCTGGAAGAACACGAAAACACCAAGGTTAGAGTGGTTCGGGCCGCACGAGCGTAATACCCTACATCCACTGTGAGTTGTATTACCTGGGAGTCTCTATGTCTTGTTTCAATCCTGAGTTGGCCTTCTTCGAGACTGAGATCTACCGTGTGTGTGCCCTCCCTTTTTATAGTCCAAGGGAAGCACGTACATGGTGGCCGAGCCCCGACAAGTGGGCCCGATAAATCTAACGCTAGACATGGAGAAAGTGAAGCGTTGGTCCGTGGAGAACAAATATCTTCCCTTGGTCACCATGTAGACCTCTTGGTTTGTCGTTCCCTTGCTCCGTCTAGTCGAAGTAGAGCGCAGGATTAGGTTGCGGCGTAGGCTGATACGCTACGCATGTACGGGTTCTTAGGCGTCGTCGTCCTGTCTTCTCCGCTTGTCACCCTTCGCCCGATACCACGTGAGCTACAGTGGGAGTCATGATGACAGCAGCCAACACGATGCAGAGAGTCAATAGTCTTGCCTCGATAACACGTGAGTTACTATGCGGCTTGCGTACTGCGGTCGCACCTCCTGCCACTAGGGTGGGCAGGTATACGTCTTGTCCGTAGTAAATGTTGCTGCAGGACACTGTTGTGCATAATTACTCTGGATGAGGCAAACCCTTAGGGACTATGGCTACAAGTTGAGCAAAGTCCCTCTCCTATGTGACACTGAGAGTGCAATCCGCATGGCGGATAATCCTATTGAACACAGCCGCACTAAGCACATAGACATCCGGTATCACTTTCTGAGAGATCACCAACAAAAGGGGATATAGAAATTGCCTATGTTAGCACCCACAACCAATTAGCCGATATCTTCACCAAGCCCCTAGATGAAAAGACTTTTAACAAGCTTAGAAATGAACTAAATGTCTTAGATTCTCGGAACTTTGATTGAAATCTTGCACATATTGCTCATTTTTATACATTTGATCAAATCATATCTCTTTCATTTGGTATAAATGCATATTTCTTATTTTTTGTGCCAAAGTTAAGACTTATGTGCTTCCAAGAGTATTTCTGTACTTAGTCTTAGATTGAAAGGGAAATGGAGTAATCGGTGAAAGGGAAATGTGCCCTTGGGCCATTTCTAAGGTATTTTGGTGATTAAAGTGACCAACACAAACTAAGTGGGGAATTATGTGCAAAATGGTGGATGAAGTGCAAATCATTAAGAAGGTATGATTCTAGACTTAGTACATTGTTTTTTTGTGTACTAACATATTTTTCTAAGTGCTAGAATCAGAGAAAATAGAAAAAGAAAAGGACTTGGCTGAAGCATCCAAGACTCAGCGCAGTCTGGGTGCACCGGACTATCCGGTGGTGCACCGGACAGTGTCCGGTGCGCCAGGCTGGCTTCTGGTCAACTGGCCGCTCTCGGGAATTCATCGGCGGCGTACGACTAAAAATCACCGGACTGTCCGGTGAGCCAACGGTCGGCCGCGCAATCCGCGCGTGACGCGTGGCTGAGCCAACGATCAGATGGGGGCACCGGACTGTCCGGTGCGCCAAAGGCTCCAAATCTTCAACGGTCGGCTGCGCCATTTTAGGAAGGAAATCTGCACCGGACACTGAACAGTGCCTGTCCGGTGGCACACCGGACTGTCCGGTGCGCCACCCGACAGAAGTATTGCCTTCCCTGATTGCCTCCAACGGCTCCTAGCTGCCTTGGGGCTATAAAAGGGACCCCTAGGCGCATGGAGGAAATATACAAGCATTCTTTGATCATCTCTAAGCACCAAGACTTCATTCTAGCGCATTTGATTCTTTGTGATAGCAATTTGAGCTCCTCTTGAGTTGAGAACTCCGTGTGTGAACTTAGAGCTCAAGTTGTGACTAGTGTGTGTGTTTGTGCTCTTGCTTTGAGTCTTGTGTGTGTGTTGCTTTTCCCTCCCTTACATCCGTGCTTCTTTGTGATCATCAATTGTAAGGGCGAGAGGCTCCAAGTTGTGGAGATTCCTCGATAACGGGATATAGTGAAAGAAAGAAAAACACCGTGGTATTCAAGTTGATTATTGGATCACTTAAGAGGAGTTCAGTGCAACTCTCGTCCATTGGGACGCAACAACGTGGAGTAGGCAAGTGTTATACTTGGCCGAACCACGGGATAAATCATCATGTCTCTTGTGCTTGTTCTCACTGTGACTATTGTGTTTCACAAGAGCTCGGTCCTTAGCCACTTGATTTCATTATGCTAACACTTAATCAAGTTTTGTGGCTTTAAGTTTTAAGTTTTTACAGGATCACCTATTCACCCCCCCTCTAGGTGCTCTCAATTGGTATCGGAGCCGTTCTCTTCACAAAAGGGACTAATCGCCCGAAGAGATGGATCCTAAGGGAAAGGGGATGGTGGTCAACGACAAGGAGAAGGAGTCCATCTTCAACAAGCCACGAGACGATAAGGCCACTGACTCTGGCTCGAGTCACAAGAAGAAGGACGGGAAGAAGAAGACGCACATCAAGAAGATAGTCTACTACGATAGTGACGAGTCCTCTTCTTCCCAAAGAGACGACGACGACGAGAAAAAGAAAACGGTCAACTCAAACTTTTCTTTTGATTATTCTCATATTCTGCAAAATTCCAATGCTCATTTGCTTTCCATTCCTCTTGGTAAACCTCCACACTTTGATGGAGAGGACTACGGATTTTGGAGTCACAAAATGCGTAGCCACTTGTTCTCTCTTCATCCAAGTATATGGGAGAAAGTAGAAAATGGAATGCAATTTGATAGTACGGATAATTCCATGTTTATCATTGAACAAATTCACAAAAATGCACAAGCTACCACTGTTCTTTTAGCATCCTTGTGCAGGGAAGAGTATCATAAGGTGAGCGGCTTGGATAATGCCAAGCAAATTTGGGACACCATCAAGATCTCACATGAGGGGAACGACGCCACCATGATCACCAAGATGGAGTTGGTGGAAAGCAAACTAGGAAGGTTCGCAATGATCAGGGGGGAGGAGCCAACCCAAACGTACAACAGGCTCAAGACCCTGGTCAACAAAATCAGGAGCTATGGAAGCACGAGATGGACGGACCACGACGTCGTCCGGCTTATGCTAAGGTCTTTCACTATCCTTGATCCTCATCTTGTAAACTCTATCCGTGAAAATCCTACGTACACCAAGATGACGCCCGAGGAAATACTCGGAAAGTTTGTAAGCGGGCGAATGATAATCAAGGAGGCAACATATGTTGATGAGGCATTGAATGGCCCAATGCCGATCCACGAGCCTCAAACCATTGCTCTCAAAGCAACAAGTAGCAGGGAGGCGCTACCTAGCAAGGTGGCGCAAGTTGAGGCGGTCGGGCTAAATGAAGATGAAATGGCCCTCATCATCAAGCGCTTCAAGACGGCGCTAAAAGGACGCAAGGAGTACTCAAACAAGAACAAGGCAAAAGGAAAGCGCTCCTGCTTCAAGTGCGGTAAGCAAGGTCATTTTATTGCTCAATGTCCCGATAATGAAAATGACCAGGGAGACGAAAGGCATGGGAAGAGGGAGAACAAGAAGGTTTACAAGAAGGCAAAGGGCGAGGCACACCTTGGCAAAGAGTGGGACTCGGACTGTTCCTCATCCGACTCCGACGACGAAGGACTTGCCGCCTCAGCCTTCAACAAATCGTCGCTCTTCCCCAACGAGCGCCATACTTGCCTAATGGCAAATGAAAAGAAGGTAAACGCTCGAGGAACTCCTATGTACTCTACTTCTAGTGATGAGGATTCTAGTGATGATGAAGTAGACTACACTAGCTTGTTCAAAGGATTAGATAGAGGTAAAATATAAAAGATCAATGAATTGATTGATGCTCTAAATGAAAAGAATAGACTTTTCGAAAAGCAAGAGGATCTTTTATATGAAGAACATGATAAATTTGTAAGTGTGCAAAAGTCTCTTGCTTTAGAAGTTAAAAGAAATGAAATGCTTTCATGTGAATTATCTACTTGTCATGAAACTATGTCTAGCCTAACAAGTATTAATGATGATTTAAATGCTAAGCTAGAAGTAGCAAATAAATCTATTCCTTGTGTAGAGCATGTTGTAATTTGCAATAGATGCAAGGACTTTAATGTTGATGCTTGTGATGAACATTTAATTTCTATTTCTAAATTAAATGATGAAGTAGCAAGTCTTAATGCTCAACTTAAGACTTGCAAAAGTGATTTTGATAAATTAAAATTTGGTAGGGATGCCTACACTGTTGGTAGACATCCCTCAATTAAGGATGGGCTTGGCTTTAAGAGGGAAGTCAAGAACTTAACAAGCCAAAGAGCTCCCATTTTCAACAAGGAAAAAGGGAAGGCTCCTATGGCTAATAATAGTCAAAAGAATCATGCATTTATTTATGATAGGAAATTTTCTAGAAATGCGTATCATAATAGGAGTTGTAATGCTTATGATTCACATGCCATGATTGCTTCAAGTTCTTCCTTTGTGCATGGTAGAGATATGCCTAGGAAAAATGTTATTCATCATATGCCTAGGAGAAATGTTGTTCATGTGCCTAGGAAAATGCATAATGAAAATGCTACTGTTATTCATGCCTACAACACTGATTTCATACTCACATGTAAAAATAAGAAAGTAGTTGCTAGGAAATTAGGGGCAAAATGCAAGGGAGATAAAACTTGCATTTGGGTCCCTAAGGCTATTGTTACTAACCTTGTAGGACCCAACAGGAGTTTGGTACCTAAAACCCAAGCCTAATTTGCCTTGCAGGTTTATGCATCCGGGGGCTCAAGCTGGATTATCGATAGCGGATGCACAAACCACATGACGGGGGAGAAGGAGATGTTCACCTCCTACGTCAAGAACAAAGATTCCCAAGATTCGATCATCTTTGGAGACGTGAATCAAGGCAAGGTTAAAGGACTAGGAAAGATTGCTATTTCATCCGAGCATTCCATATCTAATGTGTTCTTAGTTGAATCGCTCGGATATAACTTGTTGTCCGTTAGTCAACTGTGTAATATGGGTTACAATTGCTTATTTACCAATGTAGATGTGTCCGTCTTTAGAAGGTGTGACGGTTCATTAGCTTTTAAGGGTGTACTAGACGGCAAACTCTATTTAGTTGATTTTTCGAAGGAGGAGGCCGGTCTAGATGCATGCTTAATTGCTAAGACTAGCATAGGCTGGCTGTGGCATCGCCGTCTAGCACATGTTGGGATGAAGAACCTTCATAAGCTTCTAAAGGGGGAACATGTGTTAGGTCTAACAAATGTAACTTTCGAAAAAGATAGACCTTGTGCAGCTTGTCAAGCAGGTAAACAAGTGGGAAGTACTCGTCATAGCAAAAATGTGATGACCACATCAAGACCTTTGGAGCTACTTCATATGGACCTCTTTGGACCCGTCGCCTACCTCATCATCGGGGGAAGTAAATATGGTCTTGTTATTGTTGATGATTTTTCCCGCTTCACTTGGGTATTCTTTTTGCAGGATAAATCGGAAACCCAAGGGACCCTTAAGCGCTTCCTAAGGAGAGCTCAAAACGAATTTGAGCTTAAGGTGAAAAAGATAAGAAGCGACAACGGGTCCGAGTTCAAGAACCTTCAAGTGGAGGAGTACCTTGAGGAGGAAGGAATCAAGCACGAGTTCTCCGCTCCCTACACACCACAGCAAAACGGTGTGGTAGAGAGGAAGAACATGACGCTCATAGACATGGCGAGGACAATGCTTGGAGAGTTCAAGACGCCCGAGCGGTTTTGGTCGAAAGCCGTGAACACGGCTTGCCACGCCATAAACCGGGTCTACCTTCATCGCCTCCTCAAGAAGACGTCGTACGAACTCCTAACCGGTAACAAACCCAACGTTTCGTATTTTCGTGTATTTGGGAGTAAATGTTACATTCTAGTGAAGAAAGGTAGGAATTCTAAATTTGCTCCCAAAGCTGTAGAAGGGTTTTTGTTAGGTTATGACTCAAATACAAAGGCGTATAGAGTCTTCAACAAATCATCGGGTTTGGTTGAAGTCTCTAGCGACGTTGTATTTGATGAGACTAATGGCTCTCCAAGAGAGCAAGTTGATCTTGATGATGTAGATGAGGAAGATGTTCCAACGGCCGCAATACGCACCATGGCGATTGGAGATGTGCGACCACAAGAACACAAAGAGCAAGATCAACCTTCTTCCTCAACAATGGTGCATTCCCCAACTCAAACTGATGAACAAGTTCATTAAGAAGAGGCGTGTGATCAAGGGGGAGCACAAGATGATCATGTTATGGAGGAAGAAGCACCTCAAGCCCCTCCAACTCAAGTCCGAGCGACGATTCAACAGAATCATCCCGTCGATCAAATTTTGGGTGATATAAGCAAGGGAGTAACTACTCGCTCTAGACTAGCCAATTTTTGTGAGCATTACTCTTGTGTCTCTTCTATTGAGCCTTTCAGGGTAGAAGAGGCCTTGCTAGATCCGGACTGGGTGTTGGCCATGCAGGAAGAGCTCAATAACTTCAAGCGAAATGAAGTTTGGACCCTAGTGCCACATCCAAAGTAAAACGTTGTGGGAACCAAGTGGGTGTTCCGCAACAAGCAAGACGAGCACGGAGTGGTAACAAGGAACAAGGCTCGACTTATGGCAAAAGGTTATGCCCAAGTCGAAGGTTTGGACTTTAAGGAGACTTTTGCTCCTGTGGCTAGACTAGAGTCTATCCGCATTTTGTTAGCCTATGCCGCTCACCATTCTTTTAGGTTGTTCCAAATGGATGTGAAGAGCGCTTTCCTCAACGGGCCAATCAAGGAGGAGGTGTACGTAGAGCAACCCCCTGGCTTTGAGGATGAACGGTACCCCGACCACGTATGTAAGCTCTCTAAGGCGCTCTATGGACTTAAGCAAGCCCCAAGAGCATGGTATGAATGCCTTAGAGACTTTCTAATTGCTAATGCTTTCAAGGTTGGGAAAGCCGATCCAACTCTTTTCACTAAGACATGTGATGGTGACTTATTTGTGTGCCAAATTTATGTCGATGACATAATTTTTGGTTCTACTAACCAAAAGTCTTGTGAAGAGTTTAGCAGGGTGATGACTCAAAAATTTGAGATGTCGATGATGGGCGAGTTGAACTACTTCCTTGGGTTCCAAGTGAAGCAACTCAAGGACGACACCTTCATTTCCCAAACGAAGTACACACAAGACTTGCTCAAGCGGTTCGGGATGAAGGACGCCAAGCCTGCAAAGACTCCAATGGGAACCAACGGACATGTCGACCTCAGCAAAGGAGGTATGTTCGTTGATCAAAAGGCATACCGGTCTATGATAGGTTCTTTGCTTTATTTATGTGCTAGTAGACCGGATATTATGCTAAGCGTATGCATGTGTGCTAGGTTTCAATCCGACCCAAGGGAGTGTCACCTTGTGGCCGTTAAGCGAATTCTTAGATATTTAGTTGCTACGCCTTGCTTCGGGATCTGGTATCCAAAGGGGTCAACCTTTGACTTGATTGGATACTCAGACTCCGATTATGCTGGATGCAAGGTTGATAGGAAGAGTACATCAGGGACGTGCCAATTCTTAGGAAGGTCCCTGGTGTCAGGGAGTTCTAAGAAACAAACTTCTGTTGCCCTATCCACCGCTGAGGCCGAGTATGTTGCCGCAGGACAGTGTTGCGCGCAACTACTTTGGATGAGGCAAACTCTCCGGGACTTTGGCTACAATCTGAGCAAAGTCCCACTCCTATGTGACAACGAGAGTGCAATCCGCATGGCGGATAATCCTGTTGAACACAGCCACACTAAGCACATAGACATCCGACATCACTTTTTGAGAGACCACCAACAAAAGGGAGATATCGAAGTATTTTGTGTTAGCACCGAGAACCAGCTAGCCGATATCTTTACCAAGCCTTTAGATGAGAAGACCTTTTGCAGGCTGCGTAGTGAGCTAAATGTCTTAGATTCGCGTAACTTGGATTGATCTATAACATACATGTGTCTATGCCTTTGATCATGTTTCCTTATGCATATTGTTGCTTATTTATGGTGCTCAAGTTGTACACATGATCCCCAGACCTCACAAGTCCATTTGCAAGTGATGCACTTATTTAGGGGGAGGCATGCTACAACTTGACACTTTGAGACTAACCTTGTGTTTGAGTTTACTTGTTTTAGTCTCAAAAGTGGATTGAAAGGGAAATGTGGACTTGGACCATGAAAGACTTCCACTGCACTTTGATGAGAGGGTAATTTACTCCAAGTTCATCTCCATGCTCTTATTGCCTTTTTACTCCTAATTGAAGATTTTGGTGAGGCAATGGGGTTAAAGGGCCAAAAATGATCCCGTTTTGGTGCTTGATGCCAAAGGGGGAGAAATTAAGGCTAAAGCAAATGGATCAGCTACCACTTGAGAATTTTGAAAATAGTAGAGTTAGAACTTTTGATTTGTCAAAATACTCTAAGTGTCTCTTTTTGTCAAAAGTCGGTCTCTTGTGGGGAGAATGTTTGATTATGGGAAAAAGGGGGAGTTTTTGAATCTTTGATCAATTTCTCTTGGAACACCTCTCTTTATGCCTCAACAAGTGTGTTTGACTTAGAGATAGGAAATTGAATTTGATTTGCAAAAACAAACCAAGTGGTGGCAAAGGATGATCCAAATATGCCAAATTTGAATCAAAAACAAGTCTTGTTCAAAATTGCATTGATGTTGCACTTCTTTTAGTCGCTTTTTGTTGTGTTGGCATAAATCACCAAAAGGGGGGAGATTGAAAGGGAAATGTGCCCTTGGGCCATTTCTAAGGTATTTTGGTGATTAAAGTGACCAACACAATCTATGTGAGGAATTATGTGCAAAATGGTGGATGAAGTGCAAATCATAAAGAAGGTATGATTCTAGACTTAGTACATTGTTTTTTGTGTACTAACATATTTTTCTAAGTGCTAGAATCAGAGAAAATAGAAAAAGAAAAGGACTTGGCTGAAGCAGCCAAGACTCAGCGCAGTCTAGGTGCACCGGACTGTCCGATGGTGCACCGGACAGTGTCCGGTGCGCCAGGCTAGCTTCTTGTCAACTGGCCGCTCTGGGGAATTCGTCGGCAGCGTACGGCTAAAAATCACCGGACTGTCCGGTGAACCAACGGTCGGTAGAGCCAACGGTCGGCCGCGCAATCCGCGCGTGACGCGTGGCTGAGCCAACGGTCAGATGGGGCACCGGACTATCCGGTGCACACCGGACAGTGTCCGGTGCGCCAACGGCTCCAAATCTTCAACGGTCGGCTGCGCCATTTTGGGAAGGCAATCTGCACCGGACACTAAACAGTGCCTGTCCGGTGGCACACCGGACTGTCTGGTGCGCCACCCGACAGAAGTATTGCCTTCCCTGATTGCCTCCAACGACTCCTAGCTGCCTTGGGGCTATAAAAGGGACCCCTAGGCACATGGAGGAAATATACAAGCATTCTTTGATCATCTCTAAGCACCAAGACTTCATTCTAGCGCATTTGATTCTTTGTGATAGCAATTTGAGCTCCTCTTGAGTTGAGAACTCCGTGTGTGAACTTAGAGCTCAAGTTGTGACTAGTGTGCGTGTTTGTGCTCTTGCTTTGAGTCTTGTGTGTGTGTTGCTTTTCCCTCCCTTACATCCGTGCTTCTTTGTGATCATCAATTGTAAGGGCGAGAGGCTCCAAGTTGTGGAGTTTCCTCGCGAACGGGATATAGTGAAAGAAAGAAAAACACCATGGTATTCAAGTTGATCATTGGATCACTTGAGAGGAGTTGAGTGCAACTCTCGTCCATTGGGACGCCACAACGTGGAGTAGGCAAGTGTTATGCTTGGCCGAACCACGGGATAAATCATCGTGTCTCTTGTGCTTGTTCTCACTGTGACTATTGTGTTTCACAAGAGCTCGGTCCTTAGCCACTTGATTTCATTGTGCTAACACTTAATCAAGTTTTGTAGCTTTAAGTTTTAAGTTTTTACAGGATCACCTATTCACCCCCCCTCTAGGTGCTCTCAATCGGCAAAGGCAAGGCTTCCACTATGTATTCATCAGTATCCTTTGCCCTACTCATGTATTTACTTTCATATCTTTATTGTTAAAGACCTCTCGATTTCTCTGTTTTTGCGCTTAATGCCAAAGGGGAGAAATTAATAGGCCAAAGCAAAAAGATCGCACCACCACCCTGTTTTCTGAAAGCTTTTTACAAAAACTTGCATTTGTGAAAACCCTCTTAACAACTAAGGGGATAACTTTTCCAGGGGGAGCCAAAGGAAAAGCATTTGAAAAAGGGGAGAGTCTTTAAAAACTTGTAAATGCTTTAAAAATCATATTCTTATACTATTGGCTAATTGCAAAAGAATTTAAAAAGACTTTTCCAAAAGATTTGCAAAAACAAGCTAAGTGGTGCAAATGTAGTCCAAAATGTTAACTATATCAAAACATTCATATATACTTAGAACTGCTTTCATTTGAAAGTAATTTATGCACATCTGACAAAATGCAAACTAGCTACATTTCTATACTTTGTATTTGCTTTGTTTGTGTTGGCATCAATCACCAAAAAGGGGGAGATTGAAAGGGAAATGACCTCAACCATTTCCTGTAATCGATTTTGGTGTTTGACGACCATCACAAACCTTATGGACTAACTAGTTTGCCTAGTTGATCTTTTCTCAGGTGCATTAAGTTCATATACACATATAAGGAAAATGACCCTTGGGCCAATTCAATAAGTATGGAGCAAATCAGATTTGCACCAGCATGTGGTGCACCGGACAGTGTCCGGTTCTCAGGCTGGCGCGCCTAGCGAACTGGCCACTCTTGGGAAAACACAACACTCCTCGGCTAAAAATCACTGTATTGTCCGGTGAGCCCACGAGCAACGGTCGACTGCCAACGCAGTCTGAAGCGTCAGAAGGTCAGAGACAGTCTGCGATGTTAGGTCGCACCAGACTGTCTGGTGTGCCACAAGGACAGACGAATTCAACGATCAACTGCTCCAAACCCCAACGGTCGGCTGACATGGCATGCACCAGAAAATGAACAGTGCAGTGTCTGGTGCGCACTGGATTGTCTGGTGTGGCCGTCGACAGAGAGCACATCCAACGACTAGAATAGTGGCTGGGCCTATAAATACCCCCAAACACCACCATTCAAGACATTCAAGCTTTCCACTCTCAACACTCAATACAAGAGCAAAGAATACATTCCAAAGACACATTCAAAGCTTCCAATCCTCTCCAAGTCCCACAATTAAGACAAGTGATCAATAGTGATTAGTGGCTTGAGAGAGTGAGATTTGTGTTTCATTTGTTGCTCTTGTTGTTTGGTTGCTTTCTTCATCTCTCTCTAAACTTTCTAAGTGATTTGTAAAGCTAGCAAGAGACATCTAAATGTGTGGTGATCATTGCAGGGTCTTTGTGACCCTTGAGATTAAGAAGAAGCACTCAACCGGTCTAGGTGATCGATTGAGAGAGGGAAATGGTTGAAATAGACCTGGCCTTTGTGGCCTCCTCAACGGGGAGTAGGTTTATTGGAACCAAACCTCGAGAAATAAATTGACATGTCCATTTGTGTTGATCTTCACTATTCGATTTGTTTCCTCCCTCTCCCCTCTCACTAAAAGTTCTCTTGCTCACATTGTTTTGAGTTAGCTCCCAAAGTTATCCGCATTGATTGAACAACTCATAGCAAGAAGAACTATCTTCCGCACTTCGTATTCATATTATTTGTTTCTAACCCTAACCCCGGGGTGAAGTGCGTGTTCAAAGTTTATAATTTACAGGTTTTGCCTATTCACCCCTCTTTAGGCGACTTTCAATGTTCAGTGACTTTTATGCAGGGAAGTTGGATATCCAGCGTCTTATTTTTGGGGTTTATCACGTTAATTCCCAAGATAATAAGCAAGTAACATTAGGCAATATCTGCCCATATGTCTGCTCAATGTGGATTTCAAAATTTTTGCCAAAGTTCTGACAAATAGGTTGTCTCTAGTAGCCAATGAGGCTATCGAGGGTAGCCAGACGGGTTTTATTAAAGACAGGAATATCCTAGAGGGGGTGGTCATCTTACATGAAATTATTCATGAGAGTCACGTGTGTTTGGTTGGATGTACATGGAGTGATGAAAGGGGCGACCACAGTTTCTATAGTGTTTGGATGAGAGTCACGTGAGGGCGAGGTAAACACCGGAGTAGTTTTTTGTGGTGGCGTGATCAAAAAAATCGAGGGGACAGTGTTGTCGGTGTTTTGGGTCCGACCGCACACCCGGGGTTGCCCCTCAAGGTGTTTTTAGGAGTAGGACGATGTTGCCGACTGTAGCTCGATGGTTCGTGCTGGGCGCACGAGAAACTGTGAACAACGATGTACAGGTTCGGGCCGCTTAGAGATGCGTAACACCCTACGTCCTGGAGGGAATGCTTTATGTGGTGAATTACAAGGGAACTCTCTAGTATAGGGAACATAGAGAGTTGAGGTGGGTGCCTGAGTAGTGAGATCGATCGTTCTGAAGGGGTGCCCCCTAGGCCTTATATATTCGACCGTGAGGCAATACATGCGGATATGATAACAATGCACACCTAAGAAATAGTGAACTGATTGAGTCTATCTTCCTATAGTTCTGCCGACTCATCCTCGCTTGGTTCCGTTGTACGGGGCTCCAGCGTGGGAAAGTCGGGTCTCTGTTGTGGTTACTTGCTCGACGTTGTTGGGCCGTCTGGGCTCGCACCGATCCGGCCTTGTGTCGATCTGCTTCACTGGTCATTCTTCCCCAGGCCCACGAAGGGATGACCTTACAATTTATTGGGCCCTCGGGCCTTTCGTGAGGTCTTTTATCCTTCCAGTGGACCCGGGGGATATCTGTCCCCCACAAGCCCCCGATCTTTGGGTTGATTTTGAAATAATCGGCCCAAAGATCCTAGGTCCAGCTTGCGGTCTTTGTTTATGACAGGAAATGTTTTCCGGGTAGTCTGGTAAAAACGATTTCTTACTGTCTCCTTCTGATTTTATCACTCGAAAACTGGTGTTCTGTCTCAAACTCGCGCTTTGGAGGTCAGCATTTCGTACTGTAGGACCTTGAACTTCATTGGGTGTACCGGAGGTGCACCCAATGGGTGTAGCCCCCGAGCTTCGAGTGGATTCTTGAAAATAATCCACTCGAAGGTCTTCACTTCGAGCATTATCAGAAATCATTTTTATTTTCCGCTTGCACTTTGTTGGAGGTCAGCCTTGCTTTTGATCTTGCCATATGCTTTAGAAGTTAGCATTATCTTGACTTGAAATGACGATTCATTGGGTGCACCGAAGGTGCACCCAATGGGTGTAGCCCCCGAGCTTCGAGTGGATTTTTGAAAATAATCCACTCGAAGGTCTTCATTTCGTGCCCTTTTGCTGAGAATCATCCTCTCTTTTTCCGAATGCCTTAGAGGTCAGCATTATGTCATTGATATTATGCTTTAGAGGTCAGCATGTATTTTGTCTTGGAGGCCGAGTTCATGATCTGCCCATATCTTGCTAGGTGGTGCAATTTATTTGATCTGCGACTGATTGGACGTTCGATGGACGTCCCCTGGCTAGTCTTCGTGTCGCTTCTGTCGGTCAGACTTGTACTTCACCGGCTATATTTGGCTTTCCTTTGATCCTTACTGATATCTCATTTTTGTCTTGAGGTATTCATTGCATGCCCTGCACGGATGTGACAGTTTTGAAAAATATACTGATAATTCCTGGGCGTCCCCCCCAATGGGTGTGGGCAAGGGACGACTTGGTACGCTGAGTGTTTTAGCAGACTGCTTCTGAGTAGTAATTTGATGTGACCGTAGGTGTAATCATATCGCCCGCGCAGTTGACTGGAGTCCCAATGGGTGTTGCGTTGCGTGAAGCGGCGTCAGCCGCCTGACGTATCTTCAGACGGTTTGAAGTGCATATTGATTTTTTGCGACTGTTCAGTGACCGTGGTAGGAGGTGAGCGGTTGCCTTCTTCTTCTACAAATAGTGCTTTTGCCTCTCCGGTTTTTTCACATCTCTTGCTGCTTGTTTACTCTCCTCTTCTTCTCCCCTCTGCCACCATGGCTAAAAGTAAGAAGGGTAGCGGTTCTTCTCCTCGCTCTGGCGACAAACGCAAACGTGAGCCGACTCCTCCTTCGGAGGACTTCGGCGACTCGGAGTACTCGGAGGAGGAGTTCTCCTCCGAGTCCGAGGGATCCCCGGCTCCCGTCTCTCCCCCGGCGTCGTCTCATGATTCAGACGACTCCCAGGGGATTGCCGCGGAGGTCTGGACCTACATCCGGGCCATCGAGCGCTCTGGGCTCGAAGGCTCGGATGAGTCGGATTACTCCTCGGATGAGGAGGACTCCTCGGACTCGTACGAGGAGGACAGCGGCGGCGACGGTGGTGATGGCGGCGACGACAGCGGCAAGGGCAGCGACGGCGGCAGCAAGGGCGACCATGGCGGCGGCAGCAAGGGCAGCAACAAGACCAGTGGCTAGATGCCACTGGTTTTTTAGATGTTAGTATAGATTAGAAGTAGTATAATGAAATAATGTAGTAGTAGTTAGTAGTATAGAGTAGTGTAGTGTAATGTAGTAGTAGGGAGGTCATCAACTCATAATGAGTTGATTTGTAAGTTCGGTGGCTTCCCTTTATAATGAAAAGTGATTTTCGCTCCACTTCCGCATGTGTCATGCTGCTTTCTCGTTGTACGCCAGTCAATGCGCGAGGAATATCTGTGATCATCAAATCGCCTTTCTGACTGCCTTATTTGTAATGATGGAGCTTCGGTGGTCGCGACCGAGTCATCCGAAATTCCCTCGTTGCTTTAGGAATGACGACGAGTTACGGTGGGTCGTGTCGGTGTTTTAGATGTAATAAGCCGAGTGATTTATGGCAACATCGGTGTTTTTAGAGGTAACAGTCGAGTGACTGACGGTGGCGTCGGTGTTTTAGAGGTAACAACCGAGTGATTAATGGCAACATCGGCGTTTTAGAAGTAACAACCGAGTGACTGACGGTGACGTCGGCGTTTTAGAGGTAACGACCGAGTTAGAACGGGCCGCGTTGGCCGTTTTGGAAATAACGACCGAGCGATGACATGGCACGACAGCGTTTTTAGAAATAACCGCTGGGTGATGACTGGACGCTTTTTGGAAACGGTATCTGGCCGGGAAAAACCCCATATGTACTGCATCGTTGCGCGCTTCCGCTTTCCGTGCCCTAATTCTTGCTTTTCTGCATCCAAGCTTTCCTTGCGCTCGTGCGATACTGCCTCCGTCCTGCTCGCCGGCGAGATTGAGATGGCGCCCAAGCGGAAAGCATCAGGTTCATCCACTGCTGTCATTCCTCCCATCGATCCCAACAGCCAGTTGCCTTTCGCAGGTAACCATATGTCAGTTGTTTCTGAGTCTGATCTTCTCCACCTCACGTCCATCGGGGTTCTTCCCCCGAAGGAGCTCTGTTCTTGGCGGGTTTGCCATGGGGTCACTGTTCCAACAGAGGACACCCACGAATCCGTCGTATATGTTCCTTTTCTTCTTCGCGGTCTTGCCCTTCCTGTTTCTCCTTTTTTCCGCGGCCTCCTTGATTTCTATCACTTGAATCTGACCCATCTGAACCCTAATTCCATTCTGCAAATCTCCATCTTTGTTCATTTATGTGAGGCCTTTCTTGGCATCCTGCCACACTTTGGGCTGTGGAAATACTTGTATCACTGTCGGCCTGGGATGGCCGGAGGACAGCATCAGCTGGTGGGGGCGCGAGCTTAGAAATGCGCCGCGGAAGAAAAACTGATTATCTCGATATCCCCCTCAAAGATAGCATTAAAGGATGGCGCTTGGAGTGGTTTATTGTTGAGAATCACGGAAATTCTCTCCCCCCGCGGTCAGGGAGACAGCCGGACGTTCGCACTCCGATCTGGACTGAATCCCCCACAGACCAGAATGTGGCTGAGGCAGGAGTTCTGCTAGCTGAAGTTGGATTGTTGAAGGAGAGGGGTCTGACTGCAGAAGCTGTGGTTGCTGACTTTGTCTTCAAGAACATTCAGCCATTGAAGGACAGGGCATACCCGGCCTACCTGTACCGAGGTCTAGCTGACTCCACCTGGGTCACCAATAGAAGAATTCCTGTTGTGGACTTGGTGAGCCGACTTGAAATCATACTTAGGGGCAAGGTGTCAAATGTTAGTGCCCCTGTTGCTTACTCGGCTTGGAACTTGCCTCCTTCCAAGGCCTTTACCCATTTCGTGTCAAGTCCTCCTGCTGGCGATGGCGGTTTGGGCCTTAGAGTGCGACCCTCTGCCGAAGAAGTTAGTGCGTTGGTTGCTTCGCTTGAAGAAATTCCTGATGATGAACGGCAGGTTCATTTTGAGGTGCCTTTGGATCCCAGTGATGCAGAGATAAGTGCCATGCTTGATATGTTAGCCGAAGATTCTTCTGATGCCGCTCCTGCTGGGACATCGGTGGTAGCGCCTCTCCCGGAAGCTGGTAAAACCTTGGATATTCAGAGGCCTGTCAGTGTTCGCCCGAAGCGCCCTTGCCGAGTCAATCAACTTGATTCTCCTGCTGATGAGCAGAAAAAGAAAAAGAGACGTCTTCGGCGAGTATCTAGCTTGGATCGGGATGCTGGTCCTTCGGTTCCTGTTGTTGAGGAAGTGCCCGTGCCTGAGTTTACCGACGCTGACCCCAATGGGTGTGATCCATCCGTCGCTGATCCCAATGGGTGTGCTCCATCTGTCGCTGATCCCCATGGGTGTGCTGTCTGTGTTGCTGATGAAAACGAGGAGGAGGAAGAAGATGAGATCCCTCTGACTCGGAAGAACAGTCGGCGATACGTAGCCAGTGGGGAAAGTAGTGGAGTTCCTTCTCCTGCTCTGTCTGCCCTCATTGGTCTACAAGAATTGTCTCTGGCGAACTTTGATCAGACTCTTGAAGATATGGTTCCAGAGGATCTGTTATCAGAGCCGGCGGATGGTGACGTGATGGATGTTTGTGCTGATGTGTTCGACGCCGGGTTGGGGTCATCCCGGGCAGCATCCCGCGCCTCATCGACCTTGGAGCGCGGTCTTGAGGGTCAGGAAACTGACTTGGACTGTCCTGCTCCCATGGAAGTGACTGAGGGACCTTCAGCCTTAGAGGCGGCTGCTGCAGAGAACTTGGCCCTCAAGGATGGTGTTGACACTTACCCAGCCCCCGAGGGTATTGCCGGGGATGATTCGGCTTGGGTGGGAAGCGTAAGCCACGACCCAGCCCCCGAGGGTATTGCCGGAGACGATCCGGCTCAAATGGGTAGCGCAAACTATGACCCAGCCCCCGAGGGTGTACGAGCGAGGTCTCCCTCTTGTACTTCCATGGATGTTCACGTAGGATCTCCTCCACACTCTGGTTGCATGGTGGTAGCCCAAGCTTTTGGTCAAGGAGTTGCTTTAGAGGCTAGCGTTCCTGACGACAAAGTTTTGGGCTCTGCTGATGACACTGAATTGGTTCCTGCTGGTTCATTACAAGTTGCTCCGGATGGTGATCCTACGCCAAGCCATCAATTGATTTCTCACGATTTGGGAGTCCCCTCATTCTCCTCCAACCTCCAGGTACTATGGTCTATTCTAGTCTGACCACCGAATGAACTGTTGTCATTACACTCATCTGCTCTCAATATCAGGCATTGGTGGACGGGATGGCTAGTCAGCTGAAGTTGCAAGGTGCTTGTGTTCCAGAAAGAGCTTCGTCTCTGGCACGTTGGAATCCGGTGCTGCTTCAACAGCGTGTTTCTGACTTAGAGGCGGCGAATGCTGGTTAGTGCTTTTCTGCTTCCTTTCGTCTATCTTATTAAACTGCTTCTTAATCTAAACTTTTTGCTTGACCGTTTCTCGCTAGATATGGCTCGGCAATTTTCTGTTCTTGAAGAGAAACATTCTCAAAATCAGGCTGAATTGGTCCGGCGGTGCTCTGATTTTGAAGAAAAGTATTCCCAAAGTCAGACTGAGCTGGCCCAAGTTTCTGCTGCTCTGAACGATGCCAACATGTTGAACTCTACTCTCCGCGCTCAGCTTGATTCTGAAAAGGTGACCTGAAAACCCGAGCTTTGTTTTGCCATGTTCTTATTGTTTGCTCGACGTTTGAAGAAGTTAATTCTTGTTTGCAGGAAGAAAAACGTGCCCTTGTTGCTTCTCGTGACAATCTTGACAAGCTATATCGTGACTCCAGCAACTCGTTGACCATCCTGGAGAGGAGTCATCGCTTCACCATGGAGGAGTTAGACAATCATCGCTGTAAGCTGCAGGAGTCTTCGGATGACGTGATTCGTCTCAGGCAGTCGATATCGGCTAAGGATGCTGTCATCAAGGAACTGCGTGCTTCCAAGAAGTCCATCACCCAGGAGCTAGAAACCGCTCAGTTGGCTGTCAAGGTTGCTGAAGAGACTTCCGTTACTCTGAGGGCCCAGCGCGACAGAGCCATGGATAAAGCCATTCGCGCAGGGCGGATCTTGATGAGGAGACCTGGTGTGATTGTTCCCGACGATATAAGGGCTGATGTGAACGCTGCTCCTGATTCCTCAAGTCGCCCTTCTTCGTCGGTTGCTCCTGAGAAGAATGTTGCAAAATAGAAAAACATTGCGTGCTTTGAGCGTGCGGTTATCATGCTCGGATATTTTGTTAGAGGACACCTGCTTGACATTTGAATGCTACTGTTATTCTCCTATCGTTTTAGAATTCAGCAGTATCTAAATTTGCAGAAGTAAAATGTTGTATGATGATTTTGAAACTTCTTCACGGGACATAGAGGTCGCCCCTATATGAGTAATCATAAGCATGTGGAACCGTCTTAAGTCGTTGCTGACTTAAACCGATTGCTTTTGTTAATAGGGCATAGTAGTAATCCCGAGTTAAGTAAGTGCGAGCATGTTGCACCGTCTTAAGTCGTTGCCAACTTAAGCCGATTGCTCCGTTAGCAGGGCATAGTTGTCACCCTGAGTTAATTAAGCATGAGCATGTTGCACCGTCTTAAGTCGTTGCCGACTTAAGCCGATCGCTCCGTTAGCAGGGCATAGTGGTCACCCCGAGTTAAGTAAGCGCGAGCATGTTGCATCGTCTTAAGTCGTTGCCGACTTAAGCCGATTGCTCCGTTAGCAGGGCATAGTGGTCACCCCGAGTTAAGTAAGCGTGAGCATGTTGCACCGTCTTAAGTCGTTGCCGACTTAAGGCGATTGCTCCGTTAGCAGGGCATAGTGGTCACCCCGAGTTAAGTAAGCGCGAGCATGTTGCACCGTCTTAAGTCGTTGCCGACTTAAGCCGATTGCTCCGTTAGCAGGGCATAGTTGTCACCCCGAGTTAAGTAAGCGTGAGCATGTTGCACCGTCTTAAGTCGTTGCTGACTTAAGGCGATTGCTCCGTTAGCAGGGCATAGTGGTCACCCCGAGTTAAGTAAGAATGCAGGTCGACCATGAACAATATGGGTATTCTTGAGGTCTCTTTATTGATGATATATTTCCAGTTTACAGAGTACATTGTCGTCCCAATAGCTTTTGAAATACAGCTAGGGGTAAAATTTCCTGAGGTGTTCTATGTTCCATGAGTTTCCAATTTCTGTGCCATCTATCTGAGTGAGACGATATGATCCCGGCCGAGTGACTTCTGCTACTATGAATGGTCCTTCCCATAGAGGTGACAACTTATGTCGTCCCTCCCCCGTTAGAATTCGGCGGAGGACGAGATCTCCCACTGCAAAGGATCGACGTCGCATGGCCTTATCGTGGTAACGCCTCAAAGTTTGCTGGTACCGCGCTGATTGAATTACTGTGTTTAGCCGTTCTTCTTCGAGTATATCAATATCCTCCAGCCTAGTAGCCTCGGCTTCTGCTATGCTTTCAAAGACCAACCTTGGCGCCCCAAACTTGAGGTCAGCAGGTAGTACTGCCTCTGACCCGTAGACCATGAAGAAAGGAGTATTTCCATGCAGAGCTCGACTAGGTTGAGTTCTTAGGCTCCAAACGACGTAGGGCAACTCCCTTATCCACTTTCCTACAAACTTTTCATTTTTATCGAAGACTTTTTTCCTGAGTGCCTCCAATATCATCGCGTTAGCCCGTTCAACCTGCCCGTTGGCTCTTGGGTGTGCCACCGAAGCATATTTGATCTGAATGCTTTTTTGCTCACAGAAATCAAAGAACTCTGAACTTGTGAAGTTGGATCCTAGGTCAGTTATGATACTATTTGGTATTCCGAATCTGAATATTATGTCTTGTATGAATTCCACGGCCTTAGCTGAGGTTAAAGAAGCAATGGGTTTGAATTCTATCCATTTAGTGAATTTGTCAATTGCTACCAGTATATGAGTGTATCCTCCTTGAGCTTTCTTGAAAGGTCCAATCATATCCAATCCCCAGCATGCGAACGACCAAGTTACTGGTATGGTCTGCAGTTGCTGTGCTGGTAGATGTTGTTGCTTTGACAAGTACTGGCAGGCTTCGCACCTCTGAACTAACTCGGCTGCATCACTTTTTGCTGTTGGCCAATAGAATCCCGACCTGAAGGCCTTCCCAACTAGTGTCTTGGATGCTGCGTGTATTCCACATTGCCCAGCATGGACCTCATCTAGAAGTTGCTTCCCGGTAGATGAGAGAATGCACTTCATGAGGATGCCCGATGCACCCCTTCTGTATAGTGTTTCCCCAATGAGTGTGTAGTGAGCTGACTGTCTAGCGATGCGCTCGGCTGCATTTTTGTCATCTGGTTCCTCTTCATTCTTTATATATATGATGATCGGCCTTCTCCAGTCATCAGAATCTGACTCTGATTGGCTCACGGTATTACATTCTTCTGCTTGATCCAGTGAGATGCTTGGGTGTGGTATTTCTTGTACAAAGACTCCAGGTGGGACCTGAGTTCGACTGGATCCTAGCTTGGACAATACATCAGCTACCGTGTTTCGATCCCTTTCTACATGGTGAAATTCCAGACCTTCGAATTTATCTTCTAGTTTCCGGACGGCGATGCAGTACTTTCCCATTGAATCGCTCGAACAGTCCCATTCTTTGTTTATCTGGCTTATGACTACCAGAGAATCTTCGTATACCATCAGTCTCTTGATGCCCAGTGATATAACAATGTTCAGTCCATGAATCAGAGCTTCATACTCGGCTGCATTATTAGAGGCCGGAAATAACAGCTGGAGGGCATATCTGAGGTGCTCGCCTCCGGGTGCGGTAAAGAGGATCCCCGCGCCTGCTCCCTGCAGTTTTAACAAGCCACCAAAATACATTCGCCATACTTCTGCAGTTTCTGGGTTATCTGGTATTTGTTGTTCAGTCCATTCTGATACGAAATCAACCAATGCTTGAGTTTTGATGGCAGTGCGAGGTCGAAATTCAATGTCATGAGATCCCAGCTCGCAGGCCCACTTGGCTATTCGGCCAATGGCTTCCTTGTTATGAAGAATATCCCCTATCGGAAAACCGGTGACTACTATGACTTTGTGGTCGTCAAAGTAGCGACGCAGCTTGCGCACAGTTAGAAGTACTGCATATAATAGCTTCTGAACCTGAGGGTATTTTTTCTTTGAGGGACCCAGAACTTCACTAATGAAATAAACGGGATGTTGCACTAGGTAAGCATGTCCTTCTTCCGCTCGCTCGACTACTAACGCGGTGCTCACCACGTGAGTCGTGCAAGAGATATATAGCAGCAAATCTTCAGCCGGTTGAGTTGACGTGGCTCGCCGTGGTGGCTTCAGCACTGGTGGTGTCGTCAGGAATTTTTTCAATGCGTCTAGGGCTTCCTGTGCTTCTGAAGTCCACTGAAATTTATCCACCTTCTTGAGTAGCTTATAAAATGGTAAGCCTTTTTCTCCTAGCCTGGATATGAATCTGCTCAGGGCTGCCATACACCCGGTAAGTCTCTGAACTTTCTTTTGTGATCGCGGCGCCTCCATTTTCATGATAGCTTCGATCTTATCCGGATTAGCTTCAATTCCCCGGTGGCTGACAATAAATCCGAGTAGCTTTCCTGCTGGTACCCCAAAGACACATTTTTCGGGATTAAGCTTCCATCGATATCGCCGTAGACTGTTGAAAACCAGCTGTAAGTCTTCGATGAAATTTTCTGAGTTCTCCGTTTTGATTACCACATCATCTACATAGGCTTCCACCCGCTTGCCCCAGTGATCGGCTAAGCATGTTTGAATGGCTCTCTGATAAGTCGCTCCAGTGTTTTTGAGGCCGAACGACATGGAGGTATAGCAGAAAGCACCGAACGGAGTGATGAACCCTGTTTTTTCCTCGTCTTCTTTTGCCAAGCTAATCTGATGATATCCAGAGTAGCAATCCAGGAAAGACAGCACAAAACATCCAGCAGTGGAATCTACCACCTGATCTATCCTAGGAAGCCCGAAGGGATCCTTTGGACAGTGTTTGTTGAGATCCGTATAGTCGACGCACATGCGCCAATCCACTTTATTCTTTTTGAGTACAAGAACAGGGTTGGCTAACCACTCGGGATGTAACACCTCTCTAATGAATCCAACCGCGACCAAGCGGGCCAGCTCAGCGCGAATGGCCTCTCTCTTGTCGGGCGTGAAACGACGTAGTTTTTGCCGAATCGGCCTCGCCTGGGGATAGACCTTCAGTTTGTGCTCGGCCAGTTCTCTCGGGACTCCCGGCATATCCGCAGGTTGCCATGCGAATACGTCTCGGTTATCTTGCAGGAACTGGACGAGCACGCTTTCCTATTTGTCATCCAGGCTGGAATTGATGATGGCGGTTTTGCGTTCATCAGCGAACCCGAGGTTGATCCTCTTGGTTTCTTCAATCGGCCGCATAGAGGTTGCGGCTTGAGCTTCATTTGCAGGTGCTGCAAGGTCTTCCTCAGGCTTAGAGTTTGCCTGTACCGAAGAGGTTGCCGACGGTTTGGTGGAGAGGGCCGCCTGGATGGCCACTCGGAAACATTCTGCGGCGCCTTGGAAGTCAGCGCACACAGTTATGATTCCTTGCGGTCCTGGCATCTTCAATATCATGTATGTGTAATGTGGAATGGCCATGAATTTTGCCAATCCCGGCCTCCCGATGATGGCGTTGTACCCGCAGTCGAAGTTCGCCACTTCGAACCTTAGGAACTCGGTTCTGTAGTTCTCCGGAGTTCCGAAGGTGACTGGCATGTAGATGTGGCCCAGTGGGTATTCTCCTTCAGTCGGCACGATGCCGAAGAAGGGAGTATCTGACTCGTGGAGCTCTTTGAGGTGAACTCCCAAGCCTTGGAGTGTCCGGGGGAAGGTGACGTTGATGCTGCTCCCTCGTCCACTAATACCTTCTTCACCCTGCTCTCTCGGATCACCAGATCGACGAGGATCGGGTATTTGTCTGGGTGGTCGAAGTTGAGCCATTGATCTGCCCGAGTGAAGGTGATCGGGTGCTCCGACCATTGGTACGGAGCGGGAGGACCGGTGGTCGCCACCAGTATTTGGCGATCGTTGAGCTTTTGCTGTCTCCTGTTCTCCTGCGATCCGTGCCCGACGAAGATGACGTTGACCTCTCCGTCGACGCGCGGGAAGGCCCCACCTCCTCCCTCCTCCTGTTGCTGGGGTTGTCGCGGTTCTCCTGGTCCTCCCCGTGGCGGAGGAGGAAGTAGAGGTTGGAAGGGTAGGCCGTGCCCGACAGAGTGCTTGAAGTCTCTGCAGTTCCGAAGGGTGTGGCGCATGTCCTTGTGGTACGGGCACTGGGCGTCGAGGATATCGTCCAGCGTGCGTTCGCCTCAACGAGGTCCTCCTCGGGCGCGAGAGGCGGGTGGTCCGGCGGCGTGAACTTCTTCACGAGTTGTAACACCTCAAAATCTCATTTTGAGAATTTTAGAATCATTGGATATTTAACTGCTCCTTTCCTTTTTCATATTCAAGTGATAGTCTCGAATTATTCAAGTAACCAATAAATAACTTGAGAAATGTGCATCTCATACTGATATTATTTTCGTGTGATGCATATTGGAAATATTAGCCTAAGTAGGTAAATAAAGTAATTCATATAAAATTGTTGCACTTCATACTGGATCTTTGAATTTTGCATTTTAATTTAGGTTTAAAACCAAAGCAGATTTGAATTTTAATTGAAAGAAGACAAAAGAAATAAGAAAAAAAAGGGAAAGCTTCACCTGCGTGGGCCAAAACTCTCTTCGTCACGGCCCACCTCCACTCTTCAACCCGCCGGCCCACTTCGTGCCCCCTAGCCACTTCCACGCGGGACCCGCTCGTCAGCTGGGTCTTTCCCCTTGCAACCGACCTCGCGCACGGCGCTGCCTCAACAGAATTCCCCGCATCCGCGGGAGTTCGTTCGTTGACCTCCCTTGAATCCGCGCGGGGCCGTTGAACCAGACTCGGTTGCGGGCGCAGCTGGCGTCACTTCTCCCCCCCAAACGGACTCGCGCGCATAAAACGGTGTTGGGCCAAGCCGTCTCCCCCTCATTCTCCTCGCTGCATAGCCTCGGCCGCCATCGCTCCGCGCGCTCGGGGGAAAGGGCGATGCCGCCACCGCTGACTTGGGATCTCACCGGTGCGGTGGACTCGGCGGATGCAGGTGGTCGGGGAGGCTCGCTGGGATACGTGGCGATTTCTCGCCGAAGTTGCTCGGCCACCGCGATGCCGCACCGCGCCATGGCCGGATGCCTCCACGCCGTAATCACCAGTGTGTTAGCCTTGTTTCCCTTCTCTCGTAGCGAAGCTCGGTTCTGCGGTTGAACGCCTGTGTGCTGGTCTGCCTGCTCGCCGGCGTTGTGCCTCGGCGATGCTCTGTGCGCCGCCCTGTTAGTCGGGGGATAGAAGACAACTATAGTGCCGTTGATTTGAGAGGTAACGGCCGGGGTAGCACACAGAACCGTGGCCGTTAGATTTCCAGTTGACGATCATGATTGAATCTAGCGCATCCTTTGGACCGGGCGATCGGAGCCGTGGATCGATCATCGTACGGCTATAATGGGGTACCGGTTGGGGGTTTTAACCAAGCCGTAGATCCACGATCGTGTGGCCGAGAGAGAAGGTATGTAAGTCGTGCGCCGTGAATCGTCGGATCTTGCATCCTACGGTTGTGACAGAAGGCGGGATGGTTAACCATGACCGGGCTAGTCCAGGCCAACCGTTTCTGATCGGACGACCAGAAATCACCCGTACCCCTTCGCCAGGCCATTTTGCTAAAGAGTCCATAATCTTTCTGAAAAATAACCCCCCGTCCTATACGACTGTTCTCTGTGTCTGGGGATTCTTTCCCCGAGCCCCCTTCACTTTCTAGAAAATGAGGCCCAGTCCAGTGATCATTTAATTTGAATAAATGAAATAGAAAATGGATTTTTAATATGAAAATAATTACTAGAACTTAATAAATTCATAGAAAATTCATTCTAGCCCCAAATTAATCCATTCCAATTCCTATAATTTTGTAATATTATTGTTTATCACGTAATACCACTGTTTCGACATGAATGTCACAATAAAATTTATCTCCTAATCAATCTCATATTAAATATATAGAACCTTTAGAAATTCATAACTCCTCCGTTATAACTCCCATTTGATCCGTTCCAGTTGCGTTAGTCTCGTAGCTTCGCGTAGATTATTATTATGTAATTTATTCTTATGATTGGTGTGATGTTAATCTTGCCTATACCATGTTTGTTTGTATTGCTACGACTAGCGTGAGGACACGTGTCATCTGAAGAGCAAGTTGGTACCTGGAATCTCAAGTCCCAGGCAAGTTGTGCCCTTGATCACTTCTTTTACCCACTCATGTTCTAATTAATCATAATGATCTGCATAGGTTAATTTTGATGGGACCCAATAGGTTACCCTAGTTTGATTATCTTTATACCTTGTTACCACTGAACTTTTTGGGTAGTACTTGCTAGTGCTTTATGTGGTTTTGGGTATGAAGATACATTACTCATGATTATACTTTTGTTATCCGTTGTTATTTATCGTTCATGATAAGATCATTATGTTAATTGGAACATGGAGCGACCACCCGGGAAAACAGTGCTACCACAAGGGTATAATGGGACGCCCTTGGCTGATTAATTAGGAAAGCTAGTGGAGGACTACCTTACCCGAAAGGGGCAAGGGCAGTAGGGGAGTGGTCAGTGTAGGGAGACCCTCGGGAGGATTTTGCTGCGATGGCGGTCCTGCAAGGGAATTCCTGCATTGGAGCTTCCTATAAACTGTAGCGGGTTTTCTGAAGCTAGTGGAACTTTGTAAAGGCCTCGTAGTGTTACCCTGCCTCGCCTCCTCGGTAGAGGTGTATGGGAAGTCGCGATCCCTTGGCAGATGGGTAACATGACTTGTGGGTAAAGATGCGCCACCTCTGCAGAGTGTAAAACTGGTATACTAGCCGTGCTCACGGTCATGAGCAGCTCGGACCCTCACATGATTAATTTATGGAACTAAATTCAATTTGTCATATGCATTGCATCGCAGGTGATGTTGTTACTTTTGTTCTACTGTTTAATTGGGTTGGTATTTACTTATACTTAGTAATTGCTAATAAAATTTTGACCAACTTTAAAAGCAATGCTCAGCTTCAACCATCTCCGTTGGTAAGCCTTACACTTCACATGAGCTCCCACCTTTGGCGAGTTCATTCACATTATTCCCCACAACTTGTTGAGCGATGAACGTATGTGAGCTCACTCTTGCTGTCTCACACCCCCCACAGGTCAAGAACAGGTACCGCAGGATGAGGCGCAAGGAGGATGCTGCGATGTGTTCATGAGAGGTCTAGGCCGTCGTCTCCCAGTCAACTTTGGGTTGCTAGACCGTTGTCTCCTTATAATGTAATTATTTATTTTGTATAGAACTCCTATTATATAGTAAAGATGTGACATTCGATCATGTGCCATGATTCATCATATGTGTGAGACTTGGTCCCAGCACACCTGGTGATTATGTTCGCGCCCGGGTCTTGGTGCCCTAAAACCCGGGTGTGACACGAGTCCTCTTCTCCCCTCGTTTGTTGGGTTGCTGGTTCGTATCGCGTCGTGGTGCTGCCGGCGCAGGTTTCGCTCCTCCGATGAGGTCCTGAGCTCGCTCGTCAGCGGTGATGTAGAGGTCGGCTTCCCGGAACAGTTGCTCGGAGGTAGTCGGCGCTTTCTATAATATGGCTCAGACGAAGGCCGAGTCGTTGGATCCTCTGTAGAAATCTTCGATCACGTCCGCCTCCGTGACCTCGGGGATACGATTTCTCATGGTCTGGAACCTTTTGAGGTACGACCGGAGAGTTTCGTCCCCCCGACGCTTGATGGATTTGAGGTCCCATGGTTGCGCTGGTTTGTCGGAGAGGGACTGAAAGTTGGCGGTGAAGCGTCGACTGAAGTCGCTCCAGTCGTCGATGCAGTGTCGGGGTAGATGTCGCAGCCATTGCAGTGCGTCTTGCCCGAGGACAATGGGCAAGTATGCGGTCATTACGTCTTCGAACGCCCCAGCAGCTCGAGCGGCGGTGGTGTAGACGGCCAGCCAGCCTCCTGGATCCTGCTTAGGTTCATATTTGTCGACATTGGACACCTTGAAGTTAGGGGGCCATTGAATAGCCCTAAGGCGTGGAGTAAGTGTAGACACTCCACACGTATCTTCTTGTCGTCGAGGATGATGTCTGTCCCGGGGAGGGGAGTAGTTGTGGTGGTTCCTCGACCGTCCCCGGGGGTACCGCCAGTCGAGGCCATTGCCGACTCAGTTCTGGTGGCCTGACTCCGAGCTGGGATGCCGTGGTCCCTGTCGTACTCTTCCCGGCGGCGGATCTCGTTCTCATGTCGTCGTTCACGCGAGGCATTGATGGAGCTTTGCGCGTCCCGGTGGCTGTTGATGGTGTGTCGTAGGTCGTTTGGCGGGTGAGCGAGAGGTAGAAGATGGTTGGCTGCTTGAGTGAACAGTCATCGATAGCCCTCGGCGTCGGGAGTCCAAGGGAGTCCATCAGCTATCCGAGCCAGTACCCCTCCGACTTCACTCGGCGTGTTCATGGCTCGGGCGAAGTCGGGGTTCAGGTTGCGCCCGAAGAGTGGATTTTCCCGACGCTGCCTTGCCTCCTGCTCGGCTTGTTCTTGAGCCCGTCGGCGATCACGCCGTCGGGAATTCCTCCATTCTCTGAAGACACGTTCCTCCGGAGTTTCTCCTATCTCTGAGACCTCGTCTCGCGAGACAGGCTGCTCCGGGTCCCGCTCTCCGGCCTCGTGATGTCGCCGGATATTTCGGCGTCGGTTCCTTCGTCGGCGGGATTCCCGCTGAGGAGGTTCCTCTCCGGGTGCGCTCGGTTCGTCGTTGGAGACGGGGGGCGACTCCACTCTCCCGATGAAGAGGACGTCGGGGTAGAATGGTGCGACTATCGGGGCGATCTTCTTTCCGTTCTCTTTTGAGGGCAGAGGCACGGAAAGAACGACTTGCTTCCTCCCGGTTTTATTTGTTTCTTTCTTCCTTGCGATTTGTGTCCATTCTTTCGTCGGGGAGGTAGATAGTGGAGTTCTCCGGGTCAGCGGGCCCTCGGCCCCTGGCTTGATGAAGGCGATCTTTTTTCGGAGCGCTGGAGGTTGCGCTTTTCCCTGTCTTACTCCGACATTTTCGGAGGTTGTTGGAGGAGACTTCTTCCTGGGCGGGTCTGCGATGCGATGTAGAGTTCCTTCTTCATCTGCTACGGATGAGATAGTTCCGAAGCAGAACACGGATCCGAGGCGGAGGGTGATCTTGCGGTGGAAGGTGACGGCCATTGAACTAGCTTAGATCGGCGACACACCCCCTACCTGGCGCGCTAGCTGTCGGTGTTTTGGGTCCGACCGCACACCCGGGGTTGCCCCTCAAGGTGTTTTTAGGAGTAGGACGATGTTGTCGACTGTAGCTCGATGGTTCGTGCTGGGCGCACGAGAAACTGTGAACAACGATGTACAGGTTCGAGCCGCTTAGAGATGCGTAACACCCTACGTCCTGGCGGGAATGCTTTATGTGGTGGATTACAAGGGAACTCTCTAGTATAGGGAACGTAGAGAGTTGAGGTGGGTGGCTGAGTAGTGAGATCGATCGTTCTGAAGGGGTGCCTCCTAGGCCTTATATATTCGACCATGAGGCAATACATGCGGATATGATAACAATGCGCACCTAAGAAATAGTGAACTGATTGAGTCTATCTTCCTATAGTTCTGCCGACTCATCCTCGCTTGGTTCCGTTGTACGGGGCTAAAGCGCGGGAAAGTCGGGTCTCTGTTGTGGTTACTTGCTCGACGTTGTTGGGCCGTCTGGGCTCGCACCGATCCGGCCTTGTGTCGATCTGCTTCACTGGTCATTCTTCCCCAGGCCCACGAAGGGATGACCTTACGATTTATTGGGCCCTCGGGCCTTTCGTGAGGTATTTTATCTTTCCAGTGGACCCGGGGATATCTGTCCCCCACAAGTGTCGCCCCCGCCTCATCCCACTTTTGACTCAAACCAAACACATCCTAAAAGACGACGATGGGGACGAACAGGCGGGCAATATTAACTCATCTAAAGTATTAAAACCTTACCTGGTTTCAGCGTCTGCCCGCGTTCAGCGGGCTGCGTGGCCTACTTCGCCCATATGTGAACGCACGCGTCATACGTGGACCCCACGTGCAGCCAAGTCTTCGTAGCCTGCTTCGCCCACATGTGACGCGTCTTTTCCTCTTCCTTTGGTGTTCCATCCTACCGAGACGGCGGAGATGGTGGGAGCGGATGGGCCAGATCTACAGCGCAACGCTCGGTCGCCCTCTTTAGACGTCGCCGCCTCCGTCCCTCTCCGTCCATTGACGCCGCCATCGCCTCGCGTTGCCTCGTGCGTCGTCGTCGTCGCTTCGGGGGCCATATGGTGCTGACTCAGTGGTCCCTGCCTCCAAGTGGGTCCACGCGCAGCTGCTACACGGAGAGGCGCGGGACTACGCGATGCTGCGGAGCCATCGTCGAGTCGCCGGTAGTCTCCGTTGCGACTGTGCTGCAGCAGTGACAGGCATGGCCGAGATAGTGTCGTCCTCTGGGTGTGTACTTTCTTCCCCTTAAATATTTCCTTCCCCTCTCCTCGGAGCCCGTTCGCATTATTTAGTCCTTATATCTACTGATTCTCGAATCCGTCGTCCTCATTGTTTCGCTCTTTTGTTTTGCAAACCGCCGTCCTCATGGGAGCGTTTGGTGTGTTCCTGCTACCTGTCGTGCCCTAGCCATTGTCGCCGCCTCCGTAGGCCTAGGTTTGCTCTGCTATATCTTTTTGGTTCATGTCCATGTGTCGCTGTTGGAATCGGTTCCAGATCTGTGCATTCATGAGGGCATGTTGTCTATGCGTGCTTGACCTTGGTTAACTTACAGATCTGTGCATTTGTTAGGGACGTGTTATCTATGCATGTTGGATATTTGGTTGGTGCATTTGTTAGCTTATGTAGTTTGCTATTGTTTTTTTCCTGGTCAATCGAATGACACATACCGGTTCTGCTATTGTTCACAAGAGGTTTTCTGTGGTGTAGTCTTGCTGATGTTTGGATTAAGGACAATAGTTGTTCCAAAAAAATGTTTGGTCTGTATTAAGGAGAATAGTTCGACAAAAATACCATGCCTTTATTGCCAAAGAACATTACAACAGTCTATTCAGAACGCGACTCTCACATTACATAAAAGCACATGTAAAGAGCTGCATACATGTGTATGCCTTTTCGCTGTTACCGTTTACGCATGCGAAAATTAGCAGTACAGTCATATGACAGTTAGACATGGTGGTTCCCTTCATGTTTACACTTCCATGACTTTCTCAGATCTATTGCCATGGTTTGTTGGATAATGATGATGATAATATCTAGATGTTCGCGTCATGTTGCCCTTCCTGTTTCTACGTAGCTGACATTTGGGAGATGCAACAATGTTTTTCTTTGTTTCATTCCATGCATATTGACATCTAAAAGAGGCACTGGGCTCTACTTATGTGCAGAGATATGTCCTTGCTTGCTGGTTGCGTAATTCTTATGCCTGCTTTTTTTCAGTGATCTGGGTGCCTGTTACCTGGGTGACTTTTACCGCTACTTGGAGGACTCACCGCTTCGGCTTTCCGGTCGTCGGTAAGTGTATGCCTATGCGTCTGTTTTGTTTCTAATGTGCTCTATTGAATAATTTCTATAATGTGATGGTTCAAAAGAACTTTATGGACTATTGCCGATGCTGGGATTAGGGAGCTCAGTTCGACCAAAAGTATGTCTGATATGCATTAAGGAGGAGAGTTCGAGCAAAAACACCTTAGCTTTTTTTGGCAAAGAACATTAAACCAATCTACTTTGAGCGCGACTGACATTACAAGAAAACACGTCGTAAGGTTTTAACTGCACCAGATACTCATGCTGAACTGTAAAAGAGTCATGGTTTAAGGTATGGCTTAATAAAAAAAGAATTTCTGCCACCATATGCAGAACAAATAAAAAGGGTAGAGCAGGTAGAAATACTGCCACCAAATCTTGTCACATTAGATGGGAGATTCACTTTGACAAATTTAGCAGCCAAATAGATAGCGTCAGCTACAATATGTTGCAGGCCGAACTGCAGGCAAAACGAAGTACGCAGGCCTGCATACCGATCAATTAAAAAATTCTAGGCACCTAAGGAAGTGGACTTCTTTTAGCAATACAGTTTCGGTGACAATAACCTTCGAGACCCCAAATATGTCTTATATGTATCGATTTGAATAATCATAATAGTATCATTTGCATGCTCGCGTCATGTTGCTTTTCTTGTTTTTACACAGTTGCCATTTGGGAGATGCATACATGTTTTTCTCTGCTTCATTCCATGCATACTAGCCTATATAAAAAAGCACTAACCTCTACTTATGTGCGGAGATATGTCCTTGCTGGTTGGCTAATTCTTATGGGCTATTTTTTTCCAGTGATCTGGGTGCTTACTGCTTGGGGGCATCTTCGAGGAGACCACTCGCCATTTTGCGTTTTCGATCGTCGGTGAGTTGTGCCTATGCGCCTGATCTATTTTTAATGTGTTGTTTGTTAAGGGGCTACGGGCCAATTTTTCACCAATGTTACGTGACATTCTTCTATGCTATGCGGTATATAGTGCTATGTCTAATTCTCCATGCGTGCGTGTTGCGAGTCGCCACGAAGCGAAGCGCCCGAGGCACAGTGCATTTGCACAGGGTTAGTCCTCAAAAATTCGCTGCTTTGTTTATGCATGCGATGGATACCCATCCTAATTTGCGATGCCTCTCTTGTGGACCAAAAAATGCAACCTCTTTAGATTGCCCGGTCTTTGAGACAGCTGATGGCTGATAGTCGCCTAGAGGGGGGGTGAATAGGGCGAAACTGAAATTTACAAATATAAACACAACTACAAGCCGGGTTAGCGTTAGTAATAAAGAAATAAGTCCGCGAGAGAGGGCGCAAAACAAATCCCAAGCGAATAAGCAAGTGAGACACGGAGATTTGTTTTACCGAGGTTCGGTTTTTGCAAACCTACTCCCCGTTGATGAGGCCACAAAGGCCGGGTCTCTTTCAACCCTTCCCTCTCTCACACGATCCACGGATCGAGTGAGCTTTCTCTTCTCAATCACTTGGAACACAAAGTTCCCGCAAGGACCACCACAAGTTTGATGTCTCTTGCCTCAATTACAAGTGAGTTTGATTGCAAAGAAAGGATCAAGAAAGAAGAAAGCAATCCAAGCGCAAGAGCTCGAAAGAACACAAGCAAATCACTCTCTCTAGTCACTATGGAGTTGTGTGGAATGTGGAGAGGATTTGATCTCTTTGGTGTGCCTAGAATTGAATGTTAGAGCTCTTGTAGTAGTTGGGAAGTGGAAAACTTGGATGCAATGAATGGTGGGGTGGTTGGGGTATTTATAGCCCCAACCACCAAAAGTGGTCGTTGGGAGGCTGTCTGTTCGATGGCGCACCGGACAGTCCGGTGCACACCGGACAGTCCGGTGCCCCCTGCCACGTCATCACTGCCGTTGGATTCTGACCGTTGGAGCTTCTGACTTGTGGGCCGCCTGGGTGTCCGGTGCACACTGGACATCTACTGTTCCTTGTCCGGTGTGCCGGAATGGGCGCGCCTGACATCTGCGCGCGCTGCGCGCGCAATAAATGCGCCGCAGGTAGCCGTTGGTGCCGACTAGCCGTTGTTCCGGAGTCGCACCGGACAGTCCGGTGCACACCGGACAGTCCGGTGAATTATAGCGGACTAGCCGTTGGCGTTTCCCGAAGCTGGCGAGTTCCTGAGGCCGCTCCTCCGTGGCGCACCGGACAGTCTGGTGAATTATAGCGCGAGTGCCTCTGGAAATTCCCGAAGGTGGCGAGTTTGAGCTGGAGTCCTCTGGTGCACCGGACACTGTTTGGTGGTGCACCGGACACTGTCCGGTGAACACCGGACAGTCCGGTGCTCCCAGACCAGAGGGCCTTCGGTTGCCACTATGCTCCTTTGTTGAATCCAAACTTGGTCTTTTTATTGGCTGAGTGTGAACCTTTTACACCTGTATAATCTATACACTTGGGCAAACTAGTTAGTCCAATCATTTGTGTTGGGCAATTCAACCACCAAAATTATATAGGAACTAGGTGTAAGCCTAATTCCCTTTCAATCTCCCCCTTTTTGGTGATTGATGCCAACACAAACCAAAGCAAATATAGAAGTGCATAATTGAACTAGTTTGCATAATGTAAGTGTAAAGGTTGCTTGGAATTTAGCCAATTTAAATACTTACATGATATGCATGGATTGTTTCTCTCTTATTTAATATTTTGGACCACGTTTGCACCACGAGTTTTGTTTTTGCAAACTCTTTTGTAAAACCTTTTCAAAGTTCTTTTGCAAATAGTCAAAGGTAAATGAATAAGATTTGCAAAGCATTTTCAAGATTTGAAATTTTCTCCCCCTGTTTCAAATGCTTTTCCTTTGACTAAACAAAACTCCCCCTAAAAGAGATCCTCCTCTTAGTGATCAAGAGGGTTTTGATGTATCATTTTGAAATTCTACTTTCTTTCCTTTTTGAACACAATAGGATACCAATGGAAAAATATTCAATACTGAGTTTTTGAAAATTGAAATAGGTGGTGGTGCGGTCCTTTTGCTTTGGGCTCATTTCTCCCCCTTTTTGGCATGAATCGCCAAAAACGGAATCATTAGAGCCCTCGAAGTGCTATCTTCCTCTTTGGTCATAAATAAATGAGTTAAGATTATACCAAAGACGAAGTCCTTTTGCTTGGTGCTCATGTTTTCTCCCCCTAGAATGGAGAGTTGCTTGGAGTGACGGCGAAGGATGAGTTACGTAGTGGAAGCCTTTGTCTTCGCCGAAGACTCCAATTTCCTCCCGTGTCGAGGTCGAGATGCCCATTGGTTCCCATGGGTGTCTTGATGGGCTTGGCATCCTTCATCCCAAACTTGGTTAGAATGTCTTGAGTGTACTTTGTTTGGCTTATGAAGGTGCCTTCTTGGAGTTGTTTGACTTGGAATCCTAAGAAATACTTCAACTCCCCCATCATAGACATCTCGAATTTCTGTGTCATGATCCTACTAAACTCTTCACAAGTAGATTCGTTAGTAGACCCAAATATGATATCATCAACATAAATTTGGCATACAAACAAATCATTTTCAAGTGTTTTAGTAAAGAGTGTAGGATCAGACTTTCCGACTTTGAATCCATTTGCAATAAGAAAATCTCTAAGGCATTCATACCATGCTCTTGGGGCTTGCTTGAGCCCATAAAGCGCCTTAGAGAGCTTATAGACATGGTTAGGATACTCACTGTCTTCAAAGCCGGGAGGTTGCTCAACATAGACCTCTTCCTTGATTGGTCCATTGAGGAAGGCACTTTTCACGTCCATTTGATAAAGCTTAAAGCCATGGTAAGTAGCGTAGGCCAATAATATGCGAATTGACTCAAGCCTAGCTACGGGTGCATAGGTTTCACCGAAATCCAAACCTTCGACTTGGGAGTATCCCTTGGCCACAAGTCGAGCTTTGTTCCTTGTCACCACACCATGCTCATCTTGCTTGTTGCGGAAGACCCATTTGGTTCCTACAACATTTTGATTAGGACGTGGAACTAAATGCCATACCTCATTCCTAGTGAAGTTGTTGAGCTCCTCTTGCATTGCCACCACCCAATCTGAATCTTGAAGTGCTTCCTCTACCCTGTGTGGCTCAATAGAGGAAACAAAAGAGTAATGTTCACAAAAATGAGCAACACGAGATCTAGTGGTTACCCCCTTATGAATGTCGCCGAGGATGGTGTCGACGGGGTGATCTCGTTGGATTGCTTGGTGGACTCTTGGGTGTGGCGGCCTTTGCTCTTCATCCTCCTTTTCTTCCTCATTTGCATCTCCCCTTTGATCAATGCCATCATTTTGAGGTGGCTTATTTGATTGATCTTCTTCTTCATCAACTTGAGCTTCATCCTCATTTTGAGTCGGTGGAGATGCTTGCGTGGAGGAGGACGGTTGATCTTGTGCATTTGGAGGCTCTTCGGATTCCTTAGGACACACATCCCCAATGGACATGTTCCTTAGCGCGATGCATGGAGCCTCTTCTTCACCTATCTCATCAAGATCAACTTGCACTACTTGAGAGCCGTTAGTCTCATCAAACACAACGTCACATGAGACTTCGACTAGTCCAGTGGACTTGTTAAAGACCCTATATGCCCTTGTGTTTGAGTCATAACCAAGTAAAAAGCCTTCTACAGTCTTAGGAGCAAATTTAGATTTTCTACCTCTCTTAACAAGAATAAAGCATTTGCTACCAAAGACTCTAAAATATGAAATGTTGGGCTTTTTACCGGTTAGGAGTTCATATGATGTCTTCTTGAGGATTTGGTGTAGATATAACCGGTTGATGGCGTAGCAGGCGGTGATGACTGCCTCGGCCCAAAACCGATCCGAAGTCTTGTACTCATCAAGCATGGTCCTTGCCATGTCCAATAGAGTTCGATTCTTCCTCTCCACTACACCATTTTGTTGTGGCGTGTAGGGAGAAGAGAACTCATGCTTGATGCCCTCCTCCTCAAGGAAGCCTTCGATTTGAGAGTTCTTGAACTCCGTCCCGTTGTCGCTTCTTATTTTCTTGATCCTTAAGCTGAACTCATTTTGAGCCCGTCTCAAGAATCCCTTTAAGGTCTCTTGGGTTTGAGATTTTTCCTGTAAAAAGAATACCCAAGTGAAGCGAGAATAATCATCCACAATAACAAGACAGTACTTACTCCCGCCGATGCTTATGTAAGCGATCAGGCCGAATAGATCCATGTGCAGGAGCTCCAGTGGCCTGTCGGTCGTCATTATGTTCTTATGCGGATGATGAGTGCCAACTTGCTTCCCTGCTTGGCATGCGCTACAAATCCTGTCTTTCTCAAAATGAACATTTGTTAATCCTAAAATGTGTTCTCCCTTTAGAAGCTTGTGAAGATTCTTCATCCCAACATGAGCTAGTCGGCGGTGCCAGAACCAACCCATGTTAGTCTTAGCAATTAAGCAAGTGTCGAGTTCAGCTCTATCAAAATCTACTAGGTATAGCTGACCCTCTAACACTCCCTTAAAGGCTATTGAATCATCACTTCTTCTAAAGACAGTGACACCAATATCAGTAAAAAGACAGTTGTAGCCCATTTGACATAATTGAGATACAGAAAGCAAGTTGTAATCTAAAGAATCAACAAGAAAAACATTGGAAATGGAATGGTCAGGAGATATAGCAATTTTACCCAACCCTTTGACCAAACCTTGATTTCCATCCCCGAATGTGATCGCTCTTTGGGGATCTTGGTTTTTCTCATATGAGGAGAACATCTTTTTCTCCCCAGTCATGTGGTTTGTGCACCCGCTGTCGAGTATCCAACTTGAGCCCCCGGATGCATAAACCTGCAAAACGAGTTTAGTTCTTGACTTTAGGTACCCAAATGGTTTTGGGTCCTTTGGCATTAGACACAAGAACTTTGGGTACCCAAACACAAGTCTTTGAACCCTTGTGCTTGCCCCCAACATATTTTGCAACTACTTTGCCGGATTTGTTAGTCAACACATAAGATGCATCAAAGGTTTTAAATGAAATGCTTTGTTCATTTGATGCACTAGGAATTTTCTTATTAGGCAACTTAGCACGGGTTGGTTGCCTAGAACTAGATGTCTCACCCTTATACATAAAAGCATGATTAGGGCCAGAGTGAGACTTCCTAGAATGAATTCTCCTTATTTTGTTCTCGGGATAACCGGCAGGGTACAAAATGTAACCCTCGTTATCCTGAGGCATGTGAGCCTTGCCCTTAACAAAGTTGGACAATCTTTTAGGAGGGGCACTAATTTTGACATTGTCTCCCCTTTGGAAGCCAATGCCATCCTTGATGCCCGGGCGTCTCCCATTATAAAGCATGCTACGAGCAAATTTAAATTTCTCATTTTCTAAGTTGTGCTCGGCAATTTTAGCATTTAATTGAGCTATGTGATCATTTTGTTGTTTAATTAAAGACTTGTGATCATGGATAGCATCAATGTTAATATCTCTACATCTAGTACAAATAGAAGTGTGCTCAACAGTAGATGTAGAGGGTTTGCAAGAATTAAGTTCAACAATCTTAGCATGAAGAATATCATTTTTATCTCTAAGATCGGAAATAGTAACTTTGCAAGCATCAAAATCTTTAGCCTTAGCAATTAAATTTTCATTTTCTACTCTAAGGCTAGCAAGAGAAATATTCAATTCTTCAATCCTAGCAAGTAAATCATCATTATTATCTGTAGGATTGGAAGTTGAATCAATGCAAACATGTGAATCAACCTTAGCATTTAAACTATCATTTTCATGTCTAAGGTTGTCAATCATCTCACGGCAAGTGCTTAGCTCACTAGATAATTTTTCACATTTCTCAATTTCTAGAGCATAAGCCTTTTTAACCTTAACATGTTTCTTGTTTTCTTTAATTAGACAATCCTCTTGGGAATCCAAAAGGTCATCCTTTTCATGAATAGCACTAACTAATTCATTTAATTTTTCCTTTTGAGCTATGTTAAGGTTGGCAAAAAGGGAACGCAAATTATCCTCCTCATCACTAGCATTATCATCACTAGAAGACTCATATTTAGTGGAGGAGTTAGATTTAACCTTCTTTCGTTTGCCGTCCTTTGCCATGAGACACTTGTGGCCGACGTTGGGGAAGAGAAGTCCCTTGGTGACGGCGATGTTGGCGGCATCCTCATCGTCGGAGGAGTCGCTTGAGCTTTCGTCGGAATCCCACTCCCGACAAACATGGGCATCGCCGCCCTTCTTCTTGTAGTATCTCTTCTTCTCCTTTCTTCTCCCCTTCTTGTCGTCGCCTCGGTCACTATCACTAGATATAGGACATTTAGCAATAAAATGACCGGGCTTACCACATTTGTAGCAAACCTTCTTGGAGCGGGACTTGTAGTCTTTCCCTCTCCTTTGCTTGAGGATTTGGCGGAAGCTCTTGATGACGAGCGCCATTTCCTCATTGTCGAGCTTGGAGGCGTCTATTGGTTGACGACTTGGTGTAGCCTCCTCCTTCTTTTCCTCCGTCGCCTTGAATGCGACGGGTTGAGCTTCAGATGTGGATGGATCATCAAGCTCGTTGATCTTCCTCGAGCCTTCGATCATGCACTCAAAACTTACAAAATTCCCGATAACTTCCTCGGGGGTCATTTTAGTATATCTAGGATTACCACGAATTAATTGAACTTGAGTGGGGTTAAGGAAAATGAGAGATCTTAGAATAACCTTAACCATTTCGTGGTCGTCCCACTTTACGCTCCCGAGGTTGCGCACTTGGTTCACCAAGGTCTTGAGCCGGTTGTACATGTGTTGTGGCTCCTCCCCTTTGCGAAGCCGGAACCGACCGAGCTCCCCCTCGATCGTTTCCCGCTTGGTGATCTTTGTGAGTTCGTCTCCCTCGTGCGCGGTTTTGAGCACATCCCAAACTTCTTTGGCGCTCTTCAACCCTTGAACTTTGTTATACTCCTCTCTACTTAAAGAGGCGAGGAGTATTGTTGTCGCTTGAGAGTTGAAGTGCTCGATTTGGGCCACCTCATCCTCATCATAATCTTTGTCCCCTACGGACGGTACCTGTGCACCAAACTCAACAACATCCCATATACTTTTGTGGAGTGAGGTTAGATGAAATCGCATTAAATCACTCCACCTAGCATAATCTTCACCATCAAAAGTTGGTGGTTTGCCTAATGGGACGGAAAGTAAAGGTGCATGTTTAGAAATGCGAGGGTAGTGTAGGGGAATCTTACTAAACTTCTTACGCTCTTGGCGTTTAGAAGTTACGGAGGGAGCGTCGGAGCCGGAGGTTGATGTTGATGAAGTGTCGGTCTCGTAGTAGACCACTTTCCTCATCCTCTTTTGCTTGTCCTTACTCCGATGCGGCTTGTGGGAAGAAGATTTTTCTTTCTTCTCTTTGTGGTGAGAAGAAGATTTCTTCTCCTTCCCCTTGTTGGAGGAGATCTTCTTCTTCTCCTTCCTCTTGGTGCGGGACTCTTCTGATGAAGTGCTCCTGTGGCTTGTAGTGGGCTTTTCGCCGGTCTCCATCTCCTTCTTGGCGTGATCTCCCGACATCACTTCGAGCGGTTAGGCTCTAATGAAGCACCGGGCTCTGATACCAATTGATAGTCGCCTAGAGGGGGGGTGAATAGGGCGAAACTGAAATTTACAAATATAAACACAACTACAAGCCGGGTTAGCGTTAGTAATAAAGAAATGAGTCCGCGAGAGAGGGCGCAAAACAAATCCCAAGCGAATAAGCAAGTGAGACACGAAGATTTGTTTTACCGAGGTTCGGTTTTTGCAAACCTACTCCCCGTTGAGGAGGCCACAAAGGCCGGGTCTCTTTCAACCCTTCCCTCTCTCACACGATCCACGGATCGAGTGAGCTTTCTCTTCTCAATCACTTGGAACACAAAGTTCCCGCAAGGACCACCACAAGTTTGGTGTCTCTTGCCTCAATTACAAGTGAGTTTGATTGCAAAGAAAGGATCAAGAAAGAAGAAAGCAATCCAAGCGCAAGAGCTCGAAAGAACACAAGCAAATCACTCTCTCTAGTCACTATGGAGTTGTGTGGAATGTGGAGAGGATTTGATCTCTTTGGTGTGCCTAGAATTGAATGCTAGAGCTCTTGTAGTAGTTGGGAAGTGGAAAACTTGGATGCAATGAATGGTGGGGTGGTTGGGGTATTTATAGCCCCAACCACCAAAAGTGGCCGTTGGGAGGCTGTCTGTTCGATGGCGCACCGGACAGTCCGGTGCACACCGGACAGTCCGGTGCCCCCTGCCACGTCATCACTGCCGTTGGATTCTGACCGTTGGAGCTTCTGACTTGTGGGCCCGCCTGGGTGTCCGGTGCACACCGGACATCTACTGTTCCTTGTCCGGTGTGCCGGAATGGGCGCGCCTGACATCTGCGCGCGCTGCGCGCGCAATAAATGCGCTGCAGGTAGCCGTTGGTGCCGACTAGCCGTTGTTCCGGAGTCGCACCGGACAGTCCGGTGCACACCGGACAGTCCGGTGAATTATAGCGGACTAGCCGTTGGCGTTTCCCGAAGCTGGCGAGTTCCTGAGGCCGCTCCTCCATGGCGCACCGGACACTGTTCGGTGTACACCGGACAGTCCGGTGAATTATAGCGCGAGTGCCTCTGAAAATTCCCGAAGGTGGCGAGTTTGAGCTGGAGTCTTCTGGTGCACCGGACACTGTTTGGTGGTGCACCGGACACTGTCCGGTGAACACCGGACAGTCCGGTGCTCCCAGACCAGAGGGCCTTCGGTTGCCACTATGCTCCTTTGTTGAATCCAAACTTGGTCTTTTTATTGGCTGAGTGTGAACCTTTTACACCTGTATAATCTATACACTTGGGCAAACTAGTTAGTCCAATCATTTGTGTTGGGCAATTCAACCACCAAAATTATATAGGAACTAGGTGTAAGCCTAATTCCCTTTCAATGGCCATCGCATTTTCCATGCTGAAGCCGAAATAGACTCGTCTAACCTTCCGGGGACCTCTAACCAGCCAATACCTGCGCTACAAGAATCACCTGGTACATCCATGTTTGCCCATTCGTTACTTCAGCAAAAACAATATGGTGTTAGTGATGCTTATGTCGACACAGGTAGTAGATCTATAATGTCATTCCCTTCAGCGCTTGCCGCATACAATAGGCGACGCCGGCGCAGTAGAGTACGTCACATGGTAGCTGACGAGCCATTGTCAATCACGCTTCCTTTGGACAGGTCATACGTAGATGGTCTAAAAGGTGTGTATTATGCCCAACAATTTTGGTAACATTCTTCCTGCTTTGTTGTGGTGCGACCCTTTCTCTTTTTCATGTGTAGATGCCTACCCTGAGAGGTCATACTATGGTGGACCCGAACACGTATGCCCATACTGCCATGCTGTTTTTTGGTTCCAATAGCGTGTCAAAAGCGATTCCTGCTCGACCCAAAGGAAAATTGTGTACAACCTTTGCTGCAGAGGAGGGAAAGTGAACCTAAAACCATTTGAACGTCTGCCGCCTTTGCTTGTTGATCTTTTGAGATTTGATGGAGGTACTCGCTCGAGGCATTTTTTGAGGCTTATCCGGTCCTACAATTCATTGTTTGCATTCACCTCTTTAGGTGCGTCCATCGACAAAACGATAAATAATGGCACCGCGCCTTATGTTTTCAAAATTAATGGGGTCGTGCACCATAGGATTGGCACCCTACTTCCACAGCATGGGACACAGCCAAAATTTGCCCAGCTATACACATATGACACGGAACATGAGACCCAGAACAGGCTAGGCATGTTTGAGACCGATGATGGCGCTGGTGGCCACCCAGACCCTGAAATAGCGTCGTCGCTGCTCGATATGCTGAATGAAAACAACTCGCTTGTCAAAGCGTTCCGATACGCGAGAGAGCGCCTTGAGCGCGAGGGTGATCAAAAGATAACACTCAGATTGCTAGGCCGCAACACACGCCATGATGTACAATACAACCTACCCTCAAATGGTGAGATCGCTGCCATAATTGTTGGTGACTACACGACTGGGGAACACACGTACGACGTTCTTGTGCACGATAGAGAGTGTGGCCTAAAACGTGTTTCATGCTTGCATCCAACATACATGCCTTTGCAATATCCGCTGTTGTTTCCTTACGGTGAACATGGCTTCCATCTTGGTATTAGGTACTTTGGTGCTGACGATGTTGGTTCATCAAAACGAAAATACGTTATGATGCTTGAGTTTGTAAGGAGACACCTGCACTACAGATTGGATGAGCCAAACCCATATACGTGTTACGGTAGATTAAGTGATCAAATAGATGTCGATGCATATTCAACTATCGAGGGCAACAGGCTACAGTTCATAGCAAGCCACCAAAGCGAACTGCGTTCAGAAACTGTCCAAGGCATAGCTGACGCCATTGATAAGGGCTTCCTCAATGCTGATTCGATTGGCGGTCGTGTAGTTGTTCCTGCCAGCTTCACTGGTGGTAGAAGGTACCATGTCATGAATTACCAGGACGCGATGGCTATATGTAGGGTATACGGACCTCCAGATCTTTTTGTGACTTTTACTTGTAATACCAAGTGGAGGGAAATAGCCGATGCCTTACGCTTTGAACCTGGCCAACAACCATGCGATCATTCTGACTTGGTGGTGCGTGTGTTCCATATGAAAGTAAACGAATTCATAGCAGATATTAGAGAGGGAAAGACATTTGGTTCGATACTTGCGGCCCTATACACTGTTGAATTCCAAAAACGTGGCTTGCCGCATATACACTGCCTTGTGTGGCTAGCCGATGGGAGAAAAGAGTTTAGTGCTTCTATTGTTGACAGATTCATTTGCGCTGAGATTCCTGATATCGTCGCTGACCCTTTAGGGTTTGCTTTGGTCGACGAATTTATGATGCACGGTCCCTGTGGTGTCGACAACAAAAGATGCCCATGTATGAAAAATGACAAATGCAACAAAAAATTCCCAAAGCCTTTCCAAGAAGAGACCATCTTAGACGGATTTGGCTTTACTATCTATGGGCGTAGGCCTGATGACAGACATGTTCTCAAGAATGGTGTGAGACTTGATAATAGAAATGTTGTTCCATATAATATGCACCTTCTGAAAAAAGTATAACACACACATAAACGTTGAATGGTGCAACAAGTCAAACATGATTAAATATCTATTCAAGTATGTTACGAAGGGAATCGATAGAGCAAAGGTGTACTTCGAAATCACTGCAAACACGTCTAACGCGTCGCCTGCTCCGCAGGTAGCCCCACCGAATGAAATCCAGGAATACATCGATGCTAGGTATTTGTCTACATGTGAAGCACTATGGCGCGCATTTGAATATGACATTCACTTTAGAGTGCCTTCTGTTGAGCGGCTTGTTGTACATCTTCCTGGGTTAAACCACGTGCGATACGAACCTAGCGCGGACCTGCATGCGTTGCTTTCTAGCTCTGCGGCCAAAAGCACAATGCTGACTGAATGGTTCGAGGGTAATTTGAGGCATGAACAAGCTAGATGCTTAACGTATTGCGACTTCCCAAAACAATGGACATGGGATGCCTCGGCCCGATGTTGGAAATCGAGGTCTCGCTGCAAAAAAATTGGATGCATGTACTATGTACATCCTACTGCTGGTGAACTATACTACTTACGCATGCTATTGATGATAATTAAGGGTTCAACAAGCTACGCTGATATCAGGACGTTCAACGGTCAAGTGTACGACACATTTCGTGCTGTCTGCGAGGCGCGTGGGTTGCTTGAGAGCGATAATGAGTGGAAGTTGTTGTTTGACGAGGTGATCGTATCCGCGTCTTCGTACCAGCTCAGGCAGCTTTTTGTGACCGTGGTTATGTTCTGCCCTGTTGCTAATGTGCGTGCATTGTTTGATACATACTGGCTATCTTTTACAGATGACATTGTCCGACAACTTAGAGATACATTGGGAAATCCTAACTACAACATACCGCATGAACAACTCATGTCTCTCCTGATACGCAAACTTTCGGCTGCCTTTGCTAATAGTGGCGGGAACATAAATGATTACGGTCTACCAAGGATAGATGTCCAATGCACTTTGATGGATGAGAACAGATTAATTAATGATGAAATTGACCCTGAGCCATTAATGTTGTCGATGCACGCTGATTCCTTGGTTACACAGTTGAATGCGCAACAACGAACCATTTATGATACCATAATTGGTCGTGTTTATAGTAACTCACCGAGTTTTTTCTTTGTCTATGGACATGGTGGCACAGGCAAAACATTCCTATGGAACACTATAATCGCAAGGTTACGATCCGAAAAGAAAATTGTGCTTGTGGTGGCCTCCTCTGGTGTCGCATCCCTACTTTTGCCCAAAGGGCGCACTGCACATTCAAGATTTAAAATACCATTCGATGTAAATGATGCTAGCACGTGCAATGTCAATAGGGGTACCATGCTTGCAGAACTTATACAGGTGTCCTCCCTCATTATATGGGATGAGGTGCCAATGACGCACCGTTGGTGCTTTGAGGCTTTAGATAAGACAATGCGTGATATTCTTTCAGAGCATACTCCTTCAAATGCGCTCCTCCCATTTGGTGGCAAGCCTATAGTTTTTGGTGGCGATTTCCGTCAAATACTACCTGTTGTTAGAAAAGGATCTCGCTCTTCCATAGTTAACACCTCTATTACAAACTCTAATCTATGGCGCCAAGTTGTCCTCCTTAGGCTGCGCACCAACATGCGCCTTTTTGATCCCTCTTTGCAAGAAGATGCATGAAAAGAGCTCGACATGTTTTCCAAATGGGTCCTATCTATTGGTGATGGTACCTTGCCTGCTGAAAGAAGAGGGAGCGAGTGTCAGGCTACGTGGATTACAATCCCTGCAGATTTGTTGCTCCGGGTTGAGGGTGATAAGGTAGCTGCCCTTGTATCAGAAGTATACCCAGATTTTCTGTTGAATTACCAAGATCCCACGTACCTTTCCTCGTGTGCCATTGTTTGCCCAAATAATGCCACAGTTGATGACGTTAACAAATACGTTCTCTCGCTTGTCCCTGGAGAAACCGTACAATACCTGAGCTGTGACGTTATAGCAAAATCGTCGGAACACATACCAGACTTCGATGTCCTCTACCCTACTGAATTCTTAAACTCAATTGATGCGAGCAATTTTCCTACCCACAAACTCGAGCTAAAAAAGGGTGCCATTGTGATGCTGTTGCGCAACCTGAATCAAAATAAGGGTCTCTATAATGGCACAAGGCTTCTTGTCACTGAACTTGGTCAACGCATCTTGCACTGTGTAGCGCTTACAGGATCAAATGTTGGGGAAGAAGTCTTAATACCAAGGATTGCCCTCAATACTACTGATGTGAAGTGGCCCTTCACACTTCAGCGACGCCAATTCCCAGTGTGTTTGTGTTATGCAATGACGATAAATAAAAGTCAGGGGCAAACGTTATCAAGAGTTGGCCTTTACCTCAAGGGACCTGTCTTTACGCATGGCCAGCTTTATGTGGCTGTCTCCCGTTCAACGTCTAGAAATGGACTTATAATCCTGATTGAAAATGAAGATGCTTCGTGCGGCTCACAGACCCGGAACGTTGTTTACAAGGAAGTCCTTGCTGCCGCTGAAGCGGCTGCCACTTAGTCCTTTTACTACTTGGTTGCTGTAGCGCCATGTGTGCTGTCTGTAAATAAATAACGTCGTCAAGTACCTGCGCGTTTGTTTCTTATAGTTTTGTTTCTACGTTTGCAGCTGCTTATGTGTGCTATGTATAGGTTAGTAAGAGAGTCATGTTTTTTTGTCATGCTTTGCACATGCTGTTTCATGCATGGGTTTCGATGTCCTTACTCTTATGTTTTTTCTTCCTGTTTTAGCTTGTAGATGGGAGACGTGTTGATCCCGGAGCTCCAACGTGGGAACACTTCTGTGACCATATGCGCTCGTGTTTCTCGTTTATGGGACTTTTGTGATCCTCAGGATGAAGCAAAGTTGCTCCATTGTGATATGGTGCTGCTTGACGAAGAGGTACAACATGTGCACGCTTATCTATTTGGTAAAGGGAAGGTGGTATTGTTATGAGATTAATTGTTATTATGATGTTGTTTCCTCCATCGCTGCTTTGTGCAGGGAAACAGTATCCATGCTGCAATATTCCCACCATTCATACAAAAGTTCAAGCCTCTGATAAAAGAAGGAGTCGTCTACAACATCACATACTTCCGGGTCAGAGCCTCGAACAATTTGTACAAGCCTGTTTTCAATGAGAACATGATTACCTTTACAAACTGGACAAAATTGGAGGAGGTTGTTGAGGTTCCGCCAGCATTTCCTGTGCTTACCTACTCACTCACACCAATAGACCAGCTCCATTTATGTGTCGACCACAAGGAGTACTACACAGGTAGACTTTCTTACTACATAGGTATTACAAAATTTAACAGACTATAATTTTGTTGTATTCGTTAATTGGATCCAATACAGATGCCATTGGAATTGTCACTTCTATCTCGGCCGTGGCGCCGCACCGATCCAGAGGGCAACATACAACCAGCTCTAAGAGGACTATTTCCTTGTGCAGTGTCAGGTTCGATATACATACCTGCTGCAGTTTTTGGGTTTAGCCGCGTAGGGGTTTGTTTCCTTTGCCTTCATCTACATATGCTTCGTTATATGACTCTACCTACATACTTAAACTAAAAACAGCAACAACAGTTCAGTAAATGTTGTTCTATGGGGTGGGCAAGCTAGCTTATTCCCTGGAGAACAGATCTACAACGATGGCCAGTCCTCTCCACAGATCCTGATGTTTGTTGGCACGCTTGTCAAGAAATACGCGGGTATACTAACTTTGAACTTTTGAATTTAGTCCTTTTTATAGTTGGGACCTAATGCCCTTTGTTTTAGATGGACTGTGCTTGTCTGGCGGCTCACCCTGTAAGTGGTACATTAATCCTGATGTTCCTGAAGCATGTGCCCTCATGGCTAGGTAATATTCTGCTATGCTTGCTGCACGTATACGACTGTTGTTTGTCTTCGCTGTGTTCTAACTTGAGCTTGATTCATTGTATGTACAACCCAGTGCGAGGAAAGTGCATAGTCCCATTAAGTGGAACAAGGTTCTATCTTCGAATCAGCCTATGCCCCATGTTCCCGAGGAACAAAAAATTGCTTGTATTAGAGATCTGCACCCATTTGAGAATAAGGTATGTTCCATGTTTGATTAACTTAGTCACTATTGCCTTACCAACTGTCATCGTCTTCTGTTACTGTTTTCCTGCAGTCGTGCCATGCTTGGTTGGGTCTGGGAATATAATATGACCGTATATTTACATGTTCGTGCAGGATAGGGAATTCTTGGTGATAGTCACTGTAAAAAAGATTGGTGATAGGTGGTGGTACAATGCATGCAAAAAATGCACCCGCACAACTGTGGCTCATGGGGATTCCTACAAGTGCAGCGATCAAGTTTGCGCTACCATTGGCACGCCCAACCAAAGGTTAGGCAGCATCTCTTCACTTCAGTTGCCTCCATTCTACCTTTGCCTCCCAACAGCTCTTGCAGTTTTGACTCCCACTCACATCTAATATGCAGTAGCTGCTTTTCTATGCGTCACCCTGATTGAACGTTTCCATCTCCTATACATACGGCCTATCCATTTTCACCGTGTTGACTCGGTATCACCATGTGTTTCAGGTACAAACTACTTCTCACTGCAGGGGAAGAGACGGGTGACACAGACTTCATCCTCTTTGGTCGAATGGCGCAACGCATCATCAAGAAGCCGTGCGATATGCTCATAGCCAACAATCCAACCGGCTTTATTCCTAATCCAATCACAGATCTGCTCGAGAAGACGTATGTATGGAATGTGAGTTTCTCTGACCACACAATCAATACTGGAAATATTTGTTTCCAGGTCAACGCAGTCGTGGCAGAGATAGGTACTGCAAAGGACTCCATCCAATCATCTTCATCGGGGCCAAAACAGTCACAAACTGTGCTATTGCAAGGTGTACCCAGTGGCATTGAAGACACTCCTGACAAAGCCTCTAACTTGGTCATGCTTTCGACCCCGCTCACACCACAAAGTTCTCCAACCAGTGTGCAAGATAAGGTGTGCATCCTAGAAATTTTCAGATTTCTATTGCAAACAGTACGCGCCCTGTGACTGACCCCTTATATGCAGACTATTGGTATTGGCAGCAGCACTGCGGTTCCAAGTGCTACTCCCGCCATAACAAAGGAACTGACATCCACGCCTAGGAAGAGGTAAATTCCGCTTCATCGCACTCCAACACAGCTTTATTACAGCCCTTTATGGTGCGTACAAACAAAAAATACGCTTCAAGAGTCTACAATGCATTGTTGATATAATAAACATCATAAGAATAGATTTTTTGTACAATAAACTTTAGGGTCTGTTACATGCTCTGACGCTTGTCTACATTAACATAAATGTGCAGTGCTAACAAATGAAGTCCTACACCATGGCCGATCCATGTTTGTTGTTTCTTACTAAAAACGTACAAGCGCATGACCAATGTTACGCTTACACTATTCTAACAATGATTACTGTTCGAATCATATATTAGATTGAAAACAACCCCTGTTTATCTTTGCTTAGACCAGGGAAATGTGATCCTTTTGGCTTATGTGGATTACCATCAATGTATGGTTAATATTTATGTGTTGTTTTACACACGGAGTTCATTGCTAGATAAATATTTGTCTTGCCTAGCAACTAGATTTGGTCGATCCATGTTTGCTGTTTCTTACTAAAAACGTAGAAACACTGAGAGAGGCCAAAATTGATAATTAGCTCTATACATTGTTGATAAATCACACGGCCCTAGGGTCTGAGACAACATCAGTAGCATTGGTACTGCTGGGCAAATGAACCGGGTCGTCATCGACCATGCTAACAATCGGAGTTTCCTGCTCCTGCTGAACATCCTGTGGAGACTCTCCAGCTGGTATGTTGATTCCAGCGAAACCAACTAGGACGACAGCGGCTCCGACATAGTTCAGTAGATGAGGAGCATGACCGGTGAGCGTGTCCACAATGGCAGCAATCAGAACTTGGATTGTGAGGCTAGCTGTAGCGACCGTGGTTGTTGTGAGAAGGATCGCTTTCGCCCACAAGTAGTCACTCAAAACATTGTCTATCAAACCTGCAAAGAACGTCGGAACTGTAAATTAGCAGCGGTTCATTTCTCTCAGTGTTATTTTTATTAATGGGTCCTCAACATTTCTACAAGTTATTCCTACATATCACCGTGTAGCTTTATTAATAGAACTTCCATGAGTGGAGAGCAAACCTACCTTTTCCAACAACAAGACCAGCTTGTTCCCATGTGAGCCTGTGGAATGGTACTTTGGATAGAGGCCAAAATTGATAATTAGCTTTTGAAATTGTTGCTTTCATTGCTAGATAAATATTTGTCTTGCCTAGCAGCTAGATTTGTGTCTTTAACTCTCTTCTGAATGGAATTGATACTTTTGCTCTTGATGTATATGTAGCAGACAACCATTAGGTGCATACAGTAATGGTACTTTGGATAGAGGCCAAAATTGATCATTAGCTTTTGAAATTGTTGCTAACCGACCTTTTCGTTCTAGGACAAGGTCTTCGCCTGCAAAGACAGTTACAAAGAGGTTGTTCACCGACATAGATGGAGGAACCACTGGCTTCAAGGATGCCGCAGATAACACTGCTGCTCCTAGGTACCTTTTCCCTCGTACCTATAGGTTCTCCATGAACGCCTAGGCAAGAAAATATTTTTGTTTAGCTTCCTGTCCTAGACTGATATGTCCTAGACTGTCTAATTGTAACTCTGTCCCCTTTTCAGCCCTTCCAAAGATGCTTAGTCACAGAGTGGCACAAGTCTTTTGGGCTCACAGTTGCAGTTGTTCGCTCTTTTGGATGATCGTTGTCTACTGCTTTTGTATCCAAGCTGCTATGTACAGTTGCTTTCGGAAGGATGTATGATACATGTTCATGTCCACGTGCTCGATACAAATTGGCCCAAAGCAGACTTAACAAGGTATGCCGGTTTGATCTTATGCTACATTTGTCATCTAGACTGCACATTTTATGCGCCACGCAATCGCAGTTTCACACCTTAGACTTTACATGATAAATCAACTGTGTGTGCACATTTTGTTACATGTAATAGGTGTTAGACATTTCTACTAACGATGTATTACACTTCTATTCTCAAATCATCTTATCTTGTCGGTGTTCTATATATTGCTACAATTTGTTTGTATTAATGGCTTACTCTGAAAAAATTAAGTGTTCTGAATGCTTCTCACAACTGTTTAAGCCTAAGCAGCTTGATGTGCTTGTGCCAAAGACTTTTTAAGAACTGCGCAGCAAACCAACGCTTACAGCGTGCTTTTGTGTACGACGATCATCTGCTTGTTGCACCGTACATGTATAGTCTATGGAGCTGTAAACTGTTAGAGTTATGTACTGTTGTACTGAACACTGTTTCGCAACTGCATGTACGCTGTCTTTTAGAGACAGTTGTGGAACCTGCGCCCGCGCCATATGTATTATATTGTCATATTGTATCCTACAATATGTTTGTGTTTCTACAATGTGTTTGTGTTTCTACACTGTGTTTATATATAATGTATATGGAAGTAGGGCGCCGCGAAGCGCGCCTCCTTTTCCTAGTAAAGAAAAGGAAGCTAGCTTTGTCCAAAAGGAGCCCAGAAGAAAGAATTTCTGTACTACTCAATTTGCGACACCTCATCATCTCCGGCACGCACAGTACTCTCTAGTTCACTAAAAGACTACAAGACTACAACTAGCATCCATTAACTCATTCAACTTAACACAAACTAGCTCGAACACGCGGGCTACGCTACACGGACTTAGGAAGAAGCAGCGCGTGCTATACTACATTATTTCGAATGGTAAAGTTACTGCGGATAAGAAACTACAGTGCACACGGCGATTGTGAACAATGCCAAACAACGTGAGCAGTGCCAGACGGATCGCATGGCGGCCTCCGATTTATTCGTGGACGACGGCGATTTCTCCGTGTTCGGGGGATCATATTATTCTGGCCGGAGATGCGGGAACGACGACGCTGCCCATGCTCTCCCCGCTTGCGGTGGCACACCCCTTGTCGTCGTGCTTGTGCAAAATCTCTCGCGCCAGTTTCTGCACCGACACGTCCGACGACCCGCCGCTGGCCACGCCGTTCCGGCTCAGGGCCTTCGCCTCCGTGGCCTTCTCCCGCGCCTTCCTCCCCTTCTCCTCCGACCCGCCCATCAGGCACCGGACCGCGCGCTCCAGCTCCGCCGCCTCGACGAAGTTGCCGCGCTTCCTGTCCACCTGCATGGCGACGGCGACGCCCATGACGGCCACGAGCTCGAACGCGTTCAGGTGCTGCTCCGCGAACTGCGGCCAGGGCACCATCGGTACGCCGTGCCACAGGCTCTCGAGGATGGAGTTCCAGCCGCAGTGGGTGACGAAGCCGCCGACGGCGGGGTTGGCGAGGATGTCCTTCTGCGGCGCCCACGTGGGCCACACGAGGCCTCGGCCCTTCGTCCTCTCCAGGAACCCTTCCGGGAGCAGCTCGTGGACGTTGGCGTCCGTCGGGTACTTGGAACCGTCCGGCGGTGGCGGGCCACGGAGCACCCACAGGAAGCGGTGCCCGCTGCGCTCGAGGCCGTCGGCGATCTCGCGGACCTGGGGCGACGGGAAGCTGCCGCCCATGCTCCCAAAGCAGAGCAGCACGACGGACGCTGGGGGCTGCGCGTCGAGCCACCTCACGCACTCGTGCCGCTGTGCTACTACCTGCTCGCCGTCGCCGGGCGCGGACGGCGGCTTGAGAGGCAGGACCGGGCCGATCGGGTAGACGGCCGGAGCGCGGCGTCTTGGCACGCAGAGGCCGTCGGCGATGGCCGCGAGGATGGACGGCTCCAGCTCGGCCACCGTGTTCACGATGACCCCGTCGGCCTCCATGAAGCGCTTGCCGTGGTACACCAGCCACGCGAAGTTCGGGTCCTTCCTCATCAGCGGAGACGGCATGAGACGAGCCGGCACCGGCGGCATCCCGGGCAGATCGACCGTTCCTTCCATCGCCTCGAAGTCCCCGGACACCTCCCCGTCCAGCGCCGGTAACCGCAGCATGAGCGCGACCATCGACGCGCCGGACGGCATGTAGGCGTACGCCGGCAGCGCGAGCTCGCGCGCGACGTCGAACAGGGTGGTGCAGAAGTAGTCCACCACGACCGCGGCGACCGGGGACGACATGCCGGAGACGGCCTCCTTGACGTGCGTCGCGTGGAGCTGTATGAAGCGCATCATGAAGTCCTCGAGGCCGTGGTGGACGGTGGGGAGCTCCACGGCGGGGAGGTGGACGAAGCGGATGTCCAGGCCGGAGTCGGCTTCCCGTCGCATGATGTCGTCGACGTCGGACATCAGGTTGGCGGACATGGTCATCTGCGTGATGAGCACGGTGAGGGACATGGGGCAGCGGCTTCTGCCGAGCAGCCGCTTGCCGGCTTCGATCATGGACGCGAGGTGGCCTGGGACGCATAGTGGGATGAGCACCACAGTGGGGTATGCCGTTGCCGCCATTGTGAGTTTATGAATTGACTTGAGCAGCAGTCTAGCCTAGGCCCAGTCTTTTTATAATGAATGTATAATAGAGCGTCCGGACGCCGGGAGTTTTTCTGAATGCGACGTGGTCTCACATTGTCCACGTATCCTACCAAGAACACGTGAAAGTACTAGGTAGGTACCCACCAAAATAAAAAAAAAAATCCATGTAGGTTGGTGCGCTTCGCCGCGCGTAAAGGCTTGATGCGCCAGTGGACGCTTGTGTAGGGCTAGCTGCGCTCTTGTGACGTCGTTGCACGCAGACACTGACAAATGAACTATTAAAAAAACGGTTTTGGCTTATGTTCTTTGTCTTTACTCCTACCTAATATGTCAATCAATGACTAATAAAGAATATGGAAGAGCTAAAAATTCTCACATAATATTAAAGCACTAGTTTTGTGCATCATGGGTCACGTGGATTTGTTTTTCCTCCCTGCCTAACAAATGAGACATGAGAAACCATCCAAACCCACGTATATAATACCAACTTGCTAGCTAAAGTGGACGAGCGACCTATTTAAAAAAGGGCCATGCTCCAATTTAACTCATATTTCTCTCAGCCATTTGGCTAAGATAAGTGTCGGCGTTTCGACCCCAGGGGGTCCCTGGACCGACGAGTAAATTGTCGCCGCGTGCCCCAGCCCAGATGGGTCGGCGCGAGACGGAGCGCGGAGGGGGAAAAAAGCCAGAGAGAGACAGGCGTAAAAGGGGAAACCCGCGGCCTTCGTGTTTGTCCCGCGCCCAGTTCGGGTGCGCTTGCAGTAGGGGGTTACAAGCGTCCGCGTGGGAGGGAGCGAGAGGCTTACGCGCGCCGTCCCGTCCTTCCCCGCGCGGCCAACCTTCCGTAAGAGGGCCCTGGACCTTCCTTTTATAGGCGTAAGGAGAGGGTCCAGGTGTACAATGGGAGATGTAGCAGCATGCTAACGTGTCTAGCAGAGAGGAGCTAGTGCCCTAAGTACGTGCCGTCGTGGCAGCCGGAGAGGTTTTGGCACCCTGTTCGTGTGATGTCGTGGCCGTCGGAGGAGCGCTGGAGCCTTGCGGAAGGACAGCTGTCGGGGCTGTCGAGTCCTTGCTTACGTCTCCTTGCTTCCGTAAGGGGGCTCAGAGCCGCCGTCGTCATGGAGCATGCGGGGCGCCATCATTATTTGTTTTACCGGGGCGAGCCGGATGGGACGCCGGTCTTGTTCCCCGTACACAGAGCTAGCTAGGGGTAGGGTAATGATGGCCCCTCCTGTGATGTGGTCGGTCCGAGCCCTGGGTAGGGCGAGGCGGAGGCTCCTCCGAGGTCGAGGTCGAGTCTGTCTTCCGAGGTCGAGGTCGAGTTCGAGCCCTGGGGTCGGGCGAGGCGGAGTTCGCTGTCTTCCGGGGTCGAGGCCGAGTCCGAGCCCTGGGGTCGGGCGAGGCGGAGTTCGCCGTCTTCCGGGGCCGAGGCCGAGTCCGAGCCCTGGGGTCGGGTGAGGCGGAGTTCGTCGTCTTCCAGGGCCGAGGCCGAGTCCGAGCCCTGGGGTCGGGCGAGGCGGAGTTCGTCGTCTTCCGGGGCCGAGGCCGAGGCTGAGCCCTGGGATCGGGCGAGGCGGAGCTTCCTATGGCGCCCGAGGCCGGACTTGGCTGCTGTCAGCCTCACTCTGTTGAGTGGCACAGCAGTCGGAGCGGCGCAGGCGGCGCTGTCCTCTTGTCAGGCCGGTCAGTGGAGCGGCGAAGTGAGTGCGGTCACTTCGGCTCTGTCGACTGAAGGGCGCGCGTCAGGATAAGGTGTCAGGCCATCTTTGCATTAAATGCTCCTGCGATACGGTCGGTGGTCGTGGCGATTTGGCCAAGGTTGCTTCTTGGCGAAGACCGGGCCTCGGGCGAGCCGAAGGTGTGTCCGCTGCTTGAGGGTGCCCTCGGGCGAGACGTAGATCCTCCGGGGTCGGCTGCCCTTGCCCGAGGCTGGGCTCGGGCGAGGCGAGATCGTGTCCTTGAGTGGACCGAGCCTTGACTTAATCGCACCCATCAGGCCTTTGCAGCTTTGTGCTGATGGGGGTTACCAGCTGAGATTAGGAGTCTTGGGGGTACCCCTAATTATGGTCCCCGACAGTAGCCCCCGAGCCTCAAAGGGAGTGTTAATACTCGCTTGGAGGCTTTTGTCGCACTTTTTTGCAAGGGGACCGGCCTTTCTCGGTTGTGTTTTGTTCCGGTGGGTGCGCGCGAGCGCACCCGCCGGGTGTAGCCCCCGAGGCCTCGGAGGAGTGGTTTGACTCCTTCGAGGTCTTAATGCGTTTCACGATGCTTCGGCTGGTCTGGTTGTTCCCTCATGCGAGCTGGCCGTAGCCCGGGTGCACGGTCGGGTCCCAAGTTCTCGGGCTGGTATGTTGACGCTGTCAACGGTTTGGCCGGAGCCGGGTTTGTGAGAGCAGCCCCCGAGCCTCCGCACAGAGCGAGAGGACGGTCAAGGACAGACTCGACTTTTTTACATACGCCCCTGCGTCGCCTTTCCGCAAGGAGGAGGGGGGAAAAGCGCCATGTTGCCCTCGGAGGGCGCCGAACATGTTGTCTCCAGTGAGCTGCTAACGGGTAATCCGAGTGGACGTCCGTGCCCCATTTGTTAGGGGTCGGCTAGTGGCCCGGAGGCGCGCTCCAAAAGTACCTGCGGGTGATTTGCTAGACCCGGTCCCCTTTTGACGGGGTCCGAGGGCTCGATGCCTCCCTCTGATGGGATTCCGTTACAATAATCGTTCCCGTTGGTCTCGGAAATGTCCTAGGGTACCTCGGGAGCGTAGCCCGAGCCTTGGTTATGTATCGAACGTACCCAGGGTCATCCCTCGCTCTGCGTCTGAGGCGGCTGTCGAACCCTTTCGAGGGCCAGCCTACGAACCCCTGATCAGTAGTGGGCGCGGAGCCCGAGTGGCCTGAGGCGGCCGTTGAACCCTTCCGAGGGGCCGGCCTTCGAACCTCTGACCAGTAGTGGGCGCGGAGCCCGAGCGCTCTGAGGCGGCTGTTGAACCCCTCCGAGGGGCCAGCCTTCGAACCTCTGATCAGTAGGGGGGCTCGGGGCCCGTTTCCTTCGTGGAGAAGGATCCCTTTCGGGGTATCCCCTTTCCCGGTCCCTGTTGTAAGAGAGAGAAAGAGGAAGAGGATACGAAATCGAATGACGTGGCGCACCTTTTTTGACGCGGTCATTATGGCGGAAGCGAAGCGTCGCCTGCTTCGCCCGCCAAAGGTGCCGCCCGTCCTGCCGCAGAGTTAATGCGACGGGACAAGTGGTTCACGGGGCGGCCGTTGCGCGTGCGCGAGCCGTTCTAGGAACGGGTGTTTCACTTTGAGTTTTGAATCCCGCGGCAGGTTCGGGTGAAGTGTTCAATGGGTCTCGCCCGGGCCTTTATATATTCGGGAGAGGGACCGGTGACGGTTCTTTGCTCTGCTACTTGCCTCCTTCTTAGGTTTTCGCAACCCGAGGGAATAGCCAGAGAAAGGAAACCGCTCACCCAGTCCTTTCCGCCGCCACCTCCTCTGCTTGGTGATGGCTGACCGGGTGACCATTGCTCCGCCGCGCGACCCGTGGCCTTTCTCCACCGTCACGGCGGATGACCTGGAGGCCCTCGTTGCTGAGGGTTTACTTCACCCTCTCTCCGGTGACCCGCAGCCAGAGTGGATGCCCCCCCCCCGAGCGGAGCCGCCTCGTCCCCGCCGCCGGGGTATGTCGTGAGCTTCGTCTCCTTTCACGAGCGGGGGTTCGGAGTGCCGGCAAGCCGTTTTATGCGGGCGATTCTGCACGTCTACGGGGTGGAGATGCACAACCTCAGTCCTAACTCCATCTCGCAAGCCGCCATCTTTGCGGCGGTTTGTGAAGGATACTTGGGGATTTACCCTCACTGGGACCTGTGGACTCATCTCTTCTCCGCGGAGCTTTTTGCCTTGCCGACGGGGGAGAGAAGGGTCCGCACGGCAGTGCGGGATGGTGGATGTATCCTCCAGCTGAGGCAGTCGCGGGCGCCGCAGTATATCCCCGCCATCCTTGCGTCCTCGAACAAAGGGTGGCAGCGCCAGTGGTTCTATCTCCGAAACGACGACGGGAGGCTCCCGTCGTTTTCTCAGCGAGTGGTGACCGCCACCGTCGATAACTGGCGCTATGGGACCCCACACGACAGACAGAAGAATCTCCAGCCCTTTCTGAAGGCCCTGGGGGAGTTGCGGAAAGGAGGGCTCACCGCTGCGGGAGTGGTTGCCGCCATTCATCGCCGGAGGGTGCTTCCCTTGATGGAGCGGCGGCTGCCGCTTTGGGAGATGACGCCGGAGGCCGACTTGGAAGGTTTGCGGATGTCCTCGGATCTCCTTCCCGTCGACGACCTCCATAGGTGGGTAGCCGTCACGTTGGGGAAGCCGGACACTGGCGCCCTTTCCCAGCCCTTGATGCGTCCTGACCGCGGGTGTGTGTCCCTGGTGAGTGTCCACTCCTTCTTTCTCCTTACGTCGGATTGCCCTTGGTTCTCGCAGCCGAGACTTCTCGTCTGTCTCCAGGAGGTAGAGCATCACAAGCCTTTCCCCCCACCAGTCCCAGAGGATGCGGTGGACCGAGCTGCGCGGAGGGTTGCCGCGGAGAAGAGGAAGGAGAAAAAGGACGCGAAGAAGGCTCGGGCCCGCGAGCGGATGCGGGCTCGGGGCACCTTGGAAAAGCTCCGTCGTCGGCAGGAGAGGGATGGGCTCCCGAGGGAGCCGTCGCCGGAGACGCCTGATGACGACGACGACGATGAAGACGACGATATGGCTGCCCGCCTTGGCCTCAGCCCGAATCTGAGGCTGGGCCAAGGGTCGTCAAGCCAGCCCCCGAGTGGGCTGGTGCCATCGGTATCCGGGGCCAGGACGTCGGGGTCCCAGTCCGAAGAGCGGGGGCAGACCGAGGGGGTACTTGACCCCTCGGCCGGGGAAGTTGAGGTGACCCCGGGGAGTCAGACCGGGCTGCCTGTTCCCCGAGAACCGTCGCTCGTGTCGGCTGCGCAGGAGGTCGATCCTCGGGTCGTCGTGGCTGCTTCTGAGCAGTCCGTCCCTCGGGTGCCTCGGCGCCCAAGGCGAGGATGGTACCGAAGCTGGCAGCGAGGCAGACCTCGGTGGTACCTTCGGGGGTCGAGGTTCGAGAGACCTCCCCATAGGCACGATTGATTATGGCATGGAGTGGGTAAGTATCTTAGGATATCTTCGTTTTGGCTCCTCCTTCGTATGTCCCGACCCTGATTTTCCTTTTCTCCTTAGCAAGCGGAGTCACGGTCCGACCGATCTGGCTCCCCGGAAGGTCCTCAAGACGGCGTCGGCTTCCGCAGCTAGTGTCGCACCGGGCCTCGCCGGCCAGCTGACCTCCTCGCAAGACGCCCCACAGCGGGGGGCTCAGGCGGCACCAGTTGCTGTGGAGCGAGCTCCCGAGGCTGGCTCTTCTGTCGAGGCGGTCGTCGCGCTGGGGGAGGCTGCTGGCGCGGCCATGGCCTCGAGCCCACCAGACATGATGCCGGCGCTGGCGCCGGCTGCCGCGGAGGCCGTTGCCGTTCCGGCCGTGGAGCCACCCGTCGCCGCCGATGCTGAGATGGCCGAGGCGTCGCTACTTGGTGCCTCGGAGGAGGGGGGCGCGGGACCGCGACCTGTCCCGTCGAGCGGCAGCCTTGTCCCCGCGTGGCGCAGTCCCGAGGGGCGGCGCCAGTTGCTTCAGTTCCGGACCCGTGGGGTCTCGGATCCCCTCTTCGTTCTCGACGATGAGCGGGAAGAGCAGTCTTGGGACGGGCTTCGCGAGTGTGCCGAGGCAACGGTGGGGTCGCTCCGGTCGACCTTGGAGGTCCTTTGCAGGGACGTTCCCAAGTTCCTCCAGGTAATAATTTCAGGCATACCTTTCTCATGATTGAGGCGTTCTTTGTGACGCCCCGCTTCCTTCCCTCAGGATCTGACGGATCTGAGCGCCGCCAAGTCGTCGTTCATCCGCCGCGAGGTCGATGTCTGGGATTCGCTGTGGTCCCTGAGGACCACGCTTGCCAGGGCTACGACGCGCCTCTCCCAACAGAGCGCCGAGGTGGCGAACCTTCGGTTGTTCTGTGTCGATCTGGGAGCAGAGGCAGCAGCGGCACACGCAGAGGCGCAGCGGCGGCAGTCGGAGCTTGACCAGGTCACCGGCGAGCGGGACCAATATCGGGGCCGGGCCGCCGAGGCTGAAAGCCGGGCTGAGGCTCTTAGAGTCCAGTTAGCCGAGGCGTCTGCTCGGGCCGGAGCCCTTGCAGCAGACCTAGTCGTGGCCCAAGCCGCATCCTCGGAGCAGCGTGCCCGAGCCGGAGGTATGTCTTGGCTGTTTTAAGTTTTTGTTTCAGCTCGGTTCCTCAACTTGTGTTTGAGGTCTTCCGCTTTGGCTGTTTGCAGAGCTCGAGTCTGCCCTTGGTAAGTCTACCAAGGCGCTTGCTCAAGCGACCGAGCAGAGGGAGGCCGACCACGCGGCCATGTCTGAGGCCATCTCGGCCTTCTGCCGAGTCTTTGGCTTTGACGACGTCCCTTCGGGAAGCTCCCCTCAAAGTCGCCTGCAGGCCTTGGGCGACCATGCGCGTGGCAGACTCCACGAGGCTCTGCATCACGGCGTTAGGCGAGCCTTCCCCGTGCTTGCTTCCCACTATGTCGTGGATCTGGAGCGAGTCAGCGAGGGGTATTGCCTCCCCGACAAAGATGAAGCCGCCCTGGCCGAAGTCCAGAGGCTCGACGCGGCCGCCGCGGGCCCAAGAACGATGTTGGCATCCATCTTCGAGGCAGAGGTCCTCCCTCCCGCGCCGTCGTCCGAGGCCGGGGGGGACCTTGCCGAAGGTGGGGACGAAGCCGAGGACGCGGCTCCTTCTCTGGGCGACGCCTGACTCTGCCGGAGCAGTCTTCTTTGAATGCATATGTGTCTTTTGCGGCCGCCGAGGCCCAAACACTTTATTATCGTAATATAAGGTTGTGCTCCTTTTCCTTCCGTTTTGCGTATCCGGACCCGTTCGTCAGTAGCAGGGTAGCTTGCCCAAGTAAGAGTCATTTTTCGTGGTAGGTGACGAGTGAGGTATCCGTATCCCAGAGGCGTAGGAGTCCCTCGGCTCGATCGGCCTTGCCACTTACATGCGCCCTTATTCGTTTCTTGGGGTCCTGTTATTGATATAGCCGGGAGACGCGGAAACCTTTTTGATGGAAGACTTTTTTCGAGGAAAATTTTGTCGAGAGGGGGTTCCCCCCTTCTAGCCCCCGAGGGAGGGTCGGGCTTTGCCGTGGCAAGGCTGACCCTTCCTTGATGATTAGACTTTGTGTGTGAACGAGGTGTACGAACGACTTGAAAGCATCTTAAGGGTAGAAGCGACGTAGCTATAGACCTCGCCTTGACTGTTGGCCAGCTTGTACGTCTCGGGCTTCAGAACCTTAGCGATGACGAACAACCCGGGTGCCATTGTCGGTGATGATGGAGTTCGGGACCCCAAAGCGATGGATGATGTTGGTGAAGAACGCCACCGCCTGTTCGGACCTGATGCTGTTTAGGGGTCGGACCTCGATCCACTTGGAGAATTTGTCGATGGTGACCAGCGGGTGCGTGTAGCCCTCGGGCACCTTCTGCAAGGGGCCGACGAGGTCCAGCCCCCATATAGCAAACGGCCAGGTGATGGGTATCGTCTGCAGGGCCTGAGCGGGCAAGTGTGTCTGCCTCGCATAGAACTGACACCCTTGGCAGGTGCGGACAATTCTAGTGGCGTCGGCCACCGTGGTCGGCCAGTAGAAACCTTGTCGGAAGGCGTTTCCCACAAGGGCTCGAGGCGCTGCGTGATGACCGCAAGCCCCCGAGTGTATTTCTTGTAAGAGCTCCTGGCCTTCGGCGATGGATATGCATCGCTGGAGGATGCCTGAGGGGCTGCGGTGGTAGAGCTCCTTTTCGTCCCCCAGCAAGACGAACGACTTGGCGCGCCGTGCCAACCGCCGAGCTTCGGCTCGGTCGAGGGGTAGCTCTCCTCGGTGGAGATATTGCAGGTACGGGGTCTGCCAGTTTCGATTAGGCGTGACCCCGCTCCGCTCCTCCTCAACGCGCAGTGCCTCACCCTCGGGGGCCGAGGGTGCCTCGGGCTGGGCCGAGGGTGCCTCGGGCTGAGCCGAGGCCTTCTCGGGCTCAGGCGCGTCGTCGGTCTTGACGGAGGGTTGATGCAGGTCTCGGGAGAAGATGTCCGGGGGAACCGTTGTCCGCCCCGAGGCTATCTTAGCCAGCTCGTCCGCAGTCTCGTTGTATCATCGGGCGATGTGGTTGAGCTCGAGCCCGTAGAACTTGTCTTCCAGGCGCCGAACCTCATCGCAGTAGGCTTCCATCTTCGGGTCGCGGCAGTGGGAGTTCTTCATGACTTGGTCGATGACGAGCTGCGAGTCACCGCGAGCGTCGAGGCGTCGGACCCCTAGCTCGATGGCGATGCGCAACCCGTTGACCAGAGCCTCGTACTCAGCCACATTGTTGGGCGCCGGGAAGTGGAGGCGTAGCACGTAGCATAGGTGCTTCACGAGGGGCGAGATGAAGAGCAGGCCCGCGCCTACCCCTGTCTTCATCAGCGACCCGTCGAAAAACATGGTCCAGAGTTCCGGTTGGATCGGAGCTGTTGGGAGCTGGGTATCGACCCATTCAGCCACAAAGTCCGCCAAGACTTGGGACTTGATGGTCTTCCGAGGGGCGAACGAGATTGTCTCGCCCATGATTTCCACCGCCCACTTTGCAATCCTACCCGAGGCCTCTCGGCACTGGATGATCTCCCCCAGGGGGAAGGATGACACCACAGTCACCGGATGAGACTCGAAGTAGTGTCGCAACTTCCGCCGCGTCAGGATCACCGCGTACAGCAGCTTCTGAATTTTTGGGTAGCGGATCTTGGTCTCGGACAGTACCTCACTGATGAAGTAGACCGGCCTCTGGACGGGCAATGCATGCCCCTCTTCTCGTCTCTCAACCACGATCGCGGCGCTGACCACCTGAGTGGTAGCGGCAACATAGATCAAGAGGGCTTCTCCGGCCGCGGGGGGCACCAAGATGGGCGCGTTCGTGAGGAGCGCCTTCAGGTTCCCGAGGGCTTCCTCGGCCTCAGGGATCCAAGTGAAGCACTCGGCCTTTCTTAAGAGGCGGTACAGAGGTAGGCCTCTTTCGCCGAGGCGCGAGATGAAACGGCTCAGAGCCGCAAGGCATCCCGTGACCCTCTGTACGCCTTTCAAGTCCTTGATGGGCCCCATGTTGGTGATGGCCGCGATTTTCTCCGGGTTGGCCTCGATGCCCCGCCCGGAGACGATGAAACCCAAGAGCATGCCTCGGGGGACTCCGAAGACGCACTTCTCGGGATTAAGCTTTACGCCTTTCGCCTTGAGACACCGGAATGTCGTTTCAAGGTCGGAAAGGAGGTCGGAGGCTTTCCTCGTCTTGACTATGATGTCATCGACGTAGGCCTCGACCGTTCGACCAATGTGTTCGCCGAACACGTGGTTCATGCACCTTTGGTATGTCGCACCCGCATTCCTCAAACCGAACGGCATGGTAACATAGCAGTACATGCCGAAAGGTGTGATGAAAGAAGTCGCGAGCTGGTCGGAATCTTTCATCCTGATTTGGTGATACCATGAGTAGGCATCGAGGAAAGACAGGGTTTCGCACCCAGCAGTGGAATCCACGATTTGATCGATGCGAGGCAGAGGGTAGGGAACTTTTGGACATGCTTTGTTTAGACCAGTGTAGTCTACACACATCCGCCATTTCCCTCCTTTCTTTCTCACAAGCATAGGGTTGGCAAGCCATTCGGGATGGAATACCTCTTTGATGAACCCTGCCGCCATTAGCTTGTGGATCTCCTCGCATATGGCTCTGCGCTTTTCGTCGTCGAATCGGCGCAGAGGCTGCTTCACGGGTCGGGCTCCAGCTCGGATATCCAGCAAGTGCTCGGCGACATCCCTCGGTATGCCGGGCATGTTCGAGGGACTCCACGCGAATACGTCGGCGTTTGCGCGGAGAAAGTCGACGAGCACTGCTTCCTATTTGGGATCGAGCTCGGAGCCGATCCGAATCTGCTTGGAGGTGTCGTTGCTAGGGTCGAGAGGGACGGACTTAACCGTCTCCGCTAGCTTGAAGTTGCCGGCATGGCGCTTCACGTCTGGTGCCTCCTTGGAGAGGCTCTCCAGGTCAGCGATGAGGGCCTCGGAATCGGCGAGGGCCTCGGCGTACTCCACGCACTCCACGTCGCATTCGTACGCGTGTCGGTACGTGGGGCCGACGGTGATGACCCCGTTGGGGCCCGACATCTTGAGCTTGAGGTAGGTGTAGTTGGGGATGACCATGAACTTGGCGTAGCATGCCTCCCCAACACTGCGTGGTAGGTTCCTCGGAACCCGACCACCTCGAACGTGAGGGTTTCCCTTCAGAAGTTGGAGGGAGTCACGAAGCAGACGGGTAGATCGAGTTGTCCGAGGGGCTGGACGCGTTTCCCGGGGATGATCCCGTGGAAAGGCGCCGCGCCCGGCCGGACCGAGGACAGATCGATCCGCAGGAGCCCGAGGGTCTCGGCGTAGATGATGTTGAGGCTGCTGCCTCCGTCCATGAGGACCTTGGTGAGCCTGACGTTGCCGATGACGGGGTCGACAACGAGCGGGTATTTCCCCGGGCTTGGCACGCGGTCGGGGTGGTCGCCCTGATCGAAGGTGATGGGCTTGTCGGACCAGTCTAGATAGACTGGCGACGCCACCTTTACCGAGCAGACCTCCCGACGCTCTTGCTTGCGGTGCCGAGCCGAGGCGTTCGCCACTTGCCCACCATAGATCATAAAGCAGTCGTGGACCTCGGGGAACTCCCCTGCCTTGTGATCTTCCTTCTTATCGTCGTCGCGGGCCCTGCCACCCTCCGCGGGTGGCCCGGCCTTGTGAAAGTGGCGCCGAAGCATGGCGCACTCCTCAAGGGTGTGCTTGACGGGACCCTGATGATAGGGGCACGACTCCTTGAGCATCTTGTCGAAGAGATTGGCGCCTCCGGGAGGTTTCCGAGGGTTCTTGTACTCAGCAGCGGCGACAAGGTCCACGTCGGCGGCGTCGCGTTTCGCGTGCGACTTCTTCTTGCCTTTCTTCTTGGTGCCGCGCTGAGTGGACGCCTCGGGGACATCTTCCGGCTGGCGTCCCTGGGGCTGCTTATCCTTCCGGAAGATGGCCTCAACCGCCTCCTGGCCAGAGGCGAACTTGATGGTGATGTCCATCAGCTCGCTCGCCCTGGTGGGGGTCTTGCGACCCAGCTTGCTCACCAGGTCGCGGTAGGTGGTGCCGGTGAGGAACGCGCCGATGACATCCGAGTCGATGACGTTGGGCAGCTCGGTGCGCTGCTTCGAGAATCGCCGGATGTAGTCCCGGAGAGACTCTCCCGGCTGCTGGCGGCAGTTTCGGAGATCCCAGGAGTTCCCAGGGCGCACGTACGTGCCCTGGAAGTTGCCGGCGAAGGCTTGGACCAGGTCGTCCCAGTTGGAGATCTGCCCTGGAGGCAGGTGCTCCAGCCAGGCTCGAGCGGTGTCGGAGAGGAACAGGGGGAGGTTGCGGATGATGAGGTTGTCATCGTCCATTCCACCCAGGTGGCAGGCCAGCCGGTAGTCCGCGAGCCACATTTCCGGCCTCGTCTCCCCCGAGTACTTTGTGATAGTAGTCGGGGTTCGGAACCGGGTCGGGAACGACGCTCGTCGTATAGCCCGGCTGAAAGCCTGTGGATCGAGTGGTTCGGGCGAGGGACTCTGATCTTCCCCGCTGTCGTAGCGTCCCCCACGCCTGGGGTGGTAGCCTCGGCGCACCTTCTCATCGAGGTGGGCTCGACGGTTGCGGTGATGGTGCTCGTTGCAGAGGCGACCCGGGGCCGGAGGCGCTGTGTTGCGCGTGCGCCCGGTGTGGACCGAGGCTTCCCGCATGAATCGGGAAGTCACGGCGCGATGTTCCGAGGGGTACCCCTGCCTTCGGGAGGCAGAGCTTTCGGCCCGTCGGATCGCGGCATCCTCCAGGAGATTCTTGAGCTCTCCCTGGATACACCGCCCCTCGGTGGTTGATGGCTCCGACATCGCGCGGAGAAGTATTGCCGCTGCAGCCAGGTTCTGGCCGACCCCACTGGAAGCCGGTGGCGGCCTTGCCCTGACATCGTCGGCGATGCGGTGCTGGATGCCCTGGGGTAGATGACGCGCTTCTCAGGCCGGAGGTTGGCCTGCCCATTCCTGCCCGATGTCCCGGCGGAACGGCTCAGGTGTTCCTGCTCCCTCGTCGAGCCTGGCCTGCATCTCGCGGATTTGCTCGAGCTGTGAGTCCTGATCCCCCGCAGGGACTGGGACCACAGCTAGCTCCCGTAGGATGTCAACGCGAGGCGCAGGCCTAGGGGGATCACCGTTCTCCGGTATACCAAGATGGTTGCCTTCGCCGAGACCCCCTAGATCGACGTGGAAACATTCACGACTTGGGCCGCAGTCCTCGTCGCCGAAGCTGCGGCTACCGTCGGAACAATCGGAGAGGCAGTTGTCGCATGCGGTCATGAAGTCCCGCATGGCACTGGGGTTACCAAGTCTGGAGAAATCCCAACAAAAGTCGGGCTCGTCATCTTCCTCGGAACCCGAGGGCCCGTAGGTCGAGACGGCTGTCAGCCGGTCCCAGGGCGACCGCATACTGTACCCCGGAAGGTTTGGACTCGCCTCTATGAAAGCGTCCACCGAAGCGAAGTCGCTTGGTAAGTCGAGGCTGAATCTAAAAGGCACGAGATGGGAATCGGTTGGTACCTCTTGGTCGACGGGCGGTGACGAAGTCACGTCAGGGGCAGACTGCACCGTCGTCTCAAGTACGAGGGTGACGCCCAACAAGTCTTTTGCGAGCTTGCTGGCGTCGTCCGTCCGCTTGGAGTTGGCGCGTTGCGGGGAAACGGCGCTCGTCTTCGTCTCAGACGCGAGGTCGATGCCGACGTGTTCCCTGTTGGGGCGCCGGCGCCGTCGACTCGCTCGACAGCCGACGAGGTGCCGCCTTCTGCTTGGCCTTGGTTGCCCCGCCTCCTCCTCCGTCGACGGGGGAGGCGACGGGACAAAACCAAATGTTGTTCTTCCGCCACGTGGGGAAGACGCCGTCGATTCCGCCGCCGGTGGGCGGGTTGTCGACCGCCATTGTCGCTGTCGCGCGGCGGGGGAAGGAGTATCATGTCGTAGCTGCCGTTGAGGACATTAACTCAAGACTCCCGAAACGGAGCACCGTCCCGGGCTGGAAAGGTTGCTGGAGACTACCCATCTGGAGCTTGACGGGAAGCTATTCGTCAACACGCAGCAGGCCCCTACCTGGCGCGCCAACTGTCGGCGTTTCGACCCCGGGGGTCCCTGGACCGACGAGTAAATTGTCGCCGCGTGCCCCAGCCCAGATGGGTCGGCGCGAGACGGAGCGCGAAGTGGGGAAAAAGCCAGAGGGAGACAGGCGCAAAAGGGGAAACCCGCGGCCTTCGTGTTTGTCCCGCGCCCAGGTCGGGTGCGCTTGCAGTAGGGGGTTACAAGCGTCCGCGTGGGAGGGAGCGAGAGGCTTACGCGCGCGCCGTCCCATCCTTCCCCGCGCGGCCAACCTTCCGTAAGAGGGCCCTGGACCTTCCTTTTATAGGCGTAAGTAGAGGGTCCAGGTGTACAATGGGAGATGTAGCAGCGTGCTAACGTGTCTAGCAGAGAGGAGCTAGTGCCCTAAGTACATGCCGTCGTGGCAGCCGGAGAGGTTTTGGCACCCTGTTCGTGTGATGTCGTGGCCGTCGGAGGAGCGCTGGAGCCTTGCGGAAGGACAACTGTCGGGGCTGTCGAGTCCTTGCTGACATCTCCTTGCTTCCGTAAGGGGGCTGAGAGCCGCCGTCGTCATGGAGCATGCGGGGCGCCATCATTATTTGTTTTACCGGGGCGAGCCGGATGGGACGCCGGTCTTGTTCCCCGTAGCCAGAGCTAGCTAGGGGTAGGGTAATGATGGCCCCTCCTGTGATGTGGTCGGTCCGAGCCCTGGGTAGGGCGAGGCGGAGGCTCCTCCGAGGTCGAGGTCGAGTCTGTCTTCCGAGGTCGAGGTCGAGTCCGAGCCCTGGGGTCGGGCAAGGCAGAGTTCGCCGTCTTCCGTGGCCGAGGCCGAGTCCGAGCCCTGGGGTCGGGCGAGGCGGAGTTCGCCGTCTTCCGGGGCCGAGGCCGAGTCCGAGCCCTGGGGTCGGGCGAGGCGGAGTTCGTCGTCTTCCGGGGCCGAGGCCGAGTCCGAGCCCTGGGATCGGGCGAGGCGGAGCTTCCTATGGCGCCCGAGGCCGGACTTGGCTGCTGTCAGCCTCACTCTGTCGAGTGGCACAGCAGTCGGAGCGGCGCAGGCGGCGCTGTCCTCTTGTCAGGCCGGTCAGTGGAGCGGCGAAGTGACTGCGGTCACTTCGGCTCTGTCGACTGATGGGCGCGCGTCAGGATAAGGTGTCAGGCCATCTTTGCATTAAATGCTCCTGCGATACGGTCGGTCGTCGTGGCAATTTGGCCAAGGTTGCTTCTTGGCGAAGACCGGGCTTCGGGCGAGCCGAAGGTGTGTCCGCTGCTTGAGGGTGCCCTCGGGCGAGACGTAGATCCTCCGGGGTCGGCTGCCCTTGCCCGAGGCTGGGCTCGGGCGAGGCGAGATCGTGTCCTTGAGTGGACCGAGCCTTGACTTAATCGCACCCATCAGGCCTTTGCAGCTTTGTGCTGATGGGGGTTACCAGCTGAGATTAGGAGTCTTGGGGGTACCCCTAATTATGGTCCCCGACAATAAGGTGTATTATTTGTTCTTGTCTATTTAATATCTGATATGTAAACTATATGTGCACTCTAATATTAAATTTATTTTTTACGAGTATCAAATATGATCATATTTATGTGATGTCACACATATCCATTGTACTAGTCTTCTTGTACGGAGTACCTTTTTTCCACCCCACTAACTACATGAATGAAAAAAAACTATATTTGTTTATCTTTAACTCTTCTATTGCATTTACATGATTTCCATATAAGCACATATTTAGGGGGGATTCCACAACTTAGGATTCAAAATTGTGCTTTAAATTTCTATCATTTACAAGCTTTAATTATGTTGCCATCAATCACCAAAAAGAGAGAGATTGAAAGCTCCCTTGTGGCTTTTGATGGTTTGGATGCCAACACAAATAAAGGTCTGATATGGTGTTAAGTGTTGAACAAGTGTTTAGTGCAAAGCTTATATGGTTCAACATAAGTGATCAAGTGTGATGATCCAAAGGCTAAGATGATTATGGATAATGGACATCACAAGCTAAGTGAAAGATGGACATTGATTATGTGAGAATCAATGACTTGGAATCAACTGATCGAATCAAGGGTGGAGGCACATATGGTGATCTTGAGCAAGTGGAGTTACTCCCTCGTAGTGCTGCCAAGGAAGTTGTAAACAACCACGACTCTGTAGTATCAATCAAACGGCATAGTTGAAGCCTCGACATAGCTCAGCTTTTCCAAAAGGCAGGGGCATATGTTGAGCACCATATGTGCCACATAGGAGAGGCCGGATTTTTGCCCTTATGTGCAGACGACTTGCGCTAATATCAGATCAGGCATGATTAACTCCTTTTCCGTGCGTGTTTATCCATCTAAACTCACGGTTTCTGTTGGGGGGCACCTAGGAACGGGTCCAGACCTCCCCCTTTTATATAGGGTAGGTATATTAGGAGCCATGTGCTTCAAATAGTTAGAGGAAGCCCAGGCCGACCACCCCTGCAACCTGGTCCAGCCCGGCGCGCCCACCCACTCCCCAGGCCAGGCTGTTGGGTGCGCCCCCACCCCATGTCTGTGCGCGCAAAAAAGGAATGCATACATAAGTCAAACATGTTTCCCTGCATGTGCGTAAATTTAGAAAAGAGATGTGTGGCGGTTTCTATTTTTAAATGTTTTATTTTCTGCATAAATATAGGATCGCTGCAACAGTCATACAACTAGGCTCATCAGGACCAGTTTATGATATATATTGATACTAAATATGCTACACGGTATATATATATTTATGCAAATCGTTACATTGCGTAAAAATCTGTTACCTGCTGCATGCGCACAAAACTAGGATGACAAAAATGTACGATGTAAGAGAATGAATTGGCATGTATGGAAACAAAAAAAATCGTATTTAATGCTTTATTTTCTCTATAAATATAGGGTAGTTCCAACAACCATGCAGCTAAACTCGTCAGAACTAGTTTATGATATATATTGATACTAATTATGATATACGGTTTATGTATTTATACAATTCGATACACTGCGTAGAGATCTGTTTTCTTCTGCATACGCACAAATTTAGGATGACAATAATGTGCGATGAAAGGAAATGAATTGGCATGCATGGAAACAAAAAATCGTATTTAATGATTTATTTCCTCCACAAATATAGGATCCCTCCAACAACCATGTAGCTAAACTCGTTAGAAATAGTTTATGATATATACTGATACTAATTATGCTACATGGTGTAGGTATTTATGCAATTCGGTACACTGTATAAAAATATTTTTCCTACTAGATGCACACAAATTTAGGATGACAAGATGTGCGATAAAAGGAAATGGATTTGCATGCATGGAATTTTTTTTATTTAAATGCTTTATTTCCTCCATAAATATAGGATCGCTCCAACAACCATGCAACTAGGCTCCTTAGAACCAGTTTATGATATATACTTGAGAGGTTGATAGCTCTAGTGGGTTGTATTAATAATCCTGTTTTTATGGTAGATCCGAAAAACATGGGAGTCGCATGTATGTGGTTTCTATTTTTATACAGATCCAAAAATTATGGCAAATTGTGGGAGTTTCCATTGCATGCGTGCAAATTTTGGATTATATTTTCCTTTCCATTGCAAGCGCGCAAAAAATGAATGACATGAGTCATATAGAGCATAAATTCTTATACAACGTCGCATAAATTCTTATATCGTGTAGCATAATTGATAAAAAAACTAATATCGATCGAACTAAGAATGAGAGCGAGAATTGGGGGCAGTTTTATAGCAGACATAAAAATCTGGCAGTTACAGATATAAGTGATTTGATTTGATTTTTTATGGTAATTACGAAGAGGCAAGAATTAGGGACAATTCTATGGCAGACGTAAAAATCTGGCAGTTACAAACAAAAATGATTTGATTTGATTTTTTATGGTAATTACGAACATCATAAATCAAGGAATTGCCTTTCCAATGTGCATACAAAAAATATGCATACAGTAAACTGATATACGAACTCCGTGTTGAAGCATAAAATCGTACAATTTTAGCGTAAATAGTGCAAGTGGTAGGCATAAAACACAATAATCAAAAGACAACACGAATCGGAGGGGTAGTGAAAGGGAATTAGGCTTACACCTAGTCCCTAATTAATTTTGGTGGTTGAAGTGCCCAACACAAACAATTGGACTAACTAGTTTGCCCAAGTGTATAGATTACACAGGTGTAAAAGGTTCACACTCAGCCAATAAAAAGACCAAGTTTTGGATTCAACAAAAGAGCAAAGTGGGAACCGAAGGCACTCTGGTCTGGGAGCACCGGACTGTCCGGTGTACACCGGACAGTGTCCGGTGCGCCACCGGACAGTGTCCGGTGCACCAGAGGACTCCAACGCCAACTCGCCACCTTCGGGAATTTCCAGAGGCGACTCCGCTATAATTCACCGGACAGTCCGGTGTACACCGGACAGTGTCCGGTGCGCCAAGGGAGGTCGGCCTCAGGAACTCGCCAGCCTCGGGAAAACGCCAACGGCTAGTCCACTATAATTCACCGGACTGTCCGGTGTGCACCGGACTGTCCGGTGTGACTCCGAAGCAACGGCTTCCTCCGCGCCAACGGCTCTCTGCCGCGCATTTAATGCGCGCTCTGCGCGCGCAGATGTCAGGCGCGCCCATTCCGGCACACCGGACAAGGAACAGTAGATGTCCGGTGTGCACCGGACACCCAGGCGGGCCCACAAGTCAGAAGCTTCAACGGTCGAATCCAACGGCAGTGATGACGTGGCAGGGGGCACCGGACTGTCCGGTGTGCACCGGACTGTCCGGTGCGCCATCAAGCAGACAGCCTCCCAACGGCCACATTTGGTGGTTGGGGCTATAAATACCCCAACCACCCCACCATTCATTGCATCCAAGTTTTCCACTTCCCAACTACTACAAGAGCTCTAGCATTCAATTCTAGACACACCAAAGAGATCAAATCCTCTCCAAACTCCACACAACGCCATAGTGATTAGAGAGAGTGATTTGCTTGTGTTCTTTCGAGCTCTTGCGCTTGGATTGCTTTCTTCTTTCTTGATCCATTCTTTGCAATCAAACTCACTTGTAATTTGAGGCAAGAGACACCAAACTTGTGGTGGTCCTTGTGGGAACTTTGTGTTCCAAGTGATTGAGAAGAGAAAGCTCACTCGATCCGTGGATCGTTTGAGAGAGGGAAGGGTTGAAAGAGACCCGGCCTTTGTGGCCTCCTCAACGGGGAGTAGGTTTGCAAGAACCGAACCTCGGTAAAACAAATCTCCGTGTCTCACTTGCTTATTCGCTTGGGATTTGTTTTGCGCCCTCTCTCGCGGACTCGTTTCTTTATTACTAACGCTAACCCGGCTTGTAGTTGTGTTTATATTTGTAAATTTCAGTTTCGCCCTATTCACCCCCCCCCCCCCCCTCTAGGCGACTATCAATTGGTATCAGAACCCGGTGCTTCATTAGAGCCTAACCGCTCGAAGTGATGTCGGGAGATCACGCCAAGAAGGAGATGGAGACCGGCGAAAAGCCCACTACAAGCCAAGGGAGCACTTCATCGGAAGAGTCCCGCACCAAGAGGAAGGAGAAGAAGAAGATCTCCTCCAACAAAGGGAAGGAGAAGAAATCTTCTTCTCACCACAAAGAGAAGAAGGAAAAATCTTCTTCCCACAGGCCGCGTCGGAGTAAGGACAAGCAAAAGAGGATGAGGAAAGTGGTCTACTACGAGACCGACACTTCATTAACATCAACCTCCGGCTCCGATGCGCCCTCCGTAACTTCTAAACGCCAAGAGCGTAAGAAGTTTAGTAAGATCCCCCTACACTACCCTCGCATTTCTAAACATGCACCTTTACTTTCCGTCCCATTAGGCAAACCACCAACTTTTGATGGTGAAGATTATGCTAGGTGGAGTGATTTAATGCGATTTCATCTAACCTCACTCCACAAAAGTATATGGGATGTTGTTGAGTTTGGTGCACAGGTACCGTTGGTAGGGGATAAGGACTATGATGAGGATGAGGTGGCCCAAATCGAGCACTTCAACTCTCAAGCAACAACGATACTTCTCGCCTCTTTAAGTAGAGAGGAGTATAATAAAGTACAAGGGTTGAAGAGTGCCAAGGAGGTTTGGGATGTGCTCAAAACCGCGCACGAGGGAGACGAGCTCACCAAGATCACCAAGCGGGAAACGATCAGGGGGAGCTCGGTCGGTTTCGGCTTCGCAAAGGGGAAGAGCCACAACACATGTACAACCGGCTCAAGACCTTGGTGAACCAAGTGCGCAACCTCGGGAGCGTAAAGTGGGACGACCACGAAATGGTTAAGGTTATTCTAAGATCTCTCATTTTCCTTAACCCCACTCAAGTTCAATTAATTCGTGGTAATCCTAGATATACTAAAATGACCCCCGAGGAAGTTATCTGGAATTTTGTAAGTTTTGAGTGCATGATCGAAGGCTCGAGGAAGATCAACGAGCTTGATGATCCATCCACATCCGAAGCTCAACCCGTCGCATTCAAGGCGACGGAGGAAAAGAAGGAGGAGGCTACACCAAGTCGACAACCAATAGACGCCTCCAAGCTCGACAATGAGGAAATGGCGCTCGTCATCAAGAGTTTCCGCCAAATCCTCAAGCAAAGGAGGGGGAAAGACTACAAGCCCTGCTCCAAGAAGGTTTGCTACAAATGTGGTAAGCCCGGTCATTTTATTGCTAAATGTCCTATATCTAGTGACAGTGATCGAGGCGACGACAAGAAGGGAAGAAGAAAGGAGAAGAAGAGGTACTACAAGAAGAAGGGCGGCGATGCCCATGTTTGTCGGGAGTGGGACTCCGACGAAAGCTCAAGCGACTCCTCTAACGACGAGGACGCCGCCAACATCGCCGTCACCAAGGGACTTCTCTTCCCCAACGTCGGCCACAAGTGCCTCATGGCAAAGGACGGCAAACGGAAGAAGGTTAAATCTAACTCCTCCACTAAATATGAATCCTCTAGTGATGATAATGCTAGTGAGGAGGAGGATAATTTGTGTTCCCTTTTTGCCAACCTTAACATAGCTCAAAAGGAAAAATTAAATGAATTAGTTAGTGCTATTCATGAAAAGGATGACCTTTTGGATTCCCAAGAGGATTGTCTAATTAAAGAAAACAAGAAACATGTTAAGGTTAAAAAGGCTTATGCTCTAGAAATTGAGAAATGTGAAAAATTATCTAGTGAGCTAAGCACTTGCCGTGAGGTGATTGACAACCTTAGACATGAAAATGCTAGTTTAAATGCTAAGGTTGATTCACATGTTTGTAATGTTTCAATTCCTAATCCTAGAGATAATAATAATGATTTGCTTGCTAGGATTGAAGAATTAAACATGTCTCTTGCTAGCCTTAGAAATGAAAATGAAAACTTGCTTGCTAAGGCTAAAGATTTTGATGTTTGCAATGCTACTATTTCCGACCTTAGAAGTAAAAATGAAATATTGCATGCTAAGGTTGTAGAACTAAAATCTTGCAAACCCTCTACATCTACCGTTGAGCACACTTCTATTTGCACTAGATGTAGAGATGTTGACATTAATGCTATACATGATCATATGACTTTAATCAAACAACAAAATGATCACATAGCTAAATTAGATGCTAAAATTGCCGAGCAAAACTTAGAAAATGAGAAATTTAAATTTGCTCGTAGCATGCTTTATAATGGGAGACGCCCGGGCATTAAGGATGGCATTGGCTTCCAAAAGGGAGACAATGTCAAAATTAGTGCCCCTCCTAAAAGATTGTCCAACTTTGTTAAGGGCAAGGCTCCCATGCCTCAGGATAACGAGGGTTACATTTTGTACCCTGCCGGTTATCCTGAGAGCAAAATTAGGAGAATTCATTCTAGGAAGTCTCACTCTGGCCCAAATCATGCTTTTATGTATAAGGGTGAGACATCTAGTTCTAGGCAACCAACCCGTGCTAAGTTGCCTAAGAAAACTCCTAGTGCATCAAATGATCATGACATTTCATTTAAAACTTTTGATGCATCTTATGTTTTAACTAACAAATCCGGCAAGGTAGTTGCCAAGTATGTTGGGGGCAAGCACAAGGGGTCAAAGACTTGTGTTTGGGTACCCAAAGTTCTTGTGTCTAATGCCAAAGGACCCAAAACCATTTGGGTACCTAAAGTCAAGAACTAAACTTGTGTTGTAGGTTTATGCATCCGGGGGGTCAAGTTGAATACTCGACAGCGGGTGCACAAACCACATGACTGGGGAGAAAAAGATGTTCTCCTCCTATGAGAAAAACCAAGATCCCCAAAGAGCGATCACATTCGGGGATGGAAATCAAGGTTTGGTCAAAGGTTTGGGTAAAATTGCTATATCTCCTGACCATTCCATTTCCAATGTTCTTCTTGTAGATTCATTAGATTACAATTTGCTCTCTGTATCTCAATTATGTCAAATGGGCTACAACTGTCTTTTTACTGATATTGGTGTCACTGTCTTTAGAAGAAGTGATGATTCAATAGCATTTAAGGGTGTGTTAGAGGGTCAGCTATACTTAGTAGATTTTGATAGAGCTGAACTCGACACATGCTTAATTGCTAAGACTAACATGGGTTGGCTCTGGCACCGCCGACTAGCCCATGTTGGGATGAAGAATCTTCACAAGCTTCTAAAGGGAGAACACATTTTAGGATTAACAAATGTTCATTTTGAGAAAGACAGGATCTGTAGCGCATGTCAGGCAGGAAAGCAAGTTGGTGCCCATCATCCACACAAGAACATCATGACGACCGACAGGCCACTGGAACTCCTACACATGGATCTATTCGGCCCGATTACTTACATAAGCATCGGCGGGAGTAAGTACTGTCTAGTTATTGTGGATGATTATTCTCGCTTCACTTGGGTATTCTTTCTACAGGAAAAATCTCAAACCCAAGAGACCTTAAAGGGATTCTTGAGACGGGCTCAAAATGAGTTCGGCTTAAGGATCAAGAAAATAAGAAGCGACAACGGAACGGAGTTCAAGAACTCTCAAATCGAAGGCTTCCTTGAGGAGGAGGGTATCAAGCATGAGTTCTCTTCTCCCTACACGCCACAACAAAATGGTGTAGTGGAGAGGAAGAATAGAACTCTATTGGACATGGCAAGGACCATGCTTGATGAGTACAAGACTTCGGATCGGTTTTGGGCCGAGGCAGTCAACACCGCCTGCTACGCCATCAACCGGTTATATCTACACCGAATCCTCAAGAAGACATCCTATGAACTCCTAACCGGTAAAAAGCCCAACATTTCTTATTTTAGAGTCTTTGGTAGCAAATGCTTTATTCTTGTTAAAAGAGGTAGAAAATCTAAATTTGCTCCTAAGACTGAAGAAGGCTTTTTACTTGGTTATGACTCAAACACAAGGGCATATAGGGTCTTTAACAAGTCCACTGGACTAGTTGAAGTCTCATGTGACGTTGTGTTTGATGAGACTAACGGCTCTCAAGTAGAGCAAGTTGATCTTGATGAGATAGGTGAAGAAGAGGCTCCATGCATCGCGCTAAGGAACATGTCCATTGGGGATGTGTGTCCTAAGGAATCCAAAGAGCCTCCAAATGCACAAGATCAACCATCCTCCTCCATGCAAGCATCTCCACCAACTCAAAATGAGGATGAAGCTCAAGTTGATGAAGTAGAAGATCAAGCAAATGAGTCACCTCAAGATAATGGCATTGATCAAGGGGGAGATGCAAATGAGGAAGACAAGGAGGAAGAGGAACAAAGGCCGCCACACCCAAGAGTCCACCAAGCAATTCAACGAGATCACCCCGTCGACACCATCCTCGGCGACATTCATAAGGGGGTAACTACTCGATCTCGTGTTGCACATTTTTGTGAACATTACTCGTTTGTTTCCTCTATTGAGCCACACAGGGTAGAGGAAGCACTACAAGATTCGGATTGGGTGGTGGCGATGCAAGAGGAGCTCAACAATTTCACTAGAAATGAGGTATGGCATTTAGTTCCACGTCCTAACCAAAATGTTGTAGGAACCAAATGGGTCTTCCGCAACAAGCAAGATGAGCATGGTGTGGTGACAAGGAACAAAGCTCGACTTGTGGCCAAAGGATACTCCCAAGTCGAAGGTTTGGATTTCGGTGAAACCTATGCACCCGTAGCTAGGCTTGAGTCAATTCGCATATTATTAGCCTATGCTACTTACCATGGCTTTAAGCTTTATCAAATGGACGTGAAAAGTGCCTTCCTCAATGGACCAATAAAGGAAGAGGTCTATGTTGAGCAACCTCCCGGCTTTGAAGACAGTAAGTATCCTAACCATGTCTATAAGCTCTCTAAGGCGCTTTATGGGCTCAAGCAAGCCCCAAGAGCATGGTACGAATGCCTTAGAGATTTTCTTATTGCAAATGGATTCAAAGTCGGCAAGGCCGATCCTACACTCTTTACTAAAACTCTTGAAAATGACTTGTTTGTATGCCAAATTTATGTTGATGATATTATATTTGGGTCTACTAACGAGTCTACATGTGAAGAGTTTAGTAGGATCATGACACAGAAATTCGAGATGTCTATGATGGGGGAGTTGAAGTATTTTCTAGGATTCCAAGTCAAACAACTCCAAGAGGGCACCTTCATTAGCCAAACAAAGTACACTCAAGACATTCTAACCAAGTTTGGGATGAAGGATGCCAAACCCATCAAGACACCCATGGGAACTAATGGGCATCTCGACCTCGACACGGGAGGTAAGTCCGTGGATCAAAAGGTATACCGGTCGATGATAGGTTCTCTACTCTATTTATGTGCATCTCGACCGGATATTATGCTTTCCGTATGCATGTGTGCAAGATTCCAAGCCGACCCTAAGGAAGCTCACCTTACGGCCGTGAAACGAATCTTGAGATATTTAGCTTATACTCCTAAGTTTGGGCTTTGGTATCCTAGGGGATCCACATTTGATTTGATTGGATATTCGGATGCCGATTGGGCGGGGTGTAAAATCAATAGGAAGAGCACATCGGGGACTTGCCAGTTCTTGGGAAGATCCTTGGTGTCTTGGGCTTCAAAGAAGCAAAATTCAGTCGCTCTTTCTACCGCCGAAGCCGAGTATATTGCCGCAGGTCACTGTTGCGCGCAATTGCTTTGGATGAGGCAAACCCTGCGGGACTACGGTTACAAATTGACCAAAGTCCCTTTGCTATGTGATAATGAGAGTGCAATCAAAATGGCCGACAATCCTGTCGAGCATAGCCGCACTAAGCACATAGCCATTCGGTATCACTTTTTAAGGGATCACCAACAAAAGGGAGATATCGAGATTTCTTACATTAATACTAAAGATCAATTAGCCGATATCTTTACCAAGCCTTGATGAACAATCTTTTAACAAACTTAGGCATGAGCTCAATATTCTTGATTCTAGGAACTTCTTTTGCTAGATTGCACACATTGCTCTTCTATATACCTTTGATCATATCTCTTTTATATGCTATGACTAATGTGCTTTCAAGTCTATTTCAAACCAAGTCATAGGTATATTGAAAGGGAATTGGAGTCTTCGGCGAAGACAAAGGCTTCCACTCCGTAACTCATACTTCGCCATCACTTCAAGCATGAGCATCAAGCAAAAGAACCAGACCTCGTCTTTGGGGGAGAAATGAGCCCAAGGCAAAAGGACCGGACTTCGTCTTTGGTATAATCTTAACTCATTTATTTATGACCAAAGGGGAAGATAGCACTTCGAGGGCTCTAATGATTCCGTTTTTGGCGATTCATGCCAAAAAGGGGGAGAAATGAGCCCAAAGCAAAAGGACCGCACCACCACCAATTTCAAAAACTTAGTGTTGAATATTTTCAATTGGTTTTCCTATTGTGTTCAAAAGGGGGAGAAAGTAGTATTTCAAAAATTATATATCAAAACCCTCTTGAACACTAAGAGGAGAATCTCATTTAGGGGGAGTTTTGTTTAGTCAAAGGGAAAGCATTTGAAACAAAGGGAGAAAATTTCAAATCTTGAAAATGCTTTGCAAAATCTTATTCATTTGCCTTTGACTATTTGCAAAAGAACTTTGAAAAAGATTTACAAAAACTTTGCAAAAACAAAACATGTGGTGCAAGAGTGGTCCAAAATGTTATATAAGAAAGAAACATTCCATGCATATCTTGTAAGTAGTTATATTGGCTCAATTACAAGCAACCTTTACTCTTACATTATGCAAACTAGCTCAATTATGCACTTCTATATTTGCTTTGGTTTGTGTTGGCATAAATCACCAAAAAGGGGGAGATTGAAAGGGAATTAGGCTTACACCTAGTCCCTAATTAATTTTGGTGGTTGAAGTGCCCAACACAAACAATTGGACTAACTAGTTTGCCCAAGTGTATAGATTACACAGGTGTAAAAGGTTCACACTCAGCCAATAAAAAGACCAAGTTTTGGATTCAACAAAAGAGCAAAGTGGGAACCGAAGGCACTCTGGTCTGGGAGCACCGGACTGTCCGGTGTACACCGGACAGTGTCCGGTGCGCCACCGGACAGTGTCCGGTGCACCAGAGGACTCCAACGCCAACTCGCCACCTTCGGGAATTTCCAGAGGCGACTCCGCTATAATTCACCGGACAGTCCGGTGTACACCGGACAGTGTCCGGTGCGCCAAGGGAGGTCGGCCTCAGGAACTCGCCAGCCTCGGGAAAACGCCAACGGCTAGTCCACTATAATTCACCGGACTGTCCGGTGTGCACCGGACTGTCCGGTGTGACTCCGAAGCAACGGCTTCCTCCGCGCCAACGACTCTCTGCCGCGCATTTAATGCGCGCTCTGCGCGCGCAGATGTCAGGCGCGCCCATTCCGGCACACCGGACAAGGAACAGTAGATGTCCGGTGTGCACCGGACACCCAGGCGGGCCCACAAGTCAGAAGCTTCAACGGTCGAATCCAACGGCAGTGATGACGTGGCAGGGGGCACCGGACTGTCCGGTGTGCACCGGACTGTCCGGTGCGCCATCAAGCAGACAGCCTCCCAACGGCCACATTTGGTGGTTGGGGCTATAAATACCCCAACCACCCCACCATTCATTGCATCCAAGTTTTCCACTTCCCAACTACTACAAGAGCTCTAGCATTCAATTCTAGACACACCAAAGAGATCAAATCCTCTCCAAACTCCACACAACGCCATAGTGATTAGAGAGAGTGATTTGCTTGTGTTCTTTCGAGCTCTTGCGCTTGGATTGCTTTCTTCTTTCTTGATCCATTCTTTGCAATCAAACTCACTTGTAATTTGAGGCAAGAGACACCAAACTTGTGGTGGTCCTTGTGGGAACTTTGTGTTCCAAGTGATTGAGAAGAGAAAGCTCACTCGATCCGTGGATCGTTTGAGAGAGGGAAGGGTTGAAAGAGACCCGGCCTTTGTGGCCTCCTCAACGGGGAGTAGGTTTGCAAGAACCGAACCTCGGTAAAACAAATCTCCGTGTCTCACTTGCTTATTCGCTTGGGATTTGTTTTGCGCCCTCTCTCGCGGACTCGTTTCTTTATTACTAACGCTAACCCGGCTTGTAGTTGTGTTTATATTTGTAAATTTCAGTTTCGCCCTATTCACCCCCCCCCTCTAGGCGACTATCAGGTAGTCGTTGGAGGACGTCGTCGACGACACAAGAGCAGATGGAGGTCGTTACTCGAGCCGCCTGAACTGCGCCGGATCAGAGGATGTCACGCGCGATCGTCGCTCCACGCACCTCGCGCCTTCCGTGACGCCACTCGAACCTCGTGCCTCGTGCGGCGCCGTTGCTACTCGCACGTCAGGGGGCGCCTCTTGCTCGCCCGCCTTGGGAGTGATGCCGCCTCGGGGCCTAGGGGACGCCACCGCTCGCCCTCTAGATCGAGGAGCCACCGCCACCGCGCCACCAACATGGGAACAGCCGCAACTACTTCGAATCGAGGAACCGCCGCCACCGGTCGGGGAGCCACGGTCACCGTAGCCACCGGTCGGGGGTCCGCCGCCGCACACGCTCTCGGGCAACCGTCGCTAATGAATCGGGATGGGGCATGAAAAATTGAACCTTAACACTCTGGGTCTTCTTTTATAGATGGCCGAACCTGGTCTGGCTCGATTGGATTGCACTGTCTGACCTGGGCTTACTCTAGTTATTGGAAGCTCAGGGCTTATAATATATATATATATATATTGCAGACACCAACAATCAAACCAAATCAATCTACCTTTCATTACTTTACTTTCGTGCCCTAGGAGTAGCAGTAATGTTGTTTTCCTCATCCCATCTTCACTTCTCTTCGACTCTACATTATCTGGAGGCATTTTGGTTGGCCTGCCGACCCTAAGACAAAACCTAGGATCTCTCCTCCCTGACGGGGTCCCTCCTGGGGACGAGATCCATGTGTTGTTGGCGATCGCCGCTGCCCCTGCGCATGCGCGGACTGTCCAGTCACCAAGCACGGGCCGTACAGCTAGACACAGGGCAAACCCGCTTGTCGGTGTATCGTATATCGCTCTGACAAGTAAATTTATTGTACGTAGTCTAGGCTTCAGAGGGTGTGCGTGGAGGGCACAAGGTTTATACTGGTTTGGGCAGAACATCCCTACTTCTAGTCATCAGTGGCTTGCGCTACCGGCACCATAGATAATCAAACTCGCAGTAAGGGTTACAAGCGGTTGAGAGAGGGAGGAGAGCCTCCCAAGTCTCTTTATCGAGTGGAAGTGGAGCTTAGAAGCTGCAGGGTGGAGTCCTAGCTAAGTCTTGGCTCGGCGGGTCTCTGGCCTCCTGGTCCTCGTCGATGCTCCTCCTCCTTTTCGTCCTTGTGGGTTCATGTCCGTCTAAAGGCGTCTGGTTGCCCCAAGAGCTCTCTCCTTTCCATCCCATTTTCCTGGAGGCTAGCCTCTCCATTTTATAGGCTGGGAGAGGGGTCGGCCAACGGTGGCTTCTCTGGGAAGGAGTCGTAAGGCAAGGGTAAAACCAGCGTCTTACCTCAGGTGGAGCCACGCGTACTCATGGGGCTCGAGGTTGTCTGGTTGTCTCGTATTTACTGTGGTGGATGGTCCCAGGCGTCATTATTTTGGCTACGCCGACACCTAACCTCTATAGCCTGGGGCTAGGCGTCGTCTGTCGTGTAGTGCCTTGCGGGAGGTCGATCTGTGCACTCAGGCCTAGTCCAATAGGTCATAAGTGCGCTGCAGGCTGAGGGCGCGCGTGCCATTAATGCGCCACAGTCTGGGGCTCGTAGGTCATGAGTGTTATGCACAGTGGCGGACCCAACTGCTATGCTTAGGGTGTGCCAGAAAAATATCAATAAAAGAAACAAAAAATAGGGATTAGCAAGACTCGAACCTTGACTGCTAGTTCAAGACATAACACTTACACCACTATACTAACTACTCTTATGTGATCTTAGGGTGTGTCATGGCCCATATGGACCACCCGCTGGGTCCGCCCCTGGTTATGCAGCCCCAGGTGCTCGTAGGTCATGAGTGGGAAGCTGAAAGTCACCTAGAGGGAGTGAATAGGTGAAACTTGAAAATTATAAACTATAAACACGAACTTCCCACAAGGTTAGGATTAGAAATGAGTAACAACGAAATCAGAGTGTGGAAGAGAGTTCTTCTTGCTATGAGTTGCTCAATCAATGCAGATAACTTTGGGAGCTAACTCAAAAAGATTGTAAGCAAGAGAACTTAGAGAGAGGGGAGAGGAAGAATCAAATCATAAGGTAGTGATCAACACAAATGAACACAAAGATTTGTTTCCCGAGGTTCAGTTCCAAAGAACCTACTCCCCGTTGAGGAGGCCATGTAGGTCGGGTCTCTTTCAACCCTTTCCCTCTCTCAAACGGTCACTAAGACCGGTTGAGTGCTTCTCTTTAATCTCAAGGGTCACTTAGACCCCGCAAGGATCACCACACACTTAGTTGTCTCTTGCTAGCTTTACAAGTCAATTGAGAGTTTACAAGGAGATGAAGAAATCACGATTAAGAAAACCAAGCAACAAGAGCAACAAGTGAAACACAAGATCACACTCTCTCTAGGATTTCCAAGGCACTAATCACTAATGATCACTAGTCACAATTATAGCACATGGAGAGACTTGGAAGCTTTGAATGTGTCTTGGGATGAAGTTCTTGCTCTTGTATTGAATGTGAGTGAATGGAATGCTTGGATGAAATGAATGGAAGTGGTTGGGGATGTATTTATAGTCACCAACCACTTTCTAGTCGTTGCGTCCTTTCTGCCAACCGTGGATGGTCCGTGCGCCTAGTCCGGACGGTCCGCCCCTGCACATCAACGATTGAAATCGCAACAGTTAGCAGTAACGACTATATCAACAGCTATAAGTGCATTAAATGCGTCGTCGGATGTGAGATAACGTAGTTGCGAACGGTCCGGTTGTGCACCCTGGACGGTCCGTGAGGACACTAAAAATGCATTTTACCAAACCCGTCACCTTCGACGTTCTCTGGTTTTTCAACGAGCGAACGGTCCGCGCTTGAGGCCGGACGGTCCGAGCTTGGTCCCGGACGATGCTTTCTTCTCCTTCGAACGGTCCATAGTGTAAATGAGAGTTTTGCATAGTTTCTATCTGAGGCACACCTTGGTGTCGCGGACGGTCTGTCGGAAGGGCCCGAACTGTCCGCACACATGTGAATTTTCCAAAAAGCTTCTCGTATCTAGAATATTCTACGGTATTCTGGACAGTTGACTTACGCACCTGATAATTAATCAACTAGGCAAACTAGTTAGTCCATAAGATTTGTGATGGTCGTCAAGTACCAAAATCAATTATAAAAAATGGTTAAGATCATTTCCCTTCTAGAAGCGAACCAGTGCCGCATTATGGCTCGGTGGAAAGCGTGGTTAAATGTGGTCGACTATTTATGGCGAGTCAGTCTGGGGTCGAGCGCAGGATTCATTCGAGTGGTTCCCTTCCGACACGCTCGGCCTCCCCTATCAGGTTCTACCATGCCCGACCCTGGGCTCGGTGCCACGAGGTTTGACTGAGGGCGTGCTCCTTTAGGGTTGATATATTTGCCTCTCCCTGCTGACTAACGGACTCCAACAATTAGGGGCTCTTTCCTCGGTGCAGTTTCTGACTGGCGGGTCCCAGGGACCGGGGGTCATTCCCCGGACAATAACCCCTGAGCCCTCGAGGGAGTGTCTCCCTCCGGGGGCTTTTTTTTTCTCGGGTTGGGCATTGTCCGTCTCTTCACCTTTCGAGTAGTTGCGGCGGACGCCTCTTCGCAAGGCGCATCATCCTCAGACGCAACATGCTTCTACTTAAGGTGAGGTTTAGAAGAGTGTTTTCCCGTCATTCCTTTCAAATTTTTTGTCTCCAAATCCTAGCTTCGAATGGGGTCGGTCAAGAGGTCGTATGTTGGCTCGTCATGGCTAGATCAGTGGCCCCCTCTCTCCTCAGCCTCACGGGATAGATGTGGAGTCTTTCGTGCTGCGCCAAGGGCTGCCGAGGTCAAGGTGGAGATGCTCCGGTCTTAGCTTGTCAAGTCTAATGCTCGTACGATGGGTAAGACGCTTTCCTCTTGAACCCTTGGTGTTGTCCTAGCCCTGATTGCTTTTTCTTCTAATAGCCTAGAAGATTGAGCTCAGGGAGCTGCAATGCCATTAGGGTCGGGCTCTGGATTTTGTCGGGGCGAGTGGCTCTTCTCTAGTGGAGCGCATAAACGACGTCCCACATCGTGTTCGAGGCGCTGTTCTAGGTGCTTGCTGGGGTTCCATCGCGGCGCAGCTCGTCGGGGAACTCAGGATGAGCTGCGATCTTCAAGGGGTCGTTGGTCTTCCCTTGGCCTTACGAGACAAAGGCCTGATGGAGATGCTAGAGCGTTATGACGATGTGGCGAGTCGTAATGTTCATAGGTTGTCTATGGATAATGTCGTTCGCAACACTCCTGATCCTGCTTTGTAAACACACCCCGTCGTGACCTTTTTTGAAATAATAGGAAAGTTGGCTTATCATTTTCCATTTTTTGGCAGACGATGCTCGTTGTTGGAGTGCCCTTTCTCGCGCAAAAGTTCGACTATGGAGCCTGTCTGGGCTCGTGACAGGGATTATTGTTTACGCCGTCTTGATATCTCGGCCTCTGCATGTAAGACCGTGGACCCTCGGGGCCTCACCGAGTTACGGTAATAGTTTTAGTCACCTCACAACTACCCATTGGCGGTAATTCCAGGAATATCATCTGTCTATTTAGAGAGTTCGTCTGCTGCAATTCAGGGCCCATCCACGGTGAGGTCGTCTATTGGCTCGTCATGGCCAGATCAGTGGCCCCCTCTCTCCTCAGCCTCTCAGGAGAGCCGTGGAGTCTTTCGTGCAGCGCCAAGGGCTGCCGAGGTCGAGGTGGAGCTGCTCTGGTCTTAACTTGTCAAGTCTAATGGTCACGCGATGGGTAAGATGCTTTCCTCTTGAACCCTTGGTGTTGTCCTGGCCCTGATTGCGTTTTCTTCTAATAGCCTAGAAGGCCGAGCTTAGGGAGCTACAGTGCCATTAGGGTCGGGCTCTAGATTTTGTTGGTGCGAGTGGCTCTTCTCTAGTAGAGCGCATAAACAACGTCCTGTGCCGTGTTCGGGGCGCTGTTCTAGGTGCTTGCTGGGGTGCCACCGCGGCGCAGCTCATCGGGGAACTCAGGATGAGCTGCGATCTTAATGGGGTCGTCGGTCCTCCCTTGGCCTTACCAGACAAAGGCTTGATGGAGATGCTAGAGCGTTATGACGATGCAGTGAGACATAATGTTCATAGGTTGTCTGTGGATGATGTCGTTCGCAACACTCCTGATCCTGCTTTGTAAACGCACCCCGTCGTGACCTTTTTGAAATAATAGGAAAGTTGGCTTATCGTTTTCCGTTTTTGGCGAACGATGCTCGTTCGTGTTGGAGTGCCCTTTCTCGCGCAAAAGTTCGACTGTGGAGCCTGTCTGGGCTCGTGATGGGGATTATTGTTTGCGTCGTCTTGATATCTCAACCTCCGCGTGTAAGACCATGGAGCCTGGGCCCTCACCGGGTTGCGGTAATAGTTTTAGTCACCTTGCAACTACCCATTGGCGGTAATTCTAGGAATGGCATCTGTCTATTTAGAGAGTTCGTATGCTGCAATTCAGGGCCCATCCATGGGTGGTTTCAATGCTACTGCGAACATCACACTAGGGGTTGACATGAAGGGAATAACTGCACATTTCTAATCCCATAATTTTCTTTTGTCCAGAACTTTGCGCGCGACTTTGGCTATGACGGGTATGGGTTCTGGGCCTCTAGGCTCTGCCTTTCTCTGAGCCCTCTGTGGGTCTAGCGGGTGCCATTTGTGCAACTTTTGTTTGTCTGCCATACCCATGCGAGGCGATCCTCTGCTTAATGCATAGGTCTGTCTGGGGGGCTAGCCTCGTCTTTTTGGTTTTACTCTCCCCGGGTATCCCCTTCGTGGATATGAGGGGAGGTGAGCCATACCACACTTTCCTCGATGAGCTAGCAATGGCGCTCGGTGAGTTACAAGTGGGTAATCCGAGTGAGGCCCTGGCTCCATTAGCAGGATCCAAGCACGGGGTTTGCTGGGGACCGTCCTCAGACTCCCAGGCACCGACTCATATAGTTGCCGATCCCATTCGACCGGGACCGACGGTTTGCTGCCACTCTCTGCGACAAACCATGAGTCAGATTGTCGTAGGACTCGAAAACGAGTTGGTGACACCCTTAACTCTTTGCGTGTCAGGGTCCTGGCCGCTTGTGTGCCCATCTTTGGCTACCCCTTACTCAATTTTTCGTTGTAGCGGTCGCGAGCCCTTCGCGGACCGGCCTTCGAACTCCAGAATTCACGGCTTTCTTGTCGTGAGTTTTTTGCTCTACGTTTCATGCGAAAGGAATTCTGAACGGGTTTGGGGTCCTTACCGGAAAGTAATCCCTTGCTGTTTCTGAACCAGTTCGGGCCTTTACCGGAAAGCGATCCCTTATCCTTTGTCTAGTTCCTTAGGTCGGAGCATTTTTAGAAGGGTGTCCTGGTCGGTTTTGGCTCCCTTTGAATTTCTCAGAATCCTACATCAGTCAAATAGACAATAAAGAAAAAGAGGTATTAGCGCGGCCTTGCTCGGGCATAAATGTTACACTTACTGGAAGGACAAAGATTCGTTTAGCAAGAGGGGAGGTTAGTAGTTTTTAGGTGCTGCCCTGCCTATTACTCCCCCCTTTTCCCTTCCTGGCACCCGAGCTCTCAGCTGAGGTCGGGGGTAGGTAGGTTTGGGGAGCATAAGAGTCTTCTTATGGGTAGAACCTCCATGGTTGCTCGATGTTCCATGCGTTGGCGAGCATCCTCTTCTTCTCGTCCTTCAACTTGTAGGTGCCCGGCCGAAGTACCTCTCCAACCATGAACGATCCCTCCCATGGTGGGGACAGTTTGTGTCGATCTTTGTTGATCTGGACCCATCGTAAGACCAGGTGTCCCACTTGCAGGGTTCTTCTTCGAACACGGCGACCGTGATACCTTCATAGCGCTTGTTGGTACCTTGCCGATCGCAAGAGCGCCACATCACAGGCTTCATCGAGTTGGTCCAGCGTGTCCACTAAGCTTGACTCATTTTTGGTTGCATATTGTTTTACCCTCAGGCCGTCATAGTCAAGGTCGGTGGGGAGCACCGCTTCAGCCCCATAGACCATAAAGTAGGCGTATACCCGATTGAGTGATCTGGGGTTGTTATTAAGCTCTAGAAAACCGTTGTTAGTGCCTCTGGCCATCGTTGGCCGAGCTGCTTGAGGCGCGTGAAAATCTGAGATTTGAGGCATTGCATTATCATTCCGTTGGCTCGTTCGACCTGCCCGCTTGCGCGGGGGTGAACCACGACAACCCAATCTACATGGATGCGGTACATTGCAGGACTCTAGGAACTTGTTTCCAGTGAACTATGTACCATTGTTCGTTATGATCAAGTTGTGCACCCAAAACAGTGAATGATGTTGGTGATAAATTTTATGGCCTGCTCGGAGGTGATGTTTGCAAGGGTCCACGCCTCGATCCACTTACAGAATTTGTCGAGTGCAGCCAAGATGTGAGTGTAGCCCCCAAGTGCTCTTTTGAGAGGTACTACTAGATCAAGTCCCTAGACGACAAACAACCAGGTGACAAGAATGCTTTGGAGTGCCTACGCAGGCAGATGGGTTTGCCGCGCGTAGTACTAACACCCTTCGCTGGTTCTCACCACCTGATGTGTGTCAGACACCGTGGTGGGCCAGTAGAATCCCTATAGGAAGGCATTCCCCATGAGGCTCCTTGGGGTAGCATGGTGCCCGTCGACGTCGCCATGGATGTCTTCTAGGAGTTGTTTTCCCTGCTTGATTGGGATGCATAGCTGCTTTATTCCATTGTGCCCCTTCTTGTAGAGGTCTTCTCCGATCACAACGAAGGACTTGGCCCGCTGATGAAGCCTTCGTGCCTTTGTTTCATCTCAGGGCAGCAAACCATTGGTGAAGAAGTCACGATACGATGCTCTCCAGTCGGCCACATGGTTGGCTAGGGGTTAGTCTCCTCTATAATGGCAACCGATTCTAGGCCGGTGGGTTCATGCCCGCAAGTCGACTGTCCTTCTAGTGGGCTTCGTCATATCGGATGGTTGGTTTAAAAAGGTCGATCGCAAAGATCCTCGGAGGGATGCTCGTTTGTCCCGACGCTAATTTTGCGAGGGTGTCTGTTGTTTCGTTGTCTCACCGAGGGATGTGGTTCAGTTCAAGGCCGGCGAATCGTTCCTCCAACCGTCGAACTTCTCGATAGTTTGCCGGCATCTTGGGATCGTGGCATTCCGAATCTTTCATTACTTGCCCTACGATGAACTGGGATCCCCTCGGATGTCTAGACGTCAAACACCTAGCTCCACGACAATGTGCATCCCATTTATGAGGGCTTCGTACTCGGCCACGTTATTAGAAGCTTGATAGTGGAGTCACACGATGTACCGCAGTCGCTCCCTTGACGGCGACATAAAATGAGGCTGCCACCAGCTCCCCCTTTGTCATCGACCCATCAAAATGCATGATCCAACATTTCTCGGTGATTCGTGCCGGCTCTAATTGGGTTTCGGTCCACTCCGCGACAAAGTTGGCAAGGAATTGTGATTTGATCGTTGTTCAAGGGGTGTAGGAGATCCCATATCCCATTAATTCAAGAGCCCATTTGGCGATCATCCTAGAAATATCTGGATTTTAGGTCACGTCGCCTAGGTGGAACGAAGTCACCACGGTAACAGTTCATCGTGTAATGCCTTACAGGAGGCCTGCGCACTCAGGCCTAATCTGATAGGCCATAAGTGCACCACAAGCCGAGGGGCATGTGTGCCATTAATGCGCCACGGTCGGGGGGCTCGTAGGTCATGAGTGCTACGCGTCCAGAGGTGCTCGTAGATCATGAGTGGTAAGCGAATAGGAGTCGCGATGTGGCTCGATGCTAGGCGTGGTTAAATGCGGTTCGCTATTTATGGCAAGTCAGTCTAGGGCTGGGCACGGGATCCACTTGAGTGGTTCCATTCCGACACGCCCGGCCTCCCCAATTAGGTTCCACCACGCTCGGCCCCGGGCTTGGTGTCGTGGGGTTCAACCGGGGTGGGCTCTTTCAGGGTTGACATATTTGCCTCTCCCAACTGACTAACGGACCCCAACGATCAGGGGCTCTTCCCTCAGCGTACTCTCTGACTAGCGGGTCCCAGGGACCGGGGGTCATTCCCCCAACACCGCTCCTGCCATAGGGTCGCAGACCGTCCGACCCTAGGTCACAGACCATCCACGCCACAACCGAGAGCACTATTGCCGGTACACCTCTCAGTGATTAGTGCCTAGATCTGCGCCAACAGTTGATAAGTACAAATAGATAATTTTTGAATCGTGACATATTCATACAACAGTTTGTTATGTCTTAAAATGACACTTGTAAATGTAGACCATGACATGTATAATAATTACTCCATAATGCTAAACATGACACATCCATGCAACTAGGGTTGAGCATTTTGAACCCGCTAACCGAACCCGAATCGACCGAATTGGCCGGTCCGGTTTTTGGATCTCTTTTATTCGAGTATCGGGTACGGGTTCGATTTCTAGCTAGTAAAACCTGAATATACTCAAGCAACCGAAATATAGAAAACCCCAAATCCCTCCCTCCCTCATCCTAAACCCCGCAACAATAGCAATGGCCCACACGACAAGGCCAAGGCCTGTTCGGCCTGGAGACCCGCACGCATAGGCCACGACAAGGACAAGCCGCCCAAGCCTGTGAAGTCTGTGCGACTATGCGCAAGTGAAGTTTGTTAGGGTTCTTAAGGAATCAAATAGATCGAACCCGAAATTTCCAGTCTATTCGGGATCGGTTCCTGTAAATTTAGGTTCAGGTTTGGTTCTCATTATCTGGAATCCGATTTTTGTGAAACCCGAATAGACCAAACCAAATAACCCATATAACCCAAATGCCCAGCCCTACATGCAACCATGACAAAAGTGCCATGTCCAAAATTCGAAATAACTACAACATAACACACATAGATTCATATAAATATGAATAATTATCTAATTAGATTTCCATGAAGCCTAAATTTTCTCATTAACAAAGTCAATAACCACAATAACCTAAATACTCTTCTTTGCGTCGATTGTCAGCTAGGGTACAATGATGTACCTCTGGTAAGGTTTAGTTAGGGGACTATGGCATACACTTTCTCTGCTCACCAATCTTGGTTGGGACCTAGCTCGACTATTGGTTGGTCACTTGTGAAGATCACACTCGAGAACAAGGGTTTCAAAGAGGTTCAAGCCACTGAAGGGTAATACCATACATCCTCTTTTAATTGGATTGATGAAAACAACTAAGTGTTCTTATGTACTGTTTGAGCTTGCCTAGTGTGTCTATTCTATCCAAACTGCTGGTTCTTTTTGTCGTGTCCCCTTACACCAGGGCCGCCCTTCCCTTTTATAGACTAAGGGAAAGGGTTACAATTGTTAGGTGAGAGCTAAGCCATAACTCCTCCTACCTTACCATTCATGGGTGTGTTGTTGACGTCAGTCCGAGATCCTAATGTCGTGCGCAGTTGAAGAAGTATGCCCTCCATGCTGCTATAGGTGTCCTTGAATATTGTGGTGCATGCTTGTTGGTGGTTCTTATACCAATTGGATTTTACTCCGTAAGCGCACAGAGATCGATTGCACCCTTCATCAGGAGTATTCTAGGTATCGTATTTTCCACAAGGAAAGTGATATGCTAGAGATAGATTAACCGGACTGAAACTTGGATTGAAATGTAAACTTTGGTAAGTGTACACACTAGTGATTAGACTGATTAGACGGGGTAAACACAATAAAATGATAGGTGTATGAGGAGGAAACCAGTATAAACCCTATGTTTCATAGTAAGCTAGGTAAAGTTGTCTTGGAGGTCAACAAGGAGTAACATGTACTTCGTTTCTTTCAGAAAGGAGCCAATTCTTGTTATCACCTTTAGATACGTAGTTGGCAATTACAAACAATGAAACTGTTTAAAATCGTTCACCCATGGTATTCGTAACAGCAATAGGTGGATTCTGAAGAGATGAACCGTGGTGTTGTTAGAAGTCCTGCTTCGTTCTGTATTCTTCTATTGTGCATCAACATCTGGGTGACACAATGCCAAAGCCGCTACATTCACACGGGAAAAATGTAAAAACAATGACATGTAATTCTGAATAAGGTATCCAGACAAGTATACAACACATTGGTTGACATGTGAAGAAACTGAAATTTCTGAAAAGTGAATCAAAGTATTGGCACAAATGAATTTCCTGAAGTTACCAGGTGGTTAATGAATCCAATAATTGTTGCATTTGGTATATACTTTTACATTACAATCTGTGATAAAGACTGAGATCCCAAGAGAACCTGTAACGAGAAATTGTGTCTATCAATGTTCCTCCACTTAAGGGCTTGTTCGGTTAGCTCTCAATCCATGTGGATTGAGTGGGATTGGATGGGTTTTAATCCCAAATAAGTCAAACTTCTTCTCAATTTTTTCTAATCCCATCTAATCCATGTGTATTGGGAATAACCGAACAAGCCCTAACTATGTTTCAGATTAGCCCTTGCGATCTTTCTGACCCAAAATCCAAGAAGACGGTCTTTCTGAACATGCAGCACTCATTTGTTCAAAACTACTCTAGTACACAATAGACATTGTTGAGCGCCATATTGAGCGGCCGGACGGTCCGGCCCGGAGGCCGGACGGTCCGCGGTCCGGACAGTCCGCGCCTGTGGGCCGGACGGTCCGCGCATGCGCAGAGCAGTTTAGGGTTCCGAGTTTTGTGCTATGTTTGTTGGCTAGATTTGCGGAATTAACCCGGAATCCAGTCGTGTAAAGGGTCCATCCCCCCTCCTCTATATAAAGAGAGGTCTACGGCCGATTTGTAATCAACAATCGAATCAATACAACTTCTATTTTGCATTTTATCCTAGGAGTAGTTCTAGTCTAGTTTAGGTTTAGCTATCCAATCCCCAAATTCTTCGTCTCTCTTCGGCTCTACGTCGATTAGAGGAGTCTAGGTCGGCCAGCCCGAGCCTAGACACAACCTAGGATCTCTACTCCCCGACGGGGTCTCTCCCGGGAGCAAGATCCAGGCGCCGTCGGCGATCTTCCGCCGTCCCTGCGTACGCGCGGACCGTCCGGCCCCAGGGCGCGGACCGTCCGGCCGTCAGGCAGGAGCCCTAGCCGCGGACCGTCCGGCCCCAGGCTGCGGACAGTCCGCCCCTGCGCAGAGAGTACCACCGCGCCTCGCACCAGGCCGCGGACCGTCCGCCCCTGTGCAGAGGGCACCGCCACGGTTCTTGTTGAGTGTTTGACGCTCCGAAAAGGCGTCAACATACTTTTTGGCGACTCCGTTGGGGAAAACATATCTAAGCTTATCAAATCGGCCCTCAATGGCCGGTTCAAGGGATAGCTCTGATATTTCTCCAAGCAACATCATAGAGCCGACTTGGGAAACCTTGCCGGCTGACGAGCAGCTCCAGTTTGAGGAGCACAAGGAGCGGATGATCCAGGAGGCGAAAGCAAAGTTCTTGGCCAACTTCAAAGTGGACAGGAACAACAAGGTCGTCCGACATCGGGCGACGGATCCGGCTTCGCTCCAACCCACGCCAGATATCCCCAATGTAAGTAATACCAACGATCTACAATCTCTTAGAAATTATGTAGAAGATCAGCGTGAACAAATGCAGAACATCATAGGGGGTATGCAAAGCGATCTTAAGAGACTAGTACGTGCATTTGATAAATCTAGTACCGCAAATTTTCCTTCGCACGAGGTTGAGTTAGGAGATAACGCGTGTAACACATCGGCTACAGGTTGTCACGACCAGTCACAACCCCTTTATGGGATGCCGATGGACACATACCCTAAGCAACCGCAAATCGGCAGCAAACCAGCCGATCTGCACATGCCCGGACCGTCCGCACGTGAGCGCGGACCGTCCGGGCCAGCAACAGTCGGGCCTATTTTTAATGAGTTACCTAGATATGCGCCCGAGCCACCACACACGGCACAGAACCCAAACTACCCAGTCGGACGGTCCGCATACAACGACGGACGGTCCGCATATAACCACGGACGGTCCGGGTACGTATCCGGACAGTCCGCGCATGAGTCTTTTGAGGAGGATTATTACATGAATCCTCGCCCGTCCCAGCAACACTTCCCATCACACTATGCAATGCACCAGCCCATTAATTCAGGATCCAAAGCCCATGAAAGCTTTCCGGCCCTACCTAGAAGGCTAGAAAGAAACGATCAAACATATGAGCCATATAGAGCAAATGGAAATGCACCACGTAACTCAAACCAATGGGGGGAAAGACAACATGCTAATATCCAGCCAACCCCACCTATGTTTGACCAGAGAGCCGGTGGTCTCGCACCGGCTGCCATTGATATAGTAAGGGAAGAAATAGTCGGGGCGTTCCGAGATAAGCTCGGAGTAAGCATGGTCCCTGGGGGGCAATCATATCGGAAATCTTATGACAGCCGATTTGATCACCACCCATACCCACAGGGAACCAGGATACCCGAATTCACAAAATTTTCGGGTGATCAAGGAAAGAACACACGTGAACACATAGGCCAATTTTTAGCACAATTAGGAGAGTTGGCCGACACAGAGGCATTTCGCGTACGTTTATTTTCATTATCGCTAACAGGAACCGCGTTTGCATGGTATGCCACTTTACCTCCTAATTCCATTTCATCATGGGGGGATCTAGAACAAAAATTTCATGATCATTTTTTCTCCGGTGACTATGAGTTGGATTTGGTAGATTTAGTGTCGTTGCGACAGACAAAAGATGAATCGGTTAATGATTACATCCGGAGATTCCGAGATACAAGAAACCGATGCTTTCAAATTCATTTAGCAGAGAAACAGCTAGTAGGATTAGCCTTTAATGGTCTGCGATATTATTTAAAAGAAAGATTAGAAGGCATCCAATTCTTTACATTAGCACAATTACACCAGAGAGCTTTGGCTTGTGAAAGCCGAAGCAAAGAAACTGCTAAAACAATTCGTCACAACGTACATGTAGTAGAATGCGACCAAAGTAGCTCAGAAGACGAATCAGCAGAGGTGTATGCTGCTGAAATGGTTTGGCCAAAGCAGGCCAAATCTTCGGCTTGTGCCTCCTTACAGCCGGTTCAAAAGAAACGGCAAGAGGAGGTTAAGTTTACATTTAATGTTGGTAAGTGTGATAGAATATTTAATGAATTACTTAAAAATGGCAACATTAAAATAAATCACACTGTTCCATCCGCCGACGAGCTAAAACGTCGTGCATATTGCAAGTGGCATAACTCATTTTCTCATGCCACTAATGATTGTAATGTATTCCGTCGACAGATTCAATCGGCCATTAACGAAGGACGATTGAAATTTCAGGAAATGCAGGTGGATACAGAGCCCTTTCCGATGAACATGATTGACTTCAAGGGCAAGAAAGTCCTAGTTCGGCCAAACACAGCCGATAGAGACAAAGGCAAAGAGACAATCATCAGCAATGCTAAAGAGGCCGATGGGGATCGTAAAGTTTCCTGCAGGAAAGTGGTGGCCGAGAAGACTCTCGATGGAGGGGAGACCCTAAAGGTGACCATCACAGCCTCCAGTACTGGGGGGCAAGCGCAGACAGGGAGACAGATGCAGGAGCCCGTGCTGCGTATCCCGGACGGTCCGGCACGTAGGCGCGGACGGTCCGGGACCCCACCGGACGGTCCGGAGAGCTCCGGCGGACGGTCCGGCCATGCTCAGGACTCGCAGCGACCACGTACCTTCAAACCACGACGACCAGAGATAGGTACATGGAAAACAAATACATTTAAAGCAGCTGGTCGGCTGATCAAGCCTGGCCCGACTTTCGATCAATTGTTGTCTAAATATGTGAAAAAGAAGGCCGGCCCCAGTGACCGGCCACCGAAGCGACCCCGCTCACCCATTCATGAGCAACGTCAGGTCAGGCCGATTGGACCACCTCACCAATCGGAAGAAATGAAAGGTCCTATTGTACAATTGAGACCTAACATGCCGACATGGACCCCTCCACCCCCTTATCCATCTATGCCATATCCATACACATACTTACCTCCACCATATGTCCCAAATCAAATGTGGGGCATGCCACCATATCCATTTGGGATGCCACAGTACCCCGCCTGGGGGGCACCCCAAACATCCGTTTTTGATAGGTTGGCGCCGCCAGTGCAAGACCGATTGAGCGCTGCTGAATCTGGTCACCAGGCACAGGCCCAACAAGATTGCCGGACTACTCGGCCTCCCAGGCCGACCAATCCGGCAGGGGGGCATATGCCTGCAGCAACTCAAAAAACAACAAAAAAGGACATCATCAAGATAGGCACTGTAGATGTTGTCATACAAGAAGATAATAAAGGGCCGATGATTTTCGGCGAATCGGCCAACACAACCAAAAAGGATACGGCTACTATCAAAACAGCCGATCCAAAATACTCCATGCCTCGATGGTGCCCAACGGGATTGACACGATCCCAAAAGAGAAAATTACAGCGCCTAAGAGCAAAGGAGAGCCAGGAGAAGGAGGCGGAAAAGACATTTAATGACACACATCCACTATACCCGCCACCGCAAAAGAAATGGAGACCGAAGGCCGTTGAGAAAAAACAAACGGCCACAGAAATAGAAAGTCAATCTGCACCAGGTGCGGACCGTCCGGCCCCTGCGCGCGGACCGTCCGCCGTTCACCAGGAAGTCTCTGGACAACCTGCACCAGGCGCGGACCGTCCGGCCCCCGCACGCGGACCGTCCGCCATTCACCAGGAAGCCTCCAACGACACGACAACATCAATGGAAGAGGACGACCTGCTGGGAGAAGACCTGGTCGACTACGAGGCTTCTCCAGAACGCCCAGGTATGGATGTAAATATTATTACATTTTCTGCCGATTGTACTATTATCGGCGACGATGAACCTGTTGTTGCCCAGTTTGATTTTGGTCCTAAAGAAGCCGCCTTTACTAAACCAAAAGAATCGGTAAATCATTTAAAGCCGCTCTTCGTGCGCGGCCACATTGATGGGATACCGATTGCTAAGATGTTAGTAGATGGAGGGGCGGCTGTAAATCTAATGCCTTATTCATTATACAGAAAACTAGGTAAACAAGATGACGAACTTGTCAAGACCAACATGACCCTCAGCGGTGTTGGAACTGATAGTTCGATCAAAGCCAGGGGAGTCACGTCCGTTGAATTAACCATCGGGACTAAGACCCTTGCTGCTGCATTCTTCGTCGCTGATGTAGAAGGAAATTACAGTTTAATCCTAGGCAGAGATTGGATTCACGCCAATCAATGTATACCTTCTACATTACATCAAATGCTGATACAATGGGTTGGCGATGACATAGAACAAGTACATGCTGATGTATCGGCCTGCATCGCTGTGGCCGATGCCCCTGTACTCTGGACTTATGAGACTGCTACATGTCTCACAGGAGTAGATTTTTCTGATTATCAATTCATAAGTATAGATAAGAATGGTTTCATTCCTGTAATGCTAGAGCCGATGGAGAATCGGCTAAATCCTAAATAAAGTTTAAATGATGAATACACACAAAATTCATGAGTCTCTGGACACGGATAGTTCGGCTTCCAAAGCCGAATGGTCTGGTCTTTCACAAAAGGGTTCAGACTTTAAGACCGAACATATATCACAGCAAAAGGACAGTATTACGGATGATCCGGTCCCCGAGATCGGAGAGTCCGCCGTCACACAAAGATCTTCTAATTCCTCTGTGGGGAACATGATAGAGGAATTCAGAGATCTTGATAAACTAGGACAGGGGTTTACATCGGCCGATCCTTTGGAGGAGATTGACATAGGAGATGGTAAAACTCCAAGGCCGACTTTTGTAAACAAGACCCTGGAGACCGATCCTAGAGATGAGATGATCGGTCTATTGAAGGAATATTCAGATTGCTTTGCTTGGAATTATACTGAGATGCCTGGATTAAGCCGAGAGATCGTAGAGCATCGGCTGCCTATTAAATCTGGTTTCAGACCTTTTAAGCAAAGAGCTAGAACATTTCGTCCAGATCTTCTCCCACGCATCAAGGACGAAATCCACAGGCTGCTAGAAGCTGATTTTATCAGACCTTGCAGATACGCAGAGTGGGTCTCCAATATTGTGCCGGTGGAGAAGAAGGAGTCAGGTAAACTTAGAGTATGCATTGATTTTCGCAATTTAAATAGAGCAACTCCTAAAGACGAATATCCCATGCCCATAGCCGACACATTAATCAATAATGCATCAGGAAATAGAATTATTAGCTTCCTTGATGGTAATGCCGGATATAATCAGATTTTCATGGCCGAAGAAGATGCGTCTAAAACGGCCTTTATATGTCCAGGCTTCATTGGTTTATTTGAGTGGGTTGTCATGACATTTGGTCTGAAAAATGCTGGTGCTACTTATCAGAGGGCTATGAATTTGATCTTCCATGAATTGTTAGGGAACACTGTGGAAGTTTACATTGATGATATTGTAGTCAAATCGGCTGAGTTTAGTTCTCATATAGCTGATTTGCGCAAAGCCTTTGATAAAATGCGTCAGTATGGTTTGAAAATGAACCCACATAAATGTGCTTTTGGAGTGTCGGCTGGTAAGTTTTTAGGATTTGTCATACATGAACATGGTATAGAAATAGACCCTGACCGAATCAAGTCTATTCGGAATGTGGGACCTCCGACCTGTAAGGTCGAGGTACAGAGGTTTCTCGGCAAGGTGAATTATTTACGAAGGTTTATTTCTAACCTAGCCGGGAAGATTGATGCGTTCACCCCTATTCTTCGGCTTAAGAATGATGCCGAATTCGCTTGGGGGCAGAACAACAAGAAGCATTTGATCTCATCAAAAAATACTTATCTTCGGCTCCCGTATTAAAAGCACCACGAGCAGGAGTACCATTCCGATTATACATTGCAGCTGAGGATAAGGTCATTGGGGCTGTTCTGACACAAGAAACCGAGGGGAAGGAGCATGTGGTGACATATCTAAGCCGAAGGTTGGTGGATGCTGAAACAAGGTACACTTTTATTGAAAAGTTATGCTTATGCTTGTTTTTTGCATGCACCAAATGTAGATGTTATTTACTGTCTAGTCATTGCACTGTTTCTAGTCAAGCCGATGTGATCAAATACATGTTGCATAACCCAATTATGAGTGGTAGAATTGGTAAGTGGGCTTATGCACTCATAGAATATGACTTGGCCTATGAACCATTGAAATCTATGAAAGGCCAAGTCATAGCGGATTTCATTGTAGAACATCGGGTTAATGATATTCATGAACTAGACATGTCATACCTCACTATTACTCCTTGGACTTTATATTTTGATGGATCAGTTTGCAATGAAGGGCAAGGAATTGGCATTGTGCTTGTTTCACCAAGTAATGTCTCCTTTGACTTCTCTAGCCGATTGAAAACTTATTGCACTAATAATCAAGCTGAATATGAGGCCCTCCTATTCGGCTTAGAACTTTTAAATGGTATGGGAGTAAAACATGTGAAGGTATTTGGTGATTCTCAGCTGGTTGTCCAACAAGTATTAATAGAATATCAATGTTTTGATGGTACTCTAAATAGTTACCTTGAGAAATGTTGGAGCATAATTCATTCTTTTGACGAATTCAGTATTCGGCATATCTCTAGAGTTGATAATCATAGAGCTAACGATTTGGCACAAGATGCATCAGGTTATCGGATAAAGAGAGGAAAGTTTCACAAAACTGAAAATCTGATAACCGGTGCAAAGCCAAATTCCCAGGTCGCGGACCGTCCGCGTGATGACGCCGGACCGTCCGGGGTTACCAGAAATGTTCTTTTGATCAATTCGGCTGACAATGAGGCCGATGCAAGTGATTGGAGGACACCTATACTTAATTATCTACGAAATCCCAATATCAGGACAGATAAGAACATTCGGCGAACAGCTTTCAAGTATGTTTTGATGAGTGATGAACTTTACCGCCGAACAGTCAATGATATCCTGCTTAAGTGCTTGGGCCCAGATGATGCTATATTAGCCATGGCCGAAGTACATGAAGGAATTTGTGGTACTCATCAATCAGCCCCAAAGATGAAGTGGTTGTTGCGAAGGTCTGGTTTTTATTGGCCTAGTATGATAGCTGATTGTTTCAAGTACTACAAGGGTTGCCAAGTGTGTCAAAAATTCGGCGACCTACAGTTAGTCCCTGCAGCCGAATTACATCCTATCATCAAGCCCTGGCCGTTCAGAGGATGGGGATTAGACTTTATTGGAGAAATTCATCCTTCATCATCAAAGGGGCATCGGTTTGTGTTAGTTGCCACTGACTACTTCACCAAATGGACTGAAGCCGTTGCTCTAAAGAACATGACACACAAGGAGGTAATTGAGTTTATAACTGAGCATATTATTCATAGATTCGGCATTCCCCAGACCTTAACTACAGATCAAGGTACTTCTTTTATGTCAAAGGAGGTACGTGAATTTGCTGAATTATACAGAATTAAGCTGCTTAATTCATCTCCATATTATGCTCAGGCCAATGGACAGGCCGAGTCTAGTAATAGGACATTGATTAACTTGATAAAAAAGAAGATATCTGATAATCCTAAACATTGGCATAAGATTTTGTCTGAAGCTTTATGGGCTCATAGGATATCTAAACATAGGGCTACTCAAGTGTCTCCTTTTGAGCTTGTCTATGGGCAGGAAGCAGTGTTGCCTGTGGAAATAAGTTTGAATGCTGTCAGGTTCGCCAGACAAAATGATTTAAATGCTACTGATTATTATAATTCAATGATGGATAATATTGATGAGGTGACCGACAAAAGGATGATAGCTTTGGGAGCAATAGAAAAGGACAAGATCATGGTAGCCAGGGCCTACAACAAGAAGGTCAAAGCAAAATCATTTCAAGTAGGGGACCTGGTGTGGAAGACTATTCTGCCTCTAAGGAGTAAAGACCGGAAGTTCGGGAAATGGTCACCAAGCTGGGAAGGCCCTTATAAAGTAAAACAGGTGATGTCTGGCAACGCCTATTTGCTACAAACATTACAAGGCAAGGACTTGCCTAAGGCTTTGAATGGGCGTTTCCTCAAACAGTACCATCCTAGTATGTGGCAGGATGCCTAAGAGAACCGATGTAATCACATCGAGTTAGTTGCTTTTGGTTTGCTCAGCTCCACCAAAAGGCAGGGGGGCATATGTTGAGCGCCATATTGAGCGGCCGGACGGTCCGGCCCGGAGGCCGGACGGTCCGCGGTCCGGACAGTCCGCGCCTGTGGGCCGGACGGTCTGCGCATGCGCAGAGCAGTTTAGGGTTCCGAGTTTTGTGCTATGTTTGTTGGCTAGATTTGTGGAATTAACCCGGAATCCAGTCGTGTAAAGGGTCCAGCCCCCCTCCTCTATATAAAGAGAGGTCTACGGCCGATTTGTAATCAACAATCGAATCAATAAAACTTCTATTTCGCATTTTATCCTAGGAGTAGTTCTAGTCTAGTTTAGGTTTAGCTATCCAATCCCCAAATTCTTCGTCTCTCTTCGGCTCTACGTCGATTAGAGGAGTCTAGGTCGGCCAGCCCGAGCCTAGACACAACCTAGGATCTCTACTCCCCGACGGGGTCTCTCCCGGGAGCAAGATCCAGGCGCCGTCGGCGATCTTCCGCCGTCCCTGCGTACGCGCGGACCGTCCGGCCCCAGGGCGCGGACCGTCCGGTCGTCAGGCAGGAGCCCTAGCCGCGGACCGTCCGGCCCCAGGCTGCGGACAGTCCGCCCCTGCGCAGAGAGTACCACCGCGCCTCGCACCAGGCCGCGGACCGTCCGCCCCTGTGCAGAGGGCACCGCCACGGTTCTTGTTGAGTGTTTGACGCTCCGAAAAGGCGTCAACAGACATGTATACTGCCATCAGTATAAATAATACTATGATATCTCACAACAAATTATAAAATCCAGAAATGCAATGAAAATTCGTTGGTTGAGAAGTGAATAAACTGAAATTTCTGAACAGGGAGTGAAAATGTGGCAACTATTTTTTTTTGAAATGGAGTAAGAATACAAGATGGATCAACACAAGTGATTCCAATAATTTATATATTCATAGAAAAGACTGAAATCCCAAGAGAAGCTATAAAAGACTGAATTCAAAAGAGCTTGAAACTATTTCCACCAATTTGTTCTCTGTTTTTATAGTGCTTCAAATTAGTACCAATCGACCAAAGTATACTTTCTTTCTCAAGCACCTGTCAACACACCACCCACATGACTCAAATGAGAACCCTAAAACCAAATAATAATATTGTACTATAATTCAACAACTATATATTAAATAGTAAAATACACTATTGGTCCCTAAACTTGAAGCATTGTAGCATTCAGGTTCCTAAATCACAAAGTGTACATTCAGGTATCATCACGATCTCTAAACTCTTAACATGCATATTCTAGTCCCTATAATTCTAGGGTTGTGTCATCTATTGCATAAAGTTGTTTTTGGTGTTATCACATGTCCAAATAGTTTGGACCTTTAATGATACAAAAACAAGTTTAGAGACCTATATGACACAACCATACAAGTATAAAGATCGAAATGTGTACATTATCAGTTTAGAGATCGGAATAATACAATTTTACAAGTTTTGGGACTTGGATGTGCACTTTGGAAGTTTAGAAACCGGAAGGATACAACGCTACAAGTTCTAAGACCGGTAATATACTTTACTCTATATTAAAACTACATAAAGTTTTATAACATCTCATTAGCAGACGATAGGCAAGTTACTGTTCCTCTGTTATCAGCAACTAGTTGACTGATCTCTCACACCTAATTCAAAACTACAGAAGAAGAGGAACATGAGTGAGCATATGAGCAATGGTATACACTATTAGGGTGTTTGATTTGAGAAATAAGTTAGTACATCATCTTATCACTTTTTTTGTTTGGTTTGTAAAATGAATGAGTTGATCTATTACCGCATCATTTCGCATAGTTAGTTAGCTAGTACTAATATGGAACATGATGCAACACGTAGGAGTTGAACTTGAAAACTATTGACTGCAAGCAGTAAACATTACCACTACACCAAACATGATTTTTAGGTATGACTCTAGCTATAGTAGGCCATAATGGGTGCTCCGCCACTATATGGAGTGATTCATCAAACCAAACATCTTCTATATAAGTATTAAAGCTACTGTTATTATTGCCATCGTCTGATCAACTGAACAGCAATCATGAGATGTCAATCACATAACCAAGTTCAACACAGTAACATAGAGTGCTGAAAAAACTGCAAAGCTCTCACCTGGTGACAAGGTGGTGAGGACAATGATCTCTATGTTTTGATGGTTGGAAGGCAGATCGATGACCAAAGGGGTCGGTCGCCCTTGGGAACCGGCTCGCACACATAACGTGATGCGGTGGATCGGTTCCTTGAGCAGCATCGCTAGGTGGGCTCTCAGTCGCAACAATGAATAGCCGAAGAATTTGCATCTGCTCCTGGAGAGCGGGTTGACGTTCCCGTAATCATCTGCTCGTCTGTAGAAGATCATACGAGCAGAAGTGGCACTCTGCTGCAAATGGAACACTAGTTGTTAAAAACCAAAACAAGCAGAAAAACGTGTCGCAACGAGAACAAAATGTTCAGACCTAGATAACCAATCCCAATTGAGTAATTGCTATATTGCAGGGATCTGTAAAAAAAAAGAACTGCACAGTTCGCTCAACTAAGATTCTAAGAAGGATTGCAAGTTTTGGATGTCAGGTACAATATGAGAACCTAGTCAAGAACTACTACTCCCTAAAGCGAACCAAATGAGGAGCAAGAGGTCGACAAAAAAACAGTCCGGCCAACAGAACTTGGACTTCTGAACCGAAGTAGTACTGATCTTGGCACGAAATGCACAAAGAGTTGCATCATCATCAGACAGAACTCAGTAATAACTGACAGCTTCAGTAGCAACGGATGAAAATCTGGCGAAATGTAAAAAGAATTTCGCCAAGGGGAGGAGTCTGGGGAATATGGTCAGCAAGTTTCAGTAGTAACGGTGTAAAGATTTGCGGAATCGACAGATTCCAAGAACTCTACTCAAATCGACGCAAATAATTGCAAAAAGAGGAGATTAGGGGACGGCGAGCTTGACAGAGTCCCGTACGATGAAGACAGACACACGAGATGTATTTTGGTGAAGCAGAGCGACTTGCTTGCTTCTGTTGTTTTGCTATTGCTATTTAAAGAGAACATACGCAGCTATACATGGTTACCCAATCCCGGCATAATCGTGCTCGATGATTGCCATCCCAATCACCTGGGGTATGCCGTAATCTGGGCACACCTTCTTCTAATGGCGCTAAGGGCCTCTGCCTTCTATAGTTAGCAGCTAGGATTTATTCAAACAATCTCCTCCTAAGTCCTAGCCTAATTTCTTCATGCCGATCAGACCACGGAGCTCCTGAAACCGAGTGCGCCCAAGTGCTTTTGTCAGTATGTCACCTAGTTGCAGCTCAGTGCCCACGAACTCGACGTTGATCAGCTTCCTGTCACAGCACTCCCGGATGAAGTGAAACCTTACGTCAATGTGCTTACTCCGGTCGTGGTGCACAGGGTTCTTCATCAAAGCAATGGCGGACTTATTGTCCACCTTGAGATTGGGAGCGAGTACCGCTCCTCCGATGAGCTCAGCCAGCAGCCGTGCCAACCAGACTGCCTCGCACGCGGCCGCAGCGGCTGCGATATACTCCGCCTCACAGGAAGACAGAGCAACAACCTTTTGTTTCGCCGATTGCCAAGCAACCGGCCCTCCAGCGAGGAAGAAGATAAGTCCGCTCGTGCTCTTCCGATCATTGATGTCACCCGCTAAGTCGCTGTCGGAATATCCCACCAGTCTAGGCGGCGTTCCCCTCCTTCCAGCAGGATGATAATGCAGACCCCAGTGCACTGTGCCCGCAACATAGCGGAGCACTCGCTTCACAGCAGCAAGGTGCTCCTGTCTCGGTGCCTCCATGAACCTGCTGAGGTACCCGACTGAATAGGCAAGATCCGGTCTGGAGTTGCACAAGTACCTCAAGCTTCCGATGAGGCTACGGTACTCCGTGGCATCGACGGCCGACGTTGTGCCTTCCTTGTGGAGCTTCAGCTTCATCTCCATGGGTGTGGCGCTGGCATTGCAGTCGGCCAGCCCAGCCTTCTCAAGGATCTTGGTGGCGTAGGCACTTTGCCGCAGTGTGATGCCATGGCCACCTTGAGTGACCTCGAGCCCCAGATAGTAAGACAGGAGGCCGAGATCGCTCATGCGAAATGTGCGCAGCATCTGCGCCTTGAACTTCTTGATGGCGTCGGCATCACCACCTGTGATGATGAGGTCATCGACATACACGCCTACAATTAGGCGCTCAGCTCCGCTTCCCCGGGTGTACATCCCGTGCTCATTCACGCAGCGCGTGAACCCGAGGCCTAATAACTCGGCGTCGAGCTTTTGGTTCCACGCCCTCGGCGCTTGGCGGAGTCCGTAGAGTGCCTTGTGGAGGCGCATCACCCTGTTCTTGTGCTTGTCGTTGATGAAGCCGGGGGGTTGGTGGACGTAGACTTCTTCCTGGAGTTCGCCGTTCAGAAAAGCCGACTTGACGTCCATATGGTGGACGCCCCAGCCGTAGTGTGCTGCAATGGCGAGAAGCAGCCGCACCGACTCCTGTCGTGCGACCGGCGCGAAGACCTCTTCAAAGTCGATGCCCGGCTGCTGCACATAGCCCTTGGCGACGAGGCGGGCCTTGTACTTGACGATGTTGCCGTTCTCATCGCGCTTGACCTTGTACACCCACTTGAGGCCAATGGCGCGGTGACCACGCGGGAGGTCGACCAGCGACCATGTTTCGTTGTCGCGGATTGAGGAAAGCTCCTCCTCCATCGCAGCGACCCAACTTGGATCACTGTTGGCCTCCTTCAGCGTTCTCGGCTCCTCCACGCTCACCGCGTGCAGCTCAGCTTCCACTTGGTCGTAGTGCACCAGTCCGGGCGCTGCACCCACGTTGTGAATATTGTCCATCGTCCGGTACCGAAGCTCCCCCACATCATCGGCGTCGAAGTTGGGGTCGGTGGTGAGCGGCGTCACGAACTCAACATGCGTCCCAGCAGCAGGTGTTGCTGGCGCCGGAGTGTTGATCGGTGGAGACGTAGCAGGTACAGGCGATGTAGCAGGCATAGGCGACGTCGGGCCAGTGGATGGCGTTGAAGGCGCAGGTTATGTCACCGTCGACGGTGGTACAGCCGTAGTACGATGCTGGAGTTCGTACTCCTGTTCGATGGTGAACGGGTCCAGGCTGACATCCGTGGAGGCACCCTCCCAGTCCCAGCGTGCGTGCTCGTCAAACACAGCATCACGGGAGACGATCACACGGGTACGGATGGGATCATAGAAGCGGTATGCCTTGCTTCCTGCTTCATAGCCGATGAAGACCGCCTTGACTCCACGATCATCCAGCTTGCCTTGGTGCGGGCGGAGGTGCTTGACGTAGGCAATGCATCCGAACACCCTGAGGAAATGCACGGGAGGTTTCTTGCCATACCAAGCCTGGAACGGAGTCATGCCGTCAAGTGCATTTGTAGGCGATCGGTTGAGGAGAAACACAGCAGTGTGCACTGCCTCTCCCCAGAAATAGCCTGGCATGCCCCGCGCGCGCAGGATGCTCCTTGCCGTGTTCACGACCATCTGGTTCCGGCGTTCTACAACGCCGTTTTGCTGCGGCGAGTATGGCGCCGAATGATGGCGCTGGATGCCTTCACCTGCACAATATTCTCCAAACTGTACAGAGGTGAATTCTCCTCCATTGTCAGTACGGAGGACCTTCAGTTTCTTGCCGGTTTCGCGTTCGACGCGCGCCTGGAATGTCATAATCGCCGCCGCTGCATCCGCCTTTGAGCGCAGCAGCGTGAGCCACATATATCGACTCATGTCATCGACAAGAAGCAGGAAGTAGAGGTTCCCCGCAGGTGTTGGTGGCGAGATCGGGCCGCACAGATCGCCATGGACCAGTTCGAGCTCCTCCTGAGCCCGGTACTTGGCAGCCTGCGGGAACGGTGTCCGTTTCTGTTTTGCCAGGACGCAGTCCTCACAGACTTGGTCCACATGGTCGATCGGCGGGAGTCCTCGCACCATGTCTGCGCGCCCGAGCTTGCGCAGCGACCGGAAATTGAGGTGGCCATAGCGCTCATGCCAGCGCCACGCCACGTCGCTGACCCGCGCGGTGAAGCACACCGGAGCAGCTATGTTCATGTCGAGGAGGTAGAGTCGGCTAGGTGTTCGGTGCACCTTTGCCAGTAGTTGTCGCTGCAGATCGTACAAGCGTAGGACGCCTGCTTCGATGTCGATCTTGAATCCGTCCTCGTCCATTTGGCCGAGGCTGACAATGCTGGTGGTGAGCCGCGGGATGTAGTAGACGCCGTCGAGCCGACGGTGTTCGCCGGATTTGCAGGCAAACAACACCGTGCCCTTGCCCTGGATATCCACCAGGGACCCATCTCCGAACTTAACGGTGCCCGTTACGCCGGAGTCCAGCTCGGCGAAGACGTTGCGCGAGCCCGTCATGTGGTTCGTCGCCCCGGTGTCAAGTACCCAGCGGTGAAGCATCACAGCCTCCTCCTCCTGCTCCTGGCTGAGGTGAAGGAGTACCTTGGGTTCGATGATGTGGACCTGCTCCTGCGTCTCAGCTGCAAACGCCGGTGAAACAGAGTGGCAGCATGACACGGGTGGCCTGATTACCTCCGTGTCTGCAGCGATGTACATCAGTGCGCGCTCGTCATCTTCTTCGGCCTGCGCAACGTGTGCCGCACCCTTCTTCTTCTTCCCGCGGCAGTCTCGGGCCCAGTGCCCTTCCTTGCCGCAGTTGTGGCAGGCCGTGCCAGGTGGCGGCTTTCCACCGCCCGCGTTCCTGGCACCAGCGTTCTGGCCATCGTGGGCATGCATCGTGGATCTTGCGTCGCCGCGACCACGTCCTCGGCTTTGGCGCTTCCCGCGGCTGCTGGAGCCGCCGCTGCCACCAGAGCTCTTCTGCTCACGTCGGGCCTTGCAGCGTGCCTCCCAGTCTTCCTCACAGAGCATCAGGCGCCCCAAGGCGTCCGTGACCTCCTTCGGCTTGCCACGTTCCTCGAAGACGCGTAGCCTCCCGATGACCTCCTCGATCGACACCTTGTTCAGGTCGAGGAACATTTCGAGGGAGACGGCGGCTTGCGAGAGCCGATCCGGGACAACCTGCAGAAGTTTTTTCACTACCTCGGCGTCCGTGATGTTGTCGCCGAGGGTGCGGAGGTTGGCGGCGAGCGTCGAGATGCGGATGCCGAACTCGGAGACGGTCTCCCCTTCCTTGAAGGCGATTGCGCCGAACTCGCGGCGCAGTTGCTGCGCGCTGTCATCGCGCGCGCGATCGTCACCGATCCGGAGCACCTTGACTGCGTCCCATGCCTCCTTGACGGTCTCCTTGCGGCCGAGTGTTGCCCACATCTCAGATGGTACCGAGCGCAGGAGGCCGGCCATGGCCTGACGGTCCTGCTGGTACTCGTCTTCATCGTCGTTGTCGTCAATGCCGTGCTCGACGACGTCCCAGACACGGAGTGTCTGATAGTTGACTTGCATTACGAGCGCCCACTCGGAGTAATTCGTCCGCGTGAGCATCGGCCACGCGACGTTCGCGGACGGGCGCTCGATGACGCGCTCGACGACGCGTGAGCCGGAGCGGCGGCGGCTGTGTGAGCGGCCACGGCGTCGCGACGGCGATCGCGAGTGCTTGACCTTCTGCTCCCCGTCGAGGTCGTCCGTTGGCTTCACCTTGGATGGTGGTCGGGACGACATGGCGACGGCGGAGAATAGGCTCTGGTACCAAATGACAGAGTCCCGTACGATGAAGACAGACACACGAGATGTATTTTGGTGAAGCAGAGCGACTTGCTTGCTTCTGTTGTTTTGCTATTGCTATTTAAAGAGAACATACGCAGCTATACATGGTTACCCAATCCCGGCATAATCGTGCTCGATGATTGCCATCCCAATCACCTGGGGTATGCCGTAATCTGGGCACACCTTCTTCTAATGGCGCTAAGGGCCTCTGCCTTCTATAGTTAGCAGCTAGGATTTATTCAAACAGAGCTCACGTCAGTTGGGACTGGGATGGGAAAGGCGGATGGACATGGTAGTGGTCTCGCGGGAATGGCCTCGACCGTCCAATGCATCATGGTGCCGTAATAATGGCCGGGGTGATCGACGAAGACGTATCTGAAGAAGGTGGTGTTCTGGGTGCTGGCGCGGAGAAGACGGTGAGAGGCTTGGAGCATGACGACGTGGACGTTGTCCACATAGGCAGCCTCCCAGAGGACGTCGTCCTGCTCCGGGGTCTCGTAGACGCCCTGGACCGTGAGGTTCGCATGGTGACGGGTGTCGACCCACGTCGTGACGCGCGAGACGGCGAGGTACCGGCCGTAGGCGGCGCTGTGGAGGAGGATGTAGATGCGGTCGTGGCGCCATACCCGGTGCACCTGCCACGCCGTTTGCAGGGAGCCGCGCTGCGGCTTCAGGATGACGCCCGCGCCGTCGTCGTCGGCGTAGAGGTACGTGCCGTACGCGCGGTTCCGCAGCCGCACGAACGCCCGGTCGGGGAAGAAGTCCATGGCCCGCGGTGGTGGTGCTTCTCCTGCGGCGGCGGATGCCGACGACGGCGACGGGGGTGGGTTTCTCGCGCGCTGTGGCGAGAGGCGAAGGGAGTTCGAACTTTTGAGTTTTGAAGTTCGAAGCGATGCCAGCTGTCCACTCGTTGGCGTAGGCGTAGTTAGGTCGGTTCTGAATAGCAGCTGTCCACTGGCAGGTGGGGTCAGTCAGCCCCTGCAGCCACTGGCATGTTAGTCCACAAAATCTTGAGATGATTTTCGATGCTTCCTAATCCTATTTCTACACGATGCAGCTCCCGTGAGCACCAGCGTGTTCGCCTCGGTGTCCAGCATAGATTTAGATGGTCCCACTTTCCATCCTCTAGAGCTCCAGCCGGCCGCCTCGTATCTGGGCCTGCTACAGGCTTCATCTTTTTTTTTTGGCAAGCTGTACTGACGTTTATGTGGTATCACATTATCTTCTTTTTATCTGGTTCAGTCATTAGTTCAGTGGTGAGCCCTTCCCAAACCTTTCCCTGGCTACGTAGCTTTCCATACCGGACTCTTGCTCGCTTTCCAGTGAAAAGTGGTGGCATGGATGCTGCAGTTCACGAACACGAAGCGATCGTACGACCACAAGCCCTGCACATTCTGTTCGGAAGAAACATGGCTAACTGTGCATGCGAGTTGCACTACCGGAATCAGCCACTCCGTAAAGATTAAAAAACACTTGATGGAATCAGCCACTCCGCAAAAATTGAAAAATACTTGGCGAAGTCTTTGCTGAGTGACACTCGACAAAAAAAAAACTCGGCAAACTGTACATCGACAATAACTTCTTTGCCGAATACTTTTTATCGGGCACTCGACAAAGACTTTGCCGAGTGTCAGCCGGTACTCGGCAAAGAAAAGTCGTCGCCACGGCGCCAGGTAACGGCGACCAGAAAAAACGTTTGTGTTCTCATAGAGTAATTAAATCCTTGTTGAACCCTCCTTTTCGACGATGAACATAGGGTGTTAGGTGGTGCATTATGATTCTATTTCTCAAATTTGGTGAAATGACCATGTTCTTCATATTAGTACTAACTAACTAATTATGATGAATGAGGTGTTGATAGCTCAACTCATTCCATTCCACAAACCAAACAAAAAAATAAGGAGTGAGAAAATGATGGAGTAGCTTATTCCTCAAACCAAACACCCTATTAATGTTTCGCTCACCTCCTGATATTGTGTCAAATGTCTTCTGGACCTTGTTTTAGCATATGTTCCGCTCACATCCTGATATTGTATCAAATGTCGATTGACATGTGAAAAAAACTAAAACTACTGTTGAGCACCATTTGTGCCACTAGGCATGGTCAGACGGTCCGTCATTGTGGCCTGGACGATCCGTCATTGTGGCCTGGACGGCCATATGCGCGGATGATCAGCGATAGGATTAGATCAGGCGATTAAACTCCTATCTCCTCGCGTATTTACCTCTCTAATCTCGCGGGAGCTGTTGGAGGACGTCTAGGAATGGGTCTAGACCTTTCCCTTATATATTTGAAGGGGTGCGGTCGATTGAGAAACCAACAATCGATTAGACAATCAATTTATCTTCTGTTATTTACTTTTTGTCCTATGAGTAGACAATAACATATATTTCTTCCTCTAATCTTCACCTCTCTCTGGCTCTACGTCGTTTAGAGGCGTTTTGGGTGGCCTGCCGATCCCAAGTCAAACCCTAAGACCTCTCCTCCCCGACGGGGTCCCTCCTGGGAGCGAGATCCAGGTGCTATTGGTGAACTTTGTCGCCTCTGCGCACGTGCAGACCGTCCGGTCACCACGCGCAGACCGTCTGACTTGTCAAGCAGAAACCCTAGCCTCTGCACAGGTCGCGGACCAATCGCGCTTCCACAGAGAGCACCACCTCTGGTACTCATCGCAGTGATTGGCGCCCAGATCGGCACCAACATACTTTTTGGTGACTCCTCTAGGGACAAGGCGTAAAGATCTATCAGATCGGCCCTGATGGCCGGTTCAAAGGATAGTTCCGATGTCTCTACTAGCAACATTATCGAGCCGACTATGGGGATTCTGTCGACTAAGGATTAGTGATAGTTCGAGGAGCACAAGGAGCAACTGATTGTCACACCCGGATTTTAGGGGTCCAAAACCCGGGCGCAAACATAATCACCAGGTGTGCTGGGACCAAGTCTCACACATATGATGAATCATGGCACAAGATCGAATGTCACATCTTTACTATTTAACAGGAGTTCTATACAAAATAAATAAGTAATTACATTATAAGGAGACAACGGTCCAGCAACCCAAAGTTGACTGGAGGACGACGACCTAGACCTCTCACGAACTCATCGCAGCATCCTCCATGCGCCTCATCCTGCGGTACCTGTTCTTGACCTGTGGGGGGTGTGAGACAGCAAGAGTGAGCTCACATACGTTCATCGCTCAACAAGTTGTGGGGAATAATGTGTATAAACTCGCCAAAGGTGGGAGCTCACGTGAAGTGTAAGGCTTACCAAAGAGGATGGTTAGAGCTGAGCATTGCTTTTAAAGTTGGTCAAAATTTTATTAGCAATTACTAAGTATAAGTAAATACCAGCCCAATTAAGTAGTAGAACAAAAGTAACAACCTCACCTGCGATGCAATGCATATGACAAATTGAGTTTAAGTTCCATAATTTAATCATGTGAGTGTCCGAGCCGCTCATGACCGTGAGCACGGCTAGTATACCAGTTTTACACTCTGCAGAGGTTGCGCATCTTTACCCACAAGTCGTGTTACCCATTTGCCACAGAGTTGATCAGACTCCATACACCTCTACCAAGGAAGCGAGGCAGGGTACCACTACGAGGCCTTTACAAAGTTCCACTAGCTTCAGAAAACCCGCTACAGTTTATAGGAAGCTCCAGTGCAGGGTTCTTGCCTGACCGCCATCGCAGCAAAATCAACCAAGGACCTCCCTACACTGACCACTCCCCTACTGCCCTTGCCCTTTTCGGGTAAGGTAGTCCTCCACTAGCTTTCCTAATTAATCAGCCAAGGGCGTCCATAAACCCTTGTGGTAGCACTGTTTTCCCAGCTGGTTCTCCATGTTCCCATTAACATAATGATCTTATCATGAACAGTAAATAACAACTGATAATAAAAGTATAATCATGAATAAAATGTATCTCCATACCCATAACCACATAAAGCAATAGCAGGTACTACCCAAAAAGTGCAGGGGTAATCAAGGTATAAAGATAGTCAAACTGGGGTAACCTATTGGGTCCCATCAAAATTAACCTATGCAGATCATTATGATTAATCAGAACATGACTGAGTAAAAAGAAGTGATCAAGGGCACAACTTGCCTGGCACTTGAGAATCCAGGTACCAACTTGCTTTTCAGATGACACGTGTCCTCGCTCTAGTCGTAGCAATACAAACAAACATTGTATAGGCAAAATTAACATTACACCAAGCATGTAAATAAAATACACAGTAATAATCTAGACATTAAAATAAGATCACAGGAACTGGAATCATTAAATTTGGGGTTATAGATTTTAAGTTATGGATTTTCTAATGTTTTATGTGCTTAATACAAGATTAAGTGCTAGATAAATTTTAAATCATCTTTCATTTTAAAACAGAGGCACTAATGGTTAGGCAATAATATTACAAAAATTTAGGAACTGGAATGGACCAATTTGGAGTTCATATGAATTTTCTACAAATTAAACAAGTTCTATGATTTATTTTCACACTAAAAATCCTTTTTCTAATAATTTTTCTCTGATTTTATAATTCTCTGGCCTGGGCCTCAATTACAGGAAACTGCAGGGACCCACTGGTAAATTATCCTAGACTCGGTGAATAATGCCCCCTGGACGGCGGGTTGGTTTCTGAGCTTCCCGAGGGCTCTTTAGCAAAGTGTACATCACGAAGGGGTATCGAAGGATCTCAACCGCACGATCACGCACTCGCGGTTGAGATTAGATCTTGAACCCGCTCTCCACCACGCCCCTCCGATCTACATCAACGGTCAAGATTTTATTTGGCCGAGATCAGCATGCATCCGTCCGATCTCGCGTCAACGGTTGGGATACAATACGTAAAGGGGTATTTCTACCTCTAATCGTGGTCGTTCGCTACACGATCGACGGCCGAGGACTACTCCGGCGACGGCCACCGAGCTCGATACTACACCATAATGCAATTATGCGGTACTACACGCACACACTGCAAAGGCGATTAGGTTGGAAGCTCATTTACCAGGAATTAGGTGACGGTTGTGGCTGCCCACGCTACGCGCGACCACCCGGCTGGAACCGAACGACGGCGAGGAATTGCCGCCGAACTGATGATCCCCGGAACCACCGGTTGCCACCACGACGAGCGCGAATCCGCGACGAACACCCAGAGCGCGACACCGACGCCCAAGCCTTGCCCAAACCCAGGATGACAGAGAGGGCCCCCTTTCTCTATCGTAAGCGCTGGCGGAGACGAACTTTGGTTTAGCGGCCAGGGCGATTTATATACCCCGGAGCGAGTCTAAAGGGTGAAGAGAGAAGCGCCAAGGATCCCGAGAAGCTAGCATGGAGATTCCGTTCGATCTGCCCCAGATGCGGCGTTGGTTGACGCGAATCCCGCGGATATGGCGCTGGCACCGTTGAGCAACCGAGTCCGAGTCCGTAGCGAGATACGCACGGTAGAAGAGCCCCTGGATGCCAGGACCCACCATCCGTGGCTTGGTGCATCGGCACCAGCAAAACAATCGGAGATCATGCGGCAACAGATTGGGATTTTTGTGCTGCGTGGATCACAGCTGGGGAAGAGATATCCGACGAACTGGACCCACCGTCAGCGACCCAGCACATCGGACCCACGTGGCAGTGACGCGCGATCAAAGGGGCTGCCAGATAGGGCCTGCACGCAGGGCTAAGCGCACATGTGAGGTTGGCTTTGTGGGCTGTGCGGGGAAGCAGGAAATGAGCAGGTGGGCCGAAAATGAGGTCTAGAGCCCAGTTGAGCTTTCCTTCCCTTTTTCTTTTGTTTTTATTTTCTGTTTTTCTTTTATTCATAATTCTGTTGAATTCCAAATTTTGAATTCCAATTCACTGTGGATTTATTATTTCACATAATCTGAGTATACAAGTATCACTTTTATAATATTTATTTTATATATTTTCTCTTTAGTACCTCTCTTCTCCCTTTCCACTTTTCTTTAGAGATTTGTTTTCCAATTAGGGGTTAAATTCCATGGATCCATTAGCACATTGTTAATGAAACATTTATTTTATTATTTGCAAATGCGCAATCAAATAAAACTCGGCATGATGCATGATTTATCTAGGTGTCTTTGGTTATTTAATCCCTTTTTGGATGATGTTTATTCACATGTGATAGCAGGTATAGTCAATACACACAAGGTCATTACCTCTTCTTATGATTTAAAATTCTGGGTATTACAAATCCTACCCCCCTTAAAAATAATCTCGTCCTCGAGATTTGTAAGAAAAGGGATATAATAGGTTTGGTCTAGAATTTTAGTTTCTCATTTGGTTTTGGGAATCAAAGTTTTGTTCAAGTTTTTTGTTTAACAGTTAGTAGATGATATGAATATTGTATGTCTAGATATACATTTGGTCAGGTACAGTTATGGCAAGTAGAGGTTGTGGCAAGGGTATAATAAGGAAAGACTTCATCCTAAACTATGGATCTTGATTCCGCTGGCGATTCAACTTGATCTTTGAAGTCTTGAGTTGATGCTTATCCTTCTTTGACATGGTTGGTCTTCTTTGGCCTTTATTTCTTGGAGTTGTCATCCGAGTTAAGGACATATGGCTAGGACATATGTGAGTAGGATGGATTGTATGGTGTAGGTAGGTTAGAATCTCTTGCTAGGTTAAAATTGTGGGGTTATGCAACTATTGGATGGTTAAGGTAGTTGCATATGGCCAAGTCGATCTGTCATTCTTAATTTAGTGCAGGGTGAACTAAGTTAAGACCCGTTCTATAGGAGTAGAGTCTAATCTATTTCATCAGTATTATCTAACATGTTTGATAAGTCACTTTAGATTAGATCAGATCTAGGTTAGATTGGTGTGACTAGTTTGACTAGATAAGATCTTATTTATTTTAGGCTAGATCATGGTTGTTACACTAGCGTGGGAGAAATATGCTTATGGGGGTAAGGTGAATCCATAAGGATAAGGTAGAATCTTTTGAGGTCAGATAGATCTATTAGGATAAGATAAATCTTTTTAAGATAAGATGAGAATCTATTTTTTTAGGATAAGATGGATCTATGAGTGTAGGATAGACTTTTTCAAGATAAGATGGATTTTGCTAGGCTAGATTCTTTGATGAGGGATAACCTAGTTCATTTAGATATTTTTATAACCGTTTTTTTTCTATATGTATATGCAGATGTGATTGTGGACATTACTCCACAACTAATCACACTCGATCAAAGATCCAAATCAAACAAGTATCATAAGAACAAACATTCAAGCATACAAATACCTATAAAAATAGTTTTGTTTTTGTTCTTAAGAGTAGGTCTCCTATTCCTAAAGTCACTTTAGGCATAGGATTTCAAAGTGTGAAATCCACATTTGTCTTTAGAATGAAAAGGTAAGAATAATCAGAGTAAAGCGGAATTAGATGAGAAAGATTAAGGAAAGTTTAGAAAAAGAATCAGAGTAGCAAAGGTAAGTAGACAATGGTTGTCCAGTTCTATCTAGGTTTCGTCCTACAGTCAACATTCCTCTGATACCACTTCTGTCACACCCGGATTTTAGGGGTCCAAAACCCGGGCGCAAACATAATCACCAGGTGTGCTGGGACCAAGTCTCACACATATGATGAATCATGGCACAAGATCGAATGTCACATCTTTACTATTTAACAGGAGTTCTATACAAAATAATTAAGTAATTACATTATAAGGAGACAACGGTCCAGCAACCCAAAGTTGACTGGGGGACGACGACCTAGACCTCTCACGAACTCATCGCAGCATCCTCCATGCGCCTCATCCTGCGGTACCTGTTCTTGACCTGTGGGGGGGTGTGAGACAGCAAGAGTGAGCTCACATACGTTCATCGCTCAACAAGTTGTGGGGAATAATGTGTATGAACTCGCCAAAGGTGGGAGCTCACGTGAAGTGTAAGGCTTACCAAAGAGGATGGTTAGAGCTGAGCATTGCTTTTAAAGTTGGTCAAAATTTTATTAGCAATTACTAAGTATAAGTAAATACCAGCCCAATTAAGTAGTAGAACAAAAGTAACAACCTCACCTGCGATGCAATGCATATGACAAATTGAGTTTAAGTTCCATAATTTAATCATGTGAGCGTCCGAGCTGCTCATGACCGTGAGCACGGCCAGTATACCAGTTTTACACTCTGCAGAGGTTGCGCATCTTTACCCACAAGTCGTGTTACCCATTTGCCACAGAGTTGATCAGACTCCATACACCTCTACCAAGGAAGCGAGGCAGGGTACTACTACGAGGCCTTTACAAAGTTCCACTAGCTTCAGAAAACCCGCTACAGTTTATAGGAAGCTCCAGTGCAGGGTTCTTGCCTGACCGCCATCGCAGCAAAATCAACCAAGGACCTCCCTACACTGACCACTCCCCTACTGCCCTTTGCCCCTTTCGGGTAAGGTAGTCCTCCACTAGCTTTCCTAATTAATCAGCCAAGGGCGTCCATAAACCCTTGTGGTAGCACTGTTTTCCCGGGTGGTTCTCCATGTTCCCATTAACATAATGATCTTATCATGAACAGTAAATAACAACTGATAATAAAAGTATAATCATGAATAAAATGTATCTCCATACCCATAACCACATAAAGCAATAGCAGGTACTACCCAAAAAGTGCAGGGGTAATCAAGGTTTAAAGATAGTCAAACTGGGGTAACCTATTGGGTCCCATCAAAATTAACCTATGCAGATCATTATGATTAATCAGAACATGACTGGGTAAAAAGAAGTGATCAAGGGCACAACTTGCCTGGCACTTGAGAATCCAGGTACCAACTTGCTTTTCAGATGACACGTGTCCTCGCTCTAGTCGTAGCAATACAAACAAACATTGTATAGGCAAAATTAACATTACACCAAGCATGTAAATAAAATACACAGTAATAATCTAGACATTAAAATAAGATCACAGGAACTGGAATCATTAAATTTGGGGTTATAGATTTTAAGTTATGGATTTTCTAATGTTTTATGTGCTTAATACAAGATTAAGTGCTAGATAAATTTTAAATCATCTTTCATTTTAAAACAGAGGCACTAATGGTTAGGCAATAATATTACAAAAATTTAGGAACTAGAATGGACCAATTTGGAGTTCATATGAATTTTCTACAAATTAAACAAGTTCTATGATTTATTTTCACACTAAAAATCCTTTTTCTAATAATTTTTCTCTGATTTTATAATTCTCTGGTCTGGGCCTCAATTACAGGAAACTGCAGGGACCCACTGGTAAATTATCCTAGACTCAGTGAATAATGCCCCCAGGACGGCGGGTTGGTTTCTGAGCTTCCCGAGGGCTCTTTAGCAAAGTGTACATCACGAAGGGGTATCGAAGGATCTCAACCGCACGATCACGCACTCGCGGTTGAGATTAGATCTTGAACCCGCTCTCCACCACGCCCCTCCGATCTACATCAACGGTCAAGATTTTATTTGGCCGAGATCAGCATGCATCCGTCCGATCTCGCGTCAACGGTTGGGATACAATACGTAAAGGGGTATTTCTACCTCTAATCGTGGTCGTTCGCTACACGATCGACGGCCGAGGGCCGTCCTTCTTCCTTGCTCTGTTCCCCTCTCCCCGACGGCGCATCCCGCTGCCAGAGGACTACTCCGGCGACGGCCACCGAGCTCGATACTACACCATAATGCAATTATGCGGTACTACACGCACACACTGCAAAGGCGATTAGGTTGGAAGCTCATTTACCAGGAATTAGGTGACGGTTGTGGCTGCCCACGCTACGCGCGACCACCCGGCTGGAACCGAACGACGGCGAGGAATTGCCGCCGAACTGATGATCCCCGGAACCACCGGTTGCCACCACGACGAGCGCGAATCCGCGACGAACACCCAGAGCGTGACACCGACGCCCAAGCCTTGCCCAAACCCAGGATGACAGAGAGGGCCCCCTTTCTCTATCGTAAGCGCTGGCGGAGACGAACTTTGGTTTAGCGGCCAGGGCGATTTATATACCCCGGAGCGAGTCTAAAGGGTGAAGAGAGAAGCGCCAAGGATCCCGAGAAGCTAGCATGGAGATTCCGTTCGATCTGCCCCAGATGCGGCGTTGGTTGACGCGAATCCCGCGGATATGGCGCTGGCACCGTTGAGCAACCGAGTCCGAGTCCGTAGCGAGATACGCACGATAGAAGAGCCCCTGGATGCCAGGACCCACCATCCGTGGCTTGGTGCATCGGCACCAGCAAAACAATCGGAGATCATGCGGCAACAGATTGGGATTTTTGTGCTGCGTGGATCACAGCTGGGGAAGAGATATCCGACGAACTGGACCCACCGTCAGCGACCCAGCACATCGGACCCACGTGGCAGTGACGCGCGATCAAAGGGGCTGCCAGATAGGGCCCGCACGCAGGGCTAAGCGCACATGTGAGGTTGGCTTCGTGGGCTGTGCGGGGAAGCAGGAAATGAGCAGGTGGGCCGAAAATGAGGTCTAGAGCCCAGTTGAGCTTTCCTTCCCTTTTTCTTTTGTTTTTATTTTCTGTTTTTCTTTTATTCATAATTCTGTTGAATTCCAAATTTTGAATTCCAATTCACTGTGGATTTATTATTTCACATAATCTGAGTATACAAGTATCACTTTTATAATATTTATTTTATATATTTTCTCTTTAGTACCTCTCTTCTCCCTTTCCACTTTTCTTTAGAGATTTGTTTTCCAATTAGGGGTTAAATTCCATGGATCCATTAGCACATTGTTAATGAAACATTTATTTTATTATTTGCAAATGCGCAATCAAATAAAACTCGGCATGATGCATGATTTATCTAGGTGTCTTTGGTTATTTAATCCCTTTTTGGATGATGTTTATTCACATGTGATAGCAGGTATAGTCAATACACACAAGGTCATTACCTCTTCTTATGATTTAAAATTCTGGGTATTACAAATCCTACCCCCCTTAAAAATAATCTCGTCCTCGAGATTTGTAAGAAAAGGGATATAATAGGTTTGGTCTAGAATTTTAGTTTCTCATTTGGTTTTGGGAATCAAAGTTTTGTTCAAGTTTTTTGTTTAACAGTTAGTAGATGATATGAATATTGTATGTCTAGATATACATTTGGTCAGGTACAGTTATGGCAAGTAGAGGTTGTGGCAAGGGTATAATAAGGAAAGACTTCATCCTAAACTATGGATCTTGATTCCGCTGGCGATTCAACTTGATCTTTGAAGTCTTGAGTTGATGCTTATCCTTCTTTGACATGGTTGGTCTTCTTTGGCCTTTATTTCTTGGAGTTGTCATCCGAGTTAAGGACATATGGCTAGGACATATGTGAGTAGGATGGATTGTATGGTGTAGGTAGGTTAGAATCTCTTGCTAGGTTAAAATTGTGGGGTTATGCAACTATTGGATGGTTAAGGTAGTTGCATATGGCCAAGTCGATCTGTCATTCTTAATTTAGTGCAGGGTGAACTAAGTTAAGACCCGTTCTATAGGAGTAGAGTCTAATCTATTTCATCAGTATTATCTAACATGTTTGATAAGTCACTTTAGATTAGATCAGATCTAGGTTAGATTGGTGTGACTAGTTTGACTAGATAAGATCTTATTTATTTTAGGCTAGATCATGGTTGTTACACTAGCGTGGGAGAAATATGCTTATGGGGGTAAGGTGAATCCATAAGGATAAGGTAGAATCTTTTGAGGTCAGATAGATCTATTAGGATAAGATAAATCTTTTTAAGATAAGATGAGAATCTATTTTTTTAGGATAAGATGGATCTATGAGTGTAGGATAGACTTTTTCAAGATAAGATGGATTTTGCTAGGCTAGATTCTTTGATGAGGGATAACCTAGTTCATTTAGATATTTTTATAACCGTTTTTTTTCTATATGTATATGCAGATGTGATTGTGGACATTACTCCACAACTAATCACACTCGATCAAAGATCCAAATCAAACAAGTATCATAAGAACAAACATTCAAGCATACAAATACCTATAAAAATAGTTTTGTTTTTGTTCTTAAGAGTAGGTCTCCTATTCCTAAAGTCACTTTAGGCATAGGATTTCAAAGTGTGAAATCCACATTTGTCTTTAGAATGAAAAGGTAAGAATAATCAGAGTAAAGCGGAATTAGATGAGAAAGATTAAGGAAAGTTTAGAAAAAGAATCAGAGTAGCAAAGGTAAGTAGACAATGGTTGTCCAGTTCTATCTAGGTTTCGTCCTACAGTCAACATTCCTCTGATACCACTTCTGTCACACCCGGATTTTAGGGGTCCAAAACCCGGGCGCAAACATAATCACCAGGTGTGCTGGGACCAAGTCTCACACATATGATGAATCATGGCACAAGATCGAATGTCACATCTTTACTATTTAACAGGAGTTCTATACAAAATAATTAAGTAATTACATTATAAGGAGACAACGGTCCAGCAACCCAAAGTTGACTGGGGGACGACGACCTAGACCTCTCACGAACTCATCGCAGCATCCTCCATGCGCCTCATCCTGCGGTACCTGTTCTTGACCTGTGGGGGGGTGTGAGACAGCAAGAGTGAGCTCACATACGTTCATCGCTCAACAAGTTGTGGGGAATAATGTGTATGAACTCGCCAAAGGTGGGAGCTCACGTGAAGTGTAAGGCTTACCAAAGAGGATGGTTAGAGCTGAGCATTGCTTTTAAAGTTGGTCAAAATTTTATTAGCAATTACTAAGTATAAGTAAATACCAGCCCAATTAAGTAGTAGAACAAAAGTAACAACCTCACCTGCGATGCAATGCATATGACAAATTGAGTTTAAGTTCCATAATTTAATCATGTGAGCGTCCGAGCTGCTCATGACCGTGAGCACGGCCAGTATACCAGTTTTACACTCTGCAGAGGTTGCGCATCTTTACCCACAAGTCGTGTTACCCATTTGCCACAGAGTTGATCAGACTCCATACACCTCTACCAAGGAAGCGAGGCAGGGTACTACTACGAGGCCTTTACAAAGTTCCACTAGCTTCAGAAAACCCGCTACAGTTTATAGGAAGCTCCAGTGCAGGGTTCTTGCCTGACCGCCATCGCAGCAAAATCAACCAAGGACCTCCCTACACTGACCACTCCCCTACTGCCCTTTGCCCCTTTCGGGTAAGGTAGTCCTCCACTAGCTTTCCTAATTAATCAGCCAAGGGCGTCCATAAACCCTTGTGGTAGCACTGTTTTCCCGGGTGGTTCTCCATGTTCCCATTAACATAATGATCTTATCATGAACAGTAAATAACAACTGATAATAAAAGTATAATCATGAATAAAATGTATCTCCATACCCATAACCACATAAAGCAATAGCAGGTACTACCCAAAAAGTGCAGGGGTAATCAAGGTTTAAAGATAGTCAAACTGGGGTAACCTATTGGGTCCCATCAAAATTAACCTATGCAGATCATTATGATTAATCAGAACATGACTGGGTAAAAAGAAGTGATCAAGGGCACAACTTGCCTGGCACTTGAGAATCCAGGTACCAACTTGCTTTTCAGATGACACGTGTCCTCGCTCTAGTCGTAGCAATACAAACAAACATTGTATAGGCAAAATTAACATTACACCAAGCATGTAAATAAAATACACAGTAATAATCTAGACATTAAAATAAGATCACAGGAACTGGAATCATTAAATTTGGGGTTATAGATTTTAAGTTATGGATTTTCTAATGTTTTATGTGCTTAATACAAGATTAAGTGCTAGATAAATTTTAAATCATCTTTCATTTTAAAACAGAGGCACTAATGGTTAGGCAATAATATTACAAAAATTTAGGAACTAGAATGGACCAATTTGGAGTTCATATGAATTTTCTACAAATTAAACAAGTTCTATGATTTATTTTCACACTAAAAATCCTTTTTCTAATAATTTTTCTCTGATTTTATAATTCTCTGGTCTGGGCCTCAATTACAGGAAACTGCAGGGACCCACTGGTAAATTATCCTAGACTCAGTGAATAATGCCCCCAGGACGGCGGGTTGGTTTCTGAGCTTCCCGAGGGCTCTTTAGCAAAGTGTACATCACGAAGGGGTATCGAAGGATCTCAACCGCACGATCACGCACTCGCGGTTGAGATTAGATCTTGAACCCGCTCTCCACCACGCCCCTCCGATCTACATCAACGGTCAAGATTTTATTTGGCCGAGATCAGCATGCATCCGTCCGATCTCGCGTCAACGGTTGGGATACAATACGTAAAGGGGTATTTCTACCTCTAATCGTGGTCGTTCGCTACACGATCGACGGCCGAGGGCCGTCCTTCTTCCTTGCTCTGTTCCCCTCTCCCCGACGGCGCATCCCGCTGCCAGAGGACTACTCCGGCGACGGCCACCGAGCTCGATACTACACCATAATGCAATTATGCGGTACTACACGCACACACTGCAAAGGCGATTAGGTTGGAAGCTCATTTACCAGGAATTAGGTGACGGTTGTGGCTGCCCACGCTACGCGCGACCACCCGGCTGGAACCGAACGACGGCGAGGAATTGCCGCCGAACTGATGATCCCCGGAACCACCGGTTGCCACCACGACGAGCGCGAATCCGCGACGAACACCCAGAGCGCGACACCGACGCCCAAGCCTTGCCCAAACCCAGGATGACAGAGAGGGCCCCCTTTCTCTATCGTAAGCGCTGGCGGAGACGAACTTTGGTTTAGCGGCCAGGGCGATTTATATACCCCGGAGCGAGTCTAAAGGGTGAAGAGAGAAGCGCCAAGGATCCCGAGAAGCTAGCATGGAGATTCCGTTCGATCTGCCCCAGATGCGGCGTTGGTTGACGCGAATCCCGCGGATATGGCGCTGGCACCGTTGAGCAACCGAGTCCGAGTCCGTAGCGAGATACGCACGATAGAAGAGCCCCTGGATGCCAGGACCCACCATCCGTGGCTTGGTGCATCGGCACCAGCAAAACAATCGGAGATCATGCGGCAACAGATTGGGATTTTTGTGCTGCGTGGATCACAGCTGGGGAAGAGATATCCGACGAACTGGACCCACCGTCAGCGACCCAGCACATCGGACCCACGTGGCAGTGACGCGCGATCAAAGGGGCTGCCAGATAGGGCCCGCACGCAGGGCTAAGCGCACATGTGAGGTTGGCTTCGTGGGCTGTGCGGGGAAGCAGGAAATGAGCAGGTGGGCCGAAAATGAGGTCTAGAGCCCAGTTGAGCTTTCCTTCCCTTTTTCTTTTGTTTTTATTTTCTGTTTTTCTTTTATTCATAATTCTGTTGAATTCCAAATTTTGAATTCCAATTCACTGTGGATTTATTATTTCACATAATCTGAGTATACAAGTATCACTTTTATAATATTTATTTTATATATTTTCTCTTTAGTACCTCTCTTCTCCCTTTCCACTTTTCTTTAGAGATTTGTTTTCCAATTAGGGGTTAAATTCCATGGATCCATTAGCACATTGTTAATGAAACATTTATTTTATTATTTGCAAATGCGCAATCAAATAAAACTCGGCATGATGCATGATTTATCTAGGTGTCTTTGGTTATTTAATCCCTTTTTGGATGATGTTTATTCACATGTGATAGCAGGTATAGTCAATACACACAAGGTCATTACCTCTTCTTATGATTTAAAATTCTGGGTATTACAAATCCTACCCCCCTTAAAAATAATCTCGTCCTCGAGATTTGTAAGAAAAGGGATATAATAGGTTTGGTCTAGAATTTTAGTTTCTCATTTGGTTTTGGGAATCAAAGTTTTGTTCAAGTTTTTTGTTTAACAGTTAGTAGATGATATGAATATTGTATGTCTAGATATACATTTGGTCAGGTACAGTTATGGCAAGTAGAGGTTGTGGCAAGGGTATAATAAGGAAAGACTTCATCCTAAACTATGGATCTTGATTCCGCTGGCGATTCAACTTGATCTTTGAAGTCTTGAGTTGATGCTTATCCTTCTTTGACATGGTTGGTCTTCTTTGGCCTTTATTTCTTGGAGTTGTCATCCGAGTTAAGGACATATGGCTAGGACATATGTGAGTAGGATGGATTGTATGGTGTAGGTAGGTTAGAATCTCTTGCTAGGTTAAAATTGTGGGGTTATGCAACTATTGGATGGTTAAGGTAGTTGCATATGGCCAAGTCGATCTGTCATTCTTAATTTAGTGCAGGGTGAACTAAGTTAAGACTCGTTCTATAGGAGTAGAGTCTAATCTATTTCATCAGTATTATCTAACATGTTTGATAAGTCACTTTAGATTAGATCAGATCTAGGTTAGATTGGTGTGACTAGTTTGACTAGATAAGATCTTATTTATTTTAGGCTAGATCATGGTTGTTACACTAGCGTGGGAGAAATATGCTTATGGGGGTAAGGTGAATCCATAAGGATAAGGTAGAATCTTTTGAGGTCAGATAGATCTATTAGGATAAGATAAATCTTTTTAAGATAAGATGAGAATCTATTTTTTTAGGATAAGATGGATCTATGAGTGTAGGATAGACTTTTTCAAGATAAGATGGATTTTGCTAGGCTAGATTCTTTGATGAGGGATAACCTAGTTCATTTAGATATTTTTATAACCGTTTTTTTTTCTATATGTATATGCAGATGTGATTGTGGACATTACTCCACAACTAATCACACTCGATCAAAGATCCAAATCAAACAAGTATCATAAGAACAAACATTCAAGCATACAAATACCTATAAAAATAGTTTTGTTTTTGTTCTTAAGAGTAGGTCTCCTATTCCTAAAGTCACTTTAGGCATAGGATTTCAAAGTGTGAAATCCACATTTGTCTTTAGAATGAAAAGGTAAGAATAATCAGAGTAAAGCGGAATTAGATGAGAAAGATTAAGGAAAGTTTAGAAAAAGAATCAGAGTAGCAAAGGTAAGTAGACAATGGTTGTCCAGTTCTATCTAGGTTTCGTCCTACAGTCAACATTCCTCTGATACCACTTCTGTCACACCCGGATTTTAGGGGTCCAAAACCCGGGCGCAAACATAATCACCAGGTGTGCTGGGACCAAGTCTCACACATATGATGAATCATGGCACAAGATCGAATGTCACATCTTTACTATTTAACAGGAGTTCTATACAAAATAATTAAGTAATTACATTATAAGGAGACAACGGTCCAGCAACCCAAAGTTGACTGGGGGACGACGACCTAGACCTCTCACGAACTCATCGCAGCATCCTCCATGCGCCTCATCCTGCGGTACCTGTTCTTGACCTGTGGGGGGGTGTGAGACAGCAAGAGTGAGCTCACATACGTTCATCGCTCAACAAGTTGTGGGGAATAATGTGTATGAACTCGCCAAAGGTGGGAGCTCACGTGAAGTGTAAGGCTTACCAAAGAGGATGGTTAGAGCTGAGCATTGCTTTTAAAGTTGGTCAAAATTTTATTAGCAATTACTAAGTATAAGTAAATACCAGCCCAATTAAGTAGTAGAACAAAAGTAACAACCTCACTTGCGATGCAATGCATATGACAAATTGAGTTTAAGTTCCATAATTTAATCATGTGAGCGTCCGAGCTGCTCATGACCGTGAGCACGGCCAGTATACCAGTTTTACACTCTGCAGAGGTTGCGCATCTTTACCCACAAGTCGTGTTACCCATTTGCCACAGAGTTGATCAGACTCCATACACCTCTACCAAGGAAGCGAGGCAGGGTACTACTACGAGGCCTTTACAAAGTTCCACTAGCTTCAGAAAACCCGCTACAGTTTATAGGAAGCTCCAGTGCAGGGTTCTTGCCCGACCGCCATCGCAGCAAAATCAACCAAGGACCTCCCTACACTGACCACTCCCCTACTGCCCTTTGCCCCTTTCGGGTAAGGTAGTCCTCCACTAGCTTTCCTAATTAATCAGCCAAGGGCGTCCATAAACCCTTGTGGTAGCACTGTTTTCCCGGGTGGTTCTCCATGTTCCCATTAACATAATGATCTTATCATGAACAGTAAATAACAACTGATAATAAAAGTATAATCATGAATAAAATGTATCTCCATACCCATAACCACATAAAGCAATAGCAGGTACTACCCAAAAAGTGCAGGGGTAATCAAGGTTTAAAGATAGTCAAACTGGGGTAACCTATTGGGTCCCATCAAAATTAACCTATGCAGATCATTATGATTAATCAGAACATGACTGGGTAAAAAGAAGTGATCAAGGGCACAACTTGCCTGGCACTTGAGAATCCAGGTACCAACTTGCTTTTCAGATGACACGTGTCCTCGCTCTAGTCGTAGCAATACAAACAAACATTGTATAGGCAAAATTAACATTACACCAAGCATGTAAATAAAATACACAGTAATAATCTAGACATTAAAATAAGATCACAGGAACTGGAATCATTAAATTTGGGGTTATAGATTTTAAGTTATGGATTTTCTAATGTTTTATGTGCTTAATACAAGATTAAGTGCTAGATAAATTTTAAATCATCTTTCATGTTAAAAAAGAGGCACTAATGGTTAGGCAATAATATTACAAAAATTTAGGAACTGGAATGGACCAATTTGGAGTTCATATGAATTTTCTACAAATTAAACAAGTTCTATGATTTATTTTCACACTAAAAATCCTTTTTCTAATAAGTTTTCTCTGATTTTATAATTCTCTGGCCTGGGCCTCAATTACAGGAAACTGCAGGGACCCACTGGTAAATTATCCTAGACTCAGTGAATAATGCCCCCAGGACGGCGGGTTGGTTTCTGAGCTTCCCGAGGGCTCTTTAGCAAAGTGTACATCACGAAGGGGTATCGAAGGATCTCAACCGCACGATCACGCACTCGCGGTTGAGATTAGATCTTGAACCCGCTCTCCACCACGCCCCTCCGATCTACATCAACGGTCAAGATTTTATTTGGCCGAGATCAGCACGCATCCGTCCGATCTCGCGTCAACGGTTGGGATACAATACGTAAAGGGGTATTTCTACCTCTAATCGTGGTCGTTCGCTACACGATCGACGGCCGAGGGCCGTCCTTCTTCCTTGCTCTGTTCCCCTCTCCCCGACGGCGCATCCCGCTGCCAGAGGACTACTCCGGCGACGGCCACCGAGCTCGATACTACACCATAATGCAATTACGCGGTACTACACGCACACACTGCAAAGGCGATTAGGTTGGAAGCTCATTTACCAGGAATTAGGTGACGGTTGTGGCTGCCCACGCTACGCGCGACCACCCGGCTGGAACCGAACGACGGCGAGGAATTGCCGCCGAACTGATGATCCCCGGAACCACCGATTGCCACCACGACGAGCGCGAATCCGCGACGAACACCCAGAGCGCGACACCGACGCCCAAGCCTTGCCCAAACCCAGGATAGCAGAGAGGGCCCCCTTTCTCTATCGTAAGCGCTGGCGGCGACGAACTTTGGTTTAGCGGCCAGGGCGATTTATATACCCCGTAGCGAGTCTAAAGGGTGAAGAGAGAAGCGCCAAGGATCCCGAGAAGCTAGCATGGAGATTCCGTTCGATCTGCCCCAGATGCGGCGTTGGTTGACGCGAATCCCGCGGATATGGCGCTGGCACCGTTGAGCAACCGAGTCCGAGTCCGTAGCGAGATACGCACGGTAGAAGAGCCCCTGGATGCCAGGACCCACCATCCGTGGCTTGGTGCATCGGCACCAGCAAAACAATCGGAGATCATGTGGCAACAGATTGGGATTTTTGTGCTGCGTGGATCACAGCTGGGGAAGAGATATCCGACGAACTGGACCCACCGTCAGCGACCCAGCACATCGGACCCACGTGGCAGTGACGCGCGATCAAAGGGGCTGCCAGATAGGGCCCGCACGCAGGGCTAAGCGCACATGTGAGGTTGGCTTCGTGGGCTGTGCGGGGAAGCAGGAAATGAGCAGGTGGGTCGAAAATGAGGTCTAGAGCCCAGTTGAGCTTTCCTTCCCTTTTTCTTTTGTTTTTATTTTCTGTTTTTCTTTTATTCATAATTCTGTTGAATTCCAAATTTTGAATTCCAATTCACTGTGGATTTATTATTTCACATAATCTGAGTATACAAGTATCACTTTTATAATATTTATTTTATATATTTTCTCTTTTGTACCTCTCTTCTCCCTTTCCACTTTTCTTTAGAGATTTGTTTTCCAATTAGGGGTTAAATTCCATGGATCCATTAATACATTGTTAATGAAACATTTATTTTATTATTTGCAAATGCGCAATCAAATAAAACTCGGCATGATGCATGATTTATCTAGGTGTCTTTGGTTATTTAATCCCTTTTTGGATGATGTTTATTCACATGTGATAGCAGGTATAGTCAATACACACAAGGTCATTACCTCTTCTTATGATTTAAAATTCTGGGTATTACACTGATCAAGGAGGGCCAGGCGAAGTTACATACACCTACTAAATCCTTAGATCTTATATCACCATTGTTTCTCACTATGTGTAGTTGTGCATTTTGGGACCCCAATCACTATGCCATAACTGGGTAGTCATAAAAGGAGTCTTCGGGTGTACCATGAAGCATGGAATGGGATATTTGCGGATCAAAATGGGATTTGCCCCTCTTAGTTAACAGGAGAGATATCTCTAGGCCCCTCAAGATAGTTGGATTGGAAAGTGCATGGCTATGCCAATATGATTAATGAGTTAATCACAATGATTAAATGTTAGTCATGAATTGAATCCACTATTTGACCGAGTGAACGGTTAAGCTATAACAAGGATGTCACGTACCTTGCCTTGAGCTTGACTGATATCATGCGGCAAAGGGATTAGTACGTGAATGTATCAAGGTTCAGTCGATATGATTTTAATGTACATTCAGGAGTTAGTATGTCCTGCTTGGTACTGGTACTGACTTGTGGCACATGAACCTAACGGGTCACAGACCTAAGTGGTTGGAACATTGGAACTTGCCTATATGATTGTCTCTAGTGCAAGTGGGAGATTGTTAGTGATATGCCCAAGAGGCAATCATACACAATTCAGATTAGGGCCCAATTGGGGTTAGAGGTTTAACGGGTTGCAACCTATTAACACACTCTATAAATATACGGGAAGGGGCTAGGGTTAGAGCTCTCCACCACATGTGCAAACCCTAGCCATCGCCTTCCTCATACCTAGTTGCGAGACCCTCGCTGCGCACAAGGTGCTAGCACACCAGCACACGGTGTTCCTTCCCCATACGTGTGGACTACGTGGAGGCGCAGCTGCAACTGCTGCGCTGGCAGACTGCGAAGGAGGAGGAGACAAACGTGATCGGCTACTTCCTCTCCATCGACGCGCGCCTACGTTGGATCGCCGCTCCAACTCATCTTCTGTTGCGCTGCACGTCTAGTGGTAACGATCCATGATCTCTTACTTGCAAGTTTCTTGTGTGACGTGGTAGATGTGTCTAGCACGTTTCCTAATCGGCTGAGTTTGGTTCTCGTATGGCTGATCTACACAAAGCCTTTGATAAAATGCATCGGTACGGCCTAAAAATGAACCCGCGTAGATGTGCTTTTGGGGTGTTGGCTGGTAAGTTCTTAGGATTTATTATTCATGAACATGGTATAGACATAGATCCCGATGGCATTAAGTCCATTCAGAATGTGGGAGTTCCAACCTGTAAGCTTGAGATGCAGAAGTTCCTCAGCAAGGTAAATTATTTACGAATGTTTATTTCTAACCTAGCCAGAAAGATTGATGCCTTCACTCATATCCTTCGGCTTAAAAATAATTCCTAATTCACCTAGGGGCAAAACAACATGAAGCATTTGATCTTATTAGAAAGTATCTGTCTTTGGCTCCTATATTAAAGCACCACAAGCAGGAGTGTCAATCAAGTTATACATTATAGCCAAAGATAAAGTTATTGGAGCTATTATGATGCAAGAGACTGAAGGAAAGGAGCACGTGGTAACCTACCTAAGTCGGAGGCTAGTAGATGCTGAAACAAGGTACACTTTCATTGAGAAGTTATGCTTATACCTGTTTTATGCATGCACCAAGTGTAGGTGTTATTTATTATCTAGTCATTGCACCGTTTCTGGTCAAACCGATATGATCAAATACATGTTGCCAAACCCAATCATGAGTGGTAGAATTGGTAAATGGGCTTGTGCACTCATAGAATATGACTTGGCCTATGAACTGTTAAAATCTATGAGGGACCAGGTCGTAGCAGATTTTATTGTAGAACATCGGATTGATGATACTCATAGACTAGGTATGTCATGTCTCACTGTTACTCCCTGGACTCTGTATTTTGATGGATTGGTTTGCAACGAAGGACAAGGAATTGACATCGTGCTTGTGTCGCCAAGTAATGCTTCCTTCGACTTCTCTAGCCGATTAAAAACTTATTGCACTAACAATCGAGCCGAATATGAGGTTCTTTTGTTCGGTTTGGAACTTCTAAACTGTATGGGAGTAAAGCATGTGAGGGCGTTTGGTGATTCTCAGCTGGTTGTCCAGTAGATATTGGAAGAGTATCAATGTTTAGATGGTACTCTAAATAGTTAACTTGAAAAATGTTGGGGCATAATCCATTCTCTTGAAGAATTCAACATTAGGCACATATCCAGGGTTAAGAATTGTGGAGCTAACAATTTAGCACAAGGCACATCAGTTTATCGGATAAAGCGGGGGAAATTTTTACAATACCAAAAATCTGATAACTGGTGTCGCGCCAGATCCTCAGGTCGCGGACCGTTCGGGCTAACAAGCCGGACCATCCGCAGCAGGTTTGGGCCATCCGGGTATGGGGTTTGGACCATCCAACGTTGTCGGGAAGGTTCTCCTGATTGATTTGGCTGATAATGCAGCCGATGCAATTGATTGGAGGACTCCTATAATTAACTACCTACGAAATCCTAGTGTTGGGGCAGACATGAACGTTCATCGTATAAATTTTAAGTATGTTTTAATGGATGATAAACTCTACCGTCGAACTGTCAACAATGTCCTGCTTAAATGACTGGGCCCAGATGATGCTATATTAGCCATGATCGAAGTAGATGAGGAGATTTGTGGTACTCATCAATCGGCTCCGAAGATGAAATGGTTAGTAAGAAGATCTGGCTTCTATTGGCCTAACATGATAGCTGATTGTTTTAAATACTACAAAGGATGTCAAGTGTGTCAGAAATTTGGCAACTTACAATTGGTCCCTACAGCCGAATTACATCCTATCATCAAACCTTGGCCTTTTAGGGGATGGGGATTTGATGGGTATTGGACTTTATAGGAGAGATACACCCTTCATCATTAAAAGGGCATCGGTTCGTGTTAGTCGCCACAAACTACTTTACCAAATGGACTGAAGTCGTTGCTCTGAAGAACATGACACACAGAGAGGTAATTGAGTTTATAACTAAACATATTATTCATAGATTTGGCATTCCTCAAACTTTGACCACAAACCAAGGGACTTCTTTTATTTCAAAGGAGGTGTGTGAGTTTGTTGAATCATATAGAATTAAGTTGCTCAATTCTTCTCCAAATTATGCTCAGGCCGAGTCTAGCAATAGGACATTGATTAGCCTGTAAAAAAGAAGATATTTGATCATCCTAAGCATTGGCATAAAGTCTTGTCTGAAGCTTTGTGAGCTTGTAGAATATCTAAACATCGTGCTACTAAAGTATCTCCATTTAAGCTTGTTTATGGGAAGAAAGCAGTGTTGCCTGTAGAGGTAAGATTAAATGTTGTTAGGTTCGCTAGACAAAATAATCTAACCATAGATGATTATTATAATTCAATAATAGACAATATTGATGAAGTGACCGACAAATGAGTGATAGCTCTAGGAGAAATAGAGAAGGACAAGATCATGGTCGCCAAAGCTTACAACAATAAGGTCAAGGCTAAGTCATTCCAAGTAGGAGACCTGGTATGGAAGACCATCTTGCCACTAAGGAGCAGAGAAGGAAGTTTGGAAAGTGGTCGCCAAGTTGGGAAGGCCCTTACAAAATCACATAGGTAATATATGGTAACGCCTAATTGTGGCAAACATTACAAGGCAAAAGACTTGCCCAAGGCACTAAACGGGTGTTTCCTCAAGCAGTAGCATCATAGTATGTGGCAAGATGCCTAAGAGAACCGATGTGATCACATCGAGTTAGTTCTAACCTGTGTCAGTGCTTTTGGGTCGCTTATCTTCTTCAAAAGGCAGGGGCATGCGTTGAGCACCATTTGTGGCACTGAGCACATCCGGATGGTCTGGCCCTAAGGCTCAGACGGTCCGGCCCTGAGGCTCGGACGGTCCGGCGTGTGGATGGTCTGCCCATTGGCACGGACAGTCCGCGAGTAGATCGAATCAGGCGGTTAAAACTCCTATCTCCTCGCGCGTTTAGCCCTCTAATCCCGCGAGAGCTATTGGAGAACGCCTAGGAACGGGTCGAGACCTCCCCCTTATATATTTGAAGGGATACGATCGATTGAACAACCAACAATCGATCAATCAATCAAATTACCTTCTGTTCTTTACCTTTTGCCATAGGAGTAGACACTAACTTAGATTCTTCTCTCTAATCTTCACCTCTCTCCGGCTCTACGTCGTTTAGAGGCGTCTTAAGTGGTCTGCTGATCCCAAGACACACCCTAGGATCTCTCCTTCCCGACGGGGTCCCTCCCGAGAGCGAGATCCAGACGCCATCAGCGAACTCCGCTGCCCCTACGCACGCGTGGACTATTTGGACCCAGACGCGGACCGTCCGGCTCGTTAGACAGAAACCCTAGCCTCTACGCCAGGTCGCGGACCGTCCAGCCCCTGGCCACGGACCGTTCGCGCTTCCGCAGAGAGCACCGCCGCCGGTTGTCATCGTAGTGATTGGCGCCCGTATCGGCGTCAACTATGGGCAATTACAAACAATGAAACCTTGGAAAATAGTTCAACGCACATAGTGCTTCACTCATTTGTATTTTGTAGTACTTGAACCAAAAGGCTAATTCAAACCACAAGTGGAGTTCATTAGTTTTCTAAAAATATGTCTACGAGAACAAAAGAAACTCAGCCAATTCTCATCCGATCATCCCATAGTATCCGCAACAGCAATAAGTGGATTATGAAGAGATGAACCGTGGTGCTGTTACAAGTCCTGCTTTGGTATTCCTCTACTATGCATCAAAGTCTGGGTGAGCCAATATTATCGACATCGCTGCATTCACATACATGGGAAAATGTAAAAACGGTGTAATTCTGAATAAGGTATCCAGTGACAAGATAAACAGATTAGTTGACAGGTGAAGAACTGAAATTTCTGAACAGTGAATCAAAGTATCGACACAAATGAATTTCTGAATAGTGCTTGGAGAGGATCACGAGCATGAGCTGAGCCTACTTTTGCGAGCCGCGAGCCAGAATACTGATATGGTGTTATTTGTTACACTATTATATTATTATGTTATTGATTTATTTTCTTTTTTTATGGACTCAATGTTAAATATAATTTAAAATATATTACTAGATTTTTAAACATATTTTTTATTTCATATATAATGAAAATATATAATTTATACTTTAAATGGAACTTAGTGTGGCATCTTGCAAGCCTCTAAACGAGCCCGAATCCAACCAAATCTCCCAGCTTATCGCAATGCGGCCAAGCTGAGCCGAACCTCGGCTTGTTCCAGCCCTAATCCCAAGAGAACCTGTAAATACCGACAAAATCTGAAATTGTCTCTATCAATATTGCTCCAGTTATCTATTGCTTGTTTCAGATTAGCTGTAAATCCCAAGAGAACCTGTAAATACCGACAAGGGTCTATTGCTTGTAAATGCCGACAAACAATATAATTTTTTCGAATAGATGTCTTTGCACCCACAAACAATATCATTTTTCCAATAATTTCTATATTCAGAGAAAATACTGAAATCCCAAGAGAAGCTATAAAAGTGTAAATTCAAAAGACCCTAAAATTATTTGCATCAATTAATTTGTTCCCCGTCGTTTCTATAGTGCTTCAAATTAGTCCCAATCGAACAAAGTATACTTTCTTTCTCAAGCACATGTCAACACACAGCACCCACAAGTCTCGAAAGAGAAGCCTAGAACCCAAGAAGACGGTACTATAATTCAGCAGCTAGCTATACATTAAAACTACATAAAGTTTTTGAACATCTCCTTAGCAGACAACAGGCAGGCGGTTACTGTTCTATTGTCATCAGATGTACTGATCGAACAAGTGAGTTAGCAACAAGTTTATTGATCTCTCACAACTAATTCAAAACTACAGAACAGGAACATGCAGGAGTGAGCATATGAGCAATGGTATACGCTATAAGAATTAAGGGACATTTACATTTCACCCACTAGTCTGGACGTCTTGCTCACATCTACCCCCACCCAAATTCTCTACTCAGTTTTGCCCTCCCACCTTCTCAACCCACTCAAAAATCCCCTCACGGCGCTATTCCTTCCGTCAAAAGCCTCTTACAGGTGGACCTGACAGCTTACAAGTGGGACCCGCATAGCTTCATAGTGAGAAAAAAGAGGGCAAAAAATGCCGCATGGGCCAAGATTCGAACCCATTACCCTGACCCACACAGAGCCTTACGACGGAACGCAGTAACCAATGGGACAAATACATAATTCGTGTAACTAATGCAAAAACGACTTTATAACGTGTACGTACTAGTATAAACCATACCAAAAATGTCTTTTCAAGCCGAAAATAAATAAATAAATACCAAATGTTGTCAGAAAATAGTGAAACTTGGCATGGAGTCATAATTTGGTCCTAGCTGCTTGAGATAAATAGAGCATGAGATTATGCAAAAGTGTCAATATAGGTGCTTAACAAATGGAAACATCTCTCACTATGTTACATAACATTCAACTATAACATGAGTGCTTGAGCTATATTTCTTACGTTTGCAATTGTCTTTGCTTCAAAAGTGCACCATTAGATTATCTAATAGTTACAAACTTACTTCATGTAAAGATGCCACTTTTTATTATCTACTAGTTTATATGCTTTAAATGCCTTTTCAAGCTGAAAATAAATAAATAAATACCAAATGTTGTCAAAAAATAGTGAAACTTGGCATGGAGTCATAATTTGGTCCTAGGTACTTGAGATAAATAGATCATGAGGTTATGCAAAAGTGTCAATATAGGTGCTTCACAAATGGACACATCTATCTCTAAGTTTCATGACATTCAACTATAACATGAGTGCTTGAGCTATATTTCTTACGTTTGTCATTGTTTTTGCTTCAAAAGTGCACCATTAGTTCATCTAACTGTTACAAACTTACTTCATGTAAAGATACCACTTTTTTTATTGTTTACTAATTTATATGCTTTAAATGTCTTTTCAAGCCGAAAATAAATAAATAAATATCAAATGTTGTCAGAAAATAGTGAAACTTGGCATGGAGTCATAATTTGGTCCTAGATGCTTGAGATAAATAGAGCATGAGGTTATGCAAAAGTGTCAATATAGGTGCTTCACAAATGGACACATCTATCTCTAAGTTTCATGACATTCAACTATAACATCAGTGTTTGAGCTATATTTCTCACGTTTGTCGTTATTTTTGCTTCAAAAGTGCACCATTAGTTCATCTAACAGTTACAAACTTACTTCATGTAAAGATGCCACTTTTTTATTGTTTACTATTTTATATGCTTTAAATGCCTTTTCAAGCCGAAAATAAATAAATAAATACCAAATGTTGTCAGAAAATAGTGAAACTTGGCATGGAGTCATAATTTGGTCCTAGATGCTTGAGATAAATAGAGCATGAGGTTATGCAAAAGTGTCAATATAGGTGCTTCACAAATGGACACATCTATCTCTAAGTTTCATGACATTCAACTATAACATCAGTGTTTGAGCTATATTTCTCACGTTTGTCGTTATTTTTGCTTCAAAAGTGCACCATTAGTTCATCTAACAGTTACAAACTTACTTCATGTAAATATGCCACTTTTTTATTATCTACTAATTTATATGCTTTAAATGTCTTTTCATGCCAAAAATAAATAACTGGTCGGGTAGATGAACATTTGAAAATTTTGTCAAGGTCGGCCAGAATCCACCAACATCAGCTATCAACTGGCCGGGTAGTCGGTTCTACAAGTCCTGTTCCAAATGTAAAAAAAAATGAAAAGGCCCTGTAGGTCCTTGAGGGGGTGTCTTTGTATGCATTTGTGTTGCCATCGTTGATGGAAAAGCTGGATAAGCCCTTGCACGTTGGCCCAATGTTTGACCAGAGTATGGGCTCAGCAACACTGACAAGCGCACATGGCTGCAAGCACGCATGCGATGCATTTCACAAGAGAGGCTCCACTCCGATACACTTGTAAGGGTGTGGATTGGATAAGATTGAGGCCTTGTTATTACAATTCCAAGCTGAGCAGAGCACGCGCCGGAGACAGGGACGAGTAGGAAGAGGATCCGCCCGCGCCCGTCGGCCGTCGGAGCCCGTGCACGCCGAAGACAGGGAGGAGAAGAAGATACACGCTGGAGCAGGGATGGGGGAGCAGGCCGCCGCCAGAGGAGAGGGGTAGGGAGTGCGCCGCGCCGGAGAACAAGCAGGCCGCGCTGCCGGAGATCCGCCTGCGCCGCGCACACCTAGGACCCGCGCGCGCCACGCGCGCTGAGGTCCGCACGTTGAGATCCATGCACGTCCTGCTCGCCGGGGTCCTGCCCGCGCACGCCTAGGATCTGTCGCACAACGCACACCGGAGACCCGCCCGCGCTGTCTAGGACCCGCGCCGTGCCATGCCGCCTGGACACCCTTGCCGTGCCGCGCGCCGGAGAAGGGCCCGTCCCCGCCGCATGCCGGTGAAGGCCGCTGGGGCTGCCGCACGCCGGAGAAGGGAGTGGTGGAGAGCGATGGACCAGCCGCTGCCAGCGAACCTGCGTGCTCGCGTGCGATTCAATTTGGGAAGAGAAGCAGGGAAGGGGGAGTGGGTCCCACTTGTAAGGTGTCAGGTCCACCTGTAAGAGCCTTTGACGGGAGAATATACCGCCGTGAGGTGATTTCTGAGCAAAGTGTGGAGGTGGGAGGGGAAAACTGATTAGAGAATTTGGGCGGGGGTAGATTTGAGCAGCGCGTCCAGACTAGTGGGCGAAATGTAAATGTCCCAAGAATTAAAGCTAGTGTGTTTATTGTCATCATCTGATTAACTGAACAACAATCATGAGATGTGAATCACAAAACAAACAAGTTCTACACAGAGTGCTGAAATTTTTTTTGCAAAGCTCTCACCTGGTGTCATGGCGGTCATGACAAAGATCTCCATGTCGGCAGGGTGGGAAGGCAGATCGATGACCAAAGGGGTCCACCGCGCAAATGGGCCAGCCCGCACGTACATTGTGATATTCGATACGTTGAGCAGCATCTCTAGGTCTTGTTTCAGTTGCAACAAGGAGTTGCCAACGAATAACCAGCTTAGCCAGGCACCCGGGTTGAACAACCCGTTAGCATCTGCCCGCACGTATTTGATTCTCCGCAACACAATCAGAGGAGTGACACCCTATTAATTGCAAAAGGAACACTAGTTGTTAAGAATCAAAACAAGCAGACAACACGAGTCACAATGACAACAAAATGTTCAGACATAGATAACTAATCCTAATTGAGTAATTGCCAACAGAACACTAGTTGGGGAATACGATTATCAAGTTTCAATAGCAACGGTGTAAAAGATTTGCGGAATCAACAGATTCCAAGAATTATATTGCAAGGAGAGGAGACTCAGGCCGGGGACGGCGAGCTCACTTCAGTTAGGGGTGGGACTGGGAGGGGAATGACGGTTGGTGCTGGTCTCACGGGAATGGTCTCGACCGTCCAATCTGCCATGGTGCCGTAATTAGTGCTGCGTTGAAAGGCGTCGACGAAGACGTATCTGAAGAAGGGAGTGTTCGGGGCGCAGGCGCGGAGGATACGTTGACAATCTAGGCCTTGGAGCATGACGACGTGGACGTTGTCCAGACGATGAACAGGCGCCCAGAGGATGTCGACCTGCTCCGGGTTATTGTAGTTTCCCTGGACCGTGTGGTAAGCCTCGTGACTTTGGTCGACCCACGACGTCCCGGTCGCGCAGATGAGGTGCCGGCCGTAGGCGGCGCTGCGGAGGACGATGTAGCCGCGGCCGCGGCGCACGACCCGGTCCACCTGCCACACCGCTTGCAGGGAGGCGCGGTGCGGCTTCAGCATGACGCCCGCGCCGTCGTCGTCGGCGAAGAGGTACGTGCCGTACGCGCGGTTCCGCAGCCGCACGAACCCCCTGTCGGGGAAGCGATTCATAGCGCGCCCGAGGTGGTGGTGCTTCTCCTGCGGCGGCGGGAACGGCGACGGGGGTGGGTTTCTCGCGCGCTGTGGAGACGACAGCGCAGGTGTTCGTTGCTTTTCTGCACCGAGCGAGGGCCCGAGGCTGCAGGGCGGGGTATTCCAACTTTTGAAGTTCGAAGAGATGCCAGCTGTCCACTCGTTGGCCTAGGCGCTGCGTAGTAGGTCGGTTTCTGAAGGGCAGCTGTCCACTGGCAGGTGGGGTCAGTCAGCCCCCGAAGCCACTGACATATCTATTTCAAATTAACCTGTTGCATGTCTATCCCCTCCGCGCAGCCCTATACTGGCCCTGACTCCCGTGGGCCACAACTCCGCCCCGTTAGCCCGTCGGGTCATTTGGTTAAATCAGCCTAAAATGTTAAAAAGCGGTGCAGGAGGTGGGGTGAACCCACGCCCATTTAGTTACATCATGCTCAAGTGTTTTTAATATTGAATATAAATTGTATATATGTATATACGATTTTTTATAAAATAAAAATATATAATCGTGCCGGGCCGGGCCAGCTCTACGGGTCGAGGCTATGTCCCAAACACGAGACTTCGCTCGTGCCGGACTGGCCCAGACACTATTAAATGGCCCGTGCCTCGGGCCTGTCCGCCAGACACCGTCCATTTGGTCATCTATATCTCCGCGCGATCATGCTCAGGTGTTTTTAATATTGAATATAAATTGTATATATATATATATATATATATATATATATTAAAATAAAAATATATAATCGTGCTGAGCCGGGCCAGTACTACGGGCCGAGGCTACAGAGCCAATCCCCAAACATATCAATTGAGTTTTTGGCAAGGGATAAAGATGTTAAGGCCAATTGGATCACTCTCCACGTGAAGGTGGCTACCTGGCAATCATGAAATATGTGTTTAGTTGTTTCCAGGCAACTATACCAATCACAATTCACATTCCCTTGTCAATATCTTTTTTTCAAGTTTTCTTTGGATAAAATCTTGTCCTTTAAAATCAGCCACAGAAATGCGCTGATTCTTTGGGGAATTTTAGCTTTCCATATAAACTAATATGAGATCTTGGTCAAACTAATTTTGTAGCTCTTGTACATAGACTTCACTGAAAATCCTTTCTTATCTAATAACCAAGAGGGTTTATCTTTTTTTATCTAAAAGACAGTGAGAATCACAACTTTTTTTTCATATCCTCCAATTGTTTAGCCCCATCTCTATATAGCCTTCTTCTAAAGGCTAATGAGTTACAGTCATAATTCAGAGCTAAATTCACACTTATCTCTTTGTTAGGAGATAATCCAAAAAGTTTGTTATATTTAGTTGAGAAGGGGATATCTCCACACTAAGTATCACACCAGAAACTAGTAGAGCATCCATCACCAACACTCATCTTTCTGTTGATGCAATATACATCCTTAGGGTCAAGGATGCCCCTCCAAAACTGAGTCTCCTTGCTTCTTTTTAAAAATACATAAAGGTTTCCCCTTCATATTTTTTAACAATTGTTTGCCAAAGGCAATATCATTTTCAAGCTTCCACAGCCGCTTAGTTAGAATGTTGATATTCATACATCTGAGATTTAAGATGCCAGGTCCCCCACGATCCTTAGGAGTGCAGGCAATGTTCCAATTTACAAGATGACATTTTCTAGTATTACTACCTCCATACCATAATAACCTATTTCTATAACAATCCATTCTTCAGATCAGAGGAGCCTAAGTAAAGAGATAGCATATAAAGGGGAATGTTGGACAAGATACTGTTGATGAGAGTCAATCTTCTTCCTAGGCTCAGGTATCTTCCTTGCCAGACACCCAATTTCTTCTCAAAATTTTCTTCAGTTTTAGCCTAATGAGCTATACTCATTATTCTATGATCAATGGGCACTCCAAGATAGCTCATGGGAAGATCTTTAATGGGGCATGTAAAGATCTCAGCATAAGTATCTTTATTATTAGTGGCATTACCAAAGCAATAGACTTAGCTTTTTTGAAAATTAATTTAATAGACTTCGCTTTTCTAAAAATTAATTTTAAGCCCAGACATTTTTTCAAAGAGAATCAAGATAAATTTTAGGTTCCTTGCAAATTCCAAGTTATCCTGGAGGAGAAGAATGGTATCATCTGCATATTGTAAATATGCACAGCCATTATCCAAGATATGAGGGATTAAGCCTCCAATGAGATTCATCTCTTGAGCTTTGTCAATCAAACACGCTACTCCATTAGCCGCAATGTTAAACAACAGAGGAGAGAAAGGATCTCCTTGTCTAACACCTTTATGTGTTGGGAAGAAAGGACCAATAGTGTCATTAGTTTTAATGGCAACGTTTCCTCCTTTCATCGTTTTCATCACCCAGTCTCCCCATTTATCTCCAAAGCTTTTATTTTGGATCATTCTATATAAAAATTGTCAATTAACCTTGTCATATGCCTTCTCAAAGTCTATTTTGAGAATAATCCCATTTTGTTTTTTTCTTTTAACTTCATGGACTATCTCATGTAAAGCAACAACACAATCCAAGATATATTTACCCTTAACAAAGCCAAATTGATGCTCACTAATGATTTTGGTAATGCAAGAAGATAATCTATTATTCAGGGATTTGGTAATGATTTTGTAACACACATTCAAAAGGTAAATTGGTCTAAATTTTTTTATTTTCATGGCATTATCTACCTTAGGAATCAAGGTGATCAGACCATAATTAAGTCTTTCAACATCCAACTTTCCTTTGGTAAAATCATCACACATGTCCCAAATTTCTTTCTTATTAGTGTCCCAAAATTCCTAGAAAATTCAGCTGGGAGGCCATCAGGGCCTAGGGCACTATTATGCTTAAGATTGATCGCAACCTTATGAATCTCTTCTAAAGTAAATGGAACAGTAAGAGAATCTTTGTCTTCATCGCTAAGCCTCTTCATATTCATATTATACATATGAATGGTCGAAATATTAGAGGGTCCAAAAAGATTTATGTAATAGTCAGTGGCTAATTTATTAATATCCTCCTCATCCTCAACGAGTCTCCCATTATCCATCAGGGCATGAATTTTCAAGCGCCTTCTGTTGCCATTTGCCCTTAGATGAAAATATTTAGTATTTTCATCTCCAGAGTTGATGTTTCTTTCTCTAGCAATTTACTTCATTTTTGTTTCTTCTTCAAGAAGAAGATTTTTAAGTTGAAGCTCATATTCCAATTTCTCCTCTTTTTCAACTTCTAAGAGAGTTCCAGTTTCACTTTGGATATCCAACTTATTTATTTTTTTGTTCAAGCATGTTTATTCTTCTCCTATTCTTTCCTTCTTCATTGATATTCCATCCTTTTAGAACTCTCTTAAGCCTTTTCACATTTTCCTTCCATATGTCAATGCTTTTTTTTACTCAATCATTTATAACAACGTCTCTAAAGCCAGGTCTTAATTTCCAGCTGAGTTCATATCTAAACTCATGGGACCGATTACTTTTTTCCTCAGTGTGAAGGAGAAGGGGCATCTGGTCTGAAAGAGATCTATCAAGACCTCTTACCATGGCCTTATGATAGAGCAAATCCCATTCCGGGTTTACCAGAAACCTATCCAATTTTTCAAAAGCGGGGTTGCTTCTATTATTAGACCAAGTGTACAATCTGTCAGTAAGGTCTAGCTCCATTAAACCATACATTTCAATGATCGAGTTGAAGAGAAGACTCCATTTATTCAAAGACCTAGGTTTGTTTTTCTCTTTAGATTTTCTAATGAGATTAAAATCACCACAAAAAATAGCAGGACCCTTGCATTTGGAGCAGGTTGCAGAGAATTCACATAGAAAATTTTCTTTATTTTCAATTTGAGCTGCGCCATACATTGATGAAATTCCAGGAAATATTTTTGTATTTGTGGAGAATCAAACAGTTAATCATAAACTCACTAACATCATGACTAATAATCTCAAAAACGTCAGAATTAAGGACCTGTTTGGTTCGTGGCTAACTGTGCCACACTTTGCCTAAGATTAGCCGTCCAAATCGAAGAACTAGCCTCAGGCAGAAAAGTTAGGCAAATTGTGACAAGTTAGGTAGTAAACCAAACAGGCTTTAAAACCGACCAATAGCTCACCAGATCTACCTCTGTGGGGAGAAGAAATCCAAGTGAATTTTTATTAGGACTTAAAGCATCAATCCAGTTTTGATCAGAGTTTTTCTTTTTGTCTCTTGAAGACCAATGAAATCAACTTTAAACCTGTTAATGAGTTGCTGCAGAAACTCAAACTTTCCTGTTTTCACTAAACCCTGACAATTTCATATGACTTCACTAAACGCCTGGTCTCGTTTGCGCTCGTTCTCACATGAGCTTAGTCGAGTTCTTTATTGCCGTCTCAAAAATGATGCAACCATGTTTTTTAGCTCATTTCATGGCTGAAAACTAAGTTCTGAAACATCAACTGTAATATTTGGCACAATAGGATTCAGAAGTAAAAAAGTCATTCAGATTTGGGATTTTATTTCATCACGTAAATGAAAGAATCCATTCCTCCACATCCAGGGAACAAGATACAGAGTAAACTACCAACATTTACTTCGTTTCTTTCAGAAGGGAACGTGTTCTTGTTATCATCTACATATATGAAGTTGGCAATTACAAACAATGAAACTGTGCAGAATCGTTCACCCCACATAGTGCTTCACTCATTTGTAGTACTCGAACCGTGGTGTTGAGAAATCCTGCTTTTGTATTCTTCTACCATGCATCAACATCTGGGTGACGCAATGCCAAAACCGCTGCATTCACATGGGAAAATGTAAAAGTGGTGACATGTAATTCTGAATAAGGTATTCAGTGACAAGATCAACAGATTAGTTGACAGGTGAAGAAACTGAAATGTCTGAACAGTGAATCAAAGTATTGACACAAATGAATTTCTTGAAGTTACGAGGTGGCTAGTGAATGGAAATGTGGCAACTGTTTTTTTTTTTTGAAATGGACAGTTAAGATTCAGTAAGAACACAAGATGGATCAGTGTAAGAGAATCCAATAATTTCTATATTCAGAGAAAATACTGAAATCACAACTATAAAAGAGTAAATTGAAAAGACCCTGAAATTATTTCCATCAATCTGTTCTCTGTTTTTATAGTGCTCCAAATTAGTCTCAATCGAACAAAGCATACTTTCTTTCTCAAAAATTTGATCCACCCACATGTCTCGAATGAGAACCCTAAAACCCAAGAAGACTGTGCTATAATTCAGCAGCTATATATTAAAACATCTCAATAGCAGACAATAGGCAAGTTACTGTTCCATTGTCATCGGATCTACTGAACAAGTGAGTTGCAGCAACAAGTTTACTGATCTCTCACAACTAATTTTCAAAACTACAGAACAGGAGCAGGAGTGAGCATATGAGCAATGGATACGCTATAAGAATTAAAGCTAGTGTGTTTATTGTCATCGTCTAATCAACTGAACAACATTCATGAGATATCAATCACATAACAAGCAAGTTCTACACAAAGTGTTGAAAAAAAAAACTACAAAGCTCTCACCCGGTGACATGGTGGTGAGGACAATGATCTCCATGTCACTATCGTTGGAAGGCAGATCGATGACCAAAGGGGTCAGCCGCCCTTGGGAGCCGGCCCGCACGCATAGCGTGATGCAGTCGGCCGGTTCCTTGAGCAGCTTCGCTAGGTCGGCTCTCAGTTGCAACAAGCAGTTGCCGTAGAATAACCAGCATCCCCTGGAGCGTGGGTTGACGTTCCCGTGATCATCTGCCCGCATGTATATGATCCCCCGCGCCAGATATCCAGAAGTGACAAATGGACACTAGTCGTTAAGAACCAAAACAAGCAGTTGCAATGAGAACAAAATGTTCAGACCTAGATAACCAATCCTAAAAAAAGAAGAAAGAAACTGATAAAAAAGAAGAAGAAAGAAACTGCACAATGCGCTCAACTAAGATTCTAAGAAGTAAGAAGGGCCCCATGATTTTATAAGACCACCTACATTATTAAGGACATTCCTCAAGAAGGATTGCAAGTTTTGGATGTCAGGTACAATATGAGAACCTAGTCACCCCCTAAAGCGAACCAAATGAGGAGCAAGAGGTCTACAAAAACCAGTCCGGCCAACAGAACATAGACTTCTGAACCGAAGTAGTAGTGATCCTGGCACGAGATGCACAAAGAATTGCATCATCATCAGTAGCAACGGAGGAAAATCTGGCGAAATGTAACAAGAATCGCGCCAAGGGCTGTAAAAGATTTGCGAAACCGACAGATTCCATGAACTCTACTCAAATCAACGCGAAGAATTGCAAGGAGAGTAGAGTAGGGGACGGCGAGCTCACGTCAGTTGGGAGGTGAATGACTGGTGGTTCTGGTCTCACGGGAATTTCCTCAACCGTCCAATGTATAGTGGTGCCGTAATTGACCGGGTGATAGATGTCGCCGACGACGAAGGCGTGACCGAAGAGGAGCATGTTCGAGGGGCTGGAGCGGAGGACACGGTAAGTGGCGTGGAATATGACGGCGTGGAGGTTGTCCGCAGAGGCAATCACCCAGAGGACGTCGTCCTGCATCGGGGTCTCGTAGACGCCCTGGAACGTGTGGTTCACTTGGTGACTATGACCGGGGTAGATCGGCGACGTCTCGCGCGAGAGGGTGAGGTACCGGCCGTAGGCGGCGCTGCGGAAGAGGATGTAGTTGAGGTTGCGGTCGGCGCGCAGGATCCGGTGCAACTGCCACACCGTTTGCAGGCAGGCGCGGTGCGGCTTCAGGACGACGGCCGCGCCGTCCTCGTGGGCGTAGAGGTACATGCCGTACGTGCGGTTCCGCAGCCGCACGAACGCCTGATCGGGTAACAAGCAACCCATCGCCCGCGGCGGCTGGAGGCCGACGACGGCGACGGGGGCGGGTTTCTCGCGCGCAGGTGTTCGTTGCTTTTCTGCACCGAACGAGGAGGGCCCGGGGTATTCCAACTTTTGAAGTTCGAAGAGATGGCAGATTGCTAGGCGTAGTAAGTCAGATTACTCTATATATATTTTCTTATGAATCCTAACACACCTGGTTTTTCAGACATTGTCTTTCTGATCCTAGTTTTCAGTCATGACCTGAATAAAATCATGCCTGTATCGTCATTTGTTTCCTGAAGATCCCTATTACTTTTTCATCAAACCGATGGAACTTTATGTTCAGAAAGGTCATGTGTATTCTTTTGATATGAAGTTGACGGTTAACGTTGGACAACCCAGTTGTGAACTGTTGGACGATGCTCCCAATCTACTGAACTTACTGTTCAGCCATACATGAAAACAGAGCACCATTTTACTGAGCTTCTATGATTACTATTGAACTATAAAAATGTTCCCAAATACTTGCAGTAGTAATCTACTTATGTGCATATCATAGTATCAAAATCCATGCATTGCAGATTGTGACTTGCAGGCGCAATGGGAGTGTCATCTGGAAGTTCTTTTTCTCATATTTGGGTCTAATAAAATCATCTGAATATTGTCAGAAAATACTTAGACTATATTTTTTTTTGCAGTGATTCTTCCCTCAAACTGGCTAATTCTATTGGTTCTGCTATTTGCTATAAGCACCGGCTTAACAACAACTGGTTCCATTGATCGTATGAATTCGTGAAAACATCCGTTATAATCCTGGAAGAAATTCTTGAAGCCTATTTTTGGACAGCGAATGAATGAAGTTGATGACTCAATGTTCTACTTAATTAATTGCTTGCCCGGTGGTTATTATTTCTTCCGGTATGTCTCATTCTAGTGTGTAAGGTGAGATGCAGCACGACAGCTCCTCCCACCTCTGTGCAAGTGTAAACATAAGATGACATCTGCACTTTTAGCTTGGAACTAGACGATAAGTTGAATTGTAGATAAGTTGAATTGTACGTACAATCTTGTTCTTCATGTGCCTATTTCTTATTCTCAAAATTACTTTACATTACCTTATTTACATATTTCTTGTATTTACGTGTTTTAATTTTTCAGTAGGTTCTACTTCTGCACTTGGAACCATCAACAAAGAGTTAAAGAGTAAAGATGTTATTCCACGATGACGTGTTTCATACATTATTTATCTTTACGTTATATTTTGTTGTAGATTTTTAATTGTTATTTTCTATTTTAGTATTGCATTGTATGGTTGTTTCCTTGAAACCACATTCACACTCATCTCTATAGCAATGAACGGACACTTTGTTATATCTTTTAAGTATGTAAACATCCAATATGAGTGATGCTAGCAAGAATATAGAATAACAATTAGTATTTTTACATATCTATGGATTTTATCATATTGATTCCGTAGTAACGCACGGGCATATACCTAGTATTTTCTTATTAATCCTAACACACCTGATTTTTCAGCTAGTGTCTTTCTGATCCTAGTATTCAGTCATGACCTGAATAAAATCATGGTTGTATCGTCATTTGTTTCCTGAAGGTCCCTATTACTTTTTCATCAAACTGATGGAACTTTATGTTCAGAAAGGTCATGTGTACAGTGCATTTTATCTATTCTTTGATTATTTGATATGAAGTTGACGGTTAACGTTGGACAACCCAGTTGTGAACTGTTGGACGATGCTCCCAATCTACTGAACTTACTGTTCAGCCATACATGAAAACAGAGCCCCATTTTACTGAGCTTCTATGACTACTATTGAACTATAAAATGTTCCCAAATATGTGGTTACATACATTACTACTTTTTTATTATCTGCTGCTTCCATCGAGTACAAGTTCGACCGGAATTGCATGTTGTTTTTTTCTCACCCAAGGGCAACGTCTCCGAGGCAACTCCATGACCTTTTGTTTAGTTCTGATATATGCTTTGTTCTCAGAGAGTGAATCCTTGCTAACCCTCCCTCTCGACGATGGACATCATCCCTGCCGTTCGGTGCGTGGAGTTCAGTTGATGCCATGAGACACACGCCTCAGAATGAGTTCTGTTTCCCGGTCGATCTCCAAAGAGCAGTGCTTGTAAAAATGTGTACATTTTGTCTTTGTTAATTGTTATTAGCCTGTAAAACTAGCAAATCCTTTTTGGTGCCAAGGACTGTGATACCTTCCTATACCAATGAGGAAAAATATCGTGTAACAATATTTAGTGCACTATCTTAACCGTCATCGATAAATGCTAAGCCAGGAATATCAACCCCACTGGGCGATCAGACGATTAGTTGTGATTAGGCGACGACCAGGACGATTAGTCGCCCCTGATCGAGCCTAATCGTCCCCTTAGTCATCCTATGTATTTGTAGGACATATATCTCTACTACTTATTAAGGCTGCAATAGTAGTCTATCATTCCATCATTCCATGTTCTGCCCATTCCTGTTCTGCAATTCTCATTTCTGGTTCTGCCTTTCCGATTCCCTCCTCACCGTGCACAGTCCATTCTCATGTTCTACCACCATTCTATATGTATAATTCTGATTCCCCCTCCCCGCAAAGCTCATTCACATTCCCATTCCCCCGTACAGCCGACGCCTAGCTAAAAAAATACACATGGCCCCCAAGGGTATTCAAACCCACAACCTCTCAACAGTAGCTACTGCTACACCACATGTGTTTTTATGTCTACAACTATAACAGAAACCACATCTACTACATCTCTCCCCAAGCCCACAAGCTACAATGCGTAGTAGTAGATAAGTATCACCGAGATTCTTGAATTATATTTTTGGATGGAGGAAGTAGTATTTAAAGAAGAGTCTTTCATGCAATTTCTTTTGTTTAAATAATGTTTTCAACTTAAATTCCTTTTTTTTGCATGTGTGACATTTATTCTTCATAATATTTTTTCTATGGATCTGACTTGTGAGTCATTTTTATAAACCAACGCCAAACATGAATCCATATTTCTTACTTGAAAACCCCGAACAAACACCATTAGCAGGAGACACTCGGGTTGGGGTCACTCATCGACGACAAGAAGAAACTTGGTGACTGCCAGTTCGACCTCTAGAAACAGTCCTATATGGCCGCATGTACCGCTATGTACGACAAGCTCCGGCGCAGCCGCCGCTTGGACGCGGTGTAGAGCGGCTGCTTCGCGCTGTCCATCGTCAAGCAGGGGACCTCATGGTCGTCGCCAACGTCAGCGACTCTCGGGTTGTTCTGGGCACCGCATTCTACGACGATGCCATCACGTCGTCCAGCTCATCGTCCACCTGAAGCCCAACCTGCCACGTAAGTCGCTACTGACCGGCCATGAATTCTTGTGCGCTGGGACGATGACGGTTGCTGACGTTGTGTGATTGTCCTCGAACACGATGTATGTAGAGGAGTAGCGCATCCAGTGGTGCAACAGATAGGGGTACTACCTTGCTGATGAGCCCGAGGTGCACTTCATTTTACAACCCAGTCAAGAGTCATCAGTACTCGGTATGTTGCGCACGTTCAACGACTACTATATCGAGGACTATGGCGTCATCTTGGCGCCAGAGGTGACGCAGAGGAGGACCGACAACAATGACCAGTTTGTCATCCTCGCCACCGTTGGGGTAGCTTTTGTGTCGGCTTGCCTTTAATTCTCTTCGCAAACACACACTTGCCTTTTTTGTTTAAGCAAAAGCGTATGGTGGTACGTGTCTGATGACTAACGATGTACAAGGGAATTTCTTCCGGCATGTGTGGAACATGCTCTCCAATGATGAGACTATGCAAATCATGACATATATCGAAGTCTGCATGATACTGATGGTTGCAATATAGTGGTGAAACAGATAAATTATAAATAACAAAATTTATGCATGGCCAGAATCATAAATTGATTATGAAACATTTTCTCATAACGGTATAACACACATTTTGTATATAAGTTATCGTAGTATACTAGTATTATATATTTCTGTTGCAACACACGGGCATTCGGCTAGTATGTATATATAGACATATAGTCATATATATAACACTATATATATTATATAGATATATAGTCTAAACTGAAGTCTGAACTAAACTGAACTGAAGTTTGAACTAAACTAAACTGAACTCAAAACAGGAGCTTCAGAGCTTTAGAGCTTCAGAAGTCTTAACTAAACGGAAGTATGAACCAAACAAAAAAATAAGAAAAGTTCAGACATCAGAGTTTAATCTTAACTAGAGACTTCAGAGTTCAATCTAAAATGAGAAAAGTTCAGTCTTAACTAAAGACTTCAGAGTTCAATCTAAAATGGGAAAAGTTCAGTCTTAACTGCAGACTTCAGAGTTCAGACATATACCTTCAGATGAGGAGCTCATATCGAGTCCTTGTGTTTTCTCCCATCTGGTGTAGAGAGAAGGGTGTTGGAGCCTTGGAGGGAGAGATAACGGTGAAGGGAGAGGGAATGGAGCTGGGAACAGAACTGAGAAGGGTGTTTTCTCCCAGCCGGTAGGGAAGATGAAGAGACAAGATCTGGGGCGGCTACCTCTATTAATAATGGGCCAGTCTAGCCAAACAGACTGTTGGACTACCCGAGCCTGATTAATCGCGACTAATCGGTTCCCAGTCAATTAGTCGTTCCATATTGTCGCCTAACTGGACGATATAGATGATCAGCCACCCTAATCGAATCGAACACCCTTATCGAGCACAGAGTACCGATCAGCCCGACTAATCGCGACGATCTGAAAATAATGGTTTGTAGTGTATGCATTTTTATTTGATACATGCAAAATAGGGTCATTCTGGTTTCTGGGCTCATTTGGCATCAATGAATTTCAGATAATTCTATGGTTGCTTTTGTGGTCGAAACCAGTTCGAGTTATGTTCATTTTGCCAAATATGTTTTTTTGAAAATCTAGATATTTATTAATATAAAGAAGAAAGCGGACAAAGCGCATGAGCAGTCACACTCGAGACATAAACCAGAAGTAAACCAACTAGAGCACAGTGAAAAGAACTATCTGCTATCCATAGGAATTTAAAGCGAGGAGAAAAGAGTTGATTTCTCTTCAGAAAAGCGGTTAGCTTGCAGAAGGGCTTTGCCGCAGAATTCTTATTTCCAGCCAAGGAAAGATGGCTGCCCCTGTCAAAGATAAAATTGTTTCTTTGCTTCCAGATTTGCCAAGCTGCTATGATAAAGACCTCCATAAAGAATGGTGAACCGTGCAAGCCCTTGGCTTGTTAAAAGGTTGCAAAGAAGTCAATCTAGTAGTTCCACTGAATATTCAGATGTCTCGAACAGTCCTGGCTGAAAGAGCAATTGAAGAACAAATGGAAGGCAATTTCTTCTCTTTGAAGTTGACAAAGAACACATCTATAGTTGTCGCCTTGAACCTTGAAGTTCTTTCTCTTTAGGATGTTTCTGGTGTTCAGCCTGTCCATCAACAGCATCCAGGTGAAGACTTTAAGCTTGTTTGAACATCTGGACTCCTAGATCCAGAGAAAGGGTTTTGGAGGATTCACATTTTTGAAAGTGTAGTGGTAAAGTTTAGCTGACGAGTAGGTGCTATTCCCCCAAATATAACTCCAAGAGTCTTTCTCTTTTGGTTCAATCACTGATTCTCGAATTTGCTGCACTTCATCCAGGAGCCATTGCAGCTCGGTGTTTGCTTGCTCAGTAAGGGGTAAGTGGAAACTGTCTGTCAAGTTCTCCTGAGTCAAAAAGGAAGCAACTGAAATGCTTTGATTTTTGGCGAAGGTGAAAAGCCTTGGATACTTGTTTCTGCGGATGTTGTCTGTTGATCACTTGTTCTCAAATGTTGTACATCAAGAATAAGGCAACACAATTGTCAGTTATTACAGACCTTCGTCTTCCGAAGCATTATTTCCACATGGGCATAATGCTCATCAGACGAAGGTCAGGTAGGACATACCTTCATCATTTAACATGTGAGCAGGAATACAGAAGGATGAAGATAGTAACTGCATCTAACTAATTTATTCATATTTGTATTTCATAAAATACGTATGAACATTAACAGGATTAATATTACATGGATACCTTCGACTTGCTCGAAGGTATGGATGCGAGAGAGTGATTACAATCTAGCGTGAACAGTATGGTGTTACTGTTCATCTATTTATATGCATGGGATGCAGCCCGGGTAAAATTACATCCATGCCCTTGAGAATTTGTTTATAAGCAACTTAAACTAATAAGAGCTATCTAGTCTTTTCCTTCTTTGCTTGATCTTCGTCTTTGAGAACCTTCGGTAAAAGTGGGGCACACCTCTTGTGGTGTTTTGCCGAAGGTGTTTATGTCTTGAGAACCTTCGACGGAGAAGAAGACCCCAAAATTGTCATTCCATAAATCATGCCAAAATAGAACTGTTTTACCATCTCCAACCTCACAGCTGGATATTCCTCTGAAGATATCACAAAGTTTAAGGACATCTCTCCACCAAAACGAGCCCATGAACTTGGATGCATGAGGGGTCTTGCCGGAAGAGTAGTAGGTATTCCAAACCAGGTTAACCCAAGGGATTTGTTTCCTGTTGTAGAGCTTGTCAAGAAATTTCATTCGGAGATACGAGTTCTGGCTTCTTAGGTTGATGACCCCTAGACCACCTTTTTTCTTCGGTCGTGTGCATTTATTCCAAGTCACCAGAGGCTTAGATTTTGCATTGCTATCAGAATTACGCCACAAACAGTGGCGTCTGGCTGTGTCAATGTACTCCAAGACCGCTGCTAGAACTTGTAAGGTGCACATGACGTATGTTAGCAGAGACAAGAGGACAGAGTTGACAAGCTGAAGTCTCCCTGCATGTGACAACATAGAAGAGATGGAGGTCAACTTCCTTTCAGTCTTGCTCAAAATGGGTCCATAGTGCTCAACCCTTGGCTTTGTCGTCCCCATCGGTAGCCCTAAATATGTAAAGGGAAGTGTGGGGACAGATATCCCTCGGGTACACTAGAAGGCTAGAAGGCCTCGCGAAAGGCCTTGGGCCTATTGTTTCGCAAGGTCATCCCTTCGTGGGCCAGGGGAGAACCGCCGGTAGAACTGGCTGACACAGGGAATGAGCAAACGCGAGCCAAGGTGGCTCATGGGGTTGTGAGTGTTATCCACAGCTCTGATCCGATTCTCCCACGCGACTACCTTGGACATCGAAACTAAGTGAGAATAAGTCAGCAAAATTGTAGGAGGATAAGTTCGGTCGGTTCACTATTACTTAGGCATACATCATTATCGTACACGCATGTAAGTGCCCCACGGTCGGATATATAAGGCCTAGGGGGCACCCTATCAAAAAAAGGGCATTCATCAACCATCTACTTAGTTCTCTAGCACTATCAATGCTAGAGAACTCCCTTGTAACCCACCACATAAATATCCACACCAGGAAGTAGGGTATTACGCCCCTCAAAGCGGCCCGAACCTGCAAAAAACCGCCTACTGTCTCTCGTGCGTCACGCACGAACCATTGAGCTACAATCAGCAACACCGTCCTACCCAAAAGCACCTTGAGGGGTAACCCCGGGTGCGCGATCGAGCTCAAAACACCGACAGATGGCGTGCCATGTAGGGGGTGTGTCGTTGATCCAAGCTAGCTCAATGGCCGTCACTTTCCAGTGCAAGATCGCTCTCTGCCCTGAATCCATGTTCTGCTTCGGGACCATCTCGTCTGTAGCAGACGAAGAAGGAATTCTGCACCGTATAGCGGATCTATCGGAGAAGAAGCTTTCCCCGAAAATCTCCGAGAAAGCCGGAATGAGGACAGAGCAATCTCCATTGCCCCGGGCGAAGACTACCTTCTGCAAGTCAGGAGCCGGGAATTCATTTACCCGAAGAACCCCGTTGTCCACCTCATCCACAGAAGAGTGGACATGGATTACGAGGAAAAAGGAAACAAACGGGACAGAGGCCCGCCAAGCTACTCTTCCGGCACCTTCACCCTCAAAGATGGACAGAAAGAAATTCGTCACCGTAGCAACTCCTTTCTACCCCGACGTCCTCTTCATCGGGGGAGAGTGGAATCGTCTCCCATCTCCGACGACGAGCCAACCATGCCTGGGGAACAACCTCCTCAGCGAGAAGCTCGCCGATGGAGGAACCATCGCCGGAATATTCGGCGACATCACGAAGCCGGAGAATGGGATCCGGCACAGCCTGTATCCCGAGATGAAATCTCAGAAGTAGGAGAAACTCCTGACGAGCGAGTCTTCAGAGAAAGGAGGAACTCTCGCCGACGTGACCGCCAGCAAGCTCAAGAGCAAGCTGAACAAGACGTGAGGCTATGCCGAGATAATCCTCTCTTCACGCGAAACCTGAACCCTGACTTCGCTCGTGCAATGAACACACCGAGTGAAGTCGGAGGAGTGCTGGCTCGGATAGCTGATGGACTACCCCGGACTCCCGATGCCGAAGGCTATCAGCGGCTGCTCACTCGGGCAGCTAATCATCTTCTACCCCTCGCTCATCCTCCAGGCGATCTGTGGCACGCCATCAACAGTCGGCGGGACGCACGGAGTTCCATCAACGCTTCGCGCGAACAACGACACGAGAATGAGATACGGCGTCGAGAGGAGTACGATCGGGACCATGGCGTTCCGGTGCGAAGTCAGGCCACTAGAGTTGAGTCGGCAGCGGATTCAACTGGAGGCACTACCCGGGGACGGTCGAGACAGCACATCAACAACTCCCCTCCCAGGACCGGCACCACAATCGCCAACAGGAGGACATGTGTGGAGTATCCGCGCTTACTCCGCGTCTCAGGGCCATCAAGTGGCCCCTAAACTTCAAGGTCTCCAACATCGAAAAATACGAGCCTAAGCAAGACCTAGGAAGCTGGTTGGCCATCTATACCACCGCCGTCCAGGCCACTGGGGCAACTGAAGATGTAATGACTGCATACTTGCCCATCGTCCTCGGGCAAGATGCATTGCAATGGCTACGACACCTACCACGGCACTGCATCAACGATTGGAGCGACTTCAGTCGGTGTTTTATCGCCAACTTCCAATCCCTCTCCGACAAGCCGGCGCAGCCGTGGGACCTCAAATCCATCAGGCATCGGGGAGATGAAACACTTCGGTCGTACCTCAAGAGGTTTCAGACCATGAGGAATCACATCCCCGAGGTCGCTGAGGCAGCAGTGATTGAGGACTTCTATCGGGGATCCAATGACTCAGCCTTCATCCGAGCTATACTGCAAAAGGCGCCGACCACCTCCGAGCAGCTGTTCCAGGAAGCGGACCTCTACATCACCACCGACGAACGAGCTCAGGACCTCATCTGATGGCACCACAACGTGACGTGAACCAACAAACCGACAAGCTTACTTGAATTAAGTTCATGGGTTTGACGAAGAACGTGGGTACCGACGTTCTTACTTGAATTAAAAGTTCGTGGGGCAAACTAAGAACGTGGGTACCGACGTTCTTACTTGAATTAAGTTCATGGGTTTGACGAAGAACGTGGGTACCCACGTTTTTAATTTAAGTTCGTGCGGCCTGACTGAAACCGTCGAACTTAAGGTATTAGAAACGTGGGTACCCACGTTTTTAATTTAAGTTCGTGGGCCAGCAGGAAACCGTCGAACTTAACTAAAAAACCCAAACCCTAACCCGCGCGGGACTCATGTATCTCACCCTCTCTCACACGCTGAAATCCCCTCCACGCCGCCCCTCTCTCACATGCTCGCAAGCCGCGCCGCCCCTCTCTCGCAAGCCGCGCCGCCGGAACGACCTGCGCCGCCGGAACGACCTGCGCCGCCGGAACGCCGGACCACAGGACCCGCGCCGCCCCTCCTCCACCGCGCGCACTCCTCCACCGCGCTCGCCGCGCCTCCGCCAGCCATTGCGCTCGCCGCGCCTCCGCCACCGCAACTCCATGATTTAGATCGCGGCCGCGGCGACTCCCCGAGCAGAAGAACCCGATCGAACGCGGCCACGGCGACTCCCCGAGCAGAAGAACCCGATCGAACGTGGACGCGGCGGCGACTCCCCAATCTCAGATCCCTGCTGTGAGCGAAGGTAAGATCTTTCCAAGATCTCCGTGCTCGATAGCTCACATCGATTCCCGCCAGCGGGTTCCCTCAAAATTTTCGGTCTCTCTTCTCCCCATGGGACCAGCAGTGTTCGATTCGAGCAGAGATGGCGGCGGCATGGGCGGGGCTGGCCGGCTTTGTTGCTCGTCGCGGCGCAGTTGGCGTCAGCGGCGCAAGTCACGGCGCCAGCGTTCCTGTGGGCGCCCAAAAACTACGGGTGAGTAACATGTTCTAGCTACGCAACTTTTTTTTACTGTGATTTCCTAATGACACAGATAGTATATATATAATAGCTAGGCACATATGCATGCTACAAAGTACAATTAATCTTCAAAGCCTTATAAAAAAACATCACCGTCCTGGAGCTGGAGCTGGAGCTGGGTTAAAAGCTTAAAAAAAGATGCATGCCTTGCCTGAACCTTACTTTTGTGTCATACATATATACACTGTCATGTCTCATGTGTGTGGTTCTCCATCTCCACATAGGCAGAATTGTAATCCTGCTGCCGCCTACGCTATGGCTCTAGCTACTAGCTAGGTAGCTAGGCTCCCTAGTTCACCAACTGCTAGATGCATGCTAATATTAGTAGGAGTTGGTGCAGGCTGAGAAGTGCAGCTTGCTTTTGTCATTCAGGTGCACACAGACAGGATGAGCGTTTATTTTATATTCAGTCGCTGATTGTGCGGCCACAAGCTTTTCGCCGAACTCCGCACCAAGAAAATGGTGCCTGTAGTAGACGATTACGCTAAAAAAGGGGGGCAAGCTCAACACTCTCTCAGAACAAGATAGGTCTCTCTCTCTCTCTCATTCAGATACACACATACATAAAGTTGTCTGATGATGTATGGATGGACGAAGTGGGCTAAATGATGAGCATTTTTCTCTGGTGTGGCAAGGTATGGTTATAAAAATATGTAAGTGACAATTTGCTTCGCTATCAGCATGATGGAAGCTTCATACTTGCATTCGAAAAAAATAATTAGGCAACATTATCTGATAGGTACAGCCATTGCCGCCATACTACATGATCTTTTGTCATCTCTATATATGAGAGCAAGATAAACAGTCTAGCATACATGCATATAACTCTGGAGATACTACTGCATATATAGCTTGATGTGTTGCATGTTTAGACTTCAGAGACATCTATATATAGATCAATTTTTTAGGTTAATTATTTGCCTTTTGACACGCAAGAACATTATTTTGATCTGTACGCTGTGGTCAAGAGTACGTGAAACCAATTAAAACTCCAAAATTTTGACAAAAAAGAATAGTGTTTGGTGGCGGCAAGCAGCCCTGGCCCCTGGCCGGGGTGTGGGCGCTCACAGCGACATTATTTGTTAGCACCTACTTAGCAAACATAGTGATCATGCATGTTGCCATGAATGAACGCAGCAAAGGGTCCATATTTATTTGTCTTTGCCAATTGCCGTGCGATCGGGTACAAACAAGTGTCATATATCTTGCTAATCGATATCCGTAGTGATCTCAGGCAGGAGGAAGTGATGATGATAATGTTGAACCATATGATTATTACATAGTGATCATGCACTTTTTTCTTCCAAGTAATCAATTTATGAATACAAGCAAACTGCCTGAAAATGGAGTTATGCTAGAATATCATTTCTTGTTAAAAAGCATCCTCCATTTATTCTATGATTGTTATCTACAAACCTACATATGTGGTAGTTGAAATGGCAGCCATGTGCAATGGGTTTAGTTGTTAGCTGAGGTCTTGAATTTAATACATGATGCAAGGTTTAATAATCAGCATTGATCAATTGTCTCAAGTGCACTGGTGGTTAGTGTGCAGTTTAGCAGGCCTACTTTGTTTAATAATCAGCATTGATCAATTTGTAGAGACTATATCTAATGGAGGAGAAAGTACTATCAATTTATGACTTGTTGTCCATTAGGAAGCAACTACCATATTCTTTTGCTTAATTTTAGTTGGTACAAATAAGTGGCATCATTACTTAAGTTTTTATGTTAATAGACCATCGCTGGGAATTCAAATGCACAGACCAGTAGTTTTTGGTCTTCAAGGTATTGTACTTAGCAGGGCTGTCCAAACAGGACCTTGTCCAAACCTTGTTGCTATTTTATTTGGAGAGAAGGCATCCATGCACTCCAATGATGCCATGAAATTCAGTTCACTCAATAAGAACTTGGATGATTCATCGGTTACTATTTAAAATGCTTCCTTTGTTGGTTCATTCAATAAGTTTTGTTTATCTATATTTTGGTCCACACACGGTATGAGGTAATGAAAATCCATAAGCTGAAGCATTGGTGATTTCAGTGCTTCCTTTAACTTTCACCGAGGTCGCCGCCGCGCTGCGCGCCATGGGCAGCGCCGTCGCCTTCGTGAAGCTCGACGGGGAGCGCTACCCCAAGGCGGCTGCCGCCGTCGGGGTCAAGGGCTTCCCCACCGTACTCCTGTTCGTCAATGGCACCGAGCACGCCTACCATGGCCTCCACACCAAGTGAGGACGCTGCTTTGCTTTCTCTTGTCTCTTTTCGTTATGTTATTACCAATCTATTGTCTGCTGGAGTGCCCTTTCATGTGTCTGACCAATAGACTGGGAATTATATGCATCTCATGTTGATAGGGACGCCATAATTATATTCAAGAATTTTGAGGTACTGATGCGTTATGAAATGCTGGATGCGGAAAAAATGTATCGTTTTCAAGTTTTAGTTTGCTCGAAATGTAAAAACTTGTGGAATAAACTTTGGCATCTGTTCAATTTGTGCTCACTCATATCCAGTCCTCACTCATATCCATATTTTTGGCAGTGAGCAGACCATGAAGAATTTGTGAAGGCAGCAACCACAGACAACGAGGTACAGTTTGTAGAAACCAGTGATACAAGTGTTGCCAAAGTTCTATTTCCAGGTATTGCGTCCGAGGAGAAATTTGTGGGCCTCGAGCCAGAGAAGTTTGAAAAGTTCTGTAAGTATTTTGTAAAGTTTACTGGAGAAAAGACACATATTACTGAAGCAAATATGCTTGGTACATGCCTGCTATTCTCCTAATTGACCCCGTCACTGGGCAAAAAGTACTGCTTGGAATGGAATGGTTCACCCAGACCGTTTACTCGAGGTATTTTGATATTATTCTTAGCCTGTATGGGTGCACACAAACCTGAATTATAAGATGTACTGTAGCGTAGATGTTCCTTGTTAATTCTTTCTGATTGTGTCCTTTACCTAGGATTTACTACCTTACCTGGATAAAGGTCCGAAGGGGCACCGTGCAGCTCAACCTCAAAAGCGCCCAAGGAAAGTTGATCAGGAAGCTTCTACGGGCAAGCAAGGTAGGAGTTGAATTGTTCTTTTTAATTCGCAGTGGTATTACTTTTGCTTGTTATTTGGAAACCGACTAACCATTTTGCATAACCATATGATGTAACCATGTTGTTTTGTTGTACGGTTGTATCATGTCATTTTCTTAATATTATTTGTACATGATTTTCTGGCAGTTTACCCTAGCTGCTATCGTTTGGCTACCTGCAAGGCACTTCCTAGTTCCTATCATAGTTGGTTACCAAAAGAGCTATAATCACAATGCCTTTTGATTCTTCCGTTTTAGGTAAAATTGCTGTAGAGGATGAGGATGAAGAACTAGCAAGGGCAATAGCAGCTTCGCTAGAGGTAGTCATTGAAGCATCAGACGCCAGTGATGATGATATGGCTGAAGCTGAACCTGAGGACTAACACAATATGATCTAGATTTTTGAAGACCTGTCCCCACATATGTCGGTAATGGGTCGACTCTACCTGTCACCTCAGACATCACCTAGAGCTAGGGTGTTCATTCTTGACATGTTTCTCTTAGTGATAGGTGGATACTGTCTAGCTAGGAACAGAGTCTTGAGTGATTGATGGACACATGCATCTTCAATTCCTGTGTGTTGTATTACTACTTGTACAATCTCCAATTCTTGTGAACTTATATATTTGGACTTGTGTGAATTTGTGATATGAACATATATCAATGTGTTTGAAATCTGTATTGTATGTGATATATTGTGTTGCATGTGATATTATGTGTGTCTAATTTTTGCATTTTTGTATTTTTTATTTTTTTTTTCTGGAAAAGGGTTAAGAACGTGGGTACCCACGTTCTTAAGGTTAAAAACGTGGGTACCGTCGAACTTATTGTCCAGTCTGAGCAGACGTCCGCGGGACACATAAGTTCGACGGCCACGTGGCCCCGTCGAACTTACTATTAAGAACGTGGGTGCCGTCGAACTTATGAGAATAAATTCGACGGCCCCCGTCGAACTTAAAAACGCACGTTCTTAACATTAAGTTCGACGGTACCCACGTTCTTAATAGTAAGTTCGACGGTACCCACGTTCTTAACCTTAAGTTCGACGGCCCCGTCGAACTTACTTCTTTAAGTTCGTCCAAAAATCGCCGTCGGCTATATTCGTCGGTAAACCCACGTTCTTACGGTAAGTTCGACGGCTTATTACATTAAGTTCGACGGTTTTTCACCCACGTTCTTTAACCAGTTTCTTGTAGTGAAGCGCTGGGAGAAGAGGCCTCGTGAAGAGGTCCACGCCGCTGGGCCGCCCATCTCTCGTGCCCGAGGTGCACTTCACGGAGGCGAGCGGACACTGGACGACATCCTCGATGCCCAATGCCCGTATCACAAGGATATGCGCCACACCTTGCAGAACTGCAGAGATTTCAAGCACTCCGTCGGGAATGGCCGACCCTTCAAACCTATATCACCTCCCCCACCGCGAGGAGGGCCTGGTGAACCTTGACGACCTTAGCAACAGGAAGGGGGAGGAGGTGGAGCATTCCCGCGCGTCGACAGAGAGGTCAACGTCATCTTCGGAGGACACGGGTCGCAAGAGAACAAAAGGCAATAGAAGCTCAACGACTGGCAGATACTGGTGGCAACCACCAGTACCCCCACCCCCTATCGGTGGTTGGAACACCCGATCACCTTTACCCGGGCGGATCAATGGCTCAACTTTGATCATCCGGGCAAGTACCCGCTCCTCGTCGATCCGGTGATCCGAGAGAGCAGGGTAAAGAAAGTATTAGTGGACGGGGAAGCAGCATCAACGTCACCTTCCCCCGGACACTCTTGGGCTTGGGAGTTGCACTCAAAGAGCTCCATGAGTCGGACACTCCTTTCTTCGGCATTGTGCCGACCGAAGGAGAATACCCGCTCAGACACATCTACATGCCTGTTACCTTTAGAACTCCAGAAAACTATAGAACCGAGTTCGTGAGGTTTGAGGTGGCCAGCTTCGACTGCGGATACAATACCATCATCGACAGGCCAAGATTGGCGAAGTTCATGGTCATTCTGCACTATTCATACATGATATTGAAGATGCCGGGGCCTCAAGGAATCATCACCGTGCGCGCTAATAACTTCCAAGGCATCGCAGAGTGCTTTCGTGGGGCTATCCAAGCGGCCCTCACCACTAAACCGTCGATGGTTTCCTCCGCACAGGCGAACACAAGGCCTGAAGAAGACCTTGTGATACCCGCAAATGAAGCTACAGCTGTGACCTCTATGCGGCCGACCGAGGAGACGAAAAGGATCAACCTTGGGTTCGCTGATGAGCGCAAGACTACCATCATCAACTCCAGCCTGGACGACAAATAGGAAAGTGCGCTCATCCAGTTCCTGCAAGATAACCGAGACGTATTTGCATGGCAGCCTGTGGATATGCCGGGAGTCCCGAGAGAACTGGCTGAGCACAAACTAAAGGTCTATCCTCAAGCAAAGCCGATTCGATAGAAACTACTTCGTTTCACGCCTGACAAGAGGGAAGCTATTCGCGTCGAGTTAGCTCGCTTAGTGGCGGCAAGGTTCATCAGAGAGGTGCTGCATCCTGAGTGGCTAGCAAATCCTGTTCTTGTACTTAAAAAGAATAAAGTGGATTGGGGCATGTGCGTCGACTATACCGATCTCAACAAATATTGTCCGAAGGATCCCTTCGGGCTCCCTAGAATAGATCAGGTGGTTGATTCGACCGCTGGATGTTCTATGTTATCCTTCCTAGACTGCTATTCTGGATACCATCAGATCAGTTTGGCAAGAGAGGATGAAGAAAAGACTGCATTCATCACCCTGTTTGTAGCTTTCTGCTATACCTCCATGTCGTTCGGCCTCAAGAACGCGGGAGCGACCTACCAGAGAGCTATTCAAACTTGCTTAGCCAATCACTAGGGCAAGCGAGTGGAAGCCTATGTTGATGATGTGGTGGTAAAAATAGAAAACTCAGAAAACTTCATCGAGGATTTACAACTGGTCTTCAACAGATTGAGGCGATACCGGTGGAAGCTCAATCCGGAGAAGTGCATCTTTGGAGTACTGGCAGGGAAATTACTCGGATTCATTGTCAGCCACCGAGGAATTGAGGCTATCATGAGAATGGAGGTGCCACGATCACAGAAAAAGGTGCAGAGTCTTACCGGATGCATGGCAGCCCTGAGCAGATTTATATCGAGGCTAGGCGAGAGAGGCATACCATTCTACAAATTACTCAAGAAGGTGGACAAATTCCAGTGGACCACAGAGGCACAAGAGGCTCTAGAGGCACTGAAGAAGTTCCTAACTACGCCACCATTGCTCAAGCCACCACGGCGAGTCAACCGGAAGAAGATCTGTTGCTATATATATCCTGCACGACTCACGTGGTAAGCACCACGTTAGTAGTCGAGCGGGTGGAAGAAGGACACACATACCCGGTGCAGCATCCAGTCTACTTCATCAGTGAAGTTCTCGGGCCCTCAAAAATAAAGTATCCCCAAGTCCAGAAACTGTTGTACGCGGTGCTTCTAATCGCTCGCAAGCTCTGTCACTACTTTGATGACCACAAAGTCATAGTAGTTACCGGGTTTCCAATTGGGGATATCCTTCACAACAAAGAAGCCATCGGAAGAATAGCCAAGTGGGCCTGCGAGCTGGGAGCTCATGACATAGAGTTTCGGCCTCGCACAGCAGTAAAGACTCAAACGCTAGTGGACTTCGTATCAGAGTGGACTGAGCAACAAGTTCCTGACAACCCGGAGGCTACTGAAGTATGGCGAATGTATTTCGATGGCTCGCTAAAGCTGCAGGGGGCAGGCGCAGGGATCCTCTTCATTGCCCCTGGAGGTGAACAACTCAAGTATGTGTTTCAGCTATTATTCCCAGCATCAAATAATGCAGCAGAATACGAGGCGCTGATCCAGGGGTTGAACATCACCATATCACTAGGCGTTAAGAGGTTGATGGTATACAGAGATTCACTAGTGGTTATAATCCAGATAAACAAGGACTGGGATTGCTCGACTGATTCTATGGGCAAGTACTATACAACCGTCCAAAAATTAGAAGACAAATTTGAAGGGTTCGAATTCCATCACATGGAAAGAGACCGCAATGTAGCAGCAGTCGCATTGTCGAAGCTGGGATCCAGTCGGGCCCAGGTCCCACCCGGAATCTTCGTCTAGGAAGTATCGCGCCCAAGTATTCCCTCAGATCAGGCGGAAGAATGCAATGCCTTGAGCCAACCAGAATCAGACCCTAATGACTGGAGAGAGCCTATCATCAGGTACATAAAAAATGAAGAAGAACCGGATGATAAGGCTGCAGCTGAACGCATCGCGAGACAGTGGGCCCACTACACCTTCATAGGGGGTGCACTCTACAGAAGGGGTGCGACATGAGTCCTCATAAAGTGCATTTCCTCAACTACTGGGAATCAGCTGTTGGATGAAATCCACGCTGGACAATGTGGAATACATGCAGTATCCAGAACTCTAGTAGGGAAGGTTTTTAGGTCTGGTTTCTATTGGCCAACAGCAAAGAGCGATGCTGCCGAGTTAGTCCAGAGATGTGAAGCTTGCCAGTTCTTGTCAAAGCAACAACATTTACCGACACAGCAGATGCAGACCATACCTATAACATGGTCATTTGCATGTTGGGGGTTAGACATGATTGGACCTTTCAAGAAAGCTCAGGGAGGCTATACTCACGTGCTGGTTACCATTGACAAGTTTACTAAATGGATAGAGTATAAACTAATTGCTTCTTTAACCTCAACCAAGGCAGTGGACTTCATACAAGACATAATATTTAGGTTTGGGATACCGAACAGCATCATAACCGACCTGGGATCCAACTTCACTAGCTCTGAATTCTCTGATTTCTGCGAACAACGGAGTATCCAGATCAAGTATGCATCAGTAGCGCACCCAAGAGCCAATGGTCAGGTGGAAAGGGCCAATGGAATGATACTGGAAGCACTCAGGAAGAAAGTGTTCGACAAAAATGAAAAGTTTGCAGAAAAGTGGATCAGAGAGCTGTCGTATGTGGTCTGGAGCTTGAGAACTCAACCTAGTCGAGCTCTACATGGAAATACCCCGTTCTTCATCGTCTATGGTTCGGAAGCAGTGCTACTCGCCAACCTCAGGTTTGGGGCACCGAGGCTGGTCTTCGAAAGCATAGCTGAAGAAGAGGCTACCAGACTAAAGGATATTGATGTGCTGGAGGAAGAGCGATTGAACACAGTAATTCAATCAGCCTGATACCAGCAGGCCTTAAGGCGCTATCATGATAAAGTCGTACGACACCGATCCTTTGTAGTTGGAGACTTGGTCCTTCGCTGAATTCTAACGGGGGAAGGACGGCACAAGTTGTCACCACTATGGGAAGGGTCATTCATCGTATTGGAAGTCACTCGGCCGGGATCATACCGGCTTACTCAAATGGATGGCACAGAAGTGGGGAATTCATGGAACATAGAGCATCTCAGAAGATTTTATCCCTAGCAGGACCCCAAAATTCTCAAGGCAACATTGTACTCTGTAATTGGAGGACCTCACAATCAATAAAGTTTTCATTTTCAAAGACATACAGACTCTTGACTCTCAACTGACCTTGATTCAATTGGGCTTGAAGTCAGCACGATAACTCAACTTAGGGTGACCACTATGCCCTGCTAATGGAGCAATCAGCTTAAATCGGCGATGACTTAAGTCGGTGCAACATGCTCGCGCTAACTCGACTCAGGGTGACCACTATACCCTGCTAATGGAGCAATCGGCTTAAGTCGGCGATGACTTAAGTCCATGCAACATGCTCACACTAACTCGACTCAGGGTGACCACTATACCCTGGTAACGGAGCAATCAGCTTAAGTCAGCGATGACTTAAGTCGGTGCAACATGTTCACGCTAACTCGACTAAGGGTGACCACTATGCCCTGCTAACGGAGCAATCGACTTAAGTCGGCGATGACTTAAGTCGGTGCAACATGCTCGCGCTAACTCAACTTAGGGTGACCACTATACCCTGCTAACGGAGCAATCGGCTTAAGTCGGCGATGACTTAAGTCGGTACAACATGATGAGGACATCACTCCCATGGATACAAACAACACTCCTCAAGTTGACTCCCCAATTACTCGCGCACGCGCTCGACAATTGAATTTACAGGTGATCTCGTTCCTAAGTAATTATTCTTGTGCATTTGAGAGTAGTATGCTACCTAATGATTTAATTGTACTTAGGAAAGAAGGAGAGGACCAGCTAGGACATCTGGATCAAGATGGAGGCCCAAACCGATGCGAGTTCATTTCAGTTTCGGATTCCAGGAACAGCCCGTAATAAAATGGGCTTTTGGGTCGTGTATCTTCGTTGAGCCCATTAGGGGCGCGTCCAGGGTTTTGCATAACCCTAGAGTCTTTATTAATAGCTGCCACCTTCTTGTTAGAGGCGGGTTTTGCTTAAGTTAGATCTGTCAAGAATAGTTTGCCGTAGATCGGTTTGTGAGATCCCAACTCGAGAGCTTAATCATCCATCCGCAATTTTTCAGATTGTGTTCTTTCTCGTTCTTGCTTGTGTCTTCGATTCGCAGGCAAGGATTAGCCCTCGTGGCGAGGTCAATCGAGCAACGCACGGTTGATAACCAGAGGAGAAGTGGTGCTACGATTGCGGGGTTCTAGTCTTGTTGATTGGAAGCCAGATCGTTTGTATGACATCTCCACCAAATCGATAGTTACCTTCACCTGACGGAAGATCGGGCACCCCGTTCCTATCAAGTGGTATTCAAAGACTCAGGTATTACCGTCAGGTTTACCCTAGTTTAGTTTATGTTTTTTCATCCTATAAATCCAGAAAATTGCCATACAAAAAAAAATTCGTTGTCCTAGAACCCTTGTTTAGCCTTTGCAATTTCGTTTTCAGTTTGGCTTTGTTCAGTTCATGTTCGTGGTCGAGTCGTGTTGCTGGTTTAGGGTGTATCTTCGTCGTAGATCAACTGCACCTTCGCCGCTATCCCATCCAACATTACCCAGATCACAAGTCGATCCACCCCATTAATCGACTTGCCCTAACCGCCGCTTTCTAGTCGTGCCTCCAAAAAAACATAACTTGAGGTACCTTCCTTAAACCGGGCATAACTTTTCGCTCCGGTGTCCAAAAAAATCTGAAATTTTTACAGGAGCTTGGTGACGCCTTTCTGAGGCCAACCAAACTTGCCTTTGGCCTATTTGGTTTCGATAAAATTGTCAAAACAATTCAGGAAAATAAAGAAAAAATTGTCAAAACTCTTGCACGCTTTTCAGAGAACTTGCTCATTTTCTGTAGACCACATCTGATCTCTGTTTTAGGTGGAACTTGGTGTAGCTCCTATTTTTTTGCTTCTTGTGCTGAGAAAAATATAAAAAAATCATACAAAAAAGAAAAACAAAATCACCAGTGATTCCTACTAGTGCCTTTTTGGCCTCGCTAGTACAATATTTACGGTACTGCCATTCTGCTAGTTCCATTGTTTTTTGTTCCAACTTGTTGTGCTACGCCTCGGATACATCTCTTAGCCAGCAATTGTGACGTGTGCTTTGGATATTTATTGAACTTCGCTCATCTGCACTCGATTTTGTTCCACATTCACATACATATTGTGCCTGTCCTACAGCTCCACATACTATATCTTCTAATCAATACAGATTTGACATTGCAATCACGGTTTCACTACCTCTTGGTAAGTATCACGAACCAGCCTCCGATTGTACCGTCCTTTGCATTGTGTTTTCATTAGATACTAGTAAGAACTTGGTAAGACATGGTAGTTTGTGTTCCTATTCACCCAGAGAGCGCGTAGTTGCTTATTAGGGATAACCTTTATTGTTTGTTCTTGTTTTGGTGTTTCCAATGGCAGGATCCGATGACGAGATTGAGGTAGTCATTCCCACACAATTTTCTGATTGTGTCAGCCGCGAAGACTTTGATGTTATTTGCAAGCGCATGGAAGAAAATATGGAGGAAACGGTCCACAAGTCTGTCCATGATGCGATTATTGCAATGGATCTTGGCAAAGTGCTAGATAGAGTGGAGAGACGGATAACCGAGCTTGTCGATCGGGTTGCCACGTTGGAGACACGTCCATTACATCAGCAGCCTCCTCCACCACCACAACCCCAGCAGCATCCACCACGGCATCAGCAACCTCCACCACAGGCTCAAGATGACGCCATTTTCGATGCACGTGGCAATTTTGATGAGGTAGCTACCAGAGACGCTCGCCTACGACGCCGTCTTCATCGGAACAGGGTAGGTATGGGTGACAACCAGCGAGGTAATAACAATCGTATTCCTGATGACCCTTTTGCTAAGATTAAGTTCAGCATACCTTCTTTTTCGGGTCATTATGATGCTGAGGCATATCTTGATTGGGAGATGACAGTAGAGCAAAAATTTGCCTCCCATCTTGTGCCTGAACACCATCAAGTTATACAAGCCACTAGTGAGTTCAAAGATTTTGCTATCATTTGGTGGACTGGTTTAGTGGGTGATGGTAGATAACCAACTACTTGGGATGACCTAAAGGATGCTATGCGTGATAGATTTGTTCCCCCATCTTATCATAGAGAATTGTGTAAGAAACTGATGCGTTTAGATCAAGGGGATAAGTCTGTTCAGGGTTATTATGGTGAGCTTCAAAAGGGGTTGCAACGTTGTAAAATAATCGAGCGGACCGAGGATGCTATTTTTCGTTTTTATTCGGGTTTGAGGCGTGAAATACAGGATATTCTTGATTATAAAGATTTTGACACTGTCGACAAGTTGTTCTAGTTTGCTATGCTTGCAGAGAAGGAAGTGCAGGGACGATATCAGTCACAGCATCGATCCCAAAGTACCTTTGGCGCCACCCCTCTTGCCAAAGATGACACCTCGCACACCTCCGACTCCTCCAGCGCCCACACGACCTTCGTCTTCCGCTCCCACCGCAGGTACATCTACTTTTCAGGTACCTTCCAAGAAACCAGATTCAGCGGCGCCTTCCAGTGGACGCACTTCGAGCATTCAGTGCCACCGCTGCCATGGGCTTGGTCACGTGAAGAAGGATTGTCCTAGCCAACGGACGTACATTGCTACGGACGATGGCTACATTAGTGCGTCGAATGTGAAGGATGATGGTGTTACAAGTGATGATGCCAGAGATGATGCTGCCATTGATGGTGATGCTGCCATAGCAAATTTCTGGAACATCATTGTGCAGCGTATCCTCAGTGCTCAGCTAGAGACCTCCGGGCAGCAGCAGCAGCGCCATAATTTGTTCCAGACTTTCTTCATCATCAAGGATCGACGTGCTCGTGTTATTATTGATGGAGAATGCTGTAACAATTTGGTGAGTTCAGATTTGGTCAAGAAGCTTAGCTTGCCCACACGCCCACGTCCGCATCCATACCACATTCAATGGTTTAATGATACCAACAAGGTTAAGGTAACACAAACGGTACGCATGCATTTTTCCATTAGTAGATATTCTGATTATGCGGATTGTGATGTTGTACCTATGGAAGCATGCTCTCTTTTGTTGGGTAGACCTTGGGAATATGATAATGATGCACATCACCATGGTCGGAGTAATACATACACTTTCATGCATAAGGGCAAGAAAATTACTTTGCTTCCTTTGACTCCTGCTCAGATTGTACAAGCTGACAAGGATAGAGCTGCAAATACAAATAATGAAGCGCCTGTTAAATCTGAAAATCAGCAAGCCATTCATTTGAAAGCTCCTGTAATGCTAGTTACAAAATCTGATCTTGCTGAAATACATGTTGATGATACTTGCTGCTATGCTTTAGTGTGCACTGACGCTTTATTTTCCAATGATGATATTGCTAGCACTGTGCCTGCGCCTGTGACTAACCTTTTCCAGGAATTCAGCGATGTTTTTCCCGCTGAGATACCTCCTGGACTTCCTCCCATTCGCGGGATTGAGCATCAAATTGATTTGATTCCTGGAGCAAGTTTGCCCAATCGTGCTGCATATCGGGCAAACCCCGAAGAGACTAAGGAGATTCAGCGATAGGTCCAAGACCTTTTGGACCGTGGGTACGTACGTGAGAGCCTTAGTCCTTGTTCTGTACCTGTCATTTTGGTCCAAAAAAATATGGTAGTTGGCGCATGTGTGTAGATTGTAGAGCCATTAACAACATCACCATTAGGTACCGTCATCCTATTCCTCGATTAGATGATATGCTTGATGAGTTAAGTGGTTCTAAATGGTTCTCTAAGGTGGATTAGCGTAGTGGTTACCACCAAATTAGAATGAAATTGGGTGATGAATGGAAAACTGTTTTCAAAACTAAATTTGGCTTGTATGAGTGGTTAGTAATTCCTTTTGGGTTAACTAATGCACCTAGTACTTTCATGAGATTGATGAACGAGGTTTTACGTCCCTTTATTGGTAAATTTGTGGTGGTTTACTTTGATGATATCTTGATTTACAGCAAGTCATTAGAGGCACATATGGATCACTTACGTGCTGTTTTTAGCGCTTTGCGAGCTGCGCGTTTATTTGCTAACCTCGAGAAGTGCGCCTTTTGCACCGAACGAGTTTCGTTTCTTGGCTATGTTGTGACTCCAGAGGGCATTGAGGTGGATGAGGCCAAGGTGTATGCCATTCAGATTTGGCCAACGCCTTCGACGGTGACACAAGTGCGGAGTTTTCTTGGACTTGTAGGCTTTTATCGCCGTTTTGTGAAGGATTTCAGCACCATCGCTGCCCCTTTACATGAGCTGACCAAGAAGGGCATTTCGTTCCATTGGGGGCAGCCACAAGAGGATTCCTTTGCACTTTTGAAAGAGAAGCTTACTCACGCACCGCTACTCCAACTTCCTGATTTTGGTAAGACTTTTGAGCTTGAATGTGATGCAAGTGGGTATTGGAACTGTTTTGTTGCAAGGAGGTAAACCCGTTGCTTACTTTAGTGAGAAATTGCATGGACCTGTTTGAGAGCACCTAGAGGGGGGGGTGAATAGGTGATCCTGTGAAACTTAAACTTGTAGCCACAAAAACTTGTTAAGTGTTAGCACAATAGTTGCCAAGTGGCTAGAGATGAGTCCAAACACAATAACCACACGAAATCAAACACAGAGATGGCACGGTGTTTATCCCGTGGTTCGGCCAAGTACAAAACTTGCCTACTCCACGTTGTGGTGTCCCAACGGACTAGAGTTGCACTCAACTCCTCTCAAGTGATCCAATGATCAACTTGAATACCACGGTGTTCCTTTTTACTTTGATCTTTTCCCGTTTGCGAGGAATCTCCACAACTTGGAGTCTCTCGCCCTTACAATTGAATTTCACAAAGAAGTACGGAGTAAGGGAGGGAAGCAACACACACAAATCCACAGCAAAATGCGCACACACACGGCCAAGAATCGAGCTCAAAGGACTATCTCAAAGTTCTCACTAGAACGGAGCTCGAATCACTGAGAATGACAAACGAATGCGCAAAGACTGAGTGTGGATGATCAAGAATGCTCTAAGGTTGCTTGATGTCCTCCTCCATGCGCCTAGGGGTCCCTTTTATAGCCCCAAGGCAGCTAGGAGCCGTTAAGAGCAAAACTGGAAGGCTGATCTTGCCTTCAGTCGACTGGTGCACCGGACAGTCCGGTGCACACCGGACACTGTCCGGTGCCCGATTTCTTTCCTTAAATGGCGCAGTCGACCGTTGCAGATCTGGGAGCCGCTGGCGCACCGGACATGTCCGGTGCACACCGGACAGTCCGGTGCCCCCTTCCGATCGTTGGTTCGGCCACGTGTCCCGCGCAGATCGCGCGGCCGACCGTTGGCCCGGCCGACCGTTGGCTCACCGAACAGTCCGGTGAATTATAGCCGTACGTCGCCGGTACATTCCCGAGAGTGGCCACTTCACGCCGAGTCAGCCTGGCGCACCGGACACTGTCCGGTGCACCACCGGACAGTCCGGTGTGCCAGACTGAGCTGAGTCTTGGCTGTACACAGCCAAGTCTTTTGCACCTCTCTTCTTTTCTTCTTCTTTCTGTTTCTAACACTTAGACAAGTATATTAGTACACAAAACCGATGTACTAAGGCTTAGAAACATACCTTTACTCATGATTTGCACTTTGTTCATCCATGAGCATAAATTCACATTTAAGCACTTGTGTTGGCACTCAATCACCAAAATACTTAGAAATGGCCCAAGGGCACATTTCCCTTTCAATCTCCCCCTTTTTGGTGATTTATGCCAACACATCATAAAACAACTAGAACAAGTGCAATATCACTTCAAATAAAACTCAAATTTATTTTGATTCAATTTTGGCATATATGGATCATCCTTTGCCACCACTTGGTTTGTTTTTGCAAATCAAACTCAAATCTCTATCTTTAAGTCAAACACACATGTTGAAGCATAAAGAGAGTCATTCCAAAAGAGATTGATCAAAGATTTCAAAAACTCCCCCTATTTCCCATAATCAACACTTCTCCCCACAAGAAGCCAACTTTTGACAAAAGAGATAATAAAAGAGTTTGTCATTTTGACAAACCAAAAGTTCTACTCTACTATTTTCAAATCTCTCAAGTGGTAGCTGATCCATTTATTGCTTTGGCCTTTATTTTCTCCCCCTTTGGCATCAAGCACCAAAACGGGATCAATCTTGGCCCTATAACCCCATTGCCTCACCAAAATCTTCAATTAAGAGCAAATGGCAATAAGAGTTCATGAGATGGACTTGGAATAAGTTACCCTCTCATCGGAGTGCAGTGGAAGTCTTTCATGGTCCAAGTCCACCTTTTCCCTTTCAATTCTCCTTCGAGACTAAATCAAGCAAACTCAAGCATATGGTTAGTCTCAAAGGGTCAAGTTGTAACACATCTCCCCCTAAACATGTGCATCACTTTGCAACAGACTTGTGAGGTCCAGGGAGTGTTTGTACAACTTGAGCACCACAATAAGCAACAAAATGCAGAATGAACATGATCAAAGGCATAAGCACATGTATGCTATAAATCAATCCAGGTTCCGCGAATCTAAGACATTTAGCTCATTACGCAGCCTGCAAAAGGTCTTCTCATCTAGAGGTTTGGTAAAGATATCGGCTAGCTGGTTCTCGGTGCTAACATGAAACACTTTGATATCTCCCTTTTGCTGGTGGTCTCTCAAAAAGTGATGCCGGATGTCAATGTGCTTTGTGCGGCTGTGCTCAACAGGATTTTCCGCCATGCGGATAGCACTCTCATTATCACATAGGAGTGGGACTTTGCTCAGATTGTAGCCAAAGTCCCGGAGGGTTTGCCTCATCCAAAGTAGTTGCGCGCAACACTGTCCTGCGGCGACATACTCGGCCTCAGCGGTGGATAGGGCAACGGAGGTTTGTTTCTTAGAGTTCCACGACACCAGGGACCTTCCTAAGAATTGGCACGTCCCTGATGTACTCTTCCTATCGACCTTACATCCAGCATAATCGGAATCGGAATATCCAATCAAGTCAAAGGTAGACCCCTTTGGATACCAGAGCCCGAAGCAAGGCGTAGCAACTAAGTATCTAAGGATTCGCTTCACTGCCACTAAGTGACACTCCTTAGGATCGGATTGAAATCTAGCACACATGCATACGCTAAGCATAATATCCGGTCTACTAGCACATAAGTAAAGTAATGACCCTATCATTGACCGGTATGCTTTTTGATCAACGGACTTACCTCCTTTGTTGAGATCGGTGTGTCCGTCGGTTCCCATCGGAGTCTTTGCGGGCTTGGCGTCCTTCATCCCAAACCGCTTCAGCAAGTCTTGCGTGTACTTTGTTTGAGAGATGAAGGTGCCGTCCTTGAGTTGCTTCACTTGGAACCCAAGGAAGTAGTTCAACTCGCCCATCATTGACATCTCGAATTTCTGCGTCATCACCCTGCTAAACTCTTCACAAGACTTTTTATTAGTAGAGCCAAATATTATGTCATCGACATAAATTTGGCACACAAACAAATCTCCATCACAAGTCTTAGTAAAAAGAGTTGGATCGGCTTTCCCAACCTTGAAAGCATTAGCAATTAAGAAATCTCTAAGGCATTCATACCATGCTCTTGGGGCTTGCTTAAGTCCATAGAGCGCCTTAGAGAGCTTACACACGTGGTCGGGGTACCGTTCATCCTCGAAGCCAGGGGGTTGCTCCACGTACACTTCACTGCTAGAAATATGCTTATTTAAGACATACATCTTAAGACAAATATCAATGCGTTTTATAGAAGCGTCTTTTATCATATGGTGCTGAGTAAGGTAAGACGGTTTATTGGACATCCGTCTTTAATGAAGAAGGTTTTTGAGACAGATATATGGTTGGAAATGTCTTATATTGATTTAATACAGTTTGATTTTGAAAACCGTTTCAAATAAATATACCTTTTGAGGCATTAAGTTTACAAGAAGTGTCTTTTATTTTGGTTAGTATAATAGACACTTCTGTAAATGAAACCATCTCAAATAAAGATATTATTAGAGTCATCTAGACTATACAAAATTGTCTTAGATGTTAGTGAGTATACTAGAAACTTGTAAACATAAAACCGTCTCGTATGATATTTCTGATAAGACATATTGTGAAAAAACGTGTAAACATAAAACCGTCTTATATTGTGCAATTATATCATTTTATAATGTCTGTTCGTTCAGTTAGTCGTTGTGAACTATTTTCTAATCGCTCACTTTATTGGCCGTGTTGTGCCAAGACATATTGCATGGAGTAAACAATAACATCAGTTAGCCAAAACAAAAAAATATTATACGGAGAGCGGAGACAATCAATAAAAAATATTGAATTTTTTGGTGGATAATTTACGTGGGTATTGTTGTAAGCCGTCGCAACGCACGGGTAACCGACTAGTATTTTTTACGAGGGAAACCGGAGTTCAGTTCCCACGGGACCTGACGTCCCGGTAGTAGATGTGACAATGAGCTCTAAATTTTACACTATAAGATTTAAGGGTCGAATCAGACCTTATTTATATTTATTTTTAAACTAAAATTTATTTATGACTTTACCCTTTTGTGAAGAATCATTTAGATCGCGTACCACCCTACCCGGTAGTCTAATTCAAGGAGTTACATGGGCCGTAAAGTGTTTAACGAGCCACTAGTGGTTGTTCACCAAAGAGTTGGGCTGACCTTACAGCTCATCTCCAAGCCCACACCTGCTGGCACCGTGAAACTCTTGAGGGGGCATGCTTCCAATTTTCTGCAAGTCGAGAGTCGAGCCGCCATCGAAGCACCGATGCCAATGAAGACTTGAAGAGGTCTAAAATGAAAAAGATGCCAGGATGAAAAAATTTCCCACTCCACTCGAATTAAAACCCTAGCGGCAAAACCTTTGCTCTGCGCCGCCGTCGCCTAGGGATGAAAATGGGACGGGTACCCGAAACGGGTACCGAATACGGGTACGAAAACGGGACGAAATTTCGGATACGGATACAGATATTTTTTTTTGTCGGGACGGGTACGGGTACTACACGAATATTGAACCTCGAATACGGGTAGGATACGGAATCACTAATATCCGGTCAGTAACCGAAAATCTCGGGTAGGATACGGGTACCAATCGGGCGGGTACCCGGATTGGGTCTGCTTCTGCTAATCTGTATGATAGGCGGCCCATCCACAGGCCCACCCACATTCCTCACGCGGTAGTGCGGCACGCCCCGCCCAGGCGTCCAGCGCTGCCAGGCAGGCAGCCACGGCCCACGGAGGCACGGACGGCCCAAGCCCCCAGCTCGAGCAAGGCTGCAACCTGCAAGCCTGCAAGGGCAAGCTGGCACCAGCCACAGGCCCACAGGCAGGAGCCAGCCGCCACTCCGCCGCCAGGAGCACCACGCCCGCCGCCAGGAGCACCGCCCCCTCCGCCCGCCCGCCAGGAGCACCTGCACCGCGCCCGCCACCTGCGCAGCCTCCCAGTCCCAGGCCCCAGCTCGAGCAAGGGCAAGCAGCCAAGCACCAGCCGCCAGCGCTCCGGTGAGGTGATCCGGTCCCGGGCCCCTTCGTGCTTCGCGGTCCGGTGCGGTGATCCGGTCTCAGTCGCCGCACGCCCGCACTTCTGCTGAATCTGCAGTTCGCCTTCGCCAGTCCCAGTGCAGTTCGCCCGTCAGGCCGTCAGCGACCAGGCTGGCCAGCCATGGCCACTCGACGTCTACGTCCACAGCCTACAGGTAGTCAGACAGTCAGGTACAGCCTCCACCGTTCGACCCCGCAGACGGTCGACCAGTCCAAGTTTCAGCATGTAGTACATAGGGCTATGTGTCGATCCGGATTGTGGCGCCCGACGAGGTGGGGGCGTCGTTTGAGAGGGCCGATGAGGTGATCTTCGAGGAGGAGGAAAATGATGGACAGACAACGAGGACACGCCCCGAGGACCCCTCACCTATCACTAGCGGCGTGGAGAGTGGCAGGGAATCCTCATCGTTGTACTGACGGTACGATATACAACAGGTATGTACTGTCTTTGATTGTGCTTTCGTTTAAAAGGTAGTTTTGTTTTCTTTCAAGTTGGCTGCTTTTGTATGCAAGACAAGATAGTGGTACATGTGTTGTCGCGATTCTGTGTTGAATGCATGAATGCGAAAATCTGGTAGATGCTTATTAATTTGCTAGGCACTTAGCGTTTTCAATTTTGACAGAACCTTGGAGCCAACACGCCTCGACCAGCAGCAAATGTTTGTGTGACCATCAGTGACCTCAAGACCGAAGAAAGGAAGCAAAAGCTTTCCAGGTATAGGAAGAAGAAGATCAAGCGGAACTTTGGCAGGAAGATCAAGGTACTAGTTCTCGGCCACTGTAAACAAACAAAAACAATAAACCTCCACAGCTTGTATGCTTATCAGCCTGATGCCGAGGGTTGTTGATTTGGAGTACGAGTGCAGGAAGGCTCTGGCAGACAGCCAGCCAAGAGTGCGAGGGAGATTTGCCAAGATCGAAGAATGCGACCTGCTGAAGCCAAGCAAGTAGATCCAAGTATGCTTGGTTTTGGCTTCTAGCTCACGCTAGTACAATACTTCTATACAGCTGGCTCATCTCCAGGGCAATTGCTATTTTCGTCTCTGATTTTATCCTCGCCCCCCACTAATGGAATAATATGCTGGTATGCAAACAAGGAAGTGTCTGACTCTGTTTTGTGTACTTCTGTGTTATCAGGTATGTTATTCTATATATAAAGTTGTGATTCCGTGCTTAGTAAATTTGTTTTGCTGATCTTGCTCTGTCTGGAAATCCCACGTTACAGTAACCTTTTCATATGGCTAACCAATCATAATAATTCTGCATTTTGAATGCTTAGGACTGCACTTCTGGATATTGGTAAGCACTACTAGAAATATTCAGAGACAACATGAATGGCTTCCAAAGGGCTGGGTGATGGAGGTAAGAGCTGGTGGGGAGAAGGCGGACAAGATGTACAAGGTAAGTTCAGTTAGATAGATGCTAGCTACCATTGCTAATGTTATATATATGTTGCTGGTTGTACTTTATTTTTAAGGTTCTCATAATAACTAACAATTGCAATTAAACAAGTTATTTCTTGTTGTAACGTTCAAACAGGAAACTCACTAGATGCGGAGTTTTCCTGTTAATAAAACAAATGTGTTGCACATATTTGAATTAAAGAAGGGGATGGTATGGAATAGCTAGATTCTGAGTACGTAATTGAACCCAGTGAGGAGCAAAGTAGAGTGGAGGCGGTAAGGAATATCAGTATATGAGATCATTTGTAGTTTAATTTATATTCTTCAAATTAACTATTATTTTTATTTAAGGAATTAATAATCTCTCGGTTATTTGTCTGTTATGTGGATCCTATCCATTATCCAGAATTGATCCAGGAAGTTTATTATAAATTAATAAAGCTATATCTACATACATATATGTTAACTTCAAGTCTTATAATTTGTAATGGATTTAATTTTGAAATGGAGCATCAAGTGCAAACAATTTTGTGTTACTAATGATTTTATATACGTTGACGGCTACTATATATATTGATAGTCCTTATGGTTTCATTGTAGTTTTATGTCCACTCAATCACTGGTCTACGATTGCTGTCAAAGCAAGATGTACTACTCTATATCAATGAGGCAAAGGTCTCTGGGTGCGACACCAATGGACAATGTGACACAACTTCTGAAGATAACGTGTGTCAATCTATTGCTAGAACTTCAACTCTGATAACACATTTCATCTTTTGAGTGTTTGTTGTTCTTTTATTCATCCTCTTGGCATGCATGCATATTTGTAGATACTTTCAAAAGTGGACTTTCGGCCAAGTGGATTGCCTGAAGGTTGGGTGAAAGAACTAGTGTACAGAAAAACCAAGGAAGGGTTGATCAAGAGAGATCCAGTAAGTAATATGGCTCATGAGCAACGATCTTGCACAATTGAATAAAAGAACATTGCTTTGATTTAAGAATCAATTATTTTGTCTTATCATGCAGTACTACACGGATCCTGCTAGTTCCTACACATTCCGCACGCTTAAATCTGCATTATCCTTCCTAGAAACTGGAAAGGTATCCGAGCGTGCATTTATTCAAAGGACGAGTGTTCATGATCTGTACTCTTTTGAAATATCTGCAGACATGGTAATTGTTCTCTTGGTGTTTTCTTTATCTAGTGAAAATCTTCATGATATACTTTGTTCTAGTTGCTTGCATTTTGGACATTATCATGCAGAAATCAAAGGCAGTGGATTTTGTTTCCTTGCCACTTGATTCATGCACAATTATCTTTCCTAACTTCCAAATGGTTTCTGCATGATAATGTCAGTATTCCCATTCTGTCTCAGTTTCAGTGTAATACTCTATTACCTTACATTGCATCTTTCCGCCTCCTGGTGTTTGGATATACTGACAGGAACAAGCACTGTTGAAAAAAGAGGCCATTCAGAAATTAGTGAAGTTCTTCCAAGATTGCCTAGAACAGTATTTTGGCCATATATTGGACGCTTTCTTGAAGATAATCACGTAAGAGTACAATGCATATTTCCTGATTAGTTGCAATCATGCTACAGATTACTGATCGGTACATTATTGTATGCATGTTTTGGGCAGGAAATCTTCTAGGCTAAATACAACAATGGCTACCAATGGTTTAACAACATTGCACATTGCAAGACTTGACAGTTCAAATTTGGTGGTCGCAAAAGTGTGGAGACTTGAATTCATATAAAGTTAGGCTTAACATTAGTGCAAACAGTTGTATTTTAGTTTAGATTTAGAGTACACTTATGTATGCGTTATTTGACAATGTTTATTTATGATATATTGAATGGTACTTATTTATATTATATTAATTATAATGTTGTTCAATATATGTGTATGTATATTTCTATTTCAAATTATTATAACGTGATGTCTGAAAAAATAATTATAAATTGAAGAATGTACTGCCATGTAAGTCATTTCGTTTAAATCTTAATAAGACGGTCACCAAAATGTCTAATATCAGTCTCCTAAATAAGACGGTTTCTAAAACGTCCATTATTAGTCACCTAAATAAGATGGTTTTCCTATTGTAATCGTCTATTATTGTAGGATATTCGAGACGGTTTGATAAATACTTTATGACTTTTAATGTTTGTATTCACTACGGTTTTTTAGAAGCAGTGTCTTAAAAAAAACCTAATTCAAGACGGTTTATCGGACAAAATGACTTAAACAAATACCTTTTTCAGACGGTTTATCAGACAAAATGACTTAAACAAATACCTTTTTCAGACGGTTATAAATTAAAAACTGTCTTATATAATATCTTTTAAGACGGTTTATAACCATCTTAAATGTGGGACATCTTTTGCGACTCCATCAAAATTGGACACTTCATAAGCGTCTTAATAACTGAAAATTAACCGTCTCATATAGCATGATCTGTAGTAGTGCTTCCTCCTTGATTGGCCCATTGAGGAAAGCGCTCTTCACATCCATTTGGTACAACCTGAAAGAATGGTGAGCGGCATATGCTAGCAAGATACGAATTGATTCTAGCCTAGCCACAGGAGCAAATGTCTCCTCAAAGTCCAAACCTGCGACTTGGGCATAACCTTTTGCCACAAGTCGAGCCTTGTTCCTCGTCACCACCCCGTGCTCGTCTTGTTTGTTGCGGAACACCCACTTGGTTCCCACAACATTTTGCTTAGAACGAGGCACCAGCGTCCAAACTTCATTTCTCTTGAAGTTGTTGAGCTCCTCTTGCATGGCCAACACCCAGTCCGGATCTAGCAAGGCCTCTTCTACCCTGAAAGGCTCAATAGAAGAGACAAAGGAGTAATGTTCACAAAAATTAACTAATCGAGACCGAGTAGTTACTCCCTTGCTAATGTCACCCAGAATTTGGTCGACGGGATGATCCCTTTGAATCATCGCTCGAACTTGGGTTGGAGGTGCCGGTTGCGCTTCTTCCTCCATCACGTGATCATCTTGTGCTCCCCCTTGATCACACGCCTCCTGTTGATGAACCTGTTCATCGTCTTGAGTTGGGGGATGCACCGTTGTTGAGGAAGAAGGTTGATCTCGTGCATCTTGTTCCTGTGGCCGCACTTCTCCAATCGCCATGGTTCGTATAGCGGCCGTCGGAACATCTTCTTCATCTACATCGTCACAATCAACAACTTGCTCTTTTGGAGAGCCATTAGTCTCATCAAATACAACGTCGCTAGAGACTTCAACCAAACCCGATGATTTGTTGAAGACTCTATACGCCTTTGTATTTGAGTCATAACCTAACAAAAACCCTTCTACAGCTTTGGGAGCAAATTTAGAATTTCTTCCCTTCTTTATGAGAATGTAGCACCTGCTCCCAAATACACGAAAGTAAGATACATTGGGTTTGTTACCGGTTAGTAGCTCATACGAAGTCTTCTTAAGGAGGCGATGAAGGTAGACCCTGTTGATGGCGTGGCAAGCCGTGTTCACGGCTTCCGTCCAAAAGCACTCGAGGGTCTTGAATTCTCCAAGCATCGTCCTCGCCATATCGATTAGCGTCCTGTTCTTTCTCTCTACCACACCATTTTGCTGAGGTGTGTAGGGAGCAGAGAACTCGTGCTTGATCCCTTCCTCCTCAAGGAACTCCTCCACTTGAAGGTTCTTGAACTCGGACCCGTTGTCGCTCCTTATCTTCTTCACCTTGAGCTCAAACTCATTTTGAGCTCTCCTGAGGAAGCGCTTGAGGGTCCCTTGGGTTTTAGACTTATCCTGCAAAAAGAACACCCAAGTGAAGCGGGAAAAGTCATCAACAATAACTAAACCATACTTACTTCCCCCTATGCTTAGATAGGCGACGGGTCCGAAGAGGTCCATATGCAGCAGCTCCAGCGGTCTTGAGGTGGTCATCACATTCTTGCTGTGATGTGCTCCTCCCACTTGTTTACCTGCTTGACAAGCTGCACAAGGTCTATCTTTTTCGAATTGCACGTTAGTCAAACCTATCACGTGTTCTCCCTTTAGAAGCTTGTGAAGGTTCTTCATCCCCACATGTGCTAAGCGGCGATGCCACAGCCAGCCCATGCTAGTCTTAGCAATTAAGCATGCATCTAGACCGGCCTCTTCTTTTGCAAAATCAACTAAATAAAGTTTGCCGTCTAATACACCCTTAAAAGCTAGTGAACCATCACTTCTTCTAAAGACAGACACATCTATGTTTGTGAATAAACAATTGTATCCCATATTGCATAATTGACTAACCGATAGCAAATTATATCCAAGAGACTCTACTAAAAACACATTAGAAATTGAGTGCTCATTTGAGATTGCAATTTTACCTAGCCCTTTTACCTTGCCTTGGTTCCCATCACCGAAAATTATTGAATCTTGGGAATCCTTATTTTTTACGTAGGAGGTGAACATCTTCTTCTCCCCCGTCATATGGTTTGTGCATCCGCTGTCGATAATCCAGCTTGAACCCCCGGATGCATAAACCTGCAAGGCAAATTTAGGCTTGGGTCTTAGGTACCCAACTCATGTTGGGTCCTACAAGGTTAGCACAAATATCCTTAGGGACCCAAATGCAAGTTTTGTCTCCCTTGCATTTTGCCCCTAACTTCCTAGCAACTATTTTCCTATCCTTTCTACAAATAGCAAAGGAAGCATTTAAAGCACAATAAATTGTAGAAGGTTCATTCACTACTTTCCTAGGAGCATGAATAATATTCTTTCTAGGCACATGATGAATAGCATTTCTCCTAGACATATTTCTACCGTGCATGTAAGAAGAACTAGAAGCAAACATGGCATGAGAGTCAAACTCATCATAAGCATTATAATTCCTATAAGCATTTCTAGTTTGTCTCCTATCATGATACATAAAAGCATGATTCCTTTTAGTACTACTTGCCATAGGGGCCTTCCCTTTCTCCTTGGCGGAGATGGGAGCCTTATGGCTTGTTAAGTTCTTGGCTTCCCTCTTGAAGCCAAGTCCATCCTTAATTGAGGGGTGTCTACCAATCGTGTAGGCATCCCTTGCAAATTTTAGCTTATCGAAATCATTCTTGCTAGTCTTAAGTTGAGCATTAAGACTAGCCAATTCATCATTAAGCTTGGAAATTGAAACTAGGTGTTCACTACAAGCATCAATGTCAAAATCTTTACACCTAGTACAAATTATAACATGTTCTACACAAGAATTAGATTTATTTGCTAATTCTAATTTAGCATTTAAATCATTGTTAACACCTTGTAAAGTAGAAATGGTTTCATGACAAGTAGATAATTCACCAGAGAGCATTTCATTTCTTTTAATTTCTAGAGCAAGAGAATTTTGTGCACTAACAAATTTATCATGCTCCTCATATAAAAGATCTTCTTGTTTTTCTAGTAATCTATTCTTGTCATTCAAAGCATCAATCAGCTCATTAATCTTATTAATTTTAGATCTATCTAAGCCCTTGAATAAGCATGAATAGTCTATGTCATCATCATCACTAGACTCATTATCACTAGAGGAAGCATAAGTGGAGTCTCGAGTACTCACTTTCTTCTCCCTTGCCATCAGGCATGTGTGACGCTCGTTGGGGAAGAGAGATGACTTGTTGAAGGCGGTGGCGGCGAGTCCTTCATTGTCGGAGGAGGAGCAATCCGAATCCCACTCCTTTCCGATATGTGCTTCGCCCTTGGCCTTCTTGTAATGCCTTTTCTTCTCCCTTTTGTCCCCTTTTTCCTGGTCACTTTCATTATCGGGACAGTTAGCAATGAAATGACCAATCTTACCACATTTGAAGCACGAGCGCTTCTCCTTTGTCTTGGTCTTGCTTGGCTGTCCCTTGCGACCTTTAAGTGCTGTCTTGAAGCGTTTAATGATGAGGGCCATCTCCTCATTATTTAGCCCGGCCGCTTCAGCTTGTGCCACCTTGCTCGGTAGCGCCTCCTTGCTCCTCGTTGCCTTGAGAGCAATGGGTTGAGGCTCATGAATAGGACCGTTCAACGCGTCGTCGACGTATCTTGCCTCCTTGATCATCATCCGCCCACTTACGAATTTTCCGAGTACCTCCTCGGGCGTCATCATCGTATACCTGGGATTTTCACGAATATTGTTTACGAGATGAGGATCAAGAACGGTAAAGGACCTTAGCATTAGGCGGACGACGTCGTGGTCCGTCCATCGCGTGCTTCCATAGCTCCTTATTTTGTTGATAAGGGTCTTGAGCCGGTTGTAAGTTTGGGTTGGCTCCTCTCCCCTTATCATTGCGAATCGTCCAAGCTCGCCCTCCACCAATTCCATTTTAGTGAGCATGGTGATGTCGTTCCCCTCGTGAGAGATCTTGAGGGTGTCCCATATCTGCTTGGCGTTGTCCAAGCCGCTCACCTTATTGTATTCTTCCCTGCACAAAGATGCTAATAGAACAGTAGTAGCTTGTGCATTTCTATGGATTTGTTCATTTATAAGCATAGGGCTATCCGAGCTATCAAATTTCATTCCATTCTCTACAATCTCCCATATGCTTGGATGGAGAGAGAATAAGTGACTACGCATTTTGTGACTCCAAAATCCGTAGTCCTCCCCATCGAAGTGTGGAGGTTTGCCAAGAGGAATGGAAAGCAAATGCGAATTCGAACTATGTGGAATACGAGAATAATCAAATGAAAAGTTCGAATTGACCGTCTTCCTGTAGTCGTTGTCGTCGTCCTTTTGGGAAGAAGTAGACTCATCGCTGTCGTCGTAGTAGACGATCTCCTTGATGCGCCTTGTCTTCTTCTTCTTCCCATCTTTGCGCTTGTGGCCCGAGCCCGAGTCAGTAGGCTTGTCATCCTTCGGCTCGTTGACGAAGGACTCCTTCTCCTTGTCGTTGATCACGATTCCCTTCCCCTTAGGATCCATCTCTTCGGGCGATTAGTCCCTTCTTGAAGAGAACGACTCTGATACCAATTGAGAGCACCTAAGGGGGGTGAATAGGTGATCCTGTGAAACTTAAACTTGTAGCCACAAAAACTTGTTAAGTGTTAGCACAATAGTTGCCAAGTGGCTAGAGATGAGTCCAAACACAATAACCACACGAAATCAAACACAGAGATGGCACGGTGTTTATCCCGTGGTTCGGCCAAGTACAAAACTTGCCTACTCCACGTTGTGGTGTCCCAACGGACTAGAGTTGCACTCAACTCCTCTCAAGTGATCCAATGATCAACTTGAATACCACGGTGTTCCTTTTTACTTTGATCTTTTCCCGTTTGCGAGGAATCTCCACAACTTGGAGTCTCTCGCCCTTACAATTGAATTTCACAAAGAAGTACGGAGTAAGGGAGGGAAGCAACACACACAAATCCACAGCAAAATGCGCACACACACGGCCAAGAATCGAGCTCAAAGGACTATCTCAAAGTTCTCACTAGAACGGAGCTCGAATCACTGAGAATGACAAACGAATGCGCAAAGACTGAGTGTGGATGATCAAGAATGCTCTAAGGTTGCTTGATGTCCTCCTCCATGCGCCTAGGGGTCCCTTTTATAGCCCCAAGGCAGCTAGGAGCCGTTAAGAGCAAAACTGGAAGGCTGATCTTGCCTTCTGTCGACTGGTGCACCGGACAGTCCGGTGCACACCGGACACTGTCCGGTGCCCGATTTCTTTCCTTAAATGGCGCAGTCGACCATTGCAGATCTGGGAGCCGCTGGCGCACCGGACATGTCCGGTGCACACCGGACAGTCCGGTGCCCCCTTCCGACCGTTGGTTCGGCCACGTGTCCCGCGCAGATCGCGCGGCCGACCGTTGGCTCACCGGACAGTCCGGTGCACACCGGACAGTCCGGTGAATTATAGCCGTACGTCGCCGGTACATTCCCGAGAGTGGCCACTTCACGCCGAGTCAGCCTGGCGCACCGGACACTGTCCGGTGCACCACCGGACAGTCCGGTGTGCCAGACTGAGCTGAGTCTTGGCTGTACACAGCCAAGTCTTTTGCACCTCTCTTCTTTTCTTCTTCTTTCTGTTTCTAACACTTAGACAAGTATATTAGTACACAAAACCGATGTACTAAGGCTTAGAAACATACCTTTACTCATGATTTGCACTTTGTTCATCCATGAGCATAAATTCACATTTAAGCACTTGTGTTGGCACTCAATCACCAAAATACTTAGAAATGGCCCAAGGGCACATTTCCCTTTCACTGTTCTTAATTATTCTACATATGACAAAGAATTGTATGCTCTCATTCGTGTTTTACATACGTGGAAACATTATTTATGGTCTAAGGAATTTGTTATTCATTCGGATCATGAATCAATTAAGCATCTTCGTAGCCAAACAAATCTGAATCGTAGACATGCTACGTGGGTGGAGTTTCTTGAGACATTTCCCTACATCATTAAACACAAAAAGGGGAGTGATAATGTGATTGCTGATGCTTTATCTAGATGCTATGCCTTGTTGTCTCAACTTGATTATCGTATTTTTGGACTTGAATCGATTTAAGGACAATATGCATTAGATGATTATTTTAAAGATGTGTTATTAAATTGCAAAGAGGGACGTACATGGAATAAATATGTGCTTAATGATGGATACTGTTGGAATGTGGCGATGTAGGGGCCCTCCATGAGCGAGCTCGCTGCTGATCGCAGCGGGGACGATGGGGCCGGTGGCGGCAGGGGTGGTGTCGTCCATGGCAGCGACGGCTGGAGGGAGCCGTAGTAGGGGGCACAACCGGGTTGGGGCGCAGCTCTGCGGGCCGCCAGGGGGCGTCGACGGCTGGAGTCGGGTCGAGGAGGGGCGCAGGCTCGGTCCTGGCGGCGGCACCAGGCGTGGCGTGGACGGGGCGCTGGGGTCGCGGCTCCGGGGAGCGACGGCCGCGCAGTGGTGGGAGTGGGAGCTCCTGGCGGCTGCTCCGGGGAGCACCTAGCGGCTGCTCCGGGGAGCACCTAGCGGCAGCCCTAGGCATGACAGGAAGCACGGGCGGGGGCGGGCACACCAAGCGGCGCGTCGGGGAGGGAGGCCGGCAGCTGGCGGCTCGACGGGAAGCAGGGACGGGGTTCGGGCACACCAGGCGGCGCGCCGGGGAGGGAGGCCGGCGGCTGGCGGCTCGACGAGAAGCAGGGGCGAGGGCGGGCACACCAGGCGGTGCGCAGGGAGGGAGGCCGGCGGCAGGCAGCCGGTGGTGGGAGGGAGAGGGGCCGGCGGCGAGGATGGAGGCCGGTTAGTTGGGGCCGGCAGCTGAAAGAAAAAGAAAACCCTAAGCCTAGCTCTGTGATACCTTGTTGGAATGTGAACCCATAACCCTAAACAGGGTTGGGTGTGGTATTAATAGGCTTGAGTAATTGGGCCTGGCCCATTACAACGGGGGTGAGACGGTAATTACATGGGGAAGGCCCCAAACCCTAGACGGGTAGTCTAACAGATACTTATTTAGAGCTAACCGCCTATGCATTCTAGTTGGTTCCGTTCGTCTCTTGTTGTTGCAGGAAGCGCATGGTGGTGGTTTGATGGGCCACTTTGGTGCTAAGAAGACGGAGGTTGTGCTGTCCACACACTTCTTTTGGCCCCATTTGAGACGTGATGTTGAGCGCTTTGTTGCTAGATGCACAACGTGTCAAAAGGCCAAGTCGCGGTTGAACCCACATGGTTTGTATATGCCTCTCCCTATTCCTTCGGTTCCATGGGCGGATATTTCAATGGAATTTGTTTTGGGATTGCCTCGAACGATGAGGGGGAGCGATATTGTTTTTGTGGTGGTTGATCGTTTTTTCTAAGATGGCACATTTTATACCTTGTCATAAAACGGATGATGTCGTTCATATTGCTAACCTCTTTTTCAAAGAGATTGTACACTTGCATGGTATGCCTTCTACTATTGTTTCAGATCGTGATGCAAAGGTTTTGAGTCACTTTTGGCATACACTATGGAACAAATTGGGACAAAATTGTTGTTTTCTACTACTTGCCACCCCCAAACGGATGGACAAATAGAGGTTGTGAATCGCACATTGTCTACAATGTTGCGAGCGATATTGAAGCACAATTTGAAGATGTGGGAAGAGTGTCTGCCACATGTGGAGTTCTCGTATAATAGGGCGGAACACTCAACCACCAAGGTAAGTCCTTTTCAGGTAGTGTATGGCTTTAACCCTCGTGCGCCTATTGATCTTTTGCCTCTACCTACTATGGAGCATGTACATAGTGATGCTAAGGAGCATGCTGATTTTATTTTGAAATTGCATGCTTCAACTAAAAAGAACATAGAAAAGATGATCGAGAAATATAAACTTGCTGGTAGTCAAGGTAGAAAGGCAGTAAAACTTGAACCGGGTGATTTAGTGTGGTTACATTTACGGAAGGATAGATTTCTAGATTTGAGAAAGTCTAAATTAATGCCCCGTGCTGCTGGACCATATAAAATTTTGGAGAAGATTAATGACAATGCATATAAACTTGAGTTGCCCCCCGAGTTTGGGATTAGTCTCACCTTTAATATTTCAGATTTAAAGCCATATTTGGGAGAAGAAGATGAGCTTGAGTCGAGGACGACTCCACTTCAAGAGGGGGAGGATGATGAGGACATCACTCCCATGGATACAAACAACACTCCTCAAGTTGACTCCCCAATTACTCGCGCACGCGCTCGACAATTGAATTTACAGGTGATCTCGTTCCTAAGTAATTATTCTTGTGCATTTGAGAGTAGTATGCTACCTAATTATTTGATTGTACTTAGGAATGAAGGAGAGGACTAGCTAGGACGTCTGGATCAAGATGGAGGCCCAAACCGATGCGAGTTCATTTCAGTTTCGGATTCCAGGAACAGCCCGTAATAAAATGGGCTTTTGGGTCGTGTATCTTTGTTGAGCCCATTAGGGGCGCGTCCAGGGTTTTGCATAACCCTAGAGTCTTTATTAATAGCCGCCACCTTCTTGTTAGAGGTGGATTTTTCTTAAGTTAGATATGTCAAGAACAGTTCGTCGTAGATCAGTTTGTGAGACCCTAACTCGAGAGCTTAATCATCCATCCGCAATTTTTCAGATTGTGTTCTTTCTCGTTCTTGCTTGTGTCTTCGATTCGCAGGCAAGGATTAGCCCTCGTGGCGAGGTCAATCAAGCAACGCACGGTTGATAACCAGAGGAGAAGTGGTGCTGCGATTGCGGGGTTCTAGTCTTGTTGATTGGAAGCCGGATCGTCTGTATGACATCTCCACCAAATCGATAGTTACCTTCGCCTGATGAAAGATCGGGCACCCCGTTCCTATCACAACATGATCGCGCTAACTCGACTTAGGGTGACCACTATACCCTACTAACGGAGCAATTGGCTTAAGTCGGCGATGACTTAAGTCGGTGCAACATGCTCGCGTTAACTCGAGTTAGGGTGACCACTATACCCTGCTAACAGAGCAATCGGCTTAAGTCGACGATGACTTAAGTTGGTACGATATATTCTTACCCACCTACCTTAGGGTGACCACAATGCCCTACCAGTCAGGTGATCGGTTTAGGTCGGAAAATGCTTTAAAACCGACACGGCGCTCTTACTTTCGCAATTGTTCAGGGTGATTTCTATACCCTAGTAGCAAAATAGTTAACATTCCAGGAGCAAGAAAGAACATCTTACTCGTTGACATTAGGGGCACTGTCTGACGCCCTGCCCATAGAATATTCGAGTTCTAACATAGCCCTCACATACATATAGACTTCATATTACATCAAGTGTTTTGCAGGACATCACTGCATTGAAACATCTTTACTAGCAATGTCCTTCACAGGAGCAACAGAAGAGGAAGGACGACTCGAAGCATCGGGCGCAGCCTTGACATCAGCAATGATATCGTCGGGCACCACGACGCCAGGCCGCCTCATCAAGATCCGCCCAGCGCGAAAGGCCTTATCCATGGCCTTGTCACGCTGAGCCTTTAAAATGGCGCAGTTGTCCTCTGAAACTTTGGTAGCCAGTCGAGCAGACTCTAGCTCCTAGGCGACCAGCTTCTTGGAGGCATGTAGATCTTTGATGGTGGAGTCCTTGCTTGACACCAACTGTATAAGCCGTAGAACCTCATCCTGGGACACTTGCAGCTCGCGACGGTGATGATCCAGGTCTGACATAGTGAAGCGGTGGCTCCTCTCCAAGATGGCTAAGGAATTATTGGCATCACGCTATAACCTGTCCGGATTGTCACGAGAGGTCGCGAGTGCTCGTTTCTCCTCCTACGAGCAAGAAGCAACTTTCAGCATCCAGTAAATAGTAAGCACGGCGAAGTCAACCAAGGAAGCTTACCTCATGTGATGTCCTTTCAGAGTCAAGTTGTGTCACACTCGTTTCCCAAGGGCAGAGCCGGGTGCATACCATATGTGTGTCAGGATCTATTTCCACACATATGTCGACGTCACAAGTGTAATATATCAAAAGAACAATGCATAAAAGCGTAAATAATGATTTTATTAACATATTACACTTCGAACAGACAATATGTCTTAACCTTTATTCATCAAAGTACAGCGAAACAAGGAAGATGACCGGGGGTATCACTAGACTAGCATCCATGGAGCCCAGCATCATAACTTCATCTGCAAACTTCTGATCAAAATTAAACAAGGGTGAGCTCACTTATGGTCGGGGCTCAGCAAGTGGGGGAAAAAACTAATGCAAGGTAACAAGGTGAGGCTAAGGTTGAGCAGTAAGCATTTTAGTTGGTCAACATTTTATTAACAACACCTGTCTTACTAATAAGTGTGAATCCCAAGTATTCCCATTAAACAAAGGTATAAGAGTTTATCAAAAACACTTAAGTGAAACCACTTAAGCAAACCATTGGCAGATCATCGGATCTCGATTTATTTCCATCTTCAAGTTCAATTATCATGTGAGGAGTCCAGGCTGCTCATAACCGTGAGCACGATTGATATATCAGTTTTACACTCTGCAGAGGTGGCGCATCTTTACCCATGAGTCGCGATTCCCTTCTAGCCCGGGTTAGCTAGACCCGTATTCACTTCCGAGGTGAATGGCCAGGGTCTCACTACGAGGCTTCTCCCTAGAGTCCTCATTACGCAAATGCTGGAAATGGTCAACTGCATAAGGTACACCTACCGTAACCAACTTATAGTCCAGTCCACAGGATAAAGCTTTGGGAACTATGCCCGTATCCAATCTGCCTGAGCCGGTACTATAAGCGCTTGCCAGGTGCCCCTGTTCCTGGTCAACCACGACCAACACCCAACATAAGACTTCCCTAGTTATTTAGCCAAGACCAGAGCCATGATAGTCCTCATGGTAGCACTGTTTTCCCGGGTGGTCACTCCATGTTCCAATTAATATGCAATAATCTTGTTTAACCATCGGGTTAACAACAATAATGTAAACTTACCATTTGGAACATTAATATCATAAGCAGGAGTGACTGCATAAAGTTAAGTTGTAGCAATAGCATAGCTACAAAGGTAAAGTACAATTCCCAGGTTTGATCAAGGAATAAGGTTGGAAAGGTTATCTAAATAGGTAACCCGTCAAATTATGCATATATATCCAAAAGAATAAACTTTATTAAATGTATTGTTTGGGATCAAACAAAGTATGCAGAGGGAGAAGTCCACTTGCCTTGCTTATTGAAAACTTGAGGTTCTTCCACGGGTAGGAATAGATCTTGATTCTTAACTACTAGATCAACCACTGAATATCACACAAACAAACAAGAAGAACAAACACCACTCAATAACATACCACATTCACCATACGTAAAGCTTAAAGAAAGCCTAACGAAAAGAGCGTTCGTTTTTCAAAAACATCGCAAGTAATGGCTATAATAAGAGGGTATTCTTTTAAAAAAATGTGTGATCTATACTTTATAAAACAAGTCATGAGCTTAAAAATATCTTAATTAGAATATACAAATATTAGGTTCACCAATTTAAATCTTTTATAAAACGTCATATGTGATATGTCTAAGATTAAGGGTTTATAAGATGATAAAACACGTTATAGCAATATTAAACCTTTTTAATATTTTATAAAAGATATATATTATATATCCAAGGTTAATGGGCGACTAATCACGTTATAAATTTTTAGAAGCATTATGGAACATATAATTCATTGTTAAACCTATCACTTATGATAAATTAAGATATAAGTCTAAATAGGTTTTATGTGAAAAGATCATTACTATTAAACACATATTTATGGAAAGTTATGGTATGTGCTTCAATGAACTTTTTATGAAAAAGACAATGAACAACAATTATATTTTATTTTTATTAGAAAGTACATGCCCTATATTTTATTAAGAAAGCTATATACAAAACAATATACAAACTAACATTATTATTAAAGAACATGAACACTAATTTCCTTAGTTTATTCTTTAGGAAAAACTAAGTGACACATATATAAATAATATGAACTAATTTTGATTAAATGATTTAATTAAGCCTATATAACCAGTTGTAAACAAATATAAATCTAATTAACTAGGTTATGAGAGGATATAATTACTCTATTATTTATCTTTACATTTAGTTTAGAAACATATGACCTAGATATTTAAAATGAATATTATATTCATTGGTATGTTATTAACTATTGTTTTAGTTATAACGACGTGAGCACTTAATTAGGCCATTATATAATTATTAGAAAAGTTATATGACATATTACTTTTAAGTTTCTATTTAATACGGCTATTCTTAAATATCTATAACGAACCTTGTTAAATATGATATCTATTAAAAAGGTTATTTTTAAATTAGAACAAATTATCTATTTCATTAATAAGAAACCTATATTTAACAACATAACTATCAATTTCTTAAAAAATTTATAAGCGCCTAGTTAAGTCATTTTAACCTTATTATAAATTCTACTATTCTGGTTTTTCTCCTTTCTTTTCTAAATAAAATTTATACGTATAACTAAAAATTGTTTATTTAATTCCTCTAACATTAATATACTAAGAATTAATTGTAAATTACTAAATGAGACTTTTAATGACATATTTATGGTTATTATGACATAAATAAATCTTACTAATTCTAAGTAATTAAGTGATATACTTATGAATACATTTATTATGAATAGTAAAATCTATATATTTTCGTTCGACCGAAAATACGTGGCTTAATTCCTATTTCAATTTCTAAAATTATACTTATATCAATACTAACCAATTATCGCTCCACACATTAAAACGAAATTAATTATAAACATTTCTAGTATGAAAATTACTAAGTTAGTGAATAGTGACCGTGTTCATATTTAGAACTATAAAATCATACGCATTTTAAAATATTGTCGAGGGGTTCGATTTTGGTTACACGTATACATCGAAATCTCTAAAATCATACACGAATCGCCAAGTCGCATAATATTACAACGATAATTCATAAATTAATTCAACACATGATTTAGACAATAAATTAATGGGTTGGGGTTGTCTTCAACCTTGGATTCGCTCATGCGCAGGGATAAATGTCGACGAGTAGGGAGCGTGACAGGGGTTCGACGGACACGTCTCCGGCGAGGCACGACGACGAACAGCGTACGGATGCGGACAGTCCGGCGAGGCTCTACAGATGGCGAACGGCGTACGACACGCAAGCACGGGCTCAACAGCGGGTGCGCGTGAGCACAGCAGCGTGGGCGTGGTCGACGGGGTGCTGCGCGGGCGAGCTCCAGCGTGGTGGCGTCGGACTGTTCTGGTGAGGCGCGTTGCGAGAGAGAGGAGGGAAGAGGCTTGGGCTGCTCGGCAGAGGAGGAAGCTCCGGCTCGATCGAGATTTTATAGAGGGGGGAGAGGAAAGTAGAGGGGCGCTAGGAGTCGGATAGTCGCAGTCGACGGCCATTAATAGCGAGATAATGGGAGAGGGAGAAACGGACGTGTTAAAGCTTCATAACGACGAAGACATACAGTCGCGGACGGCTCGGCTTCATGGCACGATCGTCGCGCGGGTGGTGCAGGGGCTCGGCACGGGTCGCGGAGTGCTGTCCTCGGCGCGGTTGGGTGCGCAAGTTGCAGGGGCGCGGCTGAGCAGTCGAGTCGGGCTGCGCGCTTGGCTCCTGGCGCGGCAGTGGAGAAGGCAGTGTGCGTGGCCGCAGGGCAGGGGCGCGCCTGGGTAGCTCGGGTCCTCCTGGCGGCGCTCCAGAGAGAGAAGGGAAGGAGAGAGAAAGGCGGCGGCCAGAGGGAAGCAGGGGAGCGACGGCGGCTGCTGCTAATTTCTGCGAACAGAGCGACGGTTGAGAGATTGGGGAGAAGATGAATAGTGCCTGGTGGGGCCCGCTTGGAAGAGAAACAAGGGAGCGGCTGGGGCTCTGTCCGCAATTGAGAAAGGGAAGAGAAAAAGTAAATGTCGTGTGGGGCTCACATTGTAGCCAATGAGAGGGAGAGGGAGAGTTCATCACGCAAAGTTTTTCTGATTCATTTTAATTTATTTTTCTTTTTAAACATAATGTATTAAATATATATATATATTCTAAAATTTTAAATAAATCTAAAAAATAATATTTCAAAGACTCATTATTATTTTACAAAATGAGATTTTATCACAAAATTAAATATAAGAACTAGATTTGCATATCAATCAAAAAAATTATACTCCGGCATGCATGCATCAAACAGTTGGTAAATTTTTATCTATCGAAAAAAACTGTTCAATTCATTTATATAAATGTTTCCTTATTTAAAAACATAAATATTTTCATTACTACTGAAAATTAATATTATAAATTAGTTACTTTTAGGTGATGGATTTAAGGTGTTACAAGTTGAGAAGTGAGGGAAGAATTCAAAGATCGCGCGTCGACCAATGAAGCAGAAGTTTGGACCAGGTCGGCTTGGCTCTGAGAGTACTTTCCCTTAAAGTCGGAGCACTGTTGGGTCAACTCGGCCCGACTTAGTGAATACTTTTCTTCAAGATCAGAGCACCGCTGGGCCATATCTGACAATGCAGCTGAAAGGGGACGCGTGATTAAGAACAAGGATGATCGATAAAAACATCTAAGAAAACTGTAAGGTCGCTAACCATCGTTCGATGCCTTCAAGTCAGCAATCTGTTTCTAAAGCAGCAAGGGGTTCCATTGCATTAGAGGCAGAGCTTCTTCCATAACAGCGGCACCGCACGACCTCAGCTGGGCAGACATTCCATCAACCAAAGCCTACGATTGCAGACAGATGAGCAGAAGGAAGATAATTCACTAATATGGGCAATATAAGGCAATAGGATGACTCATCTGAAGATTGCAGAAGAACGATGGCAGACCCAAGGCAGAAGAAGCTACATCATGGCTTGACGAGGGAAGATCAGCAGGAATAATTTGAAGGGCATTATCAGGGGCGATCTCAGCCCCGCCAGCAGATAGAAGGTTTCTCGCATCTGGATCACAGACCTCTAAGGTGACTTGTTCGTTCAAAGCCGTGGAAGCATGCACCATCGTTGCCCCGTTGAACCGAGGTGGGGTAGACCCGACGTGGACATCCATGGAGGTATGGGAAGGAGAGCCCGCCTGAACACCCTCGGGGGCTGGGTTTCAGCTCGCGCTACCCACCAGAGCCGGATCACTATCGACAACACCCTTGGGGGCTGGGTAACCGCCAGCACCACCCTCGGGGGCTGGGTCTTCCGCAGTAGCCACCTCTAAGGCTGAGAGCTCTTCTGTAACCTCCATGGGAGTCAGGTGACTCGGACCAGCATCTTGACATCGAAGACTGTCTTCTAAAGTCGACGATGCGCGAGACACCGCTTGAGATACCCCCAATCCATCGCCTAGAACCTCTGAGCAAACAACCATCACATCATCGGCAGTCGGCTCTAACTGCATGTCCTCGGGGACGACGTCCTCAAGTGCTTGATCAAAATCCGATATTGACAGTCCCTGAAGGCTGACAAGGGCTGACAGAGCTGGAGAAGGAATATCACTTCCCCCCTCACTACCTCTATAGTGCCTGCTATTCTTTTGGATCAGCGGGACTTCTTCCTCTTCTTCCTCCTCATCTTCATCAAATATGAAAGCAGCGGCTGGTGCACAATCACGACCCTTGGCGTCAACTTTAGGAAGAGCCTTCGCCGGTGTCTCATCTGGAACCGGAGCAGAAGGACCCACGCCCTGGTCCAAGCTTGACAGTCGCCGAAGCTGCCTTTTCTTCCTTTTTTCTTCAACGGGTGCAGTCGGTCGGCTCACTCGGCGCGGACGTTTTGGTCGGGCACCTTCGGGTTTCTGGGCTTTCACCACTTCACCAAGTTTTTGCCCATCTGTGATAGCCATTGGTTCGGTGAGGGCGGAGTCAGACGATTCCCCAGCCAGCAAGCTAAGTACAACGTCCATCTCTGTGTCGTCAGTGCTAGTTGGCATTTCAAAATGAGTCTGCCTCTCATTCTCTGGGAGACTCCAGAGTGGGGCAATAAGAGCTTCAATGTCCTCAGAAGAGGGTCACACTCTAAGACCCAGGCTACCATCACGATGTTGGAACTTGCTCTCTGCAGCAAGTAGGTCAACAAGGGTGAACAGTGGTGACAACAGGGTTACGTGCACGGGGGCAATAGCTCTGTTGATCTGGCCTCTCACGGGCACTGTGCGGGGGTATTTATAGGTATCTGAGTGCCCAGCGTCTTGTGTTAAGGACGCATGTGCCCTCAGACACCTAGTTTATCCCCAGAATATTCCCATAAAGCAGGGTTACAAGCTGTAATTACAAGTATTCCTTTACAAGCTAGGCCCGTAATACAGAGGCGGCCACGCGGGGCCCGTTACAATGGGCCTGAACACACGTGGGCCTTGGGACTGAACGAGGACGCGCCGTGGGAGGACGTCGCCGCAGGCCTTCGTCAAAGTGCCGAGTCCTGCGAAGGGTGTCCCTGTCCGCTTTGTCTCTGTCGGACCAGCGGCTGCAGCGAAGACCTCGAGCGAAGGGTGGCGTCTTTGCCTTCGCCCCAACATTTGCCCTCCGAGGGACCAGTTCGACAAAGTCACCTGGTGCCGAAGACGTCGCTAGATGGCGGAGACGCTGCCCTCGCTCGAAGTGGTTCCGCGGGGGTTTTTGATGTGACCGTTGATGGACGGCGTACTGTAGGATTGCGGGTTTCCCGAAGCGCCGCGGCCTGTCGGATTGCGGGTTTCCCGAAGAGCCGCGCCCTGCCTATAAAAGGGGGCGGGGGCGGCGCTGTTTGAATTCTGCTTTCCGCGCTCCGTAAAACCCTAGCCGCCCGCCGTCTTGCTGCTCCTTTTCCTCCGCTGCTCCCTTTGCTCGCCGGCGTTCTGGCTCGAGTGAAGCAGACCGCCCGCCGCCGCCGACGGTACGTAGCAATGCCATCCTCTTCTTCTTCTGCCAACGCCACGCCGCCGGCCGCCGCCTCGTCTGAGGAGACGTTGAGTAACGTGATGGTGGAGGAGTTGCGCGCAGGCGACTCTGTTGAATTTGGTGTGTCACGGATGACGTCAGCCCGTATTGAAGATATGCAGCGGTTGGGCTACTTTGGCGGCGGAGTCGCTCGTGCTCCGGGGACGGAGGAAGTCCCCGAGCCGGAGGGCGAGTTGGTTGTTTTCGAGGCGTTCTTCGCCGCCGGACTCCGCTTGCCTGCGCACCGGTTTGTCGGCGAAGTCCTGCGCAGATTCAGCGTTCAAATACATCAGCTGACACCGAACGCCATAGTGGCGCTGGCGAAGTATGTCTGGGCGACGACTTCGTACGGCGGACAGCCGTCAGTTGAAGTTTTTGCGAAGAATTATTGCTTGCATTGGCAGAAAAGGGTGGTTGAGGGCGGAGTTGCTCAGTTCGGGTCGTGCACTTTCACGCCGAAGACCGGCAAGACCACAATGCCAGTGGTGGAGTTGGTCCCGTGCGCCCGCAACAAGTGGGGTAATTGGAATGAATTTTGGTTTTATGTTGCTGAGGCTACTGTCGAAGGCTATCAAGGGCTCCCCGTGTCCGAAATGTGCTCTCACTATTACTCTGCGTATCCGCCTTTCGAAGTGGCAGAAGAGGATGCAGACGAAGGGGCCCTTCGGTGCGCCGCCGGTCAGAGCAGCGGTCGGGATTTAGTTTGCGGCGTACGGGGTCTGGCCCCTGGTGCGCGGCTGGGCGCTGGGCGAAGTATGCCCTCGCCAGATGCCCTTTCACGGAGGAAGGGAGGTGCGAAGTCCTGCCTTCGCACTGAGTTTGCGGAACCGTGACCCGGCCGCCTTTGTGCGTGATGCAGAGGACTTGGCGGTGCGACTCGTGGGGCGCTACGTGCCGAGGACGGAAGGCCAGCGCAGTTTTGATATCCGCGGGTCAAACGATCGTTTGAACAGGGTATTCGAATTAAATCAACTGCCGTACGACGGCTACCCTGGTCAGGACGAAGCAGACCGCCGCGGGAAGAAACCGGCGGTGGAGACTGGAGGCGACCCTGCGCTGGCGGCCGCCACCTCTTCGAAAAAGAGAAAATTAGGTACTGCGATGGGAAGGCTTGGGGTGTCTGATAGTTTCGCTAGAGAGTTAATGAGGACGTGTGCGGCCCCGGGGGAGAGGATGTCTTCGCCCGAGCTCCGGGAGTCTTCGGCTCGGATGCTGAGGGTTACCGGGGGTTGTTGGCCTAAAGGCATTTCTATCCCCTGGGCGGATGAGAAAGACTGTTTTACATCTCGTATGGTTCATCGGTGGAAAGTTTTTCCTTATGGGCGAAATATCGGTCATGTTGTGTGGGCAGTGATGGACAAGGATAGCCAAGGGGCGGCGCGAAAACGCCAGGCGACCGTGAGGGTTCACGAAGCCCGGCCGAAAAGGCAGCGGGGAACGGCGAAGGCTGAGGCCTCCGGCGGAGGCAAGCCGCCTCTGCCGGCGAAGGTGGGCGCCTCCGCGCCTGGCAAGGCGCCGGAGGCGACGGTGGGCGCCGGAGGCCCCAAGCTGTCGAAGGTGGTGCCGTCCGTCAGCGGAGTGGCGGAGGTTGCGAAGGCGGCCCGGTCGCTACCGCCGCCTGGCAAACGCGTTGCCGACTTCGGCACCGAGATTAATGTGGAGGATTATCTTGGGGGTAAGTCTATATAAGTATGTATACGTTTTTTTTTTTGATTTGTTGACGCGTTGCAGGGTCGGACGAGGGCCCGCTTGCTCTAGTTGTGCCTGGCGCGGCGATCGCGACGGCTGCGCCGGCGACGAAGGCGGGGGCAGAGACCCTTGGCGCTGGAGGCGAGGTGTCTGCCCTCGCGCTGGTCAGAGACGAGGCGGGCGTGGCGACCCGCCGGCTGAAGGGAGCGACGGAGGCGCTGAGTCGCGCGACGGAGGCGCTGAGTCAGGTTCGCCGAGCTATACCTCTTTTTTTTTCCTTACGCACCGGCCTTACATGTGTTTTGCAGGTGGCTGACTTCACCAGCCGCACTGCGTCGGGGGCCCTTACGGCAGCGTTGTCTGCCGAGGTCGAGAGACTTCGGACGCAACATGCGGACGCTGTCCGTGAGAAGTCGGCCTCCGACAGCAAGTGCCGCAAGCTGGCGGAGAAGGTGGCCGCCCTTGAGAAGGAGAAGGCAGACCTCCGGCGCCAGCTGACGGAGGAGAGGAGGGAGGCCAACGAAGCCATCGCTAAGGAGCAGGCTGCGCAGGCGGAGGCCAGGCTGGCGCGGGCGGAAGGCAATATCGCTAAGGAGCTCGCCGGAGAGCTGCAGCGGCGGCTTGCTGCCTTTGAGAGCCGCGCGGAGGGGGCCGAGGCCGCGGCGCGAGCGGAGGCCGAACGGACGCGCACGCAGCTCATGACTTCATATCGCGAGCTGGGTGTGCGGACGGGTGACTTCGAGGTGCCGGAGCGAGAGGCCGGACTTCGCTGTCTGGAGTGGGTGCAGGAGGAACTGCAGGAGCTCCCCACTGTCTTGGCGGGGTTGATGTCGTTCACCTCCCTGGTTACCTGCGAGGCAGCGATGAACGCGCTCTCTCGCGAAGGCTGTCGGCACTATGAGGCCCTCGACCAGGTGGATGAGGATTTTGGGCGAGATATCTTTGAGGTCGAAGACCCCGTGGTGAAGGAGTCCGCCGGGGCCCTCTATGACCGGATGTGGGGTTCATACGGTCGTGAGGTGGTCCGGGCGCGGGCCGAGGCTGCGAGGGCTCAGGTAACGTTGTCGTTTACTCGGCGTTTGCTGGATGCGGTCTGTGCGTGTGTTTGCTGAATTTTTGTGCGTTTTGTCTTAGGCGGAGCGCGGCGAGCGGGTGGACGACTTTGGGGCGCTGAACAGCGCGCTGCCTGAGCCGGAGACGACCCCTGCGGAGGCCGCGACTGGAGTCGCCCCGGGACAGACCCCGGTGACTGCGGAAGATGCACCAGGCGCCCCTGCTCCTGCTGCGGCCGGCGAAGGCCTTGCCCCAAAGGTGGCCGAAGGCGCACCTGATGCCCCCGCTGCTGCTTTGCCGAGCGCTGAAGATCCAGCGGAGGTGGGGGCGGAGGCAGCGGCGGAGGCGGCGGCGGAGGCTCCCGCAGCGGCAGGGCCTTCGCAGGTGGCATAGGTGGTGTTTAGGGTTGAGGGATTTTTGGATGTTGTACTGAATTTTGGTTGCTGCGCAGGTTCAAGATTTTGGGCCTGCGCACGCAACCGCTACTACTGAGTTTTTGGCGGCTTCGACCGCGGAAGATGGAAATGAATGTGGTGGGTCTGTTTCTGAGTTTTTTGATTTTACTGACTCTGGGAGCTCGGTTGAGTGGACCGAGGAGTCGTCGGAGGAGGACTTGGACTATTTTGCGGCCTTGGACGTGGCTGCGGCGGAGGCTGCGCCACATGCTGCGGACGCGCCAGGCGTGCCCGGTCCTAGCACCGGGCACCGACGACGAAGGGCGGTTGCGAAGCGTAGGATTAGTGCGGAGGAAGGGGCTCGGCTTCGCGTTAGTAGGGTTGGTCGGCAGGAGCTGCTGTCTTTGCCGGCCGTCTCGGGTGTAGGGGAAGGGGAGCTGCGAAGCCTTTTTGCGGGTGAGGAGCTTAGGATAATGTTATTTAATTATAGAGAGATGGGGATTATTCCTAAGGTTGAGCCGATGTAGGGCGTGGTGCCCTCGCTTGTGTATGTGTAAGGGCTTGTAAAATGGAGTAGTGTGCCCTCGCGTGCCTGTGCTTGCGAGGGCGCTGTGTACTTTGACTGGTGTGATTGATTGTGCTGTGCCAGTGTGATTATAATTGGTCTTGCTCTCGTTTCTGCTTTTGTTATGCTGGGTCGGCTGCGCCCTTAGGCGGTTCTTGCGATAGACTTCGGTTTTTTGCGCGCTTGTGCTTAGTCCGGCTGCACCTTTTAGGCGACTTCTGCGCGGATAGACTTCGCGATAGACTTCGGTTTTTGCGCACTTGTTGTGCTAAGTCCGGCTGCACCCTTAGGCGACTTCTGCGCGGATAGTCTTCGCGATAGACTTTGGTTTTTGCGCACTTGTTGTGCTAAGTCCGGCTGCACCCTTAGGCGACTTCTGCGCGGATAGTCTTCGCGATAGACTTCGGTTTTTGCGCACTTGTTGTGCTAAGTCCGGCTGCACCCTTAGGCGACTTCTGCGCGGATAGTCTTCGCGATAGACTTCGGTTTTTGCGCACTTGTTGTGCTAAGTCCGGCTGCACCCTTAGGCGACTTCTGCGTGGATAGTCTTCGCGATAGACTTCGGTTTTTGCGCACTTGTTGTGCTAAGTCCGGCTGCACCCTTAGGCGACTTCTGCGCGGATAGTCTTCGCGATAGACTTCGGTTTTTGCGCACTTGTTGTGCTAAGTCCGGCTGCACCCTTAGGCGACTTCTGCGCGGATTGGTCGCACGCGAGGGTGTCTAGCGCTTAGCCTCGCGGTGACTTCGAATTGGTCGAATGCCGAAGACCGTTGTTGCGGTCTTTTTTCGACACATGCTTTTGCGGGGGATTTTTCTCACATATATTACATGGCTCCGCCTCGTTAAAAACCTCACCCCCCGGGAGGAAAAGAGTGCGGGCCGGTACAAGATTGTTTGCGGTGAATTACAAGGGCGAACTCAGCCCTAAGGATTAAACAAAAAATTTACGAAGGTTGTCGATGTTCCAGGAGTGCTCCAGGTCCTTGCCATCTGGCGTTGTGAGCCTGTAAGCGCTGGGGGAAGCTTTTGTTTTGACTATGAAGGGGCCCTCCCACTTGGGCTCCAACTTGCCCTTGGACTCCGTCCGAGCTGTTCGGATGAGTACGAGGTCCCCCGCGCTGAACTCCTTTGGGATGACTGCGCGGTCGCGCCATGCTTTGGTCTGGGCTTGGTATTTGTTTAAGGCCTGCAGGGCGAAGACCCGGTCTCCGTCAATGAGATCTTTGGAGGTTGGCTCATCCACGTCAGGTGTGGCTGACGGAGCTGTGCGCGGAGACCCGTGCTTTATTTCTTGCGGGGTCATTGCCTCCGATCCGTATAGAAGGCGGAAAGGAGTGAACCCGGTCGCCCTGCACTCGGTTGTGTTTAGTGCCCAGACTGCCTCCGGTAACAAGTCGGTCCATCTGCCTTTTTTCTCATCGAGGAGCATCTTCTTGACAGCTGTGAAGATTTTCCCATTGGCACGCTCCACGACTCCGTTGGACTGCGGATGATAGACTGAAGCGAAGGCAAGCTTGGTGCCGATGGAAAAACAAAAATCCTTGAAATCTTGATTGTCAAACTGCTTGCCGTTGTCAACTGTTAGCTCGGACGGTACTCCGAAGCGGCAGACAATGTTCTGCCAAAAGAATTTTTGGGCAGTCTTTGATGTGATTGTGGACACGGCCCTCGCTTCAATCCACTTGGTGAAGTATTCGACGGCTACGAAGGCGAACTTAAGGTTCCCCTGAGCGGTGGGCAGGGGCCCGACAATGTCCAGGCCCCAGCGCTGAAGAGGCCATGTATGGGCGATCAGCTTTGTATATTGCGAGGGGTTGCCTGACCGAGGAGAGAACTTCTGGCAGGCTTCGCAGGACCTTGTGACTCGATTTGCGGCGCAGATCATTGCAGGCCAGTAAAACCCTTGTCGGATCACCTTAGCAGCCAGGGCCCTTGGCCCCGCGTGCGAGCCGCACGTGCCACTGTGGACCTCGCGCAAGATTTGGATGCCTTCGGTCTCGGTGACACATTTAAGCATTGGCTGACTGACCCCTTTCTTGTATAATTGGCCCTCGATCAGTGCGAAGTCCCGGCTTCGATGTCCGAGGCGCTTCGCCTCACTGACGTCGGTTGGGTGATAGTATCCCTGTAGGAACAGGGTTATTGGGGCCCGCCAGTCTTCGGTCATGATTAGGTTGACTATACGGTGGCCCTCGCTATCATTAGTTATTTGGAGCCCTTCGGGGCTCCGGACGGCTGGCGTGCCGATGGTGTGAAAGAATACGTCGGAGGGCAGGAGCTCGCCCCTGGCGGCTGCCTTGGCTAATGCATCGGCCTCCTCATTCTTGGCCCTGTCCACATGCTGTAGGGTGAATCCCTTGAACTGCCTCTCGAGACTTCGGATAGCCGCGAGGTATTGCATGAGCGCGGGGTCTTTTGCTGCATAGTCTTTTTCGACCTGACCGGCGACTATCTTGGAGTCTGTTTTGATGATACATGTGGTGACTCCGAGGGCCCTTAGCTTGTGGAGGCCGAGGATGACTGCTTCGTACTCTGCTATGTTGTTTGTACATTTGTCGGATTCCAGAGCGAAGCTGAGGCGTGCTGCATATCTGTGTTTGACTCCGGCTGGTGAGGTGATGACTGCAACGACGCCTGCCCCCGCATGACACCATGCACCGTCGCAATGGATAGTCCAGACCTTTTCTGCGGATGGGTCCGTAGGTGTTACTGGCCCAGTCCAGTCGACGACGAAGTCTGCCAGGACTTGCGATTTGATGGCTGTCCTGGGCTCGAAGCTGATGTGGTAGCCGGAGAGCTCGGCTGCCCACTTGGCAATCCTCACTGATGCCTCCGGGTTCCTGAATAGTTCGCCGAGTCCCCTGTCTGAGGTGACTCGGACCTTGAATGCTTCAAAATAGTGGCGCAGCTTGCGCGAGGACATAACGACTGCGTAAGCAATCTTCTCCAGCTCTGTCATGTTGCATTTGGATGGTGTCAGGACTTCGGAGACATAGTAGACAGGGCACTGTCTGACTGCGCCCTCGACTGTCTGCTCCTGTACCAGTGCCGCGCTGACCGCGTGCGGCGAAGCCGCGACATAGAGCAATAAGGGGAGCGAGGAGTCTGGGCTTGTGAGGATGGCCAGCTCCGCCAGGTACTGTTTTAATGAGGCGAAGGCCGCTGCTTGCTCCGGTCCCCAAGCGAAGTCCTTCGCGCCGCGGAGTGTTTTGAGGAAGGGGAGACTTCGCTCGGCGGACCTCGAGATGAATCTATTGAGGGCGGCCATCCTGCCTGTCAGGCGCTGGACGTCCCTGGCGGACTGCGGAGGCGACATATCGACGATTGCCTGGATCTTGGTTGGGTTGGCCTCGATGCCGCGGCGGGACACCAGGTAGCCCAATATCTTGCCCTGGCGAACACCGAAAACACACTTTTCCGGGTTTAGGCGGAGTCGTGCATCTCGCATGTTCGCGAATGTCTCCGCCAGGTCGGCGAGGTGGTCCTCCTTATTCTTGCTGGCTACGACGATGTCGTCCACATATGTGAATATATTTCTGCCGACCTGCCCCTCGAGCACTGTTTTGGTGAGTCTGGAGAAGGTGGATCCGGCATTCTTGAGACCCTCCGGCATTCTGACAAAGCAATAAGTGCCGAAGGGTGTTATAAAGCTGGTGCTAGCCTTGTCTTCCTCCTTCATGTATATCTGGTGATAGCCGGAGAAGCAGTCGAGGAGGGACATGACCTCACATCTGGCCGCGCTATCGACTATTTTGTCGATGCGTGGTAACGGGAAATTGTCCTTTGGGCAGGACTTATTGAGACTGGTGAAGTCTATGCACATGCGCCATTTTCCGCTTTTCTTCTGCACCATCACAACATTGGAGAGCCACGTGGGGTAAGCCACTGGCTCGATGAATTTAGCTTCCAGGAGGCGATGCACCTCCGCCTTGGCGGCTTCTGTCTTTTCGTCTGACATCTTGCGAAGCTTCTGCTTTTTGGGTCGCACCGAAGGGTCAATCCCCAAGCTGTGCTCAATTATGGCTCGGCTGACTCTGACCAGATCGAGGGCAGACCAGGCGAAGACATCTTTATTCTTGGCCAGGCAGCAGAGAAGTTTCTCTTCTTCAAATGAGGTGAGGTCCTCGCTGATAGTTACTGTCTGCTTGGGCGTGGCCTGATCGAGGGGGACAGTCTTGGTCCCGTCTTGGCACTGCAACTGTGCCTTGTCGTGCTGCTCGTCGGTTGGGCTGGCCGGCGCAGGGACTTCGCGCTGGGTCGTGAGACAGTGTACATTTCTCTGACCGGGCACGAAGTCCCGCTCTATGTTGCGCGCCGTCTGCTGGTTGCCGTAGATTGTGATGGCGCCTAGCGGGCCTGGTATCTTCATACATAGGTACAACCCGTGGATGGCAGCTTCGAATTTGTTGATGGAGCCCCGGCCCATGATGGCGTTGTATGGATATACCATGTCGACAATGTCGAAGGTTACTTGCTCACTTCGGGCATTGGGTGCTACACCGAAGGAGAGGGGCAACTCTATCTTGCCAACTGGAAAGGTGCCCTTGCCGCCGAAACCATACAACGGGTTGTCCGAAGGCGTCAGCAAGCTGTGGCTTATACCCATGCGGTCGAAGGCGTGGAGGAAGATGATGTCCGCCTGACTGCCGTTGTCGACTAGGACTTTGTGCAAGTCCTAGCCTGCCACGCTGCAATTGATGACCATTGCGTCGATGTGGGGGGCGCTGCGCAGGTCGACGTCTCGCGCGTCGAAGGTTAGCGGTATGTGGGACCACTTCGTCTGCACGACTGGGCCAGTGACGGCGACATGGTTGATGCTGCGGTAGTGGTCCCGTTTCTGCCGCTTGGTGTCGAAGTCGGTGCTCGACCCCCCTGTTATCATGTGAATGACTCCGCGATATGGTTGATCGGCGAAGTCTTCTTGCTTTGGGGCATGGGGGATGTTTTGGTGTTGCTGGTGTGGTGGTGGTTGTGGAGGAGGTACGATTTGTACTTCCTGATGGTGTTGGTAAGCGTGGTGCGGTGGATGCGGAGCGGGAGCGTGGACATATGGTGGAGGGGGTGGCTGGTAATTATGCGCGACAATTCTGGGATTGTCGGCTGGCTGCGCCCTCGCCATTCTGTCTCTGGTGGCCTTCGTCTCGGGGCAGTCTTTGGTCTGGTGGGCGCAGTCTTCGCCGTGGAAAAGGCAATAGAACCGGCGCGGCGGCTGCTGCGCCCGCCCTCGACCCCTGCCGCGAGTTCCATTTCCGCGGCCCTGGGGGGGATATTCCTGGCGGCGAGGGGGGTCAGCAGCAGGCTGTTGGTTGACGATGTTGTGGACTTGCTGCTGACTGCGGCCGTCTCGACTGGAGTCTGGCTGCGGAGTCCTTGTCCACGTGCGGCTGGACTGCGGAGTCTGACTGTTGGGTTTCCGTTGTGACTCGACCTTGCGCTGGTGGAGCTCTTCGGATTTGGCATATTTTTCGAAGAGCTGATATAGCTCTTGTAAGCTTTTGGGTGGATCTCTGATGCAATGGCTGTAGAGGACGCCGGCCCGAAGGCCACTGATGGCGTAGTGGATAGCGATCTGATCGTCGACAGAGGGCAGCTGCGACTTGAGTGTTAAGAACTTGCGGTAATACTCCCGCAGAGTCTCCTTTTCCAGCTGTTTGCAAAGCGAGAGCTCGGCCAAAGCGTCGGTGTCTGGACGGTACCCTTGAAAGTTGAGGAGGAACTTGTCCCTGAGACTTCGCCACGAATCAATGGACAGCGGAGGCAATCTGGTGAACCAGGTGAGTGCTGGGCCCTCTAGGGCGATAATGAAAGACTTCGCCATTGTGGCCTCGTCCCCTCCGGCTGATGCAACTGCGACTTGGTAACTCATGATGTATTGCGCCGGGTCGGTGCTGCCGTTGTACTTGGGGTATGCCCCCGCTCGAAAGTTGGCTGGCCAAGGCGTCACTTGCAGATGTGGCGCCAGGGGACTTCGCTCGTCGAGGTAGTTGACCCCTTGGAATGGCGCGCCGTGCTGGGGGGCGTAGTCATGCTAGGGGAAACGCGGGTTCTCCGGCTGCGCCCGGTGCTGCAGGGGTTGGCCATGCTGCCGGCCGAAGTAGCCTTCGCGCGTGTCCTCCGGTTGTGTGCGCTGTTGGAGGGGTGGCTCTTGCTGTAGACCGAGGTGGCCTTCGCGCTGCATCAGTGCGATCTCGCGCTCGAGGTCTTGGGCTTTCTGCTCTTCGTCGCGTATCATTTGCCGCACTTTGGCTAATGCGGACACACGCTGGCGCTTGGCCTCCAGTATCTCTTTCTGCCTCTGGAGATTGCGGTTCCTGAGGCGCAGGGCGCGCAGCTGCAGCTGTTCTTCTGTCGAGACGCCGAGGACCTCACCGTCCTCGGCGAGGTCCGCGCCTTCCAGTGGGGCGAAGCCTGGGGGCGGCTGCGACTGTCCTTCGGTTCCGCAGGTGCGGAAGGTGTCGTCTTCGCCGGTGTGGGGAACATTGTCTTCGATGGGCTCTTGGTGGGTGGACTGGGTGAGGACGAGGGCCTTGCCCTTTCTTGCGGCCAGCAGTGCTGCCTTCGCAGCCTCGTCAGCCTTGGGGTTAGCTCTCTTGGGTGCCATCGCGGGTGGTGTTGTCGTAGCACGAACGGTGGGCGCCAAATGTTGGAACTTGCTCTCTGCAGCAAGTAGGTCAACAAGGGTGAACAGTGGTGACAACAGGGTTACGTGCACGGGGGCAATAGCTATGTTGATCTGGCCTCTCACGGGCACTGTGCGGAGGTATTTATAGGTATCTGAGTGCCCAGCGTCTTGTGTTAAGGAAGCATGTGCCCTCAGACACCTAGTTTATCCCCAGAATATTCCCATAAAGCAGGGTTACAAGCTGTAATTACAAGTATTCCTTTACAAGCTAGGCCCGTAATACAGAGGCGGCCACGCGGGGCCCGTTACAATGGGCCTGAACACACGTGGGCCTTGGGACTGAACGAGGACGCGCCGTGGGAGGACGTCGCCGCAGGCCTTCGTCAAAGTGCCGAGTCCTGCGAAGGGTGTCCCTGTCCGCTTTGTCTCTGTCGGACCAGCGGCTGCAGCGAAGGCCTCGAGCGAAGGGTGGCGTCTTTGCCTTCGCCCCAACACACGAGCAGGAGGGTTGGACACAAACTTAGAAAATGGCCTATGTGGTGGCAGGTTTCAGGCAGAATAGGCAACAGGAGCACCAACATTAGAAACTCTGCCCCTCAGGATCATATCTAGTTGGCTCATCAGATCTGTAGTGGGGATTCTCCTGTTTGTTACTCGGGCAGAATCGTTGATGCCACTGTACAGATAAGCAGGATACACCCTGTCCTTCAAAGGCTGGATATTCTTGAAGACGAAATCGACAAACACAGCCTCAGCGGTCAGACCTCTGTCCTTCAGCAAGCAAATCTCAGCGAGCAGAACTCTGGCCTCTGCAACCTCCAAAGGAGTCGGAGATTCAACCCAGCTCGGAGTATGAACATCTGGTTGCCTCCCAGACCGAGGGGGAGGGACTCGCAGTGATTTTCTACAATAAACTACTGAGAGCACCTAGAGGGGGGGTGAATAGGTGATCCTGTGAAACTTGAAACTTAATCCACAAAAACTTGATTAGGCGTTAGCACAATAATGCCAAGTGGCTGGAGAGGAGTCTCAACAAAACACAATAATCACAAGAGATCAATCACAGAGATGGCACAGTGGTTTATCTCGTGGTTCGGCCAAGACCAACGCTTGCCTACTCCACGTTGTGGCGTCCCAACGGACGAGGGTTGCAATCAACCCCTCTCAAGTGGTCCAAAGACCCACTTGAATACCACGGTGTTTTGCTTGCTTTACTATATCCCGTTTGCGAGGAATCTCCACACTTTGGAGCCTCTCGCCCTTACACTTAGATGATCACAAAGAAGCACGGAGTAAGTGAGGGATGAGCAACACACTCAAGACAAGAAATCACAGCAACACCACGCACACAAGTCGCAACAAGAGCTCGCAACACAACTCAATGAGTTCACAACTCAACTAGAGCTCTAATTGCTATCGCAAGGAATCAAAAGCGCGGAAGCGATGTCTTAGTGCTTAGGAATGCTTAGAGAATGCTTGGTGTACTCCTCCATGCGCCTAGGGGACCTTTTTATAGCCCCAAGGCAGCTAGGAGCCGTTGAGAGCATTCCAGGAAGGCAATTCTTGCCTTCTGTCGCCTGGCGCACCGGACAGTCCGGTGCACCACCGGACACTGTCCGGTGCGGATTTCTTTCCTTCTCTGGCGAAGCCGACCGTTGGCGTCTTGGAGCCGTTAGCGCACCGGACACTGTCTGGTGCACACCGGACAGTCCGGTGCCCCCTCCCGACCGTTGGCTCGGCCACGTGTCTCGCGCGGATCGTGCAGCCGACCGTTGGCCCGGCCGACCGTTGGCTCACCGGACAGTCCGGTGCACACCGGACAGTCCGGTGAATTATAGTCGTACGCCGTTAATTCCTTCCCGAGAGCAGCAAGTTCGCCTGAGCCAGCCTGGCGCACCGGACACTGTCCGGTGCACCACCGGACAGTCCGGTGCACCCAGACAGAGCTGGCTTTGGCTGAAACAAAGCTATCTCTCTCCAATTTGTTTTCTCCTGTTTCCAGCACTTAGACACAATACATTAGTCTTTAAAACAATGTACTAAGTCTGAGAAACATACCTTTTGACTTGATTTGCACTTTGTCCACCACCTTGCATATATTAACACTTAAGCACTTGTGTTGGCAATTAATCACCAAAATACTTAGAAATGGCCCAAGGGCACATTTCCCTTTCAATCTCCCCCTTTTTGGTGATTTATGCCAACACAACATAAAGCAAGTAGAACAAGTACAAAATCAATTCAAATAAGAACTCAAATTTGCTTTGAATCAAATTTGGCATATATGGATCATTCTTTGCCACCACTTGGTTTGTTTTTGCAAATCAACCTCAAATTCCTATCTCTAAGTCAAAAAAACACTTGTTGAGACATAACAAGAGTTGTTCCAAGAGAAATTGATCAAAGATTTCAAAAACTCCCCCTTTTTTCCCATAATTAAGCCTTCTCCCCACAAGAGACCAACTTTTGACAATAAGAGACAAACAAGAGTATTTTGACAAACAAAAACTCTAACTCTACTAACTCTACTTTTTCAAAAGTCTCAAGTGGTAGCTGATCCATTTATTCTTTGGCCTTATTTTCTCCCCCTTTGGCATTAAGCACCAAAACGGGATCAATTTTGGCCCTTTAACCCCATTGCCTCACCAAAATCTTCAACTAAGAGTAAAGAGGCAATAAGAGTACAAAGATGAACTTGGAAAAAGTTACTCTTTCATCGGAGTGCAGTGGAAGTCTTGCATTGTCCAAGTCCACCTTTTCCCTTTCAATCCACCTTCGAGACTAAATCAGGCAAACTCAAGCACACAGTTAGTCTCAAAGGGTCAAGTTGTAGCACATCTCCCCCTAAATTTGTGCATCACTTGCAAAGGACTTGTGAGGTCCGAGGAGTGCATGTACAACTTGAGCACCATAAATAAACAACACAATGCAAAAGGAACATGATCAAAGGCATAAACACATGTATGCTATAAATCAATCCAAGTTCCGCGAATCTAAGACATTGAGCTCACTACGCAACTTGCAAAAGGTCTGCTCATCTAAAGGCTTGGTAAAGATATCGGCTAGCTGGTTCTCGGAGCTAACATGAAACACTTCGATATCTCCTTTTTGCTAGTGGTCTCTCAAAAAGTGATGTCGGATGTCAATGTGCTTTGTGCGGCTGTGTTCAACAGGATTATCCGCCATGCGGATAGCACTCTCATTATCACATAGGAGTGGGACTTTGCTCAAATTGTAGCCAAAGTCCCTGAGGGTTTGCCTCATCCAAAGTAGTTGCGCGCAACACTGTCCTGCGGCAACGTACTCGGCCTCAGCGGTGGATAGGGCAACGGAAGTTTGTTTCTTATAACTCCATGACACCAGGGACCTTCCTAAGAATTGGCACGTCCCCGATGTACTCTTCATATCGACCTTACATCCAGCATAGTCGGAGTCTGAATATCCAATCAAGTCAAAGGTAGACCCCTTTGGATACCAGATCCCGAAACAAGGCGTAGCGACTAAATATCTAAGAATTCGCTTCACAGCCACTAAGTGACACTCCTTAGGATCGGATTGAAATCTAGCACACATGCATACGCTAAGCATAATATCCGGTCTACTAGCACATAAATAAAGTAAAGACCCTATCATAGACCAGTATGCTTTTTGATCAACGGACTTACCTCCTTTGTTGAGGTCGGTGTGTCCGTCGGTTCCCATCGGAGTCTTTGCGGGCTTGGCGTCCTTCATCCCAAACCTCTTGATCAAATCTAGTGTGTACTTCGTTTGGGAGATGAAGGTTCCATCCTTGAGTTGCCTCACTTGGAACCCAAGGAAGTAGCTTAACTCGCCCATCATCGACATCTCGAATTTCTGAGTCATTACCCTGCTAAACTCTTCACAAGACTTTTGGTTAGTAGAACCAAATATTATGTCATCGACATAAATTTGGCACACAAAAAGATCACCATCACAAGTCTTAGTAAAAAGAGTTGGATCGGCTTTCCCAACCTTGAAAGCATTAGCAATTAAAAAATCTTTAAGGCATTCATACCATACTCTTGGGGCTTGCTTAAGTCCATAGAGCGCCTTAGAGAGCTTACACACGTGGTCGGGGTACCGTTCATCCTCGAAGCCAGGGGGTTGCTCCACGTACACCTTCTCCTTAATTGGCCCGTTGAGGAAAGCGCTCTTCACATCCGTTTGGAACAACCTGAAAGAATGGTGAGCGGCATATGCTAGCAAAATACGAATGGACTCTAGCCTAGCCACAGGAGCAAAAGTCTCCTCAAAGTCCAAACCTGCGACTTGGGCATAACCTTTTGCCACAAGTCGTGCCTTGTTCCTTGTCACCACCCCGTGCTCGTCTTGTTTGTTGCGGAATACCCACTTGGTTCCCACAACATTTTGCTTGGCACCAGTGTCCAAACTTCATTTCTTTTGAAGTTGTTGAGCTCCTCCGAGATCGAGTAGTTACTCCCTTGCTAATATCACCCAAAATTTGGTCGACGGGATGATCCCTTTGAATCATTGCTCGAACTTGGGTTGGAGGTGCCGGTTCCGCTTCTTCCTCCATTGCAAGATCATCTTGTGCTCCCCCTTGATCACACGCCTCCTGCTCATCATCTTGAGTTGGGGGATGCACCATTGTTGAGGAAGAAGGTTGATCTCGTTCATCTTGTTCCTGTGGCCGCACATCTCCAATCGCCATGGTGCGTATTGCGGCTGTTGGAACTTCTTCTTCATCTACATCATCAAAATCAACAACTTGCTCTCTTGGAGAGCCATTAGTCTCATAAAATACAACGTCGCTAGAGACTTCAACCAAACCCGATGATTTGTTGAGGACTCTATACGCCATTGTATTTGAGTCATAACCTAACAAAAACCCTTCTACATCTTTGGGAGCAAATTTGGAATTCCTACCCTTCTTCACTAGAATGTAGCATTTACTCCCAAAAACTCGAAAATACGAAACATTGGGTTTGTTACCAGTTAGTAGCTCATACGACGTCTTCTTGAGGAGGCGATGAAGGTAGACCCTGTTGATGGCGTGGCAAGCCGTGTTCACGGCTTCCGACCAAAAGCGCTCGAGGGTCTTGAACTCTCCAAGCATCGTCCTCGCCATGTCTATAAGCGTCCTGTTCTTCCTCTCTACCACACCATTTTGCTGTGGTGTGTAGGGAGCGGAGAACTCGTGCTTGATCCCTTCCTCCTCAAGGTACTCCTCCACTTGAAGGTTCTTGAACTCGGACCCATTATCGCTCCTTATCTTTTTCACCTTGAGCTCAAACTCGTTTTGAGCTCTCCTTAGGAAGCGCTTGAGGGTCCCTTGGGTTTCAGATTTATCCTGCAAAAAGAATACCCAAGTGAAGCGGGAAAAGTCATCAACTATAACAAGACCATACTTACTTCCTCCTATACTTAGATAGGCGACGGGTCCGAAGAGGTCCATGTGAAGCATCTCCAAAGGTCTTGATGTGGTCATCACATTTTTGGTGTGATGAGAGCTTCCCACCTGTTTGCCTGCTTGACAAGCTGCACAAGGTCTATCTTTTTCGAATTGCACATTAGTTAAACCTATCACGTGTTCTCCCTTTAGAAGCTTGTGAAGGTTCTTCATCCCCACATGTGCTAAGCGGCGATGCCACAGCCAGCCCATGCTAGTCTTAGCAATTAAGCATGCATCTAGACCGGCCTCCTCTTTTGCAAAATCAACTAAGTAAAGTTTGTCGTCTAATACACCCTTAAAAGCTAGTGAACCATCACTTCTTATAAAGACAGACACATCTACATTTGTGAATAGACAATTATATCCCATATTGCATAATTGACTAACAGATAACAAATTATATCCAAGAGACTCAACTAAAAACACATTAGATATAGAGTGCTCGGATGAAATAGCAATTTTACCTAACCCTTTTACCTTGCCTTGATTCCCATCACCGAATATTATTGAATCTTGGGAATCCTTGTTTTTGACGTAGGAGGTGAACATCTTCTTCTCCCCCATCATATGGTTTGTGCATCCGCTGTCGATAATCCAGCTTGAACCCCCGGATGCATAAACCTGCAAGGCAAATTTAAGCTTGGGTCTTAGGTACCCAACTCTTGTTGGGTCCTACAAGGTTAGTCACAATTGTCTTAGGGACCCAAATGCAAGTTTTGTCTCCCTTGCATTTTGCCCCTAATTTTCTAGCAACTATCTTCCTAGCTATCCTTTCTACAAATAGCAAAGGAAGCATTTAAAGCATGATATATTGTAGAAGGTTCATTAACTTTCCTAGGAACATTAACAACATTTCTCCTAGGCATATGAACAAAATATCTCCTAGACATATCTTTACCATGCATATAGGAAGAACTAGAAGCAAACATGGCATGAGAGTCAAAAGCATCATAAGCATTACAACTCCTATAAGACTGTCTTCTATCATGGTACATAAAAGCATGGTTCTTTTTAACACTACTAGCCATAGGGGTCTTTCCTTTCTCCTTGGCGGAGATGGGAGCCTTATGGCTTGTTAAGTCCTTGGCTTCCCTCTTGAAGCCAAGTCCATCCTTTATTGAGGGGTGTCTACCAATCGTGTAGGCATCCCTTGCAAACTTTAGCTTATCAAAATCACTCTTGCTAGTCTTAAGTTGGGCATTAAGACTAGTCAATTCATCATTCAATTTGGAAATTGTAACAAGGTGTTCACTACAAGCATCAATGTCAAAATCTTTACACCTATTGCAAATCGTAACATGTTCTACACAAGAGTTAGATTTACTAGCTATCTCTAACTTAGCATTCAAATCATCATTTATGCTCCTTAAGCTAGAAATTGTCTCATGGCAAGAAGATAGTTCACAAGAAAGCATTTCATTTCTTTTAACTTCTAAAGCATGAGATTTTTGTGCCTCTACAAATTTGTCATGCTCTTCATATAAAAGGTCCTCTTGTTTCTCTAAAAGTCTATCCTTTTCATTCAAGGCATCAATCAATTCATTGATCTTATCTATTTTAGTTCTATCCAATCCCTTGAACAAACTAGAGTAATCTATTTCTTCATCACTAGACTCATCATCACTAGAAGAATCATAAGTGGCATTGTTTCGATTACATACCTTCTTCTCCTTCGCCATGAGGCATGTGTGACGCTCGTTGGGGAAGAGGGATGATTTGTTGAAGGCGGTGGCGGCGAGCCCTTCATTATCGGAGTCGGATGACGAACAATCCGAGTCCCACTCCTTGCCAAGGTGTGCCTCGTCCTTAGCCTTCTTGTATGCCTTCTTCTTCTCCCTCTTGTTCCCCTGTTCCTGGTCACTATCATTATCGGGGCAGTTAGCGATAAAATGACCAATCTTACCACACTTGAAGCATGAGCGCTTCCCCTTTGTCTTGGTCTTGCTTGGCTGCCCCTTGTGACCCTTTAGCGCCGTCTTGAAGCGCTTGATGATGAGAGTCATCTCTTCATCATTAAGCCCTGCCGCCTCAACTTGTGCCACCTTGCTAGGTAGCGCCTCCTTGCTTCTTGTTGCCTTAAGAGCAAAGGGTTGAGGCTCATTGATTGGACCATTCAATGCGTCGTCCATGTATCTCGCCTCCTTGATCATCATTCGCCCGCTCACAAACTTCCCAAGAACTTCTTCGGGCGACATCTTGGTGTACCTAGGATTTTCACAAATATTGTTCACCAGATGTGGATCAAGTACAGTAAAGGACCTTAGCATTAGGCGAACGACGTCGTGGTCCGTCTATCGCGTGCTTCCGTAGCTCCTTATTTTGTTGATGAGGGTCTTGAGCCGGTTGTATGTTTGGGTTGGCTCCTCGCCCCTTATCATTGCAAATCTCCCGAGCTCGCCCTCTACCAACTCCATCTTGGTGAGCAAGGTGACGTCATTTCCCTCATGAGAGATCTTGAGGGTGTCCCAGATCTGCTTGGCATTGTCCAAGCCGCTCACCTTATGGTACTCGTCCCTGCACAAAGAGGCTAACAACACAGTAGTAGCTTGTGCATTTTTATGAATCTGTTCATTAATAAATATAGGACTATCCGAGCTATCAAATTTCATTCCATTCTCAACAATCTCCCATATACTTGGATGGAGAGAGAACAGGTGACTACGCATTTTGTGACTCCAAAATCCGTAGTCCTCCCCATCAAAGTGTGGAGGTTTGCCAAGAGGGATGGAAAGCAAATGTGCATTTGAGCTATGCGGAATACGAGAGTAATCGAAAGAAAAGTTCGAATTAACCGTCTTTCTTTTGTCGTAGTCGTTGTCGTCGTTGTCCTTTTGGGAAGAAGTGGACTCATCGCTGTCATCGTAGTAGACGATCTCCATGATGCGTCTTGTCTTCTTATTCTTCCCATCTATGCGTTTGTGGCCCGAGCCCGAGTCGTTAGGCTTGTCATCTTTGGGCTCGTTGACGAAGGACTCCTTCTCCTTATCATTGATCACAATCCCCTTGCCCTTAGGATCCATCTCTTCGGGCGGTTAGTCTCTTTCTTGAAGAGAACGGCTCTGATACCAATTGAGAGCACCTAGAGGGGGGTGAATAGGTGATCCTATGAAACTTGAAACTTAATCCACAAAAACTTGATTAGGCGTTAGCACAATAATGCCAAGTGGCTGGAGAGGAGTCTCAACAAAACACAATAATCACAAGAGATCAATCACAGAGATGGCACAGTGGTTTATCCTGTGGTTCGGCCAAGACCAACGCTTTCCTACTCCACGTTGTGGCGTCCCAACGGACGAGGGTTGCAATCAACCCCTCTCAAGCAGTCCAAAGACCCACTTGAATACCACGGTGTTTTGCTTGCTTTACTATATCCCGTTTGCGAGGAATCTCTACACTTTGGAGCCTCTCACCCTTACACTTAGATGATCACAAAGAAGCACGGAGTAAGGGAGGGATGAGCAACACACTCAAGACAAGAAATCACAGCAACACCACGCACACAAGTCGCAACAAGAGCTCGCAACACAACTCAATGAGTTCACAACTCAACTAGAGCTCTAATTGCTATCGCAAGGAATCAAAAGCGCGGAATCGATGTCTTAGTGCTTAGGAATGCTTAGAGAATGCTTGGTGTACTCCTCCATGCGCCTAGGGGACCTTTTTATAGCCTCAAGGCAGCTAGGAGCCGTTGAGAGCATTCCAGGAAGGCAATTCTTGCCTTCTGTCGCCTGGCGCACCGGACAGTCCGGTGCACCACCGGACACTGTCCGGTGCAGATTTCTTTCCTTCTCTGGCGAAGCCGACCGTTGGCGTCTTGGAGCCGTTGGCGCACCGGACACTGTCCGGTGCACACCGGACAGTCCGGTGCCCCCTCCCGACCGTTGGCTCGGCCATGTGTCTCGCGCGGATCGCGTAGTCGACCGTTGGCCCGGCCAACCGTTGGCTCACCGGACAGTCCGGTGCACACCGGACAGTCCGGTGAATTATAGCTGTACGCTGTTAAATCCTTCCCGAGAGCAGCAAGTTCGCCTGAGCCAGCCTGGCGCACCGGACACTGTCCGGTGCACCCAGATAGAGCTGGCTTTGGCTGAAACAAAGCTATCTCTCTCCAATTTGTTTTCTCCTGTTTCCAGCACTTAGACACAATACATTAGTCTTTAAAACAATGTACTAAGTCTGAGAAACATACCTTTTGACTTGATTTGCACTTTGTCCACCACCTTGCATATATTAACACTTAAGCACCTGTGTTGGCAATTAATCACCAAAATACTTAGAAATGGCCCAAGGGCACATTTCCCTTTCAACTACTCGAGGCACCACCCTTTGATGTTGTCCTTGAGGGGGATGTCGAGGTACTCTGTCTTCCTCCCACGACGCATCTCCAGACTGGCACCACCGACGAGCTGGTGCTGCCCCTCGGCCATCCCGGGCCGGCAATGATACAAATACTTCCAAAGGCCAAAATGGGGGAGAATCCCGAGGTAGGCCTCACACAGATGACAAAGATGGAAATTTACAGGATAGAATTAGGGTTCAAATGGGTCAAATTCAGATCATAGAAATCAAGGATGCCGCGGAAGAAGGGAGAAATGGGAAGAGCAAGGCCGCGGATAAGAAAAGGAACGTAGATGATGGACTCGTGGGTGTCCTCTGTCGGAACAGTGACCCCACGACAAATCTGCCAAGAGCAGAGCTCTTTTGGAAGTAAAACCCCAACATCAACAAGATGGAAAAGATCGGATTCTGAAACAACAGACATGTGGTTACCCGCGAATGGCAACTGACTGTTGGGGTCGATGGGAGGAATGATCGCCGCGACAGAACTTTGCCTCTTCCGTTTCGGCGCCATCGCAATCTTGCTGGCGGAACGAACAGGAGCAAGATCTCAGGGAAGCAGAGAGTGTTTCGAGGCGGAAAAGTGAAATTAGGGCATGGAAATCAAAATGCACGACGACGCGAGTATAAATGGGGTTTTCCTGGGTGAAGTGCTATTTCTAAAAAGTGCCAAGTCATCACTCGGGAAAGTAAAACTTCAGGCATCACTCGGTGTTACCTCTAAAAATGCCGGCAGTGTTAGACACCACTCGACGTTACCTCTAAAAACGCCGACAGTGTCAGGCACCACTCGGTGTTACCTCTAAAACGCCAGTAGTGTCAAGCACCACTCGGCGTTACCTCTAAAACGCCGGCAGTATCAAGCACCACTCGGCGTTACCTCTAAAACACCGACAGTGTCAAATATCATTTGGTGGTTACCTCTAAAATGCCGATAACATCAGTTATCGCCTGATGGTTACCTCTGAAACACTGGTGGAATTGAACATGACTCGGCTGTTACCTCTAAAACGACGATGTCATCAGCTATTGGTCGGCAATTATTTCTAAAAACGCCGGCAGCAGCAGACACGAAGACAAACTACCAAAATATGTACACAGAAAAAGCAGTAAAAGCAACCGAGGTTCTTCATTAGCTGAGGGAAGTTACACAAACTTAAAGACTGACTTATTATGAGTCAATCTTTCTTTCCCTTTTCCCTACATTACATTACCCTACTGTCGGCGTTTCGAGACAGGGGGGTCCCTAAGCCGACGAGTGAGTGTGCTGCGTGCCCCAGCCCAGATGGGTCGAGCGCGTGGGCGAGCGCGAAGGGGGGAGAGGCGAGGTGGCCGGAGCCGAGCGTGAGAGAGGTGGAAGTCCCGTGGCCTTCGTGTTCGTCCCGCGCCCAGGTCAGGTGCGCTTGCAGTAGGGGGGTTACAAGCGTCCACGCGGGTGGGGGAAGCGAGCGGCCCCAAGAGAGCGCCTGTCCCGTCCTCGGTCCCGCGCGGCCAACCTTCTCTGAGAAGGCCCTGGTCCTCCCTTTTATAGTCGTAAGGAGAGGATCCAGGTGTACAATGGGGATGTAGCAGAGTGCTACGTGTCTAGCGGAGGGAGAGCTAGCGCCCTAGGTACATGCCAATGTGGCAGCCGGAGAGATCTGGGCACCCTGCTGGCGTGATGTCGTGGCTGTCGGAGGTGCGGCGGAGCCTGATGGAGGGACAGCTGTTGGAGCGGTCGAGTCCCTGCTGACGTTGTCCTGCTTCCGTAAGAGAGCTGGGGGCCGCCGTCGTCATAGAGCTTGTGGAGCGCCATCATTGCCCCTCCGGCAGAGCTGGCCGGATGAGACGCCGGTCTTGTTCTCCGGGACCCGAGTCGATTCGGGGTAGGATGATGATGGCGCCTCCTGTTGACGTGGCGGTCTGTGCCCTAGGCAGGGCGACGTGGGGGTTCCTCCGAAGCCGAGATTGAGTCTGCCTTTTGTTGCCGTGGCCGAGCCCGAGCCAAGGGGTCGGGCGAGGCGGAAGTCGTTCGGCCGAGGCCAGGGCGGAGTCCGAGCCCTGGGGTCGGGCGAGGCGGAGTTTCGTCGTCTTCCGGGCGTTAGCCCGAGTCCGAGCCCTGAGGTCGGGCGGAGCGGAGTTCGCCGTCTTCCGGGTCTTAGCCCGAGTCCGAGCCCTGGGGTCGGGCGGAGCGGAGTTCGCCGTCTTCCGGGTCTTAGCCCGAGTCCGAGCCCTGGGGTCGGGCGGAGCGGAGTTCGCCGTCTTCCGGGTCTTAGCCCGAGTCCGAGCCCTGGGGTCGGGCGGAGCGGAGTTCGCCGTGGCGCCTTTGGCAAGGCCTGTCTGCCTGTCAGACTCACTCTGTCGAGTGGCACTGCAGTCGGAGTGGCGCAGGCGGCGCTGTCCTTCTGTCAGACTGGCTAGTGGAGCGATGGAGTGAGGGCGGTCACTCCGGCTCTGCCGGGGGCGCGTGTCAGGATAGAGGTGTCAGGCCACCTTTGCGTTAAATGTCCCTGCAATTTGGTCAGTCGGTGTGGCGATTTAGTCAAGGTTGCTTCTGAGCGAAGCCAAGGCCTCGGGCGAGCCGGTGATGTGTCCGCCATAAAAAGGGGGCCTCGGGCGAGACGGAAGTCTCTCGAGGTCGGCTGCCTTTGGCCGAGGCTAGGCTCGGGTGAAGCGTGATCGAGTCACTCGTGTGGACTGATCCCTGACTTAATCGTACCCATCAGGCCTTTGCAGCTTTATGCTGATGGGGGTTACCAGCTGAGAATTAGGCGTCTTGAGGGTACCCCTAATTATGGTCCCCGACAGTAGCCCCCGAGCCTCGAAGGGAGTGTTAGCACTCGCTTGGAGGCTTTTGTCGCACTTTTTTGCAAGGGGACCAGCCTTTCTCGGTTGCATTTCGTTCCGGCGGGTGCGCGCGAGCGCACCCGCCGGGTGTAGCCCCCGAGGCCTCGGAGGAGTGGTTACACTCCTTCGAGGTCTTAATACTTCGCTTAACGCTTCGGCTGGTCTGGTCGTTCCCTCATGCGAACTGGCCGTAGCCCGGGTGCACGGTCGGGGCCCAAACTCTCGGGCTGGTATGTTGACGCTGTCAACGATTCGGCCGGAGCCGGTTTTCGCGAGAGCATCCCCCGAGCCTCTGCACAGGGCGAGAGGACGATCAGGGACAGACTCGACTTTTTACATACGCCCCTACGTCGCCTTTCCGCAAGGAGGAGGGGGGGAGTGCGCCATGTTACCCTCGATGGGCACCGAACATGGTGTCTCCGGTGAGCTGCAAGCGGGTAATCCGAGTGGACGTCCGTGCCCCGTTCGTTGGGGGTCGGCTAGGGGCCCAGAGGCACGCCCAAAAGTACCTGCGGGTGATTTGCCGGACCCGGTCCCCTGGCGACGGGGTCCGAGGGCTCGATGCCTCCCTCCGATGGGATTCCGTTACAAGATCGTTCCCGCTGGTCTCGGAAATGTCCTAGGGTACCTCGGGAGCGCAGCCCGAGCCTCGGTTATGTATCGAACGTACCCCTGGTCATCCCTCGCTCGGTGTCTGAGGCGACTGTGAACCCTTCGGGGGCCAGCCTTCGAACCCCTGATCAGTAATGGGCGCGGAGCCCGAGTAGCCTGAGGCGGCCATGGAGCCCTTCGGGGGGCTGGCCTTCGAACCCCTGACCAGTAGTGGGTGTCGGGCCCACGCGATCTGAGGCGACTGTTGAACCCTTCGGGGGGCCAGCCTTCGAACCCCTGATCAGTAATGGGGGGCTCGGAGCCCGGTTCCTTCGCGGGGAAGGATCCCTTTCGGGGTATCCCCCTTTCCCGGTCCCTGTTGCAAGAGATAGAGAAAGAGGAAAACGGAAAAGGATACGAAATCGGACGACGTGGCGTACCTTTTCCGACGCGTTTATTACGGCGAAGGTGAAGCGTCGCGCGCTCCTCCTGCCAGAGGCGCCGCGTGTCCCGCCGCGGAGTTAATGCGACGGGGCGAGTGGTTGGCGGGGCGGCCGTTGCGCGCGTGCGGTCCGTTCGAGGAACGGGTCACGGGTGCACCGTCTCCACGCCGTGAGAGGAGGCTCTCTTGCTGCTTCAGGATGGGACGTGAGCCTGGCTGACGATGTGACCGCTGCGCCCGCCCGCCTGCCACCGCTATTACTGCCGGCCCACTTTCGGTCGCTTTGACCGACGCGCCAGTCTGGCGCTGTTGGGCCGCCTCGAGTCGTGGCATAGGATTCGCAACCGAAGAGGCGCGATGGTGGCACAAGTGGCGGTGCGGTTGCTTGCATGCAGCAACTGGTGCGCCGGTTGCTCGACGCGTGGGCCTGGGTTCCCAAGCTGGCGTGTCAGAAGTCGAAGAAGCGCGTCCATCTGGCGCGGTTGCATGCCGCCTGCATGGCTGCCCGCCCCTTCTGCCCGTTGGTCTGGGCGAAAATGGGGGGTCGCCTGTAACCGCTGGACGGTCGTGCGCACCACGCGCGGCGGTTTGGCTTCTTCTGCCCTGAGCCGGCTTGCATGACATGCGGGACCCAGCCCCCGAGTCGCAGGGGAGGGCCTTGGAGCGTGTTGGAGAAGACTCAGCCCGCGGCGCCTGGGGGCGCACGTAGGGAGAGTTGCCTTTAAAAGGAGGGAGACTCCTTTCGTAAGGCAACCATGTCTTCTTCCTCCCTTAAGCGTCGTGTCTTCCCATCTTCCAAGCCCCCGGATGGGGGGTTTCCGCCGCCTTTCCGCCTCCTTGTTGGAGGAACGCAACTCCATGGGAGTTGGTACCTCTCAGCCATCGTTCGGCTTCAAGGATTTTCATCAGGCAGCCTGGTTGCTCCCTTCCGCCGGTGGCCACCCAAGACGGTGACCTCCAGCTCCTGGATGGGGAGAGGCAAACCAGGCTGTGATCCCGCCCTCAGCATCGGGTGTGTTCGTCATCCTCGCTGGGGCGGGGGTCGAGGCGAGCCGGGGCTCTACCTCGCGTGCGGGTCGACGAACCACCTCCTCTTCCAGCTTCTGGTGGTGGCAATCGTCCTCCCGCGCTGCGACGGAGTCGTCCTCCAGTCATGCCGGGGAAGGCGAACTGTTGCTGTCCAGCTAGGATGCAACATTCCGTCTTCCCCCTCGCATTCGGGGCGAGGATGGCAGCGAGGATCTACCGGAGCGCTTGGGAGCGGCCCGCTCTTTGGCTTTGATGGCTTGTTCGCATCCCTTGAGTGGGACCGCGAACAAGAGCCTTCCGGTGACTGCGTTCACCTGGGGCCATGGCTGCCGCTGCAGAGGTCGCTGGCGAGCCTCCCGGCGTTCGTCGCCTCGCAGGCCCGAGGTCGCTCGTACCATCGAGGATGGGACCGGAGTCCCGTTTGTGATGGCACCTTGGATGCCAGCGAGTTTGTTCATTGCGGCTGTCGAGGCCTGAACGTGTATGTAATTTTGGCACGGAGCCATGTTTTTTCCTCATTTTCGAGCATTAAGTCTCGCCTGTTGATTACCTGAACCGCTTTACCAAGCATGAGTTGCCCCGTGTCAAGGTGACGGGTGAGGTATCCGTATCCCGGAGGCGTAGGAATCCCTCGGCCCGTTCGGCCTTGCTGTCTGGGGCTCCTCTAGCTTAGTTGAAGAGACCCCTCGGCCGCCCTTCGGTGGACCGAGGCCAGGGGTAGCGATATCAGTATGAACAGAGGCGGAGTTGGCTCGAGAATGGGAACCTGGTTGACCGGAGCCTAGCCGTGTTGTCCGTCAGCGGAGCCGACGCCAAAGTCGATCAGTCGAGGCCTCGGGTCGGGCTGGCGCCCTTGGAAGCCGGTTGACCGAGGCCCCAGGGGTAACCGGTTGAGCCGCCTGCTCGGGCCGGATTCCCGGAGGAGTCCCTGGACCGCGGCGCCGCCCGAGGCTGGGTCGGGCTTTGCTGAAGACGTCGTCGATGCCGAGGGTGCTACGGCTCCCTTCAGCGTGAAGACCCGAGCCTGCAAGATCAGATCATCTTGTAGCGTGTGCTTTCTGCGGCCGCCGAGGCCAGAAGAACACACCCTCGCCGCGCTTGCGAAGCTGCGTCTTTTTTCCTCTTGTTTCGAGCATCTGGACTCTGTCGATAACAGGGATGTTTGCGTGAGCGAGAGTTGCTTTTCGCGGAAGGGACGAGTGAGGTATCCGTATCCCAGGGGCGTGGGAATCCCTCGGCTCGGTCGGCCTTGCCGCTTACGCGTACTTTCACCCGTCCATGAGGCCCTGTCCCCGACTTAGCCGAGAAAGCTTGAAGGACTGCTTCGGCAGGAGAGCTTCCGAGCGTGATGACTCGTTCGGTCCACGGAGTCGCTTTATCCGAGCGCAAGTTACTTATCGCAGAAGGTGATGAGTGAGGTATCCGTATCCCGGAGGCGTAGGAGTCCCTCGGCTCGGTCAGCCTTGGCTGCTTACGTGTACCTCGTCGTTTCCAGGATCCGCTTCCCGAAGTAGTCAAGAAGCACGAAAGAAATCCTGCTAAAAAGAGATCCTTTTTCGAGGAAAAATTCGACGCAGAGGGGGTCTCCCCCCTTTTAGCCCCCGAGGGAGGGTCGGGCTTTGCCGAGGCTAGGCCGACCCTTCCTTGACGACTAAACTTTGCGTAGGTGCGAGGTATATGAACAACTTGAAAACATCTTAAGGGTAGAAGCGACGTAGCTGTTTGATGTTCCAAGCGTTGTCGTAGATCTCGCCTTGATTGTTGGCCAGCTTGTATGTTCCGGGCTTCAGAACTTTGGCGATGACGAATGGCCCTTCCCAGGGGGGCGTGAGCTTGTGCCTCCCTCGGGCGTCTTGCCGCAGCCGAAGCACCAGGTCGCCCACCTGGAGTTCTCGGGACCGGACCCCTCGGGCATGGTAGCGTCGCAGGGACTGTTGGTACCGCGCCGAGTGTAGTAAGGCCCTGTCTCGAGCTTCCTCCAGCTGGTCCAGCGATTCCTCTCGGCTGGCTTGGTTGCTTTGTTCGGTGTAGGCCCTCGCCCTCGGGGAGCCGTATTCCAGGTCAGTGGGCAAGATAGCTTCGGCCCCGTAGACCAGGAAAAACGGCGTGAAGCCCGTGGCACGACTCGGCGTCGTCCTTAGGCTCCAGACCACCGAGGGGAGTTCCTTCATCCATCGCTTGCCGAACTTGTTGAGGTCGTTGTAGATCCGAGGCTTGAGCCCTTGTAGAATCATGCCATTGGCACGCTCTACTTGCCCATTCGACATGGGATGAGCCACGGCGGCCCAGTCCACCCGGATATGGTGATCCTCGCAAAAATCCAAGATTTTTTTGCCGGTGAACTGGGTGCCGTTGTCGGTGATGATGGAGTTCGGGACCCCGAAGCGATGGATGATGTTGGTGAAGAATGCCACCGCCTGCTCGGACCTGATGCTGCTCAGAGGTCGGACCTCGATCCACTTGGAGAATTTGTCGATGGCGACCAGCAGGTGCGTGTAGCCCCCGGGCGCCTTCTGCAAGGGACCGACGAGGTCCAGACCCCATACAGCGAAGGGCCAGGTGATGGGTATTGTCTGCAGAGCCTGAGCGGGCAGGTGTGTCCGCTTCGCATAGAATTGGCACCCTTCGCAGGTGCGGACAATTCTAGTGGCATCAGCCACCGCCGTAGGCCAGTAGAAGCCTTGCCGGAAAGCATTTCCGACAAGGGCTCGGGGCGCTGCGTGGTGGCCGCAAGCCCCCGAGTGTACTTCTTGCAGCAGTTCCCGACCTTCGGCGATGGAGATGCACCGCTGGAGGATGCCCGAGGGGCTGCGATGGTAGAGCTCCTCTTCGTCGCCCAGCAAGACGAATGACTTGGCGCGTCGCGCTACCCGCCGAGCCTCGACTTGGTCGAGGGGTAGCTCTCCTCGACGGAGATATTGCAGGTACGGGGCCTGCCAATCTTGATCTGGTGTGGCCCCGCTCTCCCCTGCCTCGACGTTTAGTGCCCTGCCCTCGGAGCCCGAGGTACCCTCGGCTCAGCCCGAGGCGCCAACTGTCGGTGTTTCGAGACAGGGGGGTCCCTAAGCCGACGAGTGAGTGTGCTGCGTGCCCCAGCCCAGATGGGTCGAGCGCGTGGGCGAGCGCGAAGGGGGGAGAGGCGAGGTGGCCGGAGCCGAGCGTGAGAGAGGTGGAAGTCCCGCGGCCTTCGTGTTCGTCCCGCGCCCAGGTCAGGTGCGCTTGCAGTAGGGGGGTTACAAGCGTCCACGCGGGTGAGGGAAGCGAGCGGCCCCAAGAGAGCGCCTGTCCCGTCCTCGGTCCCGCGCGGCCAACCTCCTCTGAGAAGGCCCTGGTCCTCCCTTTTATAGTCGTAAGGAGAGGATCCAGGTGTACAATGGGGATGTAGCAGAGTGCTACGTGTCTAGCGGAGGGAGAGCTAGCGCCCTAGGTACATGCCGATGTGGCAGCCGGAGAGATCTGGGCACCCTGCTGGCGTGATGTCGTGGCTGTCGGAGGTGCGGCGGAGCCTGATGGAGGGACAGCTGTTGGAGCGGTCGAGTCCCTGCTGACGTTGTCCTGCTTTCGTAAGAGAGCTGGGGGCCGCCGTCGTCATAGAGCTTGTGGAGCGCCATCATTGCCCCTCCGGCAGAGCTGGCCGGATGAGACGTCGGTCTTGTTCTCCGTGACCCGAGTCGATTCGGGGTAGGATGATGATGGCGCCTCCTGTTGACGTGGCGGTCTGTGCCCTAGGCAGGGCGACGTGGGGGTTCCTCCGAAGCCGAGATTGAGTCTGCCTTTTGTTGCCGTGGCCGAGCCCGAGCCAAGGGGTCGGGCGAGGCGGAAGTCGTTCGGCCGAGGCCAGGGCGGAGTCCGAGCCCTGGGGTCGGGCGAGGCGGAGTTTCGTCGTCTTCCGGGCGTTAGCCCGAGTCCGAGCCCTGGGGTCGGGCGGAGCGGAGTTCGCCGTCTTCCGGGTCTTAGCCCGAGTCCGAGCCCTGGGGTCGGGCGGAGCGGAGTTCGCCGTCTTCCGGGTCTTAGCCCGAGTCCGAGCCCTGGGGTCGGGCGGAGCGGAGTTCGCCGTCTTCCGGGTCTTAGCCCGAGTCCGAGCCCTGGGGTCGGGCGGAGCGGAGTTCGCCGTCTTCCGGGTCTTAGCCCGAGGCCTTGGCTTCGCTCAGAAGCAACCTTGACTAAATCACCACACCGACTGACCAAATTACAGGGACATTTAACGCAAAGGTGGCCTGACACCTCTATCCTGACACGCGCCCCCGGCAGAGCCGAAGTGACCACACACCCGGCGGGTGTAGGCCTCTCGGCACTGGATGATCTCCCCCAGGGGGAAGGATGACACCACAGTTACCGGATGGGACTCGAAGTAGTGTCGCAGCTTCCGCCTTGTCAGGATCACAGCGTACAGCAGCTTTTGAACTTGTGGGTAGCGGATCTTAGTCTCGGACAGCACTTCGCTGATGAAGTAGACCGGCCTCTGAACGGGCAATGTATGCCCTTCCTCTTGCCTTTCGACTACAATCGCGGCGCTAACCACCTGAGTGGTCGCGGCGACGTAGACCAAGAGGGCTTCTCCGTCCGCCGGCGGCACCAAGACAGGCGCCTTTGTAAGGAGCGCCTTCAGGTTGCCGAGGGCTTCCTCGGCCTCAGGCGTCCAAGCGAAACATTCGGCCTTCCTTAAGAGGCGGTACAGAGGCAGACCTCTTTCGCCGAGGCGTGAGATGAAGCGGCTCAGGGCCGCGAGGCACCCCATGACCCTCTGTACCCCTTTTAAGTCCTTGATGGGTCCCATGCTGGTGATGGCCGCAATCTTCTCCGGGTTGGCTTCGATGCCTCGCTCGGAGACGATGAACCCTAGGAGCATGCCTCGGGGCACCCCGAAGACACACTTCTCAGGATTAAGCTTGACTCCTTTCGCCTTGAGACACCGGAATGTCACTTCAAGGTCGGAGAGGAGGTCGGAAGCCTTCCGCGTCTTGACTACGATGTCATCGACGTAGGCCTCGACTGTGCGACCGATGTGTTCGCCGAACACATGGTTCATGCACCGCTGGTACGTCGCGCCCGCATTCCTCAAACCGAACGGCATGGTGACATAGCAGTATATGCCGAACGGTGTGATGAAAGAAGTCGCGAGCTGGTCGGACTCTTTCATCCGGATCTGGTGATACCCTGAGTAGGCATCGAGGAAGGACAGGGTTTCGCACCCAGCAGTGGAATCCACGATTTGGTCGATGCGAGGCAGAGGGTAGGGAACCTTCGGACATGCTTTGTTGAGACCAGTGTAGTCTACACACATCCGCCATTTCCCCCCTTTCTTCCTCACAAGCACAGGGTTGGCAAGCCATTCGGGATGGAATACCTCTTTGATGAACCCTGCTGCCATTAGCTTGTGGATCTCTTCGCCAATCACTCTGCGCTTCTCCTCGTCGAATCGGCGCAGAGGTTGCCTGACGGGTCGGGCTCCGGCCCGAATATCCAGCGAGTGCTCGGCGACATCCCTCGGTATGCCGGGCATGTCCGAGGGACTCCACGCAAAGACGTCGGCGTTTGCGCGGAGAAAGTCGACGAGCACTGCTTCCTATTTGGGGTCGAGCCCGGAACCGATCCGGATCTGCTTGGTGGTGTCGCCACTGGGGTCGAGGGGGACGGCCTTGACCGTCTCCGCTGGCTCGAAGTTGCCGGTGTGGCGCTTCACGTCTGGCACCTCCTTGGAGAGGTTCTCCAGGTCGGCGATGAGGGCCTCGGACTCGGCGAGGGCCTCGGCGTACTCCACGCACTCCACGTCGCATTCGAACGCGTGTTTGTACGTGGGGCCGACGGTGATGACCCCGTTGGGGCCCGGCATCTTGAGCTTCAGGTAGGTGTAGTTGGGGACGGCCATGAACTTCGCGTAGCATGGCCTCCCTAGCACAGCGTGGTAGGTTCCTCGAAACCCGACCACTTCGAACGTCAGGGTCTCCCTTCGGAAGTTGGAGGGTGTCCCGAAGCAGACTGGGAGGTCGAGTCGCCCGAGGGGCTGGACGCGCCTCCCAGGGATGATCCCGTGGAAGGGCGCAGCGCCTGCTCGGACGGAGGACGGATCGACGCGCAGGAGCTTGAGGGTCTCGGCGTAGATGATGTTGAGGCAGCTGCCCCCGTCCATCAGGACCTTGGTGAGCCTGACGTCGCCGACAACGGGGTCGACGACGAGCGGGTATTTCCCCGGGCTCGGCACATGGTCGGGGTGGTCGGCCCGGTCGAAAGTGATGGGCTTGTCGGACCAGTCTAGGTAGACTGGCGCCGCCACCTTCACCGAGCAGACCTCCCGGCGCTCTTGCTTGCGATGCCGAGCCGAGGTATTCGCCGCATGCCCTCCATAGATCATGAAGCAGTCGCGGACTTCGGGGAACTCCCCTGCTGGGTGATCTTCGTTCTTGTCGTCGTCGCGGGCCCTGCCACCCTCGGCGGGTGGCCCGGCCCTGTGGAAATGACGCCGAAGCATAACGCACTCCTCGAGGGTGTGCTTGACGGGCCCCTGATGGTAGGGGTACGGCTCCTTGAGCATCTTGTCGAAGAGGTTTGCACCTCCGGGGGGCTTCCGAGGGTTCTTATACTCGGCGGCGGCGACAAGGTCCGCGTCGGCGGCGTCGCGTTTCGATTGCGACTTCTTCTTGCCTTTCTTCTTGGCGCCGCGCGGAGCAGACGCCTCGGGAGCTTCTTCCGATGGGCGGCCCTGGGGCTGCTTGTCCTTTCGGAAGATAGCCTCGACCGCCTCCTGGCCAGAGGCGAACTTGGTGGCGATGTCCATCAGCTCGCTCGCCCTGGTGGGGGTTTTGCGACCCAACTTGCTCACCAGGTCGCGGCAAGTGGTGCCGGCGAGGAACGCGCCGATGACATCCGAGTCGGTGATGTTGGGCAGCTCGGTGCGCTGCTTCGAGAATTGCCGGATGTAATCCCGGAGCGACTCCCCCGGCTGTTGCCGGCAGCTTCGAAGGTCCCAGGAATTCCCGGGGCGCACGTATGTGCCCTGGAAATTGCCAGCGAAGGCTTGGACAAAGTCGTCCCAGTTGGAAATCTGCCCCGGAGGCAGGTGCTCCAACCAGGCGCGAGCAGTGTCGGAGAGGAACAGGGGGAGGTTACGGATGATGAGGTTGTCGTCGTCCGTTCCACCCAGTTGGCAGGCAAGGCGGTAGTCCGCGAGCCACAGTTCCGGTCTCGTTTCCCCCGTGTACTTCGTGATAGTAGTTGGGGGTCGGAACCGGGTCGGGAATGGCGCCCGTCGGATGGCCCGACTGAAGGCCTGCGGACCGGGTGGCTCGGGCGAGGGACTCCGATCCTCCCCGCTGTCGTAGCGCCCCCCACGCCTGGGGTGGTAGCCTCGGCGCACCCTTTCGTCGAGGTGAGCCCGACGGTCGCGTCGATGGTGCTCGTTGCCGAGGTGGCCCGGGGCCGCAGGCGCGGTGTTGCGCGTGCGCCCGGTGTAGACCGAGGCTTCCCGCATGAATCGGGAAGTCGCGGCATGAGGTTCCGAGGGATATCCTTGCCTTCGGGATGCAGTGCTCTCGGCCCGCCGGGCCGCAGCGCCTTCCAGGAGATTCTTGAGTTCTCCCTGGATTCGCCGACCCTCGGTGGTTGACGGCTCCGGCATCGCGCGGATGAGCATTGCTGCGGTTGCCAGGTTCTGACCAACCCCGCTGGATGCAGGCGGCGGCCTGATCCTGACATCGTTGGCGACGCGGTGCTGGAGACCTTGGGGCAGATGATGTATTTCTCCGGCCAGGGGTTGGCCCACCCATGCCTGTCCGACGTCCCGACGGATCGGCTCAAGCGCTCCTGTTCCCTCGTTGAGCCTGGCCTGCGCCTCGCGGACTTGCTCGAGTTGTGGGTCGTAACCCCCCGCCGGAGCGGGGACCACAGCTAGCTCCCGTGGGATGTCGGCGCGAGGCACCGGCCTAGGGAGATCACCATCCTCCGGCATGCCAAGATGGTTGCCTTCGGTGGGATCCCCTAGCTCAATGTGGAAACATTCGCGGCTTGGGCCGCAGCTCTCGTCGCCAAGGCTGCGGCTTCCATCGGAACAGTCGGATAGGCAGTAGTCACATGCGGTCATGAAGTCCCGCACGGCACTGGGGTTGCCAAGTCCGGAGAAATCCCAACCGATGCTGGGATCGTCATCTTCCTCGGACCCAGAGGGCCCGTAGGTCGAGACGTCCGTCAGTCGGTCCCAAGGCGACCGCATACGGAACCTCAGTGGGGTTGCACTCGCCTCAATGAGAGCGCCCGCCAAAACGAGGTCGTTTGGCGGGTTGAGGCCGAGTCGAAATGACGCAAGATGGGAGTTAGTCGGTACCTTTTGGTCGACGAGGAGCGACGTAGTCACATCGGGGACTGGTTGCACCGTCATCTCTGGTTCGAGGGCGGCGTCCTGCAGGCTTTCCGCGAGCGCGCCGGCGTCGTCTTCTTGCTCAGGGTCAGCGTGCCGCGGGGGGACGGCGCTTGCCTCCGTCTTGAACGCGGGGTCGACGTCCGGCGTGCCTTCCGTCGGGGCGTCGGGGGCGTCGATTCGCTCGACGGCCGACGAAGCGCGGCCTCCCGTCCGGCCTTGACGGCCCCGCCTCCTCCTCCGTTGGCGGGGGAGAGAACGGAGCGAGCCCGAATGTTGCTCTTCCACCACGCGGGGAAGACATCGTCGATTCCGCCGCCGGCGGGCGGGTTGTCGGCCGCCATCGTCGTAGTCGCGCGGCGGTGGAAGGAGTATCATGTCATAGCTGCCGTCGAAGGACATGAACTCAAGAGTCCCGAAACGAAGCACCGTCCCGGGCCGGAGAGGTTGCTGGAGACTGCCCATCTGGAGCTTGACGGGGAGCTATTCGTCAGCACGCAGCGTGCCCCTACCTGGCGCGCCAACTGTCGGCGTTTCGAGACAGGGGGGTCCCTAAGCCGACGAGTGAGTGTGCTGCGTGCCCCAGCCCAGATGGGTCGAGCGCGTGGGCGAGCGCGAAGGGGGGAGAGGCGAGGTGGCCGGAGCCGAGCGTGAGAGAGGTGGAAGTCCCGCGGCCTTCGTGTTCGTCCCGCGCCCAGGTCAGGTGCGCTTGCAGTAGGGGGGTTACAAGCGTCCACGCGGGTGGGGGAAGCGAGCGGCCCCAAGAGAGCGCCTGTCCCGTCCTCGGTCCCGCGCGGCCAACCTTCTCTGAGAAGGCCCTGGTCCTCCCTTTTATAGTCGTAAGGAGAGGATCCAGGTGTACAATGGGGATGTAGCAGAGTGCTACGTGTCTAGCGGAGGGAGAGCTAGCGCCCTAGGTACATGCCAATGTGGCAGCCGGAGAGATCTGGGCACCCTGCTGGCGTGATGTCGTGGCTGTCGGAGGTGCGGCGGAGCCTGATGGAGGGACAGCTGTTGGAGCGGTCGAGTCCCTGCTGACGTTGTCCTGCTTCCGTAAGAGAGCTGGGGGCCGCCGTCGTCATAGAGCTTGTGGAGCGCCATCATTGCCCCTCCGGCAGAGCTGGCCGGATGAGACGCCGGTCTTGTTCTCCGGGACCCGAGTCGATTCGGGGTAGGATGATGATGGCGCCTCCTGTTGACGTGGCGGTCTGTGCCCTAGGCAGGGCGACGTGGGGGTTCCTCCGAAGCCGAGATTGAGTCTGCCTTTTGTTGCCGTGGCCGAGCCCGAGCCAAGGGGTCGGGCGAGGCGGAAGTCGTTCGGCCGAGGCCAGGGCGGAGTCCGAGCCCTGGGGTCGGGCGAGGCGGAGTTTCGTCGTCTTCCGGGCGTTAGCCCGAGTCCGAGCCCTGGGGTCGGGCGGAGCGGAGTTCGCCGTCTTCCGGGTCTTAGCCCGAGTCCGAGCCCTGGGGTCGGGCGGAGCGGAGTTCGCCGTCTTCCGGGTCTTAGCCCGAGTCCGAGCCCTGGGGTCGGGCGGAGCGGAGTTCGTCGTCTTCCGGGTCTTAGCCCGAGTCCGAGCCCTGGGGTCGGGCGGAGCGGAGTTCGCCGTCTTCCGGGTCTTAGCCCGAGTCCGAGCCCTGGGGTCGGGCGGAGCGGAGTTCGCCGTGGCGCCTTTGGCAAGGCCTGTCTGCCTGTCAGACTCACTCTGTCGAGTGGCACTGCAGTCGGAGTGGCGCAGGCGGCGCTGTCCTTCTGTCAGACTGGCTAGTGGAGCGGTGGAGTGACGGCGGTCACTCCGGCTCTGCCGGGGGCGCGTGTCAGGATAGAGGTGTCAGGCCACCTTTGCGTTAAATGTCCCTGCAATTTGGTCAGTCGGTGTGGCGATTTAGTCAAGGTTGCTTCTGAGCGAAGCCAAGGCCTCGGGCGAGCCGGTGATGTGTCCGCCATAAAAAGGGGGCCTCGGGCGAGACGGAAGTCTCTCGAGGTCGGCTGCCTTTGGCCGAGGCTAGGCTCGGGTGAAGCGTGATCGAGTCACTCGTGTGGACTGATCCCTGACTTAATCGTACCCATCAGGCCTTTGCAGCTTTATGCTGATGGGGGTTACCAGCTGAGAATTAGGCGTCTTGAGGGTACCCCTAATTATGGTCCCCGACACCTACACTACATTACTATGCTACTTATGCTACACTATACTACTAACTACTACTACATTATTCTACTACTACTACCACTACCACTAATTACCTATACTAATATTTAAGCCAGTGGCGCTTTGCCACTGGCCTTGTTGCTGCTGCTGCTGCTGTCGCCCCTGCCGCCATCGCCGCTGCCCTTGTCGTCGTCGCTGCCGCCATCGTCGCCGCCACTGTCGTCGCCTTCGTCGTCGCCGTCGCCGCCGCTCCCTTCCTCAAACGAGTCGGAAGAGTTCTCCTCGTCCGAGGAGACCTCCGACTCACCCGAGCCCTCGAGCCTGGCGCGCTCGACGGACCAGATGTACGTCCACACCTCGGCAGCTATCCCCTGGGAATCGTCTGAGTCATCAGACGACGCCGGGGGGAAGCATACTTCGGCGACCCCTCGGACTCGGAGGAAAACTCCTCCTCCGAGTACTCAGAATCGCCGAAGTCCTCCGACGGAGGACTCGGCTCGCGCTTCCTCTTGTCGCCGGAGCGCGCGGCGAACCTTGGCCCTTTTTATCCTTGCCCGTGATCGAACAGAGGAGAAGGAGTCAGGAAAGAAGAAACGGATGATCGAAGAGGTGAAGAGAACAACGGTGCAAGCAGGCTATTTATAGAGGGCAGAAGTGACCATCCACTTCCTACCACGCCCTCTGAACAGTCGCAAACATTCAATAAGCAATTCAAGCCGCCTGAAAATGAGTCAGGCAACAGACGCCACTTCGCGTAACACGACACCATTTGGACTAAGGTCAACTGCCCAAGCGATATGATTACGCCCCGCGGTCACGTCAAGTTACTACTCCAGGACAGTGTGCTAAACGCTCAGCATACCAAGATGTTCCTTGGTCACACCCATTGGGGGGACGGCCAGGAATTTCCAATAGATTTTCTAAACAATTCACATCTATACAGTATACACAATGAATGTATTGAGGCAGAAAGAAGATATCGGTAGAGATCAAAGGAAATCCAAATATAGCCATTGAACCGCAAGTCTAGTTAGCAGAAGTATTGAAGCACAGAGCAAGGTGAAGACCAGCCAAGAACCATCTACCAGACGTCCAATCCGTCACCGATCAAATAAATTTCAAACCTAACATGGCATTGGCATACCACATTGTTTGAATTCACAAGAGCATGGAGGAAGCAAAAATGCTGATTTCTAAAGCATGAGAAGAAGATAAAATGCTGATTTCTAAAGCATGAGACGAAGATAAAATGAAGCATGAGAAGAAGATAAAATGCTAATTTCTAAAGCATGAGACGAAAATAAAATGTTGAGTTCTAAAGCATGAGACGAAGACAAAATGTTGATTTCTAAAGCATGAGAAGAAGATAAAATGCTGATTTCTAAAACATAAGACAAAAATAAAATGCTGATTTCTAAAGCACGAGACGAAGATAAAATGTTGATCCCTAAAAGCATGAGATGAAGATCTTTGAGTGGATTATTTTCAGCAATCCACTCAAAGCTCGGGGGTGCACCCAATGAATCCTTAACTCCAAAGGACAGAATGCTGATCTCTAAAGCATAAGCTGATGATAGAGCACCGATTTCTGAGGCATGAAACGAAGATCATTGAATGTACCAAAGGAGGACAACAGAAGATTGTTTTTTACTGAGTCATTCAGAGTTCAGAAGCAACGTTCAACAGACGCATCCTCGAAGCGCCCATTGCCAAAATGAAAATCAGAACCACAAGCTGGACCTAGAATCTTTGGACCGATTATTTCAAAATCAACTCAAAGATTGGGGGCTTGTGGGGGACAGATATCCCCCGGGTCCACTAGAAGGCTAGAAGGCCTCGTGAAAGGCCTTGGGCCTATTGTTTCGCAAGGTCATCCCTTCGTGGGCCAGGGGAGAACCGCTGGTAGAACGGGCCGACACAGGGAATGAGCAAACGGAAGCCAAGGCGGCTCGCGGAGTTGTGAGTGTTATCCACAGCTCTGATCTGATTCTCCCGCGCGACTACCTTGGACATCGGAACTAAGTGAGAATAAGTCGGCAAGATTGTAGGAGGATAAGTTCGGTCGGTTCACTATTACTTAGGCATACATCATTATCGTACACGCATGTAAGTGCCCCACGGTCGGATATATAAGGCCTAGGGGGCACCCCATCAAAAAAAGGTCATTCATCAACCATCTACTTAGTTCTCTAGCACTATCAATACTAGAGAACTCCCTTGTAACCCACCACATAAAGATCCACACCAGAAAGTAGGGTATTACACCCCTCAAAGCGGCTCGAACCTGCAGAAAACCGCCTACTGTCTCTCGTGCGTCGCGCACGAACCATTAAGCTACAATCAGCAACACTGTCCTACCCAAAAGCACCTCGAGGGGTAACCCCGGGTGCGCGGCCGGGCTCAAAACACCGACAGGAAGAGATTCAATCTTGCAACCAAAGAGACCAGCAAGAAGCTCAGTTTTTTTACTGTCAGTGTTGATAGGAACTAAACATGATTTTGCGTAGTTGATTCTTAGCCCTGTTGAGAGGGCGTAACTCTCGAGCAAAGCTTTTAAGAAGAAAAGCCCCCTTTGTGAGGCTTTCATGACAATAATTGTATCATCATCATATTGTATAATTGGAAATCGAGCCCCATCTCTGGGTGGCAAGGGGGGAAAGTTGAAGGAGGCCAAGTTGATGAGCCTTGTTAATGATGCACTGTAACAGGTCTGCTACGAGAACAAAAAGCAGCGGTGAGAGAGGGTCTCCTTGCTTAACAGCCCTTTTTTGTTGTAAGTTATTCCCCGGGACTCCATTGAGCAGCACTGCAGATGTTGCTATAGAATATATCTCTGTGACCCAATTAATTCAATAATTAGGGAACCCAAGTTGCCTCATAATCATCTCGATGGTATTGTGTTCTATGGTGTCGAAGGCTTTCATAAAGTCAATCTTCAAGATAATGTATTCATGCTTTGATTTCTGACAATGATAAATGTACTCAAAGGCCCACGCCAAACAGTCTTGAATTGCTCTAGATTTAATAAACCCATATTGGTTAGTGTGGACCAAGGGTATAATAATCTTCTGGAGACTGTTTCCCATAAGCTTTGTGATGATTTTAAGTGCTGAACTGCTAAGGGAAATTGGTCTGTAGTTTCCAATAGTTGTTGGGTTGCTGACTTTGGGGATCAGGGTTATGAAAGAGTTGTTAAGAGCAGTCAACTGAACTTGGCCACTGAAAAATTTATCACACAATTGGTATATGTCATGATTAATGATTTCCCAACAACTCTTGTAAAAGGCACTGTTAAATTCGTCTGGACCAGGTGCTTTATTTGCTGGCATTTCCTTAACCACTTTGTCTATGCAGGTAATCCATGTTTCATTAATTCATTTCTCATCTTTCCATTTATGAAGTGCGGTTAGTTTTGTTCTAATGTAGGAGAATTATATTGATGACCCAATGAAATTTTTATTGGTAGAAAATTTTATCAAAAGTAAATTTAGAAACAGCCTTTATAAAACATTGGTTCGTGGTATCTGTTATTGCCTTATTGGCAGTGAATGGCCTGAAGAACACACCACATTTAAAGCTGAATAGACTTTTTTCAGCTTCTTGACATCTAATAGTGTGCTATGCTTTTTAGGTGTATCACTATTTGGAGCCCTTGGGTTTGTTCTCTATGGAGGAAGGTAACATTTTTTACTCCTTTTTGACATAACTAAGTGTTGCTATTCTCCTGAAAATCAAGAAACATTCTTTGCTCTCTTTAATGGGTGTTATGTGTGCAGCTCTATGATCTTACTATGCCATTTCCTTATAGAGTAGACCAAATGCCTTCTTTTGGTTAGATGGTAGTAGAGTTCTGACCAATTTTTTCCACTAAAAGATGCAGAGCAAGACTTCCATTCTGTAACCACTATTTTACAAGCATAATCAAAATGAGTAGAAGTGGTTTTCAATGCTAGCCATAGATCACTCATTGCTAGGATGCTGAAAACTAAAATTATGCATAAACATGGATTTGAACCATGGTTGTTGGCTCCAAACCCACATTCACAACCATAGCCAACAAAAAAATGCATATGTCTTTGTGTTCTATGATCTATATATACTCATGTATAAATGGAAACCGTGGCAACAAGAGTGATAGTCCATGCATGGGTTATTTCGTCTCAGATTATAGTTACTGTACTTGTAAGGCCAAATGCTTGTTTTTGTGTAGATATACTTCATGTCTTCTCTTCTTTGCCAATAAATCTTAATTTTATCAAGCACTTTCGGTTATCTGGGTGGAAAGTGTAGGTTCCCTACTAATTTGTTAATTTGCTAACTTGTATAAAATGTCTCTATTTTTGTGCCCTTACTTTGTGGCGTTTTCCCCAATCTCAGTAATATAAGGGCAAAACCAATTGTTCTGAACCCAGGGCTCTATCTGTCAAAGAAATTTGACCTTACTATATCAATTGGTGGTAATGGTATTTTAAGATTAGATCTTCCTGTCTTTAGTAACTTCTATATCTGTGTTATGGTTACTTTTGGTAGTCAATGAAAGATGTTGGTGCTTTCCTTTGTACATTAATCTCTTTGATGCCTAATTAATCAAGTGCCTGAAAGTTCAGGTATGATTCGTGTTGTGCTGACCTTACTGCTTGTGCCTCCTGCATGTTTACCCTTCACAAATATGGACTGGTCCACTCACATATACATTGATCTTGCTTGCTTCATTTTTTTGAAGTTCAAGGTTTTTGGCTCCTTGTTCCAATGCTCTCTGTTTTTTCTTTTATCCTTTTACACAGTATGATTGTTCCTGTGATGAATTGCATGTAAGTCAGCATATATCTTTATTCTTCTTTCTCTCATTCATTCTTTTTTTTAGAAAGCGCAGGAGAATTGCGCATCATTTTAATTAGAGAAGAAAAAGGTCCAAAATGGACCAAGGTACAAAGCCCTAAGCAAGCTCACTCAAAACAAAAAAACACACACACCACTCCCTAGACCCTGTGAAGGTTACGCGCAAGCACTAATCCAAAGCTCTGAAGATGCTTGGCACCAGCCGTAATCCAACACCCAATCTCATCAAGAAATACGCATCTGATAGAGCTTAGCGAAGGGGTCTCCCCATCAAAGACAGCCTTGTTGCGGTGGATCCATAAACACCAGGCCCCTAAAATGATGATGCTGTTCATGCCCTTTCTCTTGCTTTTATGTATCTTCTTACTTGTTTTTCGCCACCAATCAGCAAAGGAGATCTCATCTCTTGAGGGAGAGAGATTACCAACATTCAATCCAAATAGAATGGAATGCCAGAACTGTCTTGCAAAGACACATGAACACAAAATATGTTGTATGGTTTCCTGCTCTTGATCACAGAATAGGCAAGACACTGGGTGGTCCAGACCTCTCATCTCCAATCTATCTGAAGTCCAACATTTATTCCGAATGGCCAACCATAAGAAAAACTTGCACTTAGGGGGAGCCCAAGATTTCCAAAGCCTCTTCCAAGGTTCAAACGTAATAGCTCCCATAAATAAAGCCCTGTAACAAGACCTAGAAGAAAACTGACCAGAGGAAGTATGCATCCAGGTGTGAATATCCGCCTCCTGAGTTAACACAATATTGCTAACAACATCCCAAATCAGCAAAAATTGTTGGATCCCCATCCAGGAAAGAGGTGTCAAGATGTCACTGATCCATTGCTGTCCTTCAAGAGCCTGGGCCACTGTTCTAGTTGAGACAATAATTTTATCAACCTTGGAAACGACAACAGGAGCAAAATCATTGATGCAGCCGCCATTTATCCATCTATCAGTCCAAAATAAAGTGTTGTTTCCGTTGCCCACCGCAGTAATAACCGAAGCATGAAAGAACTTCCTGACCTGCAACGGCACAGGCAGCATAAGCCCATGCCAGGGCCTGTTTGAGTCTGTTTTCTCCAGCCACAGCCATTTAGCTTGTAGAGCCCAACTCTGATAATATAAATTTGGGACCCCAAGTCCACCAAATAGAAGCGGCCTTGTAACGACATCCCAAGAGACTAAACAATTACCTCCATTCACGTCCTTTCTGCCTCTCCATAAGAACCCTCTGCGAATCTTATCAATCGATTTGATCACCCAATTGGGAATACTCATGGCAATGAGGAGATAAATAGGGATGGCAGAGAGAACAAAACGCACCAACGTCGTCCTGCCAGCGAGATTAAGTAGCCGAGCCTTCCAATTGGGGAGTCTATCTGCTATCTTCTCAACCCAGTCCATAAGATCTGCCTTTCTGAGCTTTCTATCTGAAATTGGGAGACCCAAATAATTACAGGGGAAGGACGCCGAGCTGCAACGAAGAAGGTTGCAGCCCTGCTGCACAGCCTGGGCGCTACATTTAATTGGGATTGCGCAGCTTTTGTTCATATTACACACCAGTCCAGACGCTGAACCAAAGCAGTCCAATATTACCTTAACACAATTCAGATCTTCCACTATAGGTTTAACAAACAGAACCACATCGTCAGCATAAATAGAAATTCTGTTTCGGACATTCCCTTCCTGAAGGTTATGGAGCAGCCCCCTATCTTCAGCTAGCAGAAACAAACTGCTAAGGACGTCCATTATTAGCACAAATAGCATGGGGGAAAGAGGATCACCTTGGCGAAGCCCTCTCCGATGCCTAATAGGAAGACCAGGAGACCCATTTAGCAGCACTTGAGTGGAAGATGAAGCCAACAGATTCGAAATCAAATTTCGCCAAATATTTCCAAAGCCAAGGTGAGAAAGCACCTCAATGAGAAAAGCCCAAGAAACGGAGTCAAAAGCCATGGAGATGTCCAATTTTAAAAATAAACTTGAGACTCTTTTATTGTGAAGAGATTTAATAGCGTGTTGCACCATCATGTAATTATCATGAATCGATCTTCCTTTCACAAAAGCACTTTGGTTAGCAGCCACTAACTTCTGAAGATGGGGGCCGAGCCTATTAGCAAGCAACTTGGTAACCAATTTAGCGAAGCTGTGAATTAGGCTAATAGGCCGAAAATCCCTGGCTGACAAGGCATCCGTTTTTTTGGGGATAAGCACAATATATGCAGAATTCAGCAGCCCCAAATTATGAGCATTTCCAAAACGAAGATAGTCCAACGCAGCCATAATATCAGTCTTAATGATGTGCCAAGCAGATTTGTAAAACCTCCCAGTGAAACCATCAGGACCAGGCGCTTTATCATTGGGAAGGCTTGCAATCGTATCCTGAACCTCCCTTTCGGAGAAAGGAGATTCTAAATCACTTAGGTCAACTGGATCCCTGTGGCAATCTAGCAAATTAAGAGTGAAAGGTCTCTGGATTTCAGTCCCCAAAAGATCTGAAAAGAAATTATCCAACAGCTCCTGCATCTGGTCATGATTAGTCACAGTCCTGCCCTCATCCTCCAAATGAGAAATAAAGTTTCTCTTTTTTCTAAAGCAAGCCTGCATGTGGAAAAAACTTGTATTTGCATCCCCTTCCTTCAAATATTGTATCCGAGACCTTAACCGGGCAATTGTCCTCTGTAAAGAGGTTAGGACGAGACAATGTTGTTTCAGTTTTCGCAACAACCAAACCTCTTCTACAGCCAGGGTCCTAATATCCTGGGCAATCTCCAGTCTGTGCAACACCTCGCGAGCCATGCCCAATTGAGTCCCAACATTACCCACCGTTTTGTGCCCCCAAGACTGCAGTCTCTTGGACAATCTCTTCAGCTTCATGGACACTTTCTCAAGAGGACAGAAACAGTGGGCTGGCTGATTCCAGGAGGCAGCAACCTCCTCAAGGAACCCAGGGAGTTTAAGCCAAAAACTTTCAAAATGAAATCTGCGCTTCCCCCTAATATCCACCTTGAATTTGAGTGTCAAGGGACAGTGATCAGAGGCCACAGTGGCATTACTAAAGAGCATACAATCCGGAAAAAACTCTTCCCAGCTGTTAGTGCAGAAGACATGATCCAGCTTGACAAGGGTAGGATCTTCTCTCTGATTTGACCAGGTGAATCTCCTCCCACATAGCGGTATTTCCTTTAACTCCAGAGAGTTGATCCAGCTTCTGAAATCTCCCATCAAAGCTCGATTGATATTGGAATTATTTTTATCTTCTGCTCTATAAATCATGTTAAAATCCCCAGCAATGATCCATGGCCCTTCACATTCATTCCTGACCACACCGAGCTCCTGAAGAAAGGCAAGTTTGAGATTATCTTGATGAGGCCCATAAACCCCTGTGAACCACCAGAGTTGACCTGACCGCAACTGAAACTGAACTGACACCGAGAACTCCTTGATGACAGAAACTCCAGTGGAAAGGTTTATGTCGCGCCACGCTACCAGAATACCCCCTCTGGTTCCAATGGCGGGGCTGAAAATAAAATTACTAAAAGCCGACCCAAGAATTGTAATAATATCAAAATCAGAAATGGAAGACAGCTTGGTCTCTTGCAGGCACACAATAGAAGGCATAGTGTCAAGAACCAAAGATTTAATAGAGTCTCGCTTAGCACGATCGTTGAGACCCCTCACATTCCATATTAAAATACCATTTGAATCCATGAAAAAAATAAAAACAGCCAGCCCCACCAAACTGCATAGCTCAGGACTGCCCAGGTGGGGGCACCTCCCAGCCGAACAGGGCTGCCAGCGCAGTAATATGCTCTCTAGAAAGAGGTGAATCAAACAGCTTAGCATATCTTCTTGCATCTGTGAAGGAAATATTCTCTCTCTCGTCACAGAAACCCAGATGCTTGCACACCTTTGCAGCAGAGGGAGAGCCTAACTCAGGTGGTATCTTGGCCACCCTCCTGCTTCGCCTTAGGTTGAAGTTGCTAGGAATCAGCTTTCTCTTCCGTTTGACTGGTTGAATAGGTGCCGGTAGGATTCCATTGATCTGTTTTGTAATTCCATCTTTAAATTTCTGCAAAGGAGTAGAAGTTCCAATCTCCTCAGACTGTGCTATCTGAACCGGGATTTTTTTACGGACATAAACCTTGAAGCAGGGAGGTTTGGCCCTGATCTTGTAGTCCCATGAAGAAACCAGAAATCTTGACGCAGATTGCTCCTCCAAATTAAATGTTGAAACCAAAGGAACTACGGCATTCCCGGAAAAAGGCTCCAATGTTATATCAGCAGTCTTCCCACCGGTGGAAACAACAGAAACCCCACCTGAAGCAGGAAGGGGTCCGGTATTATCAATAAATGGCGCCCCTAACACAGGAGACGGGTGACAGCCAGGGAAGGAGGGAACAGGCGCCTGCAACTCATCAACCGAGGAATTCGGGAGAGGAGCGGCATCAACTGTTCCACCTCCCCCACCAGGAGTAATACGTGGTCCCAACCGTGCATGAACAGAGGTCCGGACCGAAGAGAACTGATGATCCGGAAAATGCTGCCTCTGCCGCTGATGTTTGCTATCCCGATCATCATCGTCATCTGGGGAGGAAAACAGAGGTTGTTCCTCAACCGGCAAAACAACAGGAGTAGTCACTTTCACTGAAATGGAGTAAATCAATGTGCGAGGGAAGCAGGATCCATCTTCTCCAATAGACGTCGGTTCTTCAACGTGGAGATCGCAGCGAGAAGGCAAGCAATCCATAGAGAAACCCCAAGCCTTCAGTTTCAGAACTGACAAATCCGACCCATCAACAGCACCCGGATGTAATCCCTGAACAATGCAGTGTCCACCGAGCAGATGCTCTGCCGTATCAATCCCCCAGAGGTGTGCTGGAATCCCGCCAAGTTCAATATCCATAAGCACAGGGAGGGCACCTCCACCAGAGGCCGACGCCTGACGAGACCACCTCCTAAGATGCAGCCGGAGGGGGGGTATGGAAATGGAATTTCCACCAGCCAAGGCGCGAACAGCGTGATCCACGGAGGGGAATAAAACCAGGTACGAGTTGGACGCAGCACGTCGGATTTGGAGCGCATCAGCCTCAAGACCATACTTCGAGGCGAGCGCCTCCAAAATCACGACGGCGCAGTCAGAACCCTCTTGGCCAAGAACATTGACGAACAGAGCACGATGAAATTCCTCCTCCGCCTGGTCGATCAACCTTGAACGCTTAAGAATAAACGAACGAGGGGGGTGCACCACCGAAGGCAAGGAAGATGAAGCCAACGATGAGCCCCGACCAGGTGCGCCTAAATCCTCCCGGTCCAATCTTCGGCGCCTCTGTCCACGGCGAGTGCGCTTCGTCTTCTTCATACCATCACCATCACCCCGCGAAACACCTTCCATATCGCAGAGAGAAACTTCCTCCGGGACGGCCTTCCTGGGAACTGGACGCCACACCAACACCTTCGTTGGGTGATGCAGAGTCCTCTTCCGACGTGGGCACTCGCGCACCCGATGCCCAGGCAGACGATAATGAAAGCACCGCACCAAACTGCCACAATCAGCCGCACGGTGGGACGGCGAGAAACAGTTGAAGCATTTCCCACGTAAATCAGCAGGAACAGGTCTGGGGAGACGCAGGGGAAGAGGGAGGCAGGGACTTCGGCGGCGACGTCCCACAACCTTCACCCATCCACCGTCACCATCATCAGCGCCGCAGGCAGTGAACCCTCCATCCACCAGCGCCTCCTTATACGAGCGACGAAAATCACTCCGGGAAGCAGCCGAAGGAAGATCCTGTTCACACCATCGCTGTGCTTTTGAACGGCCACCAGGAATATCGGCCACAGACTGGGCGGAGAGAGGAGAGGAGGCCGACGCCGGGGTAGCAGGTTGGGTGGCCGCCGGCCTTGGGAGGATGACCGGCGTGAGGCTGTGGGTTGGAGGGGCTGGGGCGTCGGCCGAAGGTGGAAGGGCAGGGGACGGGAGCGGAAGGGGCGGGAGAGGAAGGGACATCGCGTCAAACCATGGTCAGGGAGTTTGATTATATTCATTCTTTTTCGTCTACAGGTTCGCTCAATCTAGACAAAGTTTTTTTTTCCATCGACTTCACCAAGAAACAGTGTGAACAGGCTAGGCACCAACCAATTGCCAATTTTGATCTGCAAGGTTTAGACATTTTTATTAAAAAAAACTTCAGGGTTCAAACAAAAACAGGATGGAACAGGTTACCTTGATGTTCTGCCTTTTCAGATTTGAATAGGGAGAAATGCTGCTGTTTGCTGTATCTGTCTTATCCTTTACTCCCTGTCGGTGCTTCAGAGCTCCATATACACACCGCATTATTGTCGGAGAATGCACAATTGTTCCTTTGCATGGTTGCGTTTTTGTTGGATCCTTTTGGGGTGGTTGTTTTGCTGTGCTGTGCAGTATGGATTTCTTCTTCTATTTTTTTCTTGTGTGGAAGCTCAATGTCCATACACTATGATAGGATATTTGTATGATGACAAGGTTTAGATCCTTTTTTGGTCTATAGTTTCCTTAAGTTATTTCATTAGATTTCCATACTTCCCTGATTCCTGTCAGTATCTGTCATGTAGCCTGCAACTACGTGGGGGAAGATGTCTGTTTAAAATCTAATGTAATGATATAATATTTCTACTACTAATTGAAAGCAGCTAAACATGATGTTTTTATCGGTCTTTTATATTCATATTTTTACAAATTTGAACATCTCACAGAATATAGATTTGAGAAAGTTGTCCTTTCTAATGTGTGCATCTTCTGCCCTCGATTTGTTGAGATGTCCCCGTATCACGATTTATGCAAGAGACATTGATTTTCTTTGATTTTGGCTCTGAACATTTCAGACTATTTGTTGTACGCCAGAAATTCTATGAATTACTTGCCAATTGTATCCCACCCGAAAGTATTTTGAAGGTAACTTGATGCTTCTTCAGTGCTTTGTTTCATGCCCTCGAGTAGAAAGTTTTCCATTCACCAAAACAAAATCCCCTAGACTAAACCATTCTAAAATATCGATAATTCTCTGTCAATTTTCATATTCAAGAGAAAAAGCTACTGCTGGACTTCCTGTCCACATAGCTCATGGATCAACCACTGGACCTTCTAGAACTATTTTTTCTAAATATTTTTGAAAACAAAACACTAGTTATTAGAACCAAGGAATAACTCATCCATACTAGTGGATATACACTATAAGAATAGATTTTTAACTCTACACAGAGGTGTGCATTTTACTCACATGTCTGGTTTCCGGAGCCATCACCATCGAGGCCCTATTAATATTCCCAAAACCTAATTATCCCCGACATGGCATCAACTTGGCGATTACACCAAGAGAAATAAGGCCACCTCTTCGTCCAAAATCTAGGATGCAACATTTTCCTCCCGGTGCTCTCAAGCCTTCTAAAACCCTTAGGCTAGCTTATACAGGTTTAAATTAAGTGACTGCACATACAGTCTCGAGTGGTTGCACTTATGGAGTTAATCAAGCTGGAAAAAAACAAGTCAATCCTTATAGGAGATAAGATGGCCCTTCTTGCTCACACCTATATCGGTTGAGCCAAACATCTTTTGGGCCCTCTTAAACTAAAGAGTTTCAATCCTCTCGCACTAGGTAGTGTCTAGTGATAAACGCTCACTTTATTTTTGAAAATCATGTCTCTTTCTTTCACAAAACTCACATCATTTCCCAAATGATTTTTTAAAATAAATTATAAGAAGTTTTTACTAATTTAGCTACTTCCTAAAATAGATTTCACAAAAAGGAGTAGACTAGTCCAATAGACTCTGTAAATTCAGAACTCTGTATAACGAATGAAGCAGGCTATCCAAAAATAGAGAGCGAAGATGTAGGGATAGAGGGCTACTGAAATTGAAGAGCCATTTAAAAAGTTTATTGGAGAAGTTTTCTTCTAATACTAGCCAAATTTACCTTTACAAAACAGTCTAACTAGTCTCTTGGAGTTGCTCTAAGTATTTGATAACTGGCAACCTAGGGTTGAAACCTAATATGAGAGTAGGTGCGGTGTTGTGATATTGTTCAATATGGGGTAGAGATGCTTATTAGTGTTTTTGGGTAGATCGGAGGATAACCAATACTCTTGTAGCAGGTAGAGTGGAGTGACTGAGTGTGCTAGAATTTGCCACTGCTTGGGGTGTCGAAGGTGTAGAAAAGAAAAGGATAGCCCTTCGGGTAGGGTAGAGCTCAGGGTTATGAGAATAGTGGCAAAAAAATTATCTCAATTGAATTTCAAGAATAGAGAATTATGTGTGGGTCATGGACAATGGTATTTTTGGAGTTTTCTAGAATATAAAACTTGCTTAGGAAGAACATGGTTGGGTATGGGTGATTTAATAGAAACTAAGAAATAAGAACTTTCGAAATCGGAACTTGGCCAGGGAGATAAGGAATTTATACTCATAAGACTTCAAAAATGAAAAAAAATATTCCTAATCAAAATATTTAGAAAACAAAAAATATGAATGTATTTTTATGTTCTGGAGTAAAAATATTTTTAGGTTGTGCATGAGTATATGTTCATTTTGTGTCAATTGTTCTACAACATCAAATGAGACATGAACAGTTAGGCAGGACCTGGACAGGTGGGACATAGGTAGTTCTGAATGATGACAAAGTTTAGACGACCAACATGGATGCATAGAGCTTGATTTTAGATGAATTTAGGAAGAAAAATCATAGTTATTGGTGTTCGTATAACCGAGATATTGGTCCAGTAATTTTAGGCGAGCTAAAAAAGAAAAAAAAATGTGGCATCATGATAAACGGACGAACAAACAACGAATGAACAAAATAATGATAAAAGAACAAACTAACGAGGAACGAACGAGTGCTCGATTGCACACACAACTGCGGCGTGGTTGTAGTGTGGTTGCAATATTATTGTGGAAGCAAAATGAGAGGACAATCAAGGGATGGATTTGAATTGTCCATTGCCCCCTTTATTTATGCGTAAGGCCGCGCTTAGCGCGGGCTAAGAACATGATTAGTCGGTGATGACTGCAATTAATATTTTAACACACATATAGTTCATCGAATATTTTTTATAGTTGTGTATGTATGCAAAACTGACGTAAGTGGTGCAAGGAAGATTATCAAGAAAATATTTATAGAGATTTTAGAATAATTTTGAGGATGTTTTAGACTTTGGAGGAGTTTTTAGAGGCACATTTAGAAAAAACTGTTGGGAGAATTTTTTGTGTGGTAGGTTTGCGAGAAACATTTGAGATGAAAATATTTTCTCTAGAAGTTTCTCGGGATAAAAAAATATTTAGAGAATTATTGGTGAAATATCTAAGCAGTTTTTTGAGAAGGATTTGAGGGAATTGCTTGGTGTAGTTATAGAATGTTTTGGAACACTTTTTTGAGATAAAAATAGACCAATAAACTTTATTTATTGAAATCTTCTCATGCACATACTTTTGAAAAAAAAACAATTTTAAAACCTGTTTTGAATTTAGAACGAGTTTGAGAACTTTTTTAGGAGCGAATTTTTGGGGTATCACAGAGGGCGGTCGTGTGAGGTTGCGCGACGGACAATGTTGGGAGAGGGTGGACACGAGGCCTAAGCGATGGCCATGGTAGGGGAAGGAGAAGGCCAACCCTAGAGCATGGTGGAGGTGATCTATGAGGGCTAGCCATGAGGGCATTAGGAGGAAGTGGATGAAACACAGAAGAAATAAAACAAAAAAATGAATTGTTATGAGTTGTGTAATCGATGGGAGTGATGAGTAATTTCCACCAAACTTCATGAGGATGTATGAAAGTGGATTATGTGGAGCATACTTTGAGGTGCTCCAACAAAAAAACTAAGTCTAGCTCTCGATATTCACCAATTGATGGACTTGAATTTGGTGAAACTAGACCATTTAACATTTTTTATGGAGAGAAGCTTTTTGTGAATCTAAAGTTGAGAAAGTTGTCTCAAACAAGTCCTTAGATTTGTGCAGCAAGGCGAGGTGGGAAATTTTAAGGTGATGGGCCTTCTTCTACTGGGCTAGGTTGGGCTTGACTCTAGTGGAATCACATGATACAGAGCATTGTCGATACTGCAAATGTGTGCGGTGTAGCGAAAGGACATATAGCTGAATTCGCACTCCTTAGATTGAAGGCTCGGTCGTGTTTTATTATTGACGGCTCACAAATGATGAAATCATGTTTTCAGCTCATGTCATGGCTAAAAACTAAGCTCAGAAACATCAATTGTGATATTTGATACAACAGGATTCAGAAGTCAAAGTAATTCATATTTGGGATTTTATTTCATCACATAAATGAAAGAATCCATCCCCACACATCCAGGGAGCAAGATACAGAGTAAACTACCAACGTATTCTTGTATACCACAAGTGGAATCCCTGACTTTTCTAAAACTACCACTATAAGGACCAAAGAAATTCAGTCAGTTCCCATCCCATAGTATCCGTAACAGAAATAGGTGGATTCTAAAGAGACGAATCGTGGTGTTGTTAGAAGTCCTGCAGTGCTTTTGTATTCCTCTACTATGCACATGGGTAACGCAATGCCAAAGCCGCTGCATTCACCCGAGAAAGTGTAAAAATGGTGACATATATAATTCTAAATAAGGCATTCAGTGACAATGTCAACAGATTGGTTGACAGGTGAAGAAACTAAAATTTTCGAACAGTGAATCAAAGTATTGGCACAAATGAATTTAATTTCGTCAAGTTACGAGGTGGTTAATGAATCCAATAATTGTTGTGTTACTGTTTGGTATATATTTTTACATTACAATCTGCGATAAAGATTAGTTGTTCTGGATGCATTCTTCTACAGGAAGACATATGGGCGCAGGCACAAGAAGGAATCAGGTGAGTCCTATTTTCAGTGATTTCAATCAAGTAGTTTCCTGTTTCAGCTATAGCGGACAGTGGAGTTTCCTATTTCAATTATAGAAAGAAATAAGTAGATTTGGGTTTTATTAGAGGGTTTGTCCCCTGCCACCTATACTATAAAGGTTGGCTGGTAGTTTGTATTAGGGCATCGAAGAATAATACAGTTACTTCAACGGTGGCGCCTTCAACCGCCGGCGAAGATAGCCCTCCTCGCTGACCTTCTCCTCCACTCCTCATATTACTCCTCGCTGACCACCACGCCACAACATTAGCCCTTGCTATTGCTTGTTTCTATCGATGTTCCTCCACTTACCTATTGCTTGTTTCATATTAGCCCTTGCTTAATCTGCCTATGGATTCTAGGAGGAGCAGAACACTTAGCAAGGCTACTATAGGTTTTGGGGAAGGGGAGGGGGTTGGTTTTGGGACATTTGTGTCACCATACTTAATGTCTCCTTCCTAGAGATGGCCAAACGGGCCGCCCGGCACGGCACGGCCCGGGCCCGGTGAAGCCCGACCCGTTTTGGATCCGGCCCGCCAAGCACGGTTAGAAAACCGGGTCAGGCTTTCTAAGCACGCGGGCTCAATTTCCTGTCCGAGCCCGGCAGCACGAAAAAAGCGGGCCGAAAACGGGCTATGCGGGCCGGTAAGCACGTTTTAGTGTAAAAAAAGCGGGCTTAACGGGCTTAGAGGAAAACGGGCCGTGCCGGGCTAGCCCACCGTGCCTAGTTTCCTGTCCGAGCCCGGTCCGCTTATTCGTGTCGGGCCGGCCCGGGCCCGCATAGAACCGGGCCGTGCCGGGCTCGGACCGGGCCCAAACAGCGGGCTTCGTGCCGGGTTCGCGGGCCTCGTGCTTATTGGACATCTATAATCATTCCCTAGTGTGATGTACTTGTATATTTTAGCTCTTGCTGGCTCTCACCTTCTTTTTAATATAACAGGCAATTCTCTTGCCAGTTTTCAAAAAAAAATATTAGCCCTTGCTTCTAACCAACGTTTTCAAGTCGCCTGACTAATCGTGATTAATCGTCGAAGTTGGTTTGGAAAAATCATGATTAATCGTCCAAGTCGGCCAGTCAGAATGACCGCAAGTCGTCCGACTTGAAAACATTGCTTCTAACCAAACAAAACCATTTTTCGAATAGATGTTTGTGCACCCACAAAGAACCCAAAATCCAAGATGAGTCTTTCTGAACATGCAATGATCATTTGTTTAGAACTATTCTATAGTACACAATAAACATGTATACTACCATCAATATAAATAATACTATGATATCCCAAAGCAAATTATAAAATACAAAACTGCAATGAAAATTGGTTGGGATGGGGTAATAAGATCAGCATATTGCATGTTGGTTGAGAATTGAATAAACTAAAATTTCTAAGCAGTGAATGGAAATGTGGCAACTGGATTTTTTTCATGGACGGTTAAGATTCAGTAAGAATACAACACGGATCAGCTTATGCAAATCCAATAATTTCTATATTCAGAGAAAAAGACGGAAATCCCAAGATGAGCTATAAAAGAGTAAATTCAAAAGGGCCTAAAATTATTTCCATCAATCTATTCTCTGCATTTATAGCGCTTCAAATTAGTATCAATCGAACAAAGTATACTTTCTTTGTCAATCACATGTCAGCACATCATCCACGTACATGATTCGAATGAGAACCCTAAACCCCAAGAAGACTTGACTGTAATTCAGCAACAATATATTAAAATTACATAAAGTTTTGGAACGTCTCAATAGCAGACAATAGGCAAGTTTTTGTCGTCAGATCTACTGGACAAGTGAGTTGCAGCAACAAGTTTACTGATCTCTCACAACTAATTCAAAACTACAGAACAGGAGCAGGAGTGAGCATATGAGCAATGGTATACACTATAAGAATTAAAGCTAGTGTCTTTATGGTCATCGTCTGATCAACTGAACAACAATCATGAGATGTCAATCACATAACAAGCAAGTTCTACACAGAGTGCTGAAAAAGAAACTGCAAAGCTCTCACCTGGTGACATGGTGGTGAGGACAATGATCTCCATGTCGTGACGGTTGGAAGGCAGATCGATGATCAAAGGGGTCAGCCGCCCTTGGGAGCCGGCCCGCGTGCACAGCGTGATGCGGTGGATTGGTTCGTTGAGCAGCCTCCCTAGGTCGTCTCTCAGTCGCCACAAGGAGTCGCTGAACAAATCGTAGCTTCTCCTGGAGCGCGAATCGATGTTCCCGTAATTATCTGCCCGCATGTAGAAGATCCTCCGCCATAGAACCCTAAAAGTGGCATGCTGCTGCAAATGGTAGGAACCAAAACAAGCAGACAACACGTGTCGCAATGAGAAAAAAAATATTGAGACCGAGTTAACCAATCTTAATTGAGTCATTGCTATGTTGCAGGGATCTGATAAAACAAGAACCCCATTCTTTTATAAGACCACCTACATGCTAATGCTGTTTCTCGAATGATTGAAGTTTTTGAGCAATCCTAGTTAAGAACTACTACTCCCTAAAGCGAATCAAATGAAGAGGAGCAAAAGGTCGACAGAAACCACTCCGGCCAACACACTTTGGACTTTGAACTCATACCCTGTTATCAAAGGCAACGACTAATATGCAAACAATCATTAGGTGTAAGCGTGCAATCAGCTCTCTTAGTCGGTTGAATCTAGATCCAACCGTACATGTACTCGTGATTTGTTAGGGCTTTTTATAAAGCTACATGGGGGCGGTGGTGGGAGGATTTAAATGCTAAATATAGCATATGGTTAGATCTAGATCTAATGAACGAAAAGACCTGTTTGCACGCTTACATATAATAGCTACTTGAATATTAGTTGTTGCCGTTATCAAATATTTATCATCTGCTATTTTATTTTTCAATTAAAACATGATAAATAAAAAAGAACGGAGGTGAGGGAGTAGTAGTGAACTAGTGCTCTTGGCACGAAATGCACAAAGAATTGCATCATCGTCCGACGGAACTCAGTAACTGACAGCTTCAGTGGCAACAGAGGAAAATCTGGCGAAATGTACCAAGAATTGTGCCAAGGGGAGGAAGCAGGGGAATATAATCATCAAGTTTCAGTAGCAACGGTGTAAAAGGTTTGCGGAATCGACAGATTCCAAGAACTCTACTCAAATCAACGCGAATGACGGTGAGCTCACGTCAGTTAGGCGGTGAATGACGGGCGGTTCTGGTCTCGGGAATGGTCTCGACCTCCCAAAATGCCGCGCTGCCGCAACTGACGCGGTAAGCGCTGTCGACGACTAAGGCGTATCTGAAGGCGGAGGTGTTCGAGGGGCTGACGCTGAGGAGACGGTCACGGTGAGAGGCGTGGAGCATGACGACAATGACGTTGGTCACCGTATCAGCCTCCCAGAGGACGTCGTCCTGCTCCGTGGCCTCGTAGTCGCTCTGGACCGTGAGGTTTGCATGGTGACCGGTGTAGATCCGCGACGTCTCGGTCTCGCGTGAGAGAGCGAGGTACCGGCCGTAGGCGGCGCTGTGGAGGAGGATGTAGTCGCGGTCGTCTCGCCGGACCCGGTGCACCCACCACGCCGTGTGCAGGTAGGCGCGGTGCGGATTCATGGAGACGCCCACGCCGTCGTTCTCGGCGTGGAGGTACGTGTCGTGCACGAGGCTCCGCAGCCGCACGAGCGCCTGGTCGGGGAAGCACTCCATCGCCCGCGGTGGTGGTGCTTATCCTGCGGTGGCGGAGGCCGACGACGGCGACGGGGATGGGAGTTCGAGAGATGGTGCGAACTGCGGAGGACCGGGGAGCGCAGGTGTTCGTTGCGACGGTTAGTTTTGTGCATCGAGGGCCCGAGGCAGAGCGGGGTATTTGGACTTTTCAAGTTCGAAGAGGTCGCTCAATGCCAGCTGTCCACTTGCGAGTGGGGTCAGTCAGCCACTTAGCCATTGGTAGATACAGTACTCCTCCTGTGCAATATTAGTTGTGGTATAGCGATACGGTATCTAAAATACACGTATAACTTTGAGTAATATTTTTTTTTGTTAAAATACAAATAAACTCTTAATATATTTATATTTTTATAAAAATATTTGTTAAAACAAATCGGTGCATATAAATATTATGTTTTAAAACTACATAATAAAGTAGTTATTTATAGGCAAAATGCGGCAACGCCCGTACGAGCGGATGTGGCATGAGTGATATTGTAGCACACAAATCAAGGTTGAGTTTTCTTTTGCTTTTACATCGTATCATTTAATTAAAATATCGGACCAATTTAAGATTTATGTCCTTGGTATTTTTTCGAATAAAACAAAACACATTCGATATAATTGAACACCCGGTCATCCTAGAGATCCTCAAACAAAAAGGCTTTGGTCCCAAATGGATTCCTTGGATGAATATGATCATGAACTCCGGAACTTCTGCTATTTTATTGAATGGGGTGCTAGAGAAAACATTTCATTGTTGGAGAGAGGTCAGGCAGGGAGACCCGCTCTCGCCGCTCATGTTCGTCCTTGTAGCCGATCTTCTCCCATTCATATTTAAGAGGCAAATGATCTCGACCTTCTCAAACTACCATTGCAGCACAAATGTGGCCAAGACTTCCCCATCATTCAATATGACGATGATACGATACTGATCATGGAAGCATGCCCTAGACAGTTATTCTTCCTCAAAGTTATGCTCAACTCCTTTACAGATTCAACAGGGCTGAAGGTGAATTATCACAAATCCAACATTTATCCCATCAATATGTCTGCACAAAAATGGAAATTCTCTCAAAAATCTTCAACTGTCAGATTGGTACCTTTCTATTCACATATTTGGGTCTACCTATGGCCTATGGGGCTTATCAAGCTGAACCTCACAGCGTTCACACTGCTTATCCAAAAAAATGGGTGCAGATTAACCTCGGCATTAATGTTTTTGTCCCATGCAGGTTAACTCGGTCGTACTCAGCATTGCTCACCTTCTATTCGTGCGCTCTCAACCTACCTGCGCCACTGATTCTGCAAACTAACAAATGTAGAAGACATTGCCTATGAAGAGGCATTGATCATAATGCAAGGAAACCTCCACATGCAGCTTGGGAGATCACGTGTAAGCCAAAGAAATAGGGGGTCTGGGGGTCCTTAACCTCACAACTCAAAATGAGGCACTCCTTATGAAAACCGTGGACAAGTTCTTCAACAAGCACAATCTCCCGTGGGTGGACTAAGTCTGGGATAACCACTATCGATCGGGTATGCTCCCCTCGGTTTCCACAAAAAGGAGGTATTTCTGGTGGAACGGTGTGCTAAAATTGGTTTAGAAATTCAGAGATGTCACTACCATACAAGTTGGAAATAGCTGCTCGACCAGGATGTGGCAAGACGCCTGGGGCACTGGTGTTCAAATGCAGCTATTCCTAGAATTATACTCTTACGCGCGCGATAAAGACATCACCCTTTTACAAACCAAAACTCTCCCCAACCCTATGGATATGTTTGTGACACCAGTATCGGTGGAAGCCTATCAGTAGTTCCAAATTCTGTCAAGACACTCTGAACACCAATATCTTCTTTAAGGGCACGACCAATGGAAGTATGCCTAAGGTAGTAGGGGAGCAAAGAATAATCATCGAGTAAAATGTACAACCACATGATGGGGTCCTCAAATGCTAACCCGCTCTACATGTTCATGTGGAACTCTAAATGCCAGCCAAAACAGTAAATTTTCTTCTGGCTGCTCCTGCAAGGGAAGTTAAACACAAGGTCAATGCTCGAGAAAACGACACATGGATCTTGAATCTTACACGTGTGAGGATTGCATCCTCCAAAGAGATGAAACTCCAGCCAATCTCTTCCTCAGATGCAACTTTGCGAAAAGTTGCTAGAGTATAGTTGGTAGTATCCCCACAAACACCTCCAACATGCAGTTGGCCATCCTGTGGATGAAGCAACAACTAAACAACAAATGGAGACTGGAAACTATCATTATTATGTTGTGGTGTATATGGAAATGCAGGAATGGTTAGATATTTAAAAACATCTCGCCCACGACCTCCAACTACAATGAGGTCTTCAAGAAACAAAATGCTTCTTATAGGCCACAAACTTAAGAGAACGGTGGCCGATCTCTTAAGGCTCTTGGTTCAAAGCTTGTCAACTTTTTCAAGCTTAGAAGCACCTTCGTTTCTTAGTCCCCCCGACATGATCTTTTCCTCACGCGGTTAAGCGTTAGAACGAGGATTAGGCTCCGATACCAATTGAAAGTTGCCTAGAGGGGGGGTGAATAGGCAAGTTAAAACTTTTTCAACAAAAACTAGAAGCAAACTGGGTAAAACTGAATTGATCTCGAAATTCACCCAGTTAACTTTGGAAATGAGATGTTCTAAATGATCCACAGGGTTCAAAGTAGTAGATCAGAGAAGGGCACTTCTCAAAATCCACACACCAAAAAGATATAAACACTCTTCCACGGAATGGTGAGAGAACGAAGAACACTAACAAACACAATGAGCAAGAACACAAGAGACACAAGATTTATCCCGAGGTTCGGTCACACCACAAAAGGTGCCCTACTTCCTTGTTGAGGCGCCCACAAAGAGCCGGGTCTCTTTCAACCCTAATCCTCCCTTTGCCGACCACAAAGGTCAAGCCCACACAATAATCTTTGCTCAAACGAGCGGGTAATACAAACTTTCTTGTGGTCTTCCACAAGATTTGGAGACTCACAAGAGACACCTAGTCATCTAGGAGCTAGGAGCTCCAAGAGTAATGAATCCACAAAGAACTCGATGTAGTACCAAAGCTCGAATGAAGAAGAAGAGCAAGAGAGATTTAGAGATGAAGCACAAAACCGCAGCTCTCAAGCTCACTCAAAGATTTCTCTCCAAAGATTTGAAATGGGAGAGGCAAGAGATGTGTGAGAGAGAGAGGAAGGTGTTTCTTGGGTTAGAAATGGAGTTCAAATCGTGCTCCCTTCTGTGGGGAGAGAGGTAGGAGGTAGTATATATAGGTGGAGCTCAAAACTAGCCGTTGGGCAGAATTTTCTGCCCGAGACCGGTTGAACCGCCCCCTAGGGCGGTTGAACCGCCCCTGGCAGGCCTGACAGCCTGTCTACCAGTCTGACTGGCAGACTGACACGCAGACTGACCGCAGACTGATCAAAGTTGACCAGCACCGGTTGAACCGCCCAGGGGGGGCGGTTGAACCGCCCCTGACAGCTCCTGGCGACCTGTTTGCCAGTCTGACTGGCAGACTGCAGATCAGAGGTCAGAGAGGTCAGAGACCAGCTGAACTGCCCCTCAGGACCAGTTCAACCGGTCTTGACCAGTGAGTTTAGGAGAGAAAACCCCAGCTCAACTGCCCGGAGGCAAGTTCAGCTGGTGTATGGTCAAAGAGGTTCACAGCTGAAGTTGAGTTCAGCTGAAGTTGAGAAAGCTCAACTCAGCTGAAGTTCAGCTCAGCTGAAAAGCTCAGCTGCAGCTGAAGAAGCTCAACTCAGCTGAAGTCAAGTTCAGCTGGAAAGCTCAGCTGCAGTTGAAGAAGTTCAGCTGCTTTTCAGCAAGAACACTCTAGGTTTCTCAACCCTAACCACGGTCAACCATAGAACGTTAAAGAGATTTTTGCTTTTCAAAATAGCTTTTGAATAGAGAGATTTGAGCTTTGGCAAACACCAACCTTCTTTTTGGATCCCCTTTATAGTACGACGATTCCTATACTCAAGTTAAATAAAATATAATGAAGTAAACTCCTTGAGTCATTGGTGTCTCTTGTGTGATTTCTCCATGGCATTGCTTCATAAGGATCACAAACATCTTTGTCTCACCTTTTGAAGCAAACTCAAATCAAACCCTGTGACTTGTACCATATCACCTTATATGAGTTCAAATCATGGCTTCAAGTCACCTTACTGATGCATCAACATGTTATAACTCTTCATAGCTGATTAGTTCATCGACTTAGTGCAAGTACTCTCTTCTTCACCTTAGCCATGGTACCTCGGTCTACAAGCCGTCGCTTGGCCTTCACCTTCGCCTAGTTCCTCGAAGCCCTTTCCTTGCTATCTTCACCCTATCAAGCCATTCTTGAATCACATCATATTGAGCATCCATTAAGAGAATCATTTCTTCAATATTGTGAACCTTGCTTGAATGTCTTATAGATATAACTGTTAAGATTAATCAAGCTCTAGTTTGATTCTCATAGAAGCATATATGGACTGATAGTAATATGGTCAAGCCAATTCATGATTCCTCATATCTTATTCTCTTTGGCTTGACCAATCCTCTAAATCACTTTGTCCTCTATTCTGGTCATATGTATGTAGTGATTTCTCAGGTCTTGTCCATATATTCAAACCAATATAGAGATCATATTATATCCATTTGCATTGTCTCATTGGTTATTTAACCTCGTGTTGAACCTTTGTTCACTGATCATTATACACTATTCAAGTATGTTCATCATACTGAATTTCCTGTTCAACACTTAGCAAACTCGTTAGACCTTTAAATGTGTTGTTATCCAAATCACCAAAACTCACAAAAGGGATGAATGCACTTTCAATCTCCCCCTTTTTGGTGATTGATGACAACACATTTAAAGCTTACATAAGATTTGATAAATAAGATTTTAAATCCTATGATATAGTTTCCTCCCCCTAAATATGTGCATTTCAGAAAATAACACTTTTGTACTCAAATGCCAAAAGCACATATTTAGGTCAAAGTATAGACAACTTATATCATACTATTCATAGGGTGCAGTGTGTCATAAAATAAACGTGATGCTCATGACATGGTATGCACTTATCAACTTTCTTCATCTTATGTTTTTCTTATGACTTCCCCTTTTTGTTAATTATTTCTCCCCTTTTTAAAAGTCTCCTAACACTTAGTTACATAAGACTAAAGGTAAGCTTTAATGCACAATTTCTCCCCCTTTGTCATAAATCTCCAAAAAGGATACAAAGAATATAAAGGATAGAAATTATGATTAAGCGAGATGTGAACACACTATCATGAAAGGGATCCTTAGATGGCACAAAGGTAATGGATAAGTGTCATAAGTGATGTACCTTTGCGTTTTACCTTTTCAAGGGGTTTCCAGACTTGTGTTGGATTTAGAATTCATTTGCAAGCTCTTGTTGGCATAATTTTGACATAGGTCCAAGATATCAAATGAAGATTGTCATACTAACTGAAAGATAAATCTTGATACCTGGAGTCTAGATGTCACCTAGTATTTTCTTATCACAACAAGAGGCAACATGAAAATTGCACAAGTATGGATTATGCAACTAGTGATCATGTATGAAAAATATCAATTGAAAAACACCAATTGATACAATTTGATAGATAAATAGATCACTAATAGCATATTACACTAAGTTCTCCTCAAGTTTTAGTGCACACATATATATATGAATTCAATTGATATATGTTGAGAGTACTTATTTGCAACTTAAAGTACCATTGGCATAAAAGGAGTATCAATTGAACATAATCATGCAACATAAGAAACATGTGCACTATTTAATCAATTAAGTTCTAGACAGGAGAATTTATAAGCTATGCTACTTCAGACATTTGCAATCCAAAAGGATGTGATACATATTTACCAATTTTAGATGACGTTGGAGTAGCATATAAAAGAGAAACTCATTCTCTTATAAAATTTATAAAAGATACATTTATTCGAGCAAAGAATCTTTGATACCCATCAAAATTTGCAGTGGAAGTGATTGTCTTTGCCCGAAGATTCCTTTCTAATTTGAGACTACACACATAAGAGACTTGGAAATGAAGTTAGTCTCAAAGATTCAAATTATAGACCATTCTCCCCCTAAATGTGTGCATACAAGTGATGAATACTTGTTTACCTTATGCACTTTGACTTGTGAGGTCAGGGAATTAAGTTCTATAATTTGAACCTTGGTACAAATAAAGTATGAAAAATATGAAATTGCACCAATTTAAGGAATTACTCATAATCAAAAGGTATACTAATAGACATGATATGCAATATTTTAAGCCAAGATTCTTGATAAGTTAGCATGTTTGACTCATACCTCACTAAGATGACTTAAGACTAACTTATGATATCACCACAAGAGGTATTAATCAAATATCTAGAGATTCTTTAATCGTCACCACAAGTGCAACCTTATGATGTGACTTAAGATATTGCATATACATGCATACACTAGCATGTAAGAGCCTAGATACACAAATGTAATACAATAATTCATGGAGTGACACACCTTTGTTCTACGCCACATGGTCTCCATTATAATCATGAATTTCCATCTTAGCTTTTGATAGGCTTGACATTTCAAAGAGAAACTTATCCTCTTCACACGATCAAGAGAAACTCATTTTCATTTCTAGGAACCATTCATCCTCGTTTGATGTTCTCCAGGGTGTGAGACTACACAACATGAACTTGAAAGAAATCATTAGTCTCACAAGATATAGGCTAAACTCTCCCTCAATTTGTGCTTGCAAGAGTACACAAAGTATATTTATGCACATCAACAATACGAGGTTGAAGAAGATGTTTGCACTATATCTTGGTTGAACATAACATGCCTTCATAGATGATGAAAATAAACCTATTGAAAGTTTAAGAACTGAAAGTATATCAATTGAAATCCTGAAGGGTAAAGCATGCTGATATAAATCTCAAACCTCATAGTGAAGGATATCATATAAATATGTCACTACATCTTCATTATTTGGTTGACAAAAAAAACAAAAAAATAACTCCCTTCTTGAATCACTGTGATCTCTTTTCTCTTTACGATTTCATCCAACCAAGTGATCTTGAACTTCTTTCATCTTTTCTTGATTCGATCATACTTGATATGAGACCTATTGAAACTCAATGATTGAAAGAACCAAGACTCTTATATTTGTAGATTTTGAATTCATCTTCAAAGAACTTGGGAAGGCCTTGTTGAAACACTTAGAAAAGAGAGCATTAGAAACACAAGGGAGGGTTTCACAAATGATAATCCTTATATGTGGATGGAAAATGAATCATCATTCTTGAAACCCAAAAAGGATATACTAAATTCCTTTAAATTAGTGCACACATATAGTTGATGTCAAAGTTATATGCACTATTGAACATTTTATATTGCAAGGAAATTAACCTATACTATGGAACATCCCACTAAGGATAGAATACTAAAACAACTGAAGGAGAGGAAGTTTTCATACCTTGGCCTCTTATCAACTTCATCTTACTTTAGTTGAATAGTATCCTTTAAGCTTGTGGTTTATCCAATGTAAAACAAGCACCATCTCTTAACATAGATTTTCTATGGATAAACTCAACATAAGAGATGGCATTAGTAGCACAAGCACTAGTTTCTTATTTAGCAACCCTTTTATATGTGGGAGGCAAGCGAGTTGCTAAAATAGAGAAACCTCATAATATGGACTAAATTTCCTTGAACCCTCATGCACAATATATTTTGAATGACATGGATAATATGCATGGTTATTCAATGAAGCCTAGAGGGATGACTTAATCCATATTATTGTGTGTGTCTAATATAGAAGAATCAAATCCAAATTAACTAGATAGAGAATACGTCACATAATTTTGGATTGTTCACCATATGATAATATTCATTCAACTTCCAATTAGACCTTTATTTCATAATCAACAACTGATGTATATCCTCAAGTGCTTCTTTTCCCTTAGTGGCTACACAAGTCACAAAAGAGATAAGATTTGAAAATAATTTGCACTTGAGATTCAGTTGTTACCACCCTTGCTACTATCTCCAAAGATGATTTATACATTCATTATCGAGCACCCAACTTGATCCATTGAAGGAGTGATCCTGCAAAATAAGTTTAAGCCTCATATCTTGGTACCCAATTTGAATTGGGTCCTTTGAGATTAGTAGTAAGAGCCTTGAGTACCCACACAATCTTTATTGTGGCCTTTCTCTTTGTGTAGGCACCCACATATACTTGACAACCATCTTACATGGTTTCAAGTCAATATTTAATCACGTAGATGAAAACTAGAGTTAAGAGTAGGAGCCTTTTCTCCTTTTATTAATACATCATTGTGTTGCCTTCTTGATGATGAACCTACCTTGACTTTGGGTGCACCTAGCTTATCAAGGTTAGTCGCACAAGCATTCATATCATAAAGACAAGTTATGCATGGAATTTACAACATAGTGATCCAATCCTAGTGAAGCATATGGATACCGACTGAAGTAGATTTCTAAGATATCAACATAAGGGTTTCCAAAATTTAGAGAGTATGGATCACTAATTGTACCTTTTACAGTTTAAAATCATATCCATGTTAGTGCATATGTATGTGATGAATATCAGCAAAAGGAATTCTTATGCACTTTTAGATTTAACGATAAGGAAATTTTAAACTGCATCAAGAGTAGCTATTTAGAAAACAAAGATTACAATCCATATGAATGAGATACAAATTTACCATTTTGGATTGTCTTAGTATAACTAACTCAAGGGAAACTTATTCTTTACGACACAAGATATATAATGTTCTCCCACTAGATATGTGCATCAAGTATTTGAATGACTTACCACATGCACTTTCAATTCAGTTAAGAGACTCATGAGGAGTACATTACATATATTGTTCAAGGCATGATAAATTTGCAATGAATTAACTTATGCCTAAGAATACTTACCACCATATAGAACGTACCATTTGTTATACCAATTTGACAGATCTTACTATCTGTGGTGGTGTCAACTTAGTATTCTTCTTTTCATCATTTGTGGAGACCTCCTTTTTTTGTTATCTCCTTTTCCTTTTAAAACTAGTTGATAAAACACTTTGAAAAGAGGTATTAGTAGTCCAAGGAAGTATTTAATGAATGATGATATCTATATATGAATGGCAAACAAACCATCATTTATGAGACATAAAGGCATAAATTAAATTCCTTTTAAATTAATGCACATGGATGAGTGAATTAATATTATGCACCAATTTACAAATTTAAGCCAAAAAGAATTTAACTTTCATATTGACATTTTTTTCTTCATAAAATAGATTATTACCAATTGAAAGAATGCCACTTGAAAGGAACAATTATTGGTCACATACCAAATGAAACAGTAAAAGTCTACAAAAATAAAGCTGAAAAGGTACTGCACAGGTTTCTGAAAAGGTGACCTGACGCGACAAAAAAATGACTGAAAAAGTGCTGCAAAAGGTGACCTGACGCCTGAAAAAAAAAGGTACTGGCGCAGTCTGAAAAGGCGTCTGAAAAAGGGGGCTGACGCTGTCAGTCAAACGGTCAGACTGACGGGCGCCAGCGGCTCAGACTGCACCAGACCGGTTCAACCGGTCCTGGACACCGGTTCAACCGGTTTCAGCCAGGGGGTTTCCTGGTGAATACCAGCCGAGCTGAAGTTCAACTCAGAAGTTCAGCTGGTCTCCCCAGCTGAACTAGAAAGTTCAGCTAGTCAAACCAGTTGAGCTTGGAATGAATTTTAAAATAATTTTTTCACAATAAACCTCATTTCAAATTTTAAAATGTACGCATAGATTGAATGGCACACTCCATTTGAGAAACACATTCTCATGTTGAAAAACTACATAAGTCACTTAGATAAAAACATTAGTCTCACAACTCTAGTCATATAGAGAATTTCCCTTTTGGTAAGTGCTTTAAGAATTTGAATTTCTTACTTAGCACTCTATTCATTTAAGAACATGGGATAATACTCTTTATGTCTAGGTTATGGCAATAATATGATGAATAACTTGAAATATGCCACAAGATACATACAATCAATTTAGAGCATGTAGATTGTCACAATATAAAAATATGAAGTTGCAATCTACCATATAATTAGATCCTTTCCAAAGCAAGGTAAAATCTTTTAAGTTCATTCTCAAGTGCTTCATTTTTCCTATGTGGCTACAAAAGACACAAAGGAATATACCAATTAAAAGCAATGTGCACTTAAGAGTTAGTTGTTACCATCCTTTGGATATCACTTGGTTGTAGGCCTTTTGCTTGATTCCTACAAAGGTTAATCCTTATTCCCTACAACACAAGTTCTTGCTAGAGAAGAATATGAAGTTAGTGATATAACAACTCAATTCATCTTTGGGTCAATCTTAAATGATATACAATGTAAGATTGATAGCTTGAGATAAGAATTGAGTTAAACCGCTCGAGCACCCCAAAGCTTCATATCATCTCTGGGTACCTGCAAAACTTATTAAGTACATTTTGGTACCCATCTCATGATAGGTCCATCAAGGTTAGCCAATAAGGACTTAGGCACCCAAATAGCCTTGGTCCTAGAATGTGGTGAACTCATCACCTTTCTAGCACAAGAGTCAAATTTGGGTCTCCTAAGCATATTTGAATGTATTGACAAGTTAGGCTTAGGAGTTTTACCCTTTGGACAAACCTTGAATAGATGACCTTTTTCACGGCAATTGTAGCTAATGTGATGCTTGTCCTTGCAATGCATTTGCCTTTTGCTTTCATCTTTCTTGATGGTCATCTTTTTTGATCGTGCAAGGTCTTGATTCTTCATGTGGGGGCATGAATCAATTTCATGACCCTTCTCCTTGCATCCATAGCACCTTCTATCGCTTCTCTTTGATCTTTCTTTGTTGAAGCACATAGGTACATTGTTAGAGCAAATAGTATGAGCATTAATTTTCTTACCATGAACTTTGCTCATGCCCTTCTTGGAAAGCTTGGTATTCTTTTGAAGGGGTTTTGTGCATGCTACGGTTGTCCCCTTCTCAAGCTTTTTCACCATATTATCACGGTTCTCTTGAGAAGGTTGAGCATGACACTTTCCCTTCAATTGAATCAAGCTCCTTCTTAGCCTCTCATTTTCTTCCTTGAGCTCTTTATTTTCTTGTGTGATAGAAATATCACAAATTCCTGAAATTTCTAGCTCAATGGAAGATTGGCTTTCTTGAGAGCAACATTTGTTAGCACATGATAATATAGTTTCTACTTACGTACATGTGCATATGTGAGGTTGGTATGATTTTATATTAGTTAGCACAACCTCATGAGCCATTTCTAACATGATATGTGAATCCATAAATTTATTATGAGAGCACACAAGCATATCATGTTTTTCTTGCAAAGCTAGATTTTCAATATTTAGCCTTTCTATCGTGTTCTTGAACATAGCATTTTTATTTTCTAATTGAGCAATATATGATGAATGATTAATAGCTTTAATTTGCTCAATTGAAACGTATTCATACCTTTGGACCAAATCATCATGAGAGCACTTTAGCTTCTCATGCTCTTTGGTCAACTTCTCTAAGTCTTCGATTTTTCTGATGAGGAAGTCTTCTTGCTTATGAAGCATTTCTTTTTGTTCTTCCGCTCTTTTCATGAGTTTGAGCAAGCTCATCCGATGTTTCTTGCTTAGCTGAGCGAAGAATTGTTGAAGATCATCCTCATCTTCACTATCACTTTCTTGCTCCTCCTCATCCTCACTTTCGCTTTCACTGTCACTCCCATTAGCAATAAAGCACATATGAGAAGTGGATTTGAAAGACGAACCTTGTGAAGAGGTGGATTCGTCGTTTGGTCTCCATCGATCATTTTCTTCTTCTTCAATCTTGTTCTTCGCCTCATCTTCCTTCATTTTGAGGAACATCCTTTCGGCGATTTTCATGGCAAGATCTATTGCCCTAGGATCAACATCTGCACCAAAAGATAAAGTCGAGGCAACCTCAACTTTTTCAAGCTTAGAAGCACCTTCGTTTCTTAGTCCCCCCGACATGATCTTTTCCTCACGCGGTTAAGCGTTAGAACGAGGATTAGGCTCCGATACCAATTGAAAGTTGCCTAGAGGGGGGGGGTGAATAGGCAAGTTAAAACTTTTTCAACAAAAACTAGAAGCAAACTGGGTAAAACTGAATTGATCTCGAAATTCACCCAGTTAACTTTGGAAATGAGATGTTCTAAATGATCCACAGGGTTCAAAGTAGTAGATCAGAGAAGGGCACTTCTCAAAATCCACACACCAAAAAGATATAAACACTCTTCCACGGAATGGTGAGAGAACGAAGAACACTAACAAACACAATGAGCAAGAACACAAGAGACACAAGATTTATCCCGAGGTTCGGTCACACCACAAAAGGTGCCCTACTTCCTTGTTGAGGCACCCACAAAGAGCCGGGTCTCTTTCAACCCTAATCCTCCCTTTGCCGACCACAAAGGTCAAGCCCACACAATAATCTTTGCTCAAACGAGCGGGTAATACAAACTTTCTTGTGGTCTTCCACAAGATTTGGAGACTCACAAGAGACACCTAGTCGTCTAGGAGCTAGGAGCTCCAAGAGTAATGAATCCACAAAGAACTCGATGTAGTACCAAAGCTCGAATGAAGAAGAAGAGCAAGAGAGATTTAGAGATGAAGCACAAAACCGCAGCTCTCAAGCTCACTCAAAGATTTCTCTCCAAAGATTTGAAATGGGAGAGGCAAGAGATGTGTGTGAGAGAGAGGAAGGTGTTTCTTGGGTTAGAAATGGAGTTCAAATCGTGCTCCCTTCTGTGGGGAGAGAGGTAGGAGGTAGTATATATAGGTGGAGCTCAAAACTAGCCGTTGGGCAGAATTTTCTGCCCAAGACCGGTTGAACCACCCCCTAGGGCGGTTGAACCGCCCCTAGCAGGCCTGGCAGCCTGTCTGCCAGTCTGACTGGCAGACTGATGCGCAGACTGACTGCAGACTGATCAAAGTTGACCAACACCGGTTGAACCGCCCAGGGGGGGCGGTTGAACCGCCCCTGACAGCTCCTGGCGACCTGTTTGCCAGTCTGACTGGCAGACTGCAGATCAGAGGTCAGAGAGGTCAGAGACCAGCTGAACTGCCCCTCAGGACCAGTTCAACCGGTCTTGACCAGTGAGTTTAGGAGAGAAAACCCCAGCTCAACTGCCCGGAGGCAAGTTCAGCTGGTGTATGGTCAAAGAGGTTCACAGCTGAAGTTGAGTTCAGCTGAAGTTGAGAAAGCTCAACTCAGCTGAAGTTCAGCTCAGCTGAAAAGCTCAGCTGCAGCTGAAGAAGCTCAACTCAGCTGAAGTCAAGTTCAGCTGGAAAGCTCAGCTGCAGTTGAAGAAGTTCAGCTGCTTTTCAGCAAGAACACTCTAGGTTTCTCAACCCTAACCACGGTCAACCATAGAACGTTAAAGAGATTTTTGCTTTTCAAAATAGCTTTTGAATAGAGAGATTTGAGCTTTGGCAAACACCAACCTTCTTTTTGGATCCCCCTTTATAGTACGACGATTCCTATACTCAAGTTAAATAAAATATAATGAAGTAAACTCCTTGAGTCATTGGTGTCTCTTGTGTGATTTCTCCATGGCATTGCTTCATAAGGATCACAAACATCTTTGTCTCACCTTTTGAAGCAAACTCAAATCAAACCCTGTGACTTGTACCATATCACCTTATATGAGTTCAAATCATGGCTTCAAGTCACCTTACTGATGCATCAACATGTTATAACTCTTCATAGCTGATTAGTTCATCGACTTAGTGCAAGTACTCCCTTCTTCACCTTAGCCATGGTACCTCGGTCTACAAGCCGTTGCTTGGCCTTCACCTTCGCCTAGTTCCTCGAAGCCCTTTCCTTGCTATCTTCACCCTATCAAGCCATTCTTGAATCACATCATATTGAGCATCCATTAAGAGAATCATTTCTTCAATATTGTGAACTTTGCTTGAATGTCTTCTAGATATAACTGTTAAGATTAATCAAGCTCTAGTTTGATTCTCATAGAAGCATATATGGACTGATAGTAATATGGTCAAGCCAATTCACGATTCCTCATATCTTATTCTCTTTGGCTTGACCAATCCTCTAAATCACTTTGTCCTCTATTCTGGTCATATGTATGTAGTGATTTCTCAGGTCTTGTCCATATATTCAAACCAATATAGAGATCATATTATATCCATTTGCATTGTCTCATTGGTTATTTAACCTCGTGTTGAACCTTTGTTCACTGATCATTATACACTATTCAAGTATGTTCATCATACTGAATTTCCTGTTCAACACTTAGCAAACTCGTTAGACCTTTAAATGTGTTGTTATCCAAATCACCAAAACTCACAAAAGGGATGAATGCACTTTCACTTCACTACGAACATTTTGTAAATATGTAATTATCATTAAAAGAATAAAAGAACATTGTAGGGCCCTCCCCTACAGTAATTTTATCAAAAAATATTTATTTATTTTGTCTGGTCTACATTCTGATGCAGTCTACCAAACACAATTGTGTATAACCTGCATGAATCTCAACAAGCAACCAAACAAAAATCGCTTGTATGAACTCACCCTAGTTCTACCCATACTGGCTACTAGTAGGGCTGGGAAAAAAGCTCGGGCTCGGCGAGCTGGATTGAGCTCGTCGCGGCTCGGTCAGGCTCGAGCCGGCTCGCGAGCTGCCGGCGAGCCGAGCCGAGCCGGTTTAGCGAGCTCGACAAAATCCCGAGCCGAGCCGAGCCAGCTCGCACAAGCTCGTGAGCCGGCTCGCGAGCCAAGCCCAACAGTAACAGCGTAAGTGCGGCCCAATAGGCCCACAGCGTAAGTGCGGCCCAATAGGCCCACAGCGTAAGTGCTGAACTCTGAAACGCCTAATGCCTAAAGCTCAAGCGGTCAAGGCGTCAAGCCGCCCCGCCCAAACCACCTAACCCTAATAGCTCGTGCTCGGCGGCGGTGCCTCGGCGGACGGTGGTGCTCCACTGCTCCTCAGTCCTCAGCTCCACGGCGGTGCTCCACTGCTCCTCGGCAGGCGCTCGTGCTCGGCGGCGCCCGACGCTCGTGCTCGGCGGGGCTCGTGCTCAGCGGCTGGCGCGAGCGCGATCGTGAGTCCGCGAGACCGCGACCGCAACCGCTGACGCCCTGACGGAGTGAAGGCTGACGAGTGACGACGCCAGGCGGGCGCTACCGCGAGTCCACACCGCGACTGCCGCTGGCCCGCTGTGCGGTCGTGCTGCTGCTGCCGTGCGGTCCGACGTTCTGTAGACGGCGCCCCGCCACGCTACATGATGATGAGGATGACATGGAGACAATCTCATTTCCAAAAAGCTTTGTGCAAAGCAACTAGTAATAGTACTTGTGTATATTTGTACTTGTACCATTATGGCTTGTAGTTGTAGACTTCTAGCCTTGTAAGATGCTTATGTATATTTGTTTCCTTGTTCAGGTGTGTAATGATAATGAAAGTGCTGGACTGCTGGTTGCTGGATGCTTTTGGAGTTTTGGTGGAATGGTGGATACAACTATACAAGATTACAAGCAGTGAAGTTGAAGTTGCTGGATGTTTTGGCCTTTTGAAATATGCAAGTTGATGAGTGCTTTTGACTTTTGGTTGATATATGTAATATGTTGCTGGAGACCTGGAGTGCTGGTTGATACTTGATACTTTGATAGCATATGCTTGTTGTCGTTGAATACTTGACTGCTTGGCTGCTTGTATTTTTATATCTGTGGTGTAATATGTTGTCAAACCCTCAAAGTAATTTCCTTTTATATTGCTTGGCTGGTTGTATTTTTATCAAAGGAATTTCCTTTTATAATGCATTCACCAGTCATGCAGATTTTGTGTATACTTGTTTTGTATTTCTATTGATTCCTATCAGCTGATATATGTGATGGGTGGACAGGCTCGCGAGCCAGCTCGAGCCGGCTCGCGAGCCGTACCCGAGCCGAGCCGAGTCTATTCTGGTAGCTCGGCATACCGGCGAGCCGAGCCAGGCTCGAGCCTTTTCACCACCGAGCCGCACCGAGCCAGGCTCGGCTCGTTTCCAGCCCTACTGGCTAGGATCATGCTTATAGACTGGCTCGGCTTCTACGACAACCAAACACACGGTATGCAAAACTAGGGAAGAGACATGCAATATGCAAACCAAGCTTCGTAGTCTTCCCGTCGCAACCTCGAAGCTTCCTAAGAGCAAACATGGTTATATTTTTAAATATAGGACCCGAGACCATAAAAACACTCAGTTCCATTTTATTAAATTCATTAAATAATTGTAGGGTTCAGCCTTTTGGGTCCTAGATATAGTACTATCGAGGATTTCTCAATAGTGAATTTGTATGTGGTGAATGCGCGTGATCTAGAGCAGAAAGAAGAACACAAGGACACATAGGTTTGTACTGGTTCAGGCTCTCCTCGGAGATAATACCCTACGTCGAGTTGGTGGTGGCTATTCTTCAGTTTTTCTGTCCTCTTGGAGCGCCCGATACCTTCTTTGTCTAAGGAAGGAAATTGGTTACAAGAAAATCGGATTAAGATCTTTATCCAGATCTATACCTATCTACTAACCCCTTACATGTTGAGTGTCTTTGTTGTAATGGAAACATGAAGATAAGGCGATCCTTCTCTCCGTCAAACCCTTCCCTAACGCAAGGTTCTGAGGGCTCTCACCAAGTCTGAGTATTGACAGAGTATGAGTTGGGCATAGGTGAAAGGGAAATGTACCCTTGGGACATTTCTATAAGATTTTGGTGATTAAGTGCTCCACACAAATGCTTTGAGTAATATTTGTGCCAAAGACTTAAGAAGTGCAAATCAAGAGTAAAGGTATGTTTCTAAGACTTAGTACATTGTTTTGGAGACTAATGTATTGTGTCTAAGTGCTAGAAACAGGAAAAGACCAATTTGGAAAAGACTTGGCTGAGCAGCCAAGACTCTGCGCAGTCTGGGTGCACCGGACTGTCCGGTGGTGCACCGGACAGTGTCCAGTGCGCCAGGCTGGCTCTAGCGAACTAGCTGCTCTCGGGTTTCGGCGGCGGCGTACGGCTATAAATCACCGGACTGTCCGGTGAGCCAACGGTCGGTCGGGCCAACGGTCGGCCGCGCAATCTGCGCGAGACACGTGGCCGAGCCAACGATCAGAAGGGGGCACCGGACTGTCCGGTGTGCACCGGACAGTGTCTGGTGCGCCAACGGCTCCGAGTCTTCAACGGTCGGCTGCGCCAGAATAGGAAAGAGATCCGCACCGGACTGTCCGGTGCGCCAGGCGACAGAAGGCAAGAATTGCCTTCCTGGAATGCTCTCAACGGCTCCTAGCTGCCTTGGGGCTATAAAAGGGACCCCTAGGCGCATGGAGGAGCACAACAAGCATTCTCTAAGCATTCCTAAGCACCAAGACTCCAATTCCGCGCATTCAATTCTTTGTGATAGCAACTAGAGCTCCATTTGAGTAGAGAACTCCTCGGGTTGTGTTGTGAGCTCGAGTTGTGACTTGTGTGCGTGTTTGTGCTCTGTTTTTGTGTCCTGTGTGCGTTGCTCATCCCAGCCTTACTTCCGTGCTTCTTTGTGAACATCAAATTGTAAGGTCGAGAGGCTCCAAGTTGTGGAGATTCCTCGCAAGCGGGATATAGTAAAACAAAGCAAAACACCATGGTATTCAAGTGGGTCTTTGGACCGCTTGAGAGGGGTTGATTGCAACCCTCGTCCGTTGGGACGCCACAACATGGAGTAGGCAAGTGTTGGACTTGGCCGAACCACGGGATAAACCATTGTGCCTATTTGTGTTGATCTTCTTGTGGTTATCGTGTCTTGCAAGAACTCCTCTCTAGCCACTTGACTTTATTGTGCTAATTCCTAATCAAGTTTTGTGGCATTAAGTTTCAAGTTTTTACAGGATCACCTATTCACCCCCCTCTAGGTGCTCTCAATTGGTATCAGAGCCGTTCTCTTCAAGAAAGGGACTAATCGCCCGAAGAGATGGATCCTAAGGGAAAGGGGATGGTGGTCAACGACAAGGAGAAGGAGGCCATCTTCAACGAGCCGAGGGACGACAAAGCAAATGACTCTGGCTCGAGTCAAAAGAAGAAGGAAGAGAAGAAGAAGAGGCGGATCAAGAAGATCGTCTACTACGACGACAGCGACGAGTCCTCTTCTTCCCAAAAGAATGACGACGACTACGAGAAAAAAAACGGTCAATTCAAACTTTTCTTTTGATTATTCTCGTATTCCGCAAAGTACAAATGCTCATTTACTCTCCATTCCACTTGGTAAACCTCCTCACTTTGATGGAGAGGACTACGGATTTTGGAGTCACAAAATGCGTAGTCACTTGTTCTCTCTCCATCCAAGCATATGGGAGATAGTAGAGAGTGGAATGCAATTTGATAGTACTGATAGTCCCATATTTATCAATGAGCAAATTCACAAAAATGCATAAGCTACTACTGTTCTTCTAGCATCATTGTGCAGGGATGAATACCATAAGGTGAGCGGCTTGGATAACGCCAAGCAGATCTGGGACACCCTCAAAATCTCACATGAGGGGAACGACGTCACCATGCTCACCAAGATGGAATTGGTGGAGGGTGAACTTGGGAGATTCGCAATGATCAGGGGCGAGGAGCCAACCCAAACGTACAACCGGCTCAAGACACTCGTCAACAAAATAAGGAGCTATGGAAGCACGCGATGGATGGACCACGACGTCGTCCGCCTAATGCTAAGGTCCTTCACTGTCCTTGATCCACATCTTGTAAACAATATTCGTGAGAATCCTAGGTACACCAAGATGACGCCCGAGGAAATACTTGGGAAGTTTGTAAGCGGGCGGATGATGATCAAGGAGGCAAGATACGTTGATGATGCGTTGAATGGCCCAATCCACGAGCCTCAAACTGTTGCTCTCAAAGCAACGAGGAGCAAGGAAGTGCTACCTAGCAAGGTGGCACAAGTTGAGGCGGCAGGGCTCAATGAGGAAGAGATGGCCCTCATCATCAAGCATTTCAAGACGACGCTAAGGGGTCGCAAGGAGCATCCAAATAAGAACAAGACGAAGGGGAAGCGATCATGCTTCAAATGTGGTAAGATTGATCATTTTATCGCTAATTGTCTCGATAATGATAGTGACCAGGAACAAGAGAAGAAGAGGGAAAAGAAGAAGGCCTACAAGAAGGCTAAGGGTGAGGCACACCTTGGCAAGGAGTGGGACTCAGATTGTTCGTCATCTGACTCCGACAACGAAGGACTCGTCGCCTCGGCCTTCAACAAATCGTCCCACTTCCCCAACGAGCATCACACCTGCCTCATGGCAAAGGAGAAGAAGGTAAACACTCGAAAGACTACTTATGCTTCTTCTAGTGATGATGAATCTAGCGATGATGAAATAGATTATGCTAGTTTGTTCAAGGACTTAGAAAGAACTAAGATTGATAAGATTAATGAATTAATCGATGCCTTGAATGATAAGAATAGATTGTTAGAAAATGTAATACCTAATTTGTAAGAGATAATATAAAAGGAAAAAAATTATTTCCTTTATGTATATGTGTATATTGTATCTACTTATCATCACAAGTAAGTATCATATTTAAAGACAAATAACTAATCTAAAAGATTTACCACTAAATTATGCATCATGCTGGGATTTTATCTTGTGTGCATTTTGTGACAATATAAAAGTTGTGTAAAAAGAAATATATTAAAAATCCAAATTTGGATATTTAACCCTAGTTCGCAAATTAGAGGTTAGAGAAGAGAAGGAAAATGTTATAAAAAACAATAAAGAAATAGATATAAAGATAATTAGACTTTTCATATTATTAGGTTCAATGTGTACATTTAAAATGAGTATAATCTTACAATTTGAATTCTAGAAATTAAAAGGGAAAGAAAACAGAAAATAAAATTATAAAAGAATAAAGAAAAAGAAAGGGAAATGACGCTTGGGCCCAAAGCCTACAAAACCGGCCCATTTCCCCTTCCACTTCCGCCAGCCCACGCGCGCGGAGTCGCTGCCATATGGGCCCACTCGTCAGCATACCTGTTTGCTCAAGCCGGCTACTGCGTTGTAGGGTCAGCGGGTCAGCTTCTTCCTCGTGAGAACCGGAGCGTGCGAGAGACTACCGGAATCGATCGCAACGGCGCTGGCTCAACTGCGCGCGAAAACCTCGCCCGGATCCCTATTCCTCAGCCGTTTTCCTCGGGCGTGAGATCCGCTGTTGGCTCTGCTTTCAACCACCGTGACAGACTCCAACGAAGCTTGCCATGGCCGCCGGGATCGGGGCTTATGGTTGTATCGCGAGCCGTGGACGGGTATATGACCAGCCAAAATCTGCGACCCCCTTTCCTCTCATCCACCTGGTAGACTTTCGCCATCACTCACACCTGCTTCCTGTTCAAGCTCCTCCATGGGCGCAGGGAGAGATTCAGTGGGAAGGAGATGGTCGCCTTGTGCTTCGATTCCGCGGGCCGCACCGAGCGGGAGCGGAGTACTGCCTCGGCGCAGGATCTGGTAAGAGCACCGTGGCTTCCCTCGCTACCTTCGCTTGCATCATGTAGAACCCGTCGGTAGGAGAATAGGGATGAAAGGTTGCCGCCGTCTTCGATGCCGTCCAGGGGGCGCCGGTGTTGACTAAGAGGAGAAGAACACACGGAAGCGGTTGAGTTTTGGATGTATGGCAGAGATCAATTCTGGGTACCATTTTAGGGATGAATTGTACTGGCCGTCGTTCCTTGGTTGGGCGGTCACGATTAGATAGGATAGGAAAACTTTTGCAACCGTGGGTCTCGATCCAGCGCGGGTGATTAGATCGAATAGGATAAGTGTCGCGATCCGTAGATCTGGGTGCGGACGGTCGGGATGTGGCCTCAGTCGTATTCACTGCTGAGCGTTTGATCGTGATCCGACCGTCGAAGCCATGTACCGATTGCAAACCCTGGCGATCTAATCTGGGCCATAGACTTTTGATCGAACGGCTGTGGTCGCTTGATACCCTTTCGGTTGGCCCTTTTTACTAAAGAGACCCCGAACTTTTGCAGAATCATCCCCGCAGTACACCCTGTGGCGCTCTGTGTCTTAGGAAATCTTACCGTGTAGCCCCTGCGCTTTCTATATTTCATGCGCGCAGACCAGTGGCAGATGAATTAATCTCAGAAATGATTTTAATGTGAAAAATAATCATTAAAACATGTTTAATTCCTAGAAAATTCATACTAACTCCTTTTTAATCCATCCCAGTTCCTATAATTTTGTATTAATATTGTTTAATACTTAGTGTATCTGTTTTAACATGAAAATGGTATTAAAATTTATTTCTTAGCTAATCTCGTATCAAATACAAAAAAACCTTAGGAAATTCGTATCTCCTCCGTTTTAACTTCGATTTGATCCGTTCAAGTTCCGTTAGTCTCGTAGCAACGCATAGATTATTTTTACGCAGTGTATTATTATGTGTGATGTGATGTTAATTTATGCTATACTATGTATGTATTGTGTTGATGCGAGTAGACGAGCAAGCCACTGTGGAAACTGAGGTTCAACAAATAGAGATAGCTGAGCAGGAGCTCATTGAAGGCAAGTTGTGCCCTTGATCACTTACTTTTCCCCAGCCATGTTCTTATTAATTATAATGATCTGCATAGGATAATTTTGATGGGACCCAATAGGTTACCCTAGTTTTGGTTATCTTTATACCTTGTTCACCACTGAAATATTTCTTTGGGTAGTACCTGCTATTGCTTTATGTGGATTTGGGTATGAAGATACTTTATTCATAATTACTCTTTTATTCTCTTTTATTATTACTGTTCATGTTAAGATCATTATGTTAATGGGAACATGGAGCGACCACCCGGGAAAACAGTGCTACCACAAGGGTATAATGGGACGCCCTTGGCTGATTAACTAGGAAAGCTAGTGGAGGTCTTCCTTACCCGAAAGGGGCAAGGGCAGTAGGGGAGTGGTCAGTGTAGGGAGGTCCTTGGGTTGATTTTGCTGCGATGGCGGTCAGGCAAGAACCCTGCACTGGAGCTTCCTATAAACTGTAGCGGGATTTCTGAAGCTAGTGGAACTTTGTAAAGGCCTCGTAGTGTTACCCTGCCTCGCCTCCTCGGTAGAGGTGTATGGGATTGGCCATCTCTTGGCAGATGGGTAACATGACTTGTGGGTAAAGATGCGCAACCTCTGCAGAGTGTAAAACTAGTATACTAGCCGTGCTCACGGTCATGAGCGGCTCGGACCCTCACATGAATAAATATGGAACTTAAATTTAATTTGACATTTGCATCGCATTTGGGATTATTTTACTTTTACTGTTCTTTATTATTATTAAGGTTTGGTATTTACTTACACTTAGTAATTGCTAATAAAATTTTGACCAACTTATAAAAGCAATGCTCAGCCTCAGCCTTCACTTCATTGATTAGCCTTACACTTCATGGACTCCCACCTTTGGTGAGTTCATGCCACATTATTCCCCACGACTTGTTGAGCGATGAACGTATGTGAGCTCACTCTTGCTGTCTCACACCCCCCACAGGAGAAGAACAGGTGGTTCAAGAGGAGCCACAAGGCGAGGAGTTTGATCTGATCTAGGTGGCGTTTCTCAGTCGACATTTGCGCCGACGATCCTTAGTTCGTTTTATATTTATTATTTTACTTTGTAATAAGTCTTCCGCTATGTAATAAATACTCTGATGTTTTATGACATTTATCTCTATACACTCTGTTATTATATATGTTGTCTTCTTTGGCGCATGTATGAGATGCACCCGGCTTTGTCCTTTAAAGCCGGGTGTGACAGAAGTGGTATCAGAGGAAATGTTGACTGTAGGACGAGACCTAGATAGAAATGGACAAAACCCTTACCTACTTAACTTATTCTGATTCATTCTATACTTACCTTACTCTGATTCTTTCTATACTTATCTTGATCCTATCTCACCTTCTACTGTTCTACTCTGATCATTCTTACCTTTTCTACTCTGAGACAAGATGGATTTCACACCTTGGAATCCCTACCCCTATGACATTTTTAAGAGATAGAAGGCCTAAGACCAAACCAAAACTATTTTCTCTATTTTAAAAAAATATTGATTGATTGTTCTGATGATCAATGCCTGATTTGTTTCTTTGATTGATTGAAATAGTATAGACGGGCATCTTAGCATGTACCACTATAAGATAATGAATTAGCTTTAGTAGGCGACACACTTAGCTAATAAATCCCCCAAAGTAACATGGTTCGTAATTACTCGCCTTGTCTACAAATCTTCCTTTCTTACCCTGTGTTTCTAACCCAGATGGGCTACCCCTATAATGTTAGAAGAGAGCAGTATAGACTTGATCCTTGGTATGTCATGGTTAAGAAAGGCAAAGACAGTTTATACACTGTGCTAAGGGAACCATAGAACTCACCAGTTCCAAAGGAGAAAGATTTGAAGTTGAAATTGCAGTAACTACCGCCACCAAACTAGCGACATTCTTAGTAGATGGGATGTTTGTTGGTGTCAACATCCGTGTGGTTAGAGATTCTTCGGATGTCTTCCTAGAAGGGTTACCAGGAATGCCACCAGATAGGGAAGTTGAGTTTGTTATTGATCTCTTACCTGGACCTACCCCTATTTCTAAACGGCCATACAGGATGTCTGTAGAAGAGTTAAAAGAACTCAAGAAGCACTTAACGAAGTTGCAAGAGGCTGGGTACATTCGTCCGAGTCTTCACCTTGGAGAACACCGGTTTTGTTTGTACAGAAGAAAGATGGATTGCAAGGGATGTGCGTGGATTAAAGGTCCCTTAACGATGACACTGTGAAGAACAAGTATCCATTACCCCGTATTGAGGATTTGTTTGACCAGATGAGAGGTGCGGGGTGTTCTCTAAGATTGACCTCCGATCAGGTTACCATCAGATGAGAATTAGACCATCGGATATTCCCAAAACGGCTTTCTCGACTCGATATGGATTATTTGAGTTCACTGTTATGTCGTTTGGATTAACTAATGCACCAACTTATTTTATGGATTTGGTGAATAAGGTGTTTATGGAGTATTTGGACAGATTCGTCGTGGTTTTCGTCGATGATATTCTTATCTATTCTAGGAATGAAAGTGATCATGAACAACATCTAAGGTTGGTGCTACAAAAGCTGCGAGATAATCAACTCTACGCTAAGTTCAGCAAGTGCGAGTTTTGGATTGACAAGGTGCCATTCCTTGGACATATTATTTCTAATGGAGGAATAGCGGTGGATCCTGCTAAGGTCAAGGAGATTATGGAGTGGAGAGTGCCCACTACAGTTACGGAGATTCAGAGTTTCTTGGAACTCGTAGGATATTATCGGAGATTTATTGAAGGGTTCTCTAAAATTGCTAAACCTATGATTCGCTTTTGGAGAAAGGAAGAGAAGTCAAGTGGGATGAGAAATGCCAAGAGAGCTTCGATCAATTGAAGGAGAGATTGATGTCACCCCCAGTATTGATTATGCCAGATCTGCAGAAGGGATTTGACATTTACTGTGATGCATGTGGCCAAGGACTTGGATGTGTGCTCATGCAAGAAGGTCATGTGATCGCCTATGCATCGCGTCAGTTGCGGAAACATGAATTGAACTACCCCACTCATGACTTGGAATTGGCTACCGTTGTGCATGCACTTAAGATTTGGAGACACTACATTATGGGAACCAAGTGCCAAGTGTACACGGATCATAAGAGTCTGAAGTATATATTCACTCAGAAGGATCTCAACCTTAGGCAACGCCGTTGGTTGGAGCTTATTAAAGATTATGATTTAGAAATTCACTATCACCCGGGCAAGGCGAATTTGGTCGCAGATGCCTTGAGTCGAAAGGAGCATGTTCATTCAGCTATTGTTGCCCAGCTACCCGATGAGATTGTTGGAGATTTCAGGAGACTTAACCTGGGGATAGTTGCTCACACTAAAGGAGTTATTATGGATGTGGAACCTACCTTGGAGCAAGAAATCCGCAGAAGGATAGATTGGTGATGCTAAAATACAAGAGATTAAGGATCTGATTACTGAAAGTTGAGGTTCGGAATTCACAGAGGATGAGCAAGGCACGATATGGTTCAAGAATCGGATCTGTGTTCCCGATATTGATAGTCTTCGGGAAAACTATATTGAAGGAAGCACATGACTCAATTTATTCTATCCATCCTGGAAGCACCAAGATGTATCAGGATTTGAAGCAAAAGTATTGGTGGTATGGTTTGAAGAGAGATGTGGCTGCACATGTGGCTATGTGCGACGTGTGCCAAAGAGTTAAGGTTGAACACCAGAGGCCAGCTGGACTACTGCATCCACTAAAGATACCCGAATGGAAGTAAGAGGAGATTGATATGGACTTCATTACTGGATTGCTTCGCACCCAGAAAGGATATGGTGCTATATGGGTGATTGTGGATAGACTGACCAAAGTGGCTCATTTCATCTTGCTCAAGACTACTCATAAGAGATCTCAATTGGTAGAGTATATATGGCTCGGATTATGTCTCTACATGGTGTACCGAAGAAGGTCGTTTTGGATAAAGGATCACAGTTTACCCCCAGATTTTGGAAAAGTTTTCATGAGAGTGCGGATGATAAGTTGAATTTTAGCACAGCTTATCACCCTCAGACTGAAAGGACTAATCAAGTATTGGAAGACATGTTGAGAGCTTGTACCCTTCAGCATGGTAGTAGTTGGGATAAGAGTTTACCTTATGCTGAGTTCTCATATAATAATGGTTACCAGACCAGTCTAAAAGATGTCACCGTTCGAGACTCTGTATGACAGGAAATGCAGAACTCCTCTATTTTTGGACCAGACTAGAGGAAGGCAGTTCTTTGGACCTAGAATTATTCAAGAGGTAGAAGAACAAGTCCGTATAATTCGGGAGAATTTAAGGGTAGCTCAGACCAGGTAAAGAGCTACGCTGATAATAGAAGAAGACCACTGGAATTTGAGGAAGGTGATCATGTTTACCACAAGACGTCACCACTTCGTGGAATGAGGAGATTCAAAGTCAAGGGCAAATTGTCCCCTCGCTTTATTGGACCATTCTGAGTTTTTAGGCAAGTTGGAGAGATGGCCTATCAACTCGAGCTACCTGATAATCTATCAGATGTGCATAATGTATTTCACGTATCTCAACTTAAGAAGTGTCTTCGTGTCCCTAAGGAACAATTACCAATGGAAGAGCTCAATGTTCAGGGTGATTTGACTTACACGGAGTATCCTATCAAGATTCTTGATACTTTGGCTTGAGTTACAAGAAATAAGGTGATAAAGATGTGCAAAGTGCAATGACGTCACCATGGAGAAGATGAAGCATCATGGGAAAGAGAAGAAGAGTTTCGCATAGATTTTTCCCACCTTTTTCCTAGATCTTCCTAAATCTCGAGGACGAGATTCTTTGTAAGGGGGGTAGGATTTGTAATACCTAATTTGTAAGAGATAATATAAAAGGAAAAAAATTATTTCCTTTATCTATATGTGTATATTGTATCTACTTATCATCACAAGTAAGTATCATATTTAAAGACAAATAACTAATCTAAAAGATTTACCACTAAATTATGCATCATGCTGGGATTTTATCTTGTGTGCATTTTGTGACAATATAAAAGTTGTGTAAAAAGAAATATATTAAAAATCCAAATTTGGATATTTAACCCTAGTTCGCAAATTAGAGGTTAGAGAAGAGAAGGAAAATGTTATAAAAAAACAATAAAGAAATAGATATAAAGATAATTAGACTTTTCATATTATTAGGTTCAATGTGTACATTTAAAATGAGTATAATCTTACAATTTGAATTCTAGAAATTAAAAGGGAAAGAAAACAGAAAATAAAATTATAAAAGAATAAAGAAAAAGAAAGGGAAATGACGCTTGGGCCCAAAGCCTACAAAACCGGCCCATTTCCCCTTCCACTTCCGCCAGCCCACGCGCGCGGAGTCGCTGCCATATGGGCCCACTCGTCAGCATACCTGTTTGCTCAAGCCGGCTACTGCGTTGTAGGGTCAGCGGGTCAGCTTCTTCCTCGTGAGAACCGGAGCGTGCGAGAGACTACCGGAATCGATCGCAACGGCGCTGGCTCAACTGCGCGCGAAAACCTCGCCCGGATCCCTATTCCTCAGCCGTTTTCCTCGGGCGTGAGATCCGCTGTTGGCTCTGCTTTCAACCACCGTGACAGACTCCAACGAAGCTTGCCATGGCCGCCGGGATCGGGGCTTACAGTTGTATCGCGAGCCGTGGACGGGTATATGACCAGCCAAAATCTGCGACCCCCTTTCCTCTCATCCACCTGGTAGACTTTCGCCATCACTCACACCTGCTTCCTGTTCAAGCTCCTCCATGGGCGCAGGGAGAGATTCAGTGGGAAGGAGATGGTCGCCTTGTGCTTCGATTCCGCGGGCCGCACCGAGCGGGAGCGGAGTACTGCCTCGGCGCAGGATCTGGTAAGAGCACCGTGGCTTCCCTCGCTACCTTCGCTTGCATCATGTAGAACCCGTCGGTAGGAGAATAGGGATGAAAGGTTGCCGCCGTCTTCGATGCCGTCCAGGGGGCGCCGGTGTTGACTAAGAGGAGAAGAACACACGGAAGCGGTTGAGTTTTGGATGTATGGCAGAGATCAATTCTGGGTACCATTTTAGGGATGAATTGTACTGGCCGTCGTTCCTTGGTTGGGCGGTCACGATTAGATAGGATAGGAAAACTTTTGCAACCGTGGGTCTCGATCCAGCGCGGGTGATTAGATCGAATAGGATAAGTGTCGCGATCCGTAGATCTGGGTGCGGACGGTCGGGATGTGGCCTCAGTCGTATTCACTGCTGAGCGTTTGATCGTGATCCGACCGTCGAAGCCATGTACCGATTGCAAACCCTGGCGATCTAATCTGGGCCATAGACTTTTGATCGAACGGCTGTGGTCGCTTGATACCCTTTCGGTTGGCCCTTTTTACTAAAGAGACCCCGAACTTTTGCAGAATCATCCCCGCAGTACACCCTGTGGCGCTCTGTGTCTTAGGAAATCTTACCGTGTAGCCCCTGCGCTTTCTATATTTCATGCGCGCAGACCAGTGGCAGATGAATTAATCTCAGAAATGATTTTAATGTGAAAAATAATCATTAAAACATGTTTAATTCCTAGAAAATTCATACTAACTCCTTTTTAATCCATCCCAGTTCCTATAATTTTGTATTAATATTGTTTAATACTTAGTGTATCTGTTTTAACATGAAAATGGTATTAAAATTTATTTCTTAGCTAATCTCGTATCAAATACAAAAAAACCTTAGGAAATTCGTATCTCCTCCGTTTTAACTCCGATTTGATCCGTTCAAGTTCCGTTAGTCTCGTAGCAACGCATAGATTATTTTTACGCAGTGTATTATTATGTGTGATGTGATGTTAATTTATGCTATACTATGTATGTATTGTGTTGATGCGAGTAGACGAGCAAGCCACTGTGGAAACTGAGGTTCAACAAATAGAGATAGCTGAGCAGGAGCTCATTGAAGGCAAGTTGTGCCCTTGATCACTTACTTTTCCCCAGCCATGTTCTTATTAATTATAATGATCTGCATAGGATAATTTTGATGGGACCCAATAGGTTACCCTAGTTTTGGTTATCTTTATACCTTGTTCACCACTGAAATATTTCTTTGGGTAGTACCTGCTATTGCTTTATGTGGATTTGGGTATGAAGATACTTTATTCATAATTACTCTTTTATTCTCTTTTATTATTACTGTTCATGTTAAGATCATTATGTTAATGGGAACATGGAGCGACCACCCGGGAAAACAGTGCTACCACAAGGGTATAATGGGACGCCCTTGGCTGATTAACTAGGAAAGCTAGTGGAGGTCTTCCTTACCCGAAAGGGGCAAGGGCAGTAGGGGAGTGGTCAGTGTAGGGAGGTCCTTGGGTTGATTTTGCTGCGATGGCGGTCAGGCAAGAACCCTGCACTGGAGCTTCCTATAAACTGTAGCGGGATTTCTGAAGCTAGTGGAACTTTGTAAAGGCCTCGTAGTGTTACCCTGCCTCGCCTCCTCGGTAGAGGTGTATGGGATTGGCCATCTCTTGGCAGATGGGTAACATGACTTGTGGGTAAAGATGCGCAACCTCTGCAGAGTGTAAAACTAGTATACTAGCCGTGCTCACGGTCATGAGCGGCTCGGACCCTCACATGAATAAATATGGAACTTAAATTTAATTTGACATTTGCATCGCATTTGGGATTATTTTACTTTTACTGTTCTTTATTATTATTAAGGTTTGGTATTTACTTACACTTAGTAATTGCTAATAAAATTTTGACCAACTTATAAAAGCAATGCTCAGCCTCAGCCTTCACTTCATTGATTAGCCTTACACTTCATGGACTCCCACCTTTGGTGAGTTCATGCCACATTATTCCCCACGACTTGTTGAGCGATGAACGTATGTGAGCTCACTCTTGCTGTCTCACACCCCCCACAGGAGAAGAACAGGTGGTTCAAGAGGAGCCACAAGGCGAGGAGTTTGATCTGATCTAGGTGGCGTTTCTCAGTCGACATTTGCGCCGACGATCCTTAGTTCGTTTTATATTTATTATTTTACTTTGTAATAAGTCTTCCGCTATGTAATAAATACTCTGATGTTTTATGACATTTATCTCTATACACTCTGTTATTATATATGTTGTCTTCTTTGGCGCATGTATGAGATGCACCCGGCTTTGTCCTTTAAAGCCGGGTGTGACAGAAAAGCAAGAGGATCTTTTGTATGAAGAACATGATAAATTTGTAGAGGCACAAAAATCTCTTGTTTTAGAAGTTAAAAGGAATGAAATGCTTTCTTGTGAACTATCTACTTGCCATGAGACCATTTCTAGTTTAAAAAGTGTTAATAATGATTTCAATGCTAAACTAGAAGTAGCAAATAGATCTAACTCTTGTGTAGAACATGTTGTAATTTGCAATAGGTGTAAAGATTTTAATGTTGATGCTTGTAGTGAACACCTAGTATCTATTGCAAAGTTAAATGATGAAGTGGCTAGTCTTAATGCCCAACTTAAGACTAGCAAGAATGAATTTGACAAACTAAAATTTGCGAGGGATGCCTACACTATTGGTAGACACCCCTCAATTAAGGATGGGCTTGGCTTCAAGAGGGAAGCCAAGAACTTAACAAGTCATAAGGCTCCCATTCACGCCAAGGAGAAAGGGAAGGCTCCTATGACTAATAGTAGTCAAAAGAATCATGCTTTCATTTATGGTGATAAGAGATATTCTAGAAATGTTCATAGGAGTTGTAATGATTCAAATGCTATGTTTGCTTCAAGTTCTTCCTATGTGCATGGTAGAGATATGCCTAGGAGAAATGTCATTCATCATATGCCTAGGAGAAATGTTACTAATATTCCTAGGAAAATTAATGAACCTTCTACAATTTATCATGCTTGCAATGCTTCCTTTGCAATTTGTAGAAAGGATAAGAAGGTGATTGCTAGGAAATTAGGGGCAAAATGCAAGGGAGATAAAATTTGCATTTGGGTCCCTAAGACCATTGTTACTAACCTTGTAGGACCCAACAAGAGTTGGGTACCTAAGACCCAAGCCTAAATTTCCTTGCAGGTTTATGCATCCGGGGGATCAAGCTGGATTATTGACAGCGGATGCACAAACCACATGACGGGGGAGAAGAAGATGTTCACCTCCTACGTCAAGAACAAGGATTCCCAAGACTCAATCATATTCGGTGACGGGAATCAAGGCAAGGTCAAAGGACTAGGGAAGATTGCCATTTCATCCGAGCACTCTATTTCTAATGTGTTTTTAGTTGAGTCGCTTGGATATAACTTATTGTCTGTGAGTCAGCTTTGTAATATGGGATATAATTGCTTATTCACAAATGTAGATGTGTCCGTCTTTAGAAGGAGTGATGGTTCATTAGCTTTTAAGGGTGTATTAGACGGCAAACTCTACTTAGTTGATTTTGCAAAAGAGGAGGCCGATCTAGATGCATGCTTAATTGCTAAGACTAGCATGGGCTGGCTGTGGCATCGCCGCTTAGCACATGTGGGGATGAAGAACCTTCACAAACTTCTAATGGGAGAACACGTGATAGGTCTAACAAACATAACCTTCGAAAAAGATAGACCTTGTGCAGCTTGTCAAGCAGGTAAACAGGTGGGAAGCTCTCATCATACCAAAAATGTGATGACCACATCAAGACCTTTGGAGTTGCTTCATATGGACCTCTTCGGACCCGTCGCCTATCTAAGCATAGGAGGAAGTAAGTATGGTCTTGTTATAGTTGATGATTTTTCCCGCTTCACTTGGGTATTCTTTTTGCAGGATAAATCTGAAACCCAAGGGACCCTCAAGCGCTTCCTAAGGAGAGCTCAAAATGAGTTTGAGCTCAAGGTGAAGAAGATAAGGAGCGACAACGGGTCTGAGTTCAAGAACCTTCAAGTGGAGGAGTACCTTGAGGATGAAGGAATCAAGCACGAGTTCTTCGCTCCCTACACACCACGGCAAAATGGTGTGGTAGAGAGGAAGAACAGGACGCTCATAGACATGGCAAGGACGATGCTTGGAGAGTTCAAGACGCCCGAGCGGTTTTGGTCGGAAGCCATGAACACGGCTTGCCACGCCATAAACCGGGTCTACCTTCATCGCCTCCTCAAGAAGACTTCCTACGAACTCCTAACCGGTAACAAACCCAATGTTTCATACTTTCGTGTATTTGGGAGTAAATGCTACATTCTATTGAAGAAAGGTAGAAACTCTAAGTTTGCTCCCAAATCTGTAGAAGGGTTTTTGTTGGGTTATGACTCAAATACAAAGGCGTATAGGGTCTTCAACAAATCATCGGGTTTGGTTGAAGTCTCTAGCGATGTTGTATTTGATGAGACTAATGGCTCTCCAAGAGAGCAAGTTGTTGATCTTGATGATGTAGATGAAGAAGACATTCCAACGGCCGCAATACGCACCATGGCGATTAGAGATGTGCGGCCATAGGAACAAAAGGAGCAAGATCAACCTTCTTCAACAATGGTACATCCCCCAACTCAAGACGATGAACAGGTTCATCAAGAGGAGGCATGTGATCAAGGGGGAGTACAAGATGATCATGTAATGGAGGAAGAAGCACAACAGGCCCCTCCAACCCAAGTTCGAGCGACGATTCAAAGGAATCATCCCGTCGACCAGATATTGGGTGATATTAGCAAGGGAGTAACTACTCGCTCTAGATTAGTTAATTTTTGTGAGCATTACTCTTTTGTTTCTTCTATTGAGCCTTTCAGGGTAGAAGAGGCCTTGCTAGATCCGGACTGGGTGTAGGCCATGCAGGAAGAGCTCAACAACTTCAAGAGAAATGAGGTTTGGACACTGGTGCCTCGTCCCAAGCAAAACTGATAGTCGCCTAGAGGGGGGGTGAATAGGGCGAAACTGAAATTTACAAATATAAACACAACTACAAGCCGGGGTTAGCGTTAGTAATAATAAACGAGTCCAAGAGAGAGGGCGCAAAACAAATCCCAAGCGAATAAGCAAGTGAGACACGGAGATTTGTTTTACCGAGGTTCGGTTCTTGCAAACCTACTCCCCGTTGAGGAGGCCACAAAGGCCGGGTCTCTTTCAACCCTTCCCTCTCTCAAACGGTCCCTCGGACCGAGTGAGCTTCTCTTCTCAAATCAAAGCCGGGAACAAAAACTTCCCCGCAAGGGCCACCACACAATTGGTGCCTCTTGCCTTGATTACAATGGAGTTGTGATCTCAAGAACAAATGAGAAAGAAAAGAAGCAATCCAAGCGCAAGAGCTCAAATGAACACGGCAAATCACTCTCACTAGTCACTAGGGCTTTGTGTGGAATTGGAGAGGATTTGATCTCTTTAGTGTGTCTAGAATTGAATGCTAGAGCTCTTGTAGTAGTTGAGAAGTGGAAAACTTGGATGCAATGAATGGTGGGGTGGTTGGGGTATTTATAGCCCCAACCACCAAACTTGACCGTTGGCTGGAGGCTTCTGCTCGATGGCGCACCGGACAGTCCGGTGCACACCGGACAGTCCGGTGCCCCTGCCACGTCATCACTGCCGTTGGATTCTGACCGTTGGAGCTTCTGACTTGTGGGCCCGCCTGGGTGTCCGGTGCACACCGGACATGTACTGTTTGATGTCCGGTGCACCGATATGGGCGTGCCTGACGTCTGCGCGCGCTGCGCGCGCATTAAATGCACCGCAGGGAGCCGTTGGCGCCGCAGGGAGCCGTTGCTCCGCTGGCACACCGGACAGTCCGGTGTACACCGGACAGTCCGGTGAATTTTAGCGGAGCGGCTGCCGCGCGAACCCGAGGCTGACGAGTTCCGAAGACCGCGCTTCCTTGGAGCACCGGACATGTCCGGTGCACACCGGACAGTCCGGTGATTTATAGCGCGACGGCTTCCAAGAAATCCCGAGGGTGAAGAGTTTGAGTCTGAGTCCCCTGGTGCACCGGACAGGTACTGTTCACTGTCCGGTGGCACACCGGACAGTCCGGTGCGCCAGACCAGGGGTGCCCTCGGTTGCCCCTTTTGCTCCTTTATTGAATCCAAAACTTGGTCTTTTTATTGGCTGAGTGTGAACCTTGTACACCTGTATAATCTATGCACTTGGGCAAACTAGTTAGTCCAAAGATTTGCGTTGGGCAATTCAACCACCAAAAATATATAGGAACTAGGTGTAAGCCTAATTCCCTTTCAATCTCCCCCTTTTTGGTGATTGATGCCAACACAAACCAAAGCAAATATAGAAGTGCATAATTGAACTAGTTTGCATAATGTGAGTGTAAAGGTTGCTTGGAATTGAGCCAATACAACTACTTACAAGATATGCATGGAATGTTTCTTTCTTATTTAGCATTTTGGACCACGTTTGCACCCCATGTTTTGTTTTTGCAGAACCTTTTGTAAATCCATTTCAAAGATCTTTTGCAAATAGTCAAAGGTAAATGAATAAGAGTTTGCAAAAGCATTTTCAAGATTTGAAATTTTCTCCCCCTGTTTCAAATGCTTTTCCTTTGACTAAACAAAAACTCCCCCTAAAAGAGATCCACCTCTTAGTGTTCAAGAGGGTTTTGATATACCATTTTTGAAATACTACTTTCTCCCCCTTTTGAACACAATAGGATACCAATTGATAAATACTCTTGGAAAACACTAAGTTTTTGAAATTGGTGGTGGTGCGGTCCTTTTGCTTTGGGCTCATTTCTCCCCCTTTTTGGCATGAATCGCCAAAAACGGAATCATTAGAGCCCTCTAAGTAATTTCTTCCCCTTTGGTCATAAGTAAATGAGTTGAGATTATACCAAAGACGAAATCCGGTCCTTTTGCGTTTGAGCTTTTACTCTCTCCCCCAAGGATGAAGTCCTTTTCTTTGATGCTCATTTCTCCCCAAGGAATAGAGAGTTGCTCGGAGTGATGGCGAAGCATGAGTTGCGGAGTGGAAGCCTTTGTCTTCGCCGAAGACTCCAATTTCCTTTCAATATACCTATGACTTGGTTTGAAATAGACTTGAAAACACATTAGTCATAGCATATAAAAGAGATATGATCAAAGGTATTCAAATGAGCTATGTGTGCAAGCTAGCAAAAGAAATTTCTAGAATCAAGAATATTGAGCTCATGCCTAAGTCTGGTAAAAGATTGTTCATCAAGAGGCTTGGTAAAGATATCGGCTAATTGATCTTTAGTGTTAATGTAAGAAATCTCGATATCTCCCTTTTGTTGGTGATCCCTAAGAAAATGATACCGAATGGCTATGTGCTTAGTGCGGCTATGCTCGACGGGATTGTCGGCCATTTTGATTGCACTCTCATTATCACATAGCAAAGGAACTTTGGTTAATTTGTAACCATAGTCCCGCAGGGTCTGCCTCATCCAAAGTAATTGCGCGCAACAATGGCCTGCGGCAATGTACTCGGCTTCGGCGGTGGAAAGAGCGACCGAATTTTGCTTCTTTGAAGCCCAAGACACCAAGGATCTTCCCAAGAACTGGCAAGTCCCCGATGTGCTCTTCCTATTAATTTTGCACCCTGCCCAATCGGCATCCGAATAACCAATCAAATCAAATGTGGATCCCCGAGGGTACCAAAGCCCAAACTTAGGTGTGTAAGCCAAATATCTCAAGATTCGTTTTACGGCCGTAAGGTGTGATTCCTTAGGGTCGGATTGGAATCTTGCACACATGCAAACGGAAAGCATAATGTCCGGTCGAGATGCACATAAATAAAGCAATGAACCAATCATCGACCGGTATACCTTTTGATCCACGGACTTACCTCCCGTGTCGAGGTCGAGATGCCCATTAGATCCCATGGGTGTCTTGATAGGTTTGGCATCCTTCATCCCAAACTTAGCAAGAATGTCTTGAGTGTACTTCGTTTGGCTAATGAAGGTGCCCTCTTGGAGTTGCTTGACTTGGAATCCTAGAAAATACTTCAACTCCCCCATCATCGACATCTCGAATTTCTGTGTCATGATCCTACTAAACTCTTCACATGTAGACTCGTTAGTAGACCCAAATATAATATCATCAACATAAATTTGGCATACAAACAAGTCATTTTCAAGAGTTTTAGTAAAGAGTGTAGGATCGGCCTTGCCGACTTTGAAGCCATTATCAATAAGGAAATCTCTTAGGCATTCATACCATGCTCTTGGGGCTTGCTTGAGCCCATAAAGCGCCTTAGAGAGCCTATAAACATGGTTAGGATACTCACTGTCTTCAAAGCCTGGAGGTTGCTCAACATAGACCTCTTCCTTGATTGGTCCATTGAGGAAGGCACTCTTCACGTCCATTTGATAAAGCTTAAAGCCATGGTAAGTAGCATAGGCCAATAGTATGCGAATTGACTCAAGCCTAGCTACGGGTGCATAGGTTTCACCGAAATCCAAACCTTCGACTTGTGAATACCCTTTGGCCACGAGTCGAGCTTTGTTCCTTGTCACCACACCATGCTCATCTTGCTTGTTGCGGAAGACCCATTTGGTTCCTACAACATTTTGGTTAGGACGTGGAACTAAATGCCATACCTCGTTCCTTGTGAAATTGTTGAGCTCCTCTTGCATTGCCACCACCCAATCTGAATCTTGGAGAGCTTCCTCTACCCTGTGTGGCTCAATAGAGGAAACAAAAGAGTAATGTTCACAAAAATGAGCAACCCGAGATCGAGTAGTTACCCCCTTATGAATGTCGCCGAGGATGGTGTCGACGGGGTGATCTCGTTGGATTGCTTGGTGGACTCTTGGGTGTGGCGGTCTTGGTTCTTCCTCATCCTCCTTTTCTTGATCATTTGCATCTTCCCTTTGATTATTGCCATCATCTTGAGGTGGCTCATCTTCTTGATTTTGTCCTTCATCAACTTGAGCCTCATCCTCATTTTGAGTTGGTGGAGATGCTAGCGTGGAGGAGGATGGTTGATCTTGTGCATTTGGAGGCTCTTCGGATTCCTTAGGACACACATCCCCAATGGACATGTTCCTAAGCGCTATGCATGGAGCCTGTTCTTCACCTACTTCATCAAGATCAACTTGCTCTACTTGAGAGCCGTTAGTTTCATCAAACACAACGTCACATGAGACTTCAACTAGTCCAGTGGACTTGTTAAAGACCCTATATGCCCTTGTGTTTGAGTCATAACCTAGTAAAAAGCCTTCTACAGTTTTAGGAGCAAATTTAGATTTTCTACCTCTTTTAATAAGAATAAAACATTTGCTACCAAAAACTCTAAAATATGAAATGTTGGGCTTTTTACCGGTTAGGAGTTCATATGATGTCTTCTTGAGGATTCGGTGAAGATATAACCGGTTGATGGCGTAGCAGGCGGTGTTGACCGCTTCGGCCCAAAACCGGTCCGGTGTCTTGTACTCATCAAGCATGGTTCTTGCCATGTCCAATAGAGTTCGATTCTTCCTCTCCACTACACCATTTTGTTGAGGTGTGTAGGGAGAAGAGAACTCATGCTTGATGCCCTCCTCCTCAAGGAAGCCTTCAATTTGAGAGTTCTTGAACTCCGTCCCGTTGTCGCTTCTTATTTTCTTGATCCTTAAGGCGAACTCATTTTGAGCCCGTCTCAAGAATCCTTTTAAGGTCTCTTGGGTTTGAGATTTTTCCTGTAGAAAGAATACCCAAGTGAAGCGAGAATAATCATCCACAATAACTAGACAGTACTTACTCCCGCCGATGCTTATGTAAGCAATCGGGCCGAATAGATCCATGTGTAGGAGCTCCAGTGGCCTGTCGGTCGTCATGATGTTCTTGTGTGGATGATGGACTCCAACTTGCTTCCCTGCCTGGCAAGCGCTACAAATCCTGTCTTTCTCAAAATGAACATTTGTTAATCCTAAAATGTGCTCTCCTTTTAGAAGCTTATGAAGATTCTTCATCCCAACGTGGGCTAGTCGGCGGTGCCAGAGCCAACCCATGTTAGTCTTAGCAATTAAGCAAGTGTCGAGTTCAGCTCTATCAAAATCTACCAAGTATAGCTGACCCTCTAACACTCCCTTAAAAGCTATTGAATCATCACTTCTTCTAAAGACAGTGACACCTATATCAGTAAAAAGACAGTTGTAGCCCATTTGACATAATTGTGAAACAGAAAGCAAATTGTAATCTAATGAATCAACAAGAAAAACATTGGAAATAGAATGGTCAGGAGATATAGCAATTTTACCCAATCCTTTGACCAAACCTTGATTTCCATCCCCGAATGTGATAGCTCGTTGGGGATCTTTGTTTTTCTCATATGAGGAGAACATCCTTTTCTCCCCGGTCATATGGTTTGTGCACCCGCTGTCGAGTATCCAACTTGAGCCCCCGGATGCATAAACCTACAAAACAATTTTAGTTCTTGACTTTAGGTACCCAAACGGTTTTGGGTCCTTTGGCATTAGAAACAAGAACTTTGGGTACCCAAACACAAGTCTTGGAACCCTTGTGCTTGCCCCCAACAAACTTGGCAACGACCTTGCCGGATTTGTTAGTCAAAACATAAGAAGCATCAAAAGTCTTAAATGAAATGCTATGTTCATTTGATGCATTAGAAATTTTCTTTCTGGGCAACTTGGCACGGGTTGGTTGCCTAGAGCTAGATGTCTCACCCTTATACATAAAAGCATGATTAGGGCCAGAGTGAGACTTCCTAGAATGAATTTTCCTAATTTTGCTCTCGGGATAACCGGCAGGGTACAAAATGTAACCCTCGTTATCCTGAGGCATGGGAGCTTTGCCCTTAACAAAGTTAGACAAATTTTTAGGAGGGGCATTAAGTTTGACATTGTCTCCCCTTTGGAAGCCAATGCCATCCTTAATGCCAGGGCGTCTCCCATTATAAAGCATGCTACGAGCAAATTTAAATTTCTCATTCTCTAGGTTGTGCTCGGCAATTTTAGCATCTAATTTTGCTATATGATCATTTTGTTGTTTAATTAAAGCCATATGATCAAGAATAGCATTAACATCAATATCTCTACATCTAGTGCAAATAGAAACATGCTCAACATTAGATGTAGAGGGTTTGCAAGATTTAAGTTCTACAACCTTAGCATGCAACATTTCATTCTTAGTTCTAAGGTCGGAAATAGTAGCATTGCAAACATCAAAATTTTTAGCCTTAGCAATTAAATTTTCATTCTCTAATCTAAGGCTAGCAAGAGATGCATTCAATTCATCAATCTTAGCAAGCAAGTCAATGTTATCATCTCTAAGATTGGGAATTGAAACATTACAAACATGTGAATCAACCTTAGCATTTAAAATAGCATTTTCATTTCTAAGGTTGTCAATCATCTCACGGCAAGTGCTTAGCTCACTAGACAATTTTTCACATTTTTCTACTTCTAGAGCATAAGCCTTTTTAACCTTAACATGTTTCTTGTTTTCTTTAATTAGACAATCCTCTTGGGAGTCCAAAAGGTCATCCTTTTCATGAATAGCACTAACTAATTCATTTAACTTTTCTTTTTGAGCTATGTTAAGGTTGGCAAAAAGGGAACGCAAATTATCCTCCTCATCACTAGCATTATCATCACTAGAAGATTCATATTTAGTGGAGGAGTTAGATTTAACCTTCTTCTTTTTGCCGTCCTTTGCCATGAGGCACTTGTGGCCGACGTTTGGGAAGAGGAGTCCCTTGGTGACGGCGATGTTGGCGGCGTCCTCGTCGTCGGAGGAGTCGCTAGAGCTTTCGTCGGAATCCCATTCCCGACAAACATGGGCATCGCCGCCCTTCTTCTTGTAGTACCTTTTCTTCTCCTTTCTTCTCCCCTTCTTGTCGTCGCCTCGGTCACTGTCACTAGACATAGGACATTTAGCAATAAAATGACCGGGCTTACCACATTTGTAGCAAACCTTCTTGGAGCGGGACTTGTAGTCTTTCCCCCTCCTTTGTTTGAGGATTTGGCGGAAGCTCTTGATGACGAGCGCCATCTCCTCATTGTCAAGCTTGGAGGCGTCTATTGGTTGTCGGCTTGGTGTAGACTCCTCCTTCTTTTCTTCCGTCGCCTTGAATGCAACGGGTTGAGCTTCGGATGGCTCGCCAAGCTCGTTGATTTTCCTCGAGCCTTCTATCATGCACTCAAAACTTACAAAATGCCCGATAACTTCCTCGGGGGTCATTTTAGTATATCTAGGATTACCACGAATCAATTGAACTTGAGTGGGATTTAGAAAAATGAGAGATCTTAAAATAACATTTACCACTTCGTGGTCGTCCCACTTCTTGCTCCCGAGGTTGCGCACTTGGTTTACCAAAGTCTTGAGCCGGTTGTACATGTGTTGTGGCTCCTCCCCTTTGTTAAGCCGGAACCGACCGAGCTCCCCCTCGACCGTTTCCCGCTTGGTGATCTTGGTGAGCTCATCTCCCTCGTGCGCGGTTTTGAGTACATCCCAAACTTCCTTGGCGTTCTTCAACCCTTGTACTTTGTTATATTCCTCTTTACTTAGTGAGGCGAGGAGGATTGTTGTGGCTTGTGAGTTGAAGTGCTCGATTTGGGCTACCTCATCCTCATCATAGTTCTCATCCCCTATTGATGGTACCTGCGCACCAAACTCAACAACATCCCATATGCTTTTGTGGAGCGAGATTAGATGAAATCGCATTAAATCGCTCCACCTAGCGTAATCTTCACCATCAAAAGTTGGTGGTTTGCCTAGTGGGACGGAAAGTAAAGGTGTATGTTTGGAAATGCGAGGGTAGCGTAGGGGGATCTTACTATACTTCTTGCGCTCTTGGCGCTTAGAAGTGACGGAGGGCGCATCGGAGTCGGAGGTCGATGTTGATGAAGTGTCGGTCTCGTAGTAGACCACCTTCCTCATCCTCTTGTGCTTGTCGCCTTTCCGATGCGGCTTGTGGGAAGAAGATTTTTCCTTCTTCTCTTTGTGATGAGAAGAAGATTTCTTCTCCTTCCCTTTGTTGGAGGAGCTCTTCTTCTTCTCCCTCCTTTTGGTGCGGGACTCTTCCGATGAAGTGCTCCCTTGGCTTGTAGTGGGCTTTTCGCCGGTCTCCATCTCCTTCTTGGCGTGATCTCCCGACATCACTTCGAGCGGTTAGGCTCTAATGAAGCACCGGGCTCTGATACCAATTGATAGTCGCCTAGAGGGGGGGGTGAATAGGGCGAAACTGAAATTTACAAATATAAACACAACTACAAGCCGGGGTTAGCGTTAGTAATAATAAACGAGTCCAAGAGAGAGGGCGCAAAACAAATCCCAAGCGAATAAGCAAGTGAGACACGGAGATTTGTTTTACCGAGGTTCGGTTCTTGCAAACCTACTCCCCGTTGAGGAGGCCACAAAGGCCGGGTCTCTTTCAACCCTTCCCTCTCTCAAACGGTCCCTCGGACCGAGTGAGCTTCTCTTCTCAAATCAAAGCCGGGAACAAAAACTTCCCCGCAAGGGCCACCACACAATTGGTGCCTCTTGCCTTGATTACAATGGAGTTGTGATCTCAAGAACAAATGAGAAAGAAAAGAAGCAATCCAAGCGCAAGAGCTCAAATGAACACGGCAAATCACTCTCACTAGTCACTAGGGCTTTGTGTGGAATTGGAGAGGATTTGATCTCTTTAGTGTGTCTAGAATTGAATGCTAGAGCTCTTGTAGTAGTTGAGAAGTGGAAAACTTGGATGCAATGAATGGTGGGGTGGTTGGGGTATTTATAGCCCCAACCACCAAACTTGACCGTTGGCTGGAGGCTTCTGCTCGATGGCGCACCGGACAGTCCGGTGCACACCGGACAGTCCGGTGCCCCTGCCACGTCATCACTGCCGTTGGATTCTGACCGTTGGAGCTTCTGACTTGTGGGCCCGCCTGGGTGTCCGGTGCACACCGGACATGTACTGTTTGATGTCCGGTGCACCGGTATGGGCGTGCCTGACGTCTGCGCGCGCTGCGCGCGCATTAAATGCACCGCAGGGAGCCGTTGGCGCCGCAGGGAGCCGTTGCTCCGCTGGCACACCGGACAGTCCGGTGTACACCGGACAGTCCGGTGAATTTTAGCGGAGCGGCTGCCGCGCGAACCCGAGGCTGACGAGTTCCGAAGACCGCGCTTCCTTGGAGCACCGGACATGTCCGGTGCACACCGGACAGTCCGGTGATTTATAGCGCGACGGCTTCCAAGAAATCCCGAGGGTGAAGAGTTTGAGTCTGAGTCCCCTGGTGCACCGGACAGGTACTGTTCACTGTCCGGTGGCACACCGGACAGTCCGGTGCGCCAGACCAGGGGTGCCCTCGGTTGCCCCTTTTGCTCCTTTATTGAATCCAAAACTTGGTCTTTTTATTGGCTGAGTGTGAACCTTGTACACCTGTATAATCTATGCACTTGGGCAAACTAGTTAGTCCAAAGATTTGCGTTGGGCAATTCAACCACCAAAAATATATAGGAACTAGGTGTAAGCCTAATTCCCTTTCAAAAACATTGTGGGAACCAAGTGGGTGTTCCGCAATAAACAAGACGAGCACGGAGTGGTGACGAGGAACAAGGCTATACTTGTGGCAAAAGGTTATGCCCAAGTCGCAGGTTTGGACTTTGAGGAGACTTTTGCTCTAGTGGCTAGGCTAGAGTCAATTCGCATATTGTTAGCCTATGCTGCTCACCATTCTTTCAGGTTGTTCCAAATGGATGTGAAGAGCGCTTTCCTCAACGGACCAATCAAGGAGGAGGTGTACGTGGAGCAACCCCCTGGCTTCGAGGATGAACGGTACCCTGACCACGTGTGTAAGCTCTTTAAGGCGCTCTATGGACTTAAGCAAGACCCAAGAGCATGGTATGAATGCCTTAGAGACTTTTTAATTGCTAATGCTTTCAAGGTTGGGAAAGTCGATCCAACTTTATTCACTAAGACTTGTGATGGTGATCTTTTTGTGTGCCAAATTTATGTCGATGACATAATATTTGGTTCTACTAACCAAAAGTCTTGTGAAGAGTTTAGCAGGGTGATGACTCAGAAATTCGAGATGTCGATGATGGGCGAGTTGAACTACTTCCTTGGGTTCCAAGTGAAGCAACTCAAGGATGGCACCTTCATCTCACAAACGAAGTATACACAAGAATTGCTCAAGAGGTTTGGGATGAAGGACGCCAAGCCCGCAAAGACTCCAATGGGAACCGACGGACACGTCGACCTCAACAAAGGAGGTAAGTCCGTTGATCAAAAGGCATACCGGTCTATGATAGGGTCTTTACTTTATTTATGTGCTAGTAGACCAGATATTATGCTTAGCGTATGCATGTGTGCTAGATTTTAATTCGATCCAAGGGAGTGCCACCTAGTGGCCGTGAAGCGAATTCTTAGATATTTAGTCGCTACGCCGTGCTTCGGGGTCTGGTATCCAAAGGGGTCTACCTTTGACTTAATTGGATATTCAGACTCCGATTATGCTGGATGTAAGGTCGATAGGAAGAGTACATCGGAGACGTGCCAATTCTTAGGAAGGTCACTGGTGTCGTGGAGTTCTAAGAAACAAACTTCTGTTGCCCTATCCACCGCTGAGGTCAAGTATGTTGCCGCAGGACAGTGTTGCGCACAACTACTTTGGATGAGGCAAACCCTCAGGGACTTTGGCTATAATCTGAGCAAAGTCCCATTCCTATGTGATAATGAGAGTGTTATCCGCATGGCGGATAATCCTGTTGAACACAGCCGCACTAAGCACATAGACATCCGGCATCACTTTTTAAGGGACCACCAGCAAAAGGGAGATATCGAAGTGTTTCATGTTAGCACCGAGAACCAGCTAGCCGATATCTTTACCAAGCCTCTAGATGAGTCGACCTTTTGCAGGCTGCGTAGTGAGCTAAATGTCTTAGATTCGCGGAACTTGGATTGATTTATAGCATACATGTGTTTATGCCTTTGATCATGTTCCTTTATGCATATTGTTGTTTATTTATGGTGTACAAGTCGTACAAACACTCCCCGGACCTCACAAGTCCATTTGCAAGTGATGCACTTATTTAGGGGGAGACATGCTACAACTTGAACCCTTGAGACTAACCGTGTGCTTGAGTTTGCTTGATTTAGTCTCAAAGGAGGTTTGAAAGGGAAAAGGTGGACTTGGACCATGCAAGACTTCCACTACACTCCGATGAGAGGGTAACTTATTCCAAGTTCATCTCCATGCTCTTATTGCCTTTTTATTCTTAATTGAAGATTCTGGTGAGGCAATGGGGTTCTAGGGCCAAGATTGATCCCGTTTTGGTGCTTGATGCCAAAGGGGGAGAAAATAAGGCCAAAGCAATAAATGGATCAACTACCACTTGAGAATTTTGAAAATAGTAGAATAGAGCTTTTGGTTTGTCAAAAATCTCTTATTGTCTCTTTTGTCAAAAGTTGGCCTCTTGTGGGGAGAATGGTTGATTATGGGAAAAAGGGGAAGTTTTTGAAATCTTTGATCAATTTCTCTTGGAACAACTCTATTTATGTTTCAACAAGTGTGTTTGACTTAGAGATAGGAAATTGAGGTTGATTTGCAAAAACAAAACCAAGTGGTGGCAAAGAATGATCCATATATGCCAAATTTGAATCAAAACAAATTTGTGTTCTCATTTGAATTGATGTTGCGCTTCTTTTAGTTGCTTTTTGTTGTGTTGGCATTAATCACCAAAAAGGAGGAGATTGAAAGGGAAATGTACCCTTGGGACATTTCTATAAGATTTTGGTGATTAAGTGCTCCACACAAATGCTTTGAGTAATATTTGTGCCAAAGACTTAAGAAGTGCAAATCAAGAGTAAAGGTATGTTTCTAAGACTTAGTACATTGTTTTGGAGACTAATGTATTGTGTCTAAGTGCTAGAAACAGGAAAAGACCAATTTGGAAAAGACATGGCTGAGCAGCCGAGACTCTGCGCAGTCTGGGTGCACCGGACTGTCCGGTGGTGCACCGGACAGTGTCTGGTGCGCCAGGCTGGCTCTGGCGAACTGGCTGCTCTCGGGTTTCGTTGGCGGCGTACGGCTATAAATCACCGGACTGTCCGGTGGTGCACCGGACTGTCCGGTGAGCCAACGTTGGTCGGGCCAACGGTCGGCCGCGCAATCTGCGCGAGACATGTGGCCGAGCCAACGGTCAGAAGGGGGCACCGGACTGTCCGGTGTGCACCGGACAGTGTCCGGTGCGCCAACGGCTCCGAGTCTTCAACGGTCGGCTGTGCCAGAATAGGAAAGAGATCCGCACCGGACAGTGTCCGGTGGTGCACCGGACTGTCCGGTGCGCCAGGCGACATAAGGCAAGAATTACCTTCCTGGAATGCTCTCAATGGCTCCTAGCTGCCTTGAGGCTATAAAAGGGACCCCTAGGCGCATGGAGGAGCACAATAAGCATTCTCTAAGCATTCCTAAGCACCAAGACTCCAATTTCGCGTATTCGATTCTTTGTGATAGCAACTAGAGCTCCATTTGAGTAGAGAACTCCTCGGGTTGTGTTGTGAGCTCGAGTTGGGACTTGTGTGCGTGTTTGTGCTCTGTTTTTGTGTCCTGTGTGCGTTGCTCATCCCAGCCTTACTTCCGTGCTTCTTTGTGAACATCAAATTGTAAGGGCGAGAGGCTCCAAGTTGTGGAGATTCCTCGCAAGCGGGATATAGTAAAACAAAGCAAAACACCGTGGTATTCAAGTGGGTCTTTGGACCGCTTGAGAGGGGTTGATTGCAACCCTCGTCCGTTGGGACGCCACAACGTGGAGTAGGCAAGTGTTGGACTTGGCCGAACCACGGGATAAACCACTGTGCCTATCTGTGTTGATCTTCTTGTGGTTATCGTGTCTTGCAAGAACTCCTCTCTAGCCACTTGACTTTATTGTGCTAATTCCTAATCAAGTTTTGTGGCATTAAGTTTCAAGTTTTTATAGGATCACCTATTCACCCCCCCTGTAGGTGCTCTCAATAGGAACCGAGTTGGGCCTACAAACCATCTCCCTATACTAAGGTACCTTTGTTACATATTCTTAATGGTAGCCCCTGAGTTTTATTTGGCTGAGTCATCGGTTCAGGCTGATGAAACTCTTCTATTGAACCTTCTTTGAATGTCTTGAAACATTTAAATTTGACTTTTTTGTCTCCTCGCCGAATCCACAATTTTGTCATGCAAACTGCTGAGTCTTAGTGCCTTACGTTAGCAGAGTTATTAACTTCAGTAGATTTAGAATCTGTTGATTTTTCTTTCATGCTGAATACAATCAGTGTTGTACAAATCTTCGAAGTCTTCATTATGAATCTTGAAAAATATAATAATGCACCTCTAGCGCATCCTATAGATGTAGCCCCCGAGGCTAACTTAGCAGAGTTATCACCTTAGATAAGTTAGACTATGTCGATGCCAATTCTTTTTGTCATTTGTAACACCCTGAAATTTTAAAATTTAGGTATAAAATATCTTTTCTCAATACTCAGAAAATTCAGGTGTTAACTTTTCTTTTTCTTATCTTATTTTATTCTTCCTTCAAAAGTGAGAGCTATTTTGAACGTACATGTGTTATCTTGGCAAAAAAATAAAGCATTAAGGGAACTATGATTGTTGCATCACATGATGGAGAATTCTTTTAATTTTCCAAATTGTATTGGTGTGCACTCATCCAAGAAAATGTGAATCATGATAGAAATTGATTCCAAAAATAAAGGAAACTAAATTGAAAATAGAAAATAAAAATAAAAAAGGAAAAGACTCTACCTCTAACCTCCCTCCCCGGCGTCGGCCTTTCGGCCTAGGCTCTTAGCCCCGGCCCACCGCCAGCGCCAGCGCCCACGCTCAGACTATCCGCAACCGTTATCCCTAAATTTTCCCCCTATATCACTTTTTCTTCCTATTTCCCCCCCTATTTTTTCATCTCCCGCAACGGTTCCCTCTAAATACTCCCCATATATCTCACTACCACTATAAAATATCATTTCTATATCAACTATCAATTTTTTATCTACTAACAATTACTCGTGGAACCACAACAAAGTGTTTAGGGGATGAACAGTGACACGCTATATCTGGGGGGAGAGAGAAGGGGGCCGACGCGTAAGGGGCGCCGTAGGGGGCACCGCTGCGGCTGTAAAATGCCCCTACGCGCCGCATGCAAGGGGAGGGGGCTGGGATGGGGACAGCGTTGCGCATAGCCTCACCTCACTACGACGCTACGCTTGCCTGGGGCCACACGTCAGCAAGCTCTTCTCCATGTCCGGCCTGTGTTGCTGTCCCGTGGGATCCGAGCATCAGTCGCGCGCCCGCTCCCTCGTCCCTAGTCTCGCTGCAGCGTTGGGCCCACCTGTCATTACTTCCTCCTTCCTTCGTAACAGCTCCCGCTCAGCTCGGAGTGGACGCACCCGAGGCGGCAACCACCCCAAGTCTCCATAGAGAATATTTGTGTTTATGCACACCCCAACGACCAACGTTAATTTTTTTTTGCTAAAATGCACATCTGTGTCTATGACTCTCTCGAACTGGCATGTCCTAGCGACGCACTGGGTCCGTCCATGATGGACCAGGACCGTTAGATCAGATACTTTCTGGCGGGTAATGATGGGAAACTTCCTCGGCATGGGGGCATTCAGGTTCCTCGGGCGGTCCGTGTTCAACTTGACAAACCGGATGGCGATCAAAGTGGACGAGAACCATGTTTGGAATCACGTTGTGCATGTACGCCAGCATCTTTGGGAGGCTAATACCCCTCTGGTCGTCGACCTGCCTCGCAGCCGCAAGAGCCATTGAACATCATCGTCCTCCACGCCAGTTCGCTAGGTAACACTCTGTAGTTCCCTCAGTGGTCTGTATGTCAAACGTCTGTACATCAAATTAGCATATTGATGACGCTAGTTCATATGCACATACATTCACTATTCTTCTTGGGAACTTACTTACCATCTTGTATTCTTGTGCTTGATGAAATGACAGCTTTGTTCAGTTAGGGAAAAAAAACCTGAAACCTGTTGTAGATAAGCACAATCAGTTTAAAATATTTAGTTATTTTGAGTAGTCAACCAATAGAGTTGGCCTTGCTACTTATTGCCTTTTTTTGTCATTTACCAAACTGTTTTAGATTATTGAATTGCTGCAATAGTTGGATCAACCATTACATGCTTCCTAGTTGACTTGTCGATTGCAAATTCAGCTAGTATATATGAGGTTGCGACACCCAAATGTGGATGCACCTCAACCTGGACCCGCATCGGCATCTGAACGGTCACCCCCCACCACCCTCTTCCGCTTCCGCACCCTAGAGGCATGTGAGAGCAGGACTGCTGACAGTAACTTTGGGATTGGTCTCCCGTATACAATTACTCCAGAATAGACCGTAGTTTCTTGCTTCATATAGTTTTAGAGAAAGTAATTCTTTTGGTTTCTGGTAGTTTAATTGGAGGCACAGTCCTCTGGGTCTGCCCTTTTCATTGTCCTGGCAAGAAGCAGTTTATTTTGACCTTTTCAGTTTACAGCACACTCGCACATATAGGAGGCCACTGGGGATATCAGTTTACAAAAGTTACAGACACAAAAAGAACATCAACACTGCCACCAAGAAGGGCAAGGAAACACTAAACAAGACAAGCTTGAACGCTCCTAGAACACTTTTTAAATTGCTATTATGTCACAAACCTCTTCATCACTCCGTCGAAAGTTATGGATCCAGCCCTTCATCTCTTCCAACGTCTTCTCCATCGCAACTTGATATTTAGATGATAAGTTCACACCCCAGATATGTAAAAAGAGATAGATTCATGTAGAACAACAAGTGTGTTGTTCTGAACTCCTTATCAAACGCCATTTTATTTCTGTTACGCAAAATCACCCACATCAAGCCTGCTAACAGAAAAAGGAGAAAGAGGTTACAGTGAATCTACCCAATTACCAAAAAAAATTCTCCACCGAACAGGAAATATTGCCCCAACCAAGCATTTGTTTAAGGCGGCGCCAAACAAAGAGGGACAGGATACAGTGGAAGAAGATATGATCCACCGATTCATGACCCTGACACAAGGAGCAGAGGTCACTCCCTTTCCAGCCCCTTTTCTTAAGCACAATATTTGCCTGGATTTTCATATTATACAATTGCCACAAAACACCTTAATCCGAAGCGGCACCTTGCACTTCCATATGGTTTCATAAATGCTTTTCCTGATTCCCTCATCAATTATAAACCTATATAAGGAGTTTGTGGTATAAGCCCGAGATTTGTCCAATACCCAAATACTCCCTCCGGTGCAGTAAAAGAAGTCATCCTGCGCGTGACCAAGCGTGCACAAAAAGAAGTCATAGCGCGCGTGGGTCTGGAATTTGGACGTTGTTGCCCCTAGTAATTGCACAAAAAAAGATACATTTAAGAGGAATCGAACTTGAGACCTCCAGTCTAGAATGCCTTGGAGCTGCTGCAGCAACCAATCAAGCCTGATTGTTTTAGTGACATTAATGCACACATATCCTTATTTAATAGGGGCAAACAGGGAAAACTATATGATAATTAATCATTCCTTGGTATGCACAATCATGTCCTAAACGACTACCTTTACTGCACTGGAGGGAGTAACTTCATCTCTCCCTTGAGTGGGGGAATGCTCTCCAAGAGCATATAGGAGATCACCCCAAATCTGAAACTCACTCATAGAAAGAGGGCGAGTAAAATCAATAAACCACTCGTCGTCCACAAAACAGTCCGAGACCAAGACATCCTTGTCCCTACTTATGTCAAAGAACCTTGGGTACTTGATTTTCAAAGGAACATCCCCGAGCCATGTATCCATCCAAAATAGGGTGCACTTCCCATTTTCGATGTTGTTTATTGCGCCCTATTTAAATAAATGTTTAACTTTATGTAATCCTTTTCCAAAATTGGGAGGTCCTTTTCCCATTAGATAAGAAAAAAAATTGCCATCAGGCATATACTTGGCTCTAACAAGTTTGTACCAAGTATTATCAGATCATTGGGAGATTTTCCATATCCATGTAACCAGAAGGCACTCATTCATCGGTCTGCTATCTAAAAACACCAAACCCCCTTGCTCCTTCAACCTAGTCACCATTTCCCGTTTAGCCATAAGATAACAGTTTTTCTTTTCTGCTCCTTGCGAGAAGAAGTTTGCTCTGATAGAGTTCATTTTCTGGTGTGCCTCTTTCGAAAGAAGATAGAAGCTCATGTTATACATCGGGAGGCTACTCAGACTGGAGTTAGTCAATATCAGCCTCTCCCCAGAGGACAGATACTTACCCTTTCATGGGTCAAGCCTCTTATTCATTTTTGCTAGAATAGGGTCCGAAATAGCAGGGTTCAGATGATGGTGAGAAATGGCCACACACCTAGGTTGCGGCGTTTGTGTGGGAGCTGTTGGAGAGGGACTTGCTGATCACGTTCGGTGAGGGCAATTAAGGTATCGTAGACATGTTCTACACGGCAGCCATGTGCGGGAGCGTGGACGTGTTCACTCTACTGCTCAACCACGCCACGACTTGCCGGAACGGCCAAGGCAGCGCAAGGCGTAGTAGCTCCATGTTCTGTACACTGAGATAATGAGTCGAGTCGTCCACGCTGCAGCGAGAGGCGGGATCGTGGAGATGCATAGGGAGTTGCTCGAGGAGAGACAGACGTTCAGGCTATTGCTCGACCATGCATGTCACGAGGTGTTCGACGAATTGCAAGTCACGCTACACTGCCTGCGGTGCCGAGTGCCGACTGAGCAATACGAGCTACTGGCACCCAGCTTGCGATTTGAAAGATGCACACTAACACCAAACAGCGAAACACCCATGGTTCACACGCTCCTCCTACCACGTCCACGACGAAAACTGCATTGTGTAGCCACGTAGGACCAAAACGAGGGAGACAGAGGAAGCACATGCAGCGTTTTCCCGAAAGACACGTAAGCAGAACGTCTCCGCTCCGAGGACGACACCCGCTCACGAGCAATCCGGCAGCCAGCCGCCGCACCGCAGAATCTTCCCCACGCCACGCTGCCACTGAAAGCGCTTCGACCTCGTCCGTCCGTTCGCTCGCTCGCGGCGAACCCCGCAGAGCTTCCCGTGCACGCTCGCCCGTTCCGTTCTGTGTGGTTGGCAGCCTGGCAGCACCCCACCTGTCCACTCCCCTCCACTACGATACGAGACCCCGGATCCGTTTTTGCTGTGTGCTCTAATCAAAAATCAAACAAACCAGAAGCTCCTCCTCGCCTCCCATCACTTCCTACGCCACCCGCGAAGCGCGCCCGAGGCGGCACCCCACCGTCGTAGTAGAAGACACGGGACGCACCCCCGCAGCCTCGCTCGCTCGCTCCCCTCACTTCCTCCCCGCGCGATCCACGGCCCCCGCCCCCCGCGCTCCTGTCTGCTCTCCCTCTCCGCAATGGCGACGCCCTCGGCCGTGGGCGCCGCGTGCCTCCTCCTCGCGCGGGCCGCCTGGCCGGCCGCCGTCGGCGACCGGGCGCGCCCGCGGCGGCTCCAGCGCGTGCTGCGCCGCCGGTGCGTCGCGGAGCTGAGCAGGGAGGGCCCCGCGCCGCGCCCGCTGCCACCCGCGCTGCTGGCGCCCCCGCTCGTGCCCGGCTTCCTCGCGCCGCCGGCCGAGCCCACGGGTGAGCCGGCATCGACGCCGCCGCCCGTGCCCGACGCCGGCCTGGGGGTCCTCGGTCTCGAACCTGAAGGTAACTAACTGCCTCAGCCAAATCCTGCACCGTGCTGTGCATTCCTTTCCTTCTGGTTTTTAGGTGTTTTCCTGGTCGGTTGGTTCAGCACGAAATGCGTTTGACAAGTAGGGTAAACTTTTGAAGGGTTAATGTATGTTGAATTGATCCATGTTAGTACTAATCACACATGATTAGTAATAGCGTGTAAAATACTCGAAACCCGCATTTGGGCACACCCGTGGCAATTTCGAGGTGTCTGTATTGGATCAGGAGCCGATGGGGTTCAGGGTGGCGTGTACCCCTCGGTATGATGGCAGTGCACCGCTGAGGTTTTGGGAGGCGTGCACGTGGTTGGATCTGGAGTAGACATACTAGTAGCAGTAGCATATGCTGTAGTAGATATTTTGTAGGAAGATGAATGGGGCTAACTCAACTCTCACCCAGGTGACACATACGTCTTCGGAAGTAGGGGAAAATTGAGAGTGCGTCTCTTACTTGCCTTGGTGGTGTGATTGTAACCCCCCGTTGCAAGTAGTTGTACTCCACGGCAGGGGCAAGTTATCGGGGTCAGCTCCACTGATCATCATCTAAATACATTAGTTAACAATACATTTATATAGGATTTGCCAAGTTCTATAGGACCCCGATAAGTACATGTAGCTTCGCCTCTGCTCCACGGAATGTCATATCAGAAATTTGGGGTATCATATCAGTCCGTGTGTTAAGCCGACTTCACTGGCACTAAAAGTAACCACCTAGCTCCATTTTATGAGACCGAAGAAGTGGAATGCTCCGGTTTTGTCAGTGATAGAAACTAGATGGAGCTTTTGCAGTGCATATAAATGGTGTCCAATGCCATTAGCTGCTGGTTTAGTTACAAATGAGCTGAGAATTTGTTTTAGTATCCTTAGATTACCAGAATCTTCCCTGTTCCATTTTCTCGTGAAGGGCCATATGCACCTTGTCACTGTCAGTCCCATGGTACCATCTGGTGCTTTGCACCTTTGCCATCCAATGGACACTAGCAGTCTTAGTTTAGTATCTTTCTTTTGGCTACTTGTGTGGTATTTATTGATATTTTGTTGGTCTACCTTGCTCTCATCTTTGGACCACAGCTCTACTTTGTTTTATTTGTTTCTGACCATACATTTTTAGGAAACTAGTGGGCATCTGGCAACCTGAATTTGTCTTTAGCTGAGAACAGAATGTTGGTTGCACCATTCTTATCGCTGCTAGAGTTATTTTCCATGATGAAGCTAGAATTATATCTTCTCTTACTCTGACCTTGACACATTTTTTAATCCTTCATTTCACATACAGGGATTGCTGAAGGTTCCATCGATAACACAGTAGTTGTGGCAAGTGAGCAAGATTCTGAGATTGTGGTTGGAAAGGAGCAAGCTCGAGCTAAAGTAACACAAAACATTGTCTTTGTAACTGGCGAAGCTTCTCCTTATGCAAAGTCTGGGGGTCTAGGAGATGTTTGTGGTTCATTGCCAGTTGCTCTTGCTGCTCGTGGTCACCGTGTGATGGTTGTAATGCCCAGATATTTAAATGGTACCTCCGATAAGAATTATGCAAATGCATTTTACACAGAAAAACACATTCGGATTCCATGCTTTGGCGGTGAACATGAAGTTACCTTCTTCCATGAGTATAGAGATTCAGTTGACTGGGTAGGTACCCAATCACCTTATTGTTTGTGATCAAAATTAATATCTGCCTACCATTTAGCCCCATGTGCTTCTTGACATGTATATCTTCTGATGTTACTTCTGTACTTCCATGTTGTTTGCCCAGTAGTCTTTAGCATCTCAAACAGAATATAGTATTTTCCAGATTAAAATGAAGATAAATATTTGATATGATGTATCGACGAAAGTAGCACACTTGTGTCTGGTGCTAAAGTTTTATATCTTCTGATGTTACTTCTGTACTTCCATGTTGTTTGCCCAGTAGTCTTTAGCATCTCAAACAGAATATAGTATTTTCCAGATTAAAATGAAGATAAATATTTGATATGATGTATCGACGAAAGTAGCACACTTGTGTCTGGTGCTAAAGTTTTATGCATCTATAGTTGCACATTTGCATTTGCAAGAATGGTAGTGGTCAAAGATGACACTAGATGATAAAACAAACAATTATATGTACAAGGCATGAGAAAACTTCCAAAAGCTTGTTTTGCATTTACAGATCATATTCATTGATTTCTGCTTTTTGTAGGAGTGTCTATTTGACATATGTAATGTTCTTTTTTTCTCATATAACCAGTGATTGCAGAATTATTATTTGTATTCTATTTATCTTTTGGTTTTATGTCAATTGTTTAGGTGTTTGTTGATCATCCCTCATATCACAGACCTGGAAATTTATATGGAGATAAGTTTGGTGCTTTTGGTGATAATCAGGTAAGAAGCTTGTTATGTTAAAGCTCCTATTTGATCAGTTTAAGTTCTGTCAAAAAATTGATTGAATGCTATATATTTTGCAGTTCAGATACACACTCCTTTGCTATGCTGCATGTGAGGCTCCTTTGGTCCTTGAATTGGGAGGATATATTTATGGACAGAATTGCATGTTTGTTGTCAATGATTGGCATGCCAGTCTAGTGCCAGTGTATGTTGTGGATTTACTCATCTGAATCCTACATGCCTACTTTTATTTTGCAAGTGCATACCACATTATTTTAATATTCTTTGATTTGTTTTCATGTATGTTCATTCTTTGATACTTTTTCATGTATGCTCAACTTCATCTGCGTATATATTTATGGAATCTAAGAAAACATTACAGTTGGTAATTCCAAGGAGCTTATCAGTTCTTTAACACTTAGTCAACTTATTCTTGTGATTCTAGTTTTTAGTCCATCAGCACATACTCTGAACCATCCTTTTATTTTAAAACAGGAACACATGTTGCATTAAAGCATGCACGTGAGTGATGTGAAATGGCAATCTGTTAGTTTCTAGAAACTGATTTATTCAATAAAACCTTGTCCTTTATGTTGTCCTGATAAAGACTGGCACATCACCAAACATACCCAATGAACAGAAGAGCTCAGTAGTCAGTAGTAGTCTTGCATCACATTGTTGCCATGCAACAAGCTAGAATACCTTTGAACTTCCTTACAATGCTTCATGTTGTGCACGTCTCCGTCGCCACTGCCGGTGCCCGCGGGTGCCAAGCCCGACGGCGTTAGCCGGCATTGGCTCTGGCGCACGACTGTGTGACACACGCGGCAAGGTTTTGCCCGGTTCAGTGTGCCCAGCCGGAGAGGGTGGTGGCCGACGTAGCTTTGTGGCTGCGGCGGCAGATGCCTCTCTGGAGGGTTTTGTGTGGGATGCCAGGGCAGTGGCGATGATGAAGGTTGCATTCTTTGACCTAGGGTCCTGTCGTCCTGGCCTAACGATGTGTTGGGGACATCTTGGGCGAAAGCCTTCGCGACGATGACGTCTGTGGCCGTCGCTTCCCCTGTTGAGGGCGCTGTATTCCCCAGCACTGTCTTCCATAGATTAAAGTCTGATTCATCTCGGACAAGTGATGGTGGCATCCCAGACGTCACTCCCTTCCTGAATGTGTCGCTATTGAAGTTCGTCTCGGCCTCGATGTTGCCTTCGGTTGTTGCTTTCGCTTCTCGGTGTCTGGTATGCGGGTGGAGGTGGGGTTTTATAACGTGAAGTCGAAGCTGCTACATCCCCTGACGTAGCTCGACAATGATGACTTGAGGCAAAACCCCCCTTCTTCAGGAGCTAGATTGTTTCATATGTTGGGCAAATACCGGAGGTGGGACGGAGGATTAAGCTCGTTGGTGAAGAATCGGAGCTGCCTCGCGTGAGGTGTTGAGGCTTGGCAACGACGGCGCACCGCGGTCTTCCTCCTGTGTCGGATTTTGGGTGTAGGCGTCGTCGAGTTCCTTTGGTCATGTGCGGCCCGTCTTTTGGAGTTGGAGCTGCTCGTACCGTCTTTTGGAGTCGGTCTTGTGTCGGATTTTGGGTGTAGGTTGTCGTTGCCTGGGTGGTTTGTGCACTCTGTGTAGATTTTGGGCCCGGTTTTCCTTAAAACTGGGTCAATTCTATTCTTCTTAATTGAAAGGCAAAGCTCCTGCCATTACGTTTAAAAAATGTTGTGCATGTCTTGAATCCTGAAAACTATCCTTATTCGTACTCAGTGTTTCTGGACTAGCTTTGCCAAACACATATCTTTGTTTCTGTATCTCAAACAGCACTTTGTAGTTCAGATATGTTATTTGAGTTCTCCTTTAACTTGAATTTATCACTCCAAGAGTGTTCCTTGGTAAGTTGGTATTACTACAGATGGTATTTCCCATGTTCTGGGTGTTGACATGGTTTTACTTCTAACCTTTTATCTGTCATAGATGTAAGGATACTTATTTCGCACAACAATTACTGCTGTGGACTCATTCCATTTTGCAATGCAATCTTGTGTTATTTCTCTCATAATGTATGTTCTTCGAAGAAATCAACATTGTGATCACTGTAGATTTCATTCTCTTCCCTGTTTTACTGTTTTAACAAATGTTAAGTAGTTCTACTATGCTGCTTTAGTAAAGGTATAGTCCTGCATCATTGGCCTGTTCTTAGACTTGTCCCTTGCTGCCATGGTCTTTGTGGCTGTGCATGTTGTGCTTGTACTTAACTTTTGACAGTTAGTACATAAGTATGATGGTCAAGCAGGCATGATGTAGGTGTCTTACGGATTCGGAACATTAGTACAATTAATGGACTAATGAGCTTCATCTTATCGTTTGTCATGAATACGATTTACCAGTTCAGATAATATTTCTCTCTCTTGACATGTTTCACATGTTTTGCTTCTTGCTGTCAGTTAGCTGTTTCACTTCGAATTGAAGTGCAATTTTAGACATGTACTCCCTCCGTTCTTTTTTATTTGTCACGTTTTAGTTCAAAAATGAACTAGCGGGCGACAAATATTCGAGAACGGAGGTAGTACTCTTTATTTTCTGACGTTTTCCTTTTTGTTGTTTACTTCCTTTGGCTTCCCAATGCTAAATTACTTTTCATTATGTAATCAGTTTCATCCTAACCTTGATTTTGTTTGTTTCAGCCTTCTTGCTGCAAAATATAGACCATATGGTGTTTATAAAGACTCCCGCAGCATTCTTGTAATACATAATTTAGCACATCAGGTTTGAGCTTATGATTTTGTGTGGTCTATACCTATAGCTTGGCAGCACAGTGTATCTGTGTATTCAAACATATGTTATCTCATTGTGGTAGGGTGTAGAGCCTGCAAGCACATATCCTGACCTTGGGTTGCCACCTGAATGGTATGGAGCTCTGGAGTGGGTATTCCCTGAATGGGCGAGGAGGCATGCCCTTGACAAGGGTGAGGCAGTTAATTTTTTGAAAGGTGCAGTTGTGACAGCAGATCGAATCGTGACTGTCAGTAAGGTGATATTACATGCCATGTTTCTTTTTTAAAAGCTATTCTCCCTTGAATATAGGTGTTGCTTGTCTTTACTCTTCATTTTTTGTTTAATTTCTAGGGTTATTCATGGGAGGTCACAACTGCTGAAGGTGGACAGGGCCTCAATGAGCTCTTAAGCTCCAGAAAGAGTGTATTAAACGGTATCCATATTCATTTTAGTCTGTCCTATTCTTCAACTACTTCAAGGAAACAACTGAGTCGGGTGATAAAAGTCAATTCAAAATATGCCTCTACTGCAGGAATTGTAAATGGAATTGACATTAATGATTGGAACCCTGCCACAGACAAATGTATCCCCTGTCATTATTCTGTTGATGACCTCTCTGGAAAGGTGGGCTGACAGTTCTCTAAAGCATATGTATACCCATTAGTATGGTTTCCTCCAATGTTTAATATGTGTTTCTCATTTTTTTCACTTATCATTCTTATATTGTTGGTTTAGGCCAAATGTAAAGGTGCATTGCAGAAGGAGCTGGGTTTACCTATAAGGCCTGATGTTCCTCTGGTTAGATATTGGTGCTTTAGACATGATTCTTTTTATTTAGAAGAAATAGTATGGATCAATTTATTAACTTGATTTACAGATTGGCTTTATTGGAAGATTGGATTATCAGAAAGGCATTGATCTCATTCAACTTATCATACCAGATCTCATGCGGGAAGATGTTCAATTTGTAAGTTTTGATTCTTTTTCATTATTATAAGCTGGAAAGTGTGTTAAAACCATCATGTGGGGGAAACTGTTCAGGAGAACAGTTGAACTGGTGAGGTGCACCAGCAGCTGTGAAGACAGGTTTCTTATCTTTAGGAATCAACCAGGATTCTGAGCTGTGTTAGCTACTGAGCAACATTTCAAGGTTCAGAAGAGGGTGTGTACTTTCAGTCCAGGTTGACTTAGTTACCACTTAGCAGCCTTCTTTGGCAACACCTCTAACTCAAAGTAGGGTCAGAAGGCTAGTACTGGTAGATCAATATATCAACATAGTTTTCTCATCTATGCACTTTTATCATCTCATCTGCCATGCACCTCCTAGATGTAACTCTGCTTGTGACACATATTGCCTCTATCAGGGCTTGACAAAGCATGCAGATATATTCAGGATAGTATAGTACAAGTACAGCACATTACAGATACGAGATGTGGTTCAGGGAATTCCTTAATGTGACTAAACAATATTTGTGATGTATTCAACAAGTAAATACTTCTTCCTCCATTCCAAATTATAATTCACTTTGGTTTTATCCTAAGTCAAACTTCTCTTAACATTGACCAAGTTATTAGAAAATTGCACTAAAATCTATGATATCAAATATTTTCATAGTGCATTTATTGGAACAGGTGTTAATATATTTTTCTAAAAACTTGGTCAAAGTTGTAGAAAGGTGAACTATAATTTGGAACGGACGGAAGCAATATATATGCAGATTTGACCCACAGATTTTAACCTGTTTTGTCCTACCTGAAAACCGTGACAAAAGTTTAAGGTGCCGAATATGCAATTTGAGACTATGGATGAAGACAAGAACACAGGAGAAATTTGTGGACCATTGATGGAATTTGCTCTTTTTTTTCGGATGCATATCAGTTTATTTACTAATTGTGCTAATATTTACTTGCTTAAGGAACTTGTATGAATAAGTGGCACTGTGGTTCCCTTTGGCCTCCAACATTCTCCTTTCCAGAATACTGAATAACATCTTCTTGTATTCTTGGATGCGCACACACCACTCAAAATGCAGAAATTGTTTTAAACATTAGCTCACCGGTAGATGTGGGCTGGAGAACTTGAGCCATTCCCTTATCCTTCTCATAAGTATTCGCTTTTACTTCCAATTGAAGGTTGATGGCATGGGTCAGGGTGGATTTAGCAGTTGAGTTATTCTCTTTAAGCCTACAACTAATTGTTGAAGTTTATAAGTGGATTGTCTATCTTATCCTAATAGCTTAAGCTTTTGGGTTGAATTGGTTAGTGCGTCTATTCATAACATGTATGAGAGTCAGAGATCTCGAGTTCGAATCCTGGCATAGCTTTATTTGTGCATCCGCCCCTTTATTTTCGTGTTTGCCTTCCTCTCTAGCTACACGTGAATGGGGATGTTGAAGTGTATAAATGGATTGCCTAATTTTCTCTAACAGCATAAGCTTTTTGGTTGAACTGGTTTGTGCGTCTATTCATAACACTAACGTGTTTTGACCTTTCTTCTTATTTTAACATAGGTCATGCTTGGATCTGGTGACCCAGAGCTTGAAGATTGGATGAGATCTACAGAGTCGATCTTCAAGGATAAATTTCGTGGATGGGTTGGATTTAGTGTTCCAGTTTCCCACCGAATAACTGCCGGGTATGCGAACAACCAGTTGTTAAGAACTCATTTGGCATCTTATAAGTATATTTTATACTTGGAGTATTGATCTCTCCTTTTCTGTGCAGCTGCGATATATTGTTAATGCCATCCAGATTCGAACCTTGTGGTCTCAATCAGCTATATGCTATGCAGTATGGCACAGTTCCTGTTGTCCATGCAACTGGGGGCCTTAGAGTAAGGCAACCATCCTATAATATGCCTTGTTATATCAGTACCAAGGTAGAATGTTTTTCACCTATTTTGTTTTTTGAATAGGATACCGTGGAGAACTTCAACCCTTTCGGTGAGAATGGAGAGCAGGGTACAGGGTAAGCACAGCTTCATTTAAGCACTTGCAGTTCCTTCCCCCCCCCCCCCCCCCCCCCCTCTCCCCCTCTGGATTCTGGAATCAATTGAATGCTTACAATGATCGCACCAGTTTGCACCATTCATCAGTGAACTCTTGATTGAGTTTTATTGCACACTTATTTTGCAGGTGGGCATTCGCACCCCTAACCACAGAAAACATGTTGTGGGTAAGTTTCCATCAAACTTGAATTTCTGTTAGAAACTTAGGATCTTGGTCATAGTATGTGATTACAATGACCCTTATAATTTATGGATGAAACATTGTGAACTCACTTTGTGCTAACAAACTGTCTAGCCAATTCTAATAAAAAGCGTGCAATTGGTTCTGGTTTTATGGGAAAATGAGTTTTATTGTGATATTGTGTTGGTATATGGGAATTTATTTAAAAATAATCTAAAAAAAATCCTCTTGCCTGTGACCTTCATCACAAACTGAACTTTTGGCAGTAGCAGATTGTAGGAGTTGGGCTCTTGGGGGAGTTATGTCATTTGGTGCTTGTGGGAGCAGTAGAAGCTGCTATAAGCTCCATTGAACAAGGCCTAGGTGATGTTGTAAACAATACTAAATAAGCAACCAAATTTGAGTCAAGGAGGACTCAAACCCAGATAAGAAACAGGCAACCAAATTTGAATCAAGGAGGACTCAAAACCTGGGTGATGGGTGTATGTATACCTGGCTACCCGCACCTGCCATCAATTGATCTATGGCATGTTGAAATTAGTGGGAAATGGAAGCCTGAAGCATATATGGAAAATTCACCCCTGGTTCTAGACTGACTTGTGTCAGGTGCAGGATATGAATTTACATGTTCGGCATGTGCTTATGATGTGAAAATATAGCTCTGCTCTTGTTTTCTTTTTGTTTATTTTCTTAGCACAAGTGATTACTCCCTCCTTTTATAAATATGACGTTTGGGAGAACCTATTGAGTTCAAACTAATTAGCCTGTCCTAAATGTCATATATTTTTAAAATGGAGTACTGATTAGTTCTGCTTTTTACCTTGGCCAATATCTTATTGAGCCAAGCCTGGAAATTACTCCATCCACTCTGGAGTATTTCCGACAACATAAAACTGAACAGCAATTAATATACCTCCATCCATGATTGATAGGAGTATCTTGACAAGGGAAAGTCAAATTTTACAAATTTTGACCAAAAGGACAGACCAGTGCTAGCAGTTCTCACGTGGTTGAGGGTTAAGGAATAACCGAGGGAATCATTACCCTGTATTTTGTAGGGAGTATCAGTTACAGAAGCTAGAAGTTTTTTACTTCCTCCGTTTCGTTTTAGTTGTCGTTGGATAGTGCAAAATTGAACTATCCAGCGACAACTAAAAAGAAACGGAGGGAGTATGAAACAATGGAAGAGTAGTATAGGGAGTTTATGCACAGGTGGTTTCAGGATCAGTTCGTTCACTGTTTACCAGATTGCAGTGATATTTTTTACACAGTAACAGTAAAACTAAACCGCTATTCTACTGTATTATATGGGGCAGAACATTTCACAATTGAATGTTGACCCTTCTTTTGCAGACATTGCGAACTGCAATATCTACATACAGGGAACACAAGTCCTCCTGGGAAGGGCTAATGAAGCGAGGCATGTCAAAAGACTTCACGTGGGACCATGCCGCTGAACAATACGAACAAATCTTCCAGTGGGCCTTCATCGATCGACCCTATGTCATGTAAAAAAGGACCAAAGTGGTGGTTCCTTGAAGATCATCAGTTCATCATCCTATAGTAAGCTGAATGATGAAAGAAAACCCCTGTACATTACATGGAAGGCAGACCGGCTATTGGCTCCATTGCTCCAATGTCTGCTTTGGCTGCCTTGCCTCGATGGACCGGATGCAGTGAGGAATCCAGCCGAACGACAGTTTTGAAGGATAGGAAGGGGAGCTGGAAGCAGTCACGCAGGCAGCCTCGCCGTGATTCATATGGAACAAGCTGGAGTCAGTTTCTGCTGTGCCACTCACTGTTTACCTTAAGATTATTACCTGTGTTGTTGTCCTTTGCTCGTTAGGGCTGATAACATAATGACTCATTAGAAAATCATGCCTCGTTTTTATTAACTGAAGTGGACACTTCGCATTCTTGCCCGTTTACCAGAGATGGCCACTGCTGATGGTGCATTTTGACAGGAGTGCATCACCTGGACCTTTGGTCCAACCGAACAATTAATCATCAACAAACAATTAATCCGCAACAGCCGACTGGACCGGTGGAACCGGCCTACCAGATCGCAGAACGGATCCTGATTAATCGGTTTATTGAATTCGTGCGTATTGACTCTGTTAGGGCGACAGTTCCAGTCAGTTTGTTAGCATTCCTTTGGCAGTTTCAGTCATATTTCGTTACAATTTCGGTTATTCTCAATTATTTTGTTACAATTTCAATCATTTTTAGACTTGTTCAAATACCGAGTCAAGGTTGGATTACAGGTTGTTTTACACGCCATATACCCGGCCTGTTTGTCTAGTATCGGGTCACGACCCTCCGTGTTAGGTAGGGTTTTTTAGTTGGGTTTGGTTTTTTTGCTTTGAGTCAGATTTTAGATTAAAAATTATGGCTCGATCTAGCCCGTGAATTATTATGTGTCAAAAACTATGGCATGTATCTGTCCCTTGTATTGGTCGGTCGGAGTTTTTTTGACGGGTCGGGGCAGTTGGTTAGATCGAGTGGGTCTAGTAATTTTGTTACAGTTTCAGTTATTTTATTATAGTCTTAGCCATTACTTATTCAATGATTTTTTTATAGTTTAAGTCATCCTGTTATAGTTTCCGCTATAATTTTAGTCATTCTGCTACAATTTCAACCATTCCATTACAATCTTAGTCATTCATTTATTTAGTTATTATGTTACATTTTGTGTCGACCCATTATAGTTTTCATTTTTATTATCGTTACAGTTTTAGTCATTTTATCAGTCTCATCATCCACTCTTTAGCCATTATGTTCTTATTCAATGATTTTTTATAGTTTAAGTCATCCCGTTATAGTTTCCGCTATAATTTTAGTCATTCTGCTACAATTTCAACCATTCCATTACAATCTTAGTCATTCATTTATTTAGTTATTATGTTACATTTTGTGTCGACCCATTATAGTTTTCATTTTTATTATCGTTACAATTTTAGTCATTTTATCATTCTCATCATCCACTCTTTAGCCATTATGTTACAGTTTCAATCGTTCTGTTACAGTTTCAGTCATTTTGTTATAGTTTCAGTTATTCCGTTATTGTTACAGTTTCAGTGGACCATAGGGGCGCTAGGATTAGCACGTGGTGGGTGGTTGGAGCGTACAGACTGATCCGATGCGGCGGGTAGCATGCGGGGGAAGGGGGTTAATCGTGGTGTGGGAGATGGTGTGTCGGCCAGGCCAGTTGCACGCGGGGTGCGAGTGGCGTGCCGGACCGGTTGTTGGTTGATGCGGGTGATGGACCATGATAGACCTTCGATATATTCATCGCCCTAGGTAATGATCATCCACCTTATGTTAAGCCATTCATGATTTTTACTAAGCTATTTCAGGGTGGTGATCATCACCTCTGGTGACGATTAGTGTTGCTCTATATATATTTGGGTGATGAATAACAACGTTGTATATAATTATTTCGTGGGTTTTTTAAATCATTCCGGGGTGAGTGATCATTATATAGGATGACAAATAGCTATATATATCATGTTTATGTTGGCGTAACCGTGCAATCAAGCGATCTGGTATTTTTATCTACCCCTACTTTACTGTGTTCGTTTGCGAGTGGAATAAAAATAAAATGATGGAATTCTAAGTGGATTTTAGCGTATTGATGAAAGTACAATCAAGAATTTGTTATATTTGTGAGATATGGACAAATTATACGTATATATGGGTGCATGACAATAGAACGAGACTCCAGATTCAAATCATTATGGTTTGTTAATCCTGAATGCTTAGTTTACTTTCTTATTTTGAATTTGAAGAATAGTAAAAGTTGAACTACCAAGGAGGACAAACTAGTAAGCTTAATAGGAATTAAGTGTTCATCACCTTCCATTTGAGCAACAAAACCCTAGGCAAAACCAGAACTAGAAACGCCTAACTCCTATTCAAAAAGTCTATGTTTGAGTGTATAACTTCTGCATTTAAACTTTACGGTTTGAAAAGTGGGATGAGGTGCATATGCTCTCTCCTCAAATAGTCGACTATTCATTTACTCCCCACTTGCTCATGGACAGGCCTCTCTAGCTCCATTGAAGGACCCCCAACCTATCCTTTTGATTCTTGGTGACATCACTTGAGATAGGCTTGAGTGAATTAGAGAACTAGTAAGAGACTCAATCTAGACCAATTGGTTCTCCCTATTACATGTGGTTTGAATTCATTATTCTTAGAGCTTGGGCTCCTACATGACTAAAGGTTGTGTGAGAGCTTCCAACTGATTGTGGCTAAGCACCAGAAAGTTTATATCCCCTTGTGAAGCCAACAGACACTCTCAAGCTCGATCTTTATGATTCACTTGAGGAAATGTGGGGGTTACATTGGAAGAGACCCCAAGGATCTATGGCTCCTTTAACAACGAGGACATAGACAAGCATTGGTGGTTCTATTGGACTTTGGAGTGAATTGTGTGTCTTGCCTCTTGGTGGTTCCTTCTACACGATCTACTTATGTAGTGATTTGTAGGTGTAGGGTCTAGGTGCAAAAGGAAGGTTTGGTATTTAACTTGATCTAGTTTAGACTCTGTTCAAATTAGTCTTCCTTTACTCTTCAAGATGTTACTCCCTCCGTTCTTAAATATATGACGTTGTTGACTTTTTTGAAAACTTTGATCACTCGTCTTATTCAAAATATTTATTCAAAAATATAAAATTTCAAGTCAAACTCAAACAATCTTAAGTGATAAAACAAATCATAACAAAATAAATTATAATTCGTGATTTTTTTTAAATAAGACGAGAGGTCAAAGTTTTTTTAAAAAAAGTAAACGGTGTCATATGTTTAAGAATGGAGGTAGTACTTCCTTTCAACTAGACTACATTGAATCTATGGGAAGAGAGGTTTAAGAGACTAGTAACACTCTCTAGTCAAGACAAGGGCAACCATGTTGTGTGCCTCTGTGCTTTAATATAACGGACGTTTGTTTGAGATAAGTTGGGCATAAGTTGGTTCTTGCACGAATGGATTTTGTCGCGATGCATATCATAATCCTCTTGCCATTTTTTTTTGTCGAGACGTGTATCATGTTCCGCATGCCTAAATTTGAAATTCATAACCGATGCATCATCGTAAGAACGGTTCCATAGGTCTGGTTTTATTTGAAATAAAATTGATGTCATTGTATTCACGTCAAAATTACTTATCATGGCTTTGTATCACGAAAGTGAATTGGTAATAAAGCAGTTTTGTCGATCAAACCATGGTCCTTACACATACTCCTTGTGTTTTCAAAGAAGAGGGCAACTTATCAGACCAGTGAACATGAATATGGTAACATCAGCCTTTTATATAAAAAATGTGTTAATGTACTAACTATATCGGCTAAAATCCCGCCCTAGCTAGTAGCTAGCTACTCATGTGCATGACATCCATTGAAAAGCATAGCACTCTAGTGGGAAAAAAATTTGTTGCAGCCCGGCTGCAAACCAGGCTGTTTGCAGCCCCTCACAAAAAGGTGGATATGCCCCACCTGCAGGTCCACCAGATAACGTTTTAGTTGTATTATTTACCTGCGGGTGGGACCTATCCTCCTTTTTGTGAGGGGCTGCAAACAGCCTGGTTTGCAGCCGGGCTGCAACAAATTTTTTTCCCTCTAGTGACCATATAAAAAAGTGGATTGCTGCTTGGCGACTTGTGGACAACCAAAACAACCCGATACCTGACTTGGGCAGCTTGGAGGTCCTACTTGATATTGGGCCGAGTCGGCCATGCTTCAGTCCAAGCTCCGAAGCCTGCGCGTACGGCGAACCTCCACTGATGAAGTCCCGGCGGTGTATCGTTGGTCTATTTTTTTAGGCGCCTCGTCAGCAACAGGAGCAGCGGAGTATTCGAAAGCAAAAGGCTTCCACAACGAACAGGCACTAAGAATTTCTGAATCAGATCCGAGTCGCCTTATGCATTAACACTCACACACTGATTACATGTACTCATCAATTACTAAACATACGGGATGCACACAGAAGGAATGAGAAGAGATAAACGACGCCGAGGGTTTCTAACAACGTAAAAAGAAGAAGGAAAGAACAGCATTTGGCTCCGTCCGTACGTACAGGGGAAAGGACAAAAGGCTTCGGGCGGTGGCGGCCGCGCTGGTCGACGATCGTTCAGAGCGCGGGGAGGGAGAAGAGGTCGTCGTCGCCGATGTCGCTGAAGCGGCAGCCGTCGACTCCTGGCCACATCGGGAGGCTGCCGAGGTCGAGCGCGGGGTCGGCGGCGAGGTAGTCGAGGCCGAGCTGCGGCGTGGGCAAGTCGTCGTCGAACGGGACGCCGCCGAAAGAGAACGCGTCCTCGCCGAGCTGGGGCAGGAGCGCGTCATCGGCGGAGAACGGGGAGAGGCCGCCGCGGCCGTCGGGCGCGTCTTTCTTGGTCGCACAACCGGCGGCGGCGTCCGCGATTTTCGGCGGCAGAGTCGCACGCGCCGTCTCGTCGGGCATTGCCCGGAGGACGGAGACCGGCGAGCCCACCACCAGCTGGGACTCGTCGCAGGACTCCTCCTCGGCGGAGGAGTGCTCGCCCACGGCAGCAACGCCGTGCAACGACAGCGCCGGCGCCGGAAGCGGGACACGATCGTCAGGCGTCGCGGGGAAGTTGGTGATCGCCGATGGCCCACGGAGCCGACGTGTCTCGCTGTCGTACCTCCTGGCCGCCTCCTCGGCAGTATCAAACGTGCCTAGCCACAGCCGCTCGCCCTTGTGCGGGTCGCGGATCTCCGCCGCGTACCTCCCCCAAGGCCGTCTCCGCACGCCCCTGTACCTCGGCTCCGCCGGCGTGCCAGCCGCCGCCGCTTTCCTCTTGCCACCGCCAGCAGCCCTCCCCGCGGGCGCCATGGCATTGCAGCGCGGCTGGTGCTTCTCCACGGAGATCTCCACGAGGAACTTACGCGCCCCCGCCGCCGCTCCAGCACCACCACCGGCGGCAGCCTCGTCACCGGAGGAGTCCGTGCTGTCGCGGTCGTCGCAGAAGACGCGGACTAGTTTGCAGATCGCGGTCGTCTCCGCGGGCTCCTGCTTGATCTTCGGTCGTGATCTGCTCACCGCCGCGGCTTCCACCATTGCTCTTCAGTGACTTGGGAGAACGAAGCGAGGATACAGGGAGAGAGAGAAATAGAGGACTAGAGGAGGGGACGAGGCGGGTAGGCTTGATCATTGCGTGGAGAGAGAGAGGTCGTTCAGGCTTGAGAGATATAGAGGAAAGGAAAGAGATTTTTTCGGGAAACTTTAGGATTTCTGCGGTTATTTGGCAAACAGCCCAATCATTAACTGTTTCTTTAGCTAGGGTATCTCTTCATCAATTCATTACCATTTATACAAGATATTTTTGTTTTAGCAAAATCTGACTGTTTTTTTTCCTACCAACTCTAATCTGTAATCTGCCTCACGTTGGTTTGAAGGTTTTCAAATTCAGATTTGGGAAGACAAACTTGAGACGTTGCTCTTTACAGTTCAAACCGGTTTTTTCTTTTTCTAAAAAACAAACCTGATATCTAGTAGATCTACCGCCATAGTATATCTACCGTCTAAAAAATGTTGTGTTGCTTTTTTCCTTATTCTATAGAATGCGCATTCATTTTCAACAATTGTAAAGAAAAATTAAAAAAACAAATTAAGTAAATGACATCTGGGTCCAGGTGGATCTCATGTACTGCGAGGTGACATGGAACGTTTGGTAGTAAAATTAACTGGGCTTAATAACTGCTTTGCATCTCAACAATTTTGTTTGCTCATTTATTTTCTTCCAATTTTGCATATGATTTTGTAGTGAACTGCCCCATATGAATACATAGTCTATTATTTCAAAAAAAATGAATACATAGTCTGAATTTGGTTCCTTTTAAAGCTAATGATTTTTATTAATAAATGTTTCATTTTGGACCTATCAATAAGAACCACTAGGAATTGTGATGCTTGTGAAGAACATGATATTCTTCGTGGTACCAAAACATATGTGTTTAATAACTAGAATTCAATATTTCCTTGTACCATTATAAGTTTTTTAGGAGTGGAGTGTCTTTCAAAGGAAAATTTAATGACATTTTCTACACATTTAATAATTAAAATGTCATTCTATGTATCAAAAATAGTCAAATGTATGATAATTCTGTCGTTGCATGCTTTCTAACCCATCACATACTTATGTACATATGTATAAGCCACTTTTTCTTTAACATACTTTGAATAGGATTTGGTCTATTTGTAAGAGCTTGTTTGTTTGATATTTTGAATTCAGGGTACCACATTTTTTATGGTTGCCTATGTTATTGATATGTAGATCTCACGTGTGGTTGGCTTAAGTTGGACCTACTCACATACATGTATGAAAGCACATGTGCGCAACCTAGCAACGTAACTAGCAGAAGATTAAAAAACACCAGATGTAAACTCCTTACGTCAAGCTAATCACAACTCATCTTTCCTACCGTTTATAGTACTTAATTGTGTTTTCACTTGCATGCACGCGTTTTTAATGAGTTGTCACATAACGTTAAAATTTTCAATCATGAAAACTTGTGCATATCTTGAACGTTTGAATTTGCATTCCTCTCCATGTGAGAATTGAAGATCTAAACTAGGGTGTGATAACAACAACAAAAGAACCACTTGTCGGATCCATTGCATATGTGTTATGCTACAATGCATTATTTATCATTCTTTAATTGTGGTAGCTTCATGTGCATATCATGAGCTACAACACAAACTTGTAATTCTCCTACAAATTGATTATTCTCACTACAAGATATGCGATCATTTACATAAACTTTTAAAAAAATAATTGCAGTCAAGGCCCATGTGAGATTTTGGTGAAAATAACATAATAGTTAAAGAACTAATGAGAATTTATTGTGTATTTATAAGAAGTGCATAAGTCAAGCTTAATGTATGAAACCAAGTGGCTCTTTAATTTGGGTTTGTAACATACTATGTCAGCTTTTTGGTGCTCATTAGTTTGATAGGTTATAAGTGTCTAAGTGTACTCAAAAGGATCCACATCAAACATAGACCCCATTTGAAGAGTACATTTATGTCACACCCAGATTTAAGGGATAAAGCCGGTTGCGTCTCATATGTGCGCCAAAGAAGAAGAACACATATAATGACCAAGTGTATAGAGATAAATGTCATAATTATTATTACATAGCGGAAGTGTCTTACAAAAATAAATGATAACAATAAAGCGGACTAATAATTATTCCTTGGCGCCATCAACCTAACTGGGAGATGCCACCTAGACTTTCTCGTACTCCTCGTAGTAGTCCTCCTCCTGGGCTACATGTTCTTCTCCTGGGGGGTTATAAATCGCAAGGGTAAGCTCACAAAAGATCATAGTTCAACAAGTTGTGGAGAATAATTTGCATGAACTCACCAAAGTAGGAGCTCATGTGAAGTGTAAGGTTGATCAACAAATAATGTTTAAAGTTGAGCAGTGCTTTTAATAAGTTGGTCAAATTTTATTAGCGGTTACTAAGTATAAGTAGATGTCGGTGTTTTGGGTCCGACCGCACACCTGGGGTTACCCCTCAAAGTGTTTTTAGGAGTAGGACGGTGTTACCGACTGTAGCTCGATGGTTCTGAGAGCACCTAGAGGGGGGGTGAATAGGTGATCCTGTAAAACTTCAAAACTTAAGCCACAAAAACTTGTTAAGAGTTAGCACAAGTATGGCCAAGTGGCTAGAGATGAGTCAAAACACAATAACCACAAGAAGGCGATCACAGAGTTGACACGGTGGTTATCCCGTGGTTCGGCCAAGTACAAAACTTGCCTACTCCACGTTGTGGCGTCCCAACGGACGAGAGTTGCACTCAACTCCTCTCAAGTGATCCAATGATCAACTTGAATACCACGGTGTTTTTCTTTCCTTTGATCTTTTCCCGTTTGCGAGGAATCTCCACAACTTGGAGTCTCTCGCCCTTACAATTGAGTTCACAAAGAAATACGGAGTAAGGTGGGAATGAGCAACGCACACAAGACTCGAAAATCAGAGCAACAACACGCACACAAGTCGCAACAAGAGCTCGCAACGCAACACAAAGAGTTCACAACTCCACAAGAGCTCTATATGCTATCACAATGAAACGAATGCGTGAGATTGATGTCTTGGTGCTTAGAAGAGTTGTAGGAATGCTTGGTGTGCTCCTCCATGCGCCAAGGGGTCCCTTTTATAGCCCCAAGGCAGCTAGGAGCCATTGGGAACAAATCTGGAAGGCCATCTTTGCCTTCTGTCTCGTGGCGCACCGGACAGTCCGGTGCACACCGGACACTGTCCGGTGCCCGATTTGTTTCCATAAAAAGCGAAGCCGACCGTTGCCGACCGTTGCAGATCTGGCGCACCGGACAGTCCGGTGCACACCGGACAGTCCGGTGCTTCCTTCCGACCGTTGGCTCGGCCACGTGTCGCGCGCCGATCGCGCGGCCGACCGTTGGCCCGGCCGACCGTTGGCTCACCGGACAGTCCGGTGCACACCGGACAGTCCGGTGAATTTTAGCCGAAGTCGCCGGAGAAAAACCCGAGAGCGGCTGGTTTGCGCTGCGCTGGTCTGGCGCACCAGACACTGTCCGGTGCACACCGGACAGTCCGGTGCCCCAGCCCGAAACAGCCTTTGGCTGTACACAGCCACTCTCCACTTCTTTTCTTTTCTTCTTTCTCCTGTTTCTAACACTTAGACAAGATGTTAGTACACAAAACTAATGTACTAAGGCTTAGAAACATACCTTTACTTGTGATTTACACTTTGTTCATCCATGAGCATATTTTCACATTTAAGCCCTTGTGTTTGCACTCAATCACCAAAATACTTAGAAATGGCCCAAGGGCACATTTCCCTTTCAATCTCCCCCTTTTTGGTGATTTATGCCAACACAACATAAAGCAAGTGGAACAAGTGCAAAATCACTTCAAATAAAAACTCAAATTGGTTTTGATTCAATTTTGGCATATATGGATCATCCTTTGCCACCACTTGGTTTGTTTTTGCAAATCAAACTCAAATCTCTATCTCTAAGTCAAACACACATATTGAAGCATAAAGAGAGTCATTTCAAAGAATTTGACCACGGATTTCAAAAACTCCCCCTTTTTCCCATAATCAACACTTCTCCCCACAAGAAGCCAACTTTTGAAAATAGAGACAATAAGAGACAATAAAAGCTTTTGACAAAACAAAAACTCTATTCTACTATTTTCAAAATCTCTCAAGTGGTAGCTGATCCATTTATCACTTTGGCCTTTATTTTCTCCCCCTTTGGCATCAAGCACCAAAACGGGATCAATCTTGGCCTTTTTAACCCCATTGCCTCACCAAAGTCTTCAATTAATAGCAAATGGCAATAAGATTTCATGAGATGAACTTGGAATTAGTTACCCTCTCATCGGAGTGCAGTGGAAGTCTTTCATGGTCCAAGTCCACCTTTTCCCTTTCAATCCTCCTTCGAGACTAAATTATCAAACTCAAGCACATAGTTAGTCTCAAAGGGTCAAGTTGTAACACATCTCCCCCTAAACATGTGCATCATTTTGCAACGGACTTGTGAGGTCCAGGGAGTGTTGGTACAACTTGAGCACCACAATAAGCAACAAAATGCAACAAGGAACATGATCAAAAGCATAAGTACATGTATGCTACAATTCAATCCAAGTTCCGCGAATCTAAGACATTTAGCTCACTACGCAACCTGCAAAAGGTCTTCTCATCTAGAGGCTTAGTAAAGATATCGGCTAGCTGGTTCTCGGTGCTAACATGAAACACTTCGATATCCCCCTTTTGCTGGTGGTCTCTCAAAAAGTGATGCCGGATGTCTATGTGCTTTGTGCGGCTGTGTTCAACAGGATTTTCCGCCATGCGGATAGCACTCTCATTATCACATAGGAGTGGGACTTTGCTCAGATTGTAGCCAAAGTCCCGGAGGGTTTGCCTCATCCAAAGTAGTTGCGCGCAACACTGACCTGCGGCAACGTACTCGGCCTCAGCGGTGGATAGGGCAACGGATGTTTGTTTCTTAGAGTTCCATGACACCAGGGACCTTCCTAAGAATTGGCACGTCCCCGATGTACTCTTCCTATCGACCTTACATCCAGCATAGTCGGAGTCTGAGTATCCAACTAAGTCAAAGGTAGACCCCTTTGGATACCAGAGCCCGAAGCAAGGCGTAGCAACCAAATATCTAAGAATTCGCTTCACCGCCACTAAGTGACACTCCTTAGGATCGGATTGAAATCTAGCACACATGCATACGCTAAGCATAATATCCGGTCTACTAGCACATAAGTAAAGCAAAGAACCTATCATTGACCGGTATGCTTTTTGATCAACGGACTTACCTCCTTTGTTGAGGTCGGTGTGTCCGTCGGTCCCCATCGGAGTCTTTGCGGGCTTGGCGTCCTTCATCCCAAACCGCTTTAGCAGATCCTGCGTGTACTTTGTTTGGGAGATGAAAGTGCCGTCCTTGAGTTGCTTCACTTGGAACCCAAGGAAGTAGTTCAACTCGCCCATCATCGACATCTCGAATTTCTGCGTCATCACCCTGCTAAACTCTTCACAAGACTTTTGGTTAGTAGAACCAAATATTATGTCATCGACATAAATTTGGCACACAAACAAATCACCATCACATGTCTTTGTAAAAGAGTTGGATCGGCTTTCCCAACCTTGAAAGCATTAGCAATTAAGAAATCTCTAAGGCATTCATACCATGCTCTTGGGGCTTGCTTAAGTCCATAGAGCGCCTTAGAGAGCTTACACACGTGGTCGGGGTACCGTTCATCCTCGAAGCCAGGGGGTTGCTCTACGTATACCTCCTCCTTGATCGGCCCGTTGAGGAAAGCGCTCTTCACATCCATTTGGTACAACCTGAAAGAATGGTGAGCGGCATATGCTAGCAAGATTCGAATTGACTCTAGCCTAGCCACAGGAGCGAAGGTCTCCTCAAAGTCCAAACCTGCGACTTGGGCATAACCTTTTGCCACAAGTCGAGCCTTGTTCCTCGTTACCACCCCGTGCTCGTCCTGTTTGTTGCGGAACACCCACTTGGTTCCCACAACATTTTGCTTCGGACGAGGCACCAGTGTCCAAACTTCATTGCTCTTGAAGTTGTTTAACTCCTCTTGCATGGCCAACACCCAGTCCGGATCTAGCAAGGCCTCTTCTACCCTGAAAGGCTCAATAGAAGAGACAAAAGAGTAATGCTCACAAAAATTAACTAATCGAGATCGAGTAGTTACTCCCTTGCTAATGTCACCCAGAATTTGGTCGACGGGGTGATCCCTTTGAATCATCGCTCGAACTTGGGTTGGAGGTGCCGGTTGCGCTTCTTCCTCCATCACATGATTATCTTGTGCTCCCCCTTGATCACATGCCTCCTGTTGATGAACCTGTTCATCGTCTTGAGTTGGGGGTAGCACCATAGTTGAGGAAGAAGGTTGATCTCGTTCATCTTGTTCCTGTGGCCGTACTTCTCCAATCGCCATGGTCCTTATAGCGGCCGTCGGAACATCTTCTTCATCTACATCATCACAATCAACAACTTGCTCTCTTGGAGAGCCATTAGTCTCATCAAATACAACGTCGCTAGAGACTTCAACCAAACCCGATGATTTGTTGAAGACTCTATACGCCTTTGTATTTGAGTCATAACCTAACAAAAACCCTTCTACAGCTTTGGGAGCAAATTTAGAATTTCTACCCTTCTTCACTAGAATGTAGCATTTACTCCCAAATACACGAAAGTACGATACATTGGGTTTGTTACCGGTTAGTAGCTCATACGACGTCTTCTTGAGGAGGCGATGAAGGTAGACCCTGTTGATGGCGTGGCAAGCCGTGTTCACGGCTTCCGTCCAAAAGCACTCGGGGGTCTTGAACTCTCCTAGCATCGTCCTCGCCATGTCGATGAGCGTCCTGTTCTTCCTCTCTACCACACCATTTTGCTGTGGTGTGTAGGGAGCGGAGAACTCGTGCTTGATCCCTTCTTCTTCAAGGAACTCCTCCACTTGAAGGTTCTTGAACTCGGACCCGTTGTCGCTCCTTATCTTTTTCACTTTGAGCTCAAACTCATTTTGAGCCCTCCTGAGGAAGCGCTTGAGGGTCCCTTGGGTTTCAGACTTATCCTGCAAAAAGAACACCCAAGTGAAGCGGGAAAAGTCATCAACAATAACTAGACCATACTTACTTCCCCCTATGCTTAGATAGGCGACGGGTCCGAAGAGGTCCATATGCAGCAGCTCCAGGGGTCTTGAAGTGGTCATCACATTCTTGCTATGATGCGCTCCTCCCACCTGTTTCCCTGCTTGACAAGCTGCACAAGGTCTATCTTTTTCGAAATGAACATTGGTTAGACCTATCACATGTTCTCCCTTTAGAAGCTTGTGGAGGTTCTTCATCCCCACATGTGCTAAGCGGCGATGCCACAGCCAGCCCATGCAAGTCTTAGCCAATAAGCATGCATCTAGACCGGCCTCTTCTTTTGCAAAATCAACTAAATAAAGTTTGCCGTCTAATACACCCTTAAAAGCTAGTGAACCATCACTTCTTCTAAAGACAGACACATCTACATTTGTAAACAGACAGTTATATCCCATATTGCACAATTGACTAACAGATAGTAAATTATATCCTAGACTCTCTACTAAAAATACATTAGAGATAGAATGTTCATTAGAAATTGCAATTTTACCTAACCCTTTTACCTTGCCTTGATTCCCATCACCGAATATAATTGAATCTTGGGAATCTTTATTCTTGACATAGGAGGTGAACATCTTCTTCTCCCCCGTCATATGGTTTGTGCATCCGCTATCAATAATCCAGCTTGAACCCCCGGATGCATAAACCTGCAAGGCAAATTTAGGCTTGGGTCTTAGGTACCCAACTCATGTTGGGTCCTACAAGGTTAGTGCAAATATCCTTAGGGACCCAAATGCAAGTTTTATCACCTTTGCATTTTGCCCCTAACTTCCTAGCAATTACTTTTCTATCCTTTCTACAAATTGCAAATGAAGCATTCAAAGCACAATAAATTGTAGAAGGTTCATTTGCTATTTTCCTAGGAGCATGAATAACATTCCTTCTAGGCACATGATGAATAGCATTTCTTTTAGGAACAACATTTCTCCTAGTAACATTTCTATCATACACATAAGATGAACTAGGAGCAAACATGGCATGAGAATCATAAACATATGAATCAAAAGCATCATGACTTACATTTCTAGTTTGTCTTCTATCATGATACAAAAATGCATGGTTCCTTTTAGCACTAGTAGCCATAGGGGCCTTCCCTTTCTCCTTGGCGGGAATGGGAGCCTTATGGCTTGTTAAGTTCTTGGCTTCCCTCTTGAAGCCAAGTCCATCCTTAATTGAGGGGTGTCTACCAACCGTGTAGGCATCCCTAGCAAATTTTAGTTTTTCAAAATCACTTTTGCTAATCTTAAGTTGAGCCTTAAGACTAGCCACTTCATCACTCAATTTTGAAATGGAAACTAAGTGTTCACTACAGGCATTAATATCAACATCCTTACACCTAGTGCAAATTTCAACATGTTCAACACAAGAGTTGGATTTATTTGCTTCTACTAGTTTAGCATTTAAATCATCGTTTATGCTCTTTAAGTTAGAAATAGAATCATGGCATGTTGACACTTCACAAGCAAGCATTTCATTCCTCTTAATTTCTAATGCAAGAGATTTTTGAGCCTCTACAAACTTATCATGTTCTTCATACAACAAATCCTCTTGCTTTTCTAAAAGTATATTCTTTTCATTCAAGGCATCAATTAATTCATTAATTTTGTCTATCTTAGATCTATCTAAGCCCTTGAACAAACATGAATAATCTACTTCATCCTCATCACTAGATTCGTCCTCACTTGAAGAAGCATAGGTAGAGTTGCGAGTACATACCTTCTTCTCCCTTGCCATAAGGCATGTGTGACGCTCGTTGGGGAAGAGGGTTGATTTGTTGAAGGCGGTGGCGGCGAGTCCTTCATTGTCGGAGTCGGACGAGGAGCAATCCGAGTCCCACTCTTTGCCTAGATGCGCCTCGCCCTTTGCCTTCTTATAATGCTTCTTCTTTTCCCTCTTGTTTCCCTTTTCCTGGTCACTTTCATTATCAGGACAGTTAGCAATAAAATGACCAAGCTTACCGCATTTGAAGCATGATCGCTTCCCCTTGGTCTTAGTCTTGCTCGGCTGTCCATTTCGACCCTTTAGCACCGTCTTGAAGCGCTTAATGATGAGAGCCATTTCTTCATCATTAAGCCCGGCCGCCTCAATTTGCGCCACCTTGCTTGGTAGTGCCTCCTTGCTCCTCGATGCCTTGAGAGCAATGGGTTGAGGCTCGTGGATTGGACCGTTCAACGCGTCATCGACGTACCTTGCCTCCTTGATCATCATCCGCCCGCTTACAAATTTTCCAAGAATTTCTTCGGGCGACATTTTGGTGTACCTGGGATTCTCACAAATATTATTCACCAAATGAGGATCAAGAACAGTAAAGGACCTTAGCATTAGGCGGACGACGTCGTGGTCCGTCCATCGCGTGCTTCCATAGCTCCTTATCTTGTTGACAAGGGTCTTGAGCCGGTTGTATGTTTAAGTTGGCTCCTCGCCCCTTATCATCGCGAACCGTCCAAGCTCGCCCTCCACCAACTCCATTTTGGTGAGCAAGGTAGCGTCATTTCCCTCATGAGAGATCTTGAGGGTATCCCAGATTTGCTTGGCGTTATCCAAGCCACTCACTTTATTATATTCATCCCTGCACAATGAGGCTAGAAGAACAGTAGTAGCTTGTGCATTCTTATGGATTTGCTCATTAATGAATATAGGACTATCCGAACTATTAAAGTGCATTCCACTATCTACAATCTCCCATATGCTAGGATGGAGAGAGAATAGGTGACTACGCATTTTGTGGCTCCAAAATCCGTAGTCCTCCCCATCAAAGTGTGGGGGCTTGCCGAGTGGAATAGAAAGCAAATGTGAATTTGAACTTTGCGGAATACGAGAGTAGTCAAAAGAAAAGTTAGAATTAACCGGTTTCCTTTGTTTGTCGTGGTCGTCGTCCTTTTGGGAAGAAGAGGACTCATCGCTGTCGTAGTAGACGATCTCCTTGATGCGTCTTGTCTTCTTCTTCTTCCCATCTCTTCGCTTGTGGCCCGAGCCCGAGTCATTGGACTTGTCATCCCTTGGCTCGTTGACGAAGGACTCCTTCTCCTTGTCGTTGATCACAATTCCCTTCCCCTTAGGATCCATCTCTTCGGGCGGTTAGTCCCTTTCTTGAAGAGAACGGCTCTGATACCAATTGAGAGCACCTAGAGGGGGGGGTGAATAGGTGATCCTGTAAAACTTCAAAACTTAAGCCACAAAAACTTGTTAAGAGTTAGCACAAGTATGGCCAAGTGGCTAGAGATGAGTCAAAACACAATAACCACAAGAAGGCGATCACAGAGTTGACACGGTGGTTATCCCGTGGTTCGGCCAAGTACAAAACTTGCCTACTCCACGTTGTGGCGTCCCAACGGACGAGAGTTGCACTCAACTCCTCTCAAGTGATCCAATGATCAACTTGAATACCACTGTGTTTTTCTTTCCTTTGATCTTTTCCCGTTTGCGAGGAATCTCCACAACTTGGAGTCTCTCGCCCTTACAATTGAGTTCACAAAGAAATACGGAGTAAGGTGGGAATGAGCAACGCACACAAGACTCGAAAATCAGAGCAACAACACGCACACAAGTCGCAACAAGAGCTCGCAACGCAACACAAAGAGTTCACAACTCCACAAGAGCTCTATATGCTATCACAATGAAACGAATGCGTGAGATTGATGTCTTGGTGCTTAGAAGAGTTGTAGGAATGCTTGGTGTGCTCCTCCATGCGCCAAGGGGTCCCTTTTATAGCCCCAAGGCAGCTAGGAGCCGTTGGGAACAAATCTGGAAGGCCATCTTTGCCTTCTGTCTCGTGGCGCACCGGACAGTCCGGTGCACACCGGACACTGTCCGGTGCCCGATTTGTTTCCATAAAAAGCGAAGCCGACCGTTGCCGACCGTTGCAGATCTGGCGCACCGGACAGTCCGGTGCACACCGGACAGTCCGGTGCACACCGGACAGTCCGGTGCTTCCTTCCGACCGTTGGCTCGGCCACGTGTCGCGCGCCGATCGCGCGGCCGACCGTTGGCCCGGCCGACCGTTGGCTCACCGGACAGTCCGGTGCACACCGGACAGTCCGGTGAATTTTAGCCGAAGTCGCCGGAGAAAAACCCGAGAGCGGCTGGTTTGCGCTGCGCTGGTCTGGCGCACCGGACACTGTCCGGTGCACACCGGACAGTCCGGTGCCCCAGCCCGAAACAGCCTTTGGCTGTACACAGCCACTCTCCACTTCTTTTCTTTTCTTCTTTCTCCTGTTTCTAACACTTAGACAAGATGTTAGTACACAAAACTAATGTACTAAGGCTTAGAAACATACCTTTACTTGTGATTTACACTTTGTTCATCCATGAGCATATTTTCACATTTAAGCCCTTGTGTTTGCACTCAATCACCAAAATACTTAGAAATGGCCCAAGGGCACATTTCCCTTTCAGATTCGTGCAGGACGCACGAGAAACTGCGAACAATGATGTACAGGTTCGGGCCGCTTAGAGATGCGTAACACCCTACGTCCTGGCGGGAGTGTTTTATGTGGCGGATTACAAGAGAATTCTCTAGTGCAAGGGACGTAGAGAGCTTGGGTAGATGGCTGGGTAATGAGATCGATCGTTCTGAAGGGGTGCCCCCCTAGGCCTTATATATTCGACCGTGGGGCAATACATGCAGATATGATAACAATGTGCACCTAATAAATAGTGAACTGATTGAGTCTATCTTCATATAGTTCCGCCGACTCATCCTCGCTTGGTTCCGTTGTACGGGGTTCCAGCGCGGGAAGGTCAGGTCTCTGTTGTGATTACTCGCTCGAAGTCATTGGGTCGTCTGGGCTCGCATCGATCCAGCCTTGTGTCAATCTGCTTCATTGGTCATTCCTCCCCAGGCCCACGAAGGGATGACCTTACGATTTATTGGGCCCTTGGGCCTTTCGTGAGGTCTTTTATCCTTCCAGTGGACCCGGGGGATATCTGTCCCCCACAGTAGATACCAACCCAAATAATGAGAGATCACGATTAATAAATAAACCACAATGCGATGCAAATGGCCAATTAAATTTAATTCCATAAGTTACTCATGTGAGGGTCCGAGCCGCTCATGACCGTGAGCATGACTGATATATTAGCTTTACACTCTGCAGAGGTTGCACATCTTTACCCACAAGTCATGTTACCCATCTGCCACGGGTTGTACGGGCCCCATACACCTATACCAAGGAAGTGAGGCAGGGTAACACTACGAGGCCTTTACAAAGTTCTACTAGCTTCAGAAAACCCACTACGGTTTCTAAGGAGCGCAATATAGGAATCCCCGTCTGAAAAGTCAGCTCAGCAAAATCAACCCAAGAACCTCGCTATACCGACAACTCCCCTACCACCCTTGCTCCTTTCGGGTAAGGTAGTACTCCACTAGCTTTCCTAATTAGTTAGCAAAGGGCGTCTCATACCACCCTTGTGGTAGCACTATTTTCCCGTGTGGTTCTCCATGTTCCAATTAACATAATGATCTTGTCATGAACAATAAATAACTCATTTATAATAAAAGCATGATCATGAATAATGTGTATATTAACATCCAAAACCGCATAAAGCAATAACAAATGTTACCCAAAAGTTCAGTGGTAAACAAGGTATAAAGATAACAAACTAGGGTAGCCTATTGGGTCCCAACAAAATTTACCTATGCAGATCATAATTATTAACATAAACATTATTAGATAAATAGAAATGATCAAGGACAAAACTTACCTTCAACAAGCTCCTGCTCAACACTTTCCACCTGCTGAGCACCTAGGTCCTCAGTTGCCTGTCCGTCTACTAGCAACAATACAAACAAACATGGTACATGAGAAATTAACATCACACCAAACATGAGAACACATTGAATATTAATATTCTACGCATCGTAATGAGATCGTAGGTTCAAAAATCACTAAATTTGAAGTTACGGTTAAAGAGTTATGATTTTCCGAAGTTTTAAGTTGGGCGGATGAGTTGGGCCGCCCAATAGTTTTGGCCCAGCGCGAAGCTTTGTTCTTTTTTATTTTCTGTTTTACATTTTCATTCTAATTTGAAACATGAATTTAAATTTAACCCGGATTCCTTGTGCAAATTAAATGTATCACAAAAAATAATCAGCATGGTGTGTATAGATTATTTATTTCTATTTACTTGGTATATGATCTTTCATATGCACAAATAAAGAAAGAGCACTTTTATATAAGAATATTAACCTCCCTCCTTTATTATATAAAAGTTAGGTATTACATCAGGACCAGTTTAGCAACGCGCACGGGAAAGGGAAAGCGCGTCAGCGGTCAGCCCAACCCACGCTGAGGAGGGCCTGGTTCGCGGCCCGGATCGGGCACGCGCGGCCCAATTTCTGAGTTGCTTCGTCGGCTCGTCGCGAAGACGCGAACCCCCTCTCCTCGCCTCCCAAACACGCATCCGACTCCGTCTCCAGCAACCCCATTCGGCTCCTCCCTCCGTCTCCAGCAGTTCTCCATCCAAACAAACCGCGTGATCCGTCTGACCGCTCGCTCGCTCTCGCCGGGGGTCCGGAGCTCCCCACCTCCAGCGACCCAGTCCATCCGCGCGTGCAGCGCCGCGGCGCCGATGGAGTACGACTTCCGCGGCGGCCGCTCGAGCTCGGGCCCGGGCCCCTACGGCGCGCCTCCGGGGGGCGCGCCCGGGGGAGGCTCCTCGCTCTACCCGCGCGTCGGGCAGCCCTCCCACGGCGGGGGCGGGGCCTCCACGGCGTCTCCGCGGGCCGCGCCGTACCACCACGGCTCCGGGTCCGGATCCGGCTCCGGGTCCTCGGCTCCCGTCGTAACGCCGTTGGCTCCAACCTCCTTCTCCTCGTCCTCGTCCTCGTCCTCGAGTAATTCTCCCCTCTTTACCGCTCGGTACTGATGTGGTATCATAATATCCTCTTCGCTATGTTCTCGATCGATTGTAGCATGGTGAATCGACTGTCGGCTTAGTTGGATGGTTTTTTTTCTGGCTGTTAGGTCAGCAGATCTCTTTTTGGTTAGGGTTCTAATTACTGGGGTCACAATGAGGAAACTTACTAAATCTGGTAACTGTGTGCAAGTGGACGCAAACTGTCTGCAAGTGGGGTAACATTTACACTGGCTAATCGAAATAATACTTGACTTAGTGGACTCAAACTGTGTTACTCTTCTAGGGCATGTTGTGCAGTAGAAACGACAGGAGTTCGAATGATACAAGCTACCCGTTTCACCTTGAATGTCTTGCGACAGGGCTTGGTCGAGTGTTTTTGGTGCAACTAAAATGCGGACTAAGACATTAAATAGTTATGCAAAAATCAGATGCTTCAAGGATAGTTTTTTGTGTGTATCAGATGCAAAAATCAGATGCTTTAAATAGTTATGAAATAATAGTTATCTGTTCGCACATACTTAGCAAGGAAAGGAACGCAATGGTGTCAGATGTGAAATGCTTATGAAATGGTTGAGTAGATGTTTTTTTACCCATCCTCTCGTCAACATAATCGAAGCTGATAATACGCTAGAATTTCCTAGGCTTATGGATGTATTTTAATTCTGTAATTACCGAACACTGAAAATCAGATGGTAATGCAGTGATTGTGTTTCTATGTTTGTTTTACTCCTTCCATCATGCCAAAGACAAAAGAGACAGCAAAGTGCTTTCTAGTGTTTTCATTTTTTCTTGATTGCTTCTGTCAAGAACAGTTTGTGTTATAATAGTATTGTATTTGTATTGTGCAGAAGTGGGCATACAAGTTGCGATAAAGCCTGAATTCCGCATTACCCCACCTGTGAGTAATTTAATTTAATATTGAAGTACATCTTGTATTGTCTTGTCATGACCCACTAATCTGCTGTTAGATACGAAAGTGTTACTTCAGTGAGGTTACACTATTGCCTGGCTGTTGACAAATGTTGGTACGCAGATAATTCTTATGTCATCTTGAAAAAAATATATAAAAATTTCGAAGTGCCGATAACCAAATCCAACAGGAGATGTTTTTTGAATAGTTTATTTATTTCATATGGCTGTATGGGACAGTTTATGAAATAATGGAAGGCAAAATTGCTTTATCTGTTGTTAGTCAAGTTTAACTGCTGAGTGACCTTTCATCATCATCACCTTGATCTTATTAAGAACAATTAACAAATCTACAGGTTTATCTAATTTTCAATGGACAATAACCTTTTTCTCGCGGCCTGTTGTACATCTACCTAGTGCAGCTTATTCCATGGTGGACAGCTTGGCATGAAATTGTGTCTAAACAATACCTGGAACTAAGATATGTGCTAGTAATTCTGTTCTCTAGAAAATTTGCAGATGGTTTCTGTTAACTGTGCAGCACCTGTGCTATTTGTTGGTTGTATGTAGCCTTGGTGCTATAATTTGCAGTCAAATGAGTGGAAATTTGTGAGAATGCAATCCATACTATATGTGGATCTGTCAAAGTGACCGGCCTGTTTAGGGTTTATTATTATGTTCCTAGAAATGCATTCTACCATTAATTCCATTTGCATTTTATCGTTATTGAGATAACTCTGTTGGTTAAGTTGCATTAAGTGTGTGCTATTCAAGCTTAACTCATTCACATGTTGTATGTAGGGAATTCATTATCTTCTAATTATTGTTATCTTTTCAGCCTCAATTGCCACCAGAGATGGTAGAGATTCCTCGCAGCACCTTCAACTTTGATTTTGAGTATGAGAGAATGATTCTTGCTGAGGCAGAGAAGGAGAACCCCAACTGGACTAAATTTGTGGTAGAAAGACAGGCTGCACCTCTTGTGCCACAGCAGGCAAGATACATAGATCCTCGTCTTCCTTTCTTTCATAATTCAATCTATCATTAACCATTACATGGTTACCATTAGCTAATGTTTGTACAAGTTCCTAGAGTGGAAAAGGGGTCTTAAGTTGTTTATAGAGTTATTTTTTATCGCAATTGGCTTAATTGCAAGCTTTCCTAGCGTGACTTATACCTGCTGCTATAGTAATTTTTCCTCACACCATTTGTTAAGGTTTTCCCAGCTTTTATAGAAAGCATACTATAAGCTGTACAATGCAATCATGATGGGGCTGCCAGCTTACAAAAGAGAACAGCAATGCTCAAAACATGAGTAGCATAACCACCACCTCTTTACACACCCTAACACAGGGCTAAGGTGTTTTTAGAAGGGACGTTGCCACCCAAGTCTTCGACTTGCTCAGCCTGCCCATCCATCCTAGAGGCGTCCTTTGTTCTTGCCAGAACTTGCCATTTCTAAAAAAACAAAAACAAAGAGTTTGTATAGACCCGGTTTGACAAAGGCAGCCAGGACTCGTGGAACTCCATGTTAGATGTCACCCTACTCAACCCCAATGCTTCGTTGATGCAGTACCATGTGAAGTTCACCGAGACACCGGAAAAGAACATGGTTGACATTCACAGGTTTCTACAAAGAACAGAATTGCTGCACCTCTTCCGCTTCAGGGGCATTTTGTTTTGGGACTCATATGGTTTCTCCTCAGTCATTTTTTTGTTGATGTCTGGTTTGCTTTATAATGTGCATTAGTTGAAAGACTAGACAATAGACATAGTTCTGAACTTGATTATTGAAGCACCAATAGATCAATACTGCAAATGGCATATCTGAACCTGTTGAAAGACTTGATTTTCTCTTCTCTAAAGGGCTTTTGACCACTTAGTGTGATTTGAATAGTCCAACCTAGCGATCCATTTTAGGTTCCTCACTAACCTTCATCCATTTAACATGATGTGTGGTGCATGCCAGCCAGATGTTTGAGACAAATTCTATTGATAGAATTACTGACTTTTCCAGTTTAATTTTGCAGGCTAGACCAGCATCGTCAGGGTCAGGGGATCCAGTTGTTGACAAGTATGTCTCAATGGGGCTTGGGCGTCAAGCCGTCTCATTTGCGGTGTTGAATTATGGAGATAATCCAACAAAGGTATGCTCTTACCCCCTGTATTTTCTTTAATACTGCTCAGCTCCACCTAATCGTGAAAGAATGGTTCTCTATCTCTAATAGCTAAAGTTTCTTCAATGCTGATAACATAACTAAATACATCCGGATTTGTGTGCAACTAAATACACCTTTTCATGTTTCATGCACTAAGGGCGCCTTAGATAGATGCCCACACAATGCTGTTTGGTAATTGCACATAAGTGGGGTGAAGTGTTTAAATAAATAATATCAAACTCACAAGTACGAACCTTGTTGTCTTGTGCCCAGGTGAAAGAGTTCGTGAAATCCTACAGCATCCTCCACGAGATGGGCTTCACATCGCCAAACGTCCCCGAGCTGCTAGCCATCCACGACAACGATCCCGACAAAGTCATCCAGCGACTGCTATCCTCGCCATCCTGATCCTAGAAGAACAAGACGCCTCGCATTTGTGTGCCGCATCCATGTACAGCCCTGCCCCTACGCTGGCAACCATCACAGATGATGTATACGCGTTGCCTGCCGTTAGTTCTGTGAACCGAGTAACACGCTTTGTATGTTGTACTTGTATACCGTCACCCGTTTGGTGTTTTTCCTTAAAAAATGTTTTCGCGTCGTTTTATTCACGTTTGAATTTTTTGTGAGCCTATACAGTACAACATGATTGGGTTAGTGATGATTCTCGTCGAGAAACGGGGCGTACTTGCTTTGCTTGACTAGTTCATCTTTTTTTCTTCAGTTTCCTTGCACCGCCGAGCGTCGGCGTTGGCTGTCACGGATTGTCCTGTGTTTGGTCAGAGGATACAAGGCTATAGCAGCAGCGTCCGAAATCTGAATTGATCGAAGTGTCCAACAAAGTCCAAAACATCTGTCGGTCGTTGGACTCCACTCCACAGTTCACATCACCAGTGTAACTGAGAATTCTCCAACAGGCTGGACAGCAAAGCATGAGCAAATACTAGTAGACGTACTAGTCTACAAGCATCTCCAGCCAGTAACGGCGCTACCGCTTTGTCATGGCGTCGCGGCGGCGGCTGCTGCCGTTCTCTCCTTCCCCGTGCAGCCAAGCTCCAGCCGCTCAACGCGAGCAAATCCCAAAGATAGTTTTCATCACTACCAAGGAAGTGACAAATTTCCAGCTCAACAGCAGGAACTGGTGCCGCTGCCGCCTATAAGTGTGCCATGTCGCCACCGCTCTCTACCTCTACACACCGACACGCATGCAGATCGGTTGCCGGGGCACGATGAGGACCGCGTGGCCGCTGCTCCTCGTGGCGACGGCGCTGCTTTCGACTTCGGCAGCGAGGGCCAGGAGGACCTGCAGGTTCCCTGCCGTCTTCAACTTCGGCGACTCCAACTCCGACACCGGCGGCTTCTGGGCCGCCTTCCCGGCGCAGCAGGGCCCGTTCGGCATGACGTACTTCGGCAGGCCGGCCGGCCGCGCCTCCGACGGCCGCCTCGTCATCGACTTCATAGGCACGTACACGTACCTATCCCCACGCATCGCGTGCTTCATATCCACCGCTTCTGTTTCTAATGAAAAGCCCGCGTGTGTTGTCTTGTCTGAGCGACAGCGCAAGCGATGGGGCTGCCGCTGCTGAGCCCCTACCTGCAGTCCATAGGGTCGGACTACCGGCACGGCGCCAACTTCGCGACGCTGGCGTCGACGGCGCTGCTGCCCAACACGTCGGTGTTCGTCACCGGGACCAGCCCCTTCTCCCTCGGCATCCAGCTCAACCAGATGAAGGAGTTCAGGAACAGAGTGCTCGCCTCCAAAGGAAACAACGGTACGCCACTTGCCACCACAGTACTGAAACCCCTATCTCTTTCAGTCAAGGCGCTGAGGATACAGAGCGTCATAGGCGTAGCATTACCATAGTCAGCTTTGGCAATCAACTTAGCAGTGAATATTTTCTTGCTGAAATGCTTGGTTGGTTGATTGGTTGGTTTGCATTGCAGGCCAACTCCCTGGCTCGGAAATCTTGGGCGACGCTCTGTACACAATCGACATCGGGCAGAACGACTTCACCTCGAACCTTGGATCCCTCGGGGTCGAAAGCGTCAAGCGAAGCCTACCTTCAGTCGTCAGCCAGATCTCCTGGACGATACAGGTACGCAGTAGAAGTACTAGAACCGTCTGCAACTTTCAAGCTGGAATCATCATCGAACCGATCAACACAAGCCGAGGGAGATCCAGTCGATTTCTCATGGTCGTCCGTGTGTGTCCGGTCCGGTAGGACTTGTACAGCAGCATCGGAGCTCGCAGCTTCATGGTGTTCAACATGGTGCCCGTAGGATGCTACCCGGCATTCCTCGCGGGGCTTCCTCGTGACAGCAAGGACCTGGACGAGTTCGGGTGCGTGAAAAGCTACAACGGCGGGGTCACGTACTACAACCAGCTGCTGAACGACAGCCTAGCCGAGGTGAGGAAGACGCTGCAGGATGCGTCGGTCGTGTACGTCGACAAGCATGCTGTGACGCTCGAACTGTTCCAGCACCCAACCGCTCACGGTGAGCTCTCCTATCTAGATACTGTGTCACTGTGAATGGTTCGTATATACATCAAATAGAAAGAAAGAAAAATTGTCTGATCTGGTGCTCATCATCACAGGGCTGAAGCACGGGGCTAGAGCTTGCTGCGGGTACGGCGGTGGAACCTACAATTTCGATCGAGATGTTTATTGTGGTGACAGCAAGGTAGTGAATGGAGAAGCTGCGACGGCGGGGGCTTGTGCAGACCCGCAAAACTATGTCAGCTGGGACGGGATACATGCCACTGAAGCTGCAAATAGTAGGATAGCGTATGCTGTGATCAGCGGCTCCTATTCGTACCCACCTTTCGATCTTTCAAAGCTATGTAGCCCTTAGGCATCATCAGTCGTGAAAGGGAGTACAGCATCACCATACACCGCATTTCTCTGAAACAAGCAGCCACATTTCTTTCATTGACAGCATCAACACACAGGACAAAAGCTACGAACTCAAGAACGACGCACGCCTACAACGAGTCACGACGAGAACAGAGGCTAAAGACCTACTCCCTCTGCCCTAGAAATGAAGTCGTTTGACTTTTTTAAGACAAGTTTGACTGGTTTGTTTTATTCAAAATATTTATGAAAATATAGAAAAAAAACATTTGATAGTTAAAGCACACTGTATGATAAACTAAATTAGAATGAGAATAAAAAACAATTATAATCTATATCTCTACTACTTTTAAGATGCTACTGTAGGCGTCCACATATTAATTTGGTGCACGGTTCTGCCCACCAAGCGCCCCCTCTGCTCCCCGCCATCAACGCGACGACGAGCGCCATCAACGCCGAGCCTGCGATCCGGGGCCCTAGCTGCGCGGCCGCCATCAACGCAAGAGATCCTCGATCCTCCATCTACGCTCCCCGCCATCAAAGCTCCTCGATCTCTGCTCCCCGCCGTCAACGCGGCCACCCCGCTCACCTTCCATCGACGGGGCCGCCCCGCTCACCTTCCATTGATGGGGCCGCCCCACCCACCGCCATCCCTGCTCCCCGCCATCAAACCGACGCCGATGGTGGTAGCCCGGATGGTGCGGCCGCCCCGCTCACCTTCCGTCGACGGGCGCTAAACCTAGACCCCCTTCCACCGATCTCGTGCTCACCTTCCATGTTCGCGGCCGTCCCGCTCCCCTTCCGTTCTCATTCTCACGCCCCGATCTATCGATGGAAGTGTTGATGGTCCGTGGCCGCCCACGCAATCAACGCTATGGTGGATGGCAGGATCGGCTTGAGGTCGACGCGGGATTTGGACGAGGCGCTGCTGCGTTGGGAGCACAACCAGAAACTAGCGGAAGCGTCGTCATCAGCAATTCAGCATCGGCGCCACTGCTGTCCGCCGCAGGGGTGCCCGGTACGCTCCCCGACCGCGTCCGCCTCGCCACCATCCCCAACGTCATCCCCTCCGAGAGGGTCCGCGGCGCCGACTTCTCAGGCTTCGTCGAGGCCGTGCATATCAAGATGGTGGCGCCCGTCGAGCGGCTGCTGGACCGGCTGTCCTGGAGCGGAAGCCGAACGCCATCGTGGCCGACACCTTCCTAGCTTGGGGCATTGGGGTTGGATTTGCGCGGGGGATACCAGTGTGCTCGCTGTGGACGCAACCGGCCACGTTCTTCTTGGCGCTCTGGCACCTGGACCGATGGCCGCCGGTGGATGGTCAGGCCGTCCGCCTCGCCACCATCCCCAACGTCATCCCCTCCGAGAGGGTCCGCGGCACCGACTTCGCAGGCTTCTTCGAGGCCGTGCATATCAAGATGGTGGCGCCCGTCGAGCGGCTGTTGGACTGGTTGTCCCTGGAGCAGAAGCCGGACGCCATCGTGGCCGACACCTTCCTGGCTTGGGGCATTGGGGTTGGATCTGCGCGGGGGATACCGGTGTGCTCGCTGTGGACGCAACCGGCCACGTTCTTCTTGGCGCTCTGGCACCTGGACCGATGGCCGACAGTGGATGGTCAGGATGTATGTTTCTTTGGGGAAAATACTGCTTTTGCTTGCAGCTCATGGGCAATAAAGAAATGCATGTCCTCATAAATCATGAATGGTAATTAACCACAGATTTCTTGATGTTAAACATGATGACCATGTTTTTTTCACTTCCTGTAATCTTGCTCTTTGTAGGTGGATCAAGTGCATCATGCCTTAGGGGAAGCCCCTTGGAGGCTTGGACAAGCCTCGGCGGGCGTGGCACGCTCTTCTTTGTTCATCATGGACACTGAGGCTACGCCAATGGATTCGAGAAGGTCAAGCACTGGAAACCAATGGCGAAGGTAGTGCTTGGTGTATAGTAGGGGCGAAACAAGAGCGCATTATGAATAAAGAAAATCAATAGATTATTTTCGGTTCTATTTTCTGTTATTATCGTTCGATAGTTTGTTGCATTTGATTTTAACCATGTGTGTACTTATCTGCGATAAATTAATTGTTATAGTTAACCAAATTACCCAATGTTTTCATGACTATCGTTGCCTCCTGATTACAGGACAAGCTTGCAAATAACATCACTACACAGCAGGGGAAGACGTTGAAAGATGCTTGGGGTGACGTGTTCTGGAGCCTAGGTTACTTCCCAGATTATTGAAAGCACACACTTTGTTTTCTTATCTGGATAGACAACTAGAGTAATTATCTTAAAGTTTCTGTATCGCCCAAAAGAAAATTTCAATCATCACTTTAATTCAGACCTTAGTTTTGCAACAATAGGCACATAAACTTTGCTTTCTCATATATGCTCATAATTATTTGTGTAGCTTTACATGTGGTCTCATGATTTCCATATATAGATTCCATGAGATGTCAATATTACTGATGAATTATTTATTTTAGCCCCCAATACTCTGCTCATATGCTCCAAATGTTTACCTTTTTGTGATAGAACTCTTTCTTATGTTGATCAATTATTGTACCACTTTGGTTTTGAACTCCATATCATACAGAGGTGGAGCATGCTTGTGGAATGGGAACATTGCAAATGGGCGAATATGAATCAAATGTTTCTAATGGGAACGACACCTTCAGCATTCAGGAGCCACTTGGTGTTTGCGCTGGGACATGCCCATTTAATTTTCCTGCTATGATTCCGCTATGGGTATGCCTAAACTAACCTTTTCTTCCCAGTCAGTTTGTTTGTAATAGAAGCCTTGGCACCAATGGTCATTTGAACTATGTGACAGTTATACCATTGCATTCTTACTTCAACATGACCTGTGCTGTTTTCATGAGCATAATATTCTAGACACTTTCATTATTTCTGCTGCTATTTTCCATTGAAAATTTTCAGCTAGGGAGAATATATTTGGTCACTTTGAATGATTCTTGTTTCCAATGGTCAACATATTTCTATAGCAGTTACGTGTGGCAACATTAGCATCTACAATACCAAATAAATGCACTTGACATGTGGGTGGCTTTAAATATTGTGGGCTCTTTTCTAATAACATGGCCTACACTTGCTTAGCCTGGGCAACAACAGCCTCATGGGTACATTCTCGGACATGTCAGCGCTCCCCGTGCTAAGGTTCTTCCTCGTTTTGATGCCTTACTGGTTACATTCTAGAGCATTTTCTGAGCCACACCTGTTCTTCCTAGCCGCTACCCAGAAGAACAATGTTTAAATTACAAACAAATGACAAAAATCTTTTATTGGGTATCGTTTCAACGTTGGATCAGATTCTATTAGTTGGTTTTATCTTGTATGTACTCTTGAAAAATGTTGCGGTATCATTTTGTGCTTTAGTTAGTATCGAGACACTGAAACTAAAATGCTCTTTTGTGATCCGTTTGTCATATTACAATTTATTACCATACTTGACATACCAGGTACCAGTTTGACCGTCACTGTTTATAATTGATATCCATAGCTGAAAGCCTGAAACTAAGAATATAAGAAGATAAGAACGTAGCTCCCACTGGCTCTCGAGGTCTGTTTCAGTTATGCAAGTTCTGAAGGCATAGGAAAATATTTTTTATTCGTAATTAATAGAATTACAGTTAAAAGTGCTTTTCCCACTGGCTTGTGTATGGTAGATGAGCATCTTCACTTTTGTTGGTGTTAAATGCAGCCCACTGTATAGCTGCTATTGAGGTATAGAGCTGGTATAGTTTCTATTTGGCCGATACTTGTCTTTATAATTCATGTACAGTAAGAATTGCAACCTCATAATATGACCAAATTTCTGATTTGCTCTACAAAGTTGTTGTGTCCAATTTTGAATATGTCTTACTGGCTCAGGATTCTATGTGCATGTTATTATACTTTAGAGGCTTCGATGAAACAAAATCCTAGAAGACATCTCAACCACCACACTTGTTGGCTTTTGTCCATTGCTGCAGCGACCAAGATCTTCATTTGAAATTAATACCAGGGAGCCGATGCTAGAGTTCGTGATCGCTATGTGGATCGCAGTGCACGGAATAGCCGGAGTTGCTCATATCTTCTACTATTATAGAAGAATATATATTGCTAATTTGTTATCTACTGACATCATAATCTTGTTTTGATTGGTGCAATGTAGTTTTGAAAAGCTATATTTTCAGTTCTTCCTTATATGAGCTGCCATTTGCGAGGTTTCTCCTGAAGGACCATGTTGGAGCCCAACCAACCACTTGAAGAACATCACCTCTCCGTTGAATTTGAGCAAGTTTGCGGTCCTTTCTTTAAGCTTGTGTATGTAAGGAAATCAAATCACTGTAGAGCAGTTAACAATATCATATGTAAGAACTATTGTAGATATATGTTTTATATAATTGCAAATTATTCTCTAAGAAATAAAACTACTGTCTTTCTTCTTTTGGAATCAGTTTAAAGTGGAATACTCCACTGAATGTCCAGATCCATAATCATATTTGGGTGACTGCTACAGCTAATCTAAATAATGATAGTAAAGGGAAGCCATGGGAGAATGTTGCTTATGACCACTCTTGCTTTTCTATTTGTTTTTTTCTACCTAATAAATTTCACTTAATTTGCTTTTCCACATTTGAGTATGATTTCATCTGTTTTCTAGCTAATATAAACTGTAGAAGTTTATTATCCATTTCATCTGTTTCTATAGCTTGAAGCTAGCATGAGGAAGCTGAATAATGAATATATTATCCAGGTCATAAAATAGTGACAGTATAATGGGGTCGATGTTAATATATGTATTGTTGTTTTTATGTGATCGTTTGTTATAGATGCTTTTGTGGGCCGCCAATTCACAAGGCGCAGAAATAGGAAAGAGGAGATAAGTCAGGAATAGTTTCTGTTTTATCAGTTCCTAAATAATAGGTTAGTTCCTTTTTATGTGGCTAAATAGTAGCAGTTCCTAAATAATAGGTTAGTTCCTTTTTATGTGGCTAAATAATAGCAGTAGATATGTCTATCCTGAGACCGCCTATGGCTATAAAGGCGGCTGGGCATCAGCTGTAAGAATCAACCAGGAATAAGATCTCCCTTTTGTTTGGGCGAGAACACCTGGGATCATCCTGGCCAGGCACGACGCCGGCGCAGGAGATCTGGATGATCAGCGCCCTCTTCTTCCATACACCTTGCGCCACTCCAATCTCCCTCTCCACTCCCCATTGAAGGACACCAGGAAACCAAGGTTATAGACTCACCAGCGAGGAGTCGGTAACAATTTGGTATCAGATTCAGCAGACGCAGCGACAATCATGTCCGGCGTCATGCCCGATCCTGAAGACAAGAGCACAGAACAGAAGCTGGACTTCCTCATGGACGCAATGAACAGGATGTTGGGTCAGCTGACAACCATGAATGGTCGGCTGGACACCCATGATCGTCGATTGGCGCGGGTGGAAACGGTTCCACCCGGCGGCGTCCAGCTGGAGGAAATCACGGAGATTGACGACGGCGACGGACCACCACACCAGGGCGACCACAACAGCAACAATGGTGGCCGTCAGGCCCCACGTCGCGGGCGTAGTGATGGGGGCAGCGAATTCTACAGCCGCCCGGATCGTTATGGCCGACCAGATGGCTATGGTCGCGGTCGGGGTCGTGACGACGAAGGTGGCAACCGTCCACCGCGACCCAACTTTCCATCCTTCGACGGCGAATCAGATCCATTGACATGGATCAACAAGTGCAACACCTATTTCCGAGGGATGCGAACCATGGCAGAAGAAAAAGTTTGGCTAGCATCATTACACTTGGAGGGAGCAGCAGCCGAGTGGTACTATGCACTGGAACGTGATCATGGCATTCTGTCGTGGGCACGATTTGTTGACTACATCCACATGAGGTTTGGACCACCCATCCGATCCAATGGCCTGGCAGAACTGAAAGCCCTTTATAGGACAGGCACCGTGGAGGCATATCAGCGACAGTTTTCAGTCTTGCTTTGTCGCTGTGATGACTTGTCTCCTATGCAGCAGGTGAACATGTTTACAGCAGGTCTTGGAGATCCCCTACGCACCGATGTCGAGCTGTTGGCCCCGACAAACCTGCAGACCGCAATGAGTCTGGCCTGTGCTTATGAGCGCAAGGAGGAGAACATTGCAGCACTCAGAGATAGACAAAGTCACCGGAACCTGTCCGCCATCAAAGGGACTGGTTCAGGACCGGGGGCCAGGCCGGCTGCTCCAAATCGGCCGTGTTTCAGACGTCTAACACCAGAAGAATTAGCAGCGAAACGGGCAAGTGGAGAATGTTACCACTGCAACGAGAAGTACTCGGCTGATCACAAGTGCACCGCAAAGGGGGTATTCTTGCTGGAAATGGACGACGACATGGAGGAAGATACTGCAGCGGAAGACCTGGGCATTTCTCTTCATGCCCTCACGGGCATTGACATCAGCAGCACCATGAAGCTCCAGGTCAGGGTCAAGGATCGGACATTGGTGGCGCTGGTGGACACAGGCTCTACCCACACATTCATACGGGAAGCTGTGGCCACCCAGCTGGGCCTCCAAGTCACACCAAGACCGGGTCTCTCCGTCAAGGTAGCAAACGGGGACAACGTCGCCAGCAGCGGGATATATTCCAAGCTCCGAATTACTATTGCCGAGGAGACCTTCCACATCACCTGCTACGGTCTTCCTCTGGCCGGCTTTGACATTGTCCTGGGGGTCCAGTGGCTTCGGTCATTGGGACCCATATTGTGGAACTTCAACGCCTTATCCATGGAGTTCTGGCGCCTGGGACGCAATGTGCGTTGGGTAGGACTGGGTGCGCCACATACTCAGTGCGCAGCCCTGTCTGAACCCCGCGAACTACTACAGGCATTACTGCAGTCCTACGCCGACATCTTCGCTGAACCACGTGGCCTTCCGCCACCTCGGCGTCACGACCATCACATCAGGCTGCTGCCAGGGACGCCACCAGCTGCAGTTCGGCCCTACAGATACCCCCAATTGTTGAAAGACGAGATCGAGCGCCAGTGCGAAGACATGTTGCAGCAAGGCATCATTCGGGAGTGCACATCGGCCTACTCTTCTCCAGTGTTACTTGTGAAGAAAGCTGATAAATCCTGGCGTTTCTGCATTGACTATCGGGCCCTCAATACCAAAACAGTCAAGGACAAGTTTCCCATTCCGGTGGTCGACGAACTCTTGGATGAGTTACACGGTGCCTGCTTCTTCACAAAGTTGGACCTCCGCAGTGGATATCACCAAGTACGCATGCACCCAGATGATATTGAGAAGACAGCGTTTCGCACTCATCGAGGTCACTTCGAGTTTCTAGTCATGCCCTTCGGCCTCACCAACGCACCGTCCACATTTCAGGCCCTCATGAATGATGTCCTGAAACCCTTCATCCGGAAGTTTGTCCTGGTCTTCTTCGATGATATTCTAGTATTTAGCTCTTCCTGGGCAGCGCACTTACAACATGTCAGGGAAGTATTTACAGCACTCCGAGCAAACAAGTTATCAGTCAAACAGTCCAAGTGTTCGTTTGGCAAAACATCAGTCGCTTACTTGGGTCATGTTATTTCAGCTCAGGGCGTTTCTATGGATTTGGATAAGGTGGCAGCAGTAGAAGTTTGGCCGCGCCCTCGGTCTATTCGGGCACTTCGAGGTTTCTTGGGTCTCACTGGCTATTACCGCAAGTTTATAGCGGATTATGGGACCATAGCTGCACCCCTCACGGCTCTTCTCAAGCGTGTGAGGCGTTCCGTTGGTCGGAAAGGGCAGAGGAGGCATTTCTTCAACTCAAGCAAGCCCTTATATCAGCACCACTGTTACAGATGCCGGATTTTTCTAAACAGTTTATAGTGGACTGTGATGCATCAGGGACTGGTTTTGGAGCAGTCCTTCATCAAGGAGATGGGGCCATTGCATATTTCAGTCGTGTTGTAGCACCACACCATCAGAAATTACCAGCATATGAGCGGGAATTGATTGGTTTAGTCAAAGCAGTGAGGAATTGGAGACCATATTTATGGGGAAGAACTTTTCTGGTACGGACAGATCACTATAGCCTTAAATTCCTCCTGGATCAACGGTTGTCTACAATACCGCAACATACATGGGTCAGCAAATTGTTTGGATATGATCTGTCAGTGGAGTATAGGCCGGGCAAATTGAATGGTGCAGCAGATGCCTTGTCTCGACGCGACGAAGACACCGCAGAAATTAACAGCATCTCAGCACCACATTTTCAGCTGTTTGACACCCTTCGCAATGAAGCTGCCACCGACCCACAGGTCTTAAGCTTGCGAGCTGCCATTACAGCGGGAACTGCAAAATCAGGATGGACGGAAGCTGATGGTCTGCTACTATTTCAAGGGAAGGTCTTCATTCCGGACGCTTCAGCAGTTTGGACAGAAATACTGGCAGCAGCACACAATTGTGGTCACGAGGGCATTGAGAAGACTGTACATCGATGGAGAGCATCCTTCTACAGCCCACAAGCCTTACGACGGGTCAGAGAATTTGTGCAAGCATGCGCCACTTGCCAACGGAATAAAACTGAGCATCTACATCCAGCAGGTCTGCTGCAACCCCTGCCGGTACCATCGGAAATTTGGAACGACATCTCCATGGACTTTGTTGAAGGATTTCCTAAGGTTGGTGGCAAGACAGTGGTATTAACAGTGGTCGACAGGTTCTCTAAGTTTGCCCACTTTATTCCTCTTGGCCATCCATATACCGCAGTGACCGTGGCTAGGGCATTTTTCGAAGGGATTGTGCGCCTTCATGGTATTCCGTGCTCAATTGTAAGTGATAGAGATACAGTGTTTACTAGTGCCTTCTGGTCCGAGCTTTTTCACCTTGCTAGGGTCAAGTTGTTACTTAGTTCCGCGTTTCACCCCCAGACCGATGGACAGTCGGAAGTGGTTAACAGAATTATTGTGATGTACTTACGCTGCTTGGCAGGTGATCGACCAAAAACTTGGTTACAATGGCTTCCATGGGCTGAATTTTGTTACAATACGTCATACCAGACTGCGGTCAAGTGCACTCCATTCAGGATTGTATATGGCCGGGACCCTCCAACAATGCTTTCTTATACACCTGGGACAGCCAGAGTAGCTGCCGTCGATCAGCAACTTCAGGATCGAGATGTTTTCTTGGCAGACATCAAACAAAGGCTAATCCAAGCTCAGGTAACAATGAAGCAGGCGCAGGACAGTGGCCGTCGAGATGTGCAGTATGCTGTCGGCGATTGGGTTTGGCTGCGTCTGCACCAAAGGTCGACAGTGGGTGTCACGCCAGCAGCAACATCCAAATTAGGACCTAAGTTCTATGGGTCATATCAAATTCTGCAACGCATTGGAGAGGTCGCCTATAAGCTACAGCTGCCAACCAATGCAAGAATCCATGATGTTTTCATGTGGCACTTCTCAAGAAATTCCAAGGGGAGCCCCCATCCGCACTAGTACTCTTACCAACGATTCTGCATGGCAAGGTACTTCCGGTTCCAGCACAAGTAGTGAAGGCTCGTTTAAATAGAGGTGTTTGGGAGTTACTGGTCCAGTGGCTTGGACGTGAGCCGGCTGATGCTACATGGGAACAATGTAATGAGTTCAAGAGAAGATATCCAGAAATACAACTCGAGGACGAGTTGTTTGTCGGAGAGGAGGGAAATGTTATAGATGCTTTTGTGGGCCGCCAATTCACAAGGCGCAGAAATAGGAAAGAGGAGATAAGTCAGGAATAGTTTCTGTTTTATCAGTTCCTAAATAATAGGTTAGTTCCTTTTTATGTGGCTAAATAGTAGCAGTTCCTAAATAATAGGTTAGTTCCTTTTTATGTGGCTAAATAATAGCAGTAGATATGTCTATCCTGAGACCGCCTATGGCTATAAAGGCGGCTGGGCATCAGCTGTAAGAATCAACCAGGAATAAGATCTCCCTTTTGTTTGGGCGAGATCACCTGGGATCATCCTGGCCAGGCACGACGCTGGCGCAGGAGATCTGGGTGATCAGCGCCCTCTTCTTCCATACACCTTGCGCCACTCCAATCTCCCTCTCCACTCCCCATTGAAGGACACCAGGAAACCAAGGTTACAGACTCACCAGCGAGGAGTCGGTAACATCGTTGTATGCTAATATTTTATCACACGTCAATATTTCATTTTATATTTGGACCAATAGGCATGAGTTCATGATTTTCTATTTATACTATTTTAGTATAAATAAGACACTTTTTTATTTAGTAGATTCTGCACACCTTTTTATTTGAGAGATTCTGCACTTAATTTCATTTTCCTATTTCTTGATTCTATATTAATGTTTTTATTTTGAGGAGTATAGACATCAAAGAAGCTGATATTTTACTTGTTCAATTGTGCAGAACCCACCCAACTGGCAGAAAATTCTTACATACTTCCATGGGTCTGAACTTTAGAACTACTTCACATGCATATTGGGAGATAACCTGAAGGTCATGTTTTTGCACTTCGGTTTCTCTGTTTGTACTTCATGCAGAGTGTGTTAGCATGTAGTCTGTAATTGCTAGAACGTGATTTCTTGTTGACTGCTACTATGCTCTGGCTTTTTTCATATGCTCTCTTTAGTCTTGCCTGTTTGCTATCCCTACAACATGTGCAATGATTTACATATTTTTACAATGTTTGTATTACATCTAAAGTTGCAAGCAATAGATGATTACAACACTATAAAGTTAAGAATGGTTGTCGCTTCATAAATTTGACAAGTCATACATATTTGCACTAAGACTGTTACTAATGGATCTACTTGCTAGAATAGAAAGGGAGACAACCATTGTTGCAACTACTTCACCCTCTTTGATCAAGTTATCTTTCTCTAGATGATCTTAAATTATTTTATGTAACCTTCCATCTCAAATTATTTTCTGCAAAGTTTCTACGTACATAGTTTTTTTGCTTTTGCTTTGTACCCAGAAAAGTCAAAAGACTTATACTTTGAAATAAAGGAAGGAGAATAATATTTTATTGTTAAAAGTACTTGCCTTGCAAACTGAATGAACCATGTTTCTTCGCTTCAAAATGAGTGCAAATTGAAGTAACTCCACCAGGTCATTTCCTTAGCGCTGACGTAAGCTACAATGCCTGCTGTAATGTTGCTTGTGTTTGGTGTTTCTTGCGATGCCCACGAGCTGTATTTTAGCCTTAGGTGGTGCTTTGGCTAACATTGTAGAGTTCCAGAAAATTGCAGAGGTGGTAGGTGATTGGTACTTCGAAAGAGGAGCTGCCGTGGAGATTGATTGCGCCTATCCCTGTGATTCAACTTGTTGCAACCTTATACCAATTGATAAGGTTAGTTGCTTCCGTGAAAAGAGGTTAACTGTTTTGGCAAAATAAATCTACTGGTTAGTAACACTTCAGCCAAAAATGGAACTAAAAAAAATCATCATTTGACATAGGAACTGAGGATTTATTAGGAGTTCGGCAGATGATTATACTCAACTAGGAGTTCCCTGTATCTACCAAATCCTGCATCTATATTGGGTTATTAGCAAATGGTTTCTCTTAAAAAGACTTGGAACATTTTTTTGTTAGGTTTGCTTGGAAATGCTGAGCTTTGCTAATTACTCTGGAGACGCTGATAGCAAAATTGTTCGAGAAGTTTGGGCTAGACTCCTTGATCAGGCACTTACTAAAGGGGGTGTTGCAGAAGCTTGTTCTGTTGTGAAAAGAGTAGGCTCGAAACTTGATCCTGCAGATGGAGCTTGTTTACCTTTAGATATTATATGCCTTCACCTTGAGAAGGCTGCAGTGGTAATGTGTATTTTCTGTACTTTCTGTACATGCATACTTGAGACTACATGTGAGAGCATTCCACTTTGGTACTCATTATCCTGCTCTTATCTACAGGATAGATTAAGTTCAGGAGAAGAATTAGTTGGTGATGATGATGTTGCAAGAGCTCTTCTTGGTGCCTGTAAAGGTCTTCCTGGACCTGTACTTGTTGTGTATGATCACCTGTTATCGAACGGTGCAATCATACCCTCACTAAATCTGAAGTTGCGCCTGCTGCGATCAGTTCTAGCAATCCTCCGTGAGTGGGGGATATCTGTCATTGCACACAGGCTAGGCACCACAAGTGCTGGGGCTTCATTCTTTCTTGATGGAACATTCTCATTGAACCAAACAGGGGACTATTTCATACAAATGTATTTTTATCAATTATTTGAACGTTGTTAATTTCTTAAAAAACCATTGCATTATTCCACTACTTGGCTGTTAAATTCTTAAAAAAATCATTGCATTATTCCACTACTTGACCTGCTTTTATTTTGTTACGTGAACCATGCTACCACTTCATACATCACCAGACCATTCTCTTACATTGTATTGCAACTTCAGGTACATGACTGAGGTGAGGCGATTAAACCTTCCATAGAACCAAACGGAGAATGTCTACCGTGGTTTCCATGAACTTGAGGAGAAATTACTATCTTCTTATTAGGCAATTTGTAGTCATTACTGCATGAGCTGCTTGCCCATAGGAGCCCAATGCCAATGTGCAGCTTCCAGACTGAACTCTACATTTTTTCTTGCAAACTCATGAAACCATTTTTCATTTTCATTCTTTAGTACTTAGGCTTTAGGTTAGTTTACTTGGTAGCTGAAGTTTAGGCTGCGCTGGGGCCTTTGTCAAACCGTGCCCTAGGGCGTGGCAAACAAACTGGGGCATGTTTTGGCAGAGATGTGCTGCAATATATGTACATCAACCAATCATGCCCACAACTATATTCTACTTCAAACTGAAAACTGACTAACGCAAAAGCAATCAGCTATATTCTACTTCAAGCTTGAGAGATACACATACATAGAACAGAGTACAAGTATAACACACAATGGCTCAATTTAATTGGTTTCAAAGATGGTCATTACATCGAGAACCTTTTGTTTTGTGGCATTGTCATGAGAGATTCATCTGTATCAATGTTTCATATAAATTTTGTATTTCCGTCGCAACGCACGGGCACATACCTATAACAATATAACACACATATGAACATAAGTTATCGTGTTATTATACGGTTCCGTTGCAACGCACGGGCACTCAACTAGTTACTCCTTAAGAGCACAAAGAGGGCGTCCACACCCACCCTCACCGTGGCTCCGCCCCCGCCTACCCCCACCCGCGACCCGCGCCCCCCATTCTCCGCCATTCCTGCCAGGAAACGAGTCGCGCCGCCCCTTCGATGCCCCCGTCCCCGCGATGGCCGTCACCCCCACCCCTCGCGACGCCGCGATGCCCCCGCCCCCATTCTCCCCAGCGCCGTGATGCCCGACGCTGCTGGACGCCCCTCGCCCGATGCGGGAGCTCGGCCACAAGTCGAGGACATCCTCATCTGTCATCTCGGCCTCGCTCAGCACCCCCACCCCTCCCCCCACCCTAATACCCGTCGAGGCAGTGCACGCCCCCTCCCCCATGCCTCTCACCGTGCCTCCGCCCTTCTCCACCGCTGTGCCCACACCCCTGTGCCCCCGCCCGCCTGCACGCACGCGTATGGATCCTCCTTGTCCTCAGCGCCTCCCCGCACCCTGTCATCGGCACCGCAACAACCCCACGGTCGCGACGTGATGCTTGGGAGCCATGAGCGGCGGCTGCAGATCCGCACCCGCCACCGCCCAGATCCCCCGCGGGATGCGAGGGAACAACAACTGCATGGCTCCGCACCCGCCGCACCTCCCCTGATCTGCGACCAGAAGAGCTTGAAAGTTCCCTTTGACCCGGGAACAGGATCTGGATGTCGCCTAGAGGGGAGGGGGTGAATAGGCGAATAAAACTTATTACTTTAAAACTTAAATTCTTACTCTACTCGAAGACTTAGTACGCAGTGGAGTGAGAAGATTCTTCGAGTAGGTTGCAGCGGAATGGAAGATCCTGTCTCAATATGTCCTGCACTTCAAATCAAGCTTATAACACAGATAAGTATTGAAGTGCAGATATAAAAACGAGTAAGGCAGAGAGTCAGGATAGAACAGAGCACACAGACGCAAGGATTTATCCCGAGGTTCGGCCAAGCCTGAAATGCTTGCCTAGTCCTCGTTGGAGTTAGCCACACCTGGGCTTGGAGTCTATTTCACCTCCTTCCTCCGTTTGCTCAGATCTGTCAATATGACAGATAGAGCCTTTCACTATTGAGTGGGGTTACAACAGAACCGCGGCTGCTTACAAACTTCTTGGCAGCACCCTGGCAGAGTAACGACACGCTCAAGACCTTGCTCTAGCTCTAAACAGCACTTCTCCTCTCTCTTAAGGCTTATAGCTGTGCCTTCTACACAAACTATAGAGTTACACACACGAGGGAGAGTGAGAATTGATTCGAGTGATGTCTACACTTGTTGGCTGCACTTGTTTTTTGCTGGAGGCGCCTAGGGGTCCCTTTTATAGGCACAAGGAGCCTAGGAGCCGTTGGAAGCAATCAGGAAGGCAAATCTTGCCTTCTGTCGGGTGGTGCACCGGACAGTCCGGTGCACACCGGACACTGTCCGGTGCCCGATTTCTTTCCTTAAATGGCGAAGCCGACCGTTGCAGATCTAGGAGCCGTTGGCGCACCGGACATGTCCGGTGCACACCGGACAGTCCGGTGCCCCCATATGACCGTTGGCTCGGCCACGCGTCACGCCCGGATTGCGCGGCCGACCGTTGGCCCAGCCGACCGTTGGCTCACCGGACAGTCCGGTGCACACCGGACAGTCCGGTGAATTTTAGCCGTACGTCGCCGACGAATTCCCGAGAGCGGCCTTTTCGCGCAGAGTCAGCCTGGCGCACCGGACACTGTCCGGTGCACCACCGGACAGTCCGGTGTGCCAGACTGAGCTGAGTCTCGGCTGTACACAGCCAAGTATTTGCATCTCTTTTCTTTTCTTCTTTTCTCTGTTTCTAACACTTAGACAAATATGTTAGTACACAAAAACCAATGTACTAAGTCTAGAAACATACCTTCTCTTCATTGTTACATCTATAGCATTTCACATGCTTGAGCTTTGATGTTGGACTCATAAATCATCAAGTCGGCTTGACTTGATCTAGATTGACATTTCTTAGCTCCAACATCCTGTAAAGGTCACATAGAACATCTCCAAACATAGGAACAACCCAAACTAAAGATCAAGGTGAACTTAGCTCTTTTGGGCTGCTTCCAGTTCTGGTTTTGACACTTGTTCTCCTTCTAGTGACCTTGATCTCCTTCTTAGAGCTTGGTCTTGAGCCTTATGACTTACACCACATAACTGTAGCTATTACCTCATTGGTTGTAAGTCACGTCCTTATGTAGTGATCCTTGATGTGCTGTAGCTGTTCTCAACTCGATCACCCTTGACTTTGCAAGCCTTCTTCTTCACCCTTGGCTTTGGGTTCCTCAGCCTCCTTGACTTTCTCCCTTGCACTTGGTACCTCGAAGCTCTTCTTGCCTCCGTCCTTGGCTTGATCAGTTGACTCCGAGCTACGCACCCGAGTCTCACTTTATGCAATGTCCATCTTACTTGTGATGTCCATTATGTATCCATAATCCAGTTCTTGGACCATCACATTTGTTCACTTGTGTTGAACCCTGTAGACTTTACCTTAAGCACCTGTTCAACACTTAGTACACTTGTTAGTCCTTTAATTGAGTTGTCATCCAAACACCAAAACTCACAAGAGAGCTTTCAATCTCCCCCTTTTTGGTGATTGATGGCAACACAATTAAAGCTTACATAAGAATAAGATTTGAAGCACAAATTTTGAATTCTAAGTTTATAGAATGCTCCCCCTAAATATGTGCTTACTTCAAAAACACAATTTTGGCCTCAGACGCCAATTTGCACATACTTAGGCAATTCGAAGCATTTCTACACCTTAGCACCTTTTTGGATGCATTGTGTCAAGAATCAAACCATGATGCTATAACACACAAATGCACATAATCAGAGTTAAGCACCATTCAAATTAGTGGATATATCACAGGAATATCAACCTACCACTATTCACCATTAAGATACCAATTTAAACTCAGATACTAATTTAAAGCAATCTTAAGCACCATAAACCATATGCATCATTATCCACATGACTGTCTATTTCAGAATGAACACAATAGATGCCAATTAATTCATAGCAACGGAAGCACTAGTCCATATGATGCAACACATATAATACTGCAAGAAGCATATGAATAACACACTAGCAAAGCTCAAACTAACACATCACCAAAGCTCAAACTAACACATCACCCCTTAGGATAAGCTTTCCTCTCAGGCTGAGATAAGCTTTAATGCACATATTCTCCCCCTTTGACATCAAACACCAAAACCATATTCAAGCAAGAACATAGGATGATGTCAAGGGACAGCAGGGTATTAAGCAGGGAAAATGCAACACTATAACATTACTCCCCCTTACACATTAAACATATGCAACACAAGCATTGGAGAAAAATTAAGGTACACATCCGCAAACAGGTCAATACCTCCTTTTGTACCTTTACCATGTTATGGTGTACTTTCCATCTAGGTAGGCGGAGTTCCTTTTGTCATCAATTCAAGATTTCCATCTTGAAAGTTTTATCTCTAGGGAGCTCCTTTACACTTATGTCTGATCCTTTATCCTGACCTTTTCTTGTTGCTAAGATACAACTTAGAACAAGTTATAGTATTGTGGCACAAGATGAAGCTTCTATTCTAGTGATTACCAAAAGATACCAATTGAAGCACACTACCAAGGCTACCAATTGAAAAATCATCACTGTCATAGCTCCATGATATTTAAAGATAAGCATCTAGGATCACCAACTATTATAGAGCACAAGCAACCTTTAAATACGTAATTACTCACAACTTTAGATACCAATTACTCGACTTGTGGAGGTACCCAAGTCCTGATCGCTTCATTTCTTGCTTATCTTCTCTTTTCCACCTAGAGACTATACAAGATTGCTCAAGAAACAGTTAGTCTCAAAAGACACAAGTTATGTGTGCTCCCCCTAAACTTGTGCATCAAGTATTTGAACAACTTGTACTTTGCGCATTCTAGCTTTTCAGAACTAGAGGGGATCACAACATACCTTGGTCAAGGCATACTCTATCACTCTCACCACACAAAGATACCAATTTGAATATCAAGTGAAAGATTGACTTAATCCAACAATGCATGCCTTAAGTAGTATTACATTTTACAAGCAATCTTAGACATGCTTCAAACATGACAATCATTGTACCACATGTACCAATTGAAGAACAACACAATCATGCATATAAAGCGTAATGTCTAAGCATGCCATAATTAAGAAGGTTTCTTAGGTGCATCAAAAGAAACAACATTTTAAAGGCATAAATCACCTAAGCCAAGATACTACCAATTGAAATGCAAGAACACAGCTATGATCACAATCAATGGAACTTCAAGATATTCAATAAAATTGCACAGTTCCATTTTCCATACCTTTGCCTTTTTACCAGTATGGCCATGAGAGCACCAGTTTACCAATTTAGGGCTCCTTTGCTCATGCACCTCATAGCTCGAGAGGGTGCATTAGAGACACAACATGGATTTCTTGTTTTGGTATACACAGAGTACCAAGACAAAGTAATCATGTGAACATGGACTAAACAAAACTATCATGCTTGCACATAGGTTAATCATTAAAAAACACATAGCATGACTTACAAAAAGATACATGTTTATCCACATACACCAAGAGAGTTAATCATGGTGGATATATCAAATGAAAAGCTACCCATTGAATGATTCAAGAGATATACCCTATAAAGCACATAATCATGATTAAGCAAGCATGATTACGATCTTGGAAATTATTAATCAATTATTAACAAGAATCCAACACAAGCAATCTTCAAAGCATAACTACTCCAAGGACAGATGGCACGACATTTAGCTTTAAGAGCGATATTGATAATGTTCTTAAGAAACACAGGTACCGTCCTTTGAAGAGACAGATGCACAATCGAGGTCCTTTGCTTGACTCACCAATAATGATTAAGGACCTATTCCACTTTTTACTTGAGATGAACATGGGATTAGTGTCTCACAATAATTCATCCTTGGGTCAATGAATAAACACCAACACAATTAAAAGCTTAAGCATAGAGTTTGAGATAACAGTCTTAAGCTCTCCCATGGTCTCCAGTTCATCTCAAGGTACCTGCATGGTCTAGTTAGCACAGTTTGGTACCCACCTCGGTATGGGTCCATAATCATCTAAATGTGCCTTTGGTACCCAAATAGCCTTTATGCTAGTTCTAGGTGATCTTGTTATAGATCTAGCACAGGTGTATGATTTGGGTCTCCTAAGCGAATGAGATTGAGACAAATTTACTTGCTTAGAGACCTCACCTTTATTACATACCTTTGATAGATGACCCTGCTCACCACACAGTAGAGGACAAGCAGTGATCGTGTGGTTCTTGTCATTGCATCCAAAGCATCTCCTTATCCCTTCACCCTTGTTGGTGTATGGACACGATGCGATGAGGTGTCCTGACTTGTTGCACTTAAAACACCTCCTTTTCCCTTTTCTCTTTTTGTTCTTAGATGACATAGAGAAAAGGTCAGTGCAAACAACATGATTAATTGAATTTTTACCATTTTCCAAGCTCATGTTGATTTCTTCATTTTTAGGAACATTCTTCTTATTGAGCTTGACACTTGCTGCAGTTTTTCCTTTCTCAAGCTTCTTCACCACGCGCCCGTGGATATCTTGAGAAAGTTGAGCAATGTGTCTTCTCCTTAGCTGTCTTTGCTTCTTGTTCCCACGCAATTTTCTTTTTGATCCTGCAACTTGTTTCTCAAACAAAGATTGGCCTTTCTTGGGGCGGTGGAGGTCAGCACATGATAATATTTTGATCAATTGATTACTAGTGCAAGAATGAGGTTCATATGAGTTTAAACTAGTAATTACTACCTCATGAGCAATATCGAGCATGATATGATCATCAACTAGTTTACTATGAGAGTATGACAACATATCATACTTTTCACTAAGAGCAAGCTTTTCTAAATTCATTGTTTCTACTCGACTTCTAAGCATAGAATTTTCAGTTTTAAGTTGAGCAACATTAGATAGAGCGTCATAATTATTACTTTGCTCAATTAACATTGAATCATACCGTTGGACCAAGACATCATGAGAGCACCTCAGCTCCTCATGTTCTTTGGTCATCTTCTCCAGGCTGTTGTTTGTTTTGATGAGAGTCTCCTCTAGCCTGAGAAGCGTCTCACCTTGTTCCTTGTTCCTTCTCAACAACTTAACCAAGAGAGCTTTGTCCGCTTTGTTGAGATGGTTGTAGAAACGGCGAATCTCCTCTTCTTCCACATCATCGATCTCATTTTCCCTGTCATTAATGTCAGTGGAAGCAATATAGGAAAAAGTACCTTGTGATGATGAAGATTCATCCTCGCTATCATCCTCATATTCCTCCTCATCATGGCTTTTGTCTCCACCGTCATTGTTAGCAATAAAACACTTATTATTAGTGGAGACCAAACCTATCGACGAGGTAGATTCATCGTTGGGTGTCCATCGTTCTTGATCTTCTCCCTTTGAATGGTTAGCATCACAAGCAATATAGGGAGTAGAAGTAGTACAATTTGCCACAAAATATTTTACTTTAATTCTATTCCATAAATCATGAGCATCAACAATTAAATCATTATCACTACTCATGATGGCAAAATAAGCACCTCTAGAAAGAGAATCAACTAAGATGCTGCAAGCACGGTGATTGAGAGAAAAACATCTTAGTTCATCATTAGAGGGATTTTTACTAATATCAGATGGAAAAATACTTCTCCTAAAGATCTGTCTCAAATCAGGATCAACACTCATGAAAGCATTATAAATAGAGACAGACCAAGATTTGTAATTAGAGCCATCGCCTAAAAGAAGTTCTACAGTTACCTCTTGTGACGACATCGTTATCTCCGGACGGCTAAGCCCACACTGGAGAGGCCTAGCTCTGATACCAATTGAAAGTTCCCTTTGACCCGGGAACAGGATCTGGATGTCGCCTAGAGGGGGGGGTGAATAGGCGAATAAAACTTATTACTTTAAAACTTAAATTCTTACTCTACTCGAAGACTTAGTACGCAGTGGAGTGAGAAGATTCTTCGAGTAGGTTGCAGCGGAATGGAAGATCCTGTCTCAATATGTCCTGCACTTCAAATCAAGCTTATAACACAGATAAGTATTGAAGTGCAGATATAAAAACGAGTAAGGCAGAGAGTCAGGATAGAACAGAGCACACAGACGCAAGGATTTATCCCGAGGTTCGGCCAAGCCTGAAATGCTTGCCTAGTCCTCGTTGGAGTTAGCCACACCTGGGCTTGGAGTCTATTTCACCTCCTTCCTCCGTTTGCTCAGATCTGTCAATATGACAGATAGAGCCTTTCACTATTGAGTGGGGTTACAACAGAACCGCGGCTGCTTACAAACTTCTTGGCAGCACCCTGGCAGAGTAACGACACGCTCAAGACCTTGCTCTAGCTCTAAACAGCACTTCTCCTCTCTCTTAAGGCTTATAGCTGTGCCTTCTACACAAACTATAGAGTTACACACACGAGGGAGAGTGAGAATTGATTCGAGTGATGTCTACACTTGTTGGCTGCACTTGTTTTTTGCTGGAGGCGCCTAGGGGTCCCTTTTATAGGCACAAGGAGCCTAGGAGCCGTTGGAAGCAATCAGGAAGGCAAATCTTGCCTTCTGTCGGGTGGCGCACCGGACAGTCCGGTGCACACCGGACACTGTCCGGTGCCCGATTTCTTTCCTTAAATGGCGAAGCCGACCGTTGCAGATCTGGGAGCCGTTGGCGCACCGGACATGTCCGGTGCACACCGGACAGTCCGGTGCCCCCATATGACCGTTGGCTCGGCCACGCGTCACGCCCGGATTGCGCGGCCGACCGTTGGCCCAGCCGACCGTTGGCTCACCGGACAGTTCGGTGCACACCGGACAGTCCGGTGAATTTTAGCCGTACGTCGCCGACGAATTCCCGAGAGCGGCCTTTTCGCGCAGAGTCAGCCTGGCGCACCGGACACTGTCCGGTGCACCACCGGACAGTCCGGTGTGCCAGACTGAGCTGAGTCTCGGCTGTACACAGCCAAGTATTTGCATCTCTTTTCTTTTCTTCTTTTCTCTGTTTCTAACACTTAGACAAATATGTTAGTACACAAAAACCAATGTACTAAGTCTAGAAACATACCTTCTCTTCATTGTTACATCTATAGCATTTCACATGCTTGAGCTTTGATGTTGGACTCATAAATCATCAAGTCGGCTTGACTTGATCTAGATTGACATTTCTTAGCTCCAACATCCTGTAAAGGTCACATAGAACATCTCCAAACATAGGAACAACCCAAACTAAAGATCAAGGTGAACTTAGCTCTTTTGGGCTGCTTCCAGTTCTGGTTTTGACACTTGTTCTCCTTCTAGTGACCTTGATCTCCTTCTTAGAGCTTGGTCTTGAGCCTTATGACTTACACCACATAACTGTAGCTATTACCTCATTGGTTGTAAGTCACGTCCTTATGTAGTGATCCTTGATGTGCTGTAGCTGTTCTCAACTCGATCACCCTTGACTTTGCAAGCCTTCTTCTTCACCCTTGGCTTTGGGTTCCTCAGCCTCCTTGACTTTCTCCCTTGCACTTGGTACCTCGAAGCTCTTCTTGCCTCCGTCCTTGGCTTGATCAGTTGACTCCGAGCTACGCACCCGAGTCTCACTTTATGCAATGTCCATCTTACTTGTGATGTCCATTATGTATCCATAATCCAGTTCTTGGACCATCACATTTGTTCACTTGTGTTGAACCCTGTAGACTTTACCTTAAGCACCTGTTCAACACTTAGTACACTTGTTAGTCCTTTAATTGAGTTGTCATCCAAACACCAAAACTCACAAGAGAGCTTTCAGAGCTCGAGCCACGCAAAGGTGAGTCTCCCTGCTCCTCTCCCCCTTTCGCCCTCAACAACGTCGCGATGGCCGCGCGCATGGATCCTCCTTGTCCTCAGCGCCTCCCCGCACCCTGTCATCGGCACCGCAACAACCCCCCGGTCTCGACGTGATGCTTGGGAGCCATGAGCGGCGGCTGCAGATCCGCACCCGCCACCGCCCAGATCCCCCGCGGGATGCGAGGGAACAACAACTGCATGGCTCCGCACCCGCCGCACCTCCCCTGATCTGCGACCAGAAGAGCTCGAGCCACGCGCAAGGTGAGTCTCCCTGCTCCTCTCCCCCTTTCGCCCTCAACAACGTCGCGATGGCCGCGCGCATGGATCCTCCTTGTCCTCAGCGCCTCCCCGCACCCTGTCATCGGCACCGCAACAACCCCCCGGTCTCGACGTGATGCTTGGGAGCCATGAGTGACGACTGCAGACCCGCACCCGCCACCGCCTAGATCCCCCGCGGGATGCGAGGGAACAACAACTGCATGGCTCCGCACCCGCCGCACCTCCCCTGATCCGCGACCAGAAGAGCTCGAGCCGCGCGCAGGTGAGTCTCCTTGCTCCTCTCCCCCTTTCGCCCTCAACAACGTCGCGATGGCCGATGGGGAGGACACCGACCATGCGAGACCTCAACACCCTTGAAGCAATCGCGCTTCGACTTCACCAAGGTGGACACCGTGCTTCTCCCACAGTCATTGATTTCGTGGTGTTACGCTTGTTCTTCACGTCCAAATCACAATTGTTGAATATCTAAACTGGTCTAAAACTCTGAATTAGTTGCATAGCAATTAGTTAGGTCACGATGTTGGATGCTGATTTTTTGTTCTGAACTTCTCCTCTGGTCGAATCTCCACGGTTCAACACGTTGTGTGGCATTGGAATTCTCACCACAGCTTATGGAATTAAGGAAGGGGGATGGTTAAGCCTCCTGCTGCTCCCCTTGTTGGATGTTAGAAATGGTTAGTTTATGAAAGCCACAGAATTTATTATATCATGGTAACAGTAAAGAATGGCTATATGAACGAATGACATATTAAAATATGGATATTAGACTTATGTATGACTTTGGTAGCATATTCATATCCTGCCTTGATTATTTTTGTCTTGCTACTTACGCCTTTACTTTTCTTTTGAATGTCATCGAATAAGGTGATGTTGTTGTGTTGCCTGCATTTGGAGCTGCTGTGGAGGAGATGTACACACTAAATGAGAAGAAAGTGCGGATTGTTGATACGACTTGCCCTTGTTTTTCAAAGGTTAATTTTGCTTTTGAAGACATCCCCTTCCGTTCTTCCAAATTGAATAGTTAAGTAATTTGCTTAAAGGAATTTCATATAGTAGAGTGCCTATCTGACATGTGGGCTTTGGCATTGTAGGAGGCACTTTTAAATTCGCTACCTAGACTTGTGGGCTCACTGTATTCTTCAGTTCAGTGGTAATAATATTCAGTATTATGACTTTATGAGTAACATTGTAGCTCAAGCCTTTAAGTTATAAAATCCTCGTGACAAGCATTGATATAATTTTAAAACAACTTATTGTCGCTCACCTAATATACCTTCTTCAATAGTGTGGATTCTGCTGTTGTGGTTATTACTTGCTTGTGTTGGACCTGAACTAACATTTAAGCTTGTTATTGTGTCCATGGGACTCCATACTACTACTTGCTTGCATTGGACCTGAACTACAAATGTATATATATGAGCAAGCTACAGGTTGTACTAGGCTGCTAGGTGGTGGTCCACATCCGAATACACTTGCATTAGTTTGTTAGTGAGCTTCACGGTTACACTCTGTGTATCAGCATCTTCAACAGTAAACTGAAAGTGCTCATTCCAGATAGGATTCAGATCGTTGTTCTATAAAGTAGTATAGGGAACACGACACCCAGTTATCTGCTACAAAAATTAATGTATTGCCAAACCTCAAGAGTGTTTGAAATTTCAGGTACAACAAAAATTTCGCCACTAATGATCTTCAGTCTGAAATCTAGCTTTTTCTGACATAGCGCATGATTTGAGAAAAATAAATGAGATAACTAGGTTCAGGAGTTTATAATGAACCTCTAGAATCTATATGATATCCCCTTGGACATTGGTTTCATTGGGATGCTGATGTCAATTATTATAGTTCTCCCACATTTCTTCATGTTGCTTGCTATAGATCAAAGGATTCTGATCATGATGCACTTGGCATAATTTCCCTGACTATAGTCCACTCTTATAATGGGATTATCTAATTTCTCAAATTCATTTGCAGGTAGCCAGATTATTATTTCAGTCGTGAGTGCTTTTGTTTGTTGAATGTTGCATTTGTTTTCTAGGAGAGAAATGATAGGCTATTTTACAAACTCTTGATTGACAATGTCGAAGAACTGCTTCCTGTTGTGTATGAACCAACAGTGGGGGAAGCTTGCCAGAAGTATGGGTCGATCTTCAGACGACTACAAGGTTTATACATCTGCCTCAAGGAGAAGTGTGTTATCCCTCCACCTCTCCTCATAGTAATTGCTTATATCATGCTAGGGTAAGAATCTTGGAGGTACCGAGGAACTGGACAAAGAAGAGTATTCATGTTATTGTGGTCACTAATGGTGAGCACATTTTAGGCCTGGGATATCTAGGTTGTCAGGTTAGTTTTATTGTCCAACCTTTTTTGCTTCATGAATCATCCGTGCATCTGAATTTTTGGCTAACTGTGGAGTTTGTTGCTTATAACCTTTTCTGTGTGGGATCATTTATGCATCTATTTTTTTGGTTAAGTGTAGAGTTTAATCTTTTCTGTGTGAAATGTGTATAGGGCATGGGAATTCCTTGGGAAAGCTTGCACTGTATACTGCTATTGGAGGTGTACAACCATCCGTTGTGGGTACTTAATATGCGATGTCAGTGGGTTCAGGAGAGGCACGCTAGCATCGGAGAAGCCACCGCCGGCAGTGGTCGTGGAGAAAGTGGGCAACGAAGGTGGAGGAGAGGGCGAGGGTCTCTATGATGCGATCGTGATCGCTTCGACCACCGTCCAACATTAGGAGCATCGAGTTTGAGGTGACCTACCTCGACGACAACACATGCGTCACCCACCCACTCATAGCTCTTTGCAGCTGGCCACAGTTATAGGCGATGGTCTACACACCACCAAAACAGCAGCGCGAGCTGTCAGAAGCGTCTATGAGAAGCAAGTGCTCTGTCAGAAGCTACCCTCACACACCCGCACAGTTTCAAGCATTCCATAATAACAGAATTAAGTATGTAGTATATCTGAGTACTGATGCCTTGCACATATTTTTCTGCAGGCTAAATTCACCTCCTTTTTGGTCCTAGGATTAAGGAAGAAATTGGTGGGTTTATTAATTTTGTATTTTCTAGAATACTATGAAGTCTGTATTATCTATCAACCAGCTACAAGTTGCATATTTGTGTTTCTGTGACACTTTTATTGAAGATTTGTGTTTAAATTTTACTCATCCAGGATAATATCCTGATTATGTGCTTAAAGAGGGTGAAGGAGGCACAATTGTAAGTGATGAAGTTCCATATTAGCGTGTATTTATCTTGATGATTTCACTTTGTATTTTTTTTAATCTATTAGTATCATTTACAGGTCAATATTTATAATTTAGAAGCATATATTACTTCGGTAGTGGATGCTACAGTTTAGGGAGGGATAAAGTGAGAGGTTGAGGCATTTAGATCAGGGTTTAATCAGGTACAACCTCATTGGCATTGCTTTAATACAATCTATATTAATTCCACTTGTTCTGATTTTGTTTTGTTCAGTTAACTCCAATAATTCTTGTGTATTTTAATGTTTCATAGGTGTTTGGCATGTCATCCCTCCTCATATTTTCACCTCATGAACTTGACTATCTAATATGTGGCCAACAAGAAATTTGGGAGGTAATGTTATGCACTCTTTATCCAGGTTATTATATGTAAAATTGTGCCACTAAATAAACCTTGGAATCTGTAGTGTAGAATACCTGGTGCAGTTACATGGATGTTTGGTTATAAATATAAGATAGAATATACACGTTCTTTAGTACAATGTGCCCGCATTTATTTCACCTGCTCAGATTTGCCACTCTTGGAGCTTCTAGGGGTTGTCGCGGTGTCTCCTCCCATGATGAGCTTGATGTTGTCTGTGTTGCCGTCACCAACCTCTCTTTTGTGTCAGTGTCACCACTGGTAGTTCTCAAACACAATTTCACCTCCTTAGTTGTAACTTGCTCTATGTATTTTCATCTGTTCAATTTTCTATGAAAGTTCTTGGTGGCTTGCAAGTAATATGCCTTTCTAGCATGCTTTCTCTAGAAGTTTATGATGCCTAACAACATAAATATTTTTTAGTTGACATGAGTATGAGTGCAATTTTTTTCCTAATTTGATTAAGAACTTAAATATATTGTATCTCATTGTCGCCTTGTAGGTTCTCCTAAAGATCCTACAAGAACTAACATCAATAAAAATGTTTGTCCGTAGGTCATCTGTTCATGGAAAAGGACTAAGCTGGTTCTGGTCTTGTATTGAGGGGTACTGTAACGCCCCGAATTTGAGAGTTGAATTTTTTTTCTTTCTCCAGCACTCCCCAAATTTGGGTGTTACCTTTCCTACTTTTCTTTTCTCCCCGTTATGCCTTGTTCTTTTTCAAAGTTCTAGCGAGAATTAGCTCGACATCTTGTGTAGGTGAACCCTAGAAATATTTTCTTTGTTTGTTGCATCATGTCGAGCCATGCATCAATTTCCTTTGGGGTGTATTTGCTTGGTTTCCATAAAGTATGCACTTAGTAGAAGGTTAGAGATAGAATAGATAATAGGAAAGTAGGAAGAAATTGGAAAAGGGGAATTCCCTCTTCTTCCCCCCCTTGGGCCGGCTTCCCCCGTGGCGCGGCCTGCCCCTTCCCCCCACGCGTGCCCAGTCGGCTTTGCGGCCCAGTCGTGGCCCAGCTCGGCGACCCCCCTCCCCCGCTTTGGGCCCACTTGGCGGCCCAGCCACTTTCCCCCGCTCCCCTCGCGCGCGGCGCGCGCAGGCGGTTAAGCCGCCGCCGCAACCCCCTGGTGGGGGCCCACCTGTCATCCCCTCCAACAAAACCGCCCCCTCTCTCTCCTCTAATCCCCCCCGCGCACATTCTCTCCCTCTCCCCGTGCCTGACTCGCCAGCAGCCGCCCAGAGTTGTCCCTGCCCCTCGGAATCGCCGGCGGCCTTGCCCCCCCCCCCCCCCCCCGCGGTGAGCCTCCCTCCCTCCTCTTCCCCCGCCCCCTGCCTTCTTCTTCCTTGGCCTGGCGCGACCCCCTCCCTCTCCCCAGCCATGAAGCGCGGCCCGCCCCCGGCGCGCGCGGCCTCGGCGCGCGGTCCGTCCCCGGTGCGTGCGGCCTCGGCCCCGGCCCCGGCCCCGGCATGGCGCTCGGCCCCCTCCTCGTGGCTCGGCGGCGCGCGTCCGCGGTGGCGCGGCCCGGTCATGTGGCCCGGCCATGGCGCCCGCCAGGCGCGACGCGACGGTCCCGGCCCCGGCCATGGCGCTCGGCCCCCTCCCCACGGCGCGCTCGCCCCCGCCCGGCCCCGACGTGCCCGCCCTAGCGTGCTCGCCCGCCCCGGCGAGGCTCTCCTCCCCTGCGTGCGGCCGTGCCCGGGCCCCGGCTTGCGGCTCCTCCGCGGCGTGGCGACCCTGCGGCCCCGGCGCTGCCAGGCGCGGCCCAGCGGCGCGGCTGGCCCCGACGCCTGCTCGTGGCGCCCCTGCGCAGCGTGGCCCCGACACGGTGCGACTTCGGCTCACGCAGCCGCGGTGCCCCTGCGTGGCGCGGCCCCAGCGTGCGCGCGATTTGTTCGCGGTGCATCAGCGTGGCCTTACGCGCGCGTGCTCGCGTGGTGCGCATAGTGCTTTGGCGCGGCTCGTCGTGCCCTCGGCGCGACGCGTAGCGTCCTGTCATGGGTGACGTGCTCATCTACCCCTGGACCATGCATTAGACGAGCTGAGTAGGGCTCGTGCTGAGATCGCCCAGCTGCGGGCTGAGCGCGCGGAGCATCGTCACCTAGAGGATGGCTCCTCCGCTCCCGTCGGGACTCAGCACCCGTACTGCTCACCTTGGCGTGGACACCAGTCTTATGGCAACCTCGACTGCAAGACCAAGATAGATTTAGAACCATAGATCGTCAGCGTTGGGTCCTGTAATAAATGCTTAATATAGAAGTTTTAGTCTTAGTCTTAGTCTCGGTCTTACTGTTAGTTAGTCTTAGTTAGACAGGGTAGTTTGCTTATCCTGTGCTTTTATGTTTGTCATGATGAACTATGTTGGATTTGGATCTTTGTAATGACTGTCACCAGAGTGTGGGAATCCCCTGTATATTGGTTTACCTGTTAAATATTAATGGAGTTAGCTATCTAGTTGGGAAGCCTTTTTATTCCACTTTCCTTTTTATCTGAGAAGCTGTGTTGGAAATCAGTGAAGATGTTTATCTGTTCAGTATTGTGGAAGGATTCTATACTCTTTTCTTATGTTGCAAGTTGCAAGATCAGTTCTGATGTGTGATTGCATTATGCAGATGTCAGAAAATAGGCGCAGAGGAGGAAGGCGTGCTCAGCAGGAGCAGACAGCACCGCAGGATGAGGCACCCCAGCAACAGCAGCTGCCACCACCACCCCCGATGACCATCGAGCAAATGTTCTTGATGCAGACTCAGGCAGTTCAAGCCATCGGTCAGACTCTGGCCGCCATTCAGCAGCAGCAACAACAACAGCCACCACCTCATCCTTAGATGCCTCAGATGCCCAGGGACAAGCGTGCTGAATTCATGATAGGTCATCCCCCAGTGTTCGCTCATTCTTCTGACCCCATGGATGCTGAAGACTGGCTGCGCACAGTGGAGCAGGAGTTGCATATCGCTCTGTGTGATGACATGGAGAAGTTCTGTATGGTCCCCGTATGTTGAGAGGAGCAGCTCAGTCTTGGTGGGAGTCTTACCTCGCCACCCATGCCAACCCCGACGCCATCACCTGGGAAGAATTCAGAGATAGATTCCGTCGGTACCATGTACCTACAGGTCTGATGATAGTGAAGAAGGAGGAGTTCCTAGCACTCAAGCAAGGGTCAATGTCTGTTAGTGAGTACCGAGAAAGGTTTTTGCAGCTGTCTCGCTATTCTCCTGAAGATGTCAACACCGACGCCAAGAGGCAGTATCGCTTCCTGAGAGGCTTGGTCGACCCTCTGCAGTATCAATTGGTGAATCATACCTTCCCCACATTTCAGCACCTGATTGACAGAGCAATCATGACAGAGAGGAAGCGCAAAGAGATGGAGGATCGCAAGCGTAAGATCAGTGGACCTCAGACTGGAAGCAGCAATCGCCCTCATTTCTCAGGCAATCCACCTCAGCAGTTCAGGCAGAACCAACGCCCACCTCATCAGCAGCAGTTCCAAAGGCAGTACCCTCAGCACCAGCAGCAGAACCACCAGAACAATCAGTCAGGAGGAGGTCAGTTCCAGAGGCAGAATCAGCAGGCACCTCGTCTTCCTGCCCCAGCGAACCAACAGAACAGTCAAGCAGCACCAGTTCAAGGTGGAAGCAGAGCATGTTTCCACTGTGGAGAGCAAGGTCATTGGGTGATGCAATGCCCAAAGAAGGCGGCCCAGCAGCAGTCAGGCCCTGGCGCCCCAGCAAAGCAGAATGTGTCTCAGCCTGGAGCAGGCAACCGCTCTCAGCCACGTTATAACCATGGGAGACTGAATCACTAGGAGGCTGAAGCAGTTCAGGAAACCCCTGGCATGACAGTAGGTATGTTTCCAGTCGACTCTCATATTGCAGAAGTGTTATTTGATACTGGAGCAACACATTCATTCATAACTGCATCATGGGTAGAAGCACATAATCTTCCAATCACTACCATGTCAACCCCCATTCAAATTGACTCAGCCGGTGGTAGAATTCGAGCCGAAAGCATTTGCTTGAATGTAAGTGTGGAAATAAGGGGGATAGCGTTTCCCGCTAATCTCATAGTAATGGGTACTTAGGGAATAGATGTCATCCTAAGGATGAATTGGCTAGATAAGTATCAGACAGTTATCAGTTGTGATAAGAGGACAATTAAGTTGATGTCCCCACTAGGAGAGGAAGTGGTGACTGAGTTAGTCCCGCCTGAGCCAAAGAAAGGAAGTTGTTATCAGATGGCTGTTGATAGCAGTGAAGCAGATCCACTGGAGATTATCAAGGTTGTGTCAAAATTCCCAGATGTGTTCCCAAAGGACTTACCAGGTATGCCACCTAAGTGAAAAGTTGAGTTCGCCATAGAGCTTCTTCCTGGAATCGCCCCCATCTTTAAGAGAGCTTACAGATGAGAGCACCTAGAGGGGGGTGAATAGGTGATCCTGTAAAAACTTAAAACTTAAAGCCACAAAACTTGATTAAGTGTTAGCACAATGAAATCAAGTGGCTAAGGATCAAGCTCTTGTGAAACACGATAGTCACAATGAGAACAAGCACAAGAGACATGATGGTTTATCCCGTGGTTCGGCCAAGTACAACACTTGCCTAGTCCATGTTGTGGCGTCCCAATGGACGAGGGTTGCACTCAACCCCTTTCAAGTGATCCAAGGATCCACTTGAATACCATGGTGTTTTCCTTTCTTTCACTATATCCCGTTTGCGAGGAATCTCCACAAATTGGAGCCTCTCGCCCTTACAAATGATGATCAAAAAGAAGCACGGATGTAAGGGAGGGAAAAGCAACACACACAAGTCTCAAAAGCAACAGCACAAACACGCACACTAGTCACAACTTGAGCTCTAAGTTCACACACGGAGTTCTCAACTCAAGAGGAGCTCAAATTGCTATCACAAAGAATCAAACATGCTAGAATGAAGACTTGGTGCTTAGAGATGATCAAAGAATGCTTGGTGTACTCCTCCATGCGCCTAGGGGTCCCTTTTATAGCCCCAAGGCAGCTAGGAGCCGTTGAGAGCAATCCAGGAAGGCAATTCTTGCCTTCTGTCGGGTGGCGCACCGGACAGTTCGGTGCACCACCGGACACTGTCCGGTGCTGATTGCTTTCCTATTCTGGCGCAGCCGACCGTTGAAGATTTGGAGCCGTTGGCGCACCGGACACTGTCCGGTGCACATCGGACAGTCCGGTGCCCCCATCAGACCATTGGCTCGGCCATGCGTCACGCGCGGATTGCGCGGTCGACCGTTGGCGCGGCCGACCGTTGGCTCACCGGACAGTCCGGTGCACCACCGGACAGTCCGGTGATTTTTAGCCGTATGCCGCCGACGAAATCCTGAGAGCAGCCAGTTTGACCAAAGCCAGCCTCGCGCACGGACACTGTCCGGTACACCCAGACTGTGCTGATTCTTGGCTGCTTCAGCCAAGTCTTTTTCTTTTTCTGTTTTCCCTGATTCTAGCACTTAGCCAAATATGTTAGTACACAAAATACAATGTACTAAGTCTAGAATCTTACCTTATTGATGATTTGCACTTCATCCACCCTTTTGCACAATTTATACTTAAGCCATTTGTGTTGGACACTTAATCACCAAAATACTTAGAAATGGCCCAAGGGCACATTTCCCTTTCAATCTCCCCCTTTTTGGTGATTTATGCCAACACAATAAAAAGCAACACATAGAAGTGCAATATCAACGCAAATGAGATCAAGATTTGTTTTTGATTCAAATTTGGCATATTTGGATCATTCTTTGCCACCACTTGGTTTTGTTTTTGCAAATCAACTTCAATTTCTTATCTCTAAGTCAAACACACTTGTTGATGCATAAGGATAGGTATTCCAAGAGAAATTGATCAAAGATTCAGAAACTCCCCCTTTTTCCATAATCAAACATTCTCCCTACAAGAGACCAACTTTTGACAAAAAGAGACACTTAGAGTGTTTTGACAAAACAAAAGTTCTAACTCTACTATTTTCAAAATTCTCCAGTGGTAGTTGATCCATTTGCTTTAGCCTTAATTTCTCCCCCTTTGGCATCAAGCACCAAAACGGGATCATTGTTGGCCCTTTAACCCCATTGCTTCACCAAAATTGTCAATTAAGAGCAAAAGGCAATAAGATCATAGAGATGAACTTGGAGTTAATTACCCTCTTATCGGAGTGCAGTGGAAGTCTTGCATGATCCAAGTTCACCTTTCCATTTCAATACACCTTTGAGACTAGTTTAAGAAAACTCAAGCACATGGTTAGTCTCAAAGGGTCAAGTTGTAGTACATCTCCCCCTAAATATGTGCATCACTCACACATGGACTTTTTTAGGTCCGGGGATTGCTTGTACAACTTGAGCACCATATATAAACAACAAAATGCATGAAGGAACATGATCAAAGACATAAAGCACATGTACGCTATAGATCAATCCAAGCTACGCGAATCTAAGACATTTAGCTCACTACGCAGCCTGCAAAAGGTCTTCTCATCTAAAGGCTTGGTAAAGATATCGGCTAGCTGGTTCTCGGTGCTAACATAAAACACTTCGATATCTCCCTTTTGCTGGTGGTCTCTCAAAAAGTGATGCCAGATGTCTATGTGCTTAGTGCGGCTGTGTTCAACAGGATTATCCGCCATGCGGATTGCACTCTCATTGTCACATAGGAGTGGGACTTTGCTCAGATTGTAGCCAAAGTCCCTGAGGGTTTGCCTCATCCAAAGTAGTTGCGCGCAACACTATCCTGCGGCAACATACTCGGCCTCAGCGGTGGATAGGGCAACGGAGGTTTGTTTCTTAGAGCTCCAAGACACCAGGGACCTTCCTAAGAATTGGCACGTCCCTGATGTACTCTTCCTATCAACCTTGCATCCAGCATAATCAGAGTCTGAATATCCAATTAAGTCAAAGGTAGACCCCTTTGGATACCAGATCCCGAAGCAAGGCGTAGCAACTAAATATCTAAGAATTCGCTTAACGGCCACAAGGTGACACTCCCTTGGATCGGATTGAAATCTAGCACACATGCATACGCTTAGCATAATATCCGGTCTACTAGCACATAAATAAAGTAAAGACCCTATTATAGACCGATATGTCTTTTGATCAACGGACTTACCTCCTTTGTTGAGGTCGACATGTCCATCTGTTCCCATTGGAGTCTTTGCGGGCTTGGCGTCCTTCATCCCAAACCGCTTGATCAAATCTTGCGTGTACTTCGTTTGGGAGATGAAAGTGTCGTCCTTGAGTTGCTTCACTTGTGTCGGCGTTTCGAGACAGGGGGGTCCCAAAGCCGACGAGTGAGTGTGCTGCGTGCCCCAGCCCAGATGGGTCGAGCGCGTGCGCGAGCGCGAAGGGGGGAGAGGCGAGGTGGCCGGAGTCGAGCGTGAGAGAGGTGGAAGTCCCGCGACCTTCGTGTTCGTCCCGCGCCCAGGTCAGGTGCGCTTGCAGTAGGGGGGTTACAAGCGTCCACGCGGGTGAGGGAAGCGAGCGGCCCCAAGAGAGCGCCTGTCCCGTCCTCGGTCCCGCGCGGCCAACCTTCTTTAAGAAGGCCCTGGTCCTCCCTTTTATAGTCGTAAGGAGAGGATCCAGGTGTACAATGGGGGGTGTAGCAGAGTGCTACGTGTCTAGCGGAGAGAGAGCTAGCGCCCTAGGTACATGCCAATGTGGCAGCCGGAGAGGTCTTGGCACCTTGCTGGCGTGATGTCGTGGCTGTCGGAGGTGCGACAGTGCCTGGCGGAGGGACAGCTGTTGGAGCGGTCGAGTCCTTGCTGACGTCGCCCTGCTTCCGTAAGAGAGCTGGGGGCCGCCGTCGTCACAGAGCTTGTGGAGCGCCATCATTGCCCATCCGGCGGAGCTGGCCGGATGGGACGCCGGTCTTGTTCTCCGTGACCCGAGTCGATTCGGGGCAGGACGATGATGACGCTTCCTGTTGACGTGGCGAGTCTGTGCCCTAGGCGGGGTGACGTGGGGGCTCCTCCGAAGTCGAGGTTGAGTCTGTCTTCTGTTGCTGAGGTCGAGTCCGAGCCATGGGGTCGGGCGAGGCGGAGGCCGTTTGGCCGAGGCCAGGGCGGAGTCCGAGCCCTGGGGTCGGGCGAGGCAGAGTTTCGTCGTCTTCCGGGTCTTAGCCCGAGTCCGAGCCCTGGGGTCGGGCGAGGCGGAGTTTCGTCGTCTTCCGGGTCTTAGCCCGAGTCCGAGCCCTGGGGTCGGGCGGAGCGGAGTTCGCCGTCTTCCGGGTCTTTAGCCCGAGTCCGAGCCCTGGGGTCGGGTGGAGCGGAGTTCGCCGTCTTCCGGGTCTTTAGCCCGAGTCCGAGCCCTGGGGTCGGGTGGAGCGGAGTTCGCCGTCTTCCGGGTCTTAGCCCGAGTCCGAGCCCTGGGGTCGGGCAGAGCGGAGTTCGCCGTGGCGCCTTTGGCAAGGCCTGACTGTCTGTCTGACTCACCCTTTGCGTTAAATGCTCCTGCAACTCGGTCAGTCGGTGTGGCGATTTAGTCAGGGTCGCTTCTGAGCGAAGCCAAGGCCTCGGGCGAGCCGGTGATGTGTCCGCCGTAAAAAGGGGGGCCTCGGGCGAGACGGAAGTCTCTCGAGGTCGGCTGCCTTTGGCCGAGGCTAGGCTCGGGTGAAGCGCGATCGAGTCACTCGTGTGGACTGATCCCTGACTTAATCGCACCCATCAGGCCTTTGCAGCTTCATGCTGATGGGGGTTACCAGCTGAGAATTAGGCGTCTTGAGGGTACCCCTAATTATGGTCCCCGACAGTAGCCCCCGAGCCTCGAAGGGAGTGTTAGCACTCGCTTGGAGGCTTTCATCGCACTTTTTTGCAAGGGGACCAGCCTTTCTCGGTTGCATTTTTGTTCCGGTGGGTGCGCGCGAGCGCACCCGCCGGGTGTAGCCCCCGAGGCCTCGGAGGAGTGGTTACACTCCTTCGAGGTCTTAATACCTTGTGTAATGTTTCGGCTGGTCTGGTCGTTCCCTCATGCGAACTGGTCGTAGCCCGGGTGCACGGTCGGGGCCCAAGCTCTCGGGCTGGTATGTTGACGCTGTCAACGGTTTGGCTGGAGCCGGTTTTTGCGAGAGCAGCCCCCGAGCCTCTGCACAGGGCGAGAGGACGATCGGGGACAGACTCGACTTTTTACATACGCCCCTACGTCGCCTTTCCGCAAGGAGGAGGGGGGGAGTGCGCCATGTTACCCTCGATGGGCATCGAACACGGTGTCTCCGGTGAGCTGCAAGCGGGTAATCCGAGTGGACGTCCGTGCCCCGTTCGTTGGGGGTCGGCTAGGGGCCCAGAGGCACGCCCAAAAGTACCTGCGGGTGATTTGCCGGACCCGGTCCCCTGGCGACGGGGTCTGAGGGCTCGATGCCTCCCTCCGATGGGATTCCGTTACAAGATCGTTCCCGCTGGTCTCGGAAATGTCCTAGGGTACCTCGGGAGCGCAGCCCGAGCCTCGGTTATGTATCAAACGTACCCCTGGTCATCCCTCGCTCGGTGTCTGAGGCGACTGTGAACCCTTCGGGGGCCAGCCTTCGAACCCCTGATCAGTAATGGGCGCGGAGCCCGAGTAGCCTGAGGCGGCCATGGAGCCCTTCGGGGGGCTGGCCTTCGAACCCCTGACCAGTAGTGGGTGTCGGGCCCACGCGATCTGAGGCGACTGTTGAACCCTTCGGGGGGCCAGTCTTCGAACCCCTGATCAGTAGGGGGGGGCTCGGAGCCCGGTTCCTTCGCGGAAAAGGATCCTTTTCGGGGTATTCCCCTTTCCCGGTCCCTGTTGCAAGAGATAGAGAAAGAGGAAAAAGGAAAAGGAAACGAAATCGAACGACGTGGCGTACCTCTTTTTGACGCGGTTATTACGGCGAAGGTGAAGCGTCGCGCGTTTCTCCCGCCAGAGGCGCCGCGTGTCCCGCCGCGGAGTTAATGCGACGGGGCGAGTGGTTGGCGGGGTGGCTGTTACGCGTGCGCGAGCCGCTTGAGGAACGGGCCACGGGCGCGCCGTCTTCACGCCGTGGGAGGAGGCCCTCTCGCTGCCCCAGGATGAGACGTGAGCCTGGCTGACGACGTGACTGTCGCGCCCGCCCGCCTGCCACCGCCATTACTGCTGGCCCACTTTCGGTCGCTTTGACCAACGCGCCAGGCTAGCGCTGCTGGGTCGCCTCGAGTCGCGGCATAGGCTCCGCAACCGAAGAGGCGTGACGGTGGCGCAAGTGGCGGTGCGGTTGCTTGCATGCAGCAACTGGCGCGCCGGTTGCTTGACGCGTGGGCCTGGGCTTCTAAGCTGGCGTGTCAGAAGTCGGAGAGGCGCGTCCACCTGGCGCGGTTGCATGCCGTCTGCATGGCTGCCCGCCCCTTCCGCCCGTTGGTCTGGGCAAAAGTGGGGGGTCGCTTGTAACCGCTGGACAGTCGTGCGCACCACGCGCGGCGGTTTGGCTTCTTCTGCCCTGAGCTGGCTTGCATGACATGCGAGACCCAGCCCCCGAGTCGCAGGGGAGGGCCTTGGAGCGTGTTGGAGAAGACTCAGCCCGCGGCGTCTGGGGGCGCACGTAGGGAGAGTCGCCTTTAAAAGGAGGGAGACTCCTTTCAGAAGGCAACCATGTCCTCTTCCTCCCTTATGCGTCATGTCTTTCCATCTTCCAAGCCCCCGGATGGGGGGTATCCGCCGCCTTTCCGCCTCCTCGTTGGAGGAACGCAATTCCACGGGAGTTGGTACCTTTCTGCCATCGTTCGGCTTCAAGGATTTTCATCATGCAGCCCGGCTGCACCCCTCCACCGGCGGTCACCCGAGATGGTGACCTCCGGCTTGATGGTGGGGGAAAGCGAGCCGGGCTGCGGCCTCTGCCCCTCTCTCAGCCTCAAGGATTTTCATCACCAGGGCTGGGGAGGGGAGTGCGCCGAGTTGAGGTCGGCCCCCGCGTGGGGGGCGGCCCGCTACTTCACTCAGTGATGGGGGGAGGAGCGGTTGTTGTCCGTGGCGCTGGCAGCTGCAGCGTGTCCGGTCTTCAGACGCGAGTGGCTTCGGAGCCGCTCGCGGCGCCGGCGTCCGCCACGGCAGCTGGAAGAGGTTCTTCCGCCGGCGCGATAGCCGGGGCCGGCCACGGACTGACCTCCAACTCTACGGCCTTCTGTCCGCCTTTGCCTCACGAGTTTTGTCGTGGGCGGGGGCCTTCTGGCAGCAGCATCCGCCCTAGGGTCAGTGCTGCCGCTGTTCGACCCCCCGGAGCAGAAGTCGTCGTCGTCGCCGTTGCTGGGGCAGGTGACGGCGCGCCATTCGTCGGCCTTCCGTTTCTCCGCAGGCCTTCCCCCTCGGAGTGGGGTTGTTCGTACCTGCGGAGGGGGAACCGGAGTTCCGTTTGTAATGGCACTTCGAATGCCAATGTTTTTTGTTCATTGTGGCTGTCGGGCCTGAACATGTATGTAATTTCGGCACGGAGCCGTGTTTTTTCCTCATTTTCGAGCGCTAAGTCTCGCCTGTTGATTATCTGAACCGCTTTACACAGCATGAGTCGCCCCATGTCAAGGTGACGAGTGAGGTATCCGTATCCCGGAGGCGTAGGAATCCCTCGGCCCGATCGGCCTTGTTGTCTGGGGCTCCTCTAGCTTAGTTAAAGAGACCCCTCGGCCGCCCTTCGATGAGCCGAGGTCAGGGGTAGCGATATCAGTATGAACAGAGGCGGAGTTGGCTCGAGAATGGGAACCTGGTTGGCCGAAGCCTAGTCGTGTTGTCCGTCAGCGGAGCCGACGCCAAAGTCGACCCGCCGAGGCCTCGGGTCGGGCTGGCGCCCTTGGAAGTCGGTTGGCCGAGGCCCCAGGGGTAACCGGCCGAGCCGCCTGCTCGGGCCGGATTCCCGGAGGGGTCCCTGGACCGCGCCGCCGTCCGAGGCTGGGTCGGACGTAGCTGAAGACGCCGTCGATGCCGAGGGTGCTACGGCTCCCTTCAGCGTGAAGACCCGAGCCTGCAGGATCAGATCGTCTTGTGGCGTGTGCCTTCTGCGGCCGCCGAGGCCAGAAAACACACCCTCGCCGTGCTTGCGAAGCTGCGTCTTTTTTCCTCTTGTTTCGAGCATCTTGAGCTCTCCCTGGATTCGCCGACCCTCGGTGGTTGATGGCTCCGGCATCGCGCGGAGGAGCATCGCTGCGGCTGCCAGGTTCTGACCAACCCCGCTGGATGCGGGCGGCGGCCTGACCCTGACATCGTTGGCAACGCGATGCTGGAGACCTTGGGGCAGGTGACGTATTTCTCCGACCAGGGGTTGGTCCGCCCATACCTGCCCGACGTCCCGACGGATCGGCTCAAGCGCTCCTGTTCCCTCGTCGAGCCTGGCCTGCGCCTCACGGACTTGCTCGAGTTGTGGGTCGTAACCCCCCGCCGGAGCGGGGACCACAGCTAGCTCCCGTGGGATGTCGGCGCGAGGCACCGGCCTAGGAGGATCACCGTCCTCCGGCATGCCGAGACGGTTGCCCTCGGAGGGATCCCCTAGCTCGATGTGGAAACATTCGCGGCTTGGGCCGCAGCTCTCGTCGCCAAGGCTGCGGCTTCCGTCGGAACCGTCGGATAGGCAGTAGTCACATGCGGTCATGAAGTCCCGCATGGCACTGGGGTTGCCAAGTCCGGAGAAATCCCAACAGACGCTGGGGTCGTCATCTTCCTCGGACCCAGAGGGCCCGTAGGTTGAGACGCCCGTCAGCCGGTCCCAAGGCGACCGTATACGAAACCCCAGTGGGGTTGCATTCGCCTCAATGAGAGCGCCCGCCAAAACGAGGTCGTTTGGCGGGTTGAGGCCGAGTCGAAATGACGCAAGATGGGAGTTAGCCGGTACCTTTTGGTCGACGAGGAGCGACGTGGTCACGTCGGGGACTGGTTGCACCGTCATCTCAGGTACGAGGGCGACGTCCTGCAGGCTTTCCGCGAGCGCGCCGGCGTCGTCTTCTTGCTCGGGGTCAGCGTGTCGCGGGGGGACGGCGCTTGCCTTCGTCTTGAACGCGAGGTCGACGTCCGGCGTGCCTTCCGTCGGGGCGTCGGGGGCGTCGATTCGCTCGACGGCCAACGAAGCGTGTCCTCCCGCTTGGCCTTGATGGCCCCGCCTCCTCCTCCTTTGGCGGGGGAGAGAACGGGGCGAGCTCGAATGTTGCTCTTCCATCACGCGGGGAAGATGTCGTCGATTCCGCCGCCGGCGAGCGGGTTGTCGGCCGCCATTGTCGTTGTCGCGCGGCGGTGGAAGAAGTATCATGTCATAGCTGCCGTCGAAGGACATGAACTCAAGAGTCCCGAAACGAAGCACCGTCCCGGGCCGGAGAGGTTGCTGGAGACTGCCCATCTGGAGCTTGACGGGGAGCTGTTCGTCAGCACGCAGCAGGCCCCTACCTGGCGCGCCAACTGTCGGCGTTTCGAGACAGGGGGGTCCCAAAGCCGACGAGTGAGTGTGCTGCGTGCCCCAGCCCAGATGGGTCGAGCGCGTGGGCGAGCGCGAAGGGGGGAGAGGCGAGGTGGCCGGAGTCGAGCGTGAGAGAGGTGGAAGTCCCGCGGTCTTCGTGTTCGTCCCGCGCCCAGGTCAGGTGCGCTTGCAGTAGGGGGGTTACAAGCGTCCACGTGGGTGAGGGAAGCGAACGGCCCCAAGAGAGCGCCTGTCCCGTCCTCGGTCCCGCGCGGCCAACCTTCTTTAAGAAGGCCCTGGTCCTCCCTTTTATAGTCGTAAGGAGAGGATCCAGGTGTACAATGGGGGGTGTAGCAGAGTGCTACGTGTCTAGCGGAGAGAGAGCTAGCGCCCTAGGTACATGCCAATGTGGCAGCCGGAGAGGTCTTGGCACCTTGCTGGCGTGATGTCGTGGCTGTCGGAGGTGCGACGGTGCCTGGCGGAGGGACAGCTGTTGGAGCGGTCGAGTCCTTGCTGACGTCGCCCTGCTTCCGTAAGAGAGCTGGGGGGCGCCGTCGTCACAGAGCTTGTGGAGCGCCATCATTGCCCATCCGGCGGAGCTGGCCGGATGGGACGCCGGTCTTGTTCTCCGTGACCCGAGTCGATTCGGGGCAGGACGATGATGACGCTTCCTGTTGACGTGGCGGGTCTGTGCCCTAGGCGGGGTGACGTGGGGGCTCCTCCGAAGTCGAGGTTGAGTCTGTCTTCTGTTGCTGAGGCCGAGTCCGAGCCATGGGGTCGGGCGAGGCGGAGGCCGTTTGGCCGAGGCCAGGGTAGAGTCTGAGCCCTGGGGTCGGGCGAGGCGGAGTTTCGTCGTCTTCCGGGTCTTAGCCCGAGTCCGAGCCCTGGGGTCGGGCGAGGCGGAGTTTCGTCGTCTTCCGGGTCTTAGCCCGAGTCCGAGCCCTGGGGTCGGGCGGAGCGGAGTTCGCCGTCTTCCGGGTCTTTAGCCCGAGTCCGAGCCCTGGGGTCGGGTGGAGCGGAGTTCGCCGTCTTCCGGGTCTTTAGCCCGAGTCCGAGCCCTGGGGTCGGGTGGAGCGGAGTTCGCCGTCTTCTGGGTCTTAGCCCGAGTCCGAGCCCTGGGGTCGGGCAGAGCGGAGTTCGCCGTGGCGCCTTTGGCAAGGCCTGACTGTCTGTCTGACTCACCCTTTGCGTTAAATGCTCCTGCAACTCGGTCAGTCGGTGTGGCGATTTAGTCAGGGTCGCTTCTGAGCGAAGCCAAGGCCTCGGGCGAGCCGGTGATGTGTCCGCCGTAAAAAGGGGGGCCTCGGGCGAGACGGAAGTCTCTCGAGGTCGGCTGCCTTTGGCCGAGGCTAGGCTCGGGTGAAGCGCGATCGAGTCACTCGTGTGGACTGATCCCTGACTTAATCGCACCCATCAGGCCTTTGCAGCTTCATGCTGATGGGGGTTACCAGCTGAGAATTAGGCGTCTTGAGGGTACCCCTAATTATGGTCCCCGACAACTTGGAACCCAAGGAAGTAGTTCAACTCGCCCATCATCAACATCTCAAACTTTTGACTCATCACCCTGCTAAACTCTTCACAAGACTTTTGGTTAGTAGAACCAAATATTATGTCATCGACATAAATTTGGCACACAAATAAGTCACCATCACAAGTCTTAGTGAATAAAGTTGGATCGGCTTTCCCAACCTTGAAGGCATTAGCAATTAGAAAGTCTCTAAGGCATTCATACCATGCTCTTGGGGCTTGCTTAAGTCCATAGAGCGCCTTAGAGAGCTTACACACATGGTCGGGGTACCGTTCATCCTCAAAGCCAGGGGGTTGCTCTACGTACACCTCCTCCTTGATTGGCCCATTGAGGAAAGCGCTCTTCACATCCATTTGGAACAACCTCAAAGAATGGTGAGCGGCATAGGCTAACAAAATGCGAATAGACTCTAGCCTAGCCACAGGAGCAAAAGTCTCCTCAAAGTCCAAACCTGCGACTTGGGCATAACCTTTTGCCACAAGTCTAGCCTTGTTCCTTGTCATCACTCTGTGCTCGTCTTGTTTGTTGCGGAACACCCACTTGGTTCCCACAATGTTTTGCTTTGGACGTGGCACCAGGGTCCAAACTTCATTTCGCTTGAAGTTATTGAGCTCTTCCTGCATGGCCAACACCCAGTCCGGATCTAGCAAGGCCTCTTCTACGCTGAAAAGGCTCAATAGAAGAGACAAAAGAGTAGTGTTCACAAAAATTAACTAATCTAGAGCGAGTAGTTACTCCCTTGCTTATATCACCCAAAATCTGGTCGATGGGATGATTCCTTTGAATCGTCGCTCGGACTTGAGTTGGAGGGGCTTGAGGTGCTTCTTCCTCCATAGCATGATCATCTTGTGCTCCCCTTGATTGCACGCCTCTTGATGAACCTGTTCATCAGTTTGAGTTGGGGGATGCACCATTGTTGAGGAAGAAGGTTGATCTTGCTCCTTTTGTTCCTGTGGTCGCACATCTCCAATCACCATGGTGCATATGGCGGCCGTTGGAACATCTTCTTCATCTACATCATCAAGATCAACTTGCTCTCCTGGAGAGCCATTAGTCTCATCAAATACAACGTCGCTAGAGACTTCAACCAAACCCGATGATTTGTTGAAGAATCTATATGCCTTTGTATTTGAGTCATAACCTAACAAAAACCCTTCTACAGCTTTGGGAGCAAATTTAGAATTCCTACCTTTCTTCACTAGAATGTAGCATTTACTCCCAAATACACAAAAATATGAAATGTTGGGTTTGTTACCGGTTAGGAGTTCGTACGACGTTTTCTTGAGGAGGCGATGAAGGTAGACCCGGTTTATGGCGTGGCAAGCCGTGTTCACAGCTTCCGACCAAAACCGCTCGGGCGTCTTGAACTCCCCAAGCATCGTCCTCGCCATGTCTACGAGCGTCATGTTCTTCCTCTCTACCACACCATTTTGCTGAGGTGTGTAGGGGGCGAAGAACTTGTGCTTGATTCCTTCCTCCTCAAGGTGCTCCTCCACTTGAAGGTTCTTGAATTCGGACCCGTTGTCACTCCTTATCTTCTTCACCTTGAGCTCAAACTAATTTTGAGCTCTCCTTAGGAAGCGTTTAAGGGTCCCTTGGGTTTCAGATTTATCCTGCAAAAAAAATACCCAAGTGAAGCGGGAAAAATCATCAACTATAATAAGACCATACTTACTTCCCACGATGCTGAGGTAGGCGACGGGTCCGAAGAGGTCCATATGCAGCAGCTCCAGGGGTCTTGATGTGGTCATCACGTTCTTGCTGTGATGAGCATTTCCCACTTGTTTACCTGCTTGACAAGCTGCACAAGGTCTATCTTTTTCGAAAGTTACATTTATTAGACCTAACACATGTTCTCCCTTTAGAAGTTTGTGAAGGTTCTTCATTCCCACATGTGCTAGACGGCGATGCCACAGCCAACCCATGCTAGTCTTAGCAATTAAGCATGCATCTAGATCGGCCTCTTCCTTTGCAAAATCAACTAAATAGAGTTTGTCGTCTAGTACACCCTTAAAAGCTAATGAACCATCACTCCTTCTAAAGACAAACACATCTACATTAGTAAATAAGCAATTATAACCCATATTACAAAGTTGACTAACGGACAACAAGTTATACCCAAGCGATTCAACTAAAAACACATTAGAGATGGAATGCTCGGATGAAATAGCTATTTTTCCTAGTCCTTTAACCTTGCCTTGATTCCCGTCACCGAATATGATTGAATCTTGGGAATCTTTGTTCTTGACGTAGGACGTGAACATCTTCTTCTCCCCCGTCATGTGGTTTGTGCATCCGCTGTCGATAATCCAGCTTGAGCCCCCGGATGCATAAACCTGCAAGGCAAATTAGGCTTGGGTTTTAGGTACCCAACTCTTGTTGGGTCCTACAAGATTAGTAACAATAGCTTTAGGGACCCAAATGCAAGTTTTGTCTCCCTTGCATTTTGCCCCTAATTTCCTAGCAATTACTTTCTTATTCTTCCTATAAATTCTAAAAGAAGCATTGCAAGCATGGTAAATTGTAGAAGGTTCATTACTTGCTTTCCTTGGTACATGAACAACATTTCTCCTAGGCATATCTCTACCATACACATAGGAAGAACTTGAAGCAAACATGGCATTTGAATCATAAGCATTACAACTCCTATCATGATGAACATTTCTAGAAAATTTCCTGTCATAAATAAATGCATGATTCTTTTGAGCATTATTAGCCATAGGGGCCTTCCCTTTCTCCTTTGTGAAAGTGGGAGCCCTTTGGCTTGTTAAGTTCTTGGCTTCCCTTTTAAAGCCAAGCCCATCCTTAATTGAGGGGTGTCTACCAATAGTGTAGGCATCCCTTGCAAATTTTAGTTTGTTAAATTCATTCTTGCTAGTCTTAAGTTGGGCATTAAGACTAGCCACTTCATCATTTAATTTGGAAATGGAAATTAAGTGTTCACTACAAGCATCAACATTAAAATCCTTACACCTATTGCATATCACAACATGTTCTACACAAGAGCTTGATTTATTAGCTATTTCTAACTTAGTATTTAAATCATCATTAATACTCTTTAAGCTAGAAATAGATTCATGGCATGTAGATAATTCACACGAAAGCATTTCATTTCTTTTAAATTCTAAAGCAAGAGAATTTTGTGCATTAACAAATTTATCGTGCTCTTCATATAAAAGATCCTCTTGTTTCTCTAACAATCTATTCTTTTCATTCAAAGCATCAATTAATTCATTGATCTTATCAATTTTGGTTCTATCTAAGCCTTTGAATAAGCTAGCGTAGTCTACTTCATCATCACTAGACTCATCATCACTTGAAGAAGCATATGTAATGGTACTTCGAGTACTTACCTTCTTCTCCTTTGCCATGAGGCAGGTGTGATGCTCGTTGGGGAAGAGAGACGACTTGTTGAAGGCCGTGGCGGCGAGTCCTTCGTCGTCGGAGTCGGACGAAGAACAATTTGAGTCCCATTCTTTTCCAAGGTGTGGCTCGCCCTTAGCCTTCTTGTAAACCTTCTTGTTCTCTCTCTTCCCATTCTTTCCTTGTTCCTGGTCACTATCATTATCGGGACAGTTAGCAATAAAGTGACCAATCTTACCACACTTGAAGCAGGAGTGCTTTCTCTTCGTCTTGCTCTTGTTGGGATGCTCCTTGCGACCTTTGAGCGCCATCTTGAAACGCTTGATGATGAGGGCCATTTCGTCCTCATTTAGCCCGGTCGCCTCAACTTGCGCCACCTTGCTAGGTAGCGCCTCCCTGCTACTTGTTGCCTTGAGAGCAATGGTTTGAGGCTCGTAGATCGGCATTGGGCCATTCAACGTCTCATCAACATATCTTGCCTCCTGGATCATCATTCGCCCGCTTACAAACTTTCCGAGTATTTCCTCGGGCGTCATCTTGATGTACCTAGGATTCTCACGAATAGAGTTTACAAGATGAGGATCAAGGAAAGTGAAGGACCTTAGAATAAGTCGGACGATGTCGTGGTCCGTCCATCTCGTGCTCCCATAGCTTCTTATCTTGTTGACCAGGGTCTTGAGCCTATTGTACGTTTGAGTTGGCTCCTCTCCCCTGATCATCGCGAACCTTCCTAGTTTGCCTTCCACCAACTCCATCTTGGTGAGCATGGTGGCATCGCTCCCCTCATGCGAGATCTTGAGGGTGTCCCAGATTTGCTTGGCGTTATCCAAGCCGCTCACCTTATTGTATTCTTCCCTGCACAAGGATGCTAAGAGAACAATAGTAGCTTGTGCATTTTTATGGATTTGTTCATTGATAAACATGGAATTATCCGAACTATCAAATTGCATTCCATTTTCTACTATCTCCCATATACTTGGATGAAGAGAGAATAAATGGCTACGCATTTTGTGACTCCAAAATCCGTAGTCCTCTCCATCAAAGTGTGGAGGTTTACCAAGAGGAATGGAAAGCAAATGAGCATTTGAATTTTGCGGAATACGAGAATAATTGAAAGAAAAGTTCGAGTTAACCGTTTCCTTTTTCTCCTCGTATTCGTCGTCTTTTTGAGAAGAAGAAGATTCATCGCTATCGTAGTAGACAATCTTCTTAATGTGCCTCTTCTTCTTTCCATCCTTCTTCTTTTGACTCGAGCCGGAGTCGTTGGCTTTGTCGTCCCTTGGTTCATTGAAGATGGACTCCTTCTCATTGTCGTTGACCACCATCTCCTTTCCCTTAGGATCCATCTCTTCGGGCGATTAGTCCCTTTCGTGAAGAGAACGGCTCTGATACCAATTGAGAGCACCTAGAGGGGGGGTGAATAGGTGATCCTGTAAAAACTTAAAACTTAAAGCCACAAAACTTGATTAAGTGTTAGCACAATGAAATCAAGTGGCTAAGGATCGAGCTCTTGTGAAACACGATAGTCACAATGAGAACAAGCACAAGAGACACGATGGTTTATCCCGTGGTTCGGCCAAGTACAACACTTGCCTAGTCCATGTTGTGGCGTCCCAATGGACGAGGGTTGCACTCAACCCCTTTCAAGTGATCCAAGGATCCACTTGAATACCACGGTGTTTTCCTTTCTTTCACTATATCCCGTTTGCGAGGAATCTCCACAAATTGGAGCCTATCGCCCTTACAAATGATGATCACAAAGAAGCACGGATGTAAGGGAGGGAAAAGCAACACACACAAGTCTCAAAAGCAACAGCACAAACACGCACACTAGTCACAACTTGAGCTCTAAGTTCACACATCGAGTTCTCAACTCAAGAGGAGCTCAAATTGCTATCACAAAGAATCAAACGCGCTAGAATGAAGACTTGGTGCTTAGAGATGATCAAAGAATGCTTGGTGTACTCCTCCATGCGCCTAGGGGTCCCTTTTATAGCCCCAAGGCAGCTAGGAGCCGTTGAGAGCAATCTAGGAAGGCAATTCTTGCCTTCTGTCGGGTGGCGCACCGGACAGTCCCGTGCACCACCAGACATTGTCCGGTGCTGATTGCTTTCCTATTCTGGTGCAGCCGACCGTTGAAGATTTGGAGCCGTTGGCGCACCGGACACTGTCCGGTGCCCCCATCAGACCGTTGGCTCGGCCACACGTCACGCGCGGATTGCGTGGCCGACCGTTGGCTCACCGGACAGTCCGGTGCACCACCGGACAGTCCGGTGATTTTTAGCCGTACGCCGCCGACAAAATCCCGAGAGCGGCTAGTTTGACCAAAGCCAGCCTGGCGCACCGGACACCGTCCGGTGCACCCAGAGTGTGCTCATTCTTGGCTGCTTCAGCCAAGTCTTTTTCTTTTTCTGTTTTCCTTGATTCTAGCACTTAGCCAAATATGTTAGTACATAAAATACAATGTACTAAGTCTAGAATCTTACCTTATTGATGATTTGCACTTCATCCACCCTTTTGCACAATTTATACTTAAGCCATTTGTGTTGGACACTTAATCACCAAAATACTTAGAAATGGCCCAAGGGCACATTTCCCTTTCAACAGAGTATCTGGACCAGAGTTGGTTGAGCTTAAGAAGCAGATCGATGAGCTGTCAGAGAAGGGTTACATCCGGCCAAGCACCTCGCCTTGGGCCGCCCCTGTCTTATTCGTGGAGAAGAAATATGGCACCAGAAGGATGTGTATCGATTATCGAGCTCTGAATGAAGTCACCATCAAGAACAAGTACCCCTTGCCCAGAATAGAAGATATGTTCGACCAGTTGAGAGGAGCCAGCATGTTTTCAAAGATAGATCTGAGGTCGGGTTATCACCAGCTCAGGATTCGATCCTCCGACATTCCGAAGACAACATTCATTACCAAGTATGGGTTGTATGAGTTCACTGTGATGTCTTTTGGTCTAACAAATGCACCAACCTTCTTCATGAATCTGATGAACACTGTATTCATGGATTATCTTAACAAGTTTGTGGTGGTATTTATTGATGACATTCTTATATATTCTCAAAGTGAGGAGGAGCATGCAGATCATTTGAGGATGGTTTTGCAGAGATTGTGAGAGCACCAGTTGTATGCAAAGTTGAGCAAGTGCGAGTTCTGGATTGATGAAGTCATGTTCTTGGGTCACATAATCAGCAAATAAGGATTGGCTGTGGATCCGAAGAAAGTGGCAGACATTCTGAACTGGAAAGCGCCAACCGATGCTCGAGGAATCAAAAGCTTCATTGGAATGGCCGGATACTATCGGTGATTCATTGAAGGGTTCTCGAAGATCGTGAAGCCAATGATAGCTTTACTAGGCAACAAGGTTGAGTTCAAGTGGACCCAGAAATGCCAAGAAGCCTTTGAAGCGCTGAAAGAGAAGTTGACTACAGCGCCCGTCTTAGTCTTACCTTATGTGCACAAGCCCTTCTCGGTGTATTGCGGTGCTTGTTACACTGGTTTGGGATGCGTGTTGATGCAAGAGGGAAGAGTTGTGGCTTACTCATCCCAACAGCTGAAGGTTCATGAGAAGAATTACCCAATCCATAACTTAGAGTTGGTAGCAGTAGTTCACGCACTGAAGACATGGAGGCACTATCTGTATGGGCAGAAATGTGATGTTTACACAGACCAAGAGTCTGAAGTACATATTCACTCAGTCAGAGTTGAATATGAGGCAACGGAGATGGTTAGAGTTGATCAAAGACTATGAATTGGAGATTCATTACCATCCAGGCAAAGCAAACGTAGTGGCAGATGCGTTGAGCAGGAAGAGTCAAGTCAGTATGATGGTCGCTCATCCGATGCCTTATGAGTTGGCCAATGAATTTGATAGGTTGAGTCTCGGATTCCTGAACAATATGCGAGGAGTGACAGTTGAGCTGGAGCCAACCCTAGAGCGGGAAATCAAAGAAGCACAAAAGAATGATGAGAAGATCAGTGAAATCTGACAGCTGATTCTAGAAGGTGAAAGGGAAATGTGCCCTTGGGCCATTTCTAAGTATTTTGGTGATTGAGTGCCAACACAAGTGCTTAAATGTGAATCTATGCCCATGGATGAACAAAGTGCAAATCAAGAGCAAAGGTATGTTTCTAAGTCTTAGTACATTGGTTTTGTGTACTAATATACTTGTCTAAGTATCAGAAACAGAAAGAAGAAGAGAAGAGAAGAATTGGCTGTGTACAGCCAAGAGGCTGTTTCGGTCTGGGGCACCGGACTGTCCGGTGGTGCACTGGACAGTGTCCGGTGCGCCAGGTTGCCTCGAGCGAAGTGGCCGCTCTCGGGAATTTGCCGACGGCGTATGGCTAAAATTCACCTGACTGTCCGGTGTGCACCGGACTGTCCGGTGAGCCAACGGTCGGTCGGGCCAACGGTCGGCCGCGGAATCTGCGCGCGACACGTGGCCGGGCCAACGGTCGGAAGGGGGCACCGGACTGTCCGGTGTGCACCGGACATGTCCGGTGCGCCAACGGCTCCCAGATCTGCAACGGTCGACTGCACTGTTTAAGGAAGGAAATCGGGCACCGGACAGTGTCCGGTGTGCACCGGACTGTCCGGTGCGCCCGATGACAGAAGGCAAGATCAGCCTTCCTGGATTGCTCTCAACGGCTCCTAGCTGCCTTGGGGCTATAAAAAGGACCCCTAGGCGCATGGAGGAGCACACCAAGCATTCCTACAACATTCCTAAGCACCAAGACATCGATTCCACGCATTTGGTTCATTGTGATAGCATCTAGAGCTCTTGTTGAGTTGTGAACTCATTGAGTTGTGTTGCGAGCTCTTGTTGCGACTTGTGTGCGTGCTGTTGCTCTGATTTTGAGTCTTGTGTGCGTTGCTAGTTTCTTCCTTACTCCGTATTTCTTTGTGAATCTTAAGTGTAAGGGCGAGAGGCTCCAAGTTGTGGAGATTCCTCGCAAACGGGATATCGAAAGGCAAAGCAAAACACCGTGGTATTCAAGTTGGTCTTTGGACCACTTGAGAGGGGTTGATTGCAACCCTCGTCCGTTGGGACGCCACAACGTGGAGTAGGCAAGCGTTGGTCTTGGCCGAACCACGGGATAAACCACTGTGTCATCTCTGTGTTTGATCTCTTGTGGTATTGTGTTTTGTTGTGACTCCTCTCTAGCCACTTGGCAATTATCGTGCTAACACTTAACAAGTTTTTGTGGATATAAGTTTAAATTTTCACAGGATCACCTATTCACCCCCCCTCTAGGTGCTCTCAGAAGGCAAAGGTAAAGATTTTCGGGAAGATGCAGAAGGTGTGATATGATTCAAAGACCGCTTGTGTGTTCCTAATGTCCAATCCATTCGAGAGTTGATCCTCAAGGAAGCTCATGAGACAGCTTACTCTATACACCCTGGAAGTGAGAAGATGTATCAGGATCTGAAGAAAAAATTCTGGTAGTACGGAATGAAGAGGGAAATCGTAGAGCATGTGGCTATGTGTGATAGCTGTCGACGGATTAAGGCAGAGCATCAGAGGCTAGCTGGATTGTTGCAACCATTGCAAATTCCTTAGTGGAAATGGGATGAAATCGGTATGGACTTCATAGTTGGATTGCCTCGCACTCGAGCCAGCTACGATTCCATTTGGGTAGTGGTGGACCACTTGACCAAGTTAGCCCACTTCATACCTGTCAAGACCAACTACATCAGCGCAGTATTGGCAGAGTTGTACATGTCCCGGATCGTTTGTCTTCATGGTGTGCCAAAGAAGATAGTGTCAGGTAGAGGAACGTAGTTTACCTCTCATTTCTGGCAGTAGTTGCATGAAGCCTTGGGTACACATCTGAATTTCAGTTCAGCTTATCATCCACAGACAGATGGTTAGACCAAAATAACTACTCAAATCCTCGAAGACATGTTGAGAGCTTGTGCGTTGCAAGATCAGTCCGGATGGGACAAGAGGCTACCTTATGTAGAGTTCTCCTATAACAACAATTACCAGGCCAGTTTGAAGATGTCACCATTCCAGGCACTTTATGAGAGGAGTTGTAGAACTCCATTGCAATGGGATCAGCCTGGAGAGAAGCAAGTATTCGGGCCAGACATTCTGCTTGAAGCTGAAGAGAACATCAAGATGGTTCAGGAGAATCTGAAGATAGCGCAATCAAGGCAGCGAAGCTATGCAGACACAAGAAGAAGAGAGCTGAGTTTCGAAGTTGGAGATTTTGTCTATCTGAAAGTGTCACCTATCAGAGGAGTTAGAAGATTCGGAGTCAAAGGCAAGCTAGCACCCCGCTACATCGGTCCGTATTAGATTCTCGTAAGGCATGGAGAAGTGGCCTATCAGCTCAGCCTGCCAGAAAATTTGTCTGCCGTGCATGATGTCTTTCATGTGTCTCAGTTGAAGAAATGTCTGCGTGTGCCAGAAGAGCAGTTGCCAGTGGAGGGTCTTGAAGTCCAAGAAGACCTGACCTATATTGAGAAGCCAACGCAAATCATTGAGACTGCAGACAGAGTCACCCGAAGGAAGACTATCAGAATGTGCAAAGTTAGATGGGGTCATCACTCCGAAGAAGTGGCAACTTGGGAGCGTGAAGATGATCTGATGGCTAAATATCCTGAGCTCTTTGCTAGCCAACCTTGAATCTCGAGGGCGAGATTTTTTTAAGGGGGATAGGTTTATAACGCCCCGAATTTGAGAGTTGATTTTTTTTCTTTCTCCAGCACTCCCCAAATTTGGGTGTTACCTTTCCTACTTTTCTTTTCTCCCTGTTATGCCTTGTTCTTTTCAAAGTTCTAGCGAGAATTAGCTCGATATCTTGTGTAGGTGAACCCTGGAAATATTTTCTTTGTTTGTTGCATCATGCCGAGCCATGAATCAATTTCCTTTGGGGTGTATTTGCTTGGTTTCCATAAAGTATGCACTTAGTAGAAGGTTAGAGATAGAATAGATAATAGGAAAGTAGGAAGAAATTGCAAAAGGGGAATCCCCTCTTCTTCCCCCCCTTGGGCCGGCTTCCCCCTTGGCGCGGCCTGCCCCTTCCCCCCCCCGCACGCAGCCCAGCCGCGGCCCAGCTCGGCGATCCCCCTCCCCCGCTTTGGGCCCACATGGCGGCCCAGCCGCTTTCCCCCGCTCCCATCGCGCGCGGCGCGCGCAGGCGGTTAAGACGCCGCCACCACCCCCTGGTGGGGGCCCACCTGTCATCCCCTCCCCCAAAACTGCCCCCTCTCTCTCCTCTAACCCCCCCGCACACGTTCTCTCCCTCTCCCCCCGCCTGACTCGCCCGGAGCCATCCCTGCCCCTCGGAATCGTCGCCGGCCACGCCCCCCGTGGTGAGCCTCCCTCCCTCCTCTTCCCCCGCCCCCTCCCTTCTTCTTCCTTGGCCCGGCGCGACCACTCCCTCTCCCCGACCATGGCGCGCGGCCCGCCCCCGGCGAGCGTGGCCTCAGCGCTCGGTCCGTCCCCGGTGTGCGTGGTCTCGGCCCGCAGCCCCGCCCTCGGCATGGCGCTCGGCCCCCTCCCCGTGCCTCGGCGGCGCGCGTCCGCGGTGGCGCGGCCCGCCCCGGCGTGGCGTGGCCTGACCATGGCGCCCGCCCGGCGCGGCGCAGCGGCCCCGGCCCCGGCCATGGCGCTCGGCCCCCTCCCCGCGGCGCGCTCGCCCCCGCCCAGCCCCGACGTGCCCGGCCCAGCGCGCTCGCCCGCCCCGGCGAGACCCTCCTCCCCTGTGCGCGGTCGTGCCCCGGGCTCGGCTTGCGGCTCCTCCGCGGCGCGGCGACCCTGCGGCCCCGGCGCGGTCCCCTGCGCGCGGCGCTGCCCAGCGTGGCCCCGCTGCTTGCGCAGCGCGCGGGGCTGCCCGACACGGTCCCGCAGCTCGCGCGACGCGGCTGGCCCCGGCGCCTGGTCGTGGCGCCCCTGCGCAGTGTGGCCCCGGCACGGCGCGACTTCAGCTCGCGCGGCCGCGGTGCCCCTGCGTGGCGTGGCCCCTTGCCCGCGGCTCGGCCCCGGTGTGCGCGCGATTCGTTCGCGGCGCGTCAGTGTGGCCTTGCGCACGCGTGTGCTCGCGTGGTGCGCACAGTGCTTTGGCGCGACTCGCCGTGCCCTCGACGCGACGTGTAGCGTCATGTCGCGGGTGACGTGCTCATCTACCCCTGGACGTGCCCGTCTACCCCCCTGTGTATTTTATGCGCATTGATCACGTTATTTATGTTAATGAAATGGAAACTCAACTCAAAAATTGATTACATTAGTTATTTCATGTAGTTAATCATTGACTTTGTTTAATGTCGACCAATTAGTTATAACTCTAGTAGCGCATGTGATTAATACTTGTTAGCGTAACTAGGTGGAACTAGATGATGTAATGATTAATTATACACCTACCCGTAACATGCTTCGATTATAGCTTTAGCCACTGCGAGACCTTCCTTCTTCCTTTTCTAGTAGTTGCGAATGCAAAACCGTATGTCATATCTTATGCATATTCAGTTTATCTGCTCTCTTGTATGGTGTACTGTTTATTTCCTAATTCAAATGGATGGATGTATGTTTGCACTCGCATAGAGAACGGTCTAGTTGAGGAGTCTGAAGAACTCGCAGGAGAAGCCCCTGAGCAGCAGCTGGTTGGTGGAGGCAAGTGTCCCTTGACCTATCTTTGTCCTATACATTCTATAATTCACTTTCCGCATTTACACAGTTCATACCTAAGGATTGACTAGCTTTTGTTATCCATGTCCTTGCTTACCTATTTTGGTTGGGTTATTTCAGTTTAGCTATATGCTAGCGCTTAATATTAATCAATGAACATGATGAGATTTATCAATGATACGCTATTTCCCTTCTTTATTATGATGTTATACTTGTGGCATTTAAGGGGTCTCGAGCGGTTTCTCGAGTGCCTCTCCGTAAGGACCTGTTCGTTGGATGACCGCCCGGGAAAACAGCGCAACCATGAGGGTGGAATGGGACGCCCTTAACTGAATAATTAGAGGAACCGGAGTGTAGTTCGCTTCACCGTCGTGTCGTTAATGGGGCCGGTGTATGCGGCTCGCTTTGCCAAGGTTAGTTCGCCCCTTGGGGAGGAGTGCGGTGCATTTAGGAAACCTAACATGCGGCTACAGCCCCAGGGAATCTTTGTAAAGGCTACGTAGTGATACCCTGCTGGGTCACCTTGGTAGTGATCAATGGAGAGTCATGATCTCTGGGCAGAAAGGGAATCACAGCTTGTGGGTAAAGTGTGCAACCTCTGCAGAGTGTTTGAAAACTGATATATCAGTCGTGCTCGCGGTTATGAGCGGCCAAGGGAGCTCCATTGATTAGTGACACTTGATCAGAGATGTTTGGATTACAGGTGGCAATGAGATTGATGGTTTTGGCATTGGCTATGGTAATGGTAAGTGGTATTCTTTCCGTTTGGAAAGGGTACGTTTGGGTTAATAACGTGGGTTAATTCTAAAATCTGGCTCTCTTTACTAGTAATAATAATCTTACCAACTAAAAGCAACTGCTTGACTTATCCCCATATAAAGCTAGTCCACTACAGCCAAACAAGATACTTGCTGAGTATGTTGATGTGTACTCACCCTTACTCTACACACCAAACCCCCCCATCCCCAGGTTGTCAGCATTGCAACCACTGCTCAGGTGAAGATGAAGTCGTGGATGAGGACTTCCAGGAGTTCCAAGAGTACGATGAGTTCTAGGCGTGGATTAGCGGCAAACCCCTAGTCGGCTGCTTGTGTAGGCCGTGTGTATCTACGTTTCTTTTCCGCACTTTGATTATTGTTAAATACTATGTGGATGTTTCGGACATCATAATGTAATCGACTATTATACCCTCTTTTATGTCATTATTTGAGCACTGTGTGATGATGTCCAATTATGTAACTGCTGTGTATGTGAATTGCTGATCCTGACACGTACATGGTTCGTATTCGGTTTGCCTTCTAAACCGGGTGTGACAGGTACAAAGGGCAAGTGTTGATTCTACTTTCATGGGGACATCAACAGTCAACCAGTACACTGCGGTGCATGATGTTGGTGTTACAGAGATCAACCCACAACCACCCTTAGATAAGTTTGCCTGCTTGGTTGTGGTGTTCCTACTGGTATGTTAGATAAGCCATTCCAATGTCAAATGCAGGATTGTGGCGTAGATATTTTCAAGAGCACCAAATTTGCCCTGGTATGGCATCTCGTACTATAGCTTTTGCTAGGAAAATGATGACCCAAGTTAATCTTTTTGGTACCCAGGACTATCCAAGTGTCCTCGGCACTAATTTGTTGTCGTTGGAAAGGACTCATGCTTGCACCTGTTGATGCAAATTTCACTCTTTCATATCACCTTTATGCTGGAACATAAATAGAGGGATCACATGCTACTTTCATATATCAACATCTACTTAGCCATGTTATTTTTTATTTACAGCTGTCATGCATGTGATCCATCGATTTGCAAAGAAAAAAAGACTAGATATCCAAAAAGGTCCTAGCAGTATTAAGATGCATGTTTAGTTCTCTTTCTATATCTAATTCAAATGAAGATATTCAAACATGTTTTTGTTTTGTCAGGATCATTATCATGTGAGTCTTATTATTATCCTTTCAAGAAGTTGCTATACTTTGTTCCGTTCAAGTAAAAACATTTAGGAGAACTGTAACTCGTTACATAATCAAATACAGTTATGTGCCAAGGGAAAAATAGTTCACTTTCTTGGTGTCACTAAACAGATAGGTGCATTCCACTAAGTGTCAACTCTCAACGACCTACTCAAGTTCTTGGTGTCACTAAATATGGCTGCATAACCTTCTTAGTGATTGCGTTATTTTTGTATTTTAGAGGCTTTTCCACTTTTTGATCCATCATTTTTTGTTCTTTTCTGCCAAATGTAATGGCCCTTTATTAGAGTGTATGCTTTAATAATGTGAGTTTTCCACTTATTTGAAATTCATGTTGTATCTCGGATACTTGAACCAACACCTTATTTAAGCCCTGATTGTACTTATGTAAATGATTGTACTTATGTAAAGACCTATTTTTACATAAGTACAATCAGTTGCCACCTTATTGGCCTAATTGTAAAGACCTATGGATAAGGGACATTTATGGATTTACATTTAAGCCCTGATTGAACTTATGTAAAAATCTGGCTACTACCAAATTGATGTTTGCTTTCACTCTTGTTAAAAAATTTGGCGACCTTAGCACGTGTGCAAAAGGAACTAATCAATTCTATGATTTTTGCATGAACGGTGACAGTTAGCATAATCAACATCTTAAAGCCACTTGGCAGCATTAGCAAGGACTTCGTTTGAAGACGAAGAAAGAGAAAACATAGGAAGAAAGGAATGTTCTCTTTTAAGTAGAGGCATAAAAAGCTTATTATCTCGATAAATCAGGCAATTTTGTTTCCAGTTAAAAAACAAACGTAACTGTAGTCGTGGATGGCCTACTAAGAGCATCTCCAAAAGACTCTTTATTTTTGACTCTCTATTTGACTCTTTATTTGTCACTCTATAAAGATTAAACTCTAAATATAACATCTCATTCCAACAGACTCTCCAACATGCAAGTTAGCTTGGCTAACGAGATTTGCTAGCCAAATTTGGCTAGTGAGGGAGTCAATTTAGAGAGCCGGATAGCTTGTCAAGCTAAATGGCTAGCCTGTTGAAGAGCTATTTTGCTATTAAGTAGCTAAAATTTAGCTTGACAAGCTACTTAACTAGTCTCTTGGAGATGCTCTAATATGTTGAAATGAGTACGAAAAAGGAAGCTTTTATTTTAGATATTTTTTAAAGATGGTTGCTCTACTGCTAGTACACATGTTCGTACAAAGTTACCTGTTCATGAAATTTAGCCGACAGATATTTTCTTAGCATTTTTGAAAATGACCTGACTAAAATTATCACATATGGATAGTTCCTTATTGTCATGACTGTTTCCAACAGTACATACACCTCTTGTTTGCTGCTCGGTATTTGTCTCGAGTGTCACTATGTCATGAATAGAAACGTACTATGCTGACTGACAAAATTTATATATGGCTAGGTCAGAAATGAATTATGAAACATTTTCTCATAACAGTATAACACATATTTATACATAAGTTATTGTGATATTATATGTTTCCGTTGTAAGCATGAACACTCACCTAATTTTTTAATAAGACGAGTATGTCAAACTTAGTCACAAAATGTTAAAACGATATCCTTTCTGGGACGGAGGTAGTCCGTGTGATTGATTACCTATACCGTCTTATTCCACGTCACAATGTATGTGACTTTATCTGAATTTGTGTTTATTTGGCTATACGTGGTGTAAAGCGTAAGAGCAACTCCAGTAGTTACCTAAAGAATTCCCTAAACAAGAAATTTGGAGAGTTTTTATAAAATCCCCTCTCCAACAGCTCCTGAAATCAACTTGGTAAATTTACTAAGTTGCTATCTCAGCCAATTTGATCTCTACATGTAGCAACTAGTTTCCTACTCCCGAAAAGTCCAATCATACCATTTTTTTACTTTCGGCGTCTTGTTCTGGCGTGTTGGCCTCGCCGCCTCGCGCCATTTTTTCTCTTCCATCCAGTTTCCACCGCCTCGGGGGATCTCGTCCTTGTCGCCGCCGGTGGGGCCTGGGCTTCCCTTCCCCAACTCATCTACCTGGCCATCTCCTGGCTCTCGTCGGCAAGGATTTGTACCGTATCCATAGTGAGGCTGAACACGCTGTATGGTTTGATAAAGACCAAAGGTCTTCCAATTGAACGTTACATGCATCTGTATTGTGCATTTTAAACAAAGATGCTTTAATTCAAATGGTGGTTTCACTCATTATCTATTCCGTGTGTTTTGAATTATTCTATGTTTAGATGTGTCCAGTGAAAGTAGCACTTGTACCTCTACACTTCTAATCCTCTGTACGTATGAACAAAAGCAAATGATCAATGCCTATTACTATATATATTCGGACGACGTGATTCAATCGAAGGCATGCGCAGGCTTCGTCAGTCGGCGCCACTGGTGCTCAACTTTGGCACGAACCTGCTGGCGGCGCAGAAACAAATAGGCACATCCAAGATTTAAAACAGTTTTAACTTCCTATATATCAGAAACTGTTGGAGGTTAATCCTTTTTTTACTCCTAAAGCAAATTTAGCAGCTTGGTAAATGCTTATTTGAGGAGCTATTATTTAGACAACTACTGGAGTTGCTCTAAACTGGTACATCCAAAACGGACGTACGTGGCCGGCCAGCCTCGCGCTAGACTGGAGGAGTGGATGCGGAGTATGTAGCAGCAGATACAACAAAGGGCGGCGAGCGAGCTGCCAGATGGTGGTCTGCCATTCGCTACCATTCAGCGCCCACGGATCACGATCCGCGTGAGGCCTGCAAAATCAATAGGAACCCTCCATTCCCACGCGATCCGACGGCGACTGTTCCACCTCCCTCCCCGCCCGCCGCAAAAAAATTTTCCACGCTCCGAGCGCCAAATCCGCACCCCCCGCCTCCTATTAATACCGCCTCTTCTCGAGAGAAATCCTCCAACGCGGCACAGAGCCTCATTCATCTCCATTCGAAACACCCTCGCACCCACACTCTCCCTTCGTCCCCAGCCTAAATCCCCGCAACGATGGCTCGCACGAAGCAGACGGCGCGCAAGTCCACGGGCGGCAAGGCCCCGAGGAAGCAGCTGGCGACCAAGGCGGCGCGCAAGTCGGCCCCTGCGACCGGCGGCGTGAAGAAGCCGCACCGCTTCCGCCCGGGCACCGTGGCGCTGCGCGAGATCCGCAAGTACCAGAAGAGCACGGAGCTGCTCATCCGCAAGCTGCCCTTCCAGCGCCTGGTCCGCGAGATCGCGCAGGACTTCAAGACCGACCTCCGCTTCCAGTCCTCCGCCGTCGCCGCGCTGCAGGAGGCCGCCGAGGCTTACCTCGTCGGCCTGTTCGAGGACACCAACCTCTGCGCCATCCACGCCAAGCGCGTCACCATCATGCCCAAGGACATCCAGCTCGCCCGCCGCATCCGCGGGGAGCGCGCCTAGGCGGCCGGCCGGCCGGATAGGCCGTGGCGCAGTCTCTTCTCGGAAGTTTGTACTAGTGGTCGGGTCGTGTGGAGGGAGTGGTGTACTAATCAGCAATGTCTCAAACCATGTCAACCTCTTTGTTGTCATCAATGGAAATCGCTACTTATGTGTGCTAATCTTCGTGCTGCGTTTGTTTCGTAGTAACACTATTCGATGGATTCGTACCTGTGAACAGTCGATTTATATCGTCACCAGATGCGAAATTGGCAGTTTGTGTTCAAAATCTCCATGTTTGCAGAAGCACTACTGAGTTCTGGATCAGGCATGCGAACTAGTTGCGATCTATTTTAGCATAACTGCTCTAAATTTGCTCCGGCCCTGACGCCATGATCCCTTACTGCCTAGTAACGATTCGCCTTGCAAGGTTTTGTGTACATACATAACTCAGCTCAGTCTTGCTTCTGTGTAAACCCTCAAAAGAATATATCTAAATCAGCTTATTAAACAGTATAGCCAAACAAACATTCGCAATTACAAAATACCACGGTATACAAATGCCATGACGTAAGCTCAGTTTATAATACCATAGTTTTGAATACCACAATTTTGAACGCCTAGAGGTGTTTGGAAACGAAGTATATTTCACACATAGTGCAGAAATACCAGGTAAGGTTGCCACCTTGGTGGCTATGTTTCCTTGGAAACAAATACCAGGCAGAAGAAATGTTGGGAAAAGAAATAGCGAGGAGAGGCTACAGAAAGGAGCACCATGGGGAGACCGACCGACGCCGCGCCGCGCGCAGTCGTCGTTTACAGAGAAAAACTTTGCTAGAGAGCAAAGTTTACAATACTCTAAAACAATTAGGGCCCGTTTGTTTCGCTGGAATTGAATTCCATTTTAATAATTAAAATTTAGACAAAACTAATTAAGTTTATATATTTATATATGTAATATATTTGTATATTATCCTAAATCATATGAGAGAGATAGTTATATACTACATTTATGTTATAAAGGCGTAAGTAGAAGAATGTGCTATAAGTTGTACATCGGAAAAATAGCATGTAAATCTATAGAATCTATTTACATCTCTCACCCCATGAATTTGAGGTAGGCTTATATGATAACTTTGGAAAGTGGTGGAATGTCATATTCTAAAAAAATAGCCTATTCCATTAGTAAGATTCCAATTCCTCGAAATGAAAGGAAACAAACGGGGCCTTACAGTATTATCAATACTTTGATTTTAAATATAGAGATTTTACCTACAGTCCCAAACATCCCTATGTATAATATACTGTGGTATTCTGAAATACCACAGTATTGTTCTAATACCGAAAAAACTTTATTCTCAAACACCCCTAAATTTACATGGGATGCTTCTCTACTGTCTAAATCATATGTAACTTCTAAATTAGCTTATTGTAAACAGATGATAATTTTGATTTGACTAACTCAAATTTAATATCACCGCTTACATGCCTGACATAAAGAAAATGATGTTAGACTTCTAAATCATGTCTGATTGGATGAATATTTTTTTGTTAACTACAGCCTATGAGATTTGATACCGATGAGAAGTCATGGAGTTTGACTTATATCCACCAATTAGAGATAATGCATTTGACAATCTAGTACCAACAAACAGTTATGGAAAAACATATTTCACAAAAAATGTCAATTTAAGGAATAGTATATCGTTCGATTGTGAGGAAGTGTAACCTTTGTCTTATGTGGATATTCAATTTAACCGTCCTTATTGAAGCAACACTATATCAAACGGCTCATAAGTTAGGACATTTCTTATGTGGACTACTATTTGGTGTGGATTGTTAGATTTAATATGGGTATAACTCATATTTATTGAATTAATTTTTAAAAAATTAGACCTATATTAAATATTTCAGCACCCTCTGGGGTTGTCGGTGCCCTTGAGGACCATTCTGTGTCGAAGACAGGCCTATGGCCAGTAGGGCCTGGGCCCTAATCTTGGGGCGAATAACCTCTAAAGGTTCATATACCGACCAGTATGGTTAGCTGTGACTACTATCAAAAGTACTAGCTTTTGATGTTTAGAGGTCCATACACCGTTTTAAGTGTTATATCCGACCCTATATTTAAAAGATCCTGGCTCCACCACTGAGGCTATTGGCGGACCATCGAGGTCTCTAGGGTCGTCGGATATGGCATTGTTGTAACCGTGTTTGTAACTAGTGTTCGAGTGAGTTTGTGTGACACCCGTGTGAGTTAATAGAGGAGGAAATATATTGATCGTTAAAGATGTAATGGGCCTATAACATATGTTTAATGGACATACGTTACAACAATTACTGTATCATTCTATTTTGAGAGCACACAATCACTACCTCTTTTTTAGTTGAGTTGGCACAAGAGTTTTCCTATGTCAATCCTATGTACATACAAAGAGTGAGCATGTCTTTCGAATCATCACCCACATCAAAATACAAAATATGATGTGAACTCGTGGCAACTGGCAACGGAGCCACTAGTGTCTTGAGCCTGAGTTCCTTCACTGTATATATCTTATACTTTAAATTTGTGAAATTTAGTTTATTTTCTACTATATCGAGTATAATATTTTTCCAATGTCTATTACTATTAAGGGTGTCTTTAGTTTAGCTTTCTGAATTAGATTCGCGGTAAAGTGTACCTCTCTGCGCAGAGTTCAAACCTATTCGAATAGTTCGTGTCCACTGGTATGGACGAGTCTGGTGTGGTATGACAATTAGTGTTTATGATCTCCGTAAACAGGGAAATGTGTGTATATGGGTGTTTTTGGAAATGAAAACAATACCACGGGAGCGGGAAGCTCAGTGGTGGTTGAGTGTGAAATTATGTTACTTCTTTCTTTGGGGAAAACCATCAAAGTATTGTCTTTTCTGAAAAAGAAGAGTGACTTCAACTCCCCCATACCAAGCATGTAGTATATAGGTCCCTCTCTCTTTACAGGCGGGATGGGCCTGCGGAATACCTAGTGTATTCACCCAGATTTATTTATGTTTTTCAGCAGCTGAAAGTCGCCTAGATGGGGTGAATAGGGCGAATCTGAAATTTACAAACTTTAAGCACAACTACAAGCCAGGGTTAGCGTTAGAAATAAAAACGAGTCCGAAAGAGAGGGCGAAAACAAATCACAAGCAAATAAGGCGGATGACACGATGATTTGTTTTACCGAGGTTCGGTTCTTGCAAATAAGGCTCGGCGAGCTGACTCGTGGCTCGACTAATTAACAATTTGTTACACAAAACCATAATTAGTATATAATATTATAACCGAGTAAACAATTAATTTATGTTATTTAAGATTATTATAAAAATTTAATCTATTTTCTATATTATATTAGTGATATATCTATTTTACTAATTTAAAATAATTTTAAAATTTTATATTATAATTTAGAGAGCAAATATACGTTTATGGATTGGCTCGAAGAGCCCGCTCGCGAGCCAAGCCCCCTAGTGCCAAACTGCCAATATATATGGGTGCAGCGTAGGCCAAACTAAGAGCCCATTTAGCAGGGCTTTAGCTTTTGAAAAAAAAAACTTTGGCTCTGGTTTCTCCATGCCACCAGCTTTTTTGATGAGCTAAAGTCATTTCTAAAAAATCATTCGGTGCAAAATAGAAGGAATAAGCGATTCCAAACCTTGATGGATTTGGTGGGAGGGGGTTCTCGTAAAAATGACACGAACCAAAGTTTTGAAGCCATTTTTTTTGGCTTCACCGTTGCAATACAAAAGGGTGAAGTGCTTTTTAGCAAAAAAAAACTATTTCTTAAATGACTGTTTGGTACAGCTTCCGGTGAAAAATGTGAGGCCAGAAGCCGGTGCGGAGAAGGTCTGCCAAAGAGGACCTAAGCCCTTTCAATTGCACGCGCTTGCGACATGCCAGGCTCGCCCGAGCCATGCGCCCAGGCAACCAATCAACCGCTATATGCATGTACATTCAATGACAAAGTACTGTGTACGTGTGTGTATATATGGAAGACTTGGCTAAGGTTGCAAGTTCGAGACAGTGCTAGCTAGATTTCAAATCAGTGGTGGGTTGGACGACCTCACAAAATTGTACGTGCATGTTGCTCTGGTGTTAGCAGTAATTTAGTTTTACAAGTTTGTTTCAGGCCTGTTTGTTGCCATATATAAAGGGCTAATACCTCGCAAATTTTGAATCAACCTACTAAACTTTTGTACTTGAGGGTTTGTTTGGATACAAGTGCTAAACTTTAGCACATTTCTCTTAATTAATGTGGTGTGCAGTAAACGACCAATGATTAGGGGTGGTAATGGATCATGGCCCTAATACTTGCTTCACAAACTAACAAAACCCTTAATTTTGTTAGTTCAAAATTGTATTATATTATGATTCGGTCCTAACTTGATTTGATCTATAAATTTGCTAGACTAAATTAAATGGCCGTTACCACCCCTACCAATGATACTCTTCGTGCAAAAGCTAGCAGCAAGTGCTCGGAGGTGAGAGAAAGGTACGCATAGGTGGGCGGGGGACAGATAAATTAGGTTGGAGGCCACTTTTAGCATAATTTAGTATCTTTGGTGGAACTAAAATGCTAAAAGGTGCTAAACTTTATCACAATAATTTTAGCCACACTACTTATTTCTTTAGTAGCTAAACTGTAGCAAAAAATAATATAGTGCTAGATTTTAGCAGAGGAAAACAAACAAACAAACGGGACCTTAGAATGCTTGGCAAGCCGGCAGTGGGTCGGCTCAAGGCAAAGATATGATTGTAGCCTACATTACATTAGGTAGTCTTAGGGTGCATCCGGTAACGTTTCTATCCAAAATGTGGATGTGGGGGGCGAAGCCACTTTGACTTTCTTGGTGCACCGATATTAGCCGTAAAACAAAATTTTATTAATACCTATCTTAAATTTACCAGATATTTCTTTTAAAATCGTATACTTTGCTTTATGTTTGATAAAGTGTGTATCATGATTATATTTGAGCTGGCTTCGCCCCCATGTGAGTCAGTAAGCAGGGTATAATATAATATCATGGTGGGATATAGAATCAGCAACTTTATGGGGGGATTTTGACTACCTATATATATACATATGGTCTCAGCATGAAATGTACCACCACGCGGAATAAGGGTGGTGGAATAAAAAAAAAGATGGTCGACATTTTAAAGTTGGAATAGATAGGTGGGTGATACTCGCACAAAGTTCGTCCAAAAGAAAGCAGACACGTGCCCTCTCGTTAAGGTTTTTTCTTCTCCTTTTGTCGGACCTGGTGAGATGACACCTGACCAATAAATGCAAGCCGTGACCATGAATAATTGTTCTGGACTTGTGAGTAATTGTTTTGTACGTATGGTATCGCTGTTTTTCTTCGGCAAGGCCAAGGACTCGATCGCCCGTCCCTTGCTCTTGTCGGGCCTCGTAGTACGTCGGCGACGGCGACGGCGACAGTGGTCCATCGCGGCAGCACGGGGCGGCATATTCTGGGGGGCAGGTCGGGCCTCCTAGGGTCCGTTTGGTTGAATGTACAAAGAGGGATGGAATGAGGCGGCCACGTTTTCTATAGTGTTTGGTTGAGAGTCAAGCGGGGGCGAGGTGAACACCGGAGTGATTTTTGGGGGCGGCGTGATCCCAAAAAATCGAGGGGACAGTGACGCCCCCGACTCATCCTACTTTAACCTCAAACCAAACGCACCCCTAGTACGTCGGCGACGGCGACAGCGACAGTGGTAGGCTGATTCGAGATCATCCACCGCGGTCGTATGCCGTCCACCAACGGATGCCTATGTATGCCTTCCTTGAAAGCGAGGGCGATCTCCGTTCATTCAGTGCATGACAAGCACGGACTCGTGCTTTTTTTTTGTCTGAGTATCTAATACTCGACAAAAATCATTTTACACTCCACGAATATTTTATTGATAAAGTGTTATTTATCGAGTATGTTTTTTGACACTCGATAAAGAAAAACACTAGATAAATTAAGAGCCACAAAAAACTCCAAAAAATATCAAAACATTTTTAAAATTATAGGAACAACTTTCCAACCACTAGCCGCAACCTCTCTCTCACTCATACTCTCCTCTATCACTACACTACTACATCAATTATATTTATATTACGTTTTCATTCTTCATGTAATATAACAAATCGACAGTAATTTGATTATTTGAGTCACTAAATGAATTCATTTGAAAATGTGACCAACTATAAACTCGCATAACTTTTCAAGATCTACAGGTTCTATTTTGGTAGTTTCAACATCCGAGACCGTTTACAAAATTTGAATTTCAAATTTTAAAACTTCACACGATTTGTTCAATGATAATATGATTTCAAATAAAAAAATTGTTAATTACAAAGTTTCATTACATTTCAAGATCTACAACTTTTATTTTGGTGGTTTTCCATCCGAGGTAGTTTGAAAAATTCAAATTTTAAAATTCAAACATAATTTTGTATGACAAGATGATTTCAAACCAAAACATTGTCAACTACAAAGTTTCATAACTTTTCAATACCTACAACTTTTATGTTGGTGGTTTTTTCTTTTGAAGCCGTTTTCAAAATTCAAAATTTAATTTTTTTTAAAATTTAGACGTAGTTTTTGTTGACAAGTTGACTTCAAATGAAAAAGTTGTCAACTACAAAATTTTATAACTTCTCAAGATCTACAAAGTTTGTTTTGGTTGTTTGGTCATTTGTTCATCTCACATGATGATTCTAACAATATGCACAAATCTTATACATCTCTCTGTAGTTTCATAAACTACGAGACAGATATAGGTTTTATGAATAAATTTACGTTTATTTTGTCATATGAAGAAATGTTCAAAATATAAATTGTACATCATGATAAGTTATACAAATTTGTAGTTGAAAACGTTTTCATTTGAATTATTTTACTGCTTTAAAATGTGATTTTTAAATTGTCTTTGTCTAGTGTTGGAAAAAAACACTCGGCAAAAAAGCTCTTTGCCGGGGTTTTCAGCGACAGTGGTAGGCTGATTCGAGATCATCCACCTAGGGATGGCAATGGGGCCCCATTCCCCGATCCCCGGTGGGGAATTCCTCTATTAGGGGACGGGGATGGGGAGATAATAGTCCCCGCGGGGAAAGATATAGGCAAGAATCAATCCCCATCGGGGATGACGGGGACGGGTACGGTTTATCACCCCCATACCCGCTACCCGTCGGGGCCCCGTTATGACAGGTGGGACCATTAGTCAGTGTGTCAAATGTCTCAGCCAGCGTAGCGCAGTGCCTTAGTTCCTCAAATGTTTGGCTGATGCGCAGCGCGGTAACCCTAGCTTCTTTTTGCGGCGGCTGCTCTGGTGTCTGCTCCGGTGCTCTGGCGGCGAGTGCGACGGTGCGACCGACCGTCCGTGCTTGCTCCGGTGCTCAGTGCTCTGCTCCCAGCCTCCCAGCTCCAGCTGAGTAGCGGACACACGCTCCACTGCTCCAGGAGTCCAGCCGTCCAGGCGACCAGGGCACCAGGCCGGCGTCCACCGTCCAGGCATCCAGCAGCCCTCCAGCTCCATCCGTTCCGTCGCCCGTTGGACTCCTGTTGCTCGCCTGCTCTTCGGCGGTTCGGCCGGCCCTGTCCCCTGCTTCTTGCCTGCTCATCGGGCCCTGTTGCTCGGCTGCTCGGATTCCATTTTCTGATGTGGGTTGTTGGTGGGGATTTTTCCCCATCGGATCCCCGTATACCCGATGGGGAACGGGTACGGGGAAAATTTCCCCCCGCAGGCGGGGACGGGGACGGGGAACGAGAAATGTTTAATTTGGCGGGGACGGGTACGGGGTGCACTCCCCGCCGGGGATCATCCCCGTTGACATCCCTACATCCACCACGGTCGTATGCCGTCCACCAACGGTTGCCTATGTATGCCTTCCTCGAAAGCGAGGGCGATCTCCATTCATTCAGTGCATGACAAGCACGGACTCATGTTTTTTTGTCGAGTATCTAAGACTCGGTAAATATTTTACACTCGACAAATATTTTATCGATAAAAGGTTTTTTGTCAAGTAATTTTTTCGATACTCGGCAAAAAAACACTCGATAAATTAAGAACCACAAAAAACTCCAAAAAAATAGCAAAACATTTTTAAAATTATGGGAACAACTCTCCAACTACTACCCGCAACCTCTCTCTCACTCATACCCCCTTTATCACTGCACTACTACATCAATTATATCTATATTACGTTTTCATTCCTCGTGTACTATAACAAATCGAGAGTAATTTGATTATTTGAGCCACTAAATGAATTCATTTGAAAATGTGAACAACTATAAATTCGCATAACTTTTAAAGACCTACATGTTCTATTTTGGTAGTTTCAACATCCGAGGCCGTTTACAAAATTTGAATTTCAAATTTTAAAACTTCACATGAATTGTTCAATGATAAGATGATTTCAAATAAAAAAATTGTCAATTACAAAGTTTCATTACATTTCAAGACTTACAACTTTTGTTTTGGTGCTTTTCCCATCCGAGGTAGTTTAAAAAATTCAAATTTTAAAATTCAAACATAGTTTTGCATGACAAGATGATTTCAAACCAAAACATTGTCAACTATAAAGTTTCATAACTTTTAAATACCTACAACTTTCATGTTGGTGGTTTTTTTCTTTCGAAGCCATTTTGAAAATTCAAATTTTAATTGTTTTAAATTCAGACGTAGTTTTTGTTGACAAGTTGACTTCAAATGAAAAAGTTGCCAACTACAAAATTCTATAACTTCTCAAGATCTACAAAGTTTGTTTTGGTTGTTTGGTCATTTGTTCATCTTATATGATGATTCTAACAATATGCACAAATCTTATACATCTCTCTGTAGTTTCATAAACTACGAGAGAGATATAGGTTTTATGAATAAATTTACGTTTATTTTGTCATATGAAGAAATGTTCAAAATATAAATTGTACATCATGCTAAGTTATACAAATTTGTAGTTGAAAACTTTTTCATTTGAATTATTTTACGGCTTTAAAATGTGATTTTTAAATTGTTTTTGTCTAGTGTTGAAAAAAGCACTCGGCAAAGAAGCTCTTTGCCGAGTGTTAAAAAACACTTGGCAAAGAAACTCATTGTCGAGTGTCAAAAATAAAACACTCGGTAAATAGCTTCTTTACCGAGTGTTTTCTTTTACCGAGGGTCGGCAAAATATTTGGCACTCGGCAAAGAGTTGAATTCCGGTAGTGAAGGGGTGTGTACCATGTGCACAGTACAGTAGGGCGTAGGCTCTATCAGGCAAATCTGCTATACTTGTAAAGTATATGGTGCGTTTCATGTTGTTGCATAGTTAGGATAACCAGAGATAGGAACTTTGTACTAATCTGTGATCACGACAACAATTTGAATGGAGCCTTTCTTGCATGTGTTGGCCCTTCTATGTAAGCCACATGAGTGGCTATTCCTGATCCTATATTAACATGTATGTTGCACGAGACAAAGTGCACGCTTCAAGTCCTCTGATATTTTTTCATGGTATCAGAAGTCTACACTTAGATCCAATCCAATCAGACCCTCACCATGTCAACATCCTATTCCACCGTAGTCGTCAATCCCCTAGTCGGTCAAGGGGTCTCTGATAAGCTGATGAAGACCAACTTTGCGCTATGGCGTATGCAAGTTCTCGTAGGCGTGAGGGGCGCACGCCTAGAGGGTTTCCTCGATGGTACAACAAAGGTCCCCACAACCATGATCAAGGAGACGAAGGATGGCAAAAAAGTGGAGCTCTCCAATCCCGCCTATGAAGAGTGGGTTGCTACGGATCAACAGGTCCGAACGGAATTTAACTTCAAATATGTCAAGTTCTATCCAGTCTCAGCTAACTACCTGCAAGACTGCTGTTGAAACATGGAGAGTCGTCGAGGGAATAACAACAACAATCTGAATGGAGCCTCAGGTTGTTGCCATAGTTAGAATAACCAAATATAGGAGATATGTAATCTGCGATAATTGCGACAATCTGAATGAGCCTTCCTTGCATGTGTTGACCCTTCCATGTAAGCCACATCAGGGGTTATTCCTGATCCTATATTAACATGTAGGCTGCATGAGACAAAGTGCACCATTCAGGTCCTCTGATATTTCTTCAGGCTCTCGGTTAAAGTTAAACGCTCGAACGCGTTCAGTACCGGTTCTTCCACGTCTCTGTGTGAGTCTCCGACTACTAAACTAAAGCAAGATTTGTTTCACGATCCACACTCGGGTCGATGACGAACAGTTAGATGAACAACGTACGTGGACACGTTCGATAGTGACGCCCCCAGAACGGTGGAACGGGACCAGGGACGCACTGCTTCAGAGAATCGGAGAGAAGGACCTATTTAAATGGTACCGTCACTTTCTTTCTATGTCTGTTGATATATGATGATCATGTCATATACATGTCAATATGTCATGTATATTGTGTATTCTATGATGTCCACGTAGTATATATATGTGACGTTGTATGTTATTTTTTCTTCAATTATGTTGCAATGCTTTATATTTATCTATGTTTCACTATTCACATAATCCGTGTCCGGTTCTCGGTTAAACGCTCGAACGCGTCCTTATCCAGTTATTCCACATCTCCCTGTCTCCGTGTGCAGGGCCTACATAAAATGCTACGGTCGCTTTCTTTGTCGGCTCATGTATGTAAGGCTATCCACACTCATCCAACTCTAAAATACCACTCTAAAAAGAATATTTTGTTTTGGTCATTAACATTTTAAAATACAGTAGCTAAACTTCCACATTCACGACTATTCTATCTCAATTATCAACCATATACAAACTACTACATTTTTATCAATCTGGTTACTTAAAAGCTGAACGAGTTTGGAGCCCTCTCCTTACTTCACGGAGTTGCAGGCCATATGCTTGCTGACGCGTGGCAGCCCACAGCACTGCTCATTGCTCTGCGTATGGAGTTATTATGGACCCGCGGTACTGGTTCGTACGACTTTATTTTTATTTGTGTTTATTCAAATAGACTCAAGATTCGACGTCCCTCCGCGTTTCGCGTGTTCGCAGGCCACTACACGTCCGACGTGTGGCTGCGGGAATCTCGGACCCGACTTCTTTGTTCAATTCAGCGAAGCGAAAGCTTGTGTTCGTCAGTCCGTGTTCCCTACCTCTGCCTGCACAGTGCACACGCCTCGCCTGCTCTCTCTGCGCCCTCGTCCGCCGCCTCGTCTCCATCATCGTCGTGCCACATCCAGGCCGGGGCCGCCGCTCTGTCTCCTCCCAGCCGAGCTACCACCACCGCTCCTCCTCCTCCCCGCTGCTGTGTGTAACTTCGCGTGCCCGATGTCGTCTCCTCCAACACGCTCCCGCTGCAACTTGTGCCAGCCCTCCTCCGCAAAAACTGCATCTGCCTAAAGTATGTGCGTCGCCTCCCGACCCCATATCCTCTGATTTCTCATTTTCTCCGCGAAATGTTCCTCGGTAGTTGGTTGATTCGGTAGTTGGTTTGAGGATTCTGCTCTAAAGGTTTGGGGTTCTGTAGGGAAGTAAGGAAGTTAATCGAGAAGTGTTGGTGGACATGGGTCAGATCCAGTACTCCACGAAAGGATGAAGTTCTATTCAATGATGATTTTAGTGTTCCACTCTACCGCATAATGTTAATATATGTACTAATGTACGCATACACTTTGGATTTGATATGGTCATTATGCTTGAACTGTTGTTGTGCACTTCCGGGGTAAATGCAATTCAAATGAAGGAGACAGTAGAAGAAAACACGAGCGCCACTGGGAGAGAGTTCTAGGATCGCCAATATCAGGGGCTTTAGTTCTATATGTTAGCAAGTGAAAAATCTATCAGTTTAGGTGCAGAGTGGGCAACAAGTTCTTTTGTGTAGCTTGAAGAACATGTTCTTCTGTTTGCTCCAGTTGATATGTGATGGATGTTTTATGATAAAAAAATGAGACCCCCATATATATAGAACCCCACACTACACCATGTCAAAGAGTGGACCTTTTTTCTTTGTTTTTTTCTCTTCTACTAGGTTATGAGACTTCTCTTTTCAAGTAATCCTATCATAATCATTATCAGTATATAAATCGTATACTTCTCAATTGGAATTTGTAATGCATAATTTGACCATGTATAGGCCCTTATTAATGGCAATGAAAAGGTGGGGTACCTCCTCCCCCAATTTCTCAAAAAATGCATAATTTGACAAGATTCTTTTTGTTCTATAATGCAGGTTGATGCAGCCATATATAGTTCGAATAATGAAGACACGGAAGGTCCTCAGCCACACCCTTCTAATAACCGATCTTTACCAGCATATGACACTTTAGAACATTAATTAATTGAGTTGTATATGTTATTGACCTCACGGTTAACCTGACCCCTCTTTAATCGTTGTGTTTCATCCATGTCCCTCATTTCAGCTCAAGTTCCATGTTAAGCCAACATGCATATATCACTGAATTTGACGTTCCACGATACATTGTTCCATTCAGTAGACAATATGGTTTCAAATGATTCTGTGTATACATGTGCGACGTGTAGGCGATGAGACGCGCGAGCATGTTCTGCGTATACAGTAATTTAGCATCTTATTCTTGTCAAATGGAACCTGCTATCTCAATTCTTCGATCGCATCTGGATGTTGGAACCCTGTTGGTAATAGCTTTTGAAGTTGTGTTTCTCTGTGTATCTGAAACTGCTCTACATGTCTTTTTCATTATATGAGGAGGATGCTCGTCAGATTTTGAAGTTGTGTTTCTCTGTGTATCTGAAACTGCTCTACATGTCTTTTCATTATATGAGGAGGATGCTCTTCAGAAGCTGGTTCCTGTCCTAAATGTCTGGCGGGACATTGTCCAGCCAATGCACTTCCAGAAATCAACCAACTGCCAAGAGCTAGAAGGGGCGTTTCTTCAGATCATCTCCACATTGCCTGTTCCAGAAGCCCAGGAGCTGCAGCAGCAATGCGTGGGGTTTAGATCATCTTCAACACAAATTATGACACTATTAGGAACCCCTACAGTGCCAGCACCGATGATGAATTCCACATTTTGTCCATCATTGTATTCGTTATCGCATCGTATTTTTTTAGCATCTTCAGCTATAGCCGTGCTTTATCATCTGGCGTTTTTGTGCCGGTTATTTTAACTGGTGCAGCTTATGGCCGTTGGGTAAGCATGTTGATTGGATCACAGTCAACTTTAGATCATGGTCTTTTTGTAGTTCTTGGCTCTCCTGTTTAGTTTTAGGCCATTGCTTGTCATATTCTCATACTATATGTTGCTCCAAACTATAAAATTATGGACCTGATATAGCGCCCGATAGGGCGCTTCTTTTTCTAGTATATATTAACACACCCAATGTGGGCACCACCACCACCCATCTCCTTCCCAGTCAACATGACTGCATGATCAAATAGTAGAGAACAAACTTTATAAATGAGGTTTCCTTTGCACACTCTAACTTTAGAGCAGGTGTTAGTCTGTTAGGATGGATGTAATTCGTACCGGCTTCTAATGCTTATATAATGTTTTTATCGTAGCAGTCTAAAAAGCCGGCTTTAATCCGAAGTGATGCCCACTAACTTTTGCCGTTCCTCACTCCGGACAGCTAGCCTAAAGCTAGCGCCTAGCGATGAGGGAGCATGTGTCCATTCGATAAGATCGTGAGATCGACAGGCGCCGTCCCCGGCTCCAAAAGCTAGCTGTGCCTTGCTACCTGCCCAGGCCAATGTGTGCACCGTAGCTAGCTAGCTAGCGTGCGCGATTCACGGGTCGCGCGCGCATTGGCTTTGCGTTTGTGTGCGCCCATCAGCACGCCAGCAGGAGCGTGTTTCGTTTTTTTTATACATAACACGGCAGTTGAGAGATACTATTGGCATATTGCATCGAACATAAAGAATTCAAGAATAAGACGAGATGTTTATCGCCGTAAATACAATTATTATATTTCGCTTGCATCCCTCGCCTGTCCATCGGCTTCGCGTGCTCAAACCGCGCCCGGGCGCCCGGCACGCCATGAACGCGTGTTTTCTTTTGAACATAACACGGCGGTTGAGAGATTGCGTCGCGCATAGAAAATAATAATCAAGGAGAGGTTATATAAATTTTTGTTCGACAGAAGGACATGGCATTTGCGAGTGGTTCATGACACCCTACCCTGACGGCCACTCCGGCTGTACCTGTACGCCTGTACTGTACTACTCGTGTCGGTTGGATCGGCAGGCACGCGTTGCAGTTGGCAGTTGGCAGTTGCAGCCCAGCTAACTTAAACCTCAGGCCGGGCCCCCGGCCGCACGCGTTGCCGACTGCGTACTGTAGGGCTTTGACCGTCCGGTAGCCCCGCGGCGAGCACGTGAGGGCCGCTCGAGACGGCCAGTGGCGGCGCGTTCCGTGGTCCGTCGGCCACGCCACAGCCACCTGCGCCCGCCGGCCGGTTCTTCATGTGCATCTCCGGCTAAACTAGAGCAAGCATTTCTTTGACGATTGGTTAGAGGTACAACGTGGACAAGTTCGACAGCGACGCCGGCCCCTCCCCCCCTGGGGCTGGAACGGCCGAACAGCGGGACCAGGGACGCACCAGCTCCTGTCCTGCTGCTTCAGAGAATCAGAGAGTAGGGCCTATCTAAATGCAAGAGAAATTCGTTAATTTTCATTAGTAAAATAGAAATTCCTCGTAAAATTTAAGTTTGTAAAATAACCCTTATATAAATATAGTTGTGAATGCAGTTACATGCGGGTCTCTCTCGTTACGGCTGAACGAATTACATTTTATATGGATGGTGGGGTATACGAGGAGTATCGTTACGGCTGGACGAATTATAGAGGATGAATTCTTGTTGACATGGATGCACGTGCCATATAGAGGGAGAAACTTAGTTAATATATATATATATATATATATATATATATTTTGTAATGCGTTAATTTGAAGCTTTAAGTATAAATAAATATTATATATATTGGATAGAAGGACATTTGCGAGTGGTTCATTTCATGGCACCTACAGGCTACAGGACAGATGGTGCTCCAAAAACTGACGGCCGCTCCGGCGGTACTCTGTGTCGGTTGCAGCGGCGGCGCACGCGTTGCAGTTGCAGCAGCCAGCTAACCCCATGCGCCCATGGTCGGTCGACCTGCGTACTGTAGGGCTTTGACCGTCCGGTTAGCCCGCCCCGCCCCCGCGGCGAGCACGTGACGACGACGGTGCGTTCGTGGGCGCCGATCGCCGAGGGGAGGCGCTAATCTGCCGTCGTTCGTTCATCATCGGGCTATATATATAGATATCGGAGGACGGAGGCCTCTCAATTAAGCATTCTCCGCGCGCGCGCGCGCCCAGCAGCAGCCCGCGCTTGGCCTTCCTTCTCCTCCCGACCCGACGTCGTCGGTCGCGCCGCTGCCTGCCCCGTCCCGTTTCGGTGTCGTCTCTCGCCGGCCACGCCACCGCCCGCCAAGCCAATCGTACACCCCATCAACAAACTCTCTCTCTCTCTCTCTCTCTCTCTCTCTCGCTCGCTCTCCCTCTGTTTTTTTTACACGTGGGACGGTTGTGCACAAGTCTAGATGCAGGCGTGAGAGAACGAGACTTCTGATGAATCCATCCGATCCGAATCCATACTATTTATTAAACACTGGTAAATTAGGGTTGTTGCATCTACTGCTGCTGTGGAGTATCTTTTATCTAAAGGTCCAAAAAGATTGGCTTGTGCATTATTCGCACCTAAGCTAGCATGCAGTCGTTCTCTAGCTATACGGTACAAAAAGATTCGGGTGTAGTTTTTGTACCATTTAGATATAGATGCGTCCCCTCCCTAGCTAGCGTAGCGCGCGCGGCGACGTGAGCAATGACGGATGCGGCGTCCGCATCCGCACGCGCCTTTAGCTACTAGCTCTAGCTCTAGCTCTCCGGAGAGGCGTCTGCAGACCAACCGCAGCCAGCCAGCAGACTGTTAGACGACGGCCACGCGGAGCCGAGCGTTGCCGCGCTTTGCTTGATGGGATAAACGCCGCGCGCTGGGAAGGTTCAGTGACCACTCCCTGCCGCCGCCGCCGCCGCCGCCGCGCTGGTTTTTATTCGCTTCTTTCTGCCTTCTTCCTCCTCGCGGCCGGGGCGGGGGCGTGCTGCTCTCTCCTCTCCAGGGAGTTTTCTGCGGGGGTTTTGGTTGGGTTTTCTTCAGCGCCAGCCGTGGATGTGTTTAACGCAACAGTATTAGTTTCTTCATGATCAGCTGTGTGTCCTCAAATTGAGTTTCGTGCCGTGTACCAGTCGCGCATGTTCCCCAGATCGATTAAAGTTTCTTCGCGCGTATGTATGAGCTCTATTCGAATGTTCTTTGCTCTGAAAAGATTCCCCCTGTTCATGGTTACAGAAGGGCCTGGAGTTGAAGCACGAATCATCGAAGCGCAGCAAAACTGAGACACACGTCTTACTTCTTCACAAGTACTGTCCTCTCTATTCATCATTTAGATGTATCATCAAATTGACATAGTAACCTATGATTCGTGCAGTGAAACTTTGTATCGAGAGTGCATGTCTTGATCTTTATTTTATCTCACTCTTAATGACGTGGTAGCATTGAAAACGACGCGATAAAACTAACTCTTATGTTGGCCAGGTTCTTGGACGATGGACATCTTCGGGAGCCCATTCTGCTCCAAGCAAGCCGTCGCCTCATGCGGCGGATGGACGGACATACTCGACTCCTCCAGCTGCACGAACCATATCCTGGAAACCGGCACCGCCGCTCTGATCACCGTCGCTCTCGCGCTGCACCTCCTCGTCGTCAGGATTACTACGAAGACCAGAGCGTCCGCACGCCGCCCCCCTGTCGCGCCCGGCCTGCCGCTGCAGCTGGCCGGCGCGGCGTTCACCGCCTGCTTGGGCCTCGTCTACCTCGGCCTCGCGTCGTGGATGCTGGGGAGCAACTTCACTCAGCACGCTTCCGCTTACCTCCCACACTGGTGGGTGACGGCACTGTCCCAGGGACTCTGCTTGGTCCTCGCCGGCTTCGCTCTCAGCGGCGTCGGAGGAGCACGTCTCCTCGGGCCAATGTCTGCGCGCGCGTGGTCGGCTCTGCTGGCCGCGTACGCCGCGTTCGTCGCTTGTTCCTCGGTCGTTCACATGGTTGCGGATAGGGCACTGACCATGAAGGGTTTTCTGGACGCTCTGTTCCTGCCAGGTGCACTGCTGCTTGTCTGTGGCGCTTGGTGCGTCAAGGAAGAGGACGGTGATGGCGGAACTGGAACTGCTGCTTCTTTGTATAAGCCCTTGAAGACTGACGACACTGTTGATGATGAGAGGGGTGGGTCTGAGAGCCATGTGACCCCGTTCGCTAAAGCCGGGGTTTTCAGCGTGATGTCGTTCTGGTGGATGAACCCGATGATGAAGACGGGCTACGAGAAGCCGCTCGAGGAGAAAGACATGCCGCTCTTGGGTCCCTCGGACCGAGCGTACAGCCAGTACCTGGTGTTCCTGGAGAAGCTCAACAGGAAGAAGCAGCTGCGGGCACACGGCAACCCGTCGATGTTTTGGACCATCGTTTCTTGCCAGAAAACTGGGATCTTGGTCTCGGGTCTCTTTGCACTGCTCAAGGTTCTCACGCTGTCTTCGGGCCCGGTGCTTCTGAAAGCATTCATCAACGTCTCGCTCGGGAAAGGGTCCTTCAAGTACGAAGGCTACGTGTTGGCCGTAGCGATGTTCCTCTGCAAATGCTGCGAATCTCTGTCGCAGAGGCAGTGGTACTTCCGCACGCGGAGGCTAGGGCTCCAGGTGCGGTCGTTCCTGTCGGCCGCCGTCTACAAGAAGCATCAGAGGCTGTCCAACTCGGCGAAGCTGAAGCACTCTTCCGGCGAGATCATGAACTACGTCACCGTCGACGCCTACCGGATCGGCGAGTTCCCGTACTGGTTCCACCAGACGTGGACGACGAGCGTCCAGCTCTGCATCGCTCTAGCGATCCTGTACGACGCGGTCGGCCTCGCCACGGTCGCGGCGCTGGCCGTCATCATCGCCACCGTGGTCTGCAACGCGCCGCTGGCCAAGCTGCAGCACAAGTTCCAGAGCAGGCTTATGGAGGCGCAGGACGTGAGGTTGAAGGCGATGTCGGAGTCCTTGGTTCACATGAAGGTCCTGAAGCTTTACGCGTGGGAGACCCACTTCAAGAAGGTCATCGAGGGGCTGAGGGAGGTCGAGATCAAATGGCTGTCGGCGTTCCAGCTTAGGAAAGCGTACAACAGCTTCCTGTTCTGGACGTCGCCTATCTTGGTCTCGGCTGCGACCTTCCTGGCATGCTATCTTCTGAAGATCCCTCTTGATGCCAGCAACGTCTTCACTTTTGTGGCCACCCTGCGCCTCGTTCAGGATCCGATTCGGCAGATACCAGACGTGATCGGAGTTGTGATTCAGGCGAAAGTTGCCTTCACCAGGATAACCAAGTTCCTTGACGCGCCTGAGCTGAGTGGACAGGTCAGGAAGAAAAGCTGTCTGGGGGATGAGTATCCGATAGTGATGAATTGCTGCAGTTTCTCGTGGGACGAGAACCCGTCGAAACCAGCTCTAAAGAATGTAAATCTGGTGGTCAAAACTGGACAGAAGGTTGCAATATGCGGCGAGGTAGGATCAGGAAAGTCTACACTGCTGGCTGCAGTTCTTGGAGAGGTTCCGAAAACTGAAGGCACGGTATGCATTTCATAAACATCACGTTATTGAATACAAAATCATGTAGGTGTAAATTTTATGTTATACTTCTTTTCCTCCTAGATAATGGTACTTGTATATAGTATTTTTAAGTGGAAAAACATTTTTTTAACCTCCATAAACTTAACACTCAATTACAGGTACATAGTTGAGCAGTATAGTATGGCTATGTGCATTTCAGAACCTTGGTGTATCCCTAACTTCTTTCTCAAAATATAGCATGCGACAAGTGTACCTTACGCTCGGCAAAGTTGTTGTAATTATTTTTAGCTTGGTGATATTGCTAAACTAAGAATGCTAATTGGTCCCTCCAAATTGAAATTTTCAGATCCAAGTTTGCGGGAAAACAGCATATGTTTCTCAGAACGCATGGATCCAAACAGGAACCGTGCAGGACAACATTCTCTTTGGGTCTTCGATGGACAGGCAAAGGTACCAGGAAACACTCGAGCGGTGTTCTTTAGTGAAGGATCTTGAGATGTTGCCGTATGGAGACCGTACTCAGATCGGCGAGCGGGGCATAAATCTTAGCGGCGGTCAGAAGCAGCGTGTTCAGCTTGCTCGTGCATTGTACCAGAATGCAGACATCTATCTCCTTGATGACCCTTTCAGCGCTGTTGATGCCCACACAGCAACGAGTCTGTTTAATGTAAGTGTCAAAAAAACAGCTGTGAATTGAAGTATTTATCATAGACTAGTACTTTTAAAAAAATCTATTTTATTGGCAGGGATATGTCATGGGAGCTCTGTCAGACAAGACTGTTCTTTTGGTGACCCACCAAGTTGATTTTCTGCCTGTATTCGATTCTATTCTGGTATGCTTTATTACGTTATCCTTGTTAGATGTATAGATATGTGAGGGTTCCTTTGCATATGCACACTCACTTGTGACTTGTATATCAAATTATCAATCAACCTTTGGGCCTGGTAATAGTTGGTTGTCCTCATTCTAACACGACGGTATCAAAGAGCTAGGTTTCGTTTTCTTGCCGGCGGTCTCGAGCCTCGGCACCACCACGCGCCCCGCGGCGCTCGCGCCGCGTGCCATGCACCCCCCGCCCCGGATCCTTGGCGGGCCATGCCGCGCAGCTGGCCTCTGTGGCCACGCGTAACTGTCCTCGCCACCATGGAGGAGCAGGCCGCTGCGTTGTCCTTCCGCGCGGACGACGCGCAGCTCCTGCTCGCCTTCCTCGGCTCGGCACCCCGACGCCCGCACGCGCGGCACCCGACCGCCTGCTCGCGCGTTTCCCCGCATTTCTGCGGCTTGGCACTTCTTTACCTTTTTCTTAAAAAGAGAGAGAAAAAGGAACTCCTTTCATGCGTTCCCCGGGCGCTCTGGTTCTGTTGGTGTCCCGTCATTTTCAGCACAAATTAGAGTGACCAACAGTTGTGAGTTCCTGTTATGTTCTCCCCACGACACCCATATACCTACTGAATGCTGATGGTGATGCCAAAAGTGTTTTACTTGAGGAATGCTGATGATGATACACAGGGTGTTATACTTGAGGCATTTGAGGTTGGGACTGAGAGCTATCAGTTTGATCTCGATGTCAACTTGGCTGCGTGCCTGCGTGGGGAGAAATGTGCTAATGCCATCCTTGCCAGCATGGAGGTCGATCTCTCCATGTCCATTAGGACTAGTTTGGGAATCTCATTTTCTCATGAGATTTTCATTTTTCCAAGGGAATTTAGTTTATTTTCCCTTGGGAAAACAGAAATTCCTTGGAAAAATGGAGTTCCCAAACTAGTCCTCAGAGGTCTTGCCACTCCATACCTTATGTGGGACCGCCTCCGTCACATTTACGATATTCATCACAGTTAATTTCTTCCAAGGCACATACATAGGCCCACAATAGATTCTTAATCTCCAAACTCAGTGTTGTCTTTCCACCATTAGTTTAAGAGGGGGTGCTAGATGTATAGAGGTGTGTGGTATTTTCCCTCTACTTTGGAGAGTCCCTTTGCATATGCACACTCGCTCACTCTCTTGTATATCTCTGCCTTTGGGCCTGGTAATAGAAGTTGGTTGGACTCATTATAGCAATCCTATTATCTCTTTATGTCTTTCGACTTTCTTTCTGATGATCGAACATTATTTTGTTAAAAATCATATTGTTCTACTAAATCAAAAGGTCATCCATTGTCCATCATCAATTGATAGTTTCAGAATCAAAGAAAGACTTAAGGAAAAAAGTGCTATGCAAAGATATTACTCCCTCCATGTTTATATGTATTTTAGTTATCATATATTTTTTGTGGTTGATGTCATCTAAGAATAAGTGTTTCTTGGCAGTTAATGTCAGATGGTCAAATTATTCGTTCTGCATCTTATCATGATCTATTGGCATATTGTCAAGAATTTCAGAACCTTGTAAATGCCCATAAAGACACTATTGGTGTTTCAGATCTTAACAGGGTGCCTCCCCATAGAGAAAATGAAATATTGATCAAGGAGACAATTGATGTTCATGGAAGCAGATACAAAGAGTCTTTGAAGCCATCACCAACAGATCAACTGATTAAGACAGAAGAAAGAGAAATGGGTGATACTGGTCTCAAGCCTTATATTCTCTACCTGCGTCAGAATAAAGGCTTCTTCTATGCTTCTCTGGGTATTATTTCCCATATAGTTTTCGTATGTGGCCAAATATCACAGAATTCATGGATGGCTACTAATGTCGAGAATCCTGATGTTAGTACTCTTAAGTTGACTTCTGTGTACATTGCAATTGGAATCTTCTCGGTGTTCTTCTTGCTATTTAGATCATTAGCAGTTGTTGTTCTTGGGGTCAAGACATCAAGATCCTTATTTTCTCAGTTACTAAACTCATTATTCCGTGCACCAATGTCCTTTTATGATTCTACCCCTCTTGGAAGAATACTTAGCCGGGTAAGGATTCTTAAAACAAATTGTTAATCTCCCTGAGATATATTGAGTAGTGGGGGTGGTTGTCACTTGCCACCCAAAGTTCAACTTGCACATGGTACATATTAATTGTACTATGGAAATCTTTCGCAACAATAAAAAAATCTTTAAACTAACTAGAAAGAGAAATATGACAAATCAAAATTCTATTTTACACATGGAAATTTTCTATTGATGGATTTGCAAAACTTTTATGCAGGTTTCTTCAGATCTGAGTATTGTTGACCTTGATATTCCGTTTGGCTTCATGTTTAGCATTGGTGCTGGCATAAATGCATATAGCAATCTAGGAGTATTGGCTGTTGTTACATGGCAAGTTCTGTTCGTCTCTGTGCCAATGATTGTTTTGGCAATCAGGTTGCAGGTAATTTTGTGCGATTCTGTTGGCTACAGTTTCGTTACTATATCATGTACCAAGTCATGTGCTTTGCTACTGTTTTTCTTCCAAGAGGTGAAACAGTGTATGTCTTATATTTATAATTACCATTGACTGAAATGTTAAATCTCATATGCTTGGTCATGCAGAGGTATTATTTAGCCTCATCTAAGGAATTGATGAGGATCAATGGCACTACCAAATCTGCTCTCGCTAATCACTTGGGCGAGTCGATTGCAGGGGCTATAACAATAAGGGCTTTTCAGGAAGAAGATCGTTTCTTTGAGAAAAACTTGGAACTTGTTGACAAGAATGCTGGTCCATATTTCTATAATTTTGCAGCAACTGAATGGCTCATTCAACGTTTGGAGACCATGAGTGCTGCAGTTCTTTCTTTTTCTGCCCTTATCATGGCTCTTCTTCCTCAAGGAACTTTTAACCCTGGTGAGCAATTACATAAGTTGCAATTTACAAGTATCACCACCACATCTTTATAGACAATGTGCAGGAAGGTGACCTAGCTCAGTTGATCGAGGGTGTGAATGTATGCCTAGACCACCAAAGTCAAGTTCTCCATGAGGCGAATTCACCTAATTTTTTTAATAAAATTACACCTAGTTCAACGGGCAAAGTTTTTTAATAAAGCAAACAAGTTCTTTGACAGTTCAATATCTTGCATTTGATATGCAATAAATTGTTCAACTTACTGCAAGGACAATTTTGCAGTGTATTCATAGCTTCCTGAAGTCAAGCCATAAAATGTTAATGTCTTTCTGTCTATACTTTATAATGTTGAATCACAAGTAAACGACAGGCAGGATATCTTTAATGAATAATACATGACGTTTCTTTATCGCTATTGATTTTGTACATACATTGCTGACGTGTGAGCCAAGGACTGAAAAATGGAAACACTGAGATTAGTGTGTGACTTAAAATAAAATAAAAAATACATGCATTCGGTATTGTTCATGCTATCAACATTTCACTATTATCATCAGAAACACTAATTGCTCCAATTTATACATGTGCAGGCTTTGTAGGAATGGCATTATCTTATGGTCTATCCCTGAATATATCCTTTGTTTTCTCTATCCAAAACCAATGCCAGCTAGCTAGTCAAATCATCTCTGTGGAAAGGGTTCATCAGTACATGGACATACCAAGTGAAGCAGCAGAGATTATTGAAGAAAATCGACCAGCACCAGACTGGCCCCAAGTTGGCAGGGTGGACCTTAAAGATTTGAAGGTAATCAATGGTAAACCATTTACATGTTTACCTATTACAGGGAAATCATTTTGTGATTTAGATTCTAGTAAATGAACATGAATGATTTTCATCCAACAGATTAGATACAGACAAGATGCTCCTCTTGTATTACATGGAATCACCTGCAGTTTCCACGGTGGAGATAAGATCGGTATAGTTGGGCGAACAGGAAGTGGAAAGACAACTTTAATTGGTGCACTGTTTCGTCTTGTTGAGCCAACTGGAGGGAAAATAATTATAGACTCTATAGACATCACCACAATAGGCTTACATGACCTGCGTTCACGTTTGGGTATCATTCCGCAAGATCCGACACTCTTTCAAGGAACCATAAGATATAATCTAGACCCTCTTGGGCAATTCTCTGATCAACAAATATGGGAGGTAAGATATCTTGTAATAAACATGGCTATTCATGCTTTTGCTAGCCCTAATCATTGTTTAGATTTAGTTATGCAACTTTTGGAATCTAATGGTCATGTGACCTTCCTGTAGTCAGTATATAAGGAAAAGAAAACAGTGTTCATACTAGTTTACCCTGGAAAAAGTGCTAATTTGAAGAACTTGTTAAGTTGTGTAGAAGGATGTATTGATAGGAGATGGGGTACACATATTTATAGGGACTCAACCCTAACCCTAATGGGCCGGCAGCCCAACAGTGGTGTCGGCCCACACACACAGTCTAACATCCCCCCGCAGTCGCAACGGGGGCACCACACACGATGAGACTGGAGTAGAGGCCGAAGGTAGGAGCCGACGGGTTGAAATCCCCCCGCAGTCGCAGCGTCGTGATGGTACGAATGTTGCGGCTGGAGTAGAGACCGGTGTGTGCTCGAAGAAGACGATAGCCCCTAGATGCCGAGGTAGCCGAAGTCGAGGTGGTCGCGGTCGGAAGACGCGCAACAAAAGCCTGATCTTCGGGAGGGTCGACGTTCGAGCGTTAACGATCGGCAGGGCGACACAACAAAAGAGCACCGGCAGGCCGACCTTCCTGTTTCTTCGATCGTCCAGGCGTCAAGGAGCCCCGCCAGGGAGGCCGATGGCAGCGCACGCGTCTGCGCCGGTCAGAGTGTCCGCGCCCGCTGCAGAGTAGAAGGGGTATCGGTGGATCCGGCCGGGAAGGCCACGACAACGACGAATCTAGCCATGAAGACGGCGATCCGGCCAAAGGGATGGTGGATCTAGCCGAGAAGGCCGCAGCAACGTGGATCCGGCCGGGAAGGCCGCGGCAGCGACGGAACCAACGATGGCGGCGATGAAGGGGGAGGGCGACGGGGCGGGTCCAGCCGAGCAGGGGCCTGCGCCGGACCTGGCAGGAAGGGTTGACGTCGGCGATGGGAGAAGCTCGAAGGATTGGCGCTACTTGGTGCAGCTGGTCGAGGTGATCGACACTAGGGAGAGAACACCGGCGCGCGCCCGCAGGCTCGCGAATCTAGCGACGCAGACACAGGGGCGCGCGGATCCGGCGGCGGCGGCTTGGGAGGCCGGGAAAGGGGAGGGCCACGCCCACGGCCAGTGAGGCGGCATGCGTGCAGCCAGGGAAGGGGAGGGGCTGGCCGTCATGAGGGAAAGGGGAGGGCAGCGGACCGACGACGGCGGCTTGGGAGGCCGGGAAAGGGGAGGGCCGCGCCCACGGCCAGTGAGGCGGCATGCGTGCAGCCAGGGAAGGGGAGGGGCTGGCCGTCATGAGGGAAAGGGGAGCGCAGCGGACCGACGGCGGCGGGAGCGAGTGGCGGCGACTTGGGGGCGCCGCGCCAGGGAGGGTCGCCGGCCATGGGGCTTGGCAGCCAGCTGGGGAAGGAGTGGCAGCCGGCTGGGAGGAGAGAGGCCGCCCCCGGGAGGGAAGGATGAGCCTCCCGGGGGGCGGCGGCTGAGGCGTGGGTGGCGGCTGTGAGGGAGTAGAGGAGGAAGAGTAGCAGCTGAGGAGTTCGAGCGCCGCGCAGGGTCGAAGGCCAGGCCCGCGCCGCGCAGGGGCCGCCCTCGCCGGGGCCATGCCTGGCCGGCGCTGCCACCGGGGGCTGCACCCGCCCACGCGAGCCACCGGGGGGTGGGGGGGGGCGCCTCGCCAGAGCCCGCGCCACCGGGGGGTCCCGCTCAGGGGTCCGCGCTCCCACGCTGTCGTGGCCGGGCTGCCGTGCCACTGCACTAGGGCCGCTCGCGCCCAAGCCGCGGGGGCCGGGGCAGGCCGCGCCCGCGCTGCCGTGCGGGGCCGCCAGGGCTGGCGAGGAGAGAAGTTCGAGGTCGCCATGGCCACGCCGGGGCCGGATCTGGGGGAGGAGGCAGCGGCTGCAAGGGAGCCGCCCTGGGAGGGAGGGATGAGCCTCCTGGGGCGGTGGCTGGACGTGGGGCGGAGAGGGCTGGAGGAGGGAGGTGGCGGCTGGGATGAAATCCTAACCTATTCTGATACCATGTAGAAGGATGTATTGATAGGAGATGGGGTACACATATTTATAGGGACTCAACCCTAACCCTAATGGGCCGGCAGCCCAACAGTGGTGCCGACCCACACACACTCACACACACAGTCTAACAAGTTGAAACAATGAGGTCCTTTTCTCTTATTGGTAAAGATTCAACACAGTAAATGTAATATAGTGCCCAGTAACTTAAAAAAATTAGAACATTTTTTGAATGACCTGACGAGTAAACTGAATCATAGGAATATAGGGAACAAGTTCTCTCCCTTTCCCCTTTGTTTTATGCCAACTGCAGGAGAATTATCTCCCCCTTTGATGGCGTATATACCAGCTCAAACTTCAAAAGAATCACTACAGTGATTACTTGCTAATCTGATGCAGGTTCTAGGCAAATGTCAGCTTCTTGAAGCTGTCCAGGAGAAGGAGCAGGGATTGGACTCACTTGGTTGGATTTCTTGCTACATCTATATATTGTTTACTATAATGTTTTACAAATTAAGGCATTTTGGATGGATCATTGTCAAACCAAAGGGAAAAAATACCGTGACACTAAATTTGCCAAACTACCTAAAGTTCAGTCTAGGGGTGATAATAATGTAATGGAGTAGTATTTTATGATATTCTTTTAAAACTTCTATTTTTTCTTCCATTTAAATTGCACCGCCATAATCTACACTTGTCTTGGGAAAAAGAACTGAGTCAAATACCCTCGTCGATGAGATCAAACTAAAATAAATAACTTCTTGTCTATGAAAAAAAGGGGCAGACCCAATGCCACAGACGCAGGCTCCCACATGAGTGAGGTCTGAAACAGGGATAAACCGAGGCAATTCTTTCCCTCGCAAATGCGAAGAGGTTGCTTCGAACTCTTGACCTAATGACTCAGTGAAACAACTCTCACCATTGTACCAGACCTACCCTTCACCCTTGTCGAGGAGGTCAAAATAAAATAAATAACTTATCTTTTTAAAGGGAAAATCATATATTTGATTTCCATAAAAAATATGGGATTCTCATTCGTAGGCACACGAACATCAGTAATATTCTTTGTACAGCATGACATATGAGGTTGTCTAATTCTCTGACTGACATTTCGTTGTGTAGTTGTGGAAGATGGTTCGAACTGGAGCATGGGTCAAAGGCAGCTCTTTTGTTTGGGACGTGCACTTCTAAGAAGATGCCGTATCTTAGTTCTTGATGAGGCCACGGCATCTATAGACAACGCTACTGATGCTATCCTTCAGAAGACGATCAGGACAGAGTTTAGAGATTGCACTGTCATCACTGTCGCACACCGTATACCCACCGTTATGGACTGCGATATGGTACTTGCAATGAGTGACGGTATGTTTTCTTCTTGAACTTGCTAGATGTTAGAGTTTATGTATTTGGGTGTTTTGCCCCTTTGGCCTATATGTACTTGTGGGAAACCCTAACTCTAACAGTACTTTTGTCCTATGGGCTGTTAATTTATTCACTCTTTTTCCTCCAATACTAGAGATACAGCAGTTCAGCACAACTAGAATCTGGAATCTGGGGATTCTTCCTAAAACAGTATTGTGTTTTTCTTTAAAAAGGCCTAAAACAATATATTTGTTGATACAAGCAAGCACTCCTTTTTCTGATATGTATCTTTACTACCTTTTCTGCGGTGATTTATGCATGCCAACTTGGCAAACTCGTGTCAGATCTTAAACATAAACCAGAACTGAGCAGTATATCTTGCCCTTTCTCTTTATTCTTTTCTGCTTAGTTTTGTTAGATTGTGGAAGCCTGCCTCCAGATAGTATTGCAGCATGCCAGCATTTACATGCTAACGGGTTCAGTTTATTCCCAGGGAAAGTAGTGGAGTACGACAAGCCTACAAAGCTCGTGGAAACCGAAGGATCTCTCTTCCGTGATCTTGTCAAGGAGTACTGGTCATACACATCGAATTGAAATATCTAGGAGAAACTGTGACAATCACATGTTCACTCGTTGCAGTCTCTTAAAAAAGAGATAACAGGAGCCTGTTCTCACACACATCCGATGAACTATTCTATCTCAAGTCCGAAGTAGAGGTGTCAGGCATTGTCGGGAAGTGCTTTTGTTAACTAGTTGAACAGGGGGAAACCTGTCGTCCCTTAAAAAAAAGGAAACCTCCAGCGTTTTTTTGCTCCGATATTGAGCGAATAAACCGAAATATCTAGTGGAAGGCGCATCAAGTATGCATCCTTGATACTGCATGTTCACAGAAATGCTTGTGCGGCAGGCTGTTCCAAGGCTTTAAACTTTATGGTGCTTTACATTCCTAATAAACCGAATTGTGTATATGATGTTTGGGAAAATGGTGATTTTTCAGGTTTCAGCTCCCTCTCTTGCTCACGTTTAATGTATTATCAGTGTAAATTCATCCGTGATTGGATTTAAGGCAACCAATTTGTTGGTACGTAGCTCTGTTTTCACAGCGTGTGCCCTTCAAACTTATAACTCTTGGGCTCCCTCATATCCAGGGTAAGGGTCTGTTTGGTTTGTGGCTAACTGTGCGTCTGTGCCACACTTTGTCTAAGGTTGGTCGTTCGAATTGAAGAACTAACCTTAGACAGAAAAATTAGGCAAAGTGTAGCAAGTTAGGCAGGGAACATTTTAAATAAGATGAGTGGTCAAAGTTTATGGTGTCATATATTTAAGAACGGTGGAGTATTATTTTTTCTTCTGCGATATAATTCTAGGTGGGTATCCTCAGGCTCAGGTCCCCTAGGTTTCTTTGTCACCATTTATTTCGTATCCAGTTCCAGAGAAAATACTATACTAATGTCCCGAAATAAATGAAGTGAGTAGATTGTGAAAAATATATTTCATGGTGTATCTGGTCATGCTAATGCCAAAGTCATAAATATTGGTGCTCTTTTTATAAATTTGATCGAATTTAAAATAATTGGATTTATAACAATTTTGAAGTTCATTTATTTTGCGAAGGAGAAAGTACTGGCACAAGTTAATCATATCAAGGATGGAAGTGAACGAAGTATTCCGATGTACTATGAAAAATGCATTTTGTACAATAACAATCCTATAAAGTTGACCCAAAAGAATAAATATCTATTTCGACTGCATCTGTAATCCGGATCATGCAAATTGAGTTGTACGCTTCTCTTGCGCCGCAGACGATTTTTCGCTGAAAACTGCAAGAAAGTTAGTTGATTGGGCCACCCCATGTGTGGCAAAACAACGAGGGAAACGTTAGAATCCTCAGCGCCAGCGGCTGGTGGTACTCGGAGAGGAACTGGCCTGCCGCTACGGGCTACGGCGGCGTGCTGGGCTCCTCCAACTCGGGGCGCGTCCTTACCACCTTCGCCGATGGCATCCTGCTCCCGCGCACCGTCATCCTCCCCAGTTCCTCCCCGGCCATTGCCCGCCGCTCCATCTCCTCCCATCGCCGCCTCCTGCTCCAGCTGATCGCGCCGGCCACCGAGAGCGCCAAGACGCTGGCTCCCAGCACCCCACCGGCGCCGACACCCACCGTCCACGCCCACCACCCGGCTGAGGCTGGCGGCGGCGTCTCGGGCAGCCGCACCACTATACCGAAGTGGCCCGTGCCGGTGACCGCGCACGTGGACGCGGAGCCCGACGTGACGGCGTACGTGGCCACGACCTCCCCGCTGGCCGCGAACGTCACGCACAGCGCGGCGGCCGCGTCGAACCCCTTGTCCAGAGCCGCCGCCGACAGCTCGTCATCGAACTCGACGCGCACCGGCGCGCCGAGCGCCCGGAGCGAGACCCGGGCGTCGGGCCCCGCCGCCGCGTCGTACGCGAAAAAGCCGGCCACGGGCGCGGCCAGCGCGTAGAGGCGCGGCGCGGCGAACGCGGCCGCCGAGCCGCCGGTGAAGCGCTCGAAGACGATGGTGAGGCAGCGCGCGAACGGGGCCGGCACGACGCGCGGCGGGACGACGAAACCGGCGGCGTTGACGCCGTCGGCCCAGAGCGCGTTGCTGCTCACGCGCAGCGCCCAGGCCCGGACGCCCGCGCCGGAGAGGTTGCCCGGGAGGGGCAGCAGGTCGACGGGCTGCGTCGTGTCGTTGGTGGTGGTGTCGCGGAGCAGCTCGGACGCGCGGGCGCGGACCGCGGCCTCGACGGCCGAGATGTTTTCGGTGCGACCCTGCGCCGTGCACGGGGCCGGAAAGGAGGCGGCGAGGACGACGTGCACGAGCAGCGACAGAGGCAGCAGAGGCGCCTTGGCCATTGACGCCTTGTCTTCGTCGGTAGCTAGCTAGCTCTGCGGCGGCGTGTGACGGCGGCGGCGGTGGCGGCAGGAAGCCGCCATGTCGACGGAGAGGAATGGAGTGGTGGTGGTTTCCTGGTTGGAGAGAAGAGGAGGAGGCTGCCAGGTTGAACACGGAGGCTAATTAGCGAAGGCGAGGAGTTTGCTTTATTTAGGAGGCATGGCCAAGGGCGTTAATGGCTGGCCGGACGTTCATATGCACGCAGCCCGGTAAGGAGAAAGACAGTTGGTGCATGGACCTCGCCAGATACAGAGGCAGCAAACGCCCGGTAAACGAGCAAGAGAGCTAGCGCCTAGCGGCCAGCCTTTTCCCTACGGGCTCCGGCAAGCGGCAACCGCCGAGAGCGAGTGGCCAAACTGGCAAACTCCCAAAACAGCCAACAAGACGATCCCGGCAGCAGCAAACCTCGCTGTCTTCAGCGCGAGCACAAGGACGATTATCCGATGACAGGATAACGGCCATGGACAAAGGTAAAAGTGACCTGCATTTGCTGGGCGTTTTGTTGACGAGGGGATGCAACGATAGTGGCATCTGGTTGGTGTGGTTGCTACTCAAGTCAATGCTGCTTGCTGATGCCTTTGGAGCCCTGGACGGTTGGACCTTGTGAAGTTCTGATGAGTACTCGGGTAGAAAAGGGTGCTCATACATCCATGATGCTCCCAACACTTCCTGTTCTGGCAAACAAGTGAAAAGGTAAGGTAAGAATTACTAAGGCCCCGTTTGGTTTGGGGTATAGATGGCCAAACAAGCGGCACGGCCCGGCACGCCCCTGCACGACACGATTAGGGCACGACCCGTTTAATAACCGTGCCGTGCCGGCATGGCACTAGTGCCTAAATCCAGGTCCAAACACGACACTAAGACTTCTTAGTCGTGTCGGCACGGTAGGCCCAGGCAGCCCGTAGTGCCAAGGCCGGCCTGAGCACTGCGCCACAGAAACTCATACAATCATAAATACAATTAAAGCATACTAAAATAGCTAATATTAAGTTATTTAGTGCAATGGCTGCCTCATTAAAAACCTAACTAGGTAAAAACTCACCCTTGTGAAAAAACCCTAGATAGGAAAAAAGAGTACAACCCACAGCTTATTTAGTGTTCTTACACATCACATACATTTTTAGAGTTGTATAGTTTAGTTACAGGCACATCAACTGAAATAAGATCAAACTAGCTAAATAAGATTAGTCTTCGACATGTGGTTGTGGATGAGTATGTGTCTGATATTGAGATGCATGAGAAGACCCTGGAGTGTCAACTGGAACTTGTTCATCATCAAGATATAGATCAGAGAATGAGTCTTCAAGTTCTTTGTTCTCAACAGTGTGTTGGGTCCTTGCATTCCCTTCCTCCCAGTCCTTGATGCAGTTTCAGCATCTCGACCATCTCCGAGGTCAGTCGACGCTCCTCGAAAATCCTGCCAGTGAGATTGAAAGCACCTTCTGATAAAATTATAGAGACAGGCATAGTTAGTACATCCTTAGCCAACATAAAAAGAGATGGGTAGGTCAGTTTGTGATCATACCATCACGTCAACAGATTAAAGTCATCATCATATTTCTGGACAGTATCACTATCCAAATATGCTGATAACTTAGAACCAGCCCCAAGAGATGCATAATTGCTTGCTGTTTGCAGCAAAGCTGAAAGGGAAATAGGCTTACACCTTTTCCTAAAATGATTTTGGTGGTTAACTTGCGCAACACAAATAATTGAACTAACTAGTTTGCTCTAGATTATAAGTTCTACAGGTGCCAAAGGTTCAACACAAACCAATAAAAAGTCCAAGAAGGGGTTCAAATAAAAAGAGCAAAAGATAACCGAAGGCAGCCCTGGTCTGGCGCACCGGACTGTCCGGTGTGCCACCGGATAGTGTCCGGTGCACCACCGAACAGTGTCTGGTGCACCAGGGAGATCGACTCTGAACTTGCCACCTTCAGGAATTCTGGGAGCTACTCCGCTATGATTCACCGGACTGTCCGGTGTGCCAGCGGAGCAACGGCTAACTGCGCCAACGATCGTCTGCAACAGCTACAGAACAGTGAACAGTGCACGACTGCACGCGCAGAGTCAGAGCAGACGTCAGATGGCGCACTGGACAGTGAACAGTGTTGTCCGGTGGGCCCAGTTGTCAGAAGCTTCAACGGTGGAACCCAACGGTTGGGTGACGTGACTGGCGCACCGGACAGGATCCGGTGGGGCACCGGACTGTCCGGTGCGCCCGTCGACAACAGAGTTCCCCAACGACTATTTTAGTGGTTGGGGCTATAAATACCCCCAACCACCACTCTTCAAGGCACCCAAGCATTCACTTCTCCTCATTCAATACAAGAGCAATACACAACACTCCAAGACACAAATCAAAGCCTCCGATCAAATCAAAGTCCACAATTCAACTCTAGTTTTTAGGACTTGTGAGAAGATCGACTTGTGTTCTTTTGTTGTTCTTGTTGTTTGGTTGGCTTTCTTTTTTCTCTCATTCTAACTCTCAAAGCCTTGTAAGCGAAGCAAGAGACACCAATTGTGTGGTGGTCCTTGCGGGGTCTAAGTGATCCGGGAAATCAAGGAAGGAAGCTCACTCGGTCTAAGTGAGCGTTTGAGAGAGGGAAAGGGTTGAAAGAGACCCGGTCTTTGTGACCACCTCAACGGGGAGTAGGTTTGCAAGAACTGAACCTCGGTAAAATAAATCACCGTGTCATTCGCCTTATTTGCTTGTGATTTGTTTTCGCCCTCTCTTTCGGACTCGATTATATTTCTAACGCTAACCCCGACTTGTAGTTGTGCTTAAACTTTATAAATTTCAGATTTGCCTATTCACCCCCTCTAGGCGACTTTCAAAAGTGAAAGGGAAATAGGCTTACACCTTTTCCTATATGAATTTTGGTGGTTGAATTGCCCAACACAAATAATTGGACTAACTAGTTTGCTCTAGATTATAAGTTTTACAGGTGCCAAAGGTTCACAACAAACCAATAAAAAGACCAAGAAAGGGTTCAAACAAAGAGAGCAAAAGACAACCCAAAGGCAGCCCTGGTCTGGCGCACCGGACAGTGTCCGGTGCACCAGGGAGTTCCAGTCTGAACTTGCCACCTTCGGAAATTTGGGAGGCCGCTCCGCTATAATTCATCGGACTGTCTGGTGTAGCACCAGACTGTCCGGTGTGCCAAGCGGAGCAACGGCTCCAAGCGCCAACGATCGTCTGCAACGGTACAGGAACAATGAACAGTGTTCACTGCACGCGCAGAATTCAGAGCAGGCGTCAGAAGGCCCCACTTGTCAGAGCTCCAACGGTCGGAACCCAACGGCCTGGTGACGTGGCTGGCGCACCGGACTGTCCGGTGAGTCATAAGACAGCAGCCTCCATGAAAGGGAAATGTGCCCTTGGGCCATTTCTAGTATATTTTGATGATTAAGTGCTCAACACATATTGAGTGAGTAATTATGTGCCAAATGATGAATGAAGTGCAAATCAACAAGAAGGTATGATTCTAGACTTAGTACATTGGTTTTTGTGTACTAATATATTTGTCTAAGTGCTAGAATCAGAGAAAAGAGAAAAAGGAAAAGACTTGGCTGGAGCAGCCAAGACTCAGCGCAGTCTGGCACACCGGACTGTCCGGTGGTGCACCGGACAGTGTCCGGTGCGCCAGGCTGGCTTCTGGCGAACTAGCCACTCTCAGGAATTCATCGGCGGCGTACGACTATAATTCACTGGACTGTCTGGTGGTGCACCGGACTGTCCGGTGAGCCAACGGCTGCCAACACAATGGTCGGCCGCCAAATCTGCGGGCGACGCGTGGCTCGCTTTAACGGTCGGCAGGAGGCACCGGACTGTCCGGTGTGCACCGGACAGTGTCTGGTGCGCCAACGACTACAACTCTGCAACGGTCGGCTGTGCCATTTTAGGAAGGCGATCTGCACCGGACACTGAACAGTGCCTGTCCGGTGGTGCACCGGACTGTCCGGTGCACCACCCGACAGAAGGCAAGAATTGCCTTCCCAGATTGCCTCCAACAGCTCCTAGCTGCCTTGGGGCTATAAAAGAGGCCCCTAGGCGCATGGAGGAGACACCCAAGCATTCCTTGATCATTTCTAAGCACCAAGGCTCCATTCTCGCGCATTCGATTCTTTGAGATAGTGACTTGAGCCCCATTTGAGTAGAGAACTCCTCGAGTTGTGTTGTGAGCTCAAGTTGTGGCTTTGTGTGCGTGATTGTGTTCTTGTTTTGAGTCTTGTGTGTGTTGCTCTCCCCTCCCTTACTTCTGTGCTTCTTTGTGATCATCAATTGTAAGGGCGAGAGGCTCCAAGTTGTGGAGATTCCTCGCAAACAGGAGAAAGTATTAGAAAAGAAAACACCATGGTATTCAAGCTAATCATTGGATCACTTGAAAGGGGTTGAGTGCAACCCCCGTCCATTGGGACGCCACAACGTGGAGTAGGCAGGTGTTATACTTGGCTGAACCATGGGATAAATCACCGTGTCTTTTGTGTGGTTCTTCTCTGTGATCATTGAGTTTCACAAAAGCTCGGTCCTTAGCCACTTGGTCCTATTGCACTAACTCTCAACCAAGTTTTGTGGCTACAAGTATTTGATTTTTACAGGATCACCTATTCACCCCCCTCTAGGTGCTCTCAATTGGTATTGGAGCCGTTCTCTTCACGCAAGGGACTAATCGCCCGAATATATGGATCCTAAGGGAAAGGGGATGGTGGTCAACGACAAGACAAAGGAGTCCATCGTCAACGAGCCAAGAGATGATAAGCCCTCAGATTCTGGCTCAAGTCATAAGAAAAGAGACAGGAAGAAGAAGAGGCACATCAAGAAGATCGTCTACTACGACAGCGACGAGTCTTCTTCTTCCCCAAGAGACGACGACGACGAGAAAAAGAAACCGATTAACTCAAACTTTTCTTTTGATTATTCTCGTATTCCGTTTAACTCCAATGCTCATTTACTTTCAATTCCACTTGGGAAACCTCCGCACTTTGATGGAGAAGACTACTCATTTTGGAGTCACAAAATGCGTAGTCACCTATTCTCTCTACATCCAAGTATTTGGGAGATTGTTGAAAACAGAATGCTTTTTGATAGTACTGACAACCCCGTTTTCATTAATGAGCAAATCCATAAAAATGCACAAGCTACCACTGTTTTGCTAGCATCCTTGTGCAGGGACGAGTACCACAAGGTGAGCGGCTTGGATAACGCCAAGCAAATTTGGGACACCCTCAAGATTTCTCATGAGGGGAACGGTGCCACCATGATCACCAAGATGGAGTTGGTGGAAGGCAAACTGGGAAGGTTCGCAATGATCAGGGGAGAGGAGCCAACACAAACGTACAACAGGCTCAAGACCCTGGTCAACAAAATCAGGAGCTATGGAAGCACGAGATGGACGGACCACGACGTCGTCCGACTTATGCTCAGGTCCTTCACTGTTCTTGATCCTCATCTTGTGAACTCAATCCGTGAGAATCCTAGGTACACAAAGATGACGCCCAAAGAAATACTTGGAAAGTTTGTAAGCGGGCGTATGATGATCAAGGAAGCAAGATACGTTGATGAGGCATTGAATGGCCCAATGCCCATCTACGAGCCTCAAACCGTTGCTCTCAAAGCAACAAGCAGCAGGGAGACGCTACCTAGCAAGGTGGCACAAGTTGAGGTGGCCGGACTAAACGAGGATGAGATGGCTCTAATCATAAAGCGCTTCAAGACTGCATTGAAAGGACGCAAGGAATACTCAAACAAGAACAAGGCAAAGGGAAAGCGCTCCTGCTTCAAATGCGGTAAGACTGGTCATTTTATAGCAAATTGTCCCGATAACTCTAGTGACCAGGAACAAGGAAAGGGCGGGAAGAAAGAGAAGCAAAAGAGCTATAGGAAGGCAAAGGGCGAGGCACACATTGGAAAGGAATGGGACTCAGACTGCTCATCTTCTGATTCCGACGACGAAGGACTCGCTGCCTCAGCCTTCAACAAGTCCTTTCTCTTCCCCAACGAACGCCACACCTGCCTCATGGCAAAGGATAAAAAGGTAAGCATTCGTGAAACTCCCAAGTACTCTACTTCCAGTGATGAGGACTCTAGTGATGATGAAGTAGATTACACTAGCTTGTTCAAAGGATTAGATAGAGCTAAAGTAGAAAAGATTAATGAGTTGATTGATGCCTTGAATGAAAAAGATAGACTACTAGAGAGGCAAGAGGACATTTTGTATGAGGAACATGACAAATTTATTAGTGGTCAAAAGTCTCTTGCCTTAGAGATTAAAAGAAATGAATTACTAGCTTCTGAGTTATCTATTTGCAATGAATCTATTTCTAGCTTGAAGACCTTGAATGATGATTTAAATGCTAAGCTAGAAGTAGTTAATAAATCTAGTCCTTGTGTAGAGCACGTTGTGATTTGTAATAGGTGTAAGGATTTCGATATTGATGCATGTGTTGAGCACTTTACTTCTATTACAAAATTAAATGATGAAGTGGCAAGTCTTAATGCCCAACTTAAGACTTGCAAAAGTGACTTTGATAAACTAAAATTTGCAAGGGATGTCTACACTATTGGTAGACACCCCTCTATTAAGGATGGGCTTGGCTTTCGAAAGGAAGCCAAGAACTTAACAAGTCAAAGGACTTCCATTCCCAACAAAGAGAAAGGGAAGGCCCCTATGGCTAGTAGTAGTCAAAAGAATCATGCTTTCATGTACCATGATAGAAAATATTTTAGAAATTTTCATAGTACTTTTGACTCACATGCTATGATTGCTTCAAGTTCTACTTTTGTGCATAGTAGAAGTAGGCCTAGGAGGGGAAATGTTATCCATCATGTGCCTAAGAAAATGCCTAATGAATCTGCTACTGTTTTTCATGCCTGCAACACCAATTTTGTACTTTCATGTAAAAATAAGAAAGTGGTTGCTAGGAAGTTGGGGGCCAAATGCAAGGGAGACAAGACTTGCATTTGGGTCCCAAATGATATTGTAACTAACCTTGTAGGACCCAACAAGAGTTGGGTACCTAAGACCCAAGCCTAATTTGCCTTGCAGGTTTATGCATCCGGGGGCTCAAGCTGGGTTATCAACAGCAGATGCACAAACCACATGACGGGGGAGAAGAAGATGTTCACTTCCTACATCAAGAGCAAAGATTCCCAAGATTCGATCATCTTTGGAGATGGGAACCAAGGCAAGGTTAAAGGTCTAGGGAAGATAGCTATTTCTTCCGAGCATTCCATATCTAATGTGTTCTTAGTTGAATCGCTCGGGTATAACTTGTTGTTCGCTAGTCAACTATGTAATATGGGCTACAATTGCTTATTTACCAATGTAGATGTGTCTGTCTTTAGAAGGATTGATGGTTCATTAGCTTTTAAGGGTGTACTAGACGACAAACTCTATTTAGTTGATTTTTCGAAGGAGGAGGCCGAACTAGATGCATGCTTAATTGCTAAGACTAGCATGGGCTGGCTGTGGCATCGTCGTTTAGCACATGTTGGGATGAAGAACCTTCAAAAACTTCTAAAGGGAGAACACGTGTTAGGTCTAACCAATGTTTCTTTCGAAAAGGATAGACCTTGTGCAGCTTGCCAAGCAGGAAAACAGGTGGGAAGTACTCATCACAGCAAGAACGTGATGACCACGTCAAGACCTCTAGAGCTACTTCATATGGACCTCTTCGGACCCGTCGCCTACCTTAGCATCGGGGGAAGTAAGTATGTCTTGTTATTGTTGATGATTTTTCCCACTTCACTTGGGTATTCTTTTTGCAGGATAAATCAGAAACCCAAGGGACCCTTAAGCGCTTCCTAAGGAGAGCTCAAAATGAATTTGAGCTCAAGGTGAAAAAGATAAGGAGCGACAACGGGTCTGAGTTCAAGAATCTTCAAGTGGAGGAGTACCTTGAGGAGGAAGGAATCAAGCACGAGTTCTCCGCTCCCTACACACCACAACAAAACGGTGTGGTAGAGAGGAAGAACATGACGCTTATAGACATGACAAGGACGATGCTTGGAGAATTCAAGACGCCCGAGCAGTTTTGGTCGGAAGCTGTGAACACAGCTTGCCACGCCATAAACCGGGTCTACCTTCATCGCCTCCTCAAGAAGACGTCGTACGAACTTCTAACCGGTAACAAACCCAACGTTTCATATTTTCGTGTATTTGGGAGCAAATGTTACATTCTTGTGAAGAAAGGTAGGAACTCCAAATTTGCTCCCAAAGTTGTAGAAGGGTTTTTGTTAGGTTATGACTCAAATACAAAGGCGTATAGAGTCTTCAACAAATCATTGGGTTTGGTTGAAGTCTCTAGCGACGTTGTATTTGATGAAACTAATGGCTCTCCAAGAGACCAAGTTGATCTTGATGATGTAGATGAAGATGTTGTTCCAACGGACGCAATTCACACCATGGCGATTAGAAATGTGCGACCACAAGAACACAAAGAGCAAGATCAACCTTCTTCCTCAACGACGGTGCACCCCCCAACTCAAGATGATGAACAGGTTCCTCAAGATGAGACGTGTGATCAAGGGGGAGCACACGAAGACCAAGTTGTGGAAGAAGAAGCACCACAGGCCCCTCCCACTCAAATCCGAGCGACGATTCAAAGGAATCATCCCGTCGATCAGATTTTGGGTGATATAAGCAAGGGAGTAACTACTCTCTCTAGATTAGCTAATTTTTGTGAGCATTACTCATTTGTCTCTTCTATTGAGCCTTTCAGGGTAGAATAGGCCTTGCTAGATCTGGACTGGGTATTGGCCATGCAGGAAGAGCTCAATAACTTCAAGCGAAATGAAGTTTGGACCCTGGTGCCACGTCCAAAGCAAAACGTTGTGGGAACCAAGTGGGTGTTCTGCAACAAGCAAGATGAGCACAGAGTGGTGACAAGGAACAAGGCTCGACTTGTGGCAAAAGGTTATGCCCAAGTCGCAGGTTTGGATTTCGAGGAGACTTTTGCTCCTGTGGCTAGCCTAGAATCTATTCGCATTCTATTAGCCTATGCCGCTCACCATTCCTTCAGATTGTTCCAAATGGATGTGAAGAGCGCTTTCCTCAACGGGCCAATCAAGGAGGAGGTGTACATAAAGCAACCCCCTGGCTTTGAGGATGAACGGTACCCCGACCATGTGTGTAAGCTCTCTAAGGCGCTCTATGGACTTAAGCAAGCCCCAAGAGCATGGTATGAATGCCTTAGAGATTTTCTAATTGCTAATTGTCGGGGACCATAATTAGGGGTACCCCCAAGACTCCTAATCTCAGCTGGTAACCCCCATCAGCACAAAGATGCAAAGGCCTGATGGGTGCGATTAAGTCAAGGCTCGGTCCGCTCAAGGGACACGATCTCGCCTCGCCCGAGCCCAGCCTCGGGCAAGGGTAGCCGACCCCGAAGGATTTACGTCTCGCCCGAGGGCCCCCTCAAGAAACGGACACACCTTCGGCTCGCCCGAGGCCCAGCCTTCGCCAAGAAGCAACCTTGGCCAAATCGCCACGACGACCGACCATATCACATGAGCATTTAATGCAAGGAAGGCCTGACACCTTTTCCTGACGCGCGCCCTTCAGTCGACAGAGCCGAAGTGACCGCAGTCACTTCGCCGCTCCATTGACCGGCCTGACAAGAGGACAGTGCCGCCTGCGCCGCTCCGACTGCTGTGCCACTCGACAGAGTGAGGCTGACAGCAGCCAAGTCCGGCCTCGAGCGCCATAGAAAACTCCGCCTCGCCCGACCCCAGGGCTCGGACTCGGCCTCGGCCCCGGAAGACGACGAACTCCGCCTCGCCCAACCCCAGGGCTCAGACTCGGCCTCGGCCCCGGAAGACGACGAACTCCGCCTCGCCCGACCCTAGGGCTTGGACTCGGCCTCGGCCCCGGAAGACGACGAACTCCGCCTCGCCCGACCCTAGGGCTCGGACTCGGCCTCGGCCCCGGAAGACGACGAACTCCGCCTCGCCCGACCCTAGGGCTCGGACTCGGCCTCGGCCCCGGAAGACGACGAACTCCGCCTCGCCCGACCCCAGGGCTTGGACTCAGCCCTGGCCTCAGCCGACGGTCTCCGCCTCGCCCGACCCAAGGGCTCGGACTCGGCCTCGACCTCGGAAGACAGACTCGACCTCGACCTCGGAGGAGCCTCCGCCTCGCCCTACCCAGGGCTCAGACCGACCACGTCATAGGAGGGGCCATCATTACCCTACCCCTAGCCAGCTCTGGCTACGGGGAACAAGACCGGTGTCCCATCTGGCTCGCCCCGGTAAAACAAGTAATGATGGCGCCCCACGTGCTCCATGACGACGGCGGCTCTCAGCCCCCTTACGGAAGCAAGGAGACGTCAGCAAGGACTCGACAGCCCCGACAGCTGTCCTTCCGCAAGGCTCCAGCGCTCCTCCGATGGTCACGACATCACACGAACAGGGTGCCAAAACCTCTCCGGCTGCCACGATGGCATGTACTTAGGGCACTAGCTCTTCTCTGCTAGACACGTTAGCACACTGCTACATCTCCCATTGTACACCTGGACCCTCTCCTTACGCCTATAAAAGGAAGGTCCAGGGCCCTCTTACACAGGGTTGGCCGCGCGGGGAAGGACGGGACGACGCGCGCATAGGCCTCTCGCTCCCTCCCGCGCGGACGCTTGTAACCCCCTACTGCAAGCGCACCCGACCTGGGCGCGGGACAAACACGAAGGCCGTGGGTTTCCCCTTTTACGCCTATCTCCCTCCGGTTTTCCCCCCTTCGCGCTCCGTCTCGCGCCGACCCATCTGGGCTGGGGCACGCGGTGACAATTTACTCGTCGGTACAGGGACCCCCCGAGGTCGAAACGCCGACAGTTGGCGCGCCAGGTAGGGGCCTGCTGCGTGTTGACGAACAGCTTCCCGTCAAGCTCCAGATGGATAGTCTCCAGCAACCTTTCCAGCCCGGAACGGTGCTCCGTTTCGGGAGTCTTGAGTTCATGTCCCTCGACGGCAGCTACGACATGATACTCCTTCCCCCGCCGCGCGACAGCGACAATGGCGGCCGACAACCCGCTCGCCGGCGGCGGAATCGACGACGTCTTCCCCACGTGGCGAAAGAACAACATTCGGGTTTGTCTCGTCGCCTCCCCCGCCGACGGAGGAGGAGGCGGGGCAACCAAAGCCAAGCAGGAGGCGACACCTCGTCGGCTGTCGAGCGAGTCGACGGCGCCGGTGCCCCAACGAGGGACACGTCGGGCATCGACCTCGCGTCTGAGACGAAGACGAGCGATGTTTCCCCGCAACGCGCCAACTCCAAGCGGACGGACGACGCCGGCACGCTCGCAAAGGACTTGCTGGGCGTCACCCTCATACCTGAGACGACGGTGCAGTCTGCCCCTGACGTGACTTCGTCACCGCCCGTCGACCAAGAGGTACCGACCGATTCCCATCTCGTGCCTTTTGGATTCAGCCTCGACCCACCAAGCGACTTTGCTTCGGTGGATGCTTTCATAGAGGCGAGTCCAAACCCTCCGGGGTACGGTATGCGGTCACCCTGGGACCGGCTGACAGCCGTCTCGACCTACGGGCCCTCGGGTTCCGAGGAAGATGACGAGCCCGACTTTTGTTGGGATTTCTCCGGACTTGGTAACCCCAGTGCCATGCGGGACTTCATGACCGCATGCGACTACTGCCTTTCCGATTGTTCCGACGGTAGCCGCAGCTTCGGCGACGAGGACTGCGGCCCAAGTCGTGAATGTTTCCACGTCGATCTAGGGGGTCCCGGTGAAGGCAACCATCTTGGTATACCGGAAAACGGTGATCCCCCTAGGTCTGCGCCTCGCGTTGACATCCTTCGGGAGCTAGCTGTGGTCCCAGTCCCTGCGGGGGGTCAGTGTAAAGCCCAAAATTTGCATGAAAAAAAATATAAATAATAAAAAGTAGAAAAAAACCCATGAATATTAATTCTATAGTATGGCTACACATTCACATAATATTTTCCCAATATAAATGAGTTGTGAAATATTCTTCATTAATTTATATGTTTTTGGAGCACTTACGTAAATGAATATAATAGTAAGTAAATAAGTAATCATAAATATGTGTGCATTCATGCTAATCGTTTTTTTGCTTGTGCATTTAGATATGTCAAACTTAAAAAAAAACAAATTTGAATTTAGATTTAATTTGGAAATTAGAGAAAAAGACTTCAGAAAAAAAATAAAGCAAATTCGTACTCATGGGCCGAAAGTAATCAGCTGAACCACCTCTCCACTCACCTTCTCGGCCCACTAAGCCCCATCGCGCGGCCCAGCTTCTTCCCCATTGCCGCGCCTGTTCTCACTTACATGTGGGTCCCGCCAGGAAGCCGCATGGCATTGGGCTGGCATGGCCTGAACCGCTGATGGGTGGGCCCGCTATGTCGGATTCATCATGTCCGTGGAGATCCTTGCGAGCACCGTAGAACCTGCCAACAACCCCTCATCGATCTCCGACCATTGCGGGCGGATCTTGTGCCGAAGTCGTGGGTTTCCGGTTGCTATCGATCGGACTTTGCCTGCCCTTTTCTCCATGCTATATAATCCCAGAGCTTCCCCCAACAGACTCTCCCATGGCTGGGCGGGTGTCGTTCATCCACGGTGGGGGCTCCCTGCCAGGGCTGCACGACCAGCTCTCCCTGTTCCCCAGGGCGAGCTCCCTCCAACGGCCGAGCTCCTCTGTCGCGCCCCTGCTTCCGCCATCAGCCCGGTGCCAAGGTTTCCCTTGCCTTGCCGCAACACCACCATACTCCGGACGCTTGCTCCATCAAACAGGGAAGAAAGAAGCCATGGTCGAACGCTCACCCATGTCGCTCCTCGTCTTCCTAGAGTGAGCAGGGGGGTTCCAGTGCTGGATTGAGCCGTCCATGGAATCAGGTGGTGAGATGGGGTCTCCGACGCTTGGTGGTTCCTCACCGGTGTGGTGCTCGGCCTGGATTCGCACGCGATCGTGGATACTCGCCTATGGTGACATTTGGGGCGTGGCGACCATCGGGCGGATTGGAGGTTGACGCCGTAGGCCAATCGGCTTCTGGAGATCGTCGGGTGTGGCCCGCTCACGTGGGTGGCATCTGCGGGAACCAGAATTTGGGCTGAACCTCTATAGTCCGAGGATTGCTGTCGTCACCGTGGCTTGCATCCTTCCGAATCAAGGGTTCTGCGGCGTGATCACTGGTGAGATGCTAGCCCTTTCGTTTTCATGTGTCTTAGTCGCTTAAGTGCTTAGGATAGGTACGGTGGGGATTCTTGCGCCGCGTCGTTGGTTTGATGACCCTGTCGGGGCCCACGGTGGCTGCTCGATGGCGCCATCGTAGCTTGGGGTCGTAAAGAAGAAGACAACACGTCCACCGTTGATCCTCTATCCGACGATTAGAATTAGATGTATGCGTACCGCTTCAATGGATTGGTCTGGGCCGTTAACGTTCCATCCGAGGGCTAGTATTGGATCATGGCGTAGAGCGTTGCTGACCTTTGGTACTGTGATGTGCGGACCTGATCACATACCGGTTCAATTTAGACAATTTCTAATCTGGGCCACTGGTTTAGGATCGGACGGATCACAGTGCCCCGTACCCCTTCAGCGAGGTGTTTTTCTAAAAGAATCCCTGTAGTATTTATAAAATAACCCACCGTCCTGGGTGACTGTGCACTGTGTCCTGGATCTCTTGCGCCAGGACCCTGCTTTTTCTGGTAATTGGTGCGCAATCCAGGAAATAGACAAATAACATTTTAAAATGATTCTTAGTACAAAAACAATTCCATACACTTGTTTAATCCATATTTAACTCATTTTAACTTATTTTTGATCCATTCCAGTTGCTATAAATTCATATTAATATTGTTTACCTCCTAATAACTTTATTTTGCTATGAAACTTAAGAATAAAATTATGTGTTTAATTTCTTTTGTACACCACTACTAAATCTTTAGAAATTCATAACTCAATAATCGTAACTCTGTTTTGATCCATTCTAGTTGCATTAGTCTCACAATAATATTTATTATCGTCTGGTAACTTTGTTTTGTCATGAAATATAGGTTAAAATGTTGCACTTAGTCTATTCTATATTTAACCACGTGGATCTTTGGAAAACCATAACTTCTTAACCGTAACTCTGATTTTAGTGGTTCTCGATTCCACGATCTCGTAGCGACGCGTAGATTGTTATTACACAGTTTATTCTTATGTTTGGTGTGATGTTAATTTTGCCTATACATGTTTGTATGTATTGCTACGTTTAGCAGTGAGGTTACGAGTCACCCGAAGATCATCCTGGTACCTGGAATCTCAAGTCCCAGGCAAGTTGTGCCCTTGTCCACTTTGTACCCAATAATGTTCTTTATAATCATTTATCATGTATAGGTTTAATTTTGATGGGACCCAATAGGTCACCCTAGTTTGTTTATCCTGAATACCTTGTTTACCCCTGAATCACTTGGGTAGTTCTGCTACTGCTTTATATGGTTTTGGGTTAATATTTCATTATATCTATGTTCCAATTGTGTTGTTATCTTATTTATGTTCATGACAAGATCATTAAATGTTAATTGGAACATAGAGCTTAACTTGAGAAACACGTGCCACCACAAGGGTTTATGGACGCCCTTGGCTAATTAATTAGGAAAGCTAGTGGAGGACTACCTTACCCGAAAGGGGCAAGGGCAGTAGGGGAGTGGTCAGTGTAGGGAGGTCCTTGGTTGATTTTGCTGCGATGGCGGTCAGTCAAGAACCCTGCATTGGAGCTTCCTATAAACTGTAGCGGGTTTTCTGAAGCTAGTGGAACTTTGTAAAGGCCTCGTAGTGTTACCCTGCCTCGCCTCCTCGGTAGAGGTGTATGGGAAGTCGCGATCCCTTGGCAGACGGGTAACATGACTTGTGGGTAAAGGGTACCACCTCTGTAGAGTGTAAAACTGGTATACTAGCCGAGCTCACGGTCATGAGCAGCTCAGGACTCTCTGATGATTAACTTATGGAACTAAATTCAATTTGTCATATGCATTGCATCGCAGGTGATGGTGTTACTTTTGTTCTACTACTTAATTGGGTTGGTATTTACTTATACTTAGTAATTGCTAATAAAATTTTGACCAACTTTAAAAGCAATGCTCAGCTCTAACCATCCTCTTTGGTAAGCCTTACACTTCACGTGAGCTCCCACCTTTGGCGAGTTCATGCACATTATTCCCCACAACTTGTTGAGCGATGAACGTATGTGAGCTCACTCTTGCTGTCTCACACCCCCCACAGGTCAAGAACAGGTACCGCAGGATGAGGCGCATGGAGGATGCTGCGATGAGTTCGTGAGAGATCTAGGCCGTCGTCTCCCAGTCAACTTTGGGTTGCTGGACCGTTGTCTCCTTATAATGTAATTATTTATTTATTTTGTATAGAACTCCTATTATGTAGTAAAGATGTGACATTCGATCCTGTGCCATGAATCATCATATGTGTGAGACTTGGTCCCAGCACACCTGGTGATTATGTTCGCGCCCGGGTCTTGGTGCCTCTAAAACCCGGGTGTGACAGTCAGGACTCATAGCTCGAGCAAATCCGCGAGATGCAGGCCAGGCTCGACGAGGGAGCAGGAACACTTGAGCCGTTCCGCCGGGACATCAGGTAGGAATGGGCAGGCCAACCTCCGGCCGGAGAAGCGCGTCATCCACCCCAGGGCATCTAGCACTGCATCGCCGACGATGTCAGGGCAAGACTGCCACCGGCTTCCAGCGGGGTCGGCCAGAACCTGGCTGCAGCGACAATACTTCTCCGCGCGATGCCGGAACCATCAACCACCGAGGGGCGGCGAATCCAGGGAGAGCTCAAGAATCTCCTGGAGGATGCCGCGGTCCAACGGGCCGAAAGCTCTGCCTCCCAAAGGCAGGGGTACCCCTCGGAGCATCGCGCCGCGACTTCCCGATTCATGCGGGAAGCCTCGGTCCACACCGGGCGCACGCGCAACACAGCACCTGCGGCCCCGGGTCGCCTCAGCAACGAGCACCATCACCGCAACCGTCGAGCCCACCTAGACGAAAAGGTGCGCCGAGGCTACCACCCCAGGCGTGGGGGACACTACGACAGCGGGGAGGATCGGAGTCCCTCGCCCGAACCACCCGGTCCGCAGGCTTTCAGCCTGGCCATACGACGGGCGCCGTTCCTGACCTGGTTCCGAACCCCGACTACTATCACAAAGTACTCGTGGGAGACGAGGCCAGAACTGTGGCTCGCGGACTACCGGCTGGCCTGCTACCTGGGTGGAACGGACGGTGACAACCTCATCATCTGCAACCTCCCCCTGTTCCTCTCCGACACCGCTCGGGCCTGGCTGGAGCATTTGCCTCCGGGGCAGATCTCCAACTGGGATGACCTGGTCCAAGCCTTCGCCGGCAACTTCCAGGGCATGTACGTGCGCCCTGGGAACTCCTGGGATCTCCGAAGCTGCCGCCAGCAGCCGGGAGAGTCTCTTCGGGACTACATCCGGCGATTCTCGAAGCAGCGCACCGAGCTGCCCAATGTCACCGACTCGGATGTCATCGGCGCGTTCCTCGCCGGCACCACCTGCCGCGACCTGGTGAGCAAGCTGGGTCGCAAGACCCCCACCAGGGCGAGCGAGCTGATGGACATCGCCACCAAGTTCGCCTCTGGCCAGGAGGCGGTTGAGGCCATCTTCCAGAAGGACAAGCAGCCCCAGGGCCGCCAGCCGGAAGATGTCCCCGAGGCATCCACTCAGTGCGGCACCAAGAAGAAAGGCAAGAAGAAGTCGCAAGCGAAACGCGACGCCGCCGACGCGGACCTTGTCGCCGCCGCTGAGTACAAGAACCCTTGGAAACCTCCCGGAGGCGCCAATCTCTTCGACAAGATGCTCAAGGAGCCGTGCCCCTATCATCAGGGGCCCGTCAAGCACACCCTTGAGGAGTGCGCCATGCTTTGGTGCCACTTTCACAAGGCCGGGCCACCTGCGGAGGGTGGCAGGGCCCGCGACGATGATAAGAAGGAGGATCACAAGGCAGGAGAGTTCCTCGAGGTCCACGACTGCTTCATGATCTACGGTGGGCAAGTGGCGAACGCCTCGGCTCGGCATCGCAAGCAAGAGCGTCGGGAGGTCTGCTCGGTAAAGGTGGAGGTGCCAGTCTACCTAGACTGGTCCGACAAGCCCATCACCTTCGACCAGGGCGACCACCTCGATCGCGTGCCGAGCCCGGGGAAATACCCGCTCGTTGTCGACCCCGTCGTCGGCAACGTCAGGCTCACCAAGGTCCTCATGGACGGAGGCAGCAGCCTCAACATCATCTACGCCGAGACCCTCGGGCTCCTGCGGATCGATCTGTCCTCGGTCCGGGCAGGCGCGACGCCTTTCCACGGGATTATCCCCGGGAAACACGTCTAGCCTCTCGGACAACTCGATCTACCCGTCTGCTTCGGGACTCCCTCCAACTTCCGAAGGGAAACCCTCACGTTCAAGGTGGTCGGGTTTCGAGGAACCTACCACGCGGTGTTGGGGAGGCCATGCTACGCCAAGTTCATGGCCGTCCCCAAATACACCTACCTGTTGGGGGCCTTCGGCTTCCGAAGGTCCTCAAAAACATAATTTGACAATGTTTTCCAAGTATGCGAGCAGGTATCTTCGGAATCAGGTTGCGGGTATACAAAAGCATGGTCAAGACGAAGCTTGACTGAAATGGAAGACGATCGTGACGAAGGATGAAGCGATCACGAAGCTACGTGCAGAAAGGCTTCGGCATGACAACAGAAAAGGGGAACCGACTTAAAGATGAAAAGCCAAGTTAGACCTCGAAGAATTACTATAGAGTTATTGATAAAAGCAAAGGGCATTAATGTAATTTTACATGGGCTGCGTCCCGTGCCTATAAATAAATGAACAGTACTCCTGTACTGTTCACGCTGACTCGGCATTTACATCACGCTTGTACCCTTACTTTCCTCCAAGCCAAAGGTACATTTGTAATTTGTTATCGTTTATATAAGTAGAATAAATAGAAATAAATTAATAATAATGTTTAAAGTAATCATGTTATTTTCCGTATTTTATGCATAAATCTTTTCTTATCTTTTATTATGATTATGAAGGTATGACCTTCATAACCTTCGTCCGAAATCCATTATATCCAAGGGGAAATAATGTTTCGAAGGACGAAGGGCTTTGATATTTAACATTGTATGTTGCCTTGTTCTTAATTAATAGCATTTGAGAACAAGTCCCCAACACTACCTCAAGCTCAAGATGCCGAGCCCCAACGGGGTCATCACCGTCGGCCCCACGTATCGACACGCGTATGAATGCGACGTGGAGTGCGTGGAGTACGCCGAGGCCCTCGCCGAATCCGAGGACCTCATCGCCGACCTGGAGAGCCTCTCCAAGGAGGCGCCAGATGTGAAGCGCCATGCCGGCAACTTCGAGCCAGCGGAGACGGTCAAATCCGTCCCTCTCGATCCCAGCAACGACGCCTCCAAGCAGATTCGGATCGGCTCCGAGCTCGACCCCAAATAGGAAGCAGTGCTCGTCGACTTTCTCCGTGCAAACGCCGACGTTTTTGCATGGAGTCCCTCGGACATGCCCGACATACCGAGGGATGTCGCCGAGCACTCGCTGGATATCCGAGCTGGAGCCCGACCCGTGAAGCAGCCTCTGCGCCGATTCGACGAATAAAAGCGCAGAGCCATAGGCGAGGAGATCCACAAGCTAATGGCGGCAGGGTTCATCAAAGAGGTATTCCATCCCGAATGGCTTGCCAACCCTGTGCTTGTGAGAAAGAAAGGAGGGAAATGGCGGATGTGTGTAGACTACACTGGTCTAAACAAAGCATGTCCAAAAGTTCCCTACCCTCTGCCTCGCATCGATCAAATCGTGGATTCCACTGCTGGGTGCGAAACCCTGTCTTTCCTCGATGCCTACTCAGGGTATCTCCAAATCAGGATGAAAGAGTCCGACCAGCTCGCGACTTCTTTCATCACGCCTTTCGGCATGTACTGCTATGTTACCATGCCGTTTGGTTTGAGGAATGCGGGTGCAACATACCAAAGGTGCATGAACCACATGTTCGGCGAACACATTGGTCGAGCGGTCGAGGCTTACGTCGATGACATCGTAGTCAAGACGAGGAAAGCCTCCGACCTCCTTTCCGACCTTGAAGCGACATTCCGATGTCTCAAGGCGAAAAGCGTAAAACTCAATCCTGAGAAGTGCGTCTTTGGAGTCCCCCGAGGCATGCTCTTGGGGTTCATCGTCTCCGAGCGGGGCATCGAGGCCAACCCGGAGAAAATCGCGGCCATCAGCAACATGGGGCCCATCAAGGACTTGAAAGGCGTACAGAGGGTCACGGGATGCCTTGCAGCTCTGAGCCGTTTCATCTCGCGCCTCGGCGAAAGAGGCCTGCCTCTGTACCGCCTCTTAAGAAAGGCCGAGTGCTTCACTTGGACCCCTAAGGCCGAGGAAGCCCTCGGGAACCTGAAGGCGCTCCTCACGAACGCGCCCATCTTGGTGCCCCCCGCTGCCGGAGAAGCCCTCTTGATCTACGTCGCCGCTACCACTCAGGTGGTCAGCGCCGCGATCGTGGTTGAGAGACGGGAAGAGGGGCATGCATTGCCCGTTCAGAGGCCAGTCTACTTCATCAGTGAGGTACTATCCAAGACCAAGATCCGCTACCCACAAATTTAGAAGCTGTTGTACGCGGTGATCCTGACGCGACGGAAGTTGCAACACTACTTCGAGTCTCATCTGGTGACTGTGGTGTCATCCTTCCCCCTGGGGGAGATCATCCAGTGCCGAGAGGCCTCGAGTAGGATTGCAAAGTGGGCGGTGGAAATCATGGGGGAGACAATCTCATTCGCCCCTCGGAAGGCCATCAAGTCCCAAGTCTTGGCGGACTTTGTGGCTGAGTGGGTCGACACCCAGCTCCCAACAGCTCCGATCCAACCAGAACTCTGGACCATGTTTTTCGACGGGTCGCTGATGAAGACAGGGGCAGGCGCAGGCCTGCTTTTCATCTCGCCCCTCGGGAAGCACCTACGCTACGTGCTACGTCTCCACTTCCCGGCGTCCAACAATGTGGACGAGTACAAGGCTCTGGTCAACGGGTTGCACATCACCATCGAGCTAGGGGTCCGACGCCTCGACGCTCGCGGTGACTCGCAGCTCGTCATTGACCAAGTCATGAAGAACTCCCACTGCCGCGACCCGAAGATGGAAGCCTACTGCGATGAGGTTCGGCGCCTGGAGGACAAGTTCTACGGGCTCGAGCTCAACCACATCGCCCGACGATACACCGAGACTGTGGACGAGCTGGCTAAGATAGCCTCGGGGCGGACAACGGTTCCCCGGACGTCTTCTCCCGAGACCTGCATCAACCCTCCGTCAAGACCGACGACGCGCCCGAGTCCGAGGCACCCTCGGCCCAGTCTGAGGCACCCTCGGCTCAGCCCGAGGCACCCTCGGCCCAGCCCGAGGCGTCCTCGGCCCAGCCCGAGGCACCCTCGGCCCCCGAGGGTGAGGCACTGCGCGTCGAGGAGGAGCGGAGCGGGGTCACGCCTAATCGAAACTGGCAGACCCCGTACCTGCAATATCTCCACCGAGGAGAGCTACCCCTCGACCGGGCCGAATTTCGGCGGTTGGCACGGCACGCCAAGTCGTTCGTCTTGCTGGGGGACGGGAAGGAGCTCTACCACCGCAGCCCCTCAGGCATCCTCCAGCGATGCATATCCATCGCCGAAGGCCAGGAGCTCTTACAAGAAATACACTCGGGGGCTTGCGGTCATCACGCAGCGCCTCGAGCCCTTGTTGGAAACGCCTTTCGACAAGATTTCTACTGGCCAACCGCGGTGGCCGACGCCACTAGAATTGTCCGCACCTGCCAAGGGTGTCAATTCTACGCAAGACAGACCCACCTGCCCGCTCAGGCTCTGCAGACAATACCCATCACCTGGTCGTTTGCTGTGTGGGGTTTGGACCTCGTTGGCCCCTTGCAGAAGGCACCCGAGGGCTACACGCACCTGCTGGTCGCCATCGACAAATTCTCCAAGTGGATCGAGGTCTGACCCCTAAACAACATCAGGTCCGAGCATGCGGTGGCGTTCTTCACCAACATCATCCATCGCTTTGGGGTCTCGAACTCCATCATCACCGACAACGGCACCCAGTTCACCGGCAGAAAGTTCCTGGACTTCTGCGAGGATCACCACATCCGGGTGGACTGGGCCGTCGTGGCTCACCCCATGACGAATGGGCAAGTAGAGCGTGCCAACGGCATGATTCTGCAAGGACTCAAGCCACGGATCTACAACGACCTCAACAAGTTCGGCGAGCGATGGATGAAGGAGCTCCCCTCGGTGGTCTGGAGTCTAAGGACAACGCCGAGCCAAGCCACGGGCTTCACACCGTTCTTTCTAGTCTATGGGGCCGAGGCCATCTTGCCCACAGACTTAGAATACGGTTCCCCGAGGACGAGGGCCTACGACGACCAAAGCAATCGAGCTAACCGAGAAGACTCACTGGACCAGCTGGAAGAGGCTCGGGACATGGCCTTACTACACTCGGCGCTGTACCAGCAATCCCTGCGACGCTAGCACGCCCGAGGGGTTCGGTCTCGAGACCTCCAGGTGGGCGACTTGGTGCTTCGGCTGCGGCAAGACGCCCGAGGGCGGCACAAGCTCACGCCTCCCTGGGAAGGGCCGTTCGTCATCGCCAAAGTTCTGAAGCCCGGGACGTACAAGCTGGCAAACAGTCAAGGCGAGGTCTACAACAACGCTTGGAACATCCGACAGCTACGTCGCTTCTACCCTTAAGATGCTTTCAAGTCGTTCGTACACCTCATTCACACACAAAGTCTAACCATCAAGGAAGGGTCAGCCTTGCCTCGGCAAAGCCCGACCCTCCCTCGGGGGCTAGAAGGGGGGAACCCCCTCCGCGTCAAAATTTTCCTCGGAAAAGATCTTTTCTGCCAGAACGTCTTTCGTGCTTTTCGACTACTTCGAAAGTGGGATCCTGAAAACGATGGAGTACACGTAAGCAGCCAAGGCTGACCGAGCCGAGGGACTCCTACGCCTCCGGGATACGGATACCTCACTCATCACCTTCTGCGATAAGTAACTCACGCTCGGATAGGTGATTCCGCAGACCGAACAAGTCTTCACGCTCGAAAACTCTTCTGCCAAAACAATTTTTCGGGCCTTCTCGACTATATCGATAGCAGAATCCTACGGACGAGTAAGAGTACACGTAAGCGGCAAGGCCGACCGAGCCGAGGGACTCCTACGCCTCCGGGATACGGATACCTCACTCATCACCTTCCGTGAAAAGTAACTCTCGCTCGGACAAACAATTCTGTTACCGATAAATAAGTCCAGATACTCAAAACAAGAGGAAAAGAAATGCAGCTTTACAACACGACGACAGTATGTTTGGGCCTCGGCGGCCGCAGAAAACATACGCACACTACAAGATGAACCGATCCTGCAGGCTCGGACCTTGACGGAGGGGGAGCAGCAGCACCCTCGGCGTCAACTACACCTTTGGCAAAGTCCGACCGAGCCTCGGACGGCAACGCGGTCGGAGGATCTCCACTCCGGAGGACGACGTCGGCACCGCGCCCGGGCTATCGCCGCCAGGGTCTTCTCCAGGAATCCGGCCCGAGCAGACAGCTCGGCCGGCCACCCTGAAGCCTCAGCCAGCTGTCCTCCGAGGACATCAGCCCGGCTCGTGGCCTCGGCAACTCGACTCCGGCGTCGGTCCCGCCAGTGGACGGCCCGGCCAGGCTCCGGCCGATGAAGTCTTCTTTTCGAGCCAACTCCGCCTCTGTCCATGCTGACACCGCTGCCTCCGGCTTCGGCTCATCAAAGAGCGGCCGAGGGCTCCTTTAACTAAGCAAGAGAAGCCTCGGGCGGCAAGGCCGACCGAGCCGAGGGACTCCTACGCCTCCGAGATACGGATACCTCACTCGTCACCTTCGCACGAGGCAACTCACACTTGGTTAAGCGGTTCAGTTAGCCGACAGGCGAGTCCTAATGCTCGAAATGAGGAAGAAACATGGCTCCGTGCCAAAAATACATACATGTTCAGGCTTCGACAGCCACAATGAACAAACACCAGCACTCAAGGTGCCATTACAAACGGAACTCCAGTTCCGCCTCCGCGGGTACGAACAACCCCCCACATTGGAGGGCCCGCGGGGCGATAAGGCTCCGGGTGGCTCACCGCCGCCCGCTCCAGCAACAGCGACAACGACCTCCGCTCCAGGTGGCCAAACTGCAGCGGCGATGGCCTCAGGGCGGACGCCGCTGCGACAATGCCTTCGCCCGTGTCTCCGCTCGAGGGGCGAGGACAAGCTATCAAAGCCAAAGAGCCGGAGGCCCGGAGCGCGGATGGTGGCGGTGATCCCGTCGGCGACGAGGACTTCTTCAGCCGCCACCACCTCGACGCAGACGACGGAAGCCATCTGCCCGCCGGCAGATCCCCACTTGGATCCTCCCGGACGAGCGGAGCATCGACCTTCGCGCAGAGGCGCTGTACCGGGGCAAAGGCAGGACAGCCCCAGAACACGAACGCCGCCCTAGCAGCGCGCGACGTCTTGGGCGGTCCTCCGGTGCGCGCGGCGCGACAACCGCTCTTGCGGCGGGAGGGGGCACTGGGAGCCGAGCTAGAGCTAGCTGAGCCAGCGAGCCCAACGCGCTGAAGCTGACGACGCTCGCCGTCGACCAACCCCGCGTTGTCGAAGTCCGACCCTCCCGCTAGGCTGGTGAGCGCCCTCTCCCTTGAATGCTGAGGGAGAAGGTGACCCACGAACCTGCGCGGAAGGTAGAGCTGCCTCCGCCCTAGCCAGGATGATGAAGATCCTTGAAGCTGAGGGCGGGACCAAGATCGCAGCCCGGCTCGCTTCTCCCCACCATTGAGCTGGTGGTCACCGTCTTGGGTGACCACCGGCGAGGGGATGCGGTCGGGCTGCCTGATGAAAATCCTTGAAGCCGAACGATGGCTGAAAGGTACCAACTTCCGCGAAGTTGCGTTCCTCCAACGACAAGGCAGAAGGATTGCGAGTGTTCCCCATCCGGGGGCTCGGAAGGTGGAAAGACGCGATGCATAAGGGGATCGCGAAGACATGGTTGCCTTTCAAGGGGGTCACCCTCCTTTTAAAGGCAACTCTCCCCACTTGCGTCCTCAGCCATCGCGGGCTGAGTCTTCTCCAGCACGCTCCAAGGTCCTCCCCCTACGACACGGGGGCTGGGTCCCACGCGTCATGCAAGCTGGCTCAGGGCAGAAGAAGCCATACCGCCGCGTGCAACTGCCCAGCAGTTACGAGCATTCCTCCACTTTTGCCCAGACCAGCGGGTGAAAGGGCGGACCGCCATGCAGGCGGCATGCAACCGCACCAAGGGGGCGCACCCTTTCGACTTCGACGCGTCCAGCATGGAGGCCCAGGCCCACACGTCATGTAACCGGCGCGCCGGTTGCTACGTGCAAGAAACTGCACCGCCACTCGCGCCACTACCGTGCCTCCTCGACTGCGGAACCAGTACCGCGACTCGAGGCAACCCTACACATGACCCAATAGTGCCAACCAGGCACATCGGTCACGGGTCAGTCAGCCGTGGGAGAAGGCGCGACGGTCGATACGGCCAGAAATGGGCCGGCAGTAATGGCGGTGGCAGGCGGGCAGAAGCAGCGGTCAAGTCGTCAGCCAAGCTCACGTCCCCTCCTGGGACAGCGAGAGAACCCTCTCCCACGGCGTGAAGATGGCGCGCCCGTGTTCCGTTCCTCGAACGGCTAGCGCACGCGCAACGGCCGCCCCGTGAACCACTCATCCTGTCGCATTAACTCTGCGGCAGGACGGGCGGCACCTTTGGCGGGCGAAGCAGGCGACGCTTCACCTCCGCCATAATGACCGCGTCAAAAAAGGTGTGCCACGTCATTCGATTTCGTATCCTTTTCCTCTTCCTCTTTCTCTCTCTTACAACAGGGACCGGGAAAGGGGATACCTCGAAAGGGAACCTTCTCCGCGAAGGAAACGGGCCCCGAGCCCCCCTACTGATCAGAGGTTCGAAGGCTGGCCCCTCGGAGGGGTTCAACAGCCGCCTCAGAGCGCTCGGGCTCCGCGCCCACTACTGGTCAGAGGTTCGAAGGCCGGCCCCTCGGAAGGGTTCAACGGCCGCCTCAGGCCACTCGGGCTCCGCGCCCACTACTGATCAGGGGTTCGTAGGCTGGCCCTCAAAGGGTTCGACAGCCGCCTCAGACGCAGAGCGAGGGATGACCCTGGGTACGTTCGATACATAACCAAGGCTCGGGCTGCGCTCCCGAGGTACCCTAGGACATTTGCGTGACCAACGGGAACGATTTTGTAACGGAATCCCATCAGAGGGAGGCATCGAGCCCTCAGACCCCGTCAAAAGGGGACCGGGTCCGGCAAATCACCCGCAGGTACTTTTGGAGCGCGCCTCCGGGCCACTAGCCGACCCCTAACAAATGGGGCACGGGCGTCCACTCGAATTACCCGTTAGCAGCTCACTGGAGACACCATGTTCGGCGCCCTCCAAGGGCAACATGGCGCTTTTCCCCCCTCCTCCTTGCAGAAAGGCGACGCAGGGGCGTATGTAAAAAAGTCGAGTCTGTCCTTGACCGTCCTCTCACTCTGTGCGGAGGCTCGGGGGCTGCTCTCGCAAACCCTGCTTCGGCCAAACCGTTGACAGCGTCAACATACCAGTCCGAGAACTTGGGACCCGACCGTGCACCCGGGCTACGGCCAGCTCGCATGAGGGAACAACCAGACCGGCCGAAGCATCACGAAACGCGTTAAGACCTCAAAGGAGTCAAACCACTCCTCCGAGGCCTCGAGGGCTACACTCGGCGGGTGCGCTCGCGCGCACCCACCGGAACAAAACGCAACCGAGAAAGGCCAGTCCCCTTGCAAAAAAGTGCGACAAAAGCCTCCAAGCGAGTATTAACACTCCCTTCGAGGCTCGGGGGCTACTGTCGGGGACCATAATTAGGGGTACCCCCAAGACTCCTAATCTTAGCTGGTAACCCCCATCAGCACAAAGCTGCAAAGGCCTGATGGGTGCGATTAAGTCAAGGCTCGGTCTGCTCAAGGGACACGATCTCGCCTCGCCCGAGCCCAGCCTCGGGCAAGGGCAGCCGACCCCGGAGGATTTACGTCTCGCCCGAGGGCCCCCTCAAGCAACGGACACACCTTCGGCTCGCCCGAGGCCCAGCCTTCGCCAAGAAGCAACCTTAGCCAAATCGCCACGGCGACCGACCGTATCACAGGAGCATTTAATGCAAGGAAGGCCTGACACCTTTTCCTGACGCGCGCCCTTCAGTCGACAGAGCCGAAGTGACCGCAATCACTTCGCCGCTCCACTGACCGGCCTGACAAGAGGACAGCGCCGCCTGTGCCGCTCCGACTGCTGTGCCACTCGACAGAGTGAGGCTAACAGCAGCCAAGTCTGGCCTCGAGCGCCATAGAAAACTCTGCCTCGCCCGACCCCAGGGCTCGGACTCGGCCTCGGTCCCGGAAGACGACGAACTCCGCCTCGCCCGACCCTAGGGCTTGGACTCGGCCACGGCCCCGGAAGACGACGAGCTCCGCCTCGCCCGACCCCAGGGCTCGGACTCGGCCTCAGCCCCGGAAGACGACGAACTCCGCCTCGCCCGACCCTAGGGCTCGGACTCGGCCTCGACCCTAGAAGACGACGAACTCCGCCTCGCCTGACCCCAGGGCTCGGACTCAGCCCTGGCCTCAGCCGACGGTCTCTGCCTCGCCCGACCCAAGGGCTCGAACTCGGCCTCGACCTCGGAAGACAGACTCGACCTCGACCTCGGAGGAGCCTCCGCCTCGCCCTACCCAGGGCTCGGACCGACCACGTCACAGGAGGGGCCATCATTACCCTACCCCTAGCCAGCTCTGGCTATGGGGAACAAGACCGGCGTCCCATCTGGCTCGCCCCGGTAAAACAAGTAATGATGGCGCCCCGCGTGCTCCATGACGACGGCGGCTCTCAGCCCCCTTACAGAAGCAAGGAGACATCAGCAAGGACTCGACAGCCCCGACAGCTGTCCTTCCGCAAGGCTCCAGCGCTCCTCCGACGGCCACGACATCACACGAACAGGGTGCCAAAACCTCTCCGGCTGCCACGACGACATGTACTTAGGGCACTAGCTCTTCTCTGCTAGACACGTTAGCACACTGCTACATCTCCCATTGTACACCTGGACCCTCTCCTTACGCCTATAAAAGGAAGGTCCAGGGTCCTCTTACAGAGGGTTGGCCGCATGGGGAAGGACGGGACGGCGCGCGCATAGGCCTCTCGCTCCCTCCCGCGCGGACGCTTGTAACCCCCTACTGCAAGCGCACCCGACCTGGGCGCGGGACAAACACGAAGGCCGTGGGTTTCCCCTTTTACGCCTGTCTCCCTTCGGTTTTTCCCCCCTTCGCTCTCCGTCTCACGCTGACCCATCTGGGCTGGGGCACGCGGCGACAATTTACTCGTCGGTCCAGGGACCCCCCCGGGGTCGAAACGCCGACACTAATGCTTTCAAGTTGGGAAAGCTGATCCAACTCTTTTCACTAAGACTTGTGATGGTGATCTATTTGTATGCCAAATTTATGTCGATGACATAATATTTGGTTCTACTAACCAAAAGTCTTGCGAAGAGTTTAGCAGGGTGATGACACAGAAATTTGAGATGTCTATGATGGGCGAGTTGAACTACTTCCTTGGGTTCCAAGTGAAGCAACTCAAGGACGACACCTTCATCTCTCAAACGAAGTACACGCAAGACTTGCTCAAGCGGTTCGGGATGAAGGACGCCAAGCCCGCAAAGACTCCAATGGGAACCGACGGATATGTCGACCTCAACAAAGGAGGTAAGTCCGCTGATCAAAAGGCATACCGGTCTATGATAGGATCCCTGCTCTATTTATGTGCTAGTAGACCGGATATCATGCTTAGCGTATGCATGTGTGCTAGATTTCAATCCGACCCAAGGGAGTGTCTCCTGGTGGCTGTAAAGCGAATTCTTAGATATTTAGTTGCTACGCCTTGCTTCGGGATCTGGTATCCAAAGGGGTCTACCTTTGACTTAATTGGATATTCAGACTCCGATTATGCTGGATGCAAGGTTGATAGGAAGAGTACATCAGGGACGTGCCAATTCCTAGGACGGTCCCTGGTGTCTTGGAGGTCTAAGAAACAAACTTCCGTTGCTCTATCCACCGCTGAGGCCGAGTATGTTGCCGCAGGACAGTGTTGCGCGCAACTACTCTGGATGAGGCAAACCCTCCGGGACTTTGGCTACAATCTGAGCAAAGTCCCACTCCTATGTGATAATGAGAGTGCAATCCGCATGGCGGACAATCTTGTTGAACACAGCCGCACAAAGCACATAGACATCCGACATCACTTTTTGAGAGACCACCAGCAAAAGGGAGATATCGAAGTGTTTTATGTTAGCACCGAGAACCAGCTAGCTGATATCTTTACCAAGCCTTTAGATGAGAAGACCTTTTGCAGGCTGCGTAGTGAGCTAAATGTCTTGGATCGCATAACTTGGATTGATCTATAGCATACATGTGTTTTATGTCTTTGATCATGTTCCTTTATGCATATTATTACTTACTTATGGTGATCAAGTTGTGCAAGAGATCCTCGGACCTCACAAGTCCATGTGTGAATGATGCACATATTTAGGGGGAGAAATACTACAACTTGACCCTTTGAGACTAACCGTGTGCTTGAGTTTACTTAATTTAGTCTCAAAGGTGGATTGAAAGGGAAAGGTGGACTTGGACCATGAAAGACTTCCACTGCACTCCGATGTGAGGGTAACTAACTCCAAGTTCATCTCTATGCTCTTATTGCCTTTTTGCTCTTAATTGACAACTTGGTGAGGCAATGGGGTTTAAGGGCCAATAATGATCCCGTTTTGGTGCTTAATGCCAAAGGGGGAGAAATTAAGGCCAAAGCAAATGGATCAGCTACCACTTGAGAACTTTGGAAATAGTAGAAAATAGTAGAGTTAGAACTTTTGATTTGTCAAAATACTCTTAATGTGCAAAATTTGGTCTCTTGTGGGGAGAATATTTGATTATGGAAAAAAGGGGGAGTTTTTGGCTCTTGATCAATTTTCTCTTGGAATATCTCTCTTTATGCCTAAACAAGTGTGTTTAACTTAGAGATAGGAAAATGAGGTTGATTTCAAAAACAAACCAAGTGGTGGCAAAGAATGATCCAAATATGCCAAATTTGAATCAAAAACAATTTTTGTTCTCAAGTATATGGATGTTGCACTTTTATTGGTTGCTTTTTTGATGTGTTGGCATAAATCACCAAAAAGGGGGAGATTGAAAGGGAAATGTGGCCTTGGGCCATTTCTAGTATATTTTGGTGATTAAGTGCTCAACACATATTGAGTGAGTAATTATGTGCCAAATGATGAATGAAGTGCAAATCAACAAGAAGGTATGATTCTAGACTTAGTACATTGGTTTTTGTGTACTAATATATTTGTCTAAGTGCTAGAATCAGAGAAAAGAGAAAAAGGAAAAGACTTGGCTGGAGTAGCCAAGACTCAGCGCAGTCTGGCACACCGGACTGTCCGGTGGTGCACCGGACAGTGTCCGGTGCGCCAGGCTGGCTTCTGGCGAAATAGCCACTCTCGGAAATTCGTCGGCGGCGTACGGCTATAATTCACCGGACTGTCCGGTGGTGCACCGGACTGTCTGGTGAGCCAACGGCTGCGAGCGCAACGGTCGGCCGCCAAATCCGCGGGCGACGCGTGGCTCGCTCCAACGGTCGGTAGGAGGCACCGAAGTGTCCTGTGTGCACCGGACAGTGTCCGGTGCGCCAACGGCTACAACTCTGCAACGATCGGCTGTGCCATTTTAGGAAGGCGATCTGCACCGGACACTGAACAGTGCCTGTCCGGTGGTGCATCGGACTGTTCGGTGCACCACCCGACAGAAGGCAAGAATTGCCTTCCCAGATTGCCTCCAACGGCTCCTAGCTGCCTTGGGGCTATAAAAGAGGCCCCTAGGCGCATGGAGGAGACACCCAAGCATTCCTTGATCATTTCTAAGCACCAAGACTCCATTCTCGCGCATTCGATTCTTTGAGATAGTGACTTGAGCCCCATTTGAGTAGAGAACTCCTCGAGTTGTGTTGTGAGCTCAAGTTGTGGCTTTGTGTGCATGATTGTGTTCTTGTTTTGAGTCTTGTGTGTGTTGCTCTCCCCTCCCTTACTTCTGTGCTTCTTTGTGATCATCAATTGTAAGGGCGAGAGGCTCCAAGTTGTGGAGATTCCTCACAAACAGGAGAAAGTATTAGAAAAGAAAACACCGTGGTATTCAAGCTGATCATTGGATCACTTGAAAGGGGTTGAGTGCAACCCTCGTCCATTGGGACGCCACAACGTGGAGTAGGCAAGTGTTATACTTGGCCGAACCACGGGATAAATCACCGTGTCTTTTGTGTGGTTCTTCTCTGTGATCATTGAGTTTCACAAAAGCTCGGTCCTTAGCCACTTGGTTCTATTGCACTAACTCTCAACCAAGTTTTGTGGCTACAAGTATTTGATTTTTACAGGATCACCTATTCACCCCGCCTCTAGGTGCTCTCACTCCACCAACGGTCAATTTGGTGGTTGGGGCTATAAATACCCCCAACCACCTACACTTCAATGCATCCAAGTTTTCAGCCCTCAAACCTCATACAAGAGCTCTAGACTTCATTCCAAGACACAAACAAAGAGATCAAATCCTCTCCCAAGTCCAAAGATCATTCCAATCAAATAGTGACTAGCGAGAGGGACAATTGTGTTCATTTGAGTTCTTGCACTTGGATTGCTTTTCTTCTTCCTTCTTTCTTGTTTCCAACTCAATTGTAATCAAGGCAAGAGACACCAATTGTGTGGTGGTCCTTGTGGGGACTTAGTGTCCCGATTGATTGAGAAGAGTAGCTCACTCGGTCTAGGTGACCGTTTGAGAGAGGGAAAGGGTTGAAAGAGACCCGGTCTTTGTGACCACCTCAATGGGGAGTAGGTTTGCAAGAACCGAACCTCGGTAAAACAAATCACCGTGTCATCCGTTCTTATTCGCTTGTGATTTGTTTTCACCCTCTCTTTCGGACTCGAGTTTAATTCTAACGCTAACCCCGACTTGTAGTTGTGCCTAAACTTTGTAAATTTCAGATTTGCCTATTCACCCCCCTCTAGGCGACTTTCAATTGGTATCAGAACCGGTTACTTCATTAGAGCCTAACCGCTCGAAGTAATGTCGGGAGCATCCGCCATGAGGGAGATCGGGACCGGCAACAAGTCCGCAAGCTCTAGGAGAACGCACTCAAGGGAGTCCGCCCACAAGCACAAGGAGGAATCCTCTTCCTCCATCAATTCTCAACGAAAGGGTGACAAGAAGAAGATGAAGAAAGTGGTCTACTACGAGACCGACTCTTCGTCACCCTCCACCTCTAGCTCAGAATCGGCATCCGTCACTTCTAAGCGCCATGAGCGCAAGAAGTATAGTAAGATGCCCCTTCGCTATCCTCGTATTTCAAAACGCACTCCATTACTTCCCATCCCATTAGGCAAACCACCTATGTTTGATGGTGAAGATTATTCTATGTGGAGTGATAAAATGAGGCATCACCTAACCTCACTCCACAAAAGCATATGGGATATTGTTGAGTATGGAGCGCAGGTACCAAATAAGGAGGACACGAATTATGATTCAGAGGAGGTCGAACAAATCCAACACTTCAACTCCCAAGCCACTACTATACTCCTCGCCTCTTTAAGTCGAGAGGAGTATAATAAGGTGCAAGGGTTGAAGAGCGCAAAGGAGATTTGGGACGTGCTCAAGACCACGCACGAAGGAGACGAGGTGACCAAGATCACCAAGCGGGAGACGATCGAGGGGGAGCTCGGTCGCTTCATGCTTCACCAAGGGGAGGAGCCATAAGCAATGTACAACCGGCTCAAGACCTTGGTGAACCAAGTGTGCAACCTCGGGAGCACCAAATGGGATGACCATGAGATGGTCAAGGTTATTCTTAGATCACTCGTTTTTCTTAACCCTACACAAGTTCAATTAATTCGTGGTGATCCAAGGTATAAACTAATGTCTCCCGAGGAAGTGATAGGAAAATTTGTGAGCTTTGAATTGATGATCAAAGGCTCCAAGAAAATCATCGAGCAAGGCGCCGCCTCAACATCCGAGGTGCAACCCGTCGCATTCAAGGCGACGGAAGAAGAAAAGAAGGATTCTACACCAAGTAGGATTCCCATCGACGCCTCAAAGCTCGACAACGAGGAAATGACGCTCATCATCAAGAGCTTCCGCCAAATCCTCAAGCAAAGGAGGGGAAGGATTACAAACCCCGCTCCAAGAAGGTTTGCTACAAATGTGGTAAGCCCAGTCATTTTATCGCTAAATGTCCTTTGTCTAGTGATAGTGACAGGGGCAACGACAAGAAGGGAAAGAGAAGAGAAAAGAAGAGGTACTACAAGAAGAAGGGCGGCGATGCCCATGTTTGCCGGGAGTGGGACTCCGACAAGAGCTCCACCGACTCCTCATCCGACGAGGACGCCGCTAACATCACCGTCACCAAAGGCCTTCTCTTCCCCAACGTCGACCACAAGTGCCTCATGGCAAAAGACAGCAAGAAGAATAAGGTAACATCAAGATCCTCCACTAAGTATGCAACCTCTAGTGGTGAGGATAATTCTAGTGATGAGGAGGATAACTTGCTCACTCTTTTTGCCAATCTTAACATGCAACAAAAGGAGAAATTAAATGAATTGATTAGTGCTATTCATGAGAAGGATGAACTCTTGGATAGCCAAGAGGACTTCCTTATTAAAGAAAACAAAAAGCATGTTAAAACTAAAAATACTTATGCTCTAGAAGTAGAAAAATGTGAAAAATTAACTAGTGAGCTAAGCACTTGCCATGACACTATTTCTAGCCTTAGAAATGAAAATGTCAAATTAATTGCTAAGGTTGAGAAATCAAATGTTTGTGATGATTCAATTGTTAATCTTAGAAATGATAATGCTAGTTTAATGGCTAAGATTGACAAATTGAATGCATCTCTCTCTCTAGCCTTAAAACTGAGAATGAAAAATTAATTGCTAAGGCTAAAGATTTAAATGTTTGCAATGCTTCTATTTCCAATCTTAGAGATGAGAACGTTATTTTACATGCTAAGATTGTTGAATTAAATACCTGCAAACCCTCTACATCTACCGTTGAGCATGTCTCTATTTGCACTAGATGTAGAAATGTTAATGTTGATGCTATTCATGATCACTTAGCTTTAATTAAGAAACAAAATGATCACATAGCTCAACTTAGTGCTAAGATTAATGAGCATGAATTAGAAAATGAAAAATTTAAATTTGCTAGAAGCATGCTCTATAGTGGGAGACGCCCTGGCATTAAGGATGGAATCGACTTCCTGAAAGGGAAATGTGCCCTTGGGCCATTTCTAAGTATTTTGGTGATTGAGTGCCAACACAAGTGCTTAAATGTGAATCTATGCCCATGAATGGACAAAGTGCAAATCAAGAGCAAAGGTATGTTTCTAAGCCTTAGTACATTGGTTTTGTGTACTAATATACTTGTCTAAGTGTTAGAAACAGAAAGAAGAAGAAAAGAGAAGAGTTGGCTGTGTACAGCCAAAAGGCTGTTTCGGTCTGGGGCACCGGACTGTCCGGTGGTGCACCGGACAGTGTCCGGTGCGCCAGGCTGACTCTGGTGAACTCGGCGCTCTCGGGAATTCGCCGACGGCGTACGGCTAAAATTCACCGGACTGTCCGGTGAGCCAACGGTCGGTCGGGCCAACGGTCGGCCGCGGATTCTGCGCGCGACACGTGGCCGAGCCAACGGTCGGAAGGGGGCACCGGACTGTCCGGTGTGCACCGGACATGTCCGGTGCACCAACGGCTCCCAGATCTGCAACGGTCGGCTTCGCTATTTAAGGAAGGAAATCGGGCATCGGACACTGTCCGGTGTGCACCGGACTGTCCGGTGCGCCCGATGACAGAAGGCAAGGATGGCCTTCCAGATTTACTCTCAACGGCTCCTAGCTGCCTTGGGGCTATAAAAGGGACCCCTAGGCGCATGGAGGAGAACACCAAGCATTCCTACAACATTCCTAAGCACCAAGACATCGATCTCGCGCATTCGTTTCATTGTGATAGCATATAGAGCTCTTGTGGAGTTGTGAACTCTTTGAGTTGTGTTGCGAGCTCTTGTTGCGACTTGTGTGCGTGTTGTTGCTCTGATCTTTTGAAGTCTTGTGTGCGTTGCTCATTCCCCCCTTGCTCTGTGTTTCTTTGTGAACTTCAATTGTAAGGGCGAGAGGCTCCAAGTTGTGGAGATTCCTCGCAAACGGGATTGAGAAAAAGCAAGCAAAACACCGTGGTATTCAAGTGGGTCTTTTGATCGCTTGAGAGGGGTTGATTGCAACCCTCGTCCATTGGGACGCCACAACGTGGAGTAGGCAAGCGTTGGTCTTGGCCGAACCACGGGATAAACCACTGTGTTATCTCTGTGATTGATCTCTTGTGGTATTGTGGTTTGTTGAGACTCCTTTCTAGCCACTTGGCATTTATTGTGCTAACACTTAACAAGTTTTTGTGGCTATAAGTTTAAGTTTTACAGGATCACCTATTCACCCCCCCTCTAGGTGCTCTCAATTGGTATCGGAGTCGTTCTCTTCAAGAAAGGGACTAACCACCCGAAGAGATGGATCCTAAGGGCAAGGGGATAGTGATCAACGATAAGGAGAAGGAGTCCTTCGTCAACGAGCCCAAAGATGACAAGCCTACCGACTCCGGCTCGGGCCATAGACGGAAGGAAGGGAAGAAGAAGAAGACGAGGCGCATCAAGGAGATCGTCTACTACGACGACAGTGATGAGTCTACTTCTTCCCACAAGGACGACGACAACGACTACAGGAAGACGGTTAATTCGAACTTTTCCTTTGATTATTCTCGTATTCCACATAGTTCGAATACGCATCTGCTTTCCATTCCTCTTGGCAAACCTCCACACTTCGATGGGGAGGACTACGGATTTTGGAGTCACAAAATGCGTAGTCACCTGTTTTCTCTCCATCCAAGCATTTGGGAGATTGTGGAAAGTGGAATGAAATTTGATAGCTCGGATAGCCCTTTGTTTATTAATGAACAAATTCATAAAAATGCACAAGCTACCACTGTCCTTTTAGCATCTTTGTGCAGGGAAGAATACAATAAGGTGAGCGGCTTGGACAATGCCAAGCAAATATGGGACACCCTCAAGATCTCTCACGAGGGGAACGACATCACCATGCTCACCAAAATGGAGTTGGTGGAGGGTGAGCTTGGACGATTCGCAATGATAAGGGGAGAGGAGCCAACCCAAACTTACAACCGGCTCAAGACCCTTATCAACAAAATAAGGAGCTACGGAAGCACGCGATGGACGGACCATGACGTCGTCCGCCTAATGCTAAGGTCCTTTACCGTTCTTGATCCTCATCTCGTGAACAATATTCGTGAGAATCCCAGGTACACGAAGATGTCGCCCGAGGAGGTACTCGGAAAATTCGTAAGCGGGCGGATGATGATCAAGGAGGCAAGATACGTGGACGACGCCTTGAATGGACCGATCAACGAGCCTCAACCCCTTGCTCTCAAGGCAACAAGAAGCAAGGAGGCGCTACCTAGCAAGGTGGCACAAATTGAGGTGGCCGGACTTAATGATGAAGAGATGGCTCTCATCATCAAACGCTTCAAGATGGTGCTAAAGGGTCACAAGGGGCAGCCAAGCAAGACCAAGACAAAGGGGAAGCGCTCATGCTTCAAGTGCGGTAAGATTGGTCATTTTATCGCTAACTGCCCCGATAACGATAGTGACCAGGAACAGGGGAACAAGAGGGAAAAGAAGAAGAATTACAAGAAGGCCAAGGGCGAGGCACATATCGGAAAGGAGTGGGATTCGGATTGCTCCTCCGACTCCGACAATGAAGGACTCGCCGCCACCGCCTTCAACAAGTCATCTCTCTTCCCCAACGAGCGTCACACTTGCCTCATGGCAAGGGAGAAGAAAGTAAGTACTCGAAACTCTACTTATGCTTCTTCTAGTGAGGATGAGTCTAGTGATGATGATGACATAGACTATTCATACTTATTTAAGGGCCTAGATAGAACCAAAGTAGATAAAATAAATGAGTTGATTGATGCCTTGAATGATAAGAATAGGCTTTTAGAAAAGCAAGAGGATTTGTTGTATGAAGAACATGACAAATTTGTAGAAGCACAAAAATCACTTGCATTAGAGATTAAGAGAAATGAAATGCTTTCTTGTGAGTTGTCTACATGTCATGATTCAATTGCTAGTTTAAAGAGCATAAATGATGATTTAAATGCTAAACTAGAAAAATCTAGTAAATTAACATCTTGTGTAGAACATGTTGTGATTTGCACTAGGTGTAAAGATTTTGACATTGATGCTTGTAGTGAACACCTAGTTTCAATTTCCAAACTTAATGATGAATTGGCTAGTCTTAATGCCCAACTTAAGACTAGCAAAAGTGAATTTGATAAGTTAAAATTTGCAAGGGATGCCTATACAATTGGAAGACATCCCTCAATTAAGGATGGACTTGGCTTCAAGAGGGAAGCCAAGAACTTAACAAGCCATAAGGCTCCCATTCCCGCTAAGGAGAAAGGAAAGGCCCCTATGGCTACTAGTGCTAAAAGAAACCATGCCTTTTTGTATCATGATAGGAGACAAACTAGAAATGCTTATAGGAGTTATCATACTTACGATGATTTTTCTCATGCTATGTTTGCTTCTAGTTCTTCATATGTGCATGATAGAAATGTTGGTAGAAGGAATGTTGTTCATAATATGCCTAGGAGAAATGTTGTTAATATTCCTAGGAAAGTTAATGAGCCTTCTACAATATATCATGCTTTGAATGCTTCCTTTGCAATTTGTAGAAAGGATAGAAAGGTAATTGCTAGGAAGTTAGGGGCAAAATGCAAGGGTGATAAAACTTGCATTTGGGTCCCTAAGGAAATTGTGACTAACCTTGTAGGACCCAATAAGAGTTGGGTACCTAAGTCCCAAGCCTAAATTTGCCTTGCAGGTTTATGCATCCGGGGGTTCAAGCTGGATTATTGATAGCGGATGCACAAACCATATGACGGGGGAGAAGAAGATGTTCACCTCCTACGTCAAGAATAAGGATTCCCAAGATTCAATTATATTCGGTGATGGGAATCAAGGCAAGGTAAAAGGGTTAGGTAAAATTGCAATTTCTAATGAGCACTCTATCTCTAATGTGTTTTTAGTAGAGTCTCTTGGATATAATTTGCTATCTGTTAGTCAACTATGCAATATGGGATATAATTGTCTTTTTACAAATGTAGATGTGTCTGTCATTAGAAGAAGTGATGGTTCACTAGCATTTAAGGGTGTATTAGACGACAAACTTTATTTAGTTAATTTTGCAAAAGGGGAGGCCGGTCTAGATGCATGCTTAATTGCTAAGACTAGCATGGGCTGGCTGTGGCATCGCCGCTTAGCACATGTGGGGATGAAGAACCTTCACAAGCTTCTAAAGGGAGAACACGTGATAGGTTTGACTAACGTACAATTCGAAAAAGATAGACCTTGTGCAGCTTGTCAAGCAGGTAAACAAGTGGGAGGAGCGCATCACAGCAAGAATGTGATGACCACTTCAAGACCCTTGGAGCTGCTGCATATGGACCTCTTCGGACCCGTCGCCTATCTGAGCATAGGAGGAAGTAAGTATGGGTTAGTTATTGTTGATGACTTTTCCCGCTTCACTTGGGTGTTCTTTTTGCAGGATAAGTCTGAAACCCAAGGGACCCTCAAGCGCTTCCTCAGGAGAGCTCAAAATGAGTTTGAGCTCAAAGTAAAGAAGATAAGGAGCGACAACGGGTCCGAGTTTAAGAACCTTCAAGTGGAGGAGTTCCTTGAGGAGGAAGGAATCAAGCACGAGTTCTCCGCTCCCTACACACCACAGCAAAATGGTGTGGTAGAGAGGAAGAACAGGACACTCATTGATATGGCGAGGACTATGCTTGGAGAGTACAAGACCCCCGAGCGTTTTTGGTTGGAAGCCGTGAACACGGCTTGCCACGCCATCAACAGGGTCTACCTTCATCGCCTCCTCAAGAAGACTTCGTATGAGCTCCTAACCGATAACAAACCTAATGTATCTTACTTTCGTGTATTTGGGAGCAAGTGCTACATTCTAGTGAAGAAGGATAGAAATTCTAAGTTTGCTCCCAAAGCAGTAGAAGGTTTTTTGTTAGGTTATGACTCAAATACAAAGGCGTATAGAGTCTTCAACAAATCATCGGGTTTGGTTGAAGTCTCTAGCGACGTTGTATTTGATGAGACTAATGGCTCTCCAAGAGAGCAAGTTGTTGATCTTGATGATGTAGATGAAGAAGACGTTCCAACGGCCGCTTTGCGCACCATGGCGATTGGTGATGTGCGACCACAGGAACAATTGGAGCAAGATCAACCTTCTTCCTCAACCATGGCGCATCCCCCAACTCAAGACGATGAACAGGTTCATCAAAAGGAGGCGTGTGATCAAGGGGGAGCACAAGATGATCACGTGATGGAGGAAGAAGTGCAACCGGCACCTCCAACCCAAGTTCGAGCGATGATTCAAAGGGATCATCCCGTCGACCAAATTTTGGGTGACATTAGCAAGGGAGTAACTACTCGATCTCGATTAGTTAATTTTTGTGAGCATTACTCCTTTGTCTCTTCTATTGAGCCTTTCAGGGTAGAGGAGGCCTTGCTAGATCCGGACTGGGTGTTGGCCATGCAAGAGGAACTCAACAACTTCAAGCGCAATGAAGTTTGGACACTGGTGCCTCGTCCCAAGCAAAATGTTGTGGGAACCAAGTGGGTGTTCCGCAACAAACAGGACGAGCATGGGGTGGTGACAAGGAACAAGGCTCGACTTGTGGCAAAAGGTTATGCCCAAGTCGCAGGTTTGGATTTTGAGGAGACTTTTGCTCCTGTGGCTAGGCTAGAATCAATTCGTATTTTGCTAGCATATGCCGCTCACCATTCTTTCAGGTTGTACCAAATGGATGTGAAGAGCGCTTTCCTCAACGGGCCGATCAAGGAGGAGGTGTATGTGGAGCAACCCCCTGGCTTCGAGGATGAACGGTACCCCGACCACGTGTGTAAGCTCTCTAAGGCGCTCTATGGACTTAAGCAAGCCCCAAGAGCATGGTATGAATGCCTTAGAGACTTTCTAATTGTTAATGCTTTCAAGGTTGGGAAAGCCGATCCAACTCTTTTTACCAAGACATGTGATGGTGATTTGTTTGTATGCCAAATTTATGTCGATGACATAATATTTGGTTCTACTAATCAAAAGTCTTGTGAAGAGTTTAGCAGGGTGATGACGCAGAAATTCGAGATGTCGATGATGGGCGAGTTGAGCTACTTCCTTGGATTCCAAGTGAAGCAACTCAAGGACGACACCTTCATCTCCCAAACGAAGTACACGCAAGATCTGCTAAAGCGGGTTGGGATGAAGGACGCCAAGCCCGCAAAGACTCCGATGGGAACTGACGGCCACACCGACCTCAACAAAGGAGGTAAGTCCGTTGATCAAAAAGCATACCGGTCAATGATAGGGTCTTTACTTTATTTATGTGCTAGTAGACCGGACATTATGCTTAGCGTATGCATGTGTGCTAGATTTCAATCCGATCCTAAGGAGTGTCACTTAGTGGTGGTGAAGCGAATTCTTAGATATTTAGTCGCTACGCCTTGCTTCGGGCTCTGGTATCCAAAGGGGTCTACCTTTGACTTGGTTGGATACTCAGATTCCGACTATGCTAGATGTAAGGTCAATAGGAAGAGTACATCAGGGATGTGCCAATTCTTAGGAAGGTCCCTGGTGTCGTGGAACTCTAAGAAACAAACCTCTGTTGCCCTATCCACCGCTGAGGCCGAGTATGTTGCCGCAGGACAGTGTTGCGCGCAACTACTTTGGATGAGGAAAACCCTCCGGGACTTTGGCTACAATCTGAGCAAAGTCCCACTCCTATGTGATAATGAGAGTGCTATCCGCATGGCGGAAAATCCTGTTGAGCACAGCCGCACAAAGCACATTGACATCCGGCATCACTTTCTGAGAGACCACCAGCAAAAGGGAGATATCGAAGTGTTTCATGTTAGCACCGAGAACCAGCTAGCCGATATCTTTACCAAGCCTCTAGATGAGAAGACCTTTTGCAGGCTGCGTAGTGAGCTAAATGTCTTAGATTCGCGGAACTTGGATTGAATTGTAGCATACATGTGTTTATGCCTTTGATCATGTTCATTCTGCACTTTGTTGCTTATTGTGGTGCTCAAGTTGTACAAACATTCCCCGGACCTCACAAAGTCCTTGTGTAAGTGATGCACAGTTTTAGGGGGAGATGTGTTACAACTTGACCCTTTGAGACTAACCATATTCTTGAGTTTGGTTGTTTTAGCCTCAAAGGAAGGATTGAAAGGGAAAGGTGGACTTGGACCATGAAAGACTTCCACTGCACTCCGATGAGAGGGTAACTTATTCCAAGTTCATCTTTAAACTCTTATTGCCTATTTGCTCTTAATTGAAGATTTTGGTGAGGCAATGAGGTTAAAGGGCCAAGATTGATCCCGTTTTGGTGCTTGATGCCAAAGGGGGAGAAAATAAAGGCCAAAGCAATAAATGGATCAGCTACCACTTGAGAAGCTTTGAAAATAGTAGAATAGAGCTTTTGTTTTGTCAAAACTCTTTTATTGTCTCTTTTGTCAAAAGTTGGCTTCTTGTGGGGAGAAGTGTTGATTATGGGAAAAAGGGGGAGTTTTTGAAATCTTTGATCAATCTCTTTTGGAATGAATCTCTTTATGCTTCTACATGGGTGTTTGACTTAGAGATAGAGATTTGAGTTTGATTTGCAAAAACAAACCAAGTGGTGGCAAAGGATGATCCATATAAGCCAAAATTGAATCAAAATAAATTTGAGTTTTATTTGAAGTGATTTTGCACTTGTTCTAGTTGCTTTATGTTGTGTTGGCATAAATCACCAAAAAGGGGGAGATTGAAAGGGAAATGTGCCCTTGGGCCATTTCTAAGTATTTTGGTGATTGAGTGCCAACACAAGTGCTTAAATGTGAATCTATGCCCATGAATGGACAAAGTGCAAATCAAGAGCAAAGGTATGTTTCTAAGCCTTAGTACATTGGTTTTGTGTACTAATATACTTGTCTAAGTGTTAGAAACAGAAAGAAGAAGAAAAGAGAAGAGTTGGCTGTGTACAGCCAAAAGGCTGTTTCGGTCTGGGGCACCGGACTGTCCGGTGGTGCACCGGACAGTGCCCGGTGCGCCAGGCTGACTCTGGTGAACTCGGCGCTCTCGGGAATTCGCCGACGGCGTACGGCTAAAATTCACCGGACTGTCCGGTGTGCACCGGACTGTCCGGTGAGCCAACGGTCGGCCGCGGATTCTGCGCGCGACACGTGGCCGAGCCAACGGTCGGAAGGGGGCACCGGACTGTCCGGTGTGCACCGGACATGTCCGGTGCGCCAACGGCTCCCAGATCTGCAACGGTCGGCTTCGCTATTTAAGGAAGGAAATCGGGCACCGGACACTGTCCGGTGTGCACCGGACTGTCCGGTGCGCCCGATGACAGAAGGCAAGGATGGCCTTCCAGATTTACTCTCAACGGCTCCTAGCTGCCTTGGGGCTATAAAAGGGACCCCTAGGCGCATGGAGGAGAACACCAAGCATTCCTACAACATTCCTAAGCACCAAGACATCGATCTCGCGCATTCGTTTCATTGTGATAGCATATAGAGCTCTTGTGGAGTTGTGAACTCTTTGAGTTGTGTTGCGAGCTCTTGTTGCGACTTGTGTGCGTGTTGTTGCTCTGATCTTTTGAAGTCTTGTGTGCGTTGCTCATTCCCCCCTTGCTCTGTGTTTCTTTGTGAACTTCAATTGTAAGGGCGAGAGGCTCCAAGTTGTGGAGATTCCTCGCAAACGGGATTGAGAAAAAGCAAGCAAAACACCGTGGTATTCAAGTGGGTCTTTTGACCGCTTGAGAGGGGTTGATTGCAACCCTCGTCCGTTGGGACGCCACAACGTGGAGTAGGCAAGCGTTGGTCTTGGCCGAACCACGGGATAAACCACTGTGTTATCTCTGTGATTGATCTCTTGTGGTATTGTGGTTTGTTGAGACTCCTTTCTAGCCACTTGGCATTTATTGTGCTAACACTTAACAAGTTTTTGTGGCTATAAGTTTAAGTTTTACAGGATCACCTATTCACCCCCCCCCTCTAGGTGCTCTCACTTCCAACAGGGAGACAATGTCAAGCTTAATGCCCCTCCTAAAAGAATATCTAACTTTGTTAAGGGCAAGGCTCCCATGGTTCAGGATAACGAGGGTTACATTTTATACCCTGCCGGTTATCCCGAACACAAAATTAGGAGAATTCACTCTAGGAAGTCTCACTCTGGCTCTCATCATGCTTTCATGTATAAGAGTGAGGCATCTAGTTCTAGGCAATCAACACATGCTAAATTGCCTAGGAAGAAAACTCCTATTGCATCAAATGAACCTAATATTTCATATAAGACTTTTGATGCATCTTATGTTTTAACTAACAAATCAGGCAAAGTAGTTGCCAAATATGTGGGGGGCAAACACAAGGGATCAAAGACTTGTGTTTGGGTACCCAAGGTGCTTGTTTCTAATGTGAAAGGACCCAAGACCGTTTGGGTACCTAAGAACAAGGCCTAAATTTGTTTTGTAGGTTTATGCATCCGGGGGCTCAAGTTGGATCATCGATAGCGGGTGCACAAACCACATGACAGGGGAGAAAAGGATGTTCTCCTCCTATGAGAAAAACCAAGATCCCCAACGAGCTATCACATTCGGGGATGAAAATCAAGGTTTGGTCAAAGGACTTGGTAAAATTGCAATATCATCTGACCATTCTATTTCCAATGTTTTTCTTGTAGATTCTTTAGATTACAACTTGCTTTCTGTTTCTCAATTATGTAAAATGGGATACAACTGTCTTTTTACGGATATAGGTGTTACTGTCTTTAGAAGAAGTGATGATTCAGTGGCATTTAAGGGAGTGTTAGAGGGTCAACTATACTTAGTTGATTTTAATAGAGCTGAACTCGACACTTGCTTAATTGCTAAGACTAACATGGGTTGGCTCTGGCATCGCCGACTAGCCCACGTTGGGATGAAGAATCTTCATAAGCTTCTAAAGGGAGAGCACATTTTGGGACTAACAAATGTTAATTTTGAGAAAGACATGATTTGTAGCGCATGTCAAGCATGGAAGCAAGTTGGTGTTCATCATCCACACAAGAACATCATGACGACTAACAAACCACTAGAGCTACTCCACATGGATTTATTCGACCCGATAGCTTACATAAGCATCGGCGGGAGTAAGTACTGTCTAGTTATTGTGTATGATTGTTCTCGCTTCACTTGGGTGTTCTTTTTGCAGGAAAAATCTCAAACCCAAGATACCTTAAAGGGATTCTTGAGACGGGCTCAAAATGAGTTCGACTTAAGGATCAAGAAAATAAGAAGCGACAACGGAACGGAGTTCAAGAACTCACAAATAGAAGGCTTTCTTGAGGATGAGGGCATCAAGCATGAGTTCTCTTCTCCCTACACACCTCAACAAAATGGTGTAGTGGAGAGGAAAAATAGAACTTTATTGGACATGGCAAGGACCATGCTTAATGAATACAAGACTTCGGATCGGTTTTGGGCTGAGGCGGTCAACACCGCTTGCTACGCCATCAACCAGTTATATCTTCACCGAATCCTCAAGAAGACATCTTATGAACTCCTAACCGGTAAAAAGCCTAATGTTTCATATTTTAGAGTCTTTGGTAGCAAATGCTTTATTCTTGTTAAAAGAGGTAGAAAATCTAAATTTGCTCCTAAGGCTGTAGAAGGCTTTTTACTTGGTTATGATTCAAACATAAGGGCATATAGAGTCTTTAACAAGTCCTCTGGAATAGTTGAAGTTTCTTGTGACATTGTGTTTGATGAGACTAACGGCTCTCAAGTAGAGCAAGTTGATCTTGATGAGCTAGATGATGAAGAGGCTCTGTGCGTCGCACTAAGAAACATGTCCATTGGGGATGTGTGTCCTAAGGAATCCAAAGAGCCTCCACATGCACAAGATCAACCATCTTCCTCAATGCAAGCATCTCCACCAACTCAAGATGAGGATCAAGCTCAAGATGATGATGATGAAGATCAAGAGGAGCCACCTCACGAGGAGGACAATGATCAAGGGGGAGATGCTAATGATCAAGACAAGGAAGATGATGACGGTCCAAGGCCGCCACACCCAAGCATCCACCAAGCAATCCAACGAGATGACCCCGTGAACACCATCCTCGGCGATATTCATAAGGGGGTAACCACTCGATCTCGTGTTGCTCATTTTTGTGAACATTACTCTTTTGTTTCCTCTATTGAGCCACACAAGGTAGAGGAAGCACTTCAAGATTCAGATTGGGTGCTGGCGATGCAAGAGGAGCTCAACAACTTCATGAGGAATAAGGTATGACATTTAGTTCCACGTCCTAACCAAAATTTTGTAGGAACCAAGTGGGTCTTCCGCAACAAGCAAGATGAGCATGGTGTGGTGACAAGGAACAAAGCGCGACTTGTGGCCAAGGGATATTCACAAATTGAAGGTTTGGATTTTGGTGAAACCTATGCACCCGTAGCTAGGCTTGAGTTAATTCGCATTTTAATTGCCTATGCTACTTACCATGGCTTCAAGCATTATCAAATGGACGTGAAGAGTGCCTTCCTAAATGGACCAATCAAGGAGGAAGTCTATGTTGAGCAACCCCCCCCCCCCAGCTTTGAAGATAGTGAGTATCCTAACCATGTCTATAAACTCTCTAAGGCGCTTTATGGGCTCAAGCAAGCCCCAAGAGCATGGTATGAATGCCTAAGAGATTTTCTTATTTTTAATGACTTCAAAGTTGGAAAAGCCGATCCTACTCTATTCACTAAAACTATTGCAAATGATTTGCCAAATTTACGTTGATGATATTATATTTGGGTCTACTAACAAATCTACTTGTGAAGAGTTTAGTAGGATTATGATTTAAAAATTCGAGATGTCAATGATGGGGGAGTTGAAGTATTTTCTAGGCTTTCAAGTGAAGCAACTCCAAGAGGGCACCTTCATCAGCCAAACAAAGTACATTCAAGACATACTCACCAAGTTTGGAATGAAGGATGCCAAGCCCATCAAGACACCCATGGGAACAAATGGGCATCTCGACCTTGACACGGGAGGTAAATCCGTAGATCAAAAGGTATACCGGTCGATGATAGGATCTTTACTCTATTTATGTGCTTCACGACTCGATATTATGCTTTCCGTATACATGTGTGCAAGATTCCAAGCCGATCCTAAGGAAGTTCACCTTAGGACAGTAAAACGAATCTTGAGATATTTAGTTTATACTTCTAAGTTTGGCCTTTGGTACCCTAGGGGATCCACTTTTGATTTAATTGGTTATTCAGATGCTGATTGGGCAGGGTGTAAGATTGATAGAAAGAGCACATCACGGACTTGCTAGTTCTTGGGAAGATCTCTGGTGTCTTGGGCTTCTAAGAAACAAAATTCTGTAGCTCTTTCTACCGCCGAAGCCGAGTACATTGCCGCAGGCCATTGTTGCGCGCAATTGCTTTGGATGAGGCAAACCCTTAGGGACTATGGTTACAAATTGACCAAAGTTCCTCTTCTATGTGATAATGAGAGTGCAATCCGTATGGCGGATAATCTCGTTGAGCATAGCCGCACTAAACACATAGCCATTCGGTATCACTTTTTAAGGGATCACCAACAACGAGGGATATCGAGATTGCATATATTAACACCAAAGAACAATTAGCCGATATCTTTACCAAGCCACTAGATGAGAAAACATTTACCAAACTTAGGTATGAGCTAAACATTCTTGATTCTAGGAATTTTGATTGATATTTTGCACACATAGCTTATTTATATACCTTTGATCATCTCCTTCATTTGCTATGACTAATGTGTTCTTCAAGTGCATTTCATACTAAGTCATAGATTGAAAGGGAAATGGAGTCTTCGGCGAAGACAAGGCTTCCACTCCACTCCATCAAATTATTCATCCGTCGCCGACACTCCGTATCGCTCTCCAATTTGGTATAATCTTCACTCCTATATTCTTTACCAAAGGGGGAGAAAGTTTGAAAAAGGGCTTATATTTCACTCACAAGTATCCGTTTTTGGCGATTCATGCCAAAGGGGGAGAAAGTATTAGCCCAAAGCAAAAGGACCGCACCACCACCAATTTCAAAAATTTGTAGTCTTTCAATTTGTACTAAAGAAGTGTTTTTAAATATTTTCAAATTGGTATCTTATTTTTGATATAATTTTAATTGATATACCCTCTTCAAAATTAATATCTAAAACCCTCTTGAACACTAAGAGGAGGATTTCATTAAGGGGGAGTTTTGTTTAGTCAAAGGAAAAGCATTTGAAACAGGGGGAGAAAATTTCAAATCTTGAAAATGCTTCTCAAAACCTTATTCATATACCTTTGACTATTTGCAAAAGATTTTGAAAAAGAATTTCCAAAACTTTGCAAAACAAAACAAGTGGTGCAAGCGTGGTCCAAAATTTTAAATAAGAAGAAAGCCATCCATATCTAGTAGAAATAATTATTGGTTTTATTCTAAGCAACCTTTGCACTTACCTTATGCAAACTAGCTCAATTCTGCACTTTTATATGTGCTTTGGTTTGTGTTGTCATCAATCACCAAAAAGGGGGAGATTGAAAGGGAAATAGGCTTACACCTTTTCCTATATGAATTTTGGTGGTTGAATTGCCCAACACAAATAATTGGACTAACTAGTTTGCTCTAGATTATAAGTTTTACAGGTGCCAAAGGTTCACAACAAACCAATAAAACGACCAAGAAAGTGTCACACCCGGGTTTTAGGGGTCCAAAGCCCGGGCGCGAACATAATCACCAGGTGTGCTGGGACCAAGTCTCACACATATGATGAATCATGGCACAGGATCGAATGTCACATCTTTACTACATAACAGGAGTGCTATACAAAATAAATAATTACATTATAAGGAGATAACGGTCCAGCAACCCAAAGTTGACTGGGAGACGACGACCTAGACCTCTCACGAACTCGTCACAGCATCCTCCAAGCGCCTCATCCTGCGGTACCTGTTTTTGACATGTGGGGGTGTGAGACAGCAAGAGTGAGCTCACATACGTTCATCGCTCAACAAGTTGTGGGGAATAATGTGCATGAACTCGCCAAAGGTGGGAGCTCACGTGAAGTGTAAGGCTTATCAAAGAGGATGGTTAGAGCTGAGCATTGCTTTTAAAGTTGGTCAAATTTTTATTAGCAATTACTAAGTATAAGTAAATACCAACCCAATTAAGTAGTAGAACAAAAGTAACAACATCACCTGCGATGCAATGCATATGACGAATTGAGTTTAAGTTCCATAATTTAATCATGTGAGTGTCCGAGCTGCTCATGACCGTGAGCACGGCTAGTATACCAGTTTTACACTCTGCAGAGGTTGCGCATCTTTAATCGAGCTGCTCATGACCGTGAGCACGGCTAGTATACCAGTTTTACACTCTGCAGAGGTTGCGCATCTTTACCCACAAGTCATGTTACCCATCTGCCAAGAGACGGCCAATCCCATACACCTCTACCGAGGAGGTGAGGCAGGGTAACACTACGAGGCCTTTACAAAGTTCCACTAGCTTCAGAAAACCCGCTTTAGTTTATAGGAAGCTCCAGTGCAGGAATCCCTCGCCTGACCGCCATCGCAGCAAAATCAACCAAGGACCTCCCTACACTGACCACTCCCCTACTGCCCTTGCCCCTTTCGGGTAAGGTAGTCTTCCACTAGCTTTCCTAATTAGTTAGCCAAGGGCGTCCATAAACCCTTGTGGTAGCACTGTTTTCCCGGGTGGTTCTCCATGTTCCAATTAACATAATGAACTTATCATGAACAGTAAATAATAACTGATAATAAAAGATAATCATGAATAAAATGTATCTCTATACCCAAAACCACATAAAGCAATAGCAGCTACTACCCGAAAATCCAGTGGTGAACAAGGTATAAAGATAGTCAAACTAGGGTAACCTATTGGGTCTAATCAAAATTAACCTATGCAGATCATTATGATTAATTAGAACATGACTGGGTAAAAAGAAGTGATCAAGGGCACAACTTGCCTGAGACTTGAGATTCCAGGTACCAACTTGCTCTTCAGGTGACTCGTGACCTCACTGCTAAACGTAGCAATATAGACAAACATTGTATAGGCAAAATTAACATCACACCAAACATGAGAACAAACTGCGTAATAATAATCTACGCGTCGCTACGAGATCGTGGGAACAAGAACCACTAAATTCGAAATTACGGTTATTAAGTTATGATTTTCCGAAATTATTTAGTACCTAGAATAGATTAATCCAAATGAATAATTTTAATTCACGTTTCATGGCTAAACAGTGTTAATGGTTGATAGACAATAGTAGTATAAAATTATTGCAACTGGAATGACTCAATTTGGAGCTAAAATGAATTAACTATGAATTATACAAGTTTATAGAATTATTTTCATACTAAAACCTATTTATTTATTATTTTCTGAATATCCTAAGTGTTATGGACCGGGCACAATATTTCTTAAAAGGTCAGGGGCCTAAATCACATTTTCCCTAAGACTCAGTATTCACCACGCAGGATGGCGGGTTGATTCCACAAAACTCCGAGGGCTCTTTAGCATATAAGCAACGACGAAGAGGTATGGATAGATTTCAGCCGTTGGATCCTAGTTCAAGCGCTCAGATTAAATCTGAGCCCTATAAACCGGTACGCAAATCTGGCCATCGGATCAAGATCCTACAATCCAAAATCTCTCCCCCGCATTAAACCGTTCTGACCCTTGGATTTCCAATCCACGGCTGAAAACAAACCTCTTACCTCCATTCTTCATTGCGCATCCAACGGTCCTCCTACGTCTTCCTCACGTGAGGTAAACAGAGCAGTGAGCGTTCCCAATCCGCGGTGGTGTCCGCCGAACAGGAGCCCGAGCAGCCGGTGATCCCTACTCTGCCAGGTCTCTCCACGACGAAGTTCCCCCCCCGGCGAGCAACAAACCAAGGTCATCCCTCTGTTTCTCCCCCGGCGAGGCGTGGCTTGCCCAGAGCCCCCACGCCATAAGCAGATCCGCGGCGTGAGTCTTCTGGCAAAAGCGACCGTGCGCATGTGAGGAACGGCCATGGCGGGGCTCCCTCTTTCTCTGTGTTTGCGGTAATGGCAGGGAGACCCAGGGAACTACGGCGGCGCCTGGAGTAGGCCGTGAAGCCCCGCGCGAGACGGTCCGCGAGGTCACAGCCATGCCACGGCACGCACACCCACGCCATGAAGGAGATCTCCATGCGGTGGCGGGTTTCTCTCTCATCGCATACACAGCTCGCCGCTCCCTCAATACACGACTGTGAAGGCGTAAAGAGTCACGGCCATATTTATGGTTGAGGGCGGAGTCTCCCCTGTGACCGATTCCTGCGCCGAGAAGGTCGGTCGCAAGGATCCGGGCGGGGATGGCGGACTCCGTGCGGACGGTTGCCGTGCAGCTCGGATTCGTTGCGAAATTCACGGCGTGGGAGCTGAACCTGACAACTGGGGCCCACATGTAAGTGTGTCGCGTGTGAGACATCATGAGGCCGAGTGCAGGCGCGACAGCGGATAGCTAGGCTGCGAAGGGGAGCATGGTTGAGTGGGCGAGGGATTTTTGGGCCCAATAGTGGTAGAGGTCTTCTTTTTATTTAATTCTGTTTTCATTTTCTTTCTTATTTTCTCTTATTCTCAGATTCTAAACTTAATTCATGTTTAAATTTTGAATTCGAATTTAAAATGAGGTTACAACTTTGACTCAAATGCATCATTCAAAAAAAATGTCAGCATGAAATGCAAATATTATTTGATTAATTATTTTATCTATTATCCTATTTACGCAAAGTCTTTTAAATATGCCTTCATGCATACAAGATCAGAAAAAAGTACATTAAGAAATAGTTTATAAAAATCCTTTCAGAGAATACTTATTTTATATGTTTTTTTATGAAGGAATAACCAAAATCATATCGGGATACTTCTCATTTAATCTTTTAGGAGATATAACTTTAGAAGTAAATTATGATTAAAAGGTATTCCAATTCAAAGCTTGTAGAGGATTTTACTAACTTTCCCAAAAATGGATTTTGGGGTGCTACAAATCCTACCCCCCTTAACAGAAATCTCGTCCCCGAGATTTGTAAGAAAAGGATATAGGAAGAGTGGTTTGCAATTTAGCTTTTAGTTTCTAATTATTTCAAAAACCAAGAGCCTCTTTTTTTTGAGTGATTAGGAAAGCATGGGTATCCATATGTATATTCATTTTATTATGTAGGACGAAAGATGGGTTGGTTAAGGCAAGAATATCCTAGTGTAAGAAAGTTTATGGTGAGAAAGGACTCCTTGTTGGGTGGTAATGCATCTGAAGATCGAGTTTGACTTCTCTCCTTCCTTGACGAGGTTTATCTTGTCCTTTTCGAGTCTTGCTCTTTGGTGTCTCCATCCGAGTTTGGGACAAGAGGCTAAGATAGATTTGTTATGTAGGTCAAGTTGTTGGGTATGGCCGAGTTGATCTAGGTCACCAGTTTAAGCTTAAGCGGATTTGGAGTATGGCTTAATCCTTTGTACCAGCATTAAGTAACTTACTCTACATTAGATCATAATAGATTAGATAGAATATAGATTAGGTTGGTACGACTAGATTAAACTAGTTAAGATCTCATTATTTTGGATTAGGTCCTGGTGGTTACTTTAGGATCAGATAAATATAGTGGTTAGGATAAAATGAATCTTTCATGATAAGATGAATCTATTAGGATAAGAGAGTCTTTTAAGATAAGATGAATTGGTTAGAATGGGATCTTTTAGGATAAGATAAATCTCTTAAGCTAGATATATTCCAATGGGGATAATCTAGGTTGTCTAGTTATTTTATAAATATTTTTTATACCTATGTGTATATGTAGATGTATTTGTGGACATTACTCCACAACCCATCACACTCAACCAAAGATCCAAATCAGACAGATATCATAAGAACAAGCATTCGAGCATATAGATAAAAAAATAATAGTTTTGTTTTTGTTCCTAAGGGTAGGTCTCGTATTCCTAAAAGTCACTTTAAGCACATGATTTCAAAGTGTGAAATCCAAGTTTGTCCTTTAGAAGGAAAAAGGTAAGAGTATTCAGAGTAAAGCGGAAATAGATGAGAAAAGATTAAGAAAAGTTTAGAAAGAATCAGAGTGGCAAAGGTAAGTAGAGAATGGTTGTCCAGTTCTATCTAGGTTTCGTCCTACAGTCAACATTCCTCTGATACCACTTCTGTCACACCCGGGTTTTAGGGGTCCAAAGCCCGGGCGCGAACATAATCACCAGGTGTGCTGGGACCAAGTCTCACACATATGATGAATCATGGCACAGGATCGAATGTCACATCTTTACTACATAACAGGAGTGTTATACAAAATAAATAATTACATTATAAGGAGACAACGGTCCAGCAACCCAAAGTTGACTGGGAGACGACGGCCTAGACCTCTCACGAACTCGTCACAGCATCCTCCAAGCGCCTCATCCTGCGGTACCTGTTTTTGACCTGTGGGGGGTGTGAGACAACAAGAGTGAGCTCACATACGTTCATCGCTCAACAAGTTGTGGGGAATAATGTGCATGAACTCGCCAAAGGTGGGAGCTCACGTGAAGTGTAAGGCTTATCAAAGAGGATGGTTAGAGCTGAGCATTGCTTTTAAAGTTGGTCAAATTTTTATTAGCAATTACTAAGTATAAGTAAATACCAACCCAATTAAGTAGTAGAACAAAAGTAACAACATCACCTGCGATGCAATGCATATGACGAATTGAGTTTAAGTTCCATAATTTAATCATGTGAGTGTCTGAGCTGCTCATGACCGTGAGCACGGCTAGTATACCAGTTTTACACTCTGCAGAGGTTGCGCATCTTTAATCGAGCTGCTCATGACCGTGAGCACGACTAGTATACCAGTTTTACACTCTGCAGAGGTTGCGCATCTTTACCCACAAGTCATGTTACCCATCTGCCAAGAGACGGCCAATCCCATACGCCTCTACCGAGGAGGCGAGGCAGGGTAACACTACGAGGCCTTTACAAAGTTCCACTAGCTTCAGAAAACCCGCTACAGTTTATAGGAAGCTCTAGTGCAGGAATCCCTCGCCTGACCGCCATCGCAGCAAAATCAACCAAGGACCTCCCTACACTGACCACTCCCCTACTACCTTTGCCCCTTTCGGGTAAGGTAGTCTTCCACTAGCTTTCCTAATTAGTTAGCCAAGGGCGTCCATAAACCCTTGTGGTAGCACTGTTTTTCCGGGTGGTTCTCCATGTTCCAATTATCATAATGATCTTATCATGAACAGTAAATAATAACTGATAATAAAAGATAATCATGAATAAAATGTATCTCTATATCCAAAACCACATAAAGCAATAGCAGGTACTACCCGAAAATCCAGTGGTGAACAAGGTATAAAGATAGTCAAACTAGGGTAACCTATTGGGTCCCATCAAAATTAACCTATGCAGATCATTATGATTAATTAGAACATGACTGGGTAAAAAGAAGTGATCAAGGGCACAACTTGCCTGAGACTTGAGATTCCAGGTACCAACTTGCTCTTCAGGTGACTCGTGACCTCACTGCTAAACGTAGCAATATAGACAAACATTGTATAGGCAAAATTAACATCACACCAAACATGAGAACAAACTGCGTAATAATAATCTACGCGTCGCTACGAGATCGTGGGAACAAGAACCACTAAATTCGGAATTACGGTTATTAAGTTATGATTTTCCGAAATTATTTAGTACTTAGAATAGATTAATCCAAATGAATAATTTTAATTCACGTTTCATGGCTAAACAGTGTTAATGGTTGATAGACAATAGTAGTACAAAATTATTGCAACTGGAATGACTCAATTTGGAGCTAAAATGAATTAACTATGAATTATACAAGTTTATAGAATTATTTTCATACTAAAAACCTATTTCTTTATTATTTTCTGAATATCCTAAGTGTTATGGACCGGGCACAATATTTCTTAAAAGGTCAGGGGCCTAAATCACATTTTCCCTAAGACTCAGTATTCACCGCGCAGGATGGCGGGTTGATTCCACAAAACTCCGAGGGCTCTTTAGCATAAAAGCAACGACGAAGAGGTATGGATAGATTTCAGCCGTTGGATCCTAGTTCAAGCGCTCAGATTAAATCCGAGCCCTACAAACCGGTACGCAAATCTGGCCATCGGATCAAGATCCTACAATCCAAAATCTCTCCCCCGCATTAAACCGTTCCGACCCTTGGATTTCCAATCCACGGCTGAAAACAAACCTCTTACCTCCATTCTTCATTGCGCATCCAACGGTCCTCCTTCGTCTTCCTCACGTGAGGTAAACAGAGCAGTGAGCGTTCCCAATCCGCGGTGGTGTCCGCCGAACAAGAGCCCAAGCAGCCGGTGATCCCTACCCTGCCAGGTCTCTCCACGGCGAAGTTCCCCCCCGGCGAGCAACGAACCAAGGTCATCCCTCTGTTTCTCCCCCGGCGAGGCGTGGCTTGCCCAGAGCCCCCACGCCATAAGCAGATCCGCGGCGTGAGTCTTCTGGCAAAAGCGACCGTGCGCATGTGAGGAACGGCCATGGCGGGGCTCCCTCTTTCTCTGTGTTTGCGGTAATGGCAGGGAGACCCTGGGAACTACGGCGGCGCCTGGAGTAGGCCGTGAAGCCCCGCGCGAGACGGTCCGAGAGGTCACAGCCATGCCACGGCACGCACACCCACGCCATGAAGGAGATCTCCATGCGGTGGCGGGTTTCTCTCTCATCGCATACACAGCTCGTCGCTCCCTCAATACACGACTGTGAAGGCGTAAAGAGTCACGGCCATATTTATGGTTGAGGGCGGAGTCTCCCCTGTGACCGATTCCTGCGCCGAGAAGGTCGGTCGCAAGGATCCGGGCGGGGATGGCGGACTCCACGCGGACGGTTGCCGTGCAGCTCGGATTCGTTGCGAAATTCACGGCGTGGGAGATGAACCTGACAACTGGGGCCCACATGTAAGTGTGTCGCGTGTGAGACATCATGAGGCCGAGTGCAGGCGCGACAGCGGATAGCTAGGCTGCGCAGGGGAGCATGGTTGAGTGGGCCGAGGGATTTTTGGGCCCAATAGTGGTAGAGGTCTTCTTTTTATTTAATTCTGTTTTCATTTTCTTTCTTATTTTCTCTTATTCTCAGATTCTAAACTTAATTCATGTTTAAATTTTGAATTCGAATTTAAAATGAGGTTACAACTTTGACTCAAATGCATCATTCAAAAAAAATGGCAGCATGAAATGCAAATATTATTTGATTAATTATTTTATCTATTATCCTATTTACGCAAAGTCTTTTAAATATGCCTTCATGCATACAAGATCAGAAAAAAGTACATTAAGAAATAGTTTATAAAAATCCTTTCAGAGAATACTTATTTTATATGTTTTTTATGAAGGAATAACCAAAATCATATCGGGATACTTCTCATTTGATCTTTTAGGAGATATAACTTTAGAAGTAAATTATGATTAAAAGGTATTCCAATTCAAAGCTTGTAGAGGATTTTACTAACTTTCCCAAAAATGGATTTTGGGGTGCTACAGAAAGGGTTCAAACAAAGAGAGCAAAAGACAACACAAAGGCAGCCTTGGTCTGGCGCACCGGACTGTCCGGTGTGCCACCGGACAGTGTCCGGTGCACCACCGGACAGTGTCCGGTGCACCAGGGAGTTCCAGTTTAAACTTGCCACCTTCGGGAATTTGGGAGGCCGCTCCGCTATAATTCACCAGATTGTCCGGTGTAGCACCGAACTGTCTAGTGTGCCAAGCGGAGCAACAACTCCAAGCGCCAACGATCGTCTGCAACGGTACAGGAACAGTGAACAGTGTTCACTGCGCGCAGAAGTCAGAGCAGGCGTCAGAAGGCGCACCGTACAGTGAACAGTGACTGTCCGGTGCACCACCGTACTGTCCGGTGGCCCCACTTGTCAGAGCTCCAACGGTCGGAACCCAATGGCCTGGTGATGTGGCTGGCGCACCGGACAGTGTCCGGTGCGTCATACGACAGCAGCCTCCACCAACGGTCAATTTGGTGGTTGGGGCTATAAATACCCCCAACCACCCACACTTCAATGCATCCAAGTTTTCAGCCCTCAAACCTCATACAAGAGCTCTAGACTTCATTCCAAGACACAAACAAAGAGATCAAATCCTCTCCCAATTCCAAAGATCATTCCAATCAAATAGTGACTAGCGAGAGAGACAATTGTGTTCATTTGAGTTCTTGCGCTTGGATTGCTTTTCTTCTTCCTTCTTTCTTGTTTCCAACTCGATTGTAATCAAGGCAAGAGACACCAATTGTGTGGTGGTCCTTGTGGGGACTTAGTGTCCCGACTGATTGAGAAGAGTAGCTCACTCGGTCTAGGTGACCGTTTGAGAGAGGGAAAGAGTTGAAAGAGACCTGGTCTTTGTGACCACCTCAACGGGGAGTAGGTTTGCAAGAACCGAACCTCAGTAAAACAAATCACCGTGTCATCCGTTCTTATTCGCTTGTGATTTGTTTTCACCCTCTCTTTCGGACTCGAGTTTAATTCTAACGCTAACCCCGACTTGTAGTTGTGCCTAAACTTTGCAAATTTTAGATTTGCCTATTCACCCCCCTCTAGGCGACTTTCAAAAAGCACTAGCTGAAGTGTGTCTAGATAGAGAAGATGGAGTGGGTCGGAAGAAGAACCGGTTCCACCAACTGGGGTTGAAAACAAATCATCATCATCATCACCATATATCATACCCCAGTTAGTCCTTTTTCTTACCAGTCCTTGTTGTTTGTGAGGGTCTAATTGAGGTCACTGCACCAAACTTAGCTTCATACTTGTTAAACACCTCAGTTAATTGTGCTCTTACACAAGTTAAATAACCAGAGTAATCATAGTGTGTGACACCAGCTAAAATAGATAGAACTCTATTGAAGCCCCTCAATTTAGCTCTAGGATCAAGAATGAATGCAAATGAATAGAGAAGTGGAATATCCCTCCAGTACTTAAGGAACTTAGTTTTCATAGGAAAAACAACATTTCCAAGCAATCTATCATGTTCATATGAATTTAGATGTTTAGCAATCTGAATTATATGATGCATCATCAATGAAGATGTTTAGCAATCACAGAACAAGAAGATAGTTAGATTAGGGTTCGAACCAACACAGATCACAAATACAAGCATTGGATTAATAACTTACCAGAGCCGGAGCACCAGATCGGTCCCTCACGGGCGTCTATAATCAGAGTAGATTAGGGTTTAGGCTTCAAACACAGATCACAAGTAAAGATCACAAGAACAAGCACCAAATTAAGCACTTATCAAAGTCGGAGCACCAGATCGGTCCCTCACGACGACTATAATCAGAGAACAAGATCACAAGAATGTATTAGAGTAGATTAGGGTTTAGGGTTGGTACACAGATCACAAGCATAGATCACAAGAACAAGCACCAGATTAAGAACTTACTAAAGTCGGAGCACCAGATCGGTCCCTCACGTCGGCTATAATAAGAGAACAAGATCACAAGAAGGTATTACAGTAGATTAGGGTTTATGGTTCGAACACAGATCACAAACATAGATCACAAGAACAGGTTAAGCACTTACCAAAGCCGGAGTGTAATACTCAAATTTGTATACAAAGGAAGATAGTGGATTTCCACATTTTGTGTGCCTTATTTGCATCATAAAAAGAGCACCTATGTAATTGAGAGTGACTAAATAGAACAATTATTCTAAAATAAAAAAAAGTGCATTTGTTGGAGTTTTTATGTTTGTGCATTAAATAAAAATAATAATAATATAAAAATGACTAGAAATTGGATTAAGCCCTACATTGAAAACTAGGGTTTAAAAGTAAGCAGAGAAATGATATGAAAATAAAAATAATATAAATATATTTCTAGAATTTGTACTTTTCATTTCATAATATGATTTGATAACAAATTTGTACAAGGTTTGAAACTAAATTTGAATTCAAACTAAAAACCTTAGAAAAGAAAGAAAAGAAATGTAGAAATAAAAGAAAAAGAGGAAGGGGTCTTACCTGGGCCCAGACCTCGTTTTCGGCCCAATGCCTGTTTCCACCCGCGCGGCCCAACTTCTACGCTTCCACACGCGCGCGCGGGATACCCACTGACACACGGGCCCTCCGCGTCAGCCAACCCACTCCAGGTCGCGCTCGCCCTCACCGCCACTGTCTTTATGGGCCCACGCATCAGCCGCAGTCTCGCACTCGCGCTCTGCCTCTGGTACGCGGGGTCCACACGTCAGCCGTCTCCCACCTACCGCAACGAACTCCTCCGAGCATGGCGGGCGCATGGATTCCGGGATGATCGTTGAAGCGCTCCGGCCGTGGCCACGTTCTTATAGGATCTGGAACCGGTCCGCCTCCTTCCCCTCTTTATTCTGCCCTCGCGATTTCCCCACCGCACCGCCTGCGCCGCTCCAGGGATTCTCGCCGAGCCGGGTGAGTCCGCCGCCAAAACCTCGCACCACATCACCGCTTCCCCTGTTTTGTGCCCGGAGGACCTCGCAGATTCGTGCGCAACCTCATCGCCGACTATTTTGGACTTGTGGCTGGCTCGGGCCACCTCGATTGCTCACCGGTGTCCCAGCTCCGCCTCGGATCCGCTTTGCATCGTCGACTGGCCGCAACACGGTTCCAATTGCCGGTAACAACTTCCCCTATGACTCACCGTAGCTCTGCATTTGTATAGTTTACCTACAATCGGACTCTGGGGCCCTGAAATCGCCGTATCGAGTTACTCCGGCGAGGAGCGCCGCCGTAGCGCGTGCGGCAACCTCGCTGCCGTGGCGTGTGGTTGGGGATGAGAGCCTAGCCGTCGATTGAGCAATCAAGGGTGCAGGTTAGATCGGGAGGGTGGATCAGGCCAGGGTAAATGCGGATCGTCCGATCGCGATCGGACGGGTCGGGGCGTTCGCAGGAGATTTTAAATCCAAACCGTAGATTTGTAATCGTGCGATGCCTACTGGGTACCGATTCGTTTCGAAGCCGGTCTAATCGTAGCCGTAGAACTTTAATCCAACGGCCGAGACTCGCCCATACCCCTTCACGGGTCAACTTTTCTAAAGAGACCCTCACCTCTCTGGAAATCAACCCGCAGTCCATTGGCCACTGTTCACTGAGTCTAGAATTTTATTCGCGCAGACCCCTGCACTTCTCAGTATTTGACGCCCAGTCCAGTGATCGTTTTAATTGAATAAATAAAATAGAAAATAGATTTTTAATATGAAAATAATTGCTAGAACTTTGATAATTCATAGAAAATTCATATGAGCTCCAAATTGGTCCATTCCAGTTCCTAAATTTTTGTAATAATATTGTCTGCGCATTTGTGCCTCTGTTTTGGCATGAAAGGCTCATTTAAATTTATCTAATACTTAATCTTGTATTAAATACATAAAAGCTACAGAAATTCATAACTTGAAATATATAACTCCAAATTTAGTGATTCCAGTTCCTATGGTTTCATTTTGATATGTAGATTTTTACTGCATATTTTATTTACATGCTTGGTGTGATGTTGATTTTGGCTATACTATGTATGTATTGTGTTGATGCGAGTAGACGAGCAACCCACTGTGGAACCTGAGCTTCAACAAGTAGAAGTAGCTGAGCAGGAGCTCATTGCAGGCAAGTTGTGCCCTTGATCACTTACTTTCCCAGCCATGTTCTTATTAATTTTAATGATCTGCATAGGATAATTTTGATGGGAGCCTTTATGTTACCCCAGTTTTGATTACCTCTATACCTTGTTCACCCCTGAAATATTTTTGGGTAGTACTTGTTATTGCTTTATGTGGATTGGGTATGGAGATTCACTATTCATGATTATTCTGTTATTAACTTGTTATTATTATTGTTCATGTTAAGATCATTAAATTAATGGGAACATGGAGCGACCACCCGGGAAAACAGTGCTACCACAAGGGTATAATGGGACGCCCTTGGCTGACTAATTAGGAAAGCTAGTGGAAGACTACCTTACCCGAAAGGGGCAAGGGCAGTAGGGGAGAGGTCAGTGCGGGGAGGTCCCTGGTTGATTTTGCTGCGATGGCTGTCAGCCAGGAACCCTGTACTGGATCTTCCTATAAACTGTAGCGGGTTTTCGGAAGCTAGTGGAACTTTGTAAAGGCCTCGTAGTGGATCCCTAGCCATTCACCTCGGTAGTGTCTAAGGGCCTTGCAAACCCAGGCGACATGGGATACACGACTTGTGGGTAAAGATGCGCAACCTCTGCAGAGTGTAAAACTAGTATACTAGCCGTGCTCACGGTCAAGAGCGGCTCGGGCCCTCACATGATTAATTATGGAACCTAAATTCAATGTGACATTTGCATCGCATTTGGGATTATTTTACTATTACTGTTCTTTATTATTATTAAGGTTTGGTATTTACTTACACTTAGTAATTGCTAATAAAATTTTGACCAACTTATAAAAGCAATGCTCAGCCTCAGCCTTTATTCCATTGATTAGCCTTACACTACATGAACTCCCACCTTTGGTGAGTTTATGCCACATTATTCCCCACAACTTGTTGAGCGATGAACGTATGTGAGCTCACTCTTGCTGTCTCACACCCCCCCCCCCACAGGAGAAGAACAGGTGGTTCAGGAGGAGCTGCCTAACACTGAGGAGTACGATCTGATCTAGGTGGCGTTTCTCAGTCGACATTGGCGCCGACGATCCTTAGTTCGTTTTATATTTATCTTTATTTTGTAATAAGACTTCCGCTATGTAATAAATACTCTGATGATTTATGACATTTATCTCTATACACTCTGTTATTATATATGTTGTCTTCTTGGCGCATGTATGAGATGCACCCGGCTTTGTCCCCTTAAAACCGGGTGTTACAGAAGTGGTATCAGAGGAAATGTTGACTGTAGGACGAAACCTAGATAGAAATGGACAACCCTTACCCACTTATCTTATTCTAATTCATTCTATACTTACCTTACTCTGATTCATTCTATACTTATCTTGATTCTGTCTCACCTTCTACTGTTCTACTCTGATCATTCTTACCTTTTTATTCTAAGACAAGAAGGATTTCACACCTTGGAATCCCTACCCCTATGACATTCTTAAGAGATAGGGAACCTAAGACAAAATTTAAAACTATTTTCTTTAAAATGTTGTTTGAATTGTGCTGATGTTAAATGTCTGATTTGCTTCTTTGATTGATTGATATATTATATATGGACATCTTAGCATGTACCACCATAAGGTATTGTATTAGCTTTAGTAGGTGACCCACTAATCTACTTAGCTAATGAATCCCCCAAAGTAACATAATTCGTAATCACCTGCCTTGTCTACAATCCTTTCTTTCTTACCCTGTGTTCCTAACCCAGATGGCCTACCCCTATAGTGTTAGAAGAGAGCACTATAGACGTGATCCTTGGTATGTCATGGTTGAGAAAGGCAAAGACACAATATACACTGTGCTAAGGGAATCATAGAACTCACCAGTTCCAAAGGAGAAAGATTTGAAGTTGGAATTGCAGTAACTACCGCCACCAGACTAGCGGCATTCTTAGTAGATGAGAAGTTTGTGGGTGACAACATCCGTGCAGTTAGGGATTTTCCGGATGTCTTTCAAGAGGAGTTATTAGGGATGCCACCAGATATGGAAGTTGAGTTGGTCATTGATCTCTTACCTGGGACTGCTCCTTTTTCTAAACGGCCATACAGGATGTCCGTAGAAGAACTAAAGGAACTTAAGAAGCAATTAACGGAATTACAAGAGGCTAGGTACATTCGTCCGAGTCTTCACCTTGGAGAGCATCGGTTTTGTTTGTACAGAAGAAAGATGGATCACAAAGGATGTGCGTGGATTATAGGTCCCTTAACGATGTCACTATGAAGAACAAGTATCTGTTACCCCGTATTGAGGTTTTATTTGATCAGATGAGAGATGCTAGGGTATTCTCGAAGATTGATCCCCGGCCGAGTTATCACCAAATGAAGATTAGGCCATCAGATATTCCCAAGACGGATTTCTCGACTCGATATGGATTATATGAGTTCACCGTTATGTCGTTTGGACTAACTAATGCACCAGCCTATTTTATGGATCTGAAGAATAAGGTGTTCATGATTTGGACAGATTCGTCGTAGTATTCATCGTCGATATCCTTATCTATTCTAAGAGTGAAGCGATCATGAGGAACATCTAAGATTAGAGCTACAGAAGCTATGAGATAATCAACTTTATGCCAAGTACAGTAAATGCGAGTTTTGGATTGACGAGGTGCCATTTCTTGGACATATCATTTCTAATGGTGCAATATCAGTGGATTCTGCTAAAGTCAAGGAGATAGTGGTGTGGAGCATACCCACTACAAGATTCGGAGTTTCTTGGGACTTGTAGGATATTATTGGAGATTTATTGAAGGATTTTCTAAAATTGCTAAGCCTATGACATCGCTTTTGGAGAAAGGAAGAGAATTCAAGTGGGATGAGAAATGCCAAGAGAGTTTTGATCAACTAAAGGAGAGATTGATGTCACCTCCAGTACTGATTATGCCAGATCTGCAGAAGGGATTTGATATTTATTGTGATGCATGTGGCCAAGGACTTGGATGTGTGCTCATGCAAGAAGGACATGTGATTGCCTATGCATCTCGTCAGTTGCGGAAGCATGAATTGAACTACCCCACTCATGACTTGGAATTGGCAGCGGTTGTGCATGCACTTAAGATTTGGAGACACTACATCATGGGAACTAAGTGCCAAGTATACACGGATCATAAGAGTTTGAAGTACATATTCACTCAGAAGGATCTCAACCTTAGGCAATGCCATTGGTTGGAGCTCATTAAGGATTATGATTTGGAGATTCACTATCACCCAGGCAAGGCAAATTTGGTTGCAGATGCCTTGAGTCGGAAGGAGCATGTTCACTCCGCTTTCGTTGTCCAGCTACCTGATGAATTAGCAAAAGATTTTGAGGGACTCAACCTGGGGATTGTTACACATACGGAAGGAGTGACTATTGAATTGGAACCTACTTTGGAGCAAGAAATTCATAAAGGTCAGGTTGGTGATGCTAAAATCTAGGAGATAAAGGATCTGATAACAGAGGGTAGAGGCCCGGAGTTCACAGAGGATGAGCAAGGCACGATATGGTTCAAGAATCGGATCTGTGTTCCCGATATTGATAGTCTTCGGGAAACCATATTGAAGGAGGCACATGACTCAGTTTATTCTATCCACCCTGGGAGTACTAAGATGTATCAGGATTTGAAGCAAAAGTATTGGTGCTATGGATTGAAGAGAGATGTAGTTGCACATGTGGCTATGTGCGATGTGTGTCAAAGAGTTAAGGCTGAACACCAGAGGCCAGCCAGACTACTGCACCCACTGAAGATACCTGAGTGGAAATGGGAAGAGATTGGCATGGACTTCATTGTTGGATTACCCCGCACGTCTGCTGGATATGATTCTATATGGGTGATTGTGGACAGGCTAACCAAGGTAGCCCACTTTATTCCAGTAAAGACCACGTATTCAGGAGCCAAGTTAGCAGAGTTGTACATGGCACGGATTGTCTGCCTACATGGTGTGCCAAAGAAGATTGTGTCAGACCGGGGACCACAGTTTACCTCTCGATATTGGAAGAAGTTGCACGAGTCATTGGATACAAGATTGAATTTTAGTTCGGCTTACCATCCACAGACTGATGGGCAGACTGAGAGGACTAACCAAGTACTGGAAGATATGTTAAGAGCTTGTGCTCTTAAGCATGGTGGTAGTTGGGATAAGAGTCTACCGTATGCGGAGTTCTCATATAATAATAGCTATCAGGCCAGCTTGAAGATGTCACCGTTTGAGGCTTTGTATGGCAGAAAGTGCAGGACTCCCTTGTATTGGAATCAAACTGGTGAAAGGCAGTTGTTTGGACCTGAGATTATACAAGAAGCAGAGGAACAAGTTCAGCAAATAAGGGAGAATTTGAGAACTGCACAATCCAGGCAGAAAAGTTATGCTGATACCCGGAGAAGACTGCTTGAGTTTAAAGAGGGAGATTATGTCTATTTGAAGGTGTCACCACTCCGGGGCATGAGAAGGTTCAAAGTCAAAGGAAAGTTGTCCCCTCGCTTTATTGGACCCTTCTTAATCTTAAAGCGAGTGGGAGAGGTTGCATACCAATTGGAGTTACCGGACCATCTCGCGGATGTTCACGATGTCTTTCATGTATCTCAGCTGAAGAAATGTCTCAGGGTGCCTGAAGAACAGTTACCAATGGAAGACCTTAGTGTTCAAGAGGACTTGACTTATGCTGAGTACCCCATCAAGATTTTGGATACTCTGACTCGAGTCACGAGGAATAAGGTTATAAAGATGTGCAAAGTGCAATGGAGCCACCACGGTGAAGATGAAGCAACTTGGGAAAGAGAAGAAGAGCTTCGTATAGATTTTCCCCACCTTTTCCCTAGGTCCTATTAAATCTCGAGGACGAGATTATTTTTAAGGGGGGTAGGATTTGTAATACTCAAATTTGTATACAAAGGAAGATAGTGGATTTCCACATTTTGTGTGCCTTATTTGCATCATAAAAAGAGCACCTATGTAATTGAGAGTGACTAAATAGAACAATTATTCTAAAATAAAAAAAAAGTGCATTTGTTGGAGTTTTTATGTTTGTGCATTAAATAAAAATAATAATAATATAAAAATGACTAGAAATTGGATTAAGCCCTACATTGAAAACTAGGGTTTAAAAGTAAGCAGAGAAATGATATGAAAATAAAAATAATATAAATATATTTCTAGAATTTGTACTTTTCATTTCATAATATGATTTGATAACAAATTTGTACAAGGTTTGAAACTAAATTTGAATTCAAACTAAAAACCTTAGAAAAGAAATAAAAGAAATGTAGAAATAAAAGAAAAAGAGGAAGGGGTCTTACCTGGGCCCAGACCTCGTTTTCGGCCCAATGCCTGTTTCCACCCGTGCGGCCCAACTTCTACGCTTCCACACGCGCGCGCGGGATACCCACTGACACGCGGGCCCTCCACGTCAGCCAACCCACTCCAGGTCGCGCTCGCCCTCACCGCCACTGTCTTTATGGGCCCACGCATCAGCCGCAGTCTCGCACTCGCGCTCTGCCTCTGGTACGCGGGGTCCACACGTCAGCCGTCTCCCACCTACCGCAACGAACTCCTCCGAGCATGGCGGGCGCATGGATTCCGGGATGATCGTTGAAGCGCTCCGGCCGTGGCCACGTTCTTATAGGATCTGGAACCGGTCCGCCTCCTTCCCCTCTTTATTCTGCCCTCGCGATTTCCCCACCGCACCGCCTGCGCCGCTCCAGGGATTCTCGCCGAGCCGGGTGAGTCCGCCGCCAAAACCTCGCACCACATCACCGCTTCCCCTGTTTTGTGCCCGGAGGACCTCGCGGATTCGTGCGCAACCTCATCGCCGACTATTTTGGACTTGTGGCTGGCTCGGGCCACCTCGATTGCTCACCGGTGTCCCAGCTCCGCCTCGGATCCGCTTTGCATCGTCGACTGGCCGCAACACGGTTCCAATTGCCGGTAACAACTTCCCCTATGACTCACCGTAGCTCTGCATTTGTATAGTTTACCTACAATCGGACTCTGGGCCCTGAAATCGCCGTATCGAGTTACTCCGGCGAGGAGCGCCGCCGTAGCGCGTGCGGCAACCTCGCTGCCGTGGCGTGTGGTTGGGGATGAGAGCCTAGCCGTCGATTGAGCAATCAAGGGTGCAGGTTAGATCGGGAGGGTGGATCAGGCCAGGGTAAATGCGGATCGTCCGATCGCGATCGGACGGGTCGGGGCGTTCGCAGGAGATTTTAAATCCAAACCGTAGATTTGTAATCGTGCGGTGCCTACTGGGTACCGATTCGTTTCGAAGCCGGTCTAATCGTAGCCGTAGAACTTTAATCCAACGGCCGAGACTCGCCCGTACCCCTTCGCGGGTCAACTTTTCTAAAGAGACCCTCACCTCTCTGGAAATCAACCCGCAGTCCATTGGCCACTGTTCACTGAGTCTAGAATTTTATTCGCGCAGACCCCTGCACTTCTCAGTATTTGACGCCCAGTCCAGTGATCGTTTTAATTGAATAAATAAAATAGAAAATAGATTTTTAATATGAAAATAATTGCTAGAACTTTGATAATTCATAGAAAATTCATATGAGCTCCAAATTGGTCCATTCCAGTTCCTAAATTTTTGTAATAATATTGTCTGCGCATTTGTGCCTCTGTTTTGGCATGAAAGGCTCATTTAAATTTATCTAATACTTAATCTTGTATTAAATACATAAAAGCTACAGAAATTCATAACTTGAAATATATAACTCCAAATTTAGTGATTCCAGTTCCTATGGTTTCATTTTGATATGTAGATTTTTACTGCATATTTTATTTACATGCTTGGTGTGATGTTGATTTTGGCTATACTATGTATGTATTGTGTTGATGCGAGTAGACGAGCAACCCACTGTGGAACCTGAGCTTCAACAAGTAGAAGTAGCTGAGCAGGAGCTCATTGCAGGCAAGTTGTGCCCTTGATCACTTACTTTCCCAGCCATGTTCTTATTAATTTTAATGATCTGCATAGGATAATTTTGATGGGAGCCTTTATGTTACCCCAGTTTTGATTACCTCTATACCTTGTTCACCCCTGAAATATTTTTGGGTAGTACTTGCTATTGCTTTATGTGGATTGGGTATGGAGATTCACTATTCATGATTATTCTGTTATTAACTTGTTATTATTATTGTTCATGTTAAGATCATTAAATTAATGGGAACATGGAGCGACCACCCGGGAAAACAGTGCTACCACAAGGGTATAATGGGACGCCCTTGGCTGACTAATTAGGAAAGCTAGTGGAAGACTACCTTACCCGAAAGGGGCAAGGGCAGTAGGGGAGAGGTCAGTGCGGGGAGGTCCCTGGTTGATTTTGCTGCGATGGCTGTCAGCCAGGAACCCTGTACTGGATCTTCCTATAAACTGTAGCGGGTTTTCGGAAGCTAGTGGAACTTTGTAAAGGCCTCGTAGTGGATCCCTAGCCATTCACCTTGGTAGTGTCTAAGGGCCTTGCAAACCCAGGCGACATGGGATACACGACTTGTGGGTAAAGATGCGCAACCTCTGCAGAGTGTAAAACTAGTATACTAGCCGTGCTCACGGTCAAGAGCGGCTCGGACCCTCACATGATTAATTATGGAACCTAAATTCAATGTGACATTTGCATCGCATTTGGGATTATTTTACTATTACTGTTCTTTATTATTATTAAGGTTTGGTATTTACTTACACTTAGTAATTGCTAATAAAATTTTGACCAACTTATAAAAGCAATGCTCAGCCTCAGCCTTTATTCCATTGATTAGCCTTACACTACATGAACTCCCACCTTTGGTGAGTTTATGCCACATTATTCCCCACAACTTGTTGAGCGATGAACGTATGTGAGCTCACTCTTGCTGTCTCACACCCCCCCCACAGGAGAAGAACAGGTGGTTCAGGAGGAGCTGCCTAACACTGAGGAGTACGATCTGATCTAGGTGGCGTTTCTCAGTCGACATTGGCGCCGACGATCCTTAGTTCGTTTTATATTTATCTTTATTTTGTAATAAGACTTCCGCTATGTAATAAATACTCTGATGATTTATGACATTTATCTCTATACACTCTGTTATTATATATGTTGTCTTCTTGGTGCATGTATGAGATGCACCCGGCTTTGTCCCCTTAAAACCGGGTGTTACACGGAGCACCAAATCGGTCCCTCATAGGTACAATCACAGAGCAAGAAGGCAATAGAGTAGATTAGGGTTCGGGATTGAGCACATATCACAAGAACAAGCACCAGATTAAGAAGTCTCAAACTCGTCGGAGACGTCGACTAGAGGAAGAAGAAGACGAACATCGAAAGCTTACCGTAACGACGTAACCAAATCCGTGATCGAACAACCAGCCAAGCAGCCACCAGGTGAGGGGAAGCCAGAGCCTAGAGGTGGAGGGAGCGGTGGAGGACCCTACCGGAGGGCGGAGGCTCGAACCCAGAGGCGAGGCAGCGGCGGAGTCGAACAGTGAGGCGGCGGTGGAGACGAATCGACAAATCACCCCCAAAATCGCCCCTAAATCGCAGACGGATAGAAGGAGGGCGAGAGACAACAGGCGAGGCAAGCGAGTGAGACTGACGAGGCGGGGCCCGATGGGGGGAGGGGGCAACGTGTTTTAGGTTAACAAACAGAGCGGGCTAACCGTGCTTCCGGGCTAATCGGGCCGTGCCCGTGCCGGCCCAGCGTGCCCGGTGCTCGGCCCAGGCACGACAGTACCCATCGGGCCATGCCGTGCCGTGATGTCCCAATTAGCCCGACACTATTGGCCATCTATAGTTTGGGGCGACTAAAGTTTAGTGACTAAAGTTTAGTTACTTTTAGTCACTAAATAAGCAAACATGATAGCTAAAGTGAGGTGACTAAACTTTAGTTCGAAGTGACTAAATTAGGATTTTTACCTTATTTGTCCTCTACACTTTCTTCTTGCAGCAAACATCCACTAATTAATACGGGTAATACAGTCATTATTCACAGCAATTAATGTTCTTTAGTCCGGTTTAGTCACTAAAACCAAACAATATACTTTAGTGACTAAACCTAGTCACTAAAGTTTAGTCTAGTGACTAAAGGAACCAAACAGGTAGTAAGGCCCAGTTTGGTAGTCCCTAAATAGCCAAACACTGAGACTAAAATATGGACTAAATTGTTTTATTATCTAGTCCCTCAAGGGATGACTAAAAGGGACTAAACCATATTAATTCCACTTTTTGCCCTTCATTATTTCAGTTGCACTAATGGCGGGAGAATACTAAAAGGTATTTGGTCCTCTTATGATTCATTTAATATTTTTTTAAATATTTTTAGTCCTAGAACCAAACAGGGTAGGGACTAAACTTTAGTCTTCCAACTAAATTTTAGTCCCTGGACTAAAGGAAACCAAACGGGCCCTAAAAGTGAAAAAAATAGAACAGTGCAGCTACACACAAGTTAACAGCAACTTTATGGTCCACAATTATACTGTCAGAACAAATGCTTACAGAAGAATTTCAATTACATGGATGATCAGGGGCAGAGCACTCCTGCACTTGAATTGCAAATTGAAACTACGCACACATGTAATGTCAGTCAAACTACAACTGAAACTTGAATTAGATGTACTGGCACAATGCCATGAAGCAAGGCCATGACCGAGCAGGACCACTGAAACCTGGCTTCAGCTTACCACGACGACCTGCTAGGCACATTCAGTTCGAGAAAAATGTGCATCATAACCAGCAGCACGAGGAAGAGAATGGTAGACTGCAAACCATCCACCGTGTCTCTCGTGATTTTGCTAACAAAAGGAGTTCTGCCGCTTCATGCACACCAGACCCAGTAAGTTGTCTTACGCGGAAAGATCTTTTGCCGGACATACACATCAGTCTTCAGTGAGTGGTTAATGGAACTTCTCAATACTTTCGTTGTGACACGCGTTCTTCAAGCTGGCTCGTACAGGCCTAGCATGTGCCCATCGATGCATCGCAGTGCTGCAACCTGCGTTGGAAGAAACAGGAAACGTCATGTAAATGATTCTGCGTCCTGAAATACATAAATGGAAATCGTGGGAATATAGAGACAATACTTTTCCATGGATCTCATACTTGATTGGCCCATCCAACTCGGCTCCCAATGCCATTAGCTTCGATACGGCACTGTTTATGTCAGGTACAGTGAAGGAGAGCATTGAAGAATAGACTCTCTGCGATGCAAGATTACTGCAAGCATGTACAGAATATAAGATAATAGTTTATGATTTCATGCACTGGCCAATTGGGGGGAGAATCCCCTATGTGTTTTGTGTAGCTTATGTTTATATGATGATGGAATTTGAAATCCACACAAAAAACTGAGAAAAGCTCCAAGGAGAGCAATTTCTTTTGACTCTTGGGGGGGTCACTTGTTTTCATGCACTGCCTTTGACATAGCAAGATTGTAACGAGGACTATGAAATGTATTGGAGAGTTGAAGTATCATTTTCAAGCAATGTTTGGGATTTTTTTCCCAAGAACTGGCAACCTCCCAGATCCAACACTTCAGAGCTGTTATGTTTATAGGGTCACAAAGTTTGTCCAGTATGTTTTGGTCTACTTTTCCATGGATCTCATATTTTCATGCGATAGATCCAACACTCTTTCCATACAATTCACTTTCAGAGTTATTTTCTTTATGGGGTCACTAAGTTTGTGTTGTATGTTATGTTCTTTGGTACATGTCCTATTGTAAGTCTGACCAAGCTGATCAACATAAAGAACTTTTACTCGAAAGTCTGAGCTTGCTCAAAGCCCACTATCAACCTGCAGTGCAAATCATTGCCCACAAATGAAGGATTCGTTGACATTTTCCATTTGGCGGGCACTCCTACACACAAAAACGAGATTAGTTTAGCGTCCTCCCCCTCCCCAGGATGCAGCGAAGCTAGCCTGCCTCACTACTCCTCTATGTTGATAGATGCTAGTGAAAATAAAAAGAAGGAATTTTGAACCGCCAGATCGACAGATCATATCCACAGAAGAAGTTACTGAGTACTTATAGACGCCACAAGGTTAACCACATTTGGAATGCAAGAGCTGAGAAGTGCAATTTGTTTGCATGGATTCTCATTCAGAATAAGCTGCTCACTGCCAACAATCTAGCCCGCCGTGGATGGCCACACCAAACCTCTTGCTCGCTCTGCCAAGGACCTATAGAACCTAAAATCCACCTCTGCTTGCAATGCCCTTTCGCTCTTGATATCTGGAACCAGATCCTCTCCTGGGAAAGGGTTGGTCTTACTGCAGCAAGTAGACCCATCAAATTTCGACAGCATCAGCGAGTGGTGGGTTTGACAACCTCTCTCATCACAAAAGACTGAAGAAGAGACTTCGATGGAATCACGATCTACATCATGTTCATGTGGAACATTTGGAAAGAGTGTAATTAAAAGGATTTTCGAGCATAGCTCACTGTCGGCGTTGCAGCCTTGCAGGTGGGTGCAGGGAAAATAAAAGAGTCTTTCGCTTTATAGGAGTGCTGATGTTCACTAGCAGCCTCGCCTATTGTGTTTGATATTCTCTTAGTTTCACCTGCGGGTCTTTTTATGCAGGAGGAGGTGTGCTCCTGGTGTGTGTGAGATCTGTGATCCTGTTTCTATAACTCTTTTCCCTCTTCAATGAAGGCATAGCTCCAAAGTTGACACGACTGTCATATGAAAACTGACTTGATTCTTCACTAATCTCGCAGCCCATCACCCAAGTTTTCAGAACTTAAATAAAACCAAGTGCTGCACACACACATTTCATCGAACACATGAACCTCACACAACTCCGAATCCGCATCCATCTGAAGGCCGAAGTTATACGAAGAGGATAATACTACGAGGAGAGCGCGGTATAAACAAACAGCAGTAGCCGCACCTGTCGTTGGTGTGCATGAGTGCGAGCTTGAGCGGCCCCGACTGCAGCTCGGCCCAGCGGAGCGTGCAGACGTTTACACTGAAGTCGAGACCCTCCGAGTAGAACCGTGCTGCCCGCGGTACGTCCCGGTGCAGCTGCAGCACCCACCGGAGCGTCGCCGCCGCCATTCCCCACCACCCCCCTCCCTCCTCTAGTCCTCCGGATCAGGCCGTCAACGAACGAGGACAGCAGTCAGCAGCACTCTCACATCCAACGGCCCAGACGGCGAGCAACACAAACCCAACGAATCAAATTCGACTACTTGGGCCGTGTTGGGCAATAAAAGCCCAACTTATCAAACCAGAGCGAGCCCACCAAGCAGCCGCCTTCTTCCTTTGCGGAGGCGAAAACCCGAAAACCCTTCCTCTTCCGCCGACCTCTCGACAGCATTAGACGCAGGCGCCGCCGACTGCCGTGGAGAGCGCGAGGTAGCTGCGGGTGCTAGGGTTTGGCTCGAGATGGGGAAGGCAAAGAGCAAGGGCCCTAAATTCGCGGCGGTGAAGAAGATTATCACCAAGAAAACCATCAATAAGTAAGGCAACCATCTCCAGCTGCCAGTCCGCTCCCCTATGGTTAGGTTCATGCTACTGGAAATTCGAATTTTTGTGTATGATAGGTACAAGGAGGATGTGCTGAACCACAAGAAGAAGGACGTGGACAAGGAGAAACTCGGCCGGAATGTGTGAGTGTTTGTTTGCGCTCGGATTGGTTTCCTGTGCTTGTTTGGATTGTTGATGTTGTTTTCTTCTGTGATTTACAGGCCGCAGGTTTCGTCGGCGTTGTTCTTCAGCTACAACACAGCATTGGGGCCGCCGTATCGGGTGATTGTGGATACCAACTTCATCAATTTCTCGATACAGAATAAGGTTAGTCGTTTAATTATCTGCTGCTCTCCTATTTCACTGATATATTTTTTATGCAACAGAGGGTCAATACTTGCATGCCCACTGCTTCACTCAGTTAATAATTGAAGATACTGAGTTAATGTGGTGGATTTAATTGATTGTTGACCCGTTCCAGCTTATCTGTACTCTGTATGCTGTATTGTCACAAGAAATGTTGTGCACAATTTCACGTTGTTCGCTGGAGCTACTGATTCTTACCAGATACTGAAACCTTAGGGAAATTAAAAACAAATAGTTAGGATGACTGTTAAGTAAGTTAGGATATAAGCATTGTGATCCGTTTTACTGTTTTAGCAAATAGCAAAACAAACAGCAGCCAACCCCTCTGGGACTGGGAATCATGTTATAACTGTCTCGATTTCCCATCCGATATGGTTGCTGTGATAAGAATGTTCCCTTCAACTCAGGATTTGATTCATTAACTGTAGTTAATTTTTAAATTCTGTATTCTACATAACACATAATAATGGGGCCACTCATATTTGTGACTAAATCTTCTTTTCCCCCATGCAGCTGGATTTGGAGAAGGGAATGATGGATTGCCTTTATGCAAAATGTAAGCATTTAACTCTGTTATCTTGCATTCCCATTATCTTTTTGGTGAACTGAGATACCCCTTTAATATCTTTTCAACTCTGATGCCTTGTTATGAAGGTACCCCATGTATCACGGACTGTGTTATGGCTGAGCTTGAAAAGCTGGGGCAGAAGTATCGTGTGGCCTTGAGGTGTGCTCCTATCCAATGCTGTTCCCACATTGTGTTATTTAATGTCTTCTTTTGGCTTTATCTGCTTCATTGTATCAAATAGAGGTTAGATTAGTTTTTTTTATCTATGCCTCTTGTTGTTATCTTCCACTATAAAGATGTCGATTGCATGTACTTGCTGTTATACTCAATTCTTCAGCATAACTTTCATCTATCTGCACAATCTAATTTACCTCCCTCACAGAATTGCCAAGGACCCTAGGTTCCAAATATTAGCATGCACACACAAGGGAACCTATGCTGATGACTGCATTGTGGAGAGGGTCACTCAGGTAAAAGCTCTCTCTTCTTGAACACCCTTTGTTTGTTTGGAGCATGAGTACTGGGAGTATTCTATTAAGTGCTAACTCTATAGCGAGTTCTTAAGATAGCTCCTGCTAGGGAACTTGTGACTTACACTTATCACTAGTAAACTGCGACATTGGGCACAAAAGTGAATTAATTGTGTATATAATGTATATTCCTAGTTTCTTTTCAAATGTTAATTTAGAGATATATGCAAGTTCTTGAAGCATTGGCTGTTCAAATTTCAAACTTTATGCTTAGCCAACATTTGAGAGGTGTCTGATTGCTTTAGAATTTACTTTTGCCCAATCTTTGAGAGGTAGAAGGGCAGCCAGGTGCAGTGGTGAGAGCTGTCTCACTGAGTCACCATGATGTGGGTTCTAAGGGTTCGAAGCAGACTTGCATTTGCGTGGTAAGGCTTGCCTCGGTTTATCCCTCTCTCAGACCCCACTCATGTGGGAATCTACGGCACTGGGTCTGATCTGCCCAATATTTGATAGGTGTGGCTGAATGCTATGTTTTCCGAGATTAGAGATTTTACTATATCTGTTCCCAAGGTGAACCAAAAATAGCACTTGTGTTTTCTCCGCTGAAATCCTTTTCCCATGCTTGTCTAAAGGATTGTGTCTGTATGTAGTATCCAAATTTGTTCCTAGTTAATCAACTGGAACTTGCATGTGAGTGATATCAAATACCCGTGTGCACCTATAGATGATATGTCCTATTCTTTTTATCTTAATGTATAGATCTATTTGTTATGCTTTTGCTTTGATTAATGTGCATTTCGTTGCATTAGATTGTATTCTTCACCTTCACAATACCTAGTCAAATGATTATTTTGGTTTATTTACCTTGTATGCTAGGCATCTTGTTTTATTTGTTCTAAACCATATATTTTACGTGGCAGCACAAATGCTACATAGTTGCTACTTGTGATAGAGATTTGAAAAGGAGGATAAGAAAGGTATGTTTGGTGTTTAGTGCTCATAGCTCAGGACATGCTTCTAATATCGCAAAAGCTTTTTCATGCATGCTTGTACCATGGGCATTTCCCCAATTTTGCAGGTTCCTGGTGTTCCAATCATGTACATCACAAGACATAGGTATTCGATAGAACGGCTCCCTGAGGCCACAATTGGTGGAGGTATGTGATATCTTCATCTGACAAACTTTGTTACTGTGTTCTCTCTGTCCCTAGCTTATATCCTACAATCACATAAGATTGCAGTACTCTGATGCTTTTTTGGCATTCTTGCAGCACCAAGAATCTGATCGGTGCAGACATGAGATGTCCTGGGATGTAATACTGTGGCGGTACTTGTCCATCTGACCAAGTCAATGTTTCATGTTTGAAGCCACGGCAAGGACTAGGATAAGAATGCTGCTTTGTAGGTTGAGCTTACTGTAACTACTAAGAAATTTTTATTATGTACCAACCTTATCATTTCTACAATGTTGCGGGATGTCTGAAGTAATTCTTTGTTAAAAGATCGGGTATCCTGCTCCCTTTTGCTTCTCAATATTGTGCGCTACAAGCCATAATCCCAAATCCCAATAGAGTGGCTCTTCCTGAATCTCTTATAGAGAATGAACAAAAGAGTCCCTCATAATGTGGAACGGAGGTGACAACAATCTGCGACAGTCGTTGGATATTTATGCCTTGTTGTATTTCTACAGTGCTACAACACTTTACTAAAGTTTAGCACATGAAATCAAACAAGCAACACGAGCAGTGCTGAAGTTTAGCACTCACTAACACACTAGCTCTTATTTTAATGCTAAACTATGTTATAGGTAGCTGATGAATTTGATGCTCGCTGTGATCTCACCCACCGGACACAACAAGTTTAAGTGCTGCGATAAACGCTTTGAACATGACGAGTCGCTGAAGCCTTTGACCTCTACCTCTTATAATAATAGATCCATGTTTTTCAATACGCTCGCTAGAATAGGGCTAGGCGAGCTGAATATTTCTCGCATTGCAACTTACAGGTAGATTTACCAGTGGCTTTTGAAAATCAAAGTATTTTATAAATCTGTCGTTTATTTCTCTAATGCTTCAAAAAAAACCCCTTTACGAAGAAACAGTGCCTCGGTATGTAAACTAATGTAAATAAACTGTATTAGTTGATAGATCTTTAACGACGACCCGATTCATTCCTAGGTATGATCCAGTGCGGACGGCCCCACATTGGCTCAACCTCGCCGGTGTTTAGATTCAGCCGCCCCATGCGCTCTAGCCTCGTAAGGTCTGTGAAGCCGACGTCGTATGCGACGGCCAGACGCCCACATGGGTGCGTCAGCTGATGGGCAAGGATCACGTACACGCGGTTCGCCTTCGCTCCCGTCGGGTCGGCGGTGACTGTGAACCCATGCGCGCCGTCGACGAACACCGCGCGGTCACCGATGTCGAGCACTGGCCTCCACCTCGGCGGCCTCTGGCTGTCCCTGTGCCGCGCGCAGTACGCTTTGGTAAAGACCACGCCGTCGCTGTCCCCGGCGCGGTGCACCAGGAGGATCGCGTCGTCCGTAGATGGCGCTAGGTAGGCGTAGTCGACGTCGCCGAAGCCCGGCGGCGCAGGGATCTTCGTGCGGGCCTGCAGCGTGCCGGCGTCGATGATTGTAGTTTTCAGCGTGCGCAGCTCGAGGACGAAGAAGAGCCCACCGCGGTAGTTGACGGTCATGGGCGAGCCGAGCTTTGACTGGTGCACCGGCATCCACCGCTCGCCGCCGTGCTCGCAGAAGAAGGCCATGTCGCCGCGGGCCACCATGACGCCTCGCCGGGACCAGTCCCACGCCAACCCGTCGTCGGTGACGCGCGCGCAGCGCAGACGTGGCTCGTCGCTGAGACACCCGACCGGCTCCTTCTCCGAGAAGGGGATGGGCAGGTCCGGCAGCGGTGCGCGCGAGCCGGTGAAGGGGTCGACGAGGTGGCACGGGTGCCTGTAGCACACATCCGTGGCTAGCACCATCCCGCCGTACGGAGACGGCACGAGCCGGCGGCCGAGCACCGGAGGCATTGGCCGCACGTCGACGCTGTTAAGCATGCGCATGTGGGCGAGGGAGAAGAACTTGTAACCGTGCTCCGATGCGAACGCGACGCACGGGAGCATCGCCGATTCCTCTTCGTGGCCACCATGCTCCGTCTCCATGCTCATCTCAGGTACAGGCGGCGCGAGCATTGTGTTGGTTGGAGAACAAAACGACGGGTATATATATCTCTACTCCTGCCCTTCCATATGTTACAAATCAACCCGCACGCCCCGCCCCCGACCCGTAGGCCGTAGCCGGCACCTCACACACACCGCCGCCTCCCCGAGCCTGCCCCCCGACGATGCCGCACCCGCCCGCCACCTCGCTCTAACGGTGCTCCGCGCATGTCGCGCCCGCCTACCAGCTTACCGCATCTCGCGCGCCGTTCACGACCTCCGCCTGCTCCGCAACGAATCCCCCTCACCTCGCTCTGCCCGCCCCTCCTCCCTATAAAGCCTAGCTATTCTGCTCACCTCGCTGCGCCCCGACGGCGCCACAACTCCACCACCTCCTCCAGTTACCCGACATCGGTGCCACGCTCCTCCTCGCCATGTGTGACTCCTACTCCCCGTGGCCACCAGGGCGATGTGGTGGCGTCCGCTGATGCGATCGCTCCTCCGCCTGTGTCTGGCGCCCTGGCCAACGCGTCGGTGGTGCCAGCCGCGGTGCGGATCCACAAGGCAGGGCGAAGTCACCGTCAAGCTCTCGGTCGCGCCTGGCCGGGCTAGCCGCCTAGCTCTTTCCCGCCTCCCGTGGCCTGGGCGCCTGGCTAGGGCCAGCTATTCAGGCGACCAACCGCACCACCGTCCCCCTACCTTCCACGTTATCGTCGACTCCGACTATGTCTGGGTCCGCTTCTTGCCATGTTCTTCTCGGTACTCTACTGTACACGAGGTATGGCACTGGGTTGGTGACTAGAGACATGCTGGGGCTCCCCAAACGCCGGTTCGTTGCGTTTGGTATGCTGGTGGTACTTACAGTGTGTTTGGTTGGATGTGTGCTTAACTGTTTACAACCAGGCGCAGGGTATGCGTTGACTTCAGGTAAGCATATGTTTGAATGGCTGCACGCAAGCGAGCGGGCCTGCTTCTGCTGGTGCAGCACAGACCAATTTGTGGCTCTCTGCCTGCACGCACAGAAACGTGGGAATATTGCATCTCCCGCGAGCCAAGCTCGGACAAGCCTGCATGTGCGTATGCGGACAACCAATCATGAGGTTAGAGTCGCTGCTGGCATGTCTGCTGGAGGTAGTTTTGTTCATGTTCACTCTGAGAATGGTGTGATTGATTTTTACAGATGAAATTGCATTTCTTGCTCGATTATAAAGGAAGGGGCAAAATGGTTTGGTTCCATCCAGTTTTATGTCCTAATACAAATTTGTTAATTAGCTGTTGTTTATGGAACTTGCGGCTATGCTACCAGGGCATGTTATTTCCTATATTGTCCCAGGCATATATGTACTTTGGTTAGATTTTGTTGCAATCCATTAACTCTGTTCACTTATATCTCTTGGTTCTTTGATCTAGGTTATTTCAATTATTAGCAATGATTCTGTTGCAATCCGTTAACTTTGTTCACTTATATTTCATGGTTCTTTGAGCTATTTGAATATGTTTGTTCAGTAATGTTCGATGCCTCTAATAATTGTAATGATTGGATGTCACTTGTTCTATTTCTTCCTCCAAGTGGTTCTCTCACTGTTTTGTTTCTGAATATTTTCCAGGCACCCCGACGCCCGCACGCGGGGCACCTGACCGCCTGCTTGCGCGTTTCCCCACATTTATGCGGCTTGGCCCTTATTTACCTTTTTTCTTAAAAAGAGAGAAAAAAAGAACTCCTTTCATGTGTCCCGTCATTTTCAGTTAGAGTGACCAACAGTTGTGAGTTCTCGTTATGTTCTCCCCACGACACCCATATACCTACCGAATGCTGATGATGATGCCAAAACTGTTTTACTTGAGGAATGCTGATAATGATACACAAGGTGTTATACTTGAGGCATCTGAGGTTGGGACTGGTGCTATCAGTTTGATCTCGATGTCAACTTGGCTGCGTGCCTGCGTGGGGAGAAATGTGCTAATGCCATCCTTCTTGCCAGCATGGAGCACTAGTACAGAGAAGTTCTATAGTGGCGGTTGTAAACCTATTTATAGTGGCGTTTTTCGTAACCGCCAGTGCTAGGGGCCAGTAGAAATCATCATTTTTACAGGCGGGTAACTGAGGACCGCCAGTGAAAATCGATTTTCACTGGCGGTCGGCGTAATAAAACCGCCAGTGAAAATCGATTTTCACTGGCGGTCGACGTAATAAAACCGCCAGTGCAAATCGTTTCCAGGAAACATAAAACATATTTTAAAAATAGTAAAAAATTTATTTGTATTAGGACCACCCCACCCGCCCGTCTCCGTCGAAAGTCGCGGCATTTTTCGCGCAAAATTCGCGCGCTACGCGGTTGTTAGTATTCGAACTGTAGACCTCACCCTCGCGCGTACCCTCCACTACCACTCCGTCTATGACATGCCTTGTGTCTAGTTTGTAGTTGTTTTCTCCACATATTACAACCATTTGAGTGTAAATTGCTTATTTGAGACCCTAAACGAATTCAAATAAAAAAGTTGTCAACTACAAAGATAAATAACTTTTGAAGTTCTACAACTTTTATTTTGACACTTTTTTCACCCTCTCTTTCGGACTCGTTTATATTTCTAACGCTAACCCGACTTGTAGTTGTGCTTAAGTTCATAAATTTCAGATTCGCCCTATTCACCCCCCTCTAGGCGACTTTCAATCATCAATGAAGATGTTTAGCAATCACATAACAAGAAGATAGTTAGATTAGGGTTCGAACCAACACAGATCACAAATACAAGCATTGGATTAATAACTTACTAGAGTCGGAGCACCAGATCGGTCCCTCACGGGCGGCTATAATCAGAGTAGATTAGGGTTTAGGCTTCAAACACATATCACAAGTAAAGATCACAAGAACAAGCACCAAATTAAGCACTTACCAAAGCCGGAGCACCAGATCGGTCCCTCACGACGACTATAATCAGAGAACAAGATCACAAGAATGTATTAGAGTAGATTAGGGTTTAGGGTTGGTACACAGATCACAAGCATAGATCACAAGAACAAGCACCAGATTAAGAACTTACTAAAGTCGGAGCACCAGATCGGTCCCTCACGGCGGCTATAATCAGAGAACAAGATCACAAGAAGGTATTATAGTAGATTAGGGTTTATGGTTCGAACACAGATCACAAACATAGATCACAAGAACAGGTTAAGCACTTACCAAAGCCGGAGCACCAAATCGGTCCCTCACAGGTACAATCACAGAGCAAGAAGGCAATAGAGTAGATTAGGGTTTGGGATTGAGCACAGATCACAAGAACAAGCACCAGATTAAGAAGTCTCAAACTCGTCGGAGACGTCGACTAGAGGAAGAAGAAGACGAACATCGAAAGCTTACCGTAACGGCGTAACCAAATCCGTGACCGAACAACCAGCCAAGCAACCACCAGGTGAGGGGAAGCCAGAGCCCAGAGGTGGAGGGAGCGGTGGAGGACCCTACCGGAGGGCGGAGGCTCGAACCCGGAGGTGAGGCGGCGGCGGAGTCGAACAGTGAGGCGGCGGTGGAGACGAATCGATGAATCACCCCCCAAAATCGCCCCTAAATCGCAGACGGAGAGAAGGAGGGCGAGAGACAACAGGCGAGGCAAGCGAGTGAGACTGACGAGGCGGGGCCCGATGGGGGGGAGGGGGCGACGTGTTTTAGGTTAACAAACAGAGCAGGCTAACCGTGCTTCCGGGATAATCGGGCTGTGCCCGTGCCGGCCCAGCGTGCCCGGTGCTCGGCCCAGGCACAACAGTACCCATCGGGCCATGACGTGCCGTGATGTCCCGATTAGCCCGACACTATTGGCCATCTATAGTTTGGGGCGACTAAAGTTTAGTGACTAAAATTTAGTTACTTTTAGTCACTAAATAAGCAAACATGATAGCTAAAGTGAGGTGACTAAACTTTAGTTCGCAATGACTAAAAGGGACTAAATTAGGATTTTTACCTTATTTGTCCTCTACACTTTCTTCTTGCAGCAAACATCCACTAATTAATAGGGGTAATACAGTCATTATTCACAACAATTAATGTTCTTTAGTCCGGTTTAGTCACTAAAACCAAACAATGTACTTTAGTGACTAAACTTAGTCACTAAAGTTTAGTCTAGTGACTAAAGGAACCAAACGAGTAGTAAGGCCCAGTTTGGTAGTCCCTAAATAGCCGAACACTGGGACTAAAATATGGACTAAACTGTTTTATTATCTAGTCCCTCAAGGGATGACTAAAAGGGACTAAACCATATTAATTCCACTTTTTGCCCTTCTTTATTTCAGTTGCACTAATGGCGGGAGAATACTAAAAGGTATTTGGTCCTCTTATGATTCATTTAATATTTTTTAAATATTTTTAGTCCCAGAACCAAACAGGGTAGGGACTAAACTTTAGTCTTCCAACTAAATTTTAGTCCCTAGACTAAAGGAAACCAAACGGGCCCTAAAAGTGAAAAAAATAGAACAGTGCAGCTACACACAAGTTAATAGCAACTTTATGGTCCACAATTATACTGTCAGAACAAATGCTTACAGAAGAATTTCAATTACATGGATGATCAGGGGCAGAGCACTCCTGCACTTGAATTGCAAATTGAAACTACGCACACATGTAATGTCAGTCAAACTACAACTGAAACTTGAATTAGATGTACTGGCACAATGCCATGAAGCAAGGCCATGACCGAGCAGGACCACTGAAACCTGGCTTCAGCTTACCACGACGACCTGCTAGGCACATTCAGTTCGAGAAAAATGTGTATCATAACCAGCAGCACGAGGAAGAGAATGGTAGACTGCAAACCATCCACCGTGTCTCTCGTGATTTTGCTAACAAAAGGAGTTCTGCCACTTCATGCACACCAGACCCAGTAAGTTGTCTTACGCGGAAAGATCTTTTGCCGGACATACACATCAGTCTTCAGTGAGTGGTTAATGGAACTTCTCAATACTTTCGTTGTGACACGAGTTCTTCAAGCTGGCTCGTACAGGCCTAGCATGTGCCCATCGATGCATCGCAGTGCTGCAACCTGCGTTGGAAGAAACAGGAAATGTCATGTAAATGATTCTGCGTCCTGAAATACATAAATGGAAATCATGGGAATATAGAGACAATACTTTTCCATGGATCTCATACTTGATTGGCCCATCCAACTCGGCTCCCAATGCCATTAGCTTCGATACGGCACTGTTTATGTCTGGTACAGTGAAGGAGAGCATTGAAGAATAGACTCTCTGCGATGCAAGATTACTGCAAGCATGTACAGAATATAAGATAATAGTTATGAATTTATGATTTCATGCACTGGCCAATGGGGGGGGGAATCCCCTATGTGTTTTGTGTAGCTTATGTTTATGTGATGATGGAATTTGAAATCCACACAAAAAACTGAGAAAAGCTCCAAGGAGAGCAATTTCTTTTGACTCTTGGGGGGGGTCACTTGTTTTCATGCACTGCCTTTGACATAGCAAGATTGTAACGAGGACTATGAAATGTATTGGAGAGTTGAAGTATCATTTTCAAGCAATGTTTGGGATTTTTTTTCCCAAGAACTGGCAACCTCCCAGATCCAACACTTCAGAGCTGTTATGTTTATAGGGTCACAAAGTTTGTCCAATATGTTTTGGTCTACTTTTCCATGGATCTCATATTTTCATGCGATAGATCCAACACTCCTTCCATACAATTCACTTTCAGAGTTATTTTCTTTATGGGGTCACTAAGTTTGTGTTGTATGTTATGTTCTTTGGTACATGTCCTATTGTAAGTCTGACCAAGCTGATCAACATAAAGAACTTTTACTCGAAAGTCTGAGCTTGCTCAAAGCCCACTATCAACCTGCAGTGCAAATCATTGCCCACAAATGAAGGATTCGTTGACATTTTCCATTTGGCGGGCACTCCTACACACAAAAACGAGATTAGTTTAGCGTCCCCCCCTCCCCAGGATGCAGCGAAGCTAGCCTGCCTCACTACTCCTCTATGTTGATAGATGCTAGTGAAAATAAAAAGAAGGAATTTTGAACCGCCAGATCGACAGATCATATCCACAGAAGAAGTTACTGGGTACTTATAGACGCCACAAGGTTAACCACATTTGGAATGCAAGAGCTGAGAAGTGCAATTTGTTTGCATGGATTCTCATTCAGAATAAGCTGCTCACTGCCAACAATCTAGCCCGCCGTGGATGGCCACACCAAACCTCTTGCTCGCTCTGCCAAGGACCTATAGAACCTAAAATCCACCTCTGCTTGCAATGCCCTTTCGCTCTCGATATCTGGAACCAGATCCTCTCCTGGGAAAGGGCTGGTCTTACTGCAGCAAGTAGACCCATCAAATTTCGACAGCATCAGCGAGTGGTGGGTTTGACAACCTCTCTCATCACAAAAGACTGAAGAAGAGACTTCGATGGAATCACGATCTACATCATGTTCATGTGGAACATTTGGAAAGAGCGTAATTAAAAGGATTTTCGAGAATAGCTCACTGTCGGCGTTGCAGCCTTGCAGGTGGGTGCAGGGAAAATAAAAGAGTCTTTCGCTTTATAGGAGTGCTGATGTTCACTAGCAGCCTCGCCTATTGTGTTTGATATTCTCTTAGTTTCACCTGCGGGTCTTTTTATGCAGGAGGAGGTGTGCTCCTAGTGTGTGTGAGATCTGTGATCATGTTTCTATAACTCTTTTCCCTCTTGAATGAAGGCATAGCTCCTACCATTTGCTTTCAAAAAAAAAATATCCGCAGGAGAAGTTCCAGGGCAAGGTATCTCGAGCCAAAGTTGACACGACTGTCATATGAAAACTGACTTGATTCTTCACTAATCTCGTAGCCCATCACCCAAGTTTTCAGAACTTAAATAAAACCAAGTGCTGCACACACACATTTCATCGAACACATGAACCTCACACAAATCCGAATCTGCATCCATCTGAAGGCCGAAGTTATACGAAGAGGATAATACTACGAGGAGAGCGCGGTATAAACAAACAGCAGTAGCCGCACCTGTCGTTGGTGTGCATGAGTGCGAGCTTGAGCGGCCCCGACTGCAGCTCGGCCCAGCGGAGCGTGCAGACGTTTACACTGAAGTCGAGACCCTCCGAGTAGAACCGTGCTGCCCGCGGTACGTCCCGGTGCAGCTGCAGCACCCACCGGAGCGTCGCCGCCGCCATTCCCCACCACCTCCCTCCCCAGTGGCGGAGCACGACCTAAAAATAAGGTATGGCAATGACAAAAATATATCTTGCAGTAAAACAAAATTTAGTATAAAAACATTATTAAGAAGTACCTTAGATGAAGAATTCCTTGTAGATTATATGTCAAATCAGTAACTTAACCAAATATAAGTTGTCAAACAAAGAGCAAGCATACATTAGCATTAAAATAAAGAGCTAAATTTAATAAAAAAATGTATAGACAATATTGTTACACATAACACAACTACCTCTTTCTAGAGCCTTTCTTTTTGCCGACCTTGCTGAGCTTGAATCTATTGCAATTTGCAACTGCAGGGCAGCTAAATTTGCAAATAGCAAGCAACAAAGCAAGCAGAAACTGCAAGCAGCAACGCGGCCAACGCAACTACGCGAGCAACTAAGCCAACTAGCCAAAGCCAAGCAACCAGGCAAGCAGCCGGAGCACTGTAGAAGGCTAGCAAGCAGCAAATTGAGCAAAGCAACTTAGCAAGCAGTCTGCAGTAGGACTGGGCGTTCGGGTTTACCCGAAATTTCGGGTCGGGTTTTTTGGGTTTTTTAGATTTCGGGTTTCCAGCAGTAGAACCCATACTCGTACCCGAACTTTCGGGTACCCGCAAATTCGGGTTTGGGTTTGGGTAAATTTCGGGTACCCGTTACTATAAATCATATACAAGACATCTATATGACAATGGAATCACAAAATACTAGAGTTACATAACAATGCCTAAATAAAGGGATTACAATTTACATCCACCGAGTTTCATATGCAATAGGTAAATAAGTAAAAAAACCCAGAATTGAGCATTGAATTGTCTTAAGAACTAATCCAAACTAAAGCAGTTTTCCTATCCGATTGTGGTCGTGCTTGTCTGAAATAAAACCATCCACAAATTTATAGCTACTGTTTATAGCTACTGTTCCGAGAATTGAGCATTGAGTTTATAGCTACTGTTCCGAGGTCCTGCAAATGGTATTATGCCAAAGAAAGTTAACCATCCACAAATTTCCTAGTGATTAGTGACAAATGCAGCAGGACATCTAGCTCTATATTCAGCAGGAGTGCAGGACATATGAAGTAAACACTATACCAGTTATATTCTACCTCTATATTCAGCAGGACATCTACCTCCTGCCGCGGTGCCTCCCTGCTGGTTGCTGCGGTGCTGCCTAGGAGCTGGCTGCTACCTACTACCTACTGCCTGCTGGTGCGCGAGTGGAGGTGGAGCAGTGGGACTGGGCGACTGGCCGGCTGCTCCGGTGCTGCCTGCTGGTGCCCGTGCGCCGTGCCGTGGTGCCGCCTGGGACTGGCCGACTGGGAGAGGACAGAGGAGTGAGGAGGACGCCGCCTGGGAGCCTGGGAGCCTGGGAGTGGGACTCTGGGAGGATTGGCCTGGCCGCTTGGCCGCCTGGGAGCAGTGGCGGAGGACGAAAAAAAATTTAGGTATGGCTCTACACACCTACCGACACATTTCTCAGACACAGCTATCGTACGAAATGAAGTTAATTAGGGGCGACAGAGTTACCTGGACGGAAGAATCCGAGCTTGAACTTGCCACGCTTGGACACGAGGCTCTGCGCGTCGGACAGCGGGCGGCCGGCGGCGACGGTGTCCCGGCTCGCGGCGGAAGAACTCCCCGCAGCAGAAACAGGAAGGCGAGGAGGAGCAGAAGAGCGGGCGCCGGAATGGGCGGTCGTCCCCGCTACAGGACAACCTCCAAGCGAGAAACGGCGATACTGAACAGGAGTTGGAGAAAGCAGCGAGACGTCGCGCGCGCAGGTGCACTGTTGGACGTCGCGCGAACGCCTTTACTGCCCCTGGTTGCTCACCTGCTTGGGACGTCGCGCGATGCGGAGCTGCTCGCCTGCTCGGGCCGTCGGGCGCTCGGCGGATAGTGGCTGGCCGGCTGAGCAGACGGCAGTCGACAGGTCGGCAGTGTTAGGGCGGCGGACGGCGGGCGGAGGCGCGGTCGCTCGGAGCGGCAGTGATTAGGGTTTAGATGTTGGGCTGGCGGACCTTTTTTTTGTATGGCTTGGGCCATAATGAGCCATAATGGGCTCTCCGCCCCTGCCTGGGAGGGTTGGAGCCTTGGTTGGACATGGACTTGGACTGGGAGGAGGAGGATGCCACCGGCCGCCTGGGAAGACTTGAAGCGCGTGGAAGCCTGTGGGAGCTAGGGACTAGGGTTGCGAGTTGCTGCCGGTTGTGAGTTTGCGACATCAGGTAGTAGGCTGAACTGGGCGTGGCCCGTGGACTGTGCCGCTGTTGGGCTGCCAACGGCTAGCGCTCAGCCTGGTGGGTGATACCTAATTTCGGATAGAATGGGTATTTCGGGTACCGCGGGTGAATACCCGATTAGGCCCAAACTTAGTTCGGGTATTCAGTTTTGTTACCCGTTGGAATTGTTCGGGTAACGGGCATCGGGCTAAACGGGTACGGGTTCGGGTTTTTTGGGTAACGGGCTTCGGGCTCGGGTTTTATGCCCAGTCCTAGTCTGCAGCCAGTAGCACGAGCACCGGAGCACGAGATTGTTTTCTCCAATGGCGGAGCCGCGGAGCAGTGGAGCAAGACCGAGCGGCCGGCCAACGCCCAATGGGCCAAGCAGGAAGGAGAGGCAGGAGCCAGAGACGGAGGCCACCGCGGCCGCGGACGGACAAGCAGGCGGTCGGCCGGCCAGGTGAGGAGCGTGCTGCGGCGGCTGTGCTGCGCGTGCCTGTTGTTGGACTGAATACCTAGGTTTTGCTCTTTACTGGGCCGATTTAAGGTATGGCGTGGGCCATACTTGGCCATAACGGGCCCTCCGCCCCTGTCCCTCCCTCCTCCAGTCCTCCGGATCAGGCCGTCAACGAACGAGGACAGCAGTCAGCAGCACTCTCACATCCAACGGCCCAGACGGCGAGCAACACAAACCCAACGAATCAAATTCGACTACTTGGGCCGTGTTGGGCAATAAAAGCCCAACTTATCAAACCAGAGCGAGCCCACCAAGCAGCCGCCTTCTTCCTTTGCGGAGGCGGAAACCCGAAAACCCTTCCTCTTCCGCCGACCTCTCGACAGCATTAGACGCAGGCGCTGCCGACTGCCGTGGAGAGCGCGAGGTAGCTGCGGGTGCTAGGGTTTGGCTCGAGATGGGGAAGGCAAAGAGCAAGGGCCCTAAATTCGCGGCGGTGAAGAAGATTATCACCAAGAAAACCATCAATAAGTAAGGCAACCATCTCCAGCTGCCAGTCCGCTCCCCTATGGTTAGGTTCATGCTACTGGAAATTCTAATTTTTGTGTATGATAGGTACAAGGAGGATGTGCTGAACCACAAGAAGAAGGACGCGGACAAGGAGAAACTCGGCCGGAATGTGTGAGTGTTGTGTTTGCGCTCGAAATGGTTTCCTGTGCTTGTTTGGATTGTTGATGTTGTTTTCTTCTGTGATTTACAGGCCGCAGGTTTCGTCGGCGTTGTTCTTCAGCTACAACACAGCATTGGGGCCGCCGTATCGGGTGATTGTGGATACCAACTTCATCAATTTCTCGATACAGAATAAGGTTAGTCGTTTAATTATCTGCTGCTCTCCTATTTCACTGATATATTTTTTATGCAACAGAGGTTCAATACTTGCATGCCCACTGCTTCACTCAGTTAATAATTGAAGATACTGAGTTAATGTGGTGGATTTAATTGATTGTTGACCCGTTCCAGCTTATCTGTACTCTGTATGCTGTATTGTCACAAGAAATGTCGTGCACAATTTCACGTTGTTCGCTGGAGCTACTGACTCTTACCAGATACTGAAACCTTAGGGAAATTAAAAACAAATAGTTAGGATGACTGTTAAGTAAGTTAGGATATAAGCATTGTGATCCGTTTTACTGTTTTAGCAAATAGCAAAACAAACAGCAGCCAACCCCTCTGGGACTGGGAATCATGTTATAACTGTCTCGATTTCCCATCCGATATGGTTGCTGTGCTAAGAATGTTCCCTTCAACTCAGGATTTGATTCATTAACTGTAGTTAATTTTTAAATTCTGTATTCTACATAACACATAATAATGGGGCCACTCATATTTGTGACTAAATCCTCTTTTCCCCCCATGCAGCTGGATTTGGAGAAGGGAATGATGGATTGCCTTTATGCAAAATGTAAGCATTTAACTCTGTTATCTTGCATTCCCATTATCTTTTTGGTGAACTGAGATACCCCTTTAATATCTTTTCAACTCTGATGCCTTGTTATGAAGGTACCCCATGTATCACGGACTGTGTTATGGCTGAGCTTGAAAAGCTGGGGCAGAAGTATCGTGTGGCCTTGAGGTGTGCTCCTATCCAATGCTGTTCCCACATTGTGTTATTTAATGTCTTCTTTTGGCTTTATCTGCTTCATTGTCTCAAATAGAGGTTAGATTAGTTTTTTTATCTATGCCTCTTGTTGTTATCTTTCACTATAAAGATGTCGATTGCATGTACTTGCTGTTATACTCAATTCTTCAGCATAACTTTCATCTATCTGCACAATCTAATTTACCTCCCTCACAGAATTGCCAAGGACCCTAGGTTCCAAAGATTAGCATGCACACACAAGGGAACCTATGCTGATGACTGCATTGTGGAGAGGGTCACTCAGGTAAAAGCTCTCTCTTCTTGAACACTCTTTGTTTGTTTGGAGCATGAGTACTGGGAGTATTCTATTAAGTGCTAACTCTATAGCGAGTTCGTAAGATAGCTCCTGCTAGGGAACTTGTGACTTACACTTATCACTAGTAAACTGTGACATTGGGCACAAAAGTGAATTAATTGTGTATATAATGTACATTCCTAGTTTCTTTTCAAATGTTAATTTAGAGATATATGCAAGTTCTTGAAGCATTGGCTGTTCAAATTTCAAACTTTATGCTTAGCCAACATTTGAGAGGTGTCTGATTGCTTTAGAATTTACTTTTGCCCAATCTTTGAGAGGTAGAAGGGCAGCGAGGTGCAGTGGTGAGAGCTGTCTCACTGAGTCACCATGATGTGGGTTCTAAGGGTTCGAAGTAGACTTGCATTTGCGTGGTAAGGCTTGCCTCGGTTTATCCCTCTCTCAGACCCCACTCATGTGGGAATCTACGGCACTGGGTCTGATCTGCCCAATATTTGATAGGTGTGGCTGAATGCTATGTTTTCCGAGATTAGAGATTTTACTATATCTGTTCCCAAGGTGAACCAAAAATAGCACTTGTGTTTTCTCCGCTGAAATCCTTTTCCCATGCTTGTCTAAAGGATTGTGTCTGTATGTAGTATCCAAATTTGTTCCTAGTTAATCAACTGGAACTTGCATGTGAGTGATATCAAATACCCGTGTGCACCTATAGATGATATGTCCTATTCTTTTTATCTTAATGTATAGATCTATTTGTTATGCTTTTGCTTTGATTAATGTGCATTTCGTTGCGTTAGATTGTATTCTTCACCTTCACAATACCTAGTCAAATGATTATTTTGGTTTATTTACCTTGTATGCTACGCATCTTGTTTTATTTGTTCTAAACCATATATTTTACGTGGCAGCACAAATGCTACATAGTTGCTACTTGTGATAGAGATTTGAAAAGGAGGATAAGAAAGGTATGTTTGGTGTTTAGTGCTCATAGCTCAGGACATGCTTCTAATATCGCAAAAGCTTTTTCATGCATGCTTGTACCATGGGCATTTCCCCAATCTTGCAGGTTCCTGGTGTTCCAATCATGTACATCACAGGACATAGGTATTCGATAGAACGGCTCCCTGAGGCCACAATTGGTGGAGGTATGTGATATCTTCATCTGACAAACTTTGTTACTGTGTTCTCTCTGTCCCTAGCTTATATCCTACAATCACATAAGATTGCAGTACTCTGATGCTTTTTTGGCATTCTTGCAGCACCAAGAATCTGATCGGTGCAGACATGAGATGTTCTGGGATGTAATACTATGGCGGTACTTGTCCATCTGACCAAGTCACTATTTCATGTTTGAGTCCACGACAAGGACTAGGATAAGAACGCTGCTTTCTAGGTTGAGCTTACTGTAACTACTAAGAAATTTTTATTATGTACCAACCTTATCATTTCTACAATGTTGCGGGATGTCTGAAGTAATTCTTTGTTAAAAGATCGGGTATCCTGCTCCCTTTTGCTTCTCAATCTTGTGCGCTACAAGCCATAATCCCAATAGAGTGGCTCTTCCTGAATCTCTTATAGAGGATGAACATAGGAGTCCCTCATAATGTGAAACGGAGGCGACAACAATCTGCAACAGTCGTTGGATATTTAGGCCTTGTATTTCTACAGTGCTACAACACTTTACTAAAGTTTAGCACATGAAATCAAACAAGCATATTGAAAGAGCAGTGCTAAAGTTTAGCACCTATTAACACTGGCTCTTGTTTTGATACTAAATTATGTTAAAAGTGTGTCCCCTGACACATTAATGGTCCATGTCTATCCTTAGCATCTCCTTCAGCACTACTGAAGCTTATACCGAGTACAACAATGGCACTAAATTACCCACCAAAAGGCAAGCAAAAGTACAATCGAGGCACTAGGAATGACCAAACCCATTGCATAGGCCTGTTTTGTTCAACTCTTTTGAACAGCTTTTCTGAGAATCTGATAGTTTTTTCTAAACATCTTTTCTGGTACGAAGAGAATCTGTTGTGAAGAGAATCTGAATATAGTGAAGATTACGTGCAGAAGAAGATAAAATAGTCCACAGACTTTAGTATGTAGAAAGTGACGGTTTTCTGCTATCACAGTGAAGTTAGAGGCATCTTACCGAAATATCCAACGACTATTGTCCAATCTGTTCTTTTTATATTGATTCCATCCAACAATTTCTCAGTTCATTTTTTAGACGCGTCCATCTCATACAAATTTCGCAATAACAAAAGGAGTCAACACAAAAAAACCAGTCAAAATGAACAATTATGCAAAAATCTTGCAAAAATAAAAGCAATGAGAAACTCGCCAATATGCAATAGAGTTATAGGTAGCAGATGAATTTGATGCTCGCTGTGATCTCACCCACCGGACACATCAAGAACATGACGAGTCGCTGGAGCCTTTCACCTCTACCTCTTATAATAATAGATCGATGTTTTTCAATACGCTCACTAGAATAGGGCTAGGTGAGCTGAATATTTCTCGCATTGCAATGCACAGGTAGATTTACCAGTGGCTTTTGAAAATCAAAGTATTTTATAAATCTGTCGTTTATTTCTCTAATGCTTCAAAAAAAACCTTTACGAAGAAACAGTGCCTCGTTATGTAAACTAATGTAAATAAACTGTATTAGTTGATCTTTAACGACGACCTGATTCATTCCTAGGTATGATCCAGTGCGGACGGCCCCACATTGGCTCAACCTCGCCGGTGTTTAGATTCAGCCGCCCCATGCGCTCTGGCCTCGTAAGGTCTGTGAAGCCGACGTCGTATGCGACGGCCAGACGCCCACATGGGTGCGTCAGCTGATGGGCAAGGATCACGTACACGCGGTTCGCCTTCGCTCCCATCGGGTCGGCGGTGACTGTGAACCCATGCGCGCCGTCGACGAACACCGCGCGGTCACCGATGTCGAGCACTGGCCTCCACCTCGGCGGCCTCTGGCTGTCCCTGTGCCGCGCGCGGTACGCTTTGGTAAAGACCACGCCGTCGCTGTCCCCGGCGCGGTGCACCAGGAGAATCGCGTCGTCCGTAGATGGCGCTAGGTAGGCGTAGTCGACGTTGCCGAAGCCCGGCGGCGCAGGGATCTTCGTGCGGGCCTGCAGCGTGCCGGCATCGATGATTGTAGTTTTCAGCGTGCGCAGCTCGAGGACGAAGAAGAGCTCGCCGCGGTAGTTGACGGTCATGGGCGAGCCGAGCTTTGACTGGTGCACCGGCATCCACCGCTCGCCGCCGTGCTCGCAGAAGAAGGCCGTGTCGCCGCGGGCCACCATGACGCCTCGCGGGGACCAGTCCCACGCCAACCCGTCGTCGGTGACGCGCGCGCAGCGCAGATGTGGCTCGTCGCTGAGACACCCGACCGGGTCCTTCTCCGAGAAGGGGATGGGCAGGTCCGGCAGCGGTGCGCGCGAGCCGGTGAAGGGGTCGACGAGGTGGCACGGGTGCCTGTAGCACACATCCGTGGCTAGCACCATCCCGCCGTACGGAGACGGCACGAGCCGGCGGCCGAGCACCGGAGGCATTGGCCGCACGTCGGTGCTGTTAAGCATGCGCATGTGGGCGAGGGAGAAGAACTTGTAACCGTGCTCCGATGCGAACGCGACGCACGGGAGCATCGCCGATTCCTCTTCGTGGCCACCATGCTCCGTCTCCATGCTCATCTCAGGTACAGGCGGCGCGAGCATTGTGTTGGTTGGAGAACAAAACGACGGGTATATATATCTCTACTCCTGCCCTTCCATATGTTACAAATCAACCCGCACGCCCCGCCCCCGACCCGTAGGCCGTAGCCGGCACCTCACACACACCGCCGCCTTCCCGAGCCTGCCCCCCGACGATGCCGCACCCGCCCGCCACCTCGCTCTAACGGTGCTCCGCGCATGTCGCGCCCGCCTACCAGCTTACCACATCTCGCGCGCCGTTCACGACCTCCGCCTGCTCCGCAACGAATCCCCCTCACCTCGCTCTGCCCGCCCCTCCTCCCTATAAAGCCTAGCTATTCTGCTCACCTCGCTGCGCCCCGACGGCGCCACAACTCCACCACCTCCTCCAGTTACCCGACATCGGTGCCACGCTCCTCCTCGCCATGTGTGACTCCTACTCCCCGTGGCCACCAGGGCGATGTGGTGGCGTCCGCTGATGCGATCGCTCCTCCGCCTGTGCCTGGCGCCCTGGCCAACGCGTCGGTGGTGCCAGCCGCGGTGCGGATCCACAAGGCAGGGCGAAGTCACCGTCAAGCTCTCGGTCGCGCCTGGCCGGGCTAGCCGCCTAGCTCTTTCCCGCCTCCCGTGGCCTGGGCGCCTGGCTAGGGCCAGCTATTCAGGCGACCAACCGCACCACCGTCCCCCTACCTTCCACGTTATCGTCGACTCCGACTATGTCTGGGTCCGCTTCTTGCCATGTTCTTCTCGGTACTCTACTGTACACGAGGTATGGCACTGGGTTGGTGACTAGAGACATGCTGGGGCTCCCCAAACGCCAGTTCGTTGCGTTTGGTATGCTGGTGGTACTTACAATGTGTTTGGTTGGATGCGTGCTTAACTGTTTACAACCAGGTGCAGGGTATGCGTTGACTTCAGGTAAGCACATGTTTGAATGGCTGCACGCAAGCGAGCGGGCCTGCTTCTGCTGGTGCAGCACAGACCAATTTGTGGCTCTCTGCCTGCACGCACAGAAACGTGGGAATATTGCATCTCCCGCGAGCCAAGCTCGGACAAGCCTGCATGTGCGTATGCGGACAACCAATCATGAGGTTAGAGTCGCTGCTGGCATGTCTGCTGGAGGTAGTTTTGTTCATGTTCACTCTGAGAATGGTGTGATTGGTTTTTACAGATGAAATTGCATTTCTTGCTCGATTATAAAGGAAGGGGCAAAATGGTTTGGTTCCATCCAGTTTTATGTCCTAATACAAATTTGTTAATTAGCTGTTGTTTATGGAACTTGCGGCTATGCTACCAGGGCATGTTATTTCCTATATTGTCCCAGGCATATATGTACTTTGGTTAGATTTTGTTGCAATCCATTAACTCTGTTCACTTATATCTCTTGGTTCTTTGATCTAGGTTATTTCAATTATTAGCAATGATTCTGTTGCAATCCGTTAACTTTGTTCACTTATATTTCATGGTTCTTTGAGCTATTTGAATATGTTTGTTCAGTAATGTTCGATGCCTCTAATAATTGTAATGATTGGATGTCACTTGTTCTATTTCTTCCTCCAAGTGGTTCTCTCACTGTTTTGTTTCTGAATATTTTCCAGGCACCCCGACGCCCGCACGCGGGGCACCTGACCGCCTGCTTGCGCGTTTCCCCACATTTATGCGGCTTGGCCCTTATTTACCTTTTTTCTTAAAAAGAGAGAAAAAAAGAACTCCTTTCATGTGTCCCGTCATTTTCAGTTAGAGTGACCAACAGTTGTGAGTTCTCGTTATGTTCTCCCCACGACACCCATATACCTACCGAATGCTGATGATGATGCCAAAACTGTTTTACTTGAGGAATGCTGATAATGATACACAAGGTGTTATACTTGAGGCATCTGAGGTTGGGACTGGTTCTATCAGTTTGATCTCGATGTCAACTTGGCTGCGTGCCTGCGTGGGGAGAAATGTGCTAATGCCATCCTTCTTGCCAGCATGGAGCACTAGTACAGAGAAGTTCTATAGTGGCGGTTGTAAACCTATTTATAGTGGCGTTTTTCGTAACCGCCAGTGCTAGGGGCCAGTAGAAATCATCATTTTTACAGGCGGGTAACTGAGGACCGCCAGTGAAAATCGATTTTCACTGGCGGTCGGCGTAATAAAACCGCCAGTGAAAATCGATTTTCACTGGCGGTCGACGTAATAAAACCGCCAGTGCAAATCGTTTCCAGGAAACATAAAACATATTTTAAAAATAATAAAAAATTTATTTGTATTAGGACCACCCCACCGGCCCGTCTCCGTCGCAAGTCGCGGCATTTTTCGCGCAAAATTCGCGCGCTACGCGGTTGTTAGTATTCGAACCGTAGACCTCACCCTCGCGCGTACCCTCCACTACCACTCCGTCTATGACATGCCTTGTGTCTAGTTTGTAGTTGTTTTCTCCACATATTACAACCATTTGAGTGTAAATTGCTTATTTGAGACCCTAAACGAATTCAAATAAAAAAGTTGTCAACTACAAAGATAAATAACTTTTGAAGTTCTACAACTTTTATTTTGACACTTTTTTCACCCTCTCTTTCGGACTCGTTTATATTTCTAACGCTAACCCGACTTGTAGTTGTGCTTAAGTTCATAAATTTCAGATTCGCCCTATTCACCCCCCTCTAGGCGACTTTCAATCATCAATGAAGATGTTTAGCAATCACATAACAAGAAGATAGTTAGATTAGGGTTCGAACCAACACAGATCACAAATACAAGCATTGGATTAATAACTTACTAGAGTCGGAGCACCAGATCGGTCCCTCACGGGCGGCTATAATCAGAGTAGATTAGGGTTTAGGCTTCAAACACATATCACAAGTAAAGATCACAAGAACAAGCACCAAATTAAGCACTTACCAAAGCCGGAGCACCAGATCGGTCCCTCACGACGACTATAATCAGAGAACAAGATCACAAGAATGTATTAGAGTAGATTAGGGTTTAGGGTTGGTACACAGATCACAAGCATAGATCACAAGAACAAGCACCAGATTAAGAACTTACTAAAGTCGGAGCACCAGATCGGTCCCTCACGGCGGCTATAATCAGAGAACAAGATCACAAGAAGGTATTATAGTAGATTAGGGTTTATGGTTCGAACACAGATCACAAACATAGATCACAAGAACAGGTTAAGCACTTACCAAAGCCGGAGCACCAAATCGGTCCCTCACAGGTACAATCACAGAGCAAGAAGGCAATAGAGTAGATTAGGGTTTGGGATTGAGCACAGATCACAAGAACAAGCACCAGATTAAGAAGTCTCAAACTCGTCAGAGACGTCGACTAGAGGAAGAAGAAGACGAACATCGAAAGCTTACCGTAACGGCGTAACCAAATCCGTGACCGAACAACCAGCCAAGCAACCACCAGGTGAGGGGAAGCCAGAGCCCAGAGGTGGAGGGAGCGGTGGAGGACCCTACCGGAGGGCGGAGGCTCGAACCCGGAGGCGAGGCGGCGGCGGAGTCGAACAGTGAGGCGGCGGTGGAGACGAATCGACGAATCACCCCCCAAAATCGCCCCTAAATCGCAGACGGAGAGAAGGAGGGCGAGAGACAACAGGCGAGGCAAGCGAGTGAGACTGACGAGGCGGGGACCGATGGGGGGGAGGGGGCGACGTGTTTTAGGTTAACAAACAGAGCGGGCTAACCGTGCTTCCGGGATAATCGGGCCGTGCCCGTGCCGGCCCAGCGTGCCCGGTGCTCGGCCCAGGCACAACAGTACCCATCGGGCCATGCCGTGCCGTGATGTCCCGATTAGCCCGACACTATTGGCCATCTATAGTTTGGGGCGACTAAAGTTTAGTGACTAAAATTTAGTTACTTTTAGTCACTAAATAAGCAAACATGATAGCTAAAGTGAGGTGACTAAACTTTAGTTCGCAATGACTAAAAGGGACTAAATTAGGATTTTTACCTTATTTGTCCTCTACACTTTCTTCTTGCAGCAAACATCCACTAATTAATAGGGGTAATACAGTCATTATTCACAACAATTAATGTTCTTTAGTCCGGTTTAGTCACTAAAACCAAACAATGTACTTTAGTGACTAAACTTAGTCACTAAAGTTTAGTCTAGTGACTAAAGGAACCAAACGGGTAGTAAGGCCCAGTTTGGTAGTCCCTAAATAGCCGAACACTGGGACTAAAATATGGACTAAACTGTTTTATTATCTAGTCCCTCAAGGGATGACTAAAAGGGACTAAACCATATTAATTCCACTTTTTGCCCTTCTTTATTTCAGTTGCACTAATGGCGGGAGAATACTAAAAGGTATTTGGTCCTCTTATGATTCATTTAATATTTTTTTAAATATTTTTAGTCCTAGAACCAAACAGGGTAGGGACTAAACTTTAGTCTTCCAACTAAATTTTAGTCCCTGGACTAAAGGAAACCAAACGGGCCCTAAAAGTGAAAAAAATAGAACAGTGCAGCTACACACAAGTTAACAGCAACTTTATGGTCCACAATTATACTGTCAGAACAAATGCTTACAGAAGAATTTCAATTACATGGATGATCAGGGGCAGAGCACTCCTGCACTTGAATTGCAAATTGAAACTACGCACACATGTAATGTCAGTCAAACTACAACTGAAACTTGAATTAGATGTACTGGCACAATGCCATGAAGCAAGGCCATGACCGAGCAGGACCACTGAAACCTGGCTTCAGCTTACCACGACGACCTGCTAGGCACATTCAGTTCGAGAAAAATGTGTATCATAACCAGCAGCACGAGGAAGAGAATGGTAGACTGCAAACCATCCACCGTGTCTCTCGTGATTTTGCTAACAAAAGGAGTTCTGCCACTTCATGCACACCAGGCCCAGTAAGTTGTCTTACGCGGAAAGATCTTTTGCCGGACATACACATCAGTCTTCAGTGAGTGGTTAATGGAACTTCTCAATACTTTCGTTGTGACACGAGTTCTTCAAGCTGGCTCGTACAGGCCTAGCATGTGCCCATCGATGCATCGCAGTGCTGCAACCTGCGTTGGAAGAAACAGGAAACGTCATGTAAATGATTCTGCGTCCTGAAATACATAAATGGAAATCGTGGGAATATAGAGACAATACTTTTCCATGGATCTCATACTTGATTGGCCCATCCAACTCGGCTCCCAATGCCATTAGCTTCGATACGGCACTGTTTATGTCTGGTACAGTGAAGGAGAGCATTGAAGAATAGACTCTCTGCGATGCAAGATTACTGCAAGCATGTACAGAATATAAGATAATAGTTATGAATTTATGATTTCATGCACTGGCCAATTGGGGGGGGGGGGAATCCCCTATGTGTTTTGTGTAGCTTATGTTTATGTGATGATGGAATTTGAAATCCACACAAAAAACTGAGAAAAGCTCCAAGGAGAGCAATTTCTTTTGACTCTTGGGGGGGGGGGTCACTTGTTTTCATGCACTGCCTTTGACATAGCAAGATTGTAACGAGGACTATGAAATGTATTGGAGAGTTGAAGTATCATTTTCAAGCAATGTTTGGGATTTTTTTCCCAAGAACTGGCAACCTCCCAGATCCAACACTTCAGAGCTGTTATGTTTATAGGGTCACAAAGTTTGTCCAGTATGTTTTGGTCTACTTTTCCATGGATCTCATATTTTCATGCGATAGATCCAACACTCCTTCCATACAATTCACTTTCAGAGTTATTTTAGTAATCATGTTATTTTCCGTATTTTATGCATAAATCTTTTCTTATCTTTTATTATGATTATGAAGGTATGACCTTCATAACCTTCGTCCGAAATCCATTATATCCAAGGGGAAATAATGTTTCGAAGGACGAAGGGCTTTGATATTTAACATTGTATGTTGCCTTGTTCTTAATTAATAGCATTTGAGAACAAGTCCCCAAAACTACCTCAAGCTCAAGATGCCGAGCCCCAACGGGGTCATCACCGTCGGCCCCACGTATCGACACGCGTACGAATGCGACGTGGAGTGCGTGGAGTACGCCGAGGCCCTCGCCGAATCCGAGGACCTCATCGCCGACCTGGAGAGCCTCTCCAAGGAGGCGCCAGATGTGAAGCGCCATGCCGGCAACTTCGAGCCAGCGGAGACGGTCAAATCCGTCCCTCTCGATCCCAGCAACGACGCCTCCAAGCAGATTCGGATCGGCTCCGAGCTCGACCCCAAATAGGAAGCAGTGCTCGTCGACTTTCTCCGTGCAAACGCCGACGTTTTTGCATGGAGTCCCTCGGACATGCCCGACATACCGAGGGATGTCGCCGAGCACTCGCTGGATATCCGAGCTGGAGCCCGACCCGTGAAGCAGCCTCTGCGCCGATTCGACGAAGAAAAGCGCAGAGCCATAGGCAAGGAGATCCACAAGCTAATGGCGGCAGGGTTCATCAAAGAGGTATTCCATCCCGAATGGCTTGCCAACCCTGTGCTTGTGAGAAAGAAAGGAGGGAAATGGCGGATGTGTGTAGACTACACTGGTCTAAACAAAGCATGTCCAAAAGTTCCCTACCCTCTGCCTCGCATCGATTAAATCGTGGATTCCACTGCTGGGTGCGAAACCCTGTCTTTCCTCGATGCCTACTCAGGGTATCTCCAAATCAGGATGAAAGAGTCCGACCAGCTCGCGACTTCTTTCATCACGCCTTTCGGCATGTACTGCTATGTTACCATGCCGTTTGGTTTGAGGAATGCGGGTGCAACATACCAAAGGTGCATGAACCACGTGTTCGGCGAACACATTGGTCGAACGGTCGAGGCTTACGTCGATGACATCGTAGTCAAGACGAGGAAAGCCTCCGACCTCCTTTCCGACCTTGAAGCGACATTCCGATGTCTCAAGGCGAAAGGCGTAAAACTCAATCCTGAGAAGTGCGTCTTTGGAGTCCCCCGAGGCATGCTCTTGGGGTTCATCGTCTCCGAGCGGGGCATCGAGGCCAACCCGGAGAAAATCGCGGCCATCAGCAACATGGGGCCCATCAAGGACTTGAAAGGCGTACAGAGGGTCACGGGATGCCTTGCAGCTCTGAGCCGTTTCATCTCGTGCCTCGGCGAAAGAGGCCTGCCTCTGTACCGCCTCTTAAGAAAGGCCGAGTGCTTCACTTGGACCCCTAAGGCCGAGGAAGCCCTCGGGAACCTGAAGGCGCTCCTCACGAACGCGCCCATCTTGGTGCCCCCCGCTGCCGGAGAAGCCCTCTTGATCTACGTCGCCGCTACCACTCAGGTGGTCAGCGCCGTGATCGTGGTTGAGAGACGGGAAGAGGGGCATGCATTGCCCGTTCAGAGGCCAGTCTACTTCATCAGTGAGGTACTGTCCAAGACCAAGATCCGCTACCCACAAATTTAGAAGCTGTTGTACGCGGTGATCCTGACGCGACGGAAGTTGCAACACTACTTCGAGTCTCATCCGGTGACTGTGGTGTCATCCTTCCCCCCGGGGGAGATCATCCAGTGCCGAGAGGCCTCGAGTAGGATTGCAAAGTGGGCGGTGGAAATCATGGGGAGACAATCTCATTCGCCCCTCGGAAGGCCATCAAGTCCCAAGTCTTGGCGGACTTTGTGGCTGAGTGGGTCGACACCCAGCTCCCAACAGCTCCGATCCAACCAGAACTCTGGACCATGTTTTTCGACGGGTCGCTGATGAAGACAGGGGCAGGCGCAGGCCTGCTTTTCATCTCGCCCCTCGGGAAGCACTTACGCTACGTGCTACGTCTCCACTTCCCGGCGTCCAACAATGTGGACGAGTACAAGGCTCTGGTCAACGGGTTGCGCATCACCATCGAGCTAGGGGTCTGACGCCTCGACGCTCGCGGTGACTCGCAGCTCGTCATTGACCAAGTCATGAAGAACTCCCACTGCCGCGACCCGAAGATGGAAGCCTACTGCGATGAGGTTCGGCGCCTGGAGGACAAGTTCTACGGGCTCGAGCTCAACCACATCGCCCGACGATACACCGAGACTGTGGACGAGCTGGCTAAGATAGCCTCGGGGCGGACAACGGTTCCCCGGACGTCTTCTCCCGAGACCTGCATCAACCCTCCGTCAAGACCGACGACTCGCCCGAGTCCGAGGCACCCTCGACCCAGTCTTAGGCACCCTCGGCCCAGCCCGAGGCACCCTCGGCTCAGCCTGAGGCACCCTCGGCCTAGCCCGAGGCACCCTCGGCCCCCGAGAGTGAGGCACTGCGCGTCGAGGAGGAGCGGAGCGGGGTCACGCCTAATCGAAACTGGCAGACCCCGTACCTGCAATATCTCCACCGAGGAGAGCTACCCCTCGACCGAGCCGAATTTCGGCGGTTGGCACGGCACGCCAAGTCGTTCGTCTTGCTGGGGGACGGGAAGGAGCTCTACCACCGCAGCCCCTCAGGCATCCTCCAGCGATGCATATCCATCGTCGAAGGCCAGGAGCTCTTACAAGAAATACACTCGGGGGCTTGCGGTCATCACGCAGCGCCTCGAGCCCTTGTTGGAAACGCCTTTCGACAAGATTTCTACTGGCCAACCGCGGTGGCCGACGCCACTAGAATTGTCCGCACCTGCCAAGGGTGTCAATTCTACGCAAGACAGACCCACCTGCCCGCTCAGGCTCTGCAGACAATACCCATCACCTGGCTGTTTGCTGTGTGGGGTTTGGACCTCGTTGGCCCCTTGCAGAAGGCACCCGAGGGCTACACGCACCTGCTGGTCGCCATCGACAAATTCTCCAAGTGGATCGAGGTCCGACCCCTAAACAACATCAGGTCCGAGCATGCGGTGGCGTTCTTCACCAACATCATCCATCGCTTTGGGGTCTCGAACTCCATCATCACCGACAACGGCACCCAGTTCACCGGCAGAAAGTTCCTGGACTTCTGCGAGGATCACCACATCCGGGTGGACTGGGCCGTCGTGGCTCACCCCATGACGAATGGGCAAGTAGAGCGTGCCAACGGCATGATTCTGCAAGGACTCAAGCCACGGATCTACAACGACCTCAACAAGTTCGGCGAGCGATGGATGAAGGAGGTCCCCTCGGTGGTCTGGAGTCTAAGGACAACGCCGAGCCAAGCCACGGGCTTCACACCGTTCTTTCTAGTCTATGGGGCCGAGGCCATCTTGCCCACAGACTTAGAATACGGTTCCCCGAGGACGAGGGCCTACGACGACCAAAGCAATCGAGCTAACCGAGAAGACTCACTGGACCAGCTGGAAGAGGCTCGGGACATGGCCTTACTACACTCGGCGCTGTACCAGCAATCCCTGCGACGCTAGCACGCCCGAGGGGTTCGGTCTCGAGACCTCCAGGTGGGCGACTTGGTGCTTCGGCTGCGGCAAGACGCCCGAGGGCGGCACAAGCTCACGCCTCCCTGGGAAGGGCCGTTCGTCATCGCCAAAGTTTTGAAGCCCGGGACGTACAAGCTGGCAAACAGTCAAGGCGAGGTCTACAGCAACGCTTGGAACATCCGACAGCTACGTCGCTTCTACCCTTAAGATGCTTTCAAGTCGTTCGTACACCTCATTCACACACAAAGTCTAACCATCAAGGAAGGGTCAGCCTTGCCTCGGCAAAGCCCGACCCTCCCTCGGGGGCTAGAAGGGGGGAACCCCCTCCGCGTCAAAATTTTCCTCGGAAAAGATCTTTTCTGCCAGAACGTCTTTCGTGCTTTTCGACTACTTCGAAAGTGGGATCCTGAAAACGACGGAGTACACGTAAGCAGCCAAGGCTGACCGAGCCGAGGGACTCCTACGCCTCCGGGATACGGATACCTCACTCATCACCTTCTGCGATAAGTAACTCACGCTCGGATAGGTGATTCCGCAGACCGAACAAGTCTTCACGCTCGAAAACTCTTCTGCCAAAACAATTTTTCGGGCCTTCTCGACTATATCGATAGTAGAATCCTACGGACGAGTAAGAGTACACGTAAGCGGCAAGGCTGACCGAGCCGAGGGACTCCTACGCCTCCGGGATACGGATACCTCACTCATCACCTTCCGTGAAAAGTAACTCTCGCTCGGACAAACAATTCTGTTACCGATAAATAAGTCCAGATACTCAAAACAAGAGGAAAAGAAACGCAGCTTTACAACACGACGACAGTATGTTTGGGCCTCGGCGGCCGCAGAAAACATACGCACACTACAAGATGAACCTGAAAGGGAATTAGGCTTACACCTAGTTCCTATATAATTTTGGTGGTTGAATTGCCCAACACAAATCTTTGGACTAACTTGTTTGCCCAAGTGTATAGATGATACAGGTGTAAAAGGTTCACACTCAGCCAATAAAAAGACCAAGTTTTGGATTCAACAAAGGAGCAAAGGGGCAACCGAAGGCACCCCTGGTCTGGCGCACCGGACTGTCCGGTGTGCCACCGGACATGTCCGGTGCACCAGGGGGACTCAGACTCGAACTCGCCACCTTCGGGAATTTCCGGAGGCGACTCGGCTATAATTCACCGGACTGTCCGGTGTACACCGGACAGTGTCCGGTGCGCCAAGGGAGGTCGGCCTCAGGAACTCGCCAGCTTCGGGAAAAGCCAACGGCTCGTCCACTATAATTCACCCGACTGTCCGGTGTGCACCGGACTGTCCGGTGTGTACCGGACTGTCCGGTGCGACTCCAGAGCAACGGCTATCTTCGCGCCAACGGCTCTCTGCCGCGCATTTAATGCGGGCTCTGCGTGCGCAGATGGCAGGCACGCCCATGCTGGCACACCGGACAGCAAACAGTACCTGTCCGGTGTGCACCGGACACCCAGGCGGGCCCACAAGTCAGAAGCTCCAACGGTCAGAATCCAACGGCAGTGATGACGTGGCAGGGGGCACCGGACTGTCCGGTGTGCACCGGACTCTCCGGTGCGCCATCGAACAGACAACCCAGCCAACGGTCAAGTTTGGTGGTTGGGGCTATAAATACCCCAACCACCCCACCATTCATTGCATCCAAGTTTTCCCACTTCTCAACCACTTACAAGAGCTAGGCATTCAATTCTAGACACATACAAAGAGATCAAATCCTCTCCAATTCCACACAAGGCTTTAGTGATTAGCGAGAGAGATTTGCCGTGTTCTTTTGAGCTCTTGCGCTTGGATTGCTTCTTTTCTTTCTCACTTGCTCTTGTGATCAACACTCAATTGTAATCAAGGCAAGAGACACCAATTGTGTGGTGGTCCTTGCGGGAGGTTTTGCTCCCGGTTGATTTGAGAAGAGAAAGCTCACTCGGTCCGAGGGACCGTTTGAGAGAGGGAAAGGGTTGAAAAAGACCCGGCCTTTGTGGCCTCCTCAACGGGGAGTAGGTTTGAGAGAACCGAACCTCGGTAAAACAAATCCGCGTGTCACACTTCATTATTCGCTTGCGATTTGTTTTGCGCCCTCTCTCGCGGACTCGTTTCTATTTCTAACGCTAACCCGGTTTGTAGTTGTGATTATTTTTGAGAATTTCAGTTTCGCCCTATTCACCCCCCCTCTAGGCGACTATCAATTGGTATCAGAGCCGGTGCTTCATTAGAGCCTAACCGCTCGAAGTGATGTCGGGAGATCACGCCAAGAAGGAGATGGAGACCGGCGAAAAGCCCACTACAAGCCACGGGAGCACTTCATCGGAAGAGTCCCGCACCAAGAGGAAAGAGAAGAAGAAGAGCTCCTCCAACAAAGGAAAGGAGAAGAAATCTTCTTCGCACCACAAAGAGAAGAAGGAGAGATCTTCCTCCCACAAGCCACATCGGAGAGGGGACAAGCACAAAAGGATGAGGAAAGTGGTCTACTACGAGACCGACACTTCATCAACATCGACCTCTGACTCCGATGCGCCCTCCGTAACTTCTAAACGCCAAGAGCGTAAGAAGTTTAGTAAGATTCCCCTACATTACCCTCGCATTTCTAAAAATGCACCTTTACTTTTCGTCCCATTAGGCAAACCACCAACTTTCGATGGTGAAGATTATGCTAGGTGGAGTGATTTAATGCGATTTCATCTAACCTCACTCCACAAAAGTATATGGGATGTTGTTGAGTTTGGTGCACAGGTACCATCCGTGGGGGATAAAGACTATGATGAGGATGAGGTGGCCCAAATCGAGCACTTCAACTCTCAAGCGACAACAATACTCCTCGCCTCTTTAAGTAGAGAGGAGTATAACAAAGTTCAAGGGTTGAAGAGCGCCAAGGAGGTTTGGGATGTGCTCAAAACCGCGCACGAAGGAGATGAGCTCACCAAGATCACCAAGCGGGAAACGATCGAGGGGGAGCTCGGTCGGTTCTGGCTTCGCAAAGGGGAAGAGCCACAACACATGTACAACCGGCTCAAGACTTTGGTGAACCAAGTGCGCAACCTCGGGAGCGTCAAGTGGGACGACCACGAAATGGTTAAGGTTATTCTAAGATCTCTCATTTTCCTTAACCCCACTCAAGTTCAACTAATTCGTGGTAATCCTAGATATACTAAAATGACCCCCGAGGAAGTTATCGGGAATTTTGTAAGTTTTGAGTGCATGATCGAAGGCTCAAGGAAGATCAACGAGCTTGATGATCCATCCACATCCGAAGCTCAACCCGTCGCATTCAAGGCGACGGAGGAAAAGAAGGAGGAGGCTACACCAAGTCGACAACCTATAGACGCCTCCAAGCTCGACAATGAGGAAATGGCGCTCGTCATCAAGAGCTTCCGCCAAATCCTCAAACAAAGGAGGGGGAAAGACTACAAGCCCCGCTCCAAAAAGGTTTGCTACAAATGTGGTAAGCCCGGTCATTTTATTGCTAAATGTCCTATATCAAGTGACAGTGACCGAGGCGACGACAAGAAGGGGAGAAGAAAGGAGACAAAGAAGTACTACAAGAAGAAGGGCGGCGATGCCCATGTTTGTCGGGAGTGGGATTCCGACGAAAGCTCAAGCGACTCCTCCGACGACGAGGACGCCGCCAACATCGCCGTCACCAAGGGACTTCTCTTCCCCAACGTCGGCCACAAGTGCCTCATGGCAAAGGACGGCAAACGGAAGAAGGTTAAATCTAACTCCTCCACTAAATATGAGTCTTCTAGTGATGATAATAATAGTGATGAGGAGGATAGTTTGCGTGTTCTCTTTGCCAATCTTAACATGGAGCAAAAAGAAAAACTAAATGAATTGATTAGTGCTATTCATGAAAAGGATGACCTTTTGGACTCCCAAGAGGATTGTCTAATTAAAGAAAACAAGAAATATGTTAAGGTTAAAAAGGCTTATGCTCTAGAAGTAGAAAAATGTGAAAAATTATCTAGTGAGCTAAGCACTTGCCGTGAGATGATTGACAACCTTAGGAATGAAAATGCTAGTTTAAATGCTAAGGTTGATTCTCATGTTTGCATTGTTTCAACTCTCAATCCTAAAAATAATAATGATGATTTGCTTGCTAGGATTGAAGAATTGAATATTTCTCTTGCTAGCCTTAGAGTAGAAAATGATAATTTGATTGCTAAGGCTAAAGATTTTGATGTTTGCAAAGTTACAATTTCCGATCTTAGAGATAAGAATGATATATTACATGCTAAGATTGTTGAACTTAATTCTTGCAAACCCTCTACATCCACCATTGAGCATGTCACTATTTGTACTAGATGTAGAGATATTAATATTGATGCTATTCATGATCACATGATTTTAATTAAGCAACAAAATGATCATATAGCTAAACTAGATGCTAAAATTACCGAGCACAACTTAGAAAATGAGAAATTTAAATTTGCTCGTAGCATGCTTTATAATGGGAGACGCCCTGGCATTAAGGATGGCATTGGCTTCCAAAAGGGAAACAATGACAAACTTAATGCCCCTCCTAAAAACTTGTCTAACTTTGTTAAGGGCAAGGCTCCCATGCCTCAGGATAACGAGGGCTACATTTTGTACCCTGCCGGCTATCCTGAGAGCAAAATTAGGAGAATTCACTCTAGGAAGTCTCACTCTGGCCCTAATCATGCTTTTATGTATAAGAGTGAGACATCTAGTTCTAGGCAACCAACCCGTGCTAAGTTGCCTAAGAAGAAAATTCCCAATGCATCAAATGATCATACCATTTCATTTAAAACTTATGATGCATCTTATGTGCTTACTAACAAATCCGGCAAGGTAGTTGCCAAGTTTGTTGGGGGCAAACACAAGGGCTCCAAGACTTGTGTTTGGGTACCCAAAGTTCTTGTGTCTAATGCCAAAGGACCCAAAACCGTTTGGGTACCTAAAGTCAAGAACTAAAATTGTTTTGTAGGTTTATGCATCCGGGGGCTCAAGTTGGATACTCGACAGCGGATGCACAAACCACATGACAGGGGAGAAAAGAATGTTCTCCTCATATGAGAAAAACCAAGATCCCCAACGAGCTATCACATTCGGGGATGGAAACCAAGGTTTGGTCAAAGGTCTGGGTAAAATTGCTATTTCACCTGACCATTCCATTTCCAATGTTTTTCTTGTAGATTCTTTAGATTACAATTTGCTTTCCGTATCCCAATTATGTCAAATGGGCTACAACTGTCTATTCACTGATGTAGGTGTCACTGTCTTTAGAAGAAGTGATGATTCAATAGCATTTAAGGGAGTGTTAGAGGGTCAGCTATACTTAGTAGATTTTGATAGAGCTGAACTCGACACTTGCTTAATTGCTAAGACTAACATGGGTTGGCTCTGGCACCGCCGACTAGCCCATGTTGGGATGAAGAATCTTCACAAGCTTCTAAAGGGAGAACACATTTTAGGATTAACAAATGTTCATTTTGAGAAAGACAGGATTTGTAGCGCATGTCAAGCCGGGAAGCAAGTTGGAACCCAACATCCACACAAGAACATCATGACGACCGACAGGCCGCTTGAGCTACTCCACATGGATCTATTCGGCCCGATTGCTTACATAAGCATCGGCGGGAGTAAGTATTGTCTTGTTATTGTGGATGATTATTCTCGCTTCACTTGGGTATTCTTTTTACAGGAAAAATCTCAAACCCAAGAGACCTTAAAGGGATTCTTGAGACGGGCTCAAAATGAGTTCGGCTTAAGGATCAAGAAAATAAGAAGCGACAACGGGACGGAGTTCAAGAACTCTCAAATTGAAAGCTTTCTTGAGGAAGAGGGCATCAAGCATGAGTTCTCTTCTCCCTACACTCCACAACAAAATGGTGTAGTGGAGAGGAAGAATCGAACTCTATTGGATATGGCAAGAACCATGCTTGATGAGTACAAGACTTCGGATCGGTTTTGGGCGGAGGCAGTCAACACCGCTTGCTACGCCATCAACCGGTTATATCTACACCGAATCCTCAAGAAGACATCATATGAACTCCTAACCGGTAAAAAGCCCAACATTTCATATTTTAGAGTCTTTGGTAGCAAATGCTTTATTCTTGTTAAAAGAGGTAGAAAATCTAAATTCGCTCCTAAGACTGTAGAAGGCTTTTTACTTGGTTATGACTCAAACACAAGGGCATATAGGGTCTTTAACAAGTCCACTGGACTAGTTGAAGTCTCATGTGACGTTGTGTTTGATGAAACTAACGGCTCTCAAGTAGAGCAAGTTGATCTTGATGAGATAGGTGAAGAACAGGCTCCATGCATAGCGCTAAGGAACATGTCCATTGGGGATGTGTGTCCTAAGGAATCCGAAGAGCCTCCACATGCACAAGATCAACCATCCTCCTCCACGCTAGCATCTCCACCGACTCAAAATGAGGATGAAGCTCAAGTTGATGAAGTAGAAGATCAAGCAAATGAGCCACCTCAAGATGACGGCAATGATCAAGGGGGAGATGCAAATAATCAAGACAAGGAGGATGAAGAGCAAAGGCCGCCACACCCAAGAGTCCACCAAGCAATACAACGAGATCACCCCGTCGACACTATCCTCGGCGACATTCATAAGGGGGTAACTACTAGATCTCGTGTTGCACAGTTTTGTGAGCATTACTCGTTTGTTTCCTCTATTGAGCCTCACAGGGTAGAGGAAGCACTACAAGATTCGGATTGGGTGGTGGCGATGCAAGAGGAGCTCAACAATTTCACAAGGAACGAGGTATGGCACTTGGTTCCACGTCCTAATCAAAATGTTGTAGGAACCAAATGGGTCTTCCGCAACAAGCAAGATGAGCATGGTGTGGTGACAAGGAACAAAGCTCGACTTGTGGCCAAAGGATACTCCCAAGTCGAAGGTTTGGATTTCGGTGAAACCTATGCACCCATAGCTAGGCTTGAGTCAATTCGCATATTATTAGCCTATGCTACTTACCATAGCTTTAAGCTTTATCAAATGGACGTGAAAAGTGCCTTCCTCAACGGACCAATCAAGGAAGAGGTCTATGTTGAGCAACCTCCCGGCTTTGAAGACAGTAAGTATCCTAACCATGTTTATAGGCTCTCTAAGGCGCTTTATGGGCTCAAACAAGCCCCAAGAGCATGGTATGAATGTCTTAGAGATTTCCTTATTGCAAATGGCTTCAAAGTCGGTAAGGCCGATCCTACTTTGTTCACTAAAACTCTTAACAATGATTTGTTCGTATGCCAAATTTATGTTGATGATATTATATTTGGGTCTACTAACGAATCTACATGTGAAGAATTTAGTAGGATCATGACAAAGAAATTCGAGATGTCTATGATGGGGGAGTTGAAGTATTTTCTAGGATTCCAAGTCAAGCAACTCCAAGAGGGCACTTTCATTAGCCAAACAAAGTATACTCAAGATATTCTAAGCAAGTTTGGAATGAAGGATGCCAAGCCCATCAAGACACCCATGGGAACAAATGGGCATCTCGACCTCGACACGGGAGGTAAGTCCGTGGATCAAAAGGTATACTGGTCGATGATTGGTTTATTGCTTTATTTATGTGCATCTCGGCCGGACATTATGCTTTCCGTATGCATGTGTGCAAGATTCCAAGCCGACCCTAAGGAATCACACCTTACAGCCGTAAAACGAATCTTGAGATATTTGGCTTATACACCTAAGTTTGGGCTTTGGTACCCTCAGGGATCCACATTTGATTTACTTGGTTATTCCGATGCCGATTGGGCGGGGTGTAAGATTAATAGGAAGAGCACATCGGGGACTTGCCAGTTCTTGGGAAGATCCTTGGTGTCTTGGGCTTCAAAGAAGCAAAATTCAGTCGCTCTTTCTACCGCCGAAGCCGAGTACATTGCCGCAGGCCATTGTTGCGCGCAATTGCTTTGGATGAGGCAAACCCTGCGGGACTACGGTTACAAATTAACCAAAGTCCCTTTGCTATGTGATAATGAGAGTGCAATCAAAATGGCCGACAATCCCGTCGAGCATAGCCGCACTAAACACATAGCCATTCGGTATCATTTTCTTAGGGATCACCAACAAAAGGGAGATATCGAGATTTCTTACATTAATACTAAAGATCAATTAGCCGATATCTTTACCAAGCCACTTGATGAACAATCTTTTACCAGACTTAGGCATGAGCTCAATATCCTTGATTCTAGAAATTTCTTTTGCTAGTTTGCACACATAGCACACAAGTATACCTTTGATCATATCTCTTTTCTATATGCTATGACTAATGTGTTTTCAAGATTATTTCAAACCAAGTCATAGGTATATTGAAAGGGAATTGGAGTCTTCGGCGAAGACAAAGGCTTCCACTCCGTAACTCATACTTCGCCATCACTCCAAGCAACTCTCTATTCTTTGGGGAGAAATGAGCATCAAGGAAAAGGACTTCGTCTTTGGGAGAGAGTAAGAGCCCAAAGCTAAAGGACCGGACTTCGCCTTTGGTATAATCTTAACTCATTTATTTATGACCAAAGGGGAAGATAGCATTAGGAGGGCTCTAATGATTCCGTTTTTGGCGATTCATGCCAAAAAGGGGGAGAAAGGAGCCCAAAGCAAAAGGACCGCACCACCACCGATTTCAAAAACTTAGTGTTGAATATTTATCAATTGATTTTCCTATTGTGTTCAAAAAGGGGAGAAAGTAGTATTTCAAAATGATATATCAAAACCCTCTTGAACACTAAGAGGTGGATCTCCTTTAGGGGGAGTTTTGTTAAATCAAAGGAAAAGCATTTGAAACAGGGGGAGAAAATTTCAAATCTTGAAAAGGCTTTGCAAACTCTTATTCATTTACCTTTGACTATTTGCAAAAGATCCTTGAAATAGATTTACAAAAAGAATTTGCAAAAACAAAACATGTGGTGCAAGCGTGGTCCAAAATGCTATCTAAGAAAGAAACAATCCATGCATATCTTGTAAGTATTAATATTGGCTCAATTCCAAGCAACCTTTACACTTACATTATGCAAACTAGTTCAATTATGCACTTCTATATTTGCTTTGGTTTGTGTTGGCATCAATCACCAAAAAGGGGGAGATTGAAAGGGAATTAGGCTTACACCTAGTTCCTATATAATTTTGGTGGTTGAATTGCCCAACACAAATCTTTGGACTAACTTGTTTGCCCAAGTGTATAGATGATACAGGTGTAAAAGGTTCACACTCAGCCAATAAAAAGACCAAGTTTTGGATTCAACAAAGGAGCAAAGGGGCAACCGAAGGCACCCCTGGTCTGGCGCACCGGACTGTCCGGTGTGCCACCGGACATGTCCGGTGCACCAGGGGGACTTAGACTCGAACTCGCCACCTTCGGGAATTTCCGGAGGCGACTCGGCTATAATTCACTGGACTGTCCGGTGTACACCGGACAGTGTCCGGTGCGCCAAGGGAGGTCGGCCTCAGGAACTCGCCAGCTTCGGGAAAAGCCAACGGCTCGTCCACTATAATTCACCGGACTGTCCGGTGTGCACCGGACTGTCCGGTGCGACTCCAGAGCAACGGCTATCTTCGCGCCAACGGCTCTCTGCCACGCATTTAATGCGGGCTCTGCGTGCGCAGATGGCAGGCACGCCCATGCTGGCACACCGGACAGCAAACAGTACCTGTCCGGTGTGCACCGGACACCCAGGCGGGCCCACAAGTCAGAAGCTCCAACGGTCAGAATCCAACGGCAGTGATGACGTGGCAGGGGGCACCGGACTGTCCTGTGTGCACTGGACTGTCTGGTGCGCCATCGAACAGACAACCCAGCCAACGGTCAAGTTTGGTGGTTGGGGCTATAAATACCCCAACCACCCCACCATTCATTGCATCCAAGTTTTCCCACTTCTCAACCACTTACAAGAGCTAGGCATTCAATTCTAGACACATACAAAGAGATCAAATCCTCTCCAATTCCACACAAGGCTTTAGTGATTAGCGAGAGAGATTTGTCGTGTTCTTTTGAGCTCTTGCGCTTGGATTGCTTCTTTTCTTTCTCACTTGCTCTTGTGATCAACACTCAATTGTAATCAAGGCAAGAGACACCAATTGTGTGGTGGTCCTTGCGGGAGGTTTTGCTCCCGGTTGATTTGAGAAGAGAAAGCTCACTCGGTCCGAGGGACCGTTTGAGAGAGGGAAAGGGTTGAAAAAGACCCGGCCTTTGTGGCCTCCTCAACGGGGAGTAGGTTTGAGAGAACCGAACCTCGGTAAAACAAATCCGCGTGTCACACTTCATTATTCGCTTGCGATTTGTTTTGCGCCCTCTCTCGCGGACTCGTTTCTATTTCTAACGCTAACCCGGTTTGTAGTTGTGATTATTTTTGAGAATTTCAGTTTCGCCCTATTCACCCCCCCCCCCCCTCTAGGCGACTATCAGAACCGATCCTGCAAGCTCGGACCTTGACGGAGGGGGAGCAGCAGCACCCTCGGCGTCAACTACACCTTTGGCAAAGTCCGACCGAGCCTCGGACGGCAACGCGGTCGGAGGATCTCCACTCCGGAGGACGACGTCGGCACCGCGCCCGGGCTATCGCCGCCAGGGTCTTCTCCAGGAATCCGGCCCGAGCAGACAGCTCGGCCGGCCACCCTGAAGCCTCAGCCAGCTGTCCTCCGAGGACATCAGCCCGGCTCGTGGCCTCGGCAACTCGACTCCGGCGTCGGTCCAGCCAGTGGACGGCCCGGCCAGGCTCCGGCCGATGAAGTCTTCTTTTCGAGCCAACTCCGCCTCTGTCCATGCTGACACCGCTGCCTCCGGCTTCGGCTCATCAAAGAGCGGCCGAGGGCTCCTTTAACTAAGCAAGAGAAGCCTCGGGCGGCAAGGCCGACCGAGCCGAGGGACTCCTACGCCTCCGAGATACGGATACCTCACTCGTCACCTTCGCACGAGGCAACTCACACTTGGTTAAGCGGTTCAGTTAGCCGACAGGCGAGTCCTAATGCTCGAAATGAGGAAGAAACATGGCTCCGTGCCAAAAATACATACATGTTCAGGCTTCGACAGCCACAATGAACAAACACCAGCACTCAAGGTGCCATTACAAACGGAACTCCGGTTCTGCCTCCGCGGGTACGAACAACCCCCCACATTGGAGGGCCCGCGGGGCAATAAGGCTCCGGGTGGCTCACCGTCGCCCGCTCCAGCAACAGCGACAACGACCTCCGCTCCAGGTGGCCAAACTGCAGCGGCGATGGCCTCAGGGCGGACGCCGCTGCGACAATGCCTTCGCCCGTGTCTCCGCTCGAGGGGCGAGGACAAGCTATCAAAGCCAAAGAGCCGGAGGCCCGGAGCGCGGATGGTGGCGGTGATCCCGTCGGCGACGAGGACTTCTTCAGCCGCCACCACCTCGACGCAGACGACGGAAGCCATCTACCCGCCGGCAGATCCCCACTTGGATCCTCCCGAACGAGCGGAGCATCGACCTCCGCGCAGAGGCGCCGTACCGGGGCAAAGGCAGGACAGCCCCAGAACACGAACGCCGCCCTAGCAGCGCACGACGTCTTGGGCGGTCCTCCGGTGCGCGCGGCGCGACAACCGCTCTTGCGGCGGGAGGGGGCACCGGGAGCCGAGCCAGAGCTAGCTGAGCCAGCGAGCCCAACGCGCTGAAGCTGACGACGCTCGCCGTCGACCAACCCCGCGTTGTCGAAGTCCGACCCTCCCGCTAGGCTGGTGAGCGCCCTCTCCCTTGAATGCTGAGGGAGAAGGTGACCCACGAACCTGCGCGGAAGGTAGAGCTGCCTCCGCCCTAGCCAGGATGATGAAGATCCTTGAAGCTGAGGGCGGGACCAAGATCGCAGCCCGGCTCGCTTCTCCCCACCATTGAGCTGGTGGTCACCGTCTTGGGTGACCACCGGTGAGGGGATGCGGTCGGGCTGCCTGATGAAAATCCTTGAAGCCGAACGATGGCTGAAAGGTACCAACTTCCGCGAAGTTGCGTTCCTCCAACGACAAGGCAGAAGGATTGCGAGTGTTCCCCATCCGGGGGCTCGGAAGGTGGAAAGACGCGATGCATAAGGGGATCGCGAAGACATGGTTGCCTTTCAAGGGGGTCACCCTCCTTTTAAAGGCAACTCTCCCCACTTGCGTCCTCAGCCATCGCGGGCTGAGTCTTCTCCAGCACGCTCCAAGGTCCTCCCCCTACGACACGGGGGCTGGGTCCCACGCGTCATGCAAGCTGGCTCAGGGCAGAAGAAGCCATACCGCCGCGCGCAACTGCCCAGCAGTTACGAGCATTCCTCCACTTTTGCCCAGACCAGCGGGTGAAAGGGCGGACCGCCATGCAGGCGGCATGCAACCGCACCAAGGGGGCGCACCCTTTCGACTTCGATGCGTCCAGCATGGAGGCCCAGGCCCACACGTCATGTAACCGGCGCGCCGGTTGCTACGTGCAAGAAACTGCACCGCCACTCGCGCCACTACCGTGCCTCCTCGACTGCGGAACTAGTACCGCGACTCGAGGCAACCCTACGCATGACCCAACAGTGCCAACCAGGCACATCGGTCACGGGTCAGTCAGCCGTGGGAGAAGGCGCGACGGTCGATACGGCCAGAAATGGGCCGGCAGTAATGGCGGTGGCAGGCGGGCGGAAGCAGCGGTCAAGTCGTCAGCCAAGCTCACGTCCCCTCCTGGGACAGCGAGAGAACCCTCTCCCACGGCGTGAAGATGGCGCGCCCGTGTTCCGTTCCTCGAACGGCTCGCGCACGCGCAACGGCCGCCCCGTGAACCACTCGTCCTGTCGCATTAACTCTGCGGCAGGACGGGCGGCACCTTTGGCGGGCGAAGCAGGCGACGCTTCACCTCCGCCATAATGACCGCGTCAAAAAAGGTGTGCCACGTCATTCGATTTCGTATCCTTTTCCTCTTCCTCTTTCTCTCTCTTACAACAGGGACCGGGAAAGGGGATACCCCGAAAGGGAACCTTCTCCGCGAAGGAAACGGGCCCCGAGCCCCCCTACTGATCAGAGGTTCGAAGGCTAGCCCCTCGGAGGGGTTCAACAGCCGCCTCAAAGCGCTCGGGCTCCGCGCCCACTACTGGTCAGAGGTTCGAAGGCCGGCCCCTCGGAAGGGTTCAACGGCCGCCTCAGGCCACTCGGGCTCCGCGCCCACTACTGATCAGGGGTTCGTAGGCTGGCCCTCAAAGGGTTCGACAGCCGCCTCAGACGCAGAGCGAGGGATGACCCTGGGTACGTTCGATACATAACCAAGGCTCGGGCTGCGCTCCCGAGGTACCCTAGGACATTTCCGTGACCAACGGGAACGATTTTGTAACGGAATCCCATCAGAGGGAGGCATCGAGCCCTCAGACCCCGTCAAAAGGGGACCGGGTCCGGCAAATCACCCGCAGGTACTTTTGGAGCGTGCCTCCGGGCCACTAGCCGACCCCTAACAAATGGGGCACGGGCGTCCACTCGAATTACCCGTTAGCAGCTCACTGGAGACACCATGTTCGGCGCCCTCCAAGGGCAACATGGCGCTTTTCCCCCCTCCTCCTTGTGGAAAGGCGACGCAGGGGCATATGTAAAAAAGTCGAGTCTGTCCTTGACCGTCCTCTCGCTCTGTGCGGAGGCTCGGGGGCTGCTCTCGCAAACCCTGCTTCGGCCAAACCGTTGACAGCGTCAACATACCAGCCCGAGAACTTGGGACCCGACCGTGCACCCGGGCTACGGCCATCTCGCATGAGGGAACAACCAGACCGGCCGAAGCATCACGAAACGCGTTAAGACCTCAAAGGAGTCAAACCACTCCTCCGAGGCCTCGAGGGCTACACTCGGCGGGTGCGCTCGTGCGCACCCACCGGAACAAAACGCAACCGAGAAAGGCCAGTCCCCTTGCAAAAAAGTGCGACAAAAGCCTCCAAGCGAGTATTAACACTCCCTTCGAGGCTCAGGGGCTACTGTCGGGGACCATAATTAGGGGTACCCCCAAGACTCCTAATCTTAGCTGGTAACCCCCATCAGCACAAAGCTGCAAAGGCCTGATGGGTGCGATTAAGTCAAGGCTCGGTCTGCTCAAGGGACACGATCTCGCCTCGCCCGAGCCCAGCCTCGGGCAAGGGCAGCCGACCCCGGAGGATTTACGTCTCGCCCGAGGGCCCCCTCAAGCAACGGACACACCTTCGGCTTGCCCGAGGCCCAGCCTTCGCCAAGAAGCAACCTTAGCCAAATCGCCACGGCGACCGACCGTATCACAGGAGCATTTAATGCAAGGAAGGCCTGACACCTTTTCCTGACGCGCGCCCTTCAGTCGACAGAGCCGAAGTGACCGCAGTCACTTCGCCGCTCCACTGACCGGCCTGACAAGAGGACAGCGCCGCCTGTGCCGCTCCGACTGCTGTGCCACTCGACAGAGTGAGGCTAACAGCAGCCAAGTCTGGCCTCGAGCGCCATAGAAAACTCTGCCTCGCCCGACCCCAGGGCTCGGACTCGGCCTCGGTCCCGGAAGACGACGAACTCCACCTCGCCCGACCCTAGGGCTTGGACTCGGCCTCGGCCCCGGAAGACGACGAGCTCCGCCTCGCCCGACCCCAGGGCTCGGACTCGGCCTCAGCCCCGGAAGACGACGAACTCCGCCTCGCCCGACCCTAGGGCTCGGACTCGGCCTCGACCCTGGAAGACGACGAACTCCGCCTCGCCTGACCCCAGGGCTCGGACTCAGCCCTGGCCTGAGCCGACGGTCTCCGCCTCGCCCGACCCAAGGGCTCGAACTCGGCCTCGACCTCGGAAGATAGACTCGACCTCGACCTCGGAGGAGCCTCCGCCTCGCCCTACCCAGGGCTCGGACCGACCACGTCACAGGAGGGGCCATCATTACCCTACCCCTAGCCAGCTCTGGCTATGGGGAACAAGACCGGTGTCCCATCTGGCTCGCCCCGGTAAAACAAGTAATGATGGCGCCCCGCGTGCTCCATGACGACGGCGGCTCTCAGCCCCCTTACGGAAGCAAGGAGACGTCAGCAAGGACTCGACAGCCCCGACAGCTGTCCTTCCGCAAGGCTCCAGCGCTCCTCCGACGGCCACGACATCACACGAACAGGGTGCCAAAACCTCTCCGGCTGCCACGACGGCATGTACTTAGGGCACTAGCTCTTCTCTGCTAGACACGTTAGCACACTGCTACATCTCCCATTGTACACCTGGACCCTCTCCTTACGCCTATAAAAGGAAGGTCCAGGGTCCTCTTACAGAGGGTTGGCCGCACGGGGAAGGACGGGACGGCGCGCGCATAGGCCTCTCGCTCCCTCCCGCGCGGACGCTTGTAACCCCCTACTGCAAGCGCACCCGACCTGGGCACGGGACAAACACGAAGGCCGTGGGTTTCCCCTTTTACGCCTGTCTCCCTTCGGTTTTTCCCCCCTTCGCTCTCCGTCTCACGCTGACCCATCTGGGCTGGGGCACGCGGCGACAATTTACTCGTTGGTCCAGGGACCCCCCCGGGGTCGAAACGCCGACACTAATGCTTTCAAGTTGGGAAAGCTGATCCAACTCTTTTCACTAAGACTTGTGATGGTGATCTATTTGTATGCCAAATTTATGTCGATGACATAATATTTGGTTCTACTAACCAAAAGTCTTGCGAAGAGTTTAGCAGGGTGATGACACAGAAATTTGAGATGTCTATGATGGGCGAGTTGAACTACTTCCTTGGGTTCCAAGTGAAGCAACTCAAGGACGACACCTTCATCTCTCAAACGAAGTACACGCAAGACTTGCTCAAGCGGTTCGGGATGAAGGACGCCAAGCCCGCAAAGACTCCAATGGGAACCGACGGATATGTCGACCTCAACAAAGGAGGTAAGTCCGCTGATCAAAAGGCATACCGGTCTATGATAGGATCCCTGCTCTATTTATGTGCTAGTAGACCGGATATCATGCTTAGCGTATGCATGTGTGCTAGATTTCAATCCGACCCAAGGGAGTGTCTCCTGGTGGCTGTAAAGCGAATTCTTAGATATTTAGTTGCTACGCCTTGCTTCGGGATCTGGTATCCAAAGGGGTCTACCTTTGACTTAATTGGATATTCAGACTCCGATTATGCTGGATGCAAGGTTGATAGGAAGAGTACATCAGGGACGTGCCAATTCCTAGGACGGTCCCTGGTGTCTTGGAGTTCTAAGAAACAAACTTCCGTTGCTCTATCCACCGCTGAGGCCGAGTATGTTGCCGCAGGACAGTGTTGCGCGCAACTACTCTGGATGAGGCAAACCCTCCGGGACTTTGGCTACAATCTGAGCAAAGTCCCACTCCTATGTGATAATGAGAGTGCAATCCGCATGGCGGACAATCTTGTTGAACACAGCCGCACAAAGCACATAGACATCCGACATCACTTTTTGAGAGACCACCAGCAAAAGGGAGATATCGAAGTGTTTTATGTTAGCACCGAGAACCAGCTAGCTGATATCTTTACCAAGCCTTTAGATGAGAAGACCTTTTGCAGGCTGCGTAGTGAGCTAAATGTCTTGGATCGCATAACTTGGATTGATCTATAGCATACATGTGTTTTATGTCTTTGATCATGTTCCTTTATGCATATTATTACTTACTTATGGTGATCAAGTTGTGCAAGAGATCCTCGGACCTCACAAGTCCATGTGTGAATGATGCACATATTTAGGGGGAGAAATACTACAACTTGACCCTTTGAGACTAACCGTGTGCTTGAGTTTACTTAATTTAGTCTCAAAGGTGGATTGAAAGGGAAAGGTGGACTTGGACCATGAAAGACTTCCACTGCACTCCGATGTGAGGGTAACTAACTCCAAGTTCATCTCTATGCTCTTATTGCCTTTTTGCTCTTAATTGACAACTTGGTGAGGCAATGGGGTTTAAGGGCCAATAATGATCCCGTTTTGGTGCTTAATGCCAAAGGGGGAGAAATTAAGGCCAAAGCAAATGGATCAGCTACCACTTGAGAACTTTGGAAATAGTAGAAAATAGTAGAGTTAGAACTTTTGATTTGTCAAAATACTCTTAATGTGCAAAATTTGGTCTCTTGTGGGGAGAATATTTGATTATGGAAAAAAGGGGGAGTTTTTGGCTCTTGATCAATTTTCTCTTGGAATATCTCTCTTTATGCCTAAACAAGTGTGTTTAACTTAGAGATAGGAAAATGAGGTTGATTTCAAAAACAAACCAAGTGGTGGCAAAGAATGATCCAAATATGCCAAATTTGAATCAAAAACAATTTTTGTTCTCAAGTATATGGATGTTGCACTTTTATTGGTTGCTTTTTTGATGTGTTGGCATAAATCACCAAAAAGGGGGAGATTGAAAGGGAAATGTGCCCTTGGGCCATTTCTAGTATATTTTGGTGATTAAGTGCTCAACACATATTGAGTGAGTAATTATGTGCCAAATGATGAATGAAGTGCAAATCAACAAGAAGGTATGATTCTAGACTTAGTACATTGGTTTTTGTGTACTAATATATTTGTCTAAGTGCTAGAATCAGAGAAAAGAGAAAAAGGAAAAGACTTGGCTGGAGTAGCCAAGACTCAGCGCAGTCTGGCACACCGGACTGTCCGGTGGTGCACCGGACAGTGTCCGGTGCGCCAGGCTGGCTTCTGGCGAAATAGCCACTCTCGGAAATTCGTCGGCGGCGTACGGCTATAATTCACCGGACTGTCCGGTGGTGCACCGGACTGTCTGGTGAGCCAACGGCTGCGAGCGCAACGGTCGGCCGCCAAATCCGCGGGCGACGCGTGGCTCGCTCCAACGGTCGGTAGGAGGCACCGAAGTGTCCTGTGTGCACCGGACAGTGTCCGGTGCGCCAACGGCTACAACTCTGCAACGATCGGCTGTGCCATTTTAGGAAGGCGATCTGCACCGGACACTGAACAGTGCCTGTCCGGTGGTGCATCGGACTGTTCGGTGCACCACCCGACAGAAGGCAAGAATTGCCTTCCCAGATTGCCTCCAACGGCTCCTAGCTGCCTTGGGGCTATAAAAGAGGCCCCTAGGCGCATGGAGGAGACACCCAAGCATTCCTTGATCATTTCTAAGCACCAAGACTCCATTCTCGCGCATTCGATTCTTTGAGATAGTGACTTGAGCCCCATTTGAGTAGAGAACTCCTCGAGTTGTGTTGTGAGCTCAAGTTGTGGCTTTGTGTGCATGATTGTGTTCTTGTTTTGAGTCTTGTGTGTGTTGCTCTCCCCTCCCTTACTTCTGTGCTTCTTTGTGATCATCAATTGTAAGGGCGAGAGGCTCCAAGTTGTGGAGATTCCTCACAAACAGGAGAAAGTATTAGAAAAGAAAACACCGTGGTATTCAAGCTGATCATTGGATCACTTGAAAGGGGTTGAGTGCAACCCTTGTCCATTGGGACGCCACAATGTGGAGTAGGCAAGTGTTATACTTGGCCGAACCACGGGATAAATCACCGTGTCTTTTGTGTGGTTCTTCTCTGTGATCATTGAGTTTCACAAAAGCTCGGTCCTTAGCCACTTGGTCCTATTGCACTAACTCTCAACCAAGTTTTGTGGCTACAAGTATTTGATTTTTACAGGATCACCTATTCACCCCGCCTCTAGGTGCTCTCACTCCACCAACGGTCAATTTGGTGGTTGGGGCTATAAATACCCCCAACCACCTACACTTCAATGCATCCAAGTTTTCAGCCCTCAAACCTCATACAAGAGCTCTAGACTTCATTCCAAGACACAAACAAAGAGATCAAATCCTCTCCCAAGTCCAAAGATCATTCCAATCAAATAGTGACTAGCGAGAGAGACAATTGTGTTCATTTGAGTTCTTGCACTTGGATTGCTTTTCTTCTTCCTTCTTTCTTGTTTCCAACTCAATTGTAATCAAGGCAAGAGACACCAATTGTGTGGTGGTCCTTGTGGGGACTTAGTGTCCCGATTGATTGAGAAGAGTAGCTCACTCGGTCTAGGTGACCGTTTGAGAGAGGGAAAGGGTTGAAAGAGACCCGGTCTTTGTGACCACCTCAATGGGGAGTAGGTTTGCAAGAACCGAACCTCGGTAAAACAAATCACCGTGTCATCCGTTCTTATTCGCTTGTGATTTGTTTTCACCCTCTCTTTCGGACTCGAGTTTAATTCTAACGCTAACCCCGACTTGTAGTTGTGCCTAAACTTTGTAAATTTCAGATTTGCCTATTCACCCCCCTCTAGGCGACTTTCAATTGGTATCAGAACCGGTTACTTCATTAGAGCCTAACCGCTCGAAGTAATGTCGGGAGCATCCGCCATGAGGGAGATCGGGACCGGCAACAAGTCCGCAAGCTCTAGGAGAACGCACTCAAGGGAGTCCGCCCACAAGCACAAGGAGGAATCCTCTTCCTCCATCAATTCTCAACGAAAGGGTGACAAGAAGAAGATGAAGAAAGTGGTCTACTACGAGACCGACTCTTCGTCACCCTCCACCTCTGGCTCAGAATCGGCATCCGTCACTTCTAAGCGCCATGAGCGCAAGAAGTATAGTAAGATGCCCCTTCGCTATCCTCGTATTTCAAAACGCACTCCATTACTTCCCATCCCATTAGGCAAACCACCTATGTTTGATGGTGAAGATTATTCTATGTGGAGTGATAAAATGAGGCATCACCTAACCTCACTCCACAAAAGCATATGGGATATTGTTGAGTATGGAGCGCAGGTACCAAATAAGGAGGACACGGATTATGATTCAGAAGAGGTCGAACAAATCCAACACTTCAACTCCCAAGCCACTACTATACTCCTCGCCTCTTTAAGTCGAGAGGAGTATAATAAGGTGCAAGGGTTGAAGAGCGCAAAGGAGATTTGGGACGTGCTCAAGACCACGCACGAAGGAGACGAGGTGACCAAGATCACCAAGCGGGAGACGATCGAGGGGGAGCTCGGTCGCTTCATGCTTCACCAAGGGGAGGAGCCATAAGCAATGTACAACCGGCTCAAGACCTTGGTGAACCAAGTGTGCAACCTCGGGAGCACCAAATGGGATGACCATGAGATGGTCAAGGTTATTCTTAGATCACTCGTTTTTCTTAACCCTACACAAGTTCAATTAATTCGTGGTGATCCAAGGTATAAACTAATGTCTCCCGAGGAAGTGATAGGAAAATTTGTGAGCTTTGAATTGATGATCAAAGGCTCCAAGAAAATCATCGAGCAAGGCGCCGCCTCAACATCCGAGGTGCAACCCGTCGCATTCAAGGCGACGGAAGAAGAAAAGAAGGATTCTACACCAAGTAGGATTCCCATCGACGCCTCAAAGCTCGACAACGAGGAAATGACGCTCATCATCAAGAGCTTCCGCCAAATCCTCAAGCAAAGGAGGGGAAGGATTACAAACCCCGCTCCAAGAAGGTTTGCTACAAATGTGGTAAGCCCAGTCATTTTATCGCTAAATGTCCTTTGTCTAGTGATAGTGACAGGGGCAACGACAAGAAGGGAAAGAGAAGAGAAAAGAAGAGGTACTACAAGAAGAAGGGCGGCGATGCCCATGTTTGCCGGGAGTGGGACTCCGACAAGAGCTCCACCGACTCCTCATCCGACGAGGACGCCGCTAACATCACCGTCACCAAAGGCCTTCTCTTCCCCAACGTCGACCACAAGTGCCTCATGGCAAAAGACAGCAAGAAGAATAAGGTAACATCAAGATCCTCCACTAAGTATGCAACCTCTAGTGGTGAGGATAATTCTAGTGATGAGGAGGATAACTTGCTCACTCTTTTTGCCAATCTTAACATGCAACAAAAGGAGAAATTAAATGAATTGATTAGTGCTATTCATGAGAAGGATGAACTCTTGGATAGCCAAGAGGACTTCCTTATTAAAGAAAACAAAAAGCATGTTAAAACTAAAAATACTTATGCTCTAGAAGTAGAAAAATGTGAAAAATTAACTAGTGAGCTAAGCACTTGCCATGACACTATTTCTAGCCTTAGAAATGAAAATGTCAAATTAATTGCTAAGGTTGAGAAATCAAATGTTTGTGATGATTCAATTGTTAATCTTAGAAATGATAATGCTAGTTTAATGGCTAAGATTGACAAATTGAATGCATCTCTCTCTCTAGCCTTAAAACTGAGAATGAAAAATTAATTGCTAAGGCTAAAGATTTAAATGTTTGCAATGCTTCTATTTCCAATCTTAGAGATGAGAACGTTATTTTACATGCTAAGATTGTTGAATTAAATACCTGCAAACCCTCTACATCTACCGTTGAGCATGTCTCTATTTGCACTAGATGTAGAAATGTTAATGTTGATGCTATTCATGATCACTTAGCTTTAATTAAGAAACAAAATGATCACATAACTCAACTTAGTGCTAAGATTAATGAGCATGAATTAGAAAATGAAAAATTTAAATTTGCTAGAAGCATGCTCTATAGTGGGAGACGCCCTGGCATTAAGGATGGAATCGACTTCCTGAAAGGGAAATGTGCCCTTGGGCCATTTCTAAGTATTTTGGTGATTGAGTGCCAACACAAGTGCTTAAATGTGAATCTATGCCCATGAATGGACAAAGTGCAAATCAAGAGCAAAGGTATGTTTCTAAGCCTTAGTACATTGGTTTTGTGTACTAATATACTTGTCTAAGTGTTAGAAACAGAAAGAAGAAGAAAAGAGAAGAGTTGGCTGTGTACAGCCAAAAGGCTGTTTCGGTCTGGGGCACCGGACTGTCCGGTGGTGCACCGGACAGTGTCCGGTGCGCCAGGCTGACTCTGGTGAACTCGGCGCTCTCGGGAATTCGCCGACGGCGTACGGCTAAAATTCACCGGACTGTCCGGTGTGCACCGGGCTGTCCGGTGAGCCAACGGTCGGCCGGGCCAACGGTCGGCCGCGGATTCTACGCGCGACACGTGGCCGAGCCAACGGTCGGAAGGGGGCACCGGACTGTCCGGTGTGCACCGGACATGTCCGGTGCACCAACGGCTCCCAGATCTGCAACGGTCGGCTTCGCTATTTAAGGAAGGAAATCGGGCACCGGACTGTCCGGTGCGCCCGATGACAGAAGGCAAGGATGGCCTTCCAGATTTACTCTCAACGGCTCCTAGCTGCCTTGGGGCTATAAAAGGGACCCCTAGGCGCATGGAGGAGAACACCAAGCATTCCTACAACATTCCTAAGCACCAAGACATCGATCTCGCGCATTCGTTTCATTGTGATAGCATATAGAGCTCTTGTGGAGTTGTGAACTCTTTGAGTTGTGTTGCGAGCTCTTGTTGCGACTTGTGTGCGTGTTGTTGCTCTGATCTTTTGAAGTCTTGTGTGCGTTGCTCATTCCCCCCTTGCTCTGTGTTTCTTTGTGAACTTCAATTGTAAGGGCGAGAGGCTCCAAGTTGTGGAGATTCCTCGCAAACGGGATTGAGAAAAAGCAAGCAAAACACCGTGGTATTCAAGTGGGTCTTTTGATCGCTTGAGAGGGGTTGATTGCAACCCTCGTCCGTTGGGACGCCACAACGTGGAGTAGGCAAGCGTTGGTCTTGGCCGAACCACGGGATAAACCACTGTGTTATCTCTGTGATTGATCTCTTGTGGTATTGTGGTTTGTTGAGACTCCTTTCTAGCCACTTGGCATTTATTGTGCTAACACTTAACAAGTTTTTGTGGCTATAAGTTTAAGTTTTACAGGATCACCTATTCACCCCCCCCCTCTAGGTGCTCTCAATTGGTATCGGAGTCGTTCTCTTCAAGAAAGGGACTAACCACCCGAAGAGATGGATCCTAAGGGCAAGGGGATAGTGATCAACGATAAGGAGAAGGAGTCCTTCGTCAACGAGCCCAAAGATGACAAGCCTACCGACTCCGGCTCGGGCCATAGACGGAAGGAAGGGAAGAAGAAGAAGACGAGGCGCATCAAGGAGATCGTCTACTACGACGACAGTGATGAGTCTACTTCTTCCCACAAGGACGACGACAACGACTACAGGAAGACGGTTAATTCGAACTTTTCCTTTGATTATTCTCGTATTCCACATAGTTCGAATACGCATCTGCTTTCCATTCCTCTTGGCAAACCTCCACACTTCGATGGGGAGGACTACGGATTTTGGAGTCACAAAATGCGTAGTCACCTGTTTTCTCTCCATCCAAGCATTTGGGAGATTGTGGAAAGTGGAATGAAATTTGATAGCTCGGATAGCCCTTTGTTTATTAATGAACAAATTCATAAAAATGCACAAGCTACCACTGTCCTTTTAGCATCTTTGTGCAGGGAAGAATACAATAAGGTGAGCGGCTTGGACAATGCCAAGCAAATATGGGACACCCTCAAGATCTCTCACGAGGGGAACGACATCACCATGCTCACCAAAATGGAGTTGGTGGAGGGTGAGCTTGGACGTTTCGCAATGATAAGGGGAGAGGAGCCAACCCAAACTTACAACCGGCTCAAGACCCTTATCAACAAAATAAGGAGCTACGGAAGCACGCGATGGACGGACCATGACGTCATCCGCCTAATGCTAAGGTCCTTTACCGTTCTTGATCCTCATCTCGTGAACAATATTCGTGAGAATCCCAGGTACACGAAGATGTCGCCCGAGGAGGTACTCGGAAAATTCGTAAGCGGGCGGATGATGATCAAGGAGGCAAGATACGTGGACGACGCCTTGAATGGACCGATCAACGAGCCTCAACCCCTTGCTCTCAAGGCAACAAGAAGCAAGGAGGCGCTACCTAGCAAGGTGGCACAAATTGAGGCGGCCGGACTTAATGATGAAGAGATGGCTCTCATCATCAAACGCTTCAAGACGGTGCTAAAGGGTCACAAGGGGCAGCCAAGCAAGACCAAGACAAAGGGGAAGCGCTCATGCTTCAAGTGCGGTAAGATTGGTCATTTTATCGCTAACTGCCCCGATAACGATAGTGACCAGGAACAGGGGAACAAGAGGGAAAAGAAGAAGAATTACAAGAAGGCCAAGGGCGAGGCACATATCGGAAAGGAGTGGGATTCGGATTGCTCCTCCGACTCCGACAATGAAGGACTCGCCGCCACCGCCTTCAACAAGTCATCTCTCTTCCCCAACGAGCGTCACACTTGCCTCATGGCAAGGGAGAAGAAAGTAAGTACTCGAAACTCTACTTATGCTTCTTCTAGTGAGGATGAGTCTAGTGATGATGATGACATAGACTATTCATACTTATTTAAGGGCCTAGATAGAACCAAGGTAGATAAAATAAATGAGTTGATTGATGCCTTGAATGATAAGAATAGGCTTTTAGAAAAGCAAGAGGATTTGTTGTATGAAGAACATGACAAATTTGTAGAAGCACAAAAATCACTTGCATTAGAGATTAAGAGAAATGAAATGCTTTCTTGTGAGTTGTCTACATGTCATGATTCAATTGCTAGTTTAAAGAGCATAAATGATGATTTAAATGCTAAACTAGAAAAATCTAGTAAATTAACATCTTGTGTAGAACATGTTGTGATTTGCACTAGGTGTAAAGATTTTGACATTGATGCTTGTAGTGAACACCTAGTTTCAATTTCCAAACTTAATGATGAATTGGCTAGTCTTAATGCCCAACTTAAGACTAGCAAAAGTGAATTTGATAAGTTAAAATTTGCAAGGGATGCCTATACAATTGGAAGACATCCCTCAATTAAGGATGGACTTGGCTTCAAGAGGGAAGCCAAGAACTTAACAAGCCATAAGGCTCCCATTCCCGCTAAGGAGAAAGGAAAGGCCCCTATGGCTACTAGTGCTAAAAGAAACCATGCCTTTTTGTATCATGATAGGAGACAAACTAGAAATGCTTATAGGAGTTATCATACTTACGATGATTTTTCTCATGCTATGTTTGCTTCTAGTTCTTCATATGTGCATGATAGAAATGTTGGTAGAAGGAATGTTGTTCATAATATGCCTAGGAGAAATGTTGTTAATATTCCTAGGAAAGTTAATGAGCCTTCTACAATATATCATGCTTTGAATGCTTCCTTTGCAATTTGTAGAAAGGATAGAAAGGTAATTGCTAGGAAGTTAGGGGCAAAATGCAAGGGTGATAAAACTTGCATTTGGGTCCCTAAGGAAATTGTGACTAACCTTGTAGGACCCAATAAGAGTTGGGTACCTAAGTCCCAAGCCTAAATTTGCCTTGCAGGTTTATGCATCCGGGGGTTCAAGCTGGATTATTGATAGCGGATGCACAAACCATATGACGGGGGAGAAGAAGATGTTCACCTCCTACGTCAAGAATAAGGATTCCCAAGATTCAATTATATTCGGTGATGGGAATCAAGGCAAGGTAAAAGGGTTAGGTAAAATTGCAATTTCTAATGAGCACTCTATCTCTAATGTGTTTTTAGTAGAGTCTCTTGGATATAATTTGCTATCTGTTAGTCAACTATGCAATATGGGATATAATTGTCTTTTTACAAATGTAGATGTGTCTGTCATTAGAAGAAGTGATGGTTCACTAGCATTTAAGGGTGTATTAGACGACAAACTTTATTTAGTTGATTTTGCAAAAGGGGAGGCCGGTCTAGATGCATGCTTAATTGCTAAGACTAGCATGGGCTGGCTGTGGCATCGCCGCTTAGCACATGTGGGGATGAAGAACCTTCACAAGCTTCTAAAGGGAGAACACGTGATAGGTTTGACTAACGTACAATTCGAAAAAGATAGACCTTGTGCAGCTTGTCAAGCAGGTAAACAAGTGGGAGGAGCGCATCACAGCAAGAATGTGATGACCACTTCAAGACCCTTGGAGCTGCTGCATATGGACCTCTTCGGACCCGTCGCCTATCTGAGCATAGGAGGAAGTAAGTATGGGTTAGTTATTGTTGATGACTTTTCCCGCTTCACTTGGGTGTTCTTTTTGCAGGATAAGTCTGAAACCCAAGGGACCCTCAAGCGCTTCCTCAGGAGAGCTCAAAATGAGTTTGAGCTCAAAGTAAAGAAGATAAGGAGCTACAACGGGTCCAAGTTTAAGAACCTTCAAGTGGAGGAGTTCCTTGAGGAGGAAGGAATCAAGCACGAGTTCTCCGCTCCCTACACACCACAGCAAAATGGTGTGGTAGAGAGGAAGAACAGGACACTCATTGATATGGCGAGGACTATGCTTGGAGAGTACAAGACCCCCGAGCGTTTTTGGTCGGAAGCCGTGAACACGGCTTGCCACGCCATCAACAGGGTCTACCTTCATCGCCTCCTCAAGAAGACTTCGTATGAGCTCCTAACCGATAACAAACCTAATGTATCTTACTTTCGTGTATTTGGGAGCAAGTGCTACATTCTAGTGAAGAAGGATAGAAATTCTAAGTTTGCTCCCAAAGCAGTAGAAGGTTTTTTGTTAGGTTATGACTCAAATACAAAGGCGTATAGAGTCTTCAACAAATCATCGGGTTTGGTTGAAGTCTCTAGCGACGTTGTATTTGATGAGACTAATGGCTCTCCAAGAGAGCAAGTTGTTGATCTTGATGATGTAGATGAAGAAGACGTTCCAACGGCCGCTTTGCGCACCATGGCGATTGGTGATGTGCGACCACAGGAACAATTGGAGCAAGATCAACCTTCTTCCTCAACCATGGCACATCCCCCAACTCAAGACGATGAACAGGTTCATCAAAAGGAGGCGTGTGATCAAGGGGGAGCACAAGATGATCACGTGATGGAGGAAGAAGTGCAACCGGCACCTCCAACCCAAGTTCGAGCGATGATTCAAAGGGATCATCCCGTCGACCAAATTTTGGGTGACATTAGCAAGGGAGTAACTACTCGATCTCGATTAGTTAATTTTTGTGAGCATTACTCCTTTGTCTCTTCTATTGAGCCTTTCAGGGTAGAGGAGGCCTTGCTAGATCCGGACTGGGTGTTGGCCATGCAGGAGGAACTCAACAACTTCAAGCGCAATGAAGTTTGGACACTGGTGCCTCGTCCCAAGCAAAATGTTGTGGGAACCAAGTGGGTGTTCCGCAACAAACAGGACGAGCATGGGGTGGTGACAAGGAACAAGGCTCGACTTGTGGCAAAAGGTTATGCCCAAGTCGCAGGTTTGGATTTTGAGGAGACTTTTGCTCCTGTGGCTAGGCTAGAATCAATTCGTATTTTGCTAGCATATGCCGCTCACCATTCTTTCAGGTTGTACCAAATGGATGTGAAGAGCGCTTTCCTCAACGGGCCGATCAAGGAGGAGGTGTATGTGGAGCAACCCCCTGGCTTCGAGGATGAACGGTACCCCGACCACGTGTGTAAGCTCTCTAAGGCGCTCTATGGACTTAAGCAAGCCCCAAGAGCATGGTATGAATGCCTTAGAGACTTTCTAATTGTTAATGCTTTCAAGGTTGGGAAAGCCGATCCAACTCTTTTTACCAAGACATGTGATGGTGATTTGTTTGTATGCCAAATTTATGTCGATGACATAATATTTGGTTCTACTAATCAAAAGTCTTGTGAAGAGTTTAGCAGGGTGATGACGCAGAAATTCGAGATGTCGATGATGGGCGAGTTGAGCTACTTCCTTGGATTCCAAGTGAAGCAACTCAAGGACGACACCTTCATCTCCCAAACGAAGTACACGCAAGATCTGCTAAAGCGGTTTGGGATGAAGGACGCCAAGCCCGCAAAGACTCCGATGGGAACTGACGGCCACACCGACCTCAACAAAGGAGGTAAGTCCGTTGATCAAAAAGCATACCGGTCAATGATAGGGTCTTTACTTTATTTATGTGCTAGTAGACCGGACATTATGCTTAGCGTATGCATGTGTGCTAGATTTCAATCCGATCCTAAGGAGTGTCACTTAGTGGCGGTGAAGCGAATTCTTAGATATTTAGTCGCTACGCCTTGCTTCGGGCTCTGGTATCCAAAGGGGTCTACCTTTGACTTGGTTGGATACTCAGATTCCGACTATGCTGGATGTAAGGTCAATAGGAAGAGTACATCAGGGATGTGCCAATTCTTAGGAAGGTCCCTGGTGTCGTGGAACTCTAAGAAACAAACCTCTGTTGCCCTATCCACCGCTGAGGCCGAGTATGTTGCCGCAGGACAGTGTTGCGCGCAACTACTTTGGATGAGGAAAACCCTCCGGGACTTTGGCTACAATCTGAGCAAAGTCCCACTCCTATGTGATAATGAGAGTGCTATCCGCATGGCGGAAAATCCTGTTGAGCACAGCCGCACAAAGCACATTGACATCCGGCATCACTTTCTGAGAGACCACCAGCAAAAGGGAGATATCGAAGTGTTTCATGTTAGCACCGAGAACCAGCTAGCCGATATCTTTACCAAGCCTCTAGATGAGAAGACCTTTTGCAGGCTGCGTAGTGAGCTAAATGTCTTAGATTCGCGGAACTTGGATTGAATTGTAGCATACATGTGTTTATGCCTTTGATCATGTTCATTCTGCACTTTGTTGCTTATTGTGGTGCTCAAGTTGTACAAACATTCCCCGGACCTCACAAAGTCCTTGTGTAAGTGATGCACAGTTTTAGGGGGAGATGTGTTACAACTTGACCCTTTGAGACTAACCATATTCTTGAGTTTGGTTGTTTTAGCCTCAAAGGAAGGATTGAAAGGGAAAGGTGGACTTGGACCATGAAAGACTTCCACTGCACTCCGATGAGAGGGTAACTTATTCCAAGTTCATCTTTAAACTCTTATTGCCTATTTGCTCTTAATTGAAGATTTTGGTGAGGCAATGAGTTTAAAGGGCCAAGATTGATCCCGTTTTGGTGCTTGATGCCAAAGGGGGAGAAAATAAAGGCCAAAGCAATAAATGGATCAGCTACCACTTGAGAAGCTTTGAAAATAGTAGAATAGAGCTTTTGTTTTGTCAAAACTCTTTTATTGTCTCTTTTGTCAAAAGTTGGCTTCTTGTGGGGAGAAGTGTTGATTATGGGAAAAAGGGGGAGTTTTTGAAATCTTTGATCAATCTCTTTTGGAATGAATCTCTTTATGCTTCTACATGGGTGTTTGACTTAGAGATAGAGATTTGAGTTTGATTTGCAAAAACAAACCAAGTGGTGGCAAAGGATGATCCATATAAGCCAAAATTGAATCAAAATAAATTTGAGTTTTATTTGAAGTGATTTTGCACTTGTTCTAGTTGCTTTATGTTGTGTTGGCATAAATCACCAAAAAGGGGGAGATTGAAAGGGAAATGTGCCCTTGGGCCATTTCTAAGTATTTTGGTGATTGAGTGCCAACACAAGTGCTTAAATGTGAATCTATGCCCATGAATGGACAAAGTGCAAATCAAGAGCAAAGGTATGTTTCTAAGCCTTAGTACATTGGTTTTGTGTACTAATATACTTGTCTAAGTGTTAGAAACAGAAAGAAGAAGAAAAGAGAAGAGTTGGCTGTGTACAGCCAAAAGGCTGTTTCGGTCTGGGGCACCGGACTGTCCGGTGGTGCACCGGACAGTGTCCGGTGCGCCAGGCTGACTCTGGTGAACTCGGCGCTCTCAGGAATTCGCCGACGGCGTACGGCTAAAATTCACCGGACTGTCCGGTGTGCACCGGACTGTCCGGTGAGCCAACGGTCGGCCGCGGATTCTGCGCGCGACACGTGGCCGAGCCAACGGTCGGAAGGGGGCACCGGACTGTCCGGTGTGCACCGGACATGTCCGGTGCGCCAACGGCTCCCAGATCTGCAACGGTCGGCTTCGCTATTTAAGGAAGGAAATCGGGCACCGGACACTGTCCGGTGTGCACCGGACTGTCCGGTGCGCCCGATGACAGAAGGCAAGGATGGCCTTCCAGATTTACTCTCAACGGCTCCTAGCTGCCTTGGGGCTATAAAAGGGACCCCTAGGCGCATGGAGGAGAACACCAAGCATTCCTACAACATTCCTAAGCACCAAGACATCGATCTCGCGCATTCGTTTCATTGTGATAGCATATAGAGCTCTTGTGGAGTTGTGAACTCTTTGAGTTGTGTTGCGAGCTCTTGTTGCGACTTGTGTGCGTGTTGTTGCTCTGATCTTTTGAAGTCTTGTGTGCGTTGCTCATTCCCCCCTTGCTCTGTGTTTCTTTGTGAACTTCAATTGTAAGGGCGAGAGGCTCCAAGTTGTGGAGATTCCTCGCAAACGGGATTGAGAAAAAGCAAGCAAAACACCGTGGTATTCAAGTGGGTCTTTTGACCGCTTGAGAGGGGTTGATTGCAACCCTCGTCCGTTGGGATGCCACAACGTGGAGTAGGCAAGCGTTGGTCTTGGCCGAACCACGGGATAAACCACTGTGTTATCTCTGTGATTGATCTCTTGTGGTATTGTGGTTTGTTGAGACTCCTTTCTAGCCACTTGGCATTTATTGTGCTAACACTTAACAAGTTTTTGTGGCTATAAGTTTAAGTTTTACAGGATCACCTATTCACCCCCCCCCCCCCTCTAGGTGCTCTCACTTCCAACAGGGAGACAATGTCAAGCTTAATGCCCCTCCTAAAAGAATATCTAACTTTGTTAAGGGCAAGGCTCCCATGGTTCAGGATAACGAGGGTTACATTTTATACCCTGCCGGTTATCCCGAACACAAAATTAGGAGAATTCACTCTAGGAAGTCTCACTCTGGCTCTCATCATGCTTTCATGTATAAGAGTGAGGCATCTAGTTCTAGGCAATCAACACATGCTAAATTGCCTAGGAAGAAAACTCCTATTGCATCAAATGAACCTAATATTTCATATAAGACTTTTGATGCATCTTATGTTTTAACTAACAAATCAGGCAAAGTAGTTGCCAAATATGTGGGGGGCAAACACAAGGGATCAAAGACTTGTGTTTGGGTACCCAAGGTGCTTGTTTCTAATGTGAAAGGACCCAAGACCGTTTGGGTACCTAAGAACAAGGCCTAAATTTGTTTTGTAGGTTTATGCATCCGGGGGCTCAAGTTGGATCATCGATAGCGGGTGCACAAACCACATGATAAGGGAGAAAAGGATGTTCTCCTCCTATGAGAAAAACCAAGATCCCCAACGAGCTATCACATTCGGGGATGAAAATCAAGGTTTGGTCAAAGGACTTGGTAAAATTGCAATATCATCTGACCATTCTATTTCCAATGTTTTTCTTGTAGATTCTTTAGATTACAACTTGCTTTCTGTTTCTCAATTATGTAAAATGGGATACAACTGTCTTTTTACGGATATAGGTGTTACTGTCTTTAGAAGAAGTGATGATTCAGTGGCATTTAAGGGAGTGTTAGAGGGTCAACTATACTTAGTTGATTTTAATAGAGCTGAACTCGACACTTGCTTAATTGCTAAGACTAACATGGGTTGGCTCTGGCATCGCCGACTAGCCCACGTTGGGATGAAGAATCTTCATAAGCTTCTAAAGGGAGAGCACATTTTGGGACTAACAAATGTTAATTTTGAGAAAGACAGGATTTGTAGCGCATGTCAAGCATGGAAGCAAGTTGGTGTTCATCATCCACACAAGAACATCATGACGACTAACAAGCCACTAGAGCTACTCCACATGGATTTATTCGACCCAATAGCTTACATAAGCATCGGCGGGAGTAAGTACTGTCTAGTTATTGTGTATGATTGTTCTCGCTTCACTTGGGTGTTCTTTTTGCAGGAAAAATCTCAAACCCAAGATACCTTAAAGGGATTCTTGAGACGGGCTCAAAATGAGTTCGACTTAAGGATCAAGAAAATAAGAAGCGACAACGGAACGGAGTTCAAGAACTCACAAATAGAAGGCTTTCTTGAGGATGAGGGCATCAAGCATGAGTTCTCTTCTCCCTACACACCTCAACAAAATGGTGTAGTGGAGAGGAAAAATAGAACTTTATTGGACATGGCAAGGACCATGCTTAATGAATACAAGACTTCGGATCGGTTTTGGGCTGAGGCGGTCAACACCGCTTGCTACGCCATCAACCAGTTATATCTTCACCGAATCCTCAAGAAGACATCTTATGAACTCCTAACCGGTAAAAAGCCTAATGTTTCATATTTTAGAGTCTTTGGTAGCAAATGCTTTATTCTTGTTAAAAGAGGTAGAAAATCTAAATTTGCTCCTAAGGCTGTAGAAGGCTTTTTACTTGGTTATGATTCAAACATAAGGGCATATAGAGTCTTTAACAAGTCCTCTGGAATAGTTGAAGTTTCTTGTGACATTGTGTTTGATGAGACTAACGGCTCTCAAGTAGAGCAAGTTGATCTTGATGAGCTAGATGATGAAGAGGCTCTGTGCGTCGCACTAAGAAACATGTCCATTGGGGATGTGTGTCCTAAGGAATCCAAAGAGCCTCCACATGCACAAGATCAACCATCTTCCTCAATGCAAGCATCTCCACCAACTCAAGATGAGGATCAAGCTCAAGATGATGATGATGAAGATCAAGAGGAGCCACCTCACGAGGAGGACAATGATCAAGGGGGAGATGCTAATGATCAAGACAAGGAAGATGATGACGGTCCAAGGCCGCCACACCCAAGCATCCACCAAGCAATCCAACGAGATGACCCCGTGAACACCATCCTCGGCGATATTCATAAGGGGGTAACCACTCGATCTCGTGTTGCTCATTTTTGTGAACATTACTCTTTTGTTTCCTCTATTGAGCCACACAAGGTAGAGGAAGCACTTCAAGATTCGGATTGGGTGCTGGCGATGCAAGAGGAGCTCAACAACTTCATGAGGAATAAGGTATGACATTTAGTTCCACGTCCTAACCAAAATTTTGTAGGAACCAAGTGGGTCTTCCGCAACAAGCAAGATGAGCATGGTGTGGTGACAAGGAACAAAGCGCGACTTGTGGCCAAGGGATATTCACAAATTGAAGGTTTGGATTTTGGTGAAACCTATGCACCCGTAGCTAGGCTTGAGTCAATTCGCATTTTAATTGCCTATGCTACTTACCATGGCTTCAAGCATTATCAAATGGACGTGAAGAGTGCCTTCCTAAATGGACCAATCAAGGAGGAAGTCTATGTTGAGCAACCCCCCCCCCAGCTTTGAAGATAGTGAGTATCCTAACCATGTCTATAAACTCTCTAAGGCGCTTTATGGGCTCAAGCAAGCCCCAAGAGCATGGTATGAATGCCTAAGAGATTTTCTTATTTCTAATGACTTCAAAGTTGGAAAAGCCGATCCTACTCTATTCACTAAAACTATTGCAAATGATTTGCCAAATTTACGTTGATGATATTATATTTGGGTCTACTAACAAATCTACTTGTGAAGAGTTTAGTAGGATTATGATTTAAAAATTCGAGATGTCAATGATGGGGGAGTTGAAGTATTTTCTAGGCTTTCAAGTGAAGCAACTCCAAGAGGGCACCTTCATCAGCCAAACAAAGTACATTCAAGACATACTCACCAAGTTTGGAATGAAGGATGCCAAGCCCATCAAGACACCCATGGGAACAAATGGGCATCTCGACCTTGACACGGGAGGTAAATCCGTAGATCAAAAGGTATACCGGTCGATGATAGGATCTTTACTCTATTTATGTGCTTCACGACTGGATATTATGCTTTCCGTATACATGTGTGCAAGATTCCAAGCCGATCCTAAGGAAGTTCACCTTAGGACAGTAAAACGAATCTTGAGATATTTAGTTTATACTTCTAAGTTTGGCCTTTGGTACCCTAGGGGATCCACTTTTGATTTAATTGGTTATTCAGATGCTGATTGGGCAGGGTGTAAGATTGATAGAAAGAGCACATCACGGACTTGCTAGTTCTTGGGAAGATCTCTGGTGTCTTGGGCTTCTAAGAAACAAAATTCTGTAGCTCTTTCTACCGCCGAAGCCGAGTACATTGCCGCAGGCCATTGTTGCGCGCAATTGCTTTGGATGAGGCAAACCCTTAGGGACTATGGTTACAAATTGACCAAAGTTCCTCTTCTATGTGATAATGAGAGTACAATCCGTATGGCGGATAATCCCGTTGAGCATAGCCGCACTAAACACATAGCCATTCGGTATCACTTTTTAAGGGATCACCAACAACGAGGGATATCGAGATTGCATATATTAACACCAAAGAACAATTAGCCGATATCTTTACCAAGCCACTAGATGAGAAAACATTTACCAAACTTAGGTATGAGCTAAACATTCTTGATTCTAGGAATTTTGATTGATATTTTGCACACATAGCTTATTTATATACCTTTGATCATCTCCTTCATTTGCTATGACTAATGTGTTCTTCAAGTGCATTTCATACTAAGTCATAGATTGAAAGGGAAATGGAGTCTTCGGCGAAGACAAGGCTTCCACTCCACTCCATCAAATTATTCATCCGTCGCCGACACTCCGTATCGCTCTCCAATTTGGTATAATCTTCACTCCTATATTCTTTACCAAAGGGGGAGAAAGTTTGAAAAAGGGCTTATATTTCACTCACAAGTATCCGTTTTTGGCGATTCATGCCAAAGGGGGAGAAAGTATTAGCCCAAAGCAAAAGGACCGCACCACCACCAATTTCAAAAATTTGTAGTCTTTCAATTTGTACTAAAGAAGTGTTTTTAAATATTTTCAAATTGGTATCTTATTTTTGATATAATTTTAATTGATATACCCTCTTCAAAATTAATATCTAAAACCCTCTTGAACACTAAGAGGAGGATTTCATTAAGGGGGAGTTTTGTTTAGTCAAAGGAAAAGCATTTGAAACAGGGGGAGAAAATTTCAAATCTTGAAAATGCTTCTCAAAACCTTATTCATATACCTTTGACTATTTGCAAAAGATTTTGAAAAAGAATTTCCAAAACTTTGCAAAACAAAACAAGTGGTGCAAGCGTGGTCCAAAATTTTAAATAAGAAGAAAGCCATCCATATCTAGTAGAAATAATTATTGGTTTTATTCTAAGCAACCTTTGCACTTACCTTATGCAAACTAGCTCAATTCTGCACTTTTATATGTGCTTTGGTTTGTGTTGTCATCAATCACCAAAAAGGGGGAGATTGAAAGGGAAATAGGCTTACACCTTTTCCTATATGAATTTTGGTGGTTGAATTGCCCAACACAAATAATTGGACTAACTAGTTTGCTCTAGATTATAAGTTTTACAGGTGCCAAAGGTTCACAACAAACCAATAAAACGACTAAGAAAGTGTCACACCCGGGTTTTAGGGGTCCAAAGCCCGGGCGCGAACATAATCACCAGGTGTGCTGGGACCAAGTCTCACACATATGATGAATCATGGCACAGGATCGAATGTCACATCTTTACTACATAACAGGAGTGCTATACAAAATAAATAAATACATTATAAGGAGATAACGGTCCAGCAACCCAAAGTTGACTGGGAGACGACGACCTAGACCTCTCAGGAACTCGTCACAGCATCCTCCAAGCGCCTCATCCTGCGGTACCTGTTTTTGACATGTGGGGGTGTGAGACAGCAAGAGTGAGCTCACATACGTTCATCGCTCAACAAGTTGTGGGGAATAATGTGCATGGACTCGCCAAAGGTGGGAGCTCACGTGAAGTGTAAGGCTTATCAAAGAGGATGGTTAGAGCTGAGCATTGCTTTTAAAGTTGGTCAAATTTTTATTAGCAATTACTAAGTATAAGTAAATACCAACCCAATTAAGTAGTAGAACAAAAGTAACAACATCACCTGCGATGCAATGCATATGACGAATTGAGTTTAAGTTCCATAATTTAATCATGTGAGTGTCCGAGCTGCTCATGACCGTGAGCACGGCTAGTATACCAGTTTTACACTCTGTAGAGGTTGCGCATCTTTAATCGAGCTGCTCATGACCGTGAGCACGGCTAGTATACCAGTTTTACACTCTGCAGAGGTTGCGCATCTTTACCCACAAGTCATGTTACCCATCTGCCAAGAGACGGCCAATCCCATACACCTCTACCGAGGAGGCGAGGCAGGGTAACACTACGAGGCCTTTACAAAGTTCCACTAGCTTCAGAAAACCCGCTTTAGTTTATAGGAAGCTCCAGTGCAGGAATCCCTCGCCTGACCGCCATCGCAGCAAAATCAACCAAGGACCTCCCTACACTGACCACTCCCCTACTGCCCTTGCCCCTTTCGGGTAAGGTAGTCTTCCACTAGCTTTCCTAATTAGTTAGCCAAGGGCGTCCATAAACCCTTGTGGTAGCACTGTTTTCCCGGGTGGTTCTCCATGTTCCAATTAACATAATGAACTTATCATGAACAGTAAATAATAACTGATAATAAAAGATAATCATGAATAAAATGTATCTCTATACCCAAAACCACATAAAGCAATAGCAGCTACTACCCGAAAATCCAGTGGTGAACAAGGTATAAAGATAGTCAAACTAGGGTAACCTATTGGGTCTAATCAAAATTAACCTATGCAGATCATTATGATTAATTAGAACATGACTGGGTAAAAAGAAGTGATCAAGGGCACAACTTGCCTGAGACTTGAGATTCCAGGTACCAACTTGCTCTTCAGGTGACTCGTGACCTCACTGCTAAACGTAGCAATATAGACAAACATTGTATAGGCAAAATTAACATCACACCAAACATGAGAACAAACTGTGTAATAATAATCTACGCGTCGCTACGAGATCGTGGGAACAAGAACCACTAAATTCGAAATTACGGTTATTAAGTTATGATTTTCCGAAATTATTTAGTACTTAGAATAGATTAATCCAAATGAATAATTTTAATTCACGTTTCATGGCTAAACAGTGTTAATGGTTGATAGACAATAGTAGTATAAAATTATTGCAACTGGAATGACTCAATTTGGAGCTAAAATGAATTAACTATGAATTATACAAGTTTATAGAATTATTTTCATACTAAAAACCTATTTATTTATTATTTTCTGAATATCCTAAGTGTTATGGACCGGGCACAATATTTCTTAAAAGGTCAGGGGCCTAAATCACATTTTCCCTAAGACTCAGTATTCACCACGCAGGATGGTGGGTTGATTCCACAAAACTCCGAGGGCTCTTTAGCATAAAAGCAACGACGAAGAGGTATGGATAGATTTCAGCCGTTGGATCCTAGTTCAAGCGCTCAGATTAAATCCGAGCCCTACAAACCGGTACGCAAATCTGGCCATCGGATCAAGATCCTACAATCCAAAATCTCTCCCCCGCATTAAACCGTTCTGACCCTTGGATTTCCAATCCACGGCTGAAAACAAACCTCTTACCTCCATTCTTCATTGCGCATCCAACGGTCCTCCTTCGTCTTCCTCACGTGAGGTAAACAGAGCAGTGAGCGTTCCCAATCCGCGGTGGTGTCCGCCGAACAGGAGCCCGAGCAGCCGGTGATCCCTACCCTGCCAGGTCTCTCCACGACGAAGTTCCCCCCCGGCGAGCAACAAACCAAGGTCATCCCTCTGTTTCTCCCCCGGCGAGGCGTGGCTTGCCCAGAGCCCCCACGCCATAAGCAGATCCGCGGCGTGAGTCTTCTGGCAAAAGCGACCGTGCGCATGTGAGGAACGGCCATGGCGGGGCTCCCTCTTTCTCTGTGTTTGCGGTAATGGCAGGGAGACCCAGGGAACTACGGCGGCGCCTGGAGTAGGCCGTGAAGCCCCACGCGAGACGGTCCGCGAGGTCACAGCCATGCCACGGCACGCACACCCACGCCATGAAGGAGATCTCCATGCGGTGGCGGGTTTCTCTCTCATCGCATACACAGCTCGCCGCTCCCTCAATACACGACTGTGAAGGCGTAAAGAGTCACGGCCATATTTATGGTTGAGGGCGGAGTCTCCCCTGTGACCGATTCCTGCGCCGAGAAGGTCGGTCGCAAGGATCCGGGCGGGGATGGCGGACTCCGTGCGGACGGTTGCCGTGCAGCTCGGATTCGTTGCGAAATTCACGGCGTGGGAGCTGAACCTGACAACTGGGGCCCACATGTAAGTGTGTCGCGTGTGAGACATCATGAGGCCGAGTGCAGGCGCGACAGCGGATAGCTAGGCTGCGCAGGGGAGCATGGTTGAGTGGGCGAGGGATTTTTGGGCCCAATAGTGGTAGAGGTCTTCTTTTTATTTAATTCTGTTTTCATTTTCTTTCTTATTTTCTCTTATTCTCAGATTCTAAACTTAATTCATGTTTAAATTTTGAATTCGAATTTAAAATGAGGTTACAACTTTGACTCAAATGCATCATTCAAAAAAAATGGCAGCATGAAATGCAAATATTATTTGATTAATTATTTTATCTATTATCCTATTTACGCAAAGTCTTTTAAATATGCCTTCATGCATACAAGATCAGAAAAAAGTACATTAAGAAATAGTTTATAAAAATCCTTTCAGAGAATACTTATTTTATATGTTTTTTTATGAAGGAATAACCAAAATCATATCGGGATACTTCTCATTTAATCTTTTAGGAGATATAACTTTAGAAGTAAATTATGATTAAAAGGTATTCCAATTCAAAGCTTGTAGAGGATTTTACTAACTTTCCCAAAATGGATTTTGGGGTGCTACAAATCCTACCCCCCTTAACAGAAATCTCGTCCCCGAGATTTGTAAGAAAAGGATATAGGAAGAGTGGTTTGCAATTTAGCTTTTAGTTTCTAATTATTTCAAAAACCAAGAGCCTCTTTTTTTGAGTGATTAGGAAAGCATGGGTATCCATATGTATATTCATTTTATTATGTAGGACGAAAGATGGGTTGGTTAAGGCAAGAATATCCTAGTGTAAGAAAGTTTATGGTGAGAAAGGACTCCTTGTTGGGTGGTAATGCATCTGAAGATCGAGTTTGACTTCTCTCCTTCCTTGACGAGGTTTATCTTGTCCTTTTCGAGTCTTGCTCTTTGGTGTCTCCATCCGAGTTTGGGACAAGAGGCTAAGATAGATTTGTTATGTAGGTCAAGTTGTTGGGTATGGCCGAGTTGATCTAGGTCACCAGTTTAAGCTTAAGCGGATTTGGAGTATGGCTTAATCCTTTGTACCAGCATTAAGTAACTTACTCTACATTAGATCATAATAGATTAGATAGAATATAGATTAGGTTGGTACGACTAGATTAAACTAGTTAAGATCTCATTATTTTGGATTAGGTCCTGGTGGTTACTTTAGGATCAGATAAATATAGTGGTTAGGATAAAATGAATCTTTCATGATAAGATGAATCTATTAGGATAAGAGAGTCTTTTAAGATAAGATGAATTGGTTAGAATGGGATCTTTTAGGATAAGATAAATCTCTTAAGCTAGATATATTCCAATGGGGATAATCTAGGTTGTCTAGTTATTTTATAAATATTTTTTATACCTATGTGTATATGTAGATGTATTTGTGGACATTACTCCACAACCCATCACACTCAATCAAAGATCCAAATCAGACAGATATCATAAGAACAAGCATTCGAGCATATAGATAAAAAAATAATAGTTTTGTTTTTGTTCCTAAGGGTAGGTCTCGTATTCCTAAAAGTCACTTTAAGCACATGATTTCAAAGTGTGAAATCCAAGTTTGTCCTTTAGAAGGAAAAAGGTAAGAGTATTCAGAGTAAAGCGGAAATAGATGAGAAAAGATTAAGAAAAGTTTAGAAAGAATCAGAGTGGCAAAGGTAAGTAGAGAATGGTTGTCCAGTTCTATCTAGGTTTCGTCCTACAGTCAACATTCCTCTGATACCACTTCTGTCACACCCGGGTTTTAGGGGTCCAAAGCCCGGGCGCGAACATAATCACCAGGTGTGCTGGGACCAAGTCTCACACATATGATGAATCATGGCACAGGATCGAATGTCACATCTTTACTACATAACAGGAGTGTTATACAAAATAAATAATTACATTATAAGGAGACAACGGTCCAGCAACCCAAAGTTGACTGGGAGACGACGGCCTAGACCTCTCACGAACTCGTCACAGCATCCTCCAAGCGCCTCATCCTGCGGTACCTGTTTTTGACCTGTGGGGGGTGTGAGACAACAAGAGTGAGCTCACATACGTTCATCGCTCAACAAGTTGTGGGGAATAATGTGCATGAACTCGCCAAATGTGGGAGCTCACGTGAAGTGTAAGGCTTATCAAAGAGGATGGTTAGAGCTGAGCATTGCTTTTAAAGTTGGTCAAATTTTTATTAGCAATTACTAAGTATAAGTAAATACCAACCCAATTAAGTAGTAGAACAAAAGTAACAACATCACCTGCGATGCAATGCATATGACGAATTGAGTTTAAGTTCCATAATTTAATCATGTGAGTGTCCGAGCTGCTCATGACCGTGAGCACGGCTAGTATACCAGTTTTACACTCTGCAGAGGTTGCGCATCTTTAATCGAGCTGCTCATGACCGTGAGCACGACTAGTATACCAGTTTTACACTCTGCAGAGGTTGCGCATCTTTACCCACAAGTCATGTTACCCATCTGCCAAGAGACGGCCAATCCCATACGCCTCTACCGAGGAGGCGAGGCAGGGTAACACTACGAGGCCTTTACAAAGTTCCACTAGCTTCAGAAAACCCGCTACAGTTTATAGGAAGCTCTAGTGCAGGAATCCCTCGCCTGACCGCCATCGCAGCAAAATCAACCAAGGACCTCCCTACACTGACCACTCCCCTACTACCTTTGCCCCTTTCGGGTAAGGTAGTCTTCCACTAGCTTTCCTAATTAGTTAGCCAAGGGCGTCCATAAACCCTTGTGGTAGCACTGTTTTTCCGGGTGGTTCTCCATGTTCCAATTATCATAATGATCTTATCATGAACAGTAAATAATAACTGATAATAAAAGATAATCATGAATAAAATGTATCTCTATACCCAAAACCACATAAAGCAATAGCAGGTACTACCCGAAAATCCAGTGGTGAACAAGGTATAAAGATAGTCAAACTAGGGTAACCTATTGGGTCCCATCAAAATTAACCTATGCAGATCATTATGATTAATTAGAACATGACTGGGTAAAAAGAAGTGATCAAGGGCACAACTTGCCTGAGACTTGAGATTCCAGGTACCAACTTGCTCTTCAGGTGACTCGTGACCTCACTGCTAAACGTAGCAATATAGACAAACATTGTATAGGCAAAATTAACATCACACCAAACATGAGAACAAACTGCGTAATAATAATCTACGCGTCGCTACGAGATCGTGGGAACAAGAACCACTAAATTCGGAATTACGGTTATTAAGTTATGATTTTCCGAAATTATTTAGTACTTAGAATAGATTAATCCAAATGAATAATTTTAATTCACGTTTCATGGCTAAACAGTGTTAATGGTTGATAGACAATAGTAGTACAAAATTATTGCAACTGGAATGACTCAATTTGGAGCTAAAATGAATTAACTATGAATTATACAAGTTTATAGAATTATTTTCATACTAAAAACCTATTTCTTTATTATTTTCTGAATATCCTAAGTGTTATGGACCGGGCACAATATTTCTTAAAAGGTCAGGGGCCTAAATCACATTTTCCCTAAGACTCAGTATTCACCGCGCAGGATGGCGGGTTGATTCCACAAAACTCCGAGGGCTCTTTAGCATAAAAGCAACGACGAAGAGGTATGGATAGATTTCAGCCGTTGGAACCTAGTTCAAGCGCTCAGATTAAATCCGAGCCCTACAAACCGGTACGCAAATCTGGCCATCGGATCAAGATCCTACAATCCAAAATCTCTCCCCCGCATTAAACCGTTCCGACCCTTGGATTTCCAATCCACGACTGAAAACAAACCTCTTACCTCCATTCTTCATTGCGCATCCAACGGTCCTCCTTCGTCTTCCTCATGTGAGGTAAACAGAGCAGTGAGCGTTCCCAATCCGCGGTGGTGTCCGCCGAACAAGAGCCCGAGCAGCCGGTGATCCCTACCCTGCCAGGTCTCTCCACGGCGAAGTTCCCCCCCGGCGAGCAACGAACCAAGGTCATCCCTCTGTTTCTCCCCCGGCGAGGCGTGGCTTGCCCAGAGCCCCCACGCCATAAGCAGATCCGCGGCGTGAGTCTTCTGGCAAAAGCGACCGTGCGCATGTGAGGAACGGCCATGGCGGGGCTCCCTCTTTCTCTGTGTTTGCGGTAATGGCAGGGAGACCCTGGGAACTACGGCGGCGCCTGGAGTAGGCCGTGAAGCCCCGCGCGAGACGGTCCGAGAGGTCACAGCCATGCCACGGCACGCACACCCACGCCATGAAGGAAATCTCCATGCGGTGGCGGGTTTCTCTCTCATCGCATACACAGCTCGTCGCTCCCTCAATACACGACTGTGAAGGCGTAAAGAGTCACGGCCATATTTATGGTTGAGGGCGGAGTCTCCCCTGTGACCGATTCCTGCGCCGAGAAGGTCGGTCGCAAGGATCCGGGCGGGGATGGCGGACTCCACGCGGACGGTTGCCGTGCAGCTCGGATTCGTTGCGAAATTCACGGCGTGGGAGATGAACCTGACAACTGGGGCCCACATGTAAGTGTGTCGCGTGTGAGACATCATGAGGCCGAGTGCAGGCGCGACAGCGGATAGCTAGGCTGCGCAGGGGAGCATGGTTGAGTGGGCCGAGGGATTTTTGGGCCCAATAGTGGTAGAGGTCTTCTTTTTATTTAATTCTGTTTTCATTTTCTTTCTTATTTTCTCTTATTCTCAGATTCTAAACTTAATTCATGTTTAAATTTTGAATTCGAATTTAAAATGAGGTTACAACTTTGACTCAAATGCATCATTCAAAAAAAATGGCAGCATGAAATGCAAATATTATTTGATTAATTATTTTATCTATTATCCTATTTACGCAAAGTCTTTTAAATATGCCTTCATGCATACAAGATCAGAAAAAAGTACATTAAGAAATAGTTTATAAAAATCCTTTCAGAGAATACTTATTTTATATGTTTTTTATGAAGGAATAACCAAAATCATATCGGGATACTTCTCATTTGATCTTTTAGGAGATATAACTTTAGAAGTAAATTATGATTAAAAGGTATTCCAATTCAAAGCTTGTAGAGGATTTTACTAACTTTCCCAAAAATGGATTTTGGGGTGCTACAGAAAGGGTTCAAACAAAGAGAGCAAAAGACAACACAAAGGCAGCCTTGGTCTGGCGCACCGGACTGTCCGGTGTGCCACCGGACAGTGTCCGGTGCACCAGGGAGTTCCAGTTTAAACTTGCCACCTTCGGGAATTTGGGAGGCCGCTCCGCTATAATTCACCAGATTGTCCGGTGTAGCACCGAACTGTCTGGTGTGCCAAGCGGAGCAACAACTCCAAGCGCCAACGATCGTCTGCAACGGTACAGGAACAGTGAACAGTGTTCACTGCGCGCAGAAGTCAGAGCAGGCGTCAGAAGGCGCACCGTACAGTGAACAGTGACTGTCCGGTGCACCACCGTACTGTCCGGTGGCCCCACTTGTCAGAGCTCCAACGGTCGGAACCCAATGGCCTGGTGATGTGGCTGGCGCACCGGACAGTGTCCGGTGCGTCATACGACAGCAGCCTCCACCAACGGTCAATTTGGTGGTTGGGGCTATAAATACCCCCAACCACCCACACTTCAATGCATCCAAGTTTTCAGCCCTCAAACCTCATACAAGAGCTCTAGACTTCATTCCAAGACACAAACAAAGAGATCAAATCCTCTCCCAATTCCAAAGATCATTCCAATCAAATAGTGACTAGCGAGAGAGACAATTGTGTTCATTTGAGTTCTTGCGCTTGGATTGCTTTTCTTCTTCCTTCTTTCTTGTTTCCAACTCGATTGTAATCAAGGCAAGAGACACCAATTGTGTGGTGGTCCTTGTGGGGACTTAGTGTCCCGACTGATTGAGAAGAGTAGCTCACTCGGTCTAGGTGACCGTTTGAGAGAGGGAAAGAGTTGAAAGAGACCTGGTCTTTGTGACCACCTCAACGGGGAGTAGGTTTGCAAGAACCGAACCTCAGTAAAACAAATCACCGTGTCATCCGTTCTTATTCGCTTGTGATTTGTTTTCACCCTCTCTTTCGGACTCGAGTTTAATTCTAACGCTAACCCCGACTTGTAGTTGTGCCTAAACTTTGCAAATTTCAGATTTGCCTATTCACCCCCCTCTAGGCGACTTTCAAAAAGCACTAGCTGAAGTGTGTCTAGATAGAGAAGATGGAGTGGGTCGGAAGAAGAACCGGTTCCACCAACTGGGGTTGAAAACAAATCATCATCATCATCACCATATATCATACCCCAGTTAGTCCTTTTTCTTACCAGTCCTTGTTGTTTGTGAGGGTCTAATTGAGGTCACTGCACCAAACTTAGCTTCATACTTGTTAAACACCTCAGTTAATTGTGCTCTTACACAAGTTAAATAACCAGAGTAATCATAGTGTGTGACACCAGCTAAAATAGATAGAACTCTATTGAAGCCCCTCAATTTAGCTCTAGGATCAAGAATGAATGCAAATGAATAGAGAAGTGGAATATCCCTCCAGTACTTAAGGAACTTAGTTTTCATAGGAAAAACAACATTTCCAAGCAATCTATCATGTTCATATGAATTTAGATGTTTAGCAATCTGAATTATATGATGCATCATCAATGAAGATGTTTAGCAATCACAGAACAAGAAGATAGTTAGATTAGGGTTCGAACCAACACAGATCACAAATACAAGCATTGGATTAATAACTTACCAGAGCCGGAGCACCAGATCGGTCCCTCACGGGCATCTATAATCAGAGTAGATTAGGGTTTAGGCTTCAAACACAGATCACAAGTAAAGATCACAAGAACAAGCACCAAATTAAGCACTTATCAAAGTCGGAGCACCAGATCGGTCCCTCACGACGACTATAATCAGAGAACAAGATCACAAGAATGTATTAGAGTAGATTAGGGTTTAGGGTTGGTACACAGATCACAAGCATAGATCACAAGAACAAGCACCAGATTAAGAACTTACTAAAGTCGGAGCACCAGATCGGTCCCTCACGTCGGCTATAATAAGAGAACAAGATCACAAGAAGGTATTACAGTAGATTAGGGTTTATGGTTCGAACACATATCACAAACATAGATCACAAGAACAGGTTAAGCACTTACCAAAGCCGGAGCACCAAATCGGTCCCTCATAGGTACAATCACAGAGCAAGAAGGCAATAGAGTAGATTAGGGTTCGGGATTGAGCACATATCACAAGAACAAGCACCAGATTAAGAAGTCTCAAACTCGTCGGAGACGTCGACTAGAGGAAGAAGAAGACGAACATCGAAAGCTTACCGTAACGACGTAACCAAATCCGTGATCGAACAACCAGCCAAGCAGCCACCAGGTGAGGGGAAGCCAGAGCCTAGAGGTGGAGGGAGCGGTGGAGGACCCTACCGGAGGGCGGAGGCTCGAACCTAGAGGCGAGGCGGCGGCGGAGTCGAACAGTGAGGCGGCGGTGGAGACGAATCGACAAATCACCCCCAAAATCGCCCCTAAATCGCAGACGGATAGAAGGAGGGCGAGAGACAACAGGCGAGGCAAGCGAGTGAGACTGACGAGGCAGGGCCCGATGGGGGGAGGGGGCGACGTGTTTTAGGTTAACAAACAGAGCGGGCTAACCGTGCTTCCGGGCTAATCGGGCCGTGCCCGTGCCGGCCCAGCGTGCCCGGTGCTCGGCCCAGGCACGACAGTACCCATCGGGCCATGCCGTGCCGTGATGTCCCGATTAGCCCGACACTATTGGCCATCTATAGTTTGGGGCGACTAAAGTTTAGTGACTAAAGTTTAGTTACTTTTAGTCACTAAATAAGCAAACATGATAGCTAAAGTGAGGTGACTAAACTTTAGTTCGAAGTGACTAAATTAGGATTTTTACCTTATTTGTCCTCTACACTTTCTTCTTGCAGCAAACATCCACTAATTAATACGGGTAATACAGTCATTATTCACAGCAATTAATGTTCTTTAGTCCGGTTTAGTCACTAAAACCAAACAATATACTTTAGTGACTAAACCTAGTCACTAAAGTTTAGTCTAGTGACTAAAGGAACCAAACAGGTAGTAAGGCCCAGTTTGGTAGTCCCTAAATAGCCAAACACTGAGACTAAAATATGGACTAAATTGTTTTATTATCTAGTCCCTCAAGGGATGACTAAAAGGGACTAAACCATATTAATTCCACTTTTTGCCCTTCATTATTTCAGTTGCACTAATGGCGGGAGAATACTAAAAGGTATTTGGTCCTCTTATGATTCATTTAATATTTTTTGAATATTTTTAGTCCCAAAACCAAACAGGGTAGGGACTAAACTTTAGTCTTCCAACTAAATTTTAGTCCCTGGACTAAAGGAAACCAACCGGGCCCTAAAAGTGAAAAAAAATAGAACAGTGCAGCTACACACAAGTTAACAGCAACTTTATGGTCCACAATTATACTGTCAGAACAAATGCTTACAGAAGAATTTCAATTACATGGATGATCAGGGGCAGAGCACTCCTGCACTTGAATTGCAAATTGAAACTACGCACACATGTAATGTCAGTCAAACTACAACTGAAACTTGAATTAGATGTACTGGCACAATGCCATGAAGCAAGGCCATGACCGAGCAGGACCACTGAAACCTGGCTTCAGCTTACCACGACGACCTGCTAGGCACATTCAGTTCGAGAAAAATGTGCATCATAACCAGCAGCACGAGGAAGAGAATGGTAGACTGCAAACCATCCACCGTGTCTCTCGTGATTTTGCTAACAAAAGGAGTTCTGCCGCTTCATGCACACCAGACCCAGTAAGTTGTCTTACGCGGAAAGATCTTTTGCCGGACATACACATCAGTCTTCAGTGAGTGGTTAATGGAACTTCTCAATACTTTCGTTGTGACACGCGTTCTTCAAGCTGGCGCGTACAGGCCTAGCATGTGCCCATCGATGCATCGCAGTGCTGCAACCTGCGTTGGAAGAAACAGGAAACGTCATGTAAATGATTCTGCGTCCTGAAATACATAAATGGAAATCGTGGGAATATAGAGACAATACTTTTCCATGGATCTCATACTTGATTGGCCCATCCAACTCGGCTCCCAATGCCATTAGCTTCGATACGGCACTGTTTATGTCAGGTACAGTGAAGGAGAGCATTGAAGAATAGACTCTCTGCGATGCAAGATTACTGCAAGCATGTACAGAATATAAGATAATAGTTATGATTTCATGCACTGGCCAATTGGGGGGGGGAGAATCCCCTATGTGTTTTGTGTAGCTTATGTTTATATGATGATGGAATTTGAAATCCACACAAAAAACTGAGAAAAGCTCCAAGGAGAGCAATTTCTTTTGACTCTTGGGGGTCACTTGTTTTCATGCACTGCCTTTGACATAGCAAGATTGTAACGAGGACTATGAAATGTATTGGAGAGTTGAAGTATCATTTTCAAGCAATGTTTGGGATTTTTTTCCCAAGAACTGGCAACCTCCCAGATCCAACACTTCAGATCTGTTATGTTTATAGGGTCACAAAGTTTGTCCAGTATGTTTTGGTCTACTTTTCCATGGATCTCATATTTTCATGCGATAGATCCAACACTCTTTCCATACAATTCACTTTCAGAGTTATTTTCTTTATGGGGTCACTAAGTTTGTGTTGTATGTTATGTTCTTTGGTACATGTCCTATTGTAAGTCTGACCAAGCTGATCAACATAAAGAACTTTTACTCGAAAGTCTGAGCTTGCTCAAAGCCCACTATCAACCTGCAGTGCAAATCATTGCCCACAAATGAAGGATTCGTTGACATTTTCCATTTGGCGGGCACTCCTACACACAAAAACGAGATTAGTTTAGCGTCCTCCCCCTCCCCAGGATGCAGCGAAGCTAGCCTGCCTCACTACTCCTCTATGTTGATAGATGCTAGTGAAAATAAAAAGAAGGAATTTTGAACCGCCAGATCGACAGATCATATCCACAGAAGAAGTTACTGAGTACTTATAGACGCCACAAGGTTAACCACATTTGGAATGCAAGAGCTGAGAAGTGCAATTTGTTTGCATGGATTCTCATTCAGAATAAGCTGCTCACTGCCAACAATCTAGCCCGCCGTGGATGGCCACACCAAACCTCTTGCTCGCTCTGCCAAGGACCTATAGAACCTAAAATCCACCTCTGCTTGCAATGCCCTTTCGCTCTTGATATCTGGAACCAGATCCTCTCCTGGGAAAGGGTTGGTCTTACTGCAGCAAGTAGACCCATCAAATTTCGACAGCATCAGCGAGTGGTGGGTTTGACAACCTCTCTCATCACAAAAGACTGAAGAAGAGACTTCGATGGAATCACGATCTACATCATGTTCATGTGGAACATTTGGAAAGAGTGTAATTAAAAGGATTTTCGAGCATAGCTCACTGTCGGCGTTGCAGCCTTGCAGGTGGGTGCAGGGAAAATAAAAGAGTCTTTCGCTTTATAGGAGTGCTGATGTTCACTAGCAGCCTCGCCTATTGTGTTTGATATTCTCTTAGTTTCACCTGCGGGTCTTTTTATGCAGGAGGAGGTGTGCTCCTGGTGTGTGTGAGATCTGTGATCCTGTTTCTATAACTCTTTTCCCTCTTCAATGAAGGCATAGCTCCAAAGTTGACACGACTGTCATATGAAAACTGACTTGATTCTTCACTAATCTCGCAGCCCATCACCCAAGTTTTCAGAACTTAAATAAAACCAAGTGCTGCACACACACATTTCATCGAACACATGAACCTCACACAACTCCGAATCCGCATCCATCTGAAGGCCGAAGTTATACGAAGAGGATAATACTACGAGGAGAGCGCGGTATAAACAAACAGCAGTAGCCGCACCTGTCGTTGGTGTGCATGAGTGCGAGCTTGAGCGGCCCCGACTGCAGCTCGGCCCAGCGGAGCGTGCAGACGTTTACACTGAAGTCGAGACCCTCCGAGTAGAACCGTGCTGCCCGCGGTACGTCCCGGTGCAGCTGCAGCACCCACCGGAGCGTCGCCGCCGCCATTCCCCACCACCCCCCTCCCTCCTCTAGTCCTCCGGATCAGGCCGTCAACGAACGAGGACAGCAGTCAGCAGCACTCTCACATCCAACGGCCCAGACGGCGAGCAACACAAACCCAACGAATCAAATTCGACTACTTGGGCCGTGTTGGGCAATAAAAGCCCAACTTATCAAACCAGAGCGAGCCCACCAAGCAGCCGCCTTCTTCCTTTGCGGAGGCGAAAACCCGAAAACCCTTCCTCTTCCGCCGACCTCTCGACAGCATTAGACGCAGGCGCCGCCGACTGCCGTGGAGAGCGCGAGGTAGCTGCGGGTGCTAGGGTTTGGCTCGAGATGGGGAAGGCAAAGAGCAAGGGCCCTAAATTCGCGGCGGTGAAGAAGATTATCACCAAGAAAACCATCAATAAGTAAGGCAACCATCTCCAGCTGCCAGTCCGCTCCCCTATGGTTAGGTTCATGCTACTGGAAATTCTAATTTTTGTGTATGATAGGTACAAGGAGGATGTGCTGAACCACAAGAAGAAGGACGCGGACAAGGAGAAACTCGGCCGGAATGTGTGAGTGTTTGTTTGCGCTCGGATTGGTTTCCTGTGCTTGTTTGGATTGTTGATGTTGTTTTCTTCTGTGATTTACAGGCCGCAGGTTTCGTCGGCGTTGTTCTTCAGCTACAACACAGCATTGGGGCCGCCGTATCGGGTGATTGTGGATACCAACTTCATCAATTTCTCGATACAGAATAAGGTTAGTCGTTTAATTATCTGCTGCTCTCCTATTTCACTGATATATTTTTTATGCAACAGAGGGTCAATACTTGCATGCCCACTGCTTCACTCAGTTAATAATTGAAGATACTGAGTTAATGTGGTGGATTTAATTGATTGTTGACCCGTTCCAGCTTATCTGTACTCTGTATGCTGTATTGTCACAAGAAATGTTGTGCACAATTTCACGTTGTTCGCTGGAGCTACTGATTCTTACCAGATACTGAAACCTTAGGGAAATTAAAAACAAATAGTTAGGATGACTGTTAAGTAAGTTAGGATATAAGCATTGTGATCCGTTTTACTGTTTTAGCAAATAGCAAAACAAACAGCAGCCAACCCCTCTGGGACTGGGAATCATGTTATAACTGTCTCGATTTCCCATCCGATATGGTTGCTGTGATAAGAATGTTCCCTTCAACTCAGGATTTGATTCATTAACACATAATAATGGGGCCACTCATATTTGTGACTAAATCTTCTTTTCCCCCATGCAGCTGGATTTGGAGAAGGGAATGATGGATTGCCTTTATGCAAAATGTAAGCATTTAACTCTGTTATCTTGCATTCCCATTATCTTTTTGGTGAACTGAGATACCCCTTTAATATCTTTTCAACTCTGATGCCTTGTTATGAAGGTACCCCATGTATCACGGACTGTGTTATGGCTGAGCTTGAAAAGCTGGGGCAGAAGTATCGTGTGGCCTTGAGGTGTGCTCCTATCCAATGCTGTTCCCACATTGTGTTATTTAATGTCTTCTTTTGGCTTTATCTGCTTCATTGTATCAAATAGAGGTTAGATTAGTTTTTTTATCTATGCCTCTTGTTGTTATCTTCCACTATAAAGATGTCGATTGCATGTACTTGCTGTTATACTAAATTCTTCAGCATAACTTTCATCTATCTGCACAATCTAATTTACCTCCCTCACAGAATTGCCAAGGACCCTAGGTTCCAAATATTAGCATGCACACACAAGGGAACCTATGCTGATGACTGCATTGTGGAGAGGGTCACTCAAGTAAAAGCTCTCTCTTCTTGAACACCCTTTGTTTGTTTGGAGCATGAGTACTGGGAGTATTCTATTAAGTGCTAACTCTATAGCGAGTTCGTAAGATAGCTCCTGCTAGGGAACTTGTGACTTACACTTATCACTAGTAAACTGCGACATTGGGCACAAAAGTGAATTAATTGTGTATATAATGTATATTCCTAGTTTCTTTTCAAATGTTAATTTAGAGATATATGCAAGTTCTTGAAGCATTGGCTGTTCAAATTTCAAACTTTATGCTTAGCCAACATTTGAGAGGTGTCTGATTGCTTTAGAATTTACTTTTGCCCAATCTTTGAGAGGTAGAAGGGCAGCCAGGTGCAGTGGTGAGAGCTGTCTCACTGAGTCACCATGATGTGGGTTCTAAGGGTTCGAAGCAGACTTGCATTTGCGTGGTAAGGCTTGCCTCGGTTTATCCCTCTCTCAGACCCCACTCATGTGGGAATCTACGGCACTGGGTCTGATCTGCCCAATATTTGATAGGTGTGGCTGAATGCTATGTTTTCCGAGATTAGAGATTTTACTATATCTGTTCCCAAGGTGAACCAAAAATAGCACTTGTGTTTTCTCCGCTGAAATCCTTTTCCCATGCTTGTCTAAAGGATTGTGTCTGTATGTAGTATCCAAATTTGTTCCTAGTTAATCAACTGGAACTTGCATGTGAGTGATATCAAATACCCGTGTGCACCTATAGATGATATGTCCTATTCTTTTTATCTTAATGTATAGATCTATTTGTTATGATTTTGCTTTGATTAATGTGCATTTCGTTGCATTAGATTGTATTCTTCACCTTCACAATACCTAGTCAAATGATTATTTTGGTTTATTTACCTTGTATGCTAGGCATCTTGTTTTATTTGTTCTAAACCATATATTTTACGTGGCAGCACAAATGCTACATAGTTGCTACTTGTGATAGAGATTTGAAAAGGAGGATAAGAAAGGTATGTTTGGTGTTTAGTGCTCATAGCTCAGGACATGCTTCTAATATCGCAAAAGCTTTTTCATGCATGCTTGTACCATGGGCATTTCCCCAATTTTGCAGGTTCCTGGTGTTCCAATCATGTACATCACAAGACATAGGTATTCGATAGAACGGCTCCCTGAGGCCACAATTGGTGGAGGTATGTGATATCTTCATCTGACAAACTTTGTTACTGTGTTCTCTCTGTCCCTAGCTTATATCCTACAATCACATAAGATTGCAGTACTCTGATGCTTTTTTGGCATTCTTGCAGCACCAAGAATCTGATCGGTGCAGACATGAGATGTTCTGGGATGTAATACTGTGGCGGTACTTGTCCATCTGACCAAGTCACTGTTTCATGTTTGAAGCCACGGCAAGGACTAGGATAAGAATGCTGCTTTGTAGGTTGAGCTTACTGTAACTACTAAGAAATTTTTATTATGTACCAACCTTATCATTTCTACAATGTTGCGGGATGTCTGAAGTAATTCTTTGTTAAAAGATCGGGTATCCTGCTCCCTTTTGCTTCTCAATATTGTGCGCTACAAGCCATAATCCCAAATCCCAATAGAGTGGCTCTTCCTGAATCTCTTATAGAGAATGAACAAAAGAGTCCCTCATAATGTGGAACGGAGGTGACAACAATCTGCGACAGTCGTTGGATATTTATGCCTTGTTGTATTTCTACAGTGCTACAACACTTTACTAAAGTTTAGCACATGAAATCAAACAAGCAGCACGAGCAGTGCTGAAGTTTAGCACTCACTAACACACTAGCTCTTATTTTAATGCTAAACTATGTTATAGGTAGCTGATGAATTTGATGCTCGCTGTGATCTCACCCACCGGACACAACAAGTTTAAGTGCTGCGATAAACGCTTTGAACATGACGAGTCGCTGAAGCCTTTGACCTCTACCTCTTATAATAATAGATCCATGTTTTTCAATACGCTCGCTAGAATAGGGCTAGGCGAGCTGAATATTTCTCGCATTGCAACTTACAGGTAGATTTACCAGTGGCTTTTGAAAATCAAAGTATTTTATAAATCTGTCGTTTATTTCTCTAATGCTTCAAAAAAAAACCCCTTTACGAAGAAACAGTGCCTCGGTATGTAAACTAATGTAAATAAACTGTATTAGTTGATAGATCTTTAACGACGACCCGATTCATTCCTAGGTATGATCCAGTGCGGACGGCCCCACATTGGCTCAACCTCGCCGGTGTTTAGATTCAGCCGCCCCATGCGCTCTGGCCTCGTAAGGTCTGTGAAGCCGACGTCGTATGCGACGGCCAGACGCCCACATGGGTGCGTCAGCTGATGGGCAAGGATCACGTACACGCGGTTCGCCTTCGCTCCCGTCGGGTCGGCGGTGACTGTGAACCCATGCGCGCCGTCGACGAACACCGCGCGGTCACCGATGTCGAGCACTGGCCTCCACCTCGGCGGCCTCTGGCTGTCCCTGTGCCGCGCGCGGTACGCTTTGGTAAAGACCACGCCGTCGCTGTCCCCGGCGCGGTGCACCAGGAGGATCGCGTCGTCCGTAGATGGCGCTAGGTAGGCGTAGTCGACGTCGCCGAAGCCCGGCGGCGCAGGGATCTTCGTGCGGGCCTGCAGCGTGCCGGCGTCGATGATTGTAGTTTTCAGCGTGCGCAGCTCGAGGACGAAGAAGAGCCCGCCGCGGTAGTTGACGGTCATGGGCGAGCCGAGCTTTGACTGGTGCACCGGCATCCACCGCTCGCCGCCGTGCTCGCAGAAGAAGGCCGTGTCGCCGCGGGCCACCATGACGCCTCGCCGGGACCAGTCCCACGCCAACCCGTCGTCGGTGACGCGCGCGCAGCGCAGACGTGGCTCGTCGCTGAGACACCCGACCGGCTCCTTCTCCGAGAAGGGGATGGGCAGGTCCGGCAGCGGTGCGCGCGAGCCGGTGAAGGGGTCGACGAGGTGGCACGGGTGCCTGTAGCACACATCCGTGGCTAGCACCATCCCGCCGTACGGAGACGGCACGAGCCGGCGGCCGAGCACCGGAGGCATTGGCCGCACGTCGACGCTGTTAAGCATGCGCATGTGGGCGAGGGAGAAGAACTTGTAACCGTGCTCCGATGAGAACGCGACGCACGGGAGCATCGCCGATTCCTCTTCGTGGCCACCATGCTCCGTCTCCATGCTCATCTCAGGTACAGGCGGCGCGAGCATTGTGTTGGTTGGAGAACAAAACGACGGGTATATATATCTCTACTCCTGCCCTTCCATATGTTACAAATCAACCCGCACGCCCCGCCCCCGACCCGTAGGCCGTAGCCGGCACCTCACACACACCGCCGCCTCCCCGAGCCTGCCCCCCGACGATGCCGCACCCGCCCGCCACCTCGCTCTAACGGTGCTCCGCGCATGTCGCGCCCGCCTACCAGCTTACCGCATCTCGCGCGCCGTTCACGACCTCCGCCTGCTCCGCAACGAATCCCCCTCACCTCGCTCTGCCCGCCCCTCCTCCCTATAAAGCCTAGCTATTCTGCTCACCTCGCTGCGCCCCGACGGCGCCACAACTCCACCACCTCCTCCAGTTACCCGACATCGGTGCCACGCTCCTCCTCGCCATGTGTGACTCCTACTCCCCGTGGCCACCAGGGCGATGTGGTGGCGTCCGCTGATGCGATCGCTCCTCCGCCTGTGTCTGGCGCCCTGGCCAACGCGTCGGTGGTGCCAGCCGCGGTGCGGATCCACAAGGCAGGGCGAAGTCACCGTCAAGCTCTTGGTCGCGCCTGGCCGGGCTAGCCGCCTAGCTCTTTCCCGCCTCCCGTGGCCTGGGCGCCTGGCTAGGGCCAGCTATTCAGGCGACCAACCGCACCACCGTCCCCCTACCTTCCACGTTATCGTCGACTCCGACTATGTCTGGGTCCGCTTCTTGCCATGTTCTTCTCGGTACTCTACTGTACACGAGGTATGGCACTGGGTTGGTGACTAGAGACATGCTGGGGCTCCCCAAACACCGGTTCGTTGCGTTTGGTATGCTGGTGGTACTTACAGTGTGTTTGGTTGGATGCGTGCTTAACTGTTTACAACTAGGCGCAGGGTATGCGTTGACTTCAGGTAAGCACATGTTTGAATGGCTGCACGCAAGCGAGCGGGCCTGCTTCTGCTGGTGCAGCACAGACCAATTTGTGGCTCTCTGCCTGCACGCACAGAAACGTGGGAATATTGCATCTCCCGCGAGCCAAGCTCGGACAAGCCTGCATGTGCGTATGCGGACAACCAATCATGAGGTTAGAGTCGCTGCTGGCATGTCTGCTGGAGGTAGTTTTGTTCATGTTCACTCTGAGAATGGTGTGATTGATTTTTACAGATGAAATTGCATTTCTTGCTCGATTATAAAGGAAGGGGCAAGATGGTTTGGTTCCATCCAGTTTTATGTCCTAATACAAATTTGTTAATTAGCTGTTGTTTATGGAACTTGCGGCTATGCTACCAGGGCATGTTATTTCCTATATTGTCCCAGGCATATATGTACTTTGGTTAGATTTTGTTGCAATCCATTAACTCTGTTCACTTATATCTCTTGGTTCTTTGATCTAGGTTATTTCAATTATTAGCAATGATTCTGTTGCAATCCGTTAACTTTGTTCACTTATATTTCATGGTTCTTTGAGCTATTTGAATATGTTTGTTCAGTAATGTTCGATGCCTCTAATAATTGTAATGATTGGATGTCACTTGTTCTATTTCTTCCTCCAAGTGGTTCTCTCACTGTTTTGTTTCTGAATATTTTCCAGGCACCCCGACGCCCGCACGCGGGGCACCTGACCGCCTGCTTGCGCGTTTCCCCACATTTATGCGGCTTGGCCCTTATTTACCTTTTTTCTTAAAAAGAGAGAAAAAAAGAACTCCTTTCATGTGTCCCATCATTTTCAGTTAGAGTGACCAACAGTTGTGAGTTCTCGTTATGTTCTCCCCACGACACCCATATACCTACCGAATGCTGATGATGATGCCAAAACTGTTTTACTTGAGGAATGCTGATAATGATACACAAGGTGTTATACTTGAGGCATCTGAGGTTGGGACTGGTGCTATCAGTTTGATCTCGATGTCAACTTGGCTGCGTGCCTGCGTGGGGAGAAATGTGCTAATGCCATCCTTCTTGCCAGCATGGAGCACTAGTACAGAGAAGTTCTATAGTGGCGGTTGTAAACCTATTTATAGTGGCGTTTTTCGTAACCGCCAGTGCTAGGGGCCAGTAGAAATCATCATTTTTACAGGCGGGTAACTGAGGACCGCCAGTGAAAATCGATTTTCACTGGCGGTCGGCGTAATAAAACCGCCAGTGAAAATCGATTTTCACTGGCGGTCGACGTAATAAAACCGCCAGTGCAAATCGTTTCCAGGAAACATAAAACATATTTTAAAAATAGTAAAAAATTTATTTGTATTAGGACCACCCCACCCGCCCGTCTCCGTCGAAAGTCGCGGCATTTTTCGCGCAAAATTCGCGCGCTACGCGGTTGTTAGTATTCGAACCGTAGACCTCACCCTCGCGCGTACCCTCCACTACCACTCCGTCTATGACATGCCTTGTGTCTAGTTTGTAGTTGTTTTCTCCACATATTACAACCATTTGAGTGTAAATTGCTTATTTGAGACCCTAAACGAATTCAAATAAAAAAGTTGTCAACTACAAAGATAAATAACTTTTGAAGTTCTACAACTTTTATTTTGACACTTTTTTCACCCTCTCTTTCGGACTCGTTTATATTTCTAACGCTAACCCGACTTGTAGTTGTGCTTAAGTTCATAAATTTCAGATTCGCCCTATTCACCCCCCTCTAGGCGACTTTCAATCATCAATGAAGATGTTTAGCAATCACATAACAAGAAGATAGTTAGATTAGGGTTCGAACCAACACAGATCACAAATACAAGCATTGGATTAATAACTTACTAGAGTCGGAGCACCAGATCGGTCCCTCACGGGCGGCTATAATCAGAGTAGATTAGGGTTTAGGCTTCAAACACATATCACAAGTAAAGATCACAAGAACAAGCACCAAATTAAGCACTTACCAAAGCCGGAGCACCAGATCGGTCCCTCACGACGACTATAATCAGAGAACAAGATCACAAGAATGTATTAGAGTAGATTAGGGTTTAGGGTTGGTACACAGATCACAAGCATAGATCACAAGAACAAGCACCAGATTAAGAACTTACTAAAGTCGGAGCACCAGATCGGTCCCTCACGGCGGCTATAATCAGAGAACAAGATCACAAGAAGGTATTATAGTAGATTAGGGTTTATGGTTCGAACACAGATCACAAACATAGATCACAAGAACAGGTTAAGCACTTACCAAAGCCGGAGCACCAAATCGGTCCCTCACAGGTACAATCACAGAGCAAGAAGGCAATAGAGTAGATTAGGGTTTGGGATTGAGCACAGATCACAAGAACAAGCACCAGATTAAGAAGTCTCAAACTCGTCGGAGACGTCGACTAGAGGAAGAAGAAGACGAACATCGAAAGCTTACCGTAACGGCGTAACCAAATCCGTGACCGAACAACCAGCCAAGCAACCACCAGGTGAGGGGAAGCCAGAGCCCAGAGGTGGAGGGAGCGGTGGAGGACCCTACCGGAGGGCGGAGGCTCGAACCCGGAGGTGAGGCGGCGGCGGAGTCGAACAGTGAAGCGGCGGTGGAGACGAATCGATGAATCACCCCCCAAAATCGCCCCTAAATCGCAGACGGAGAGAAGGAGGGCGAGAGACAACAGGCGAGGCAAGCGAGTGAGACTGACGAGGCGGGGCCCGATGGGGGGGAGGGGGCGACGTGTTTTAGGTTAACAAACAGAGCGGGCTAACCGTGCTTCCGGGATAATCGGGCTGTGCCCGTGCCGGCCCAGCGTGCCCGGTGCTCGGCCCAGGCACAACAGTACCCATCGGGCCATGACGTGCCGTGATGTCCCGATTAGCCCGACACTATTGGCCATCTATAGTTTGGGGCGACTAAAGTTTAGTGACTAAAATTTAGTTACTTTTAGTCACTAAATAAGCAAACATGATAGCTAAAGTGAGGTGACTAAACTTTAGTTCGCAATGACTAAAAGGGACTAAATTAGGATTTTTACCTTATTTGTCCTCTACACTTTCTTCTTGCAGCAAACATCCACTAATTAATAGGGGTAATACAGTCATTATTCACAACAATTAATGTTCTTTAGTCCGGTTTAGTCACTAAAACCAAACAATGTACTTTAGTGACTAAACTTAGTCACTAAAGTTTAGTCTAGTGACTAAAGGAACCAAACGAGTAGTAAGGCCCAGTTTGGTAGTCCCTAAATAGCCGAACACTGGGACTAAAATATGGACTAAACTGTTTTATTATCTAGTCCCTCAAGGGATGACTAAAAGGGACTAAACCATATTAATTCCACTTTTTGCCCTTCTTTATTTCAGTTGCACTAATGGCGGGAGAATACTAAAAGGTATTTGGTCCTCTTATGATTCATTTAATATTTTTTAAATATTTTTAGTCCCAGAACCAAACAGGGTAGGGACTAAACTTTAGTCTTCCAACTAAATTTTAGTCCCTAGACTAAAGGAAACCAAACGGGCCCTAAAAGTGAAAAAAATAGAACAGTGCAGCTACACACAAGTTAATAGCAACTTTATGGTCCACAATTATACTGTCAGAACAAATGCTTACAGAAGAATTTCAATTACATGGATGATCAGGGGCAGAGCACTCCTGCACTTGAATTGCAAATTGAAACTACGCACACATGTAATGTCAGTCAAACTACAACTGAAACTTGAATTAGATGTACTGGCACAATGCCATGAAGCAAGGCCATGACCGAGCAGGACCACTGAAACCTGGCTTCAGCTTACCACGACGACCTGCTAGGCACATTCAGTTCGAGAAAAATGTGTATCATAACCAGCAGCACGAGGAAGAGAATGGTAGACTGCAAACCATCCACCGTGTCTCTCGTGATTTTGCTAACAAAAGGAGTTCTGCCACTTCATGCACACCAGACCCAGTAAGTTGTCTTACGCGGAAAGATCTTTTGTCGGACATACACATCAGTCTTCAGTGAGTGGTTAATGGAACTTCTCAATACTTTCGTTGTGACACGAGTTCTTCAAGCTGGCTCGTACAGGCCTAGCATGTGCCCATCGATGCATCGCAGTGCTGCAACCTGCGTTGGAAGAAACAGGAAACGTCATGTAAATGATTCTGCGTCCTGAAATACATAAATGGAAATCATGGGAATATAGAGACAATACTTTTCCATGGATCTCATACTTGATTGGCCCATCCAACTCGGCTCCCAATGCCATTAGCTTCGATACGGCACTGTTTATGTCTGGTACAGTGAAGGAGAGCATTGAAGAATAGACTCTCTGCGATGCAAGATTACTGCAAGCATGTACAGAATATAAGATAATAGTTATGAATTTATGATTTCATGCACTGGCCAATTGGGGGGGGATCCCCTATGTGTTTTGTGTAGCTTATGTTTATGTGATGATGGAATTTGAAATCCACACAAAAAACTGAGAAAAGCTCCAAGGAGAGCAATTTCTTTTGACTCTTGGGGGGGTCACTTGTTTTCATGCACTGCCTTTGACATAGCAAGATTGTAACGAGGACTATGAAATGTATTGGAGAGTTGAAGTATCATTTTCAAGCAATGTTTGGGATTTTTTCCCAAGAACTGGCAACCTCCCAGATCCAACACTTCAGAGCTGTTATGTTTATAGGGTCACAAAGTTTGTCCAGTATGTTTTGGTCTACTTTTCCATGGATCTCATATTTTCATGCGATAGATCCAACACTCCTTCCATACAATTCACTTTCAGAGTTATTTTCTTTATGGGGTCACTAAGTTTGTGTTGTATGTTATGTTCTTTGGTACATGTCCTATTGTAAGTCTGACCAAGCTGATCAACATAAAGAACTTTTACTCGAAAGTCTGAGCTTGCTCAAAGCCCACTATCAACCTGCAGTGCAAATCATTGCCCACAAATGAAGGATTCGTTGACATTTTCCATTTGGCGGGCACTCCTACACACAAAAACGAGATTAGTTTAGCGTCCCCCCCCCTCGCCAGGATGCAGCGAAGCTAGCCTGCCTCACTACTCCTCTATGTTGATAGATGCTAGTGAAAATAAAAAGAAGGAATTTTGAACCGCCAGATCGACAGATCATATCCACAGAAGAAGTTACTGGGTACTTATAGACGCCACAAGGTTAACCACATTTGGAATGCAAGAGCTGAGAAGTGCAATTTGTTTGCATGGATTCTCATTCAGAATAAGCTGCTCACTGCCAACAATCTAGCCCGCCGTGGATGGCCACACCAAACCTCTTGCTCGCTCTGCCAAGGACCTATAGAACCTAAAATCCACCTCTGCTTGCAATGCCCTTTCGCTCTCGATATCTGGAACCAGATCCTCTCCTGGGAAAGGGCTGGTCTTACTGCAGCAAGTAGACCCATCAAATTTCGACAGCATCAGCGAGTGGTGGGTTTGACAACCTCTCTCATCACAAAAGACTGAAGAAGAGACTTCGATGGAATCACGATCTACATCATGTTCATGTGGAACATTTGGAAAGAGCGTAATTAAAAGGATTTTCGAGAATAGCTCACTGTCGGCGTTGCAGCCTTGCAGGTGGGTGCAGGGAAAATAAAAGAGTCTTTCGCTTTATATGAGTGCTGATGTTCACTAGCAGCCTCGCCTATTGTGTTTGATATTCTCTTAGTTTCACCTGCGGGTCTTTTTATGCAGGAGGAGGTGTGCTCCTGGTGTGTGTGAGATCTGTGATCATGTTTCTATAACTCTTTTCCCTCTTCAATGAAGGCATAGCTCCTACCATTTGCTTTCAAAAAAAAATATCCGCAGGAGAAGTTCCAGGGCAAGGTATCTCGAGCCAAAGTTGACACGACTGTCATATGAAAACTGACTTGATTCTTCACTAATCTCGCAGCCCATCACCCAAGTTTTCAGAACTTAAATAAAACCAAGTGCTGCACACACACATTTCATCGAACACATGAACCTCACACAAATCCGAATCCGCATCCATCTGAAGGCCGAAGTTATACGAAGAGGATAATACTACGAGGAGAGCGCGGTATAAACAAACAGCAGTAGCCGCACCTGTCGTTGGTGTGCATGAGTGCGAGCTTGAGCGGCCCCGACTGCAGCTCGGCCCAGCGGAGCGTGCAGACGTTTACACTGAAGTCGAGACCCTCCGAGTAGAACCGTGCTGCCCGCGGTACGTCCCGGTGCAGCTGCAGCACCCACCGGAGCGTCGCCGCCGCCATTCCCCACCACCTCCCTCCCCAGTGGCGGAGCACGACCTAAAAATAAGGTATGGCAATGACAAAAATATATCTTGCAGTAAAACAAAATTTAGTATAAAAACATTATTAAGAAGTACCTTAGATGAAGAATTCCTTGTAGATTATATGTCAAATCAGTAACTTAACCAAATATAAGTTGTCAAACAAAGAGCAAGCATACATTAGCATTAAAATAAAGAGCTAAATTTAATAAAAAAAATGTATAGACAATATTGTTACACATAACACAACTACCTCTTTCTAGAGCCTTTCTTTTTGCCGACCTTGCTGAGCTTGAATCTATTGCAATTTGCAACTGCAGGGCAGCTAAATTTGCAAATAGCAAGCAACAAAGCAAGCAGAAACTGCAAGCAGCAACGCGGCCAACGCAACTACGCGAGCAACTAAGCCAACTAGCCAAAGCCAAGCAACCAGGCAAGCAGCCGGAGCACTGTAGAAGGCTAGCAAGCAGCAAATTGAGCAAAGCAACTTAGCAAGCAGTCTGCAGTAGGACTGGGCGTTCGGGTTTACCCGAAATTTCGGGTCGGGTTTTTTGGGTTTTTTAGATTTCGGGTTTCCAGCAGTAGAACCCATACTCGTACCCGAACTTTCGGGTACCCGCAATTTCGGGTACCCGCAAATTCGGGTTTGGGTTTGGGTAAATTTCGGGTACCCGTTACTATAAATCATATACAAGACATCTATATGACAATGGAATCACAAAATACTAGAGTTACATAACAATGCCTAAATAAAGGGATTACAATTTACATCCACCGAGTTTCATATGCAATAGGTAAATAAGTAAAAAAACCCAGAATTGAGCATTGAATTGTCTTAAGAACTAATCCAAACTAAAGCAGTTTTCCTATCCGATTGTGGTCGTGCTTGTCTGAAATAAAACCAACCACAAATTTATAGCTACTGTTTATAGCTACTGTTCCGAGAATTGAGCATTGAGTTTATAGCTACTGTTCCGAGGCCCTGCAAATGGTATTATGCCAAAGAAAGTTAACCATCCACAAATTTCCTAGTGATTAGTGACAAATGCAGCAGGACATCTAGCTCTATATTCAGCAGGAGTGCAGGACATATGAAGTAAACACTATACCAGTTATATTCTACCTCTATATTCAGCAGGACATCTACCTCCTGCCGCGGTGCCTCCCTGCTGGTTGCTGCGGTGCTGCCTAGGAGCTGGCTGCTACCTACTACCTACCAGTGGCGGATCCAGGATTGATCCAGGAGGGGGGCTACTAAGTTAAGACTATATAAAAAAATTCAGTAAAAATTGTTAACAACATCTATGATATAGTAATATGAATAATGCTATTAAGATGACCATTGTTCACAGTTCAGTATCGAGAAATTCGCCTAAACTCACGCTGGATTCACCATACTTGGCGAGGAAAACGAAAAGGCATAATGATCAGTGCTCATGTAACAGGAGAAAGGGCAGACCTTTTTGTTTTCGGCGATGACACCAAGCACGAACGCCAGAACCCCAATGAACGCGACACTAAGAGAAATCCATCGCCTCCTGCAGGACAAGCAACCCGTGCACTGGAATCAACAAACCCATTGCTTAAGTAATGGAATGCAGACAAGACGTCACGACAGGATGCCAGCGACGACGTATTGGAAATTCCTCCCCCCACAACTTGCCGCTCGGGGCCTCGGGCTGCTGTGGCCTGCGCAGCTGCGCTCCACGGCTGTCCTGTCGGCTGGCGCCTCCGCGTGACCGCGCCTGGCGGTGGCGGCCTGGCGGGCGAGCCGCGAGCGCGCTGCGGGTGGCGGGCGACGGGGCGAGCCACGAGCGCCTGGGCGGCTGGCGGTGGCGGCCTGGCGATGGCGGGCCGCGGGTGAGCGCGCTGGAGAGGAGGCAGGACTGCAGGACCAGGACGCAGGAGCCAGGAGGTGCCGAGGAGGGTAGAAGAAAGCAGCCGGCAGGGAGCGGCGCTGCGGCGGCTGGAGCTGAGGCTGGACGCAGGACGGCTATCGCTAGGTCGCGTCGCGCGAGGATGGGCCTCTACTGGGCCGTGACTGCCGACGACCGGGGTTGCAGCCCAGGCAGCCCCGGGTGGAGATCCGCCCCTGCTACCTACTGCCTGCTGGTGCGCGAGTGGAGGTGGAGCAGTGGGACTGGGCGACTGGCCGGCTGCTCCGGTGCTGCCTGCTGGTGCCCGTGCGCCGTGCCGTGGTGCCGCCTGGGACTGGCCGACTGGGAGAGGACAGAGGAGTGAGGAGGACGCCGCCTGGGAGCCTGGGAGCCTGGGAGTGGGACTCTGGGAGGATTGGCCTGGCCGCTTGGCCGCCTGGGAGCAGTGGCGGAGGACGAAAAAAAATTTAGGTATGGCTCTACACACCTACCGACACATTTCTCAGACACAGCTATCGTACGAAATGAAGTTAATTAGGGGCGACAGAGTTACCTGGACGGAAGAATCCGAGCTTGAACTTGCCACGCTTGGACACGAGGCTCTGCGCGTCGGACAGCGGGCGGCCGGCGGCGACGGTGTCCCGGCTCGCGGCGGAAGAACTCCCCGCAGCAGAAACAGGAAGGCGAGGAGGAGCAGAAGAGCGGGCGCCGGAATGGGCGGTCGTCCCCGCTACAGGACAACCTCCAAGCGAGAAACGGCGATACCGAACAGGAGTTGGAGAAAGCAGCGAGACGTCGCGCGCGCAGGTGCACTGTTGGACGTCGCGCGAACGCCTTTACTGCCCCTGGTTGCTCACCTGCTTGGGACGTCGCGCGATGCGGAGCTGCTCGCCTGCTCGGGCCGTCGGGCGCTCGGCGGATAGTGGCTGGCCGGCTGAGCAGACGGCAGTCGACAGGTCGGCAGTGTTAGGGCGGCGGACGGCGGGCGGAGGCGCGGTCGCTCGGAGCGGCAGTGATTAGGGTTTAGATGTTGGGCCGGCGGACCTTTTTTTTTTATGGCTTGGGCCATAATGAGCCACTAGGACGATGCCTGTGCGTTGCAACAGTGCATAAAATTCAATAAAATTTCACAAGCTTTAAGCAAGACCAAGAAAAAAGATCAAAAGGACATTGTATATGACACATATGTAAACAATGCAGAGGTTTCCTTTGACAATATTTTTTTTCTTTCTTAAGTTTGACCAATGAATAAAACAGAGGTTTCCTTTGCTGACAATGCGCAAATTCAGATGGCATACATAGTGTGCATATGCCACTTATGTAAATCAATAGTATAATTAGATCTGAGAAAGAAAAGCTACCAAGAAGATCATTCCAACAATAGAAGGGGTCCTAGCAAGTAGGAACAAAAATATACAAAAGGATTTGATTAGCATTTAGTAGCCTCTCTTCCACGACATTATCATCTGTGATTGTCCTCAATTGATCTCTGGTGCGTTGCTCCACTACCTCATCTTGATCTTGTAAAAAACACCTTCTTCGACTTCCTGCCACCATGATGTCCTCTCACAATTGTTCCACGGCAAGGCCAACCTTGGTTGCACCCAGTATGCTACCAACACCTTCTTGCTCCACCACCTCTCGATCAAGTGAAGCTCGAGCCGACGCAATAGATTCAATATTGTACCACCAAATTGATCTTTCAATTTGAGTACCTATTCGTAAGATGATAAAGGAATGGAATAAGCATCAAACCTAAAAATGATACATTAGGTGTAAGATCAGCACATGATTGATAGTGAGAGGGAAAAATGTTTCAAACAACTGAGTGCAGGATCAACACAAAGGTTTGCTCAAAGTTGAGGAGGTTCAAAACCTTTTGCTCAAAGTTAAGGAGGTTCTTTATCATGTTACAAAAAAAAGATAACAAGAATCATTGCTATTACAGGACGATAGTCATTATGGTACTTTTTCTGATGGTGAATATCTGGTATAGCTAAAAAGTGTCTCTGGTGTGGCTTCACATAACTAACAGAATTATGACCGGGGTGGAGACCATAATAGAAAAAATAACTTTGTAGACAGGGAAATATTTTCGTGATTTAAAAAAATTAAAAGTGCAGCATATAAAACCTAAAAACTAAATACAAACGCCAACTACAAAATTTAGAAGACTGTCATACAGGCTAGCAAAATCAATGAGTTGAGCTACCATTTGTACCGCCCTATGTATATGTTTTTATATATTATTTTACTATTGGGGTTGTCATACCATGCTGAATGAAAACTAAAATAGCCGAGCATTCTGCATCATCCTTATATGAGCATATAGCTAGGTAAACCATAGGCTTATACTGTTCATGGCACCACACAATTGGCCAAACCCTTCTTTTGTTACTACCTAGGTTTTTTGTCATGCTGAAGGTTTGATAAAAAGAACTGCAATTTTAAGGTCTAAAGTTGTCCCATTTGCCTTTAATTAATTTAAAAACAAGTTATAGCAGGTATCCAAGTGTTCCCGTTACTGCTTCGGGATAGTCATATTCCTATTACACATCTGATATTTTATGGTAATATTGCAGAAGCATATCATATACATGTCCAAATCTATGCTCCCAAGTTTTCCCCCTGCCTATATTTGCTTGTTGTCTTATTGACGTGAAAAATGTCAGATAATAAAAACTGAACACCTTCGGAGTCTGTTCGGAGTATAATATCTCTTTAACACAATCTTCAGTATTTGATTTAATTGTTTATAAACAAAAAGTTGACACACCATAGCTCATATTATCAATTTATAGTCCTACAATATTCATTATACAAGAACCTTGCCAAGTTTGATACCTGAATAGAAGGATTGCAAGTCAATATAATGGAAATGCCTAAGCCATCGAATGCTTCCATCCAAGTACCTTCTGCAAGAGTTTCTCTCAGCCCTTTAGACTTTCCAAAGACACTTGTCTGCATCCTAGAAGCTGCTGTATCTAATGGCTGGTAGGAAAGAAGCACATATAAGACCAGGCAGCCAAGATTAATTTTCAGCAAACCTATAGCATTAGTTACCTGTGTCACGATAACAGTACAAGCACCAGCAGCAGCTGCAACTAACAAGTTGGCTGTTGTTCCAATAGACTTTGCTCCACTCTTCTCCAAGTAGAGTCTTTTAAAATAGCTATACCCATAAAAATAAAAAAACGAGGAGACAAAAGACTGAACGTTCTTCGTGTTCAGGCCCTGATATAGGGACAAAAATTGCTTTTTACGAATCGCTTCCCAAAAGACATCTGAAAGGTTCCTGAAAAAAACATTTGAAGCCAATTAGTTTGTGTGGAGTCCTCAAAGAAATAAATTTGCCTTTTACGAATTAGTTTGTGTGGTTCTTGAAAAAACATTGCCTTCAAATGTAACAACACTCATGACATTTGCCTTTAATTAATTTAAAGCAATGTGAAGTCCTCAAAGAACCAGAACAACACTCATGATTTTTTATAACAAAGGGAATTGTTTATCATCAATTCATTCTAAAAGACAAGACAATCAAATGAACTAAGAAAAGCACGAGATATGAAAATTCACATGGAGGCACAGAAGGGGACAATCAAATCTGTAGTTCTTCAGGTTGAGTGTCCACGACAGGCTCTGCGGAGGAAAGCAAGTCATCACTGCCACCTCCAGGCACCAGCACCTTTCCAGGAGCACCAGCGCAGCTCAGAACGGTGCCTGCAAATTCCAAAGCCAGCTCCACTGATAAGAACCAAGAAACCACCAATTTGCAGGCTGCGACGACGAGGAAACAAAATAAGAAGAAAACGAGGAAACCCATCGGCATAGAAATTGGAAGTATCGCTGCAGCGACCGGAAACACTGACGCATATCGCCGCAACAAAATGCAGGATCCGAGTTTAGGAACCGCGCTCGATGGCTTCCACTGGTCAAAATACAGACATAGAAATAAGAAAAAAATGCGTGCACGTATGAGAACCAGAACCACTCAGGATCCAGGCCAGCACAAACGTCACACAAGCGTAGAGGGAGAAAAGCGAAAAAGAGTCGGCGACCAGCCGACTAAGAATAGAGGGGGAGGGGGAAGCGAGCGAGCGAGGGAGCGAGCCGTACGAGAGAAGGCGTCCTTCCTCCTGAAGAGCAACGACGGCAAGTCCACCGCACTCCTCCGCTCCCCGCCAGATCGCGCCGAGCCGCCAGGCCGCACGACCCCGAGCCTCGCGCCGGACACAGCAAACGACGCCATCCCGCGCCCCACCCAGCAGCAGATCCCAGTCCAACCACCCGCACGTATGCACGCGCGCACTCCTTCACCCGCGCAGCCCACGGGAAGCGAGTGTGGGGAGTGGCGGCCGAGGAGGAGAGGACGCCGAGGAAGATCCGCTACAACCGGCGACGCCATCCCGCTAGCCCGCTACCTCGTCTCTCGCGAGGTGGGGCAGAGGAGAGGGAGGCGTCCGCGCCCGTCGCGGATTTGAGGGCGCGGCGGATGCACGATTTGGGGAGAGGAGGAGGAGGTGGTGGACCTTCCATCCGCGCGATTTGGTGGAGCAACCTTCCATCCGCGGGCGTTGGTGGCGCGGGGTGCGGGGGCGATGCGGCCGCGAGGACGGCGGCGGCGATGCGGGCCGAGCTGGACCTGCGCGGCTGATTTGCGGGAGCGGCGAGGAGCAGGTGGACCTTCCATCCGCGCGATTTGGTGGACTGGCAACCTTCCATCCGCGGCGTCGTTGGGGTTCTGCTCGTACGCGACCTCGGAGTTCTTGCAGGCCATGTCGAAGAAGAACAGCCGCTCCACATCGCTCATCCCTCCCATCTCCATGACGGCCGGGGCGGGGTTCCGCGCTCCGGCGGCGGGATCCGATTCGAGGGGTTAGGGTTTTAGGCTCTCCTCTTCCTGTGCCCCGTCTCGCTTAGAATTGGGGAGAGCCTGGAATCGCGGCTGGGTGGTTGCGGGCGCGAGCGTTGGGCGGGGAATCCCGGCTGGGTGCGTGCGGGCGACGGGATCCGCGGGAGGCAGAGGAGAGCGGGGGCAGTCTACAGATGACTCTTAATAGTTGTAGAGATAATGGGCCCTCCGCCCCTGCCTGGGAGGGTTGGAGCCTTGGTTGGACTTAGACTTGGACTGGGAGGAGGAGGATGCCGCCGGCCGCCTGGGAAGACTTGAAGCGCGTGGGAGCCTGTGGGAGCTAGGGACTAGGGTTGCGAGTTGCTGCCGGTTGTGAGTTTGCGACATCAGGTAGTAGGCTGAACTGGGCGTGGCCCGTGGACTGTGCCGCTGTTGGGCTGCCAACGGCTAGCGCTCAGCCTGGTGGGTGATACCTAATTTCGGGTAGAATGGGTATTTCGGGTACCGCGGGTGAATACCCGATTAGGCCCAAACTTAGTTCGGGTATTCAGTTTTGTTACCCGTTGGAATTGTTCGGGTAACGGGCATCGGGCTAAACGGGTACGGGTTCGGGTTTTTTGGGTAACGGGCTTCGGGCTCGGGTTTTATGCCCAGTCCTAGTCTGCAGCCAGTAGCACGAGCACCGGAGCACGAGATTGTTTTCTCCAATGGCGGAGCCGCGGAGCAGTGGAGCAAGACCGAGCGGCCGGCCAACGCCCAATGGGCCAAGCAGGAAGGAGAGGCAGGAGCCAGAGACGGAGGCCACCGCGGCCGCGGACGGACAAGCAGGCGGTCGGCCGGCCAGGTGAGGAGCGTGCTGCGGCGGCTGTGCTGCGCGTGCCTGTTGTTGGACTGAATACCTAGGTTTTGCTCTTTACTGGGCCGATTTAAGGTATGGCGCGGGCCATACTTGGCCATAACGGGCCCTCCGCCCCTGTCCCTCCCTCCTCCAGTCCTCCGGATCAGGCCGTCAACGAACGAGGACAGCAGTCAGCAGCACTCTCACATCCAACGGCCCAGATGGCGAGCAAACACAAACCCAACGAATCAAATTCGACTACTTGGGCCGTGTTGGGCAATAAAAGCCCAACTTATCAAACCAGAGCGAGCCCACCAAGCAGCCGCCTTCTTCCTTTGCGGAGGCGGAAACCCGAAAACCCTTCCTCTTCCGCCGACCTCTCGACAGCATTAGACGCAGGCGCCGCCGACTGCCGTGGAGAGCGCGAGGTAGCTACGGGTGCTAGGGTTTGGCTCGAGATGGGGAAGGCAAAGAGCAAGGGCCCTAAATTCGCGGCGGTGAAGAAGATTATCACCAAGAAAACCATCAATAAGTAAGGCAACCATCTCCAGCTGCCAGTCCGCTCCCCTATGGTTAGGTTCATGCTACTGGAAATTCTAATTTTTGTGTATGATAGGTACAAGGAGGATGTGCTGAACCACAAGAAGAAGGACGCGGACAAGGAGAAACTCGGCCGGAATGTGTGAGTGTTGTGTTTGCGCTCGGAATGGTTTCCTGTGCTTGTTTGGATTGTTGATGTTGTTTTCTTCTGTGATTTACAGGCCGCAGGTTTCGTCGGCGTTGTTCTTCAGCTACAACACAGCATTGGGGCCGCCGTATCGGGTGATTGTGGATACCAACTTCATCAATTTCTCGATACAGAATAAGGTTAGTCGTTTAATTATCAGCTGCTCTCCTATTTCACTGATATATTTTTTATGCAACAGAGGTTCAATACTTGCATGCCCACTGCTTCACTCAGTTAATAATTGAAGATACTGAGTTAATGTGGTGGATTTAATTGATTGTTGACCCGTTCCAGCTTATCTGTACTCTGTATGTTGTATTGTCACAAGAAATGTCGTGCACAATTCCACGTTGTTCGCTGGAGCTACTGACTCTTACCAGATACTGAAACCTTAGGGAAATTAAAAACAAATAGTTAGGATGACTGTTAAGTAAGTTAGGATATAAGCATTGTGATCCGTTTTACTGTTTTAGCAAATAGCAAAACAAACAGCAGCCAACCCCTCTGGGACTGGGAATCATGTTATAACTGTCTCGATTTCCCATCCGATATGGTTGCTGTGCTAAGAATGTTCCCTTCAACTCAGGATTTGATTCATTAACTGTAGTTAATTTTTAAATTCTGTATTCTACATAACACATAATAATGGGGCCACTCATATTTGTGACTAAATCCTCTTTTCCCCCCATGCAGCTGGATTTGGAGAAGGGAATGATGGATTGCCTTTATGCAAAATGTAAGCATTTAACTCTGTTATCTTGCATTCCCATTATCTTTTTGGTGAACTGAGATACCCCTTTAATATCTTTTCAACTCTGATGCCTTGTTATGAAGGTACCCCATGTATCACGGACTGTGTTATGGCTGAGCTTGAAAAGCTGGGGCAGAAGTATCGTGTGGCCTTGAGGTGTGCTCCTATCCAATGTTGTTCCCACATTGTGTTATTTAATGTCTTCTTTTGGCTTTATCTGCTTCATTGTCTCAAATAGAGGTTAGATTAGTTTTTTTTATCTATGCCTCTTGTTGTTATCTTCCACTATAAAGATGTCGATTGCATGTACTTGCTGTTATACTCAATTCTTCAGCATAACTTTCATCTATCTGCACAATCTAATTTACCTCCCTCACAGAATTGCCAAGGACCCTAGGTTCCAAAGATTAGCATGCACACACAAGGGAACCTATGCTGATGACTGCATTGTGGAGAGGGTCACTCAGGTAAAAGCTCTCTCTTCTTGAACACTCTTTGTTTGTTTGGAGCATGAGTACTGGGAGTATTCTATTAAGTGCTAACTCTATAGCGAGTTCGTAAGATAGCTCCTGCTAGGGAACTTGTGACTTACACTTATCACTAGTAAACTGCGACATTGGGCACAAAAGTGAATTAATTGTGTATATAATGTACATTCCTAGTTTCTTTTCAAATGTTAATTTAGAGATATATGCAAGTTCTTGAAGCATTGGCTGTTCAAATTTCAAACTTTATGCTTAGCCAACATTTGAGAGGTGTCTGATTGCTTTAGAATTTACTTTTGCCCAATCTTTGAGAGGTAGAAGGGCAGCCAGGTGCAGTGGTGAGAGATGTCTCACTGAGTCACCATGATGTGGGTTCTAAGGGTTCGAAGCAGACTTGCATTTGCGTGGTAAGGCTTGCCTCGGTTTATCCCTCTCTCAGACCCCACTCATGTGGGAATCTACGGCACTGGGTCTGATCTGCCCAATATTTGATAGGTGTGGCTGAATGCTATGTTTTCCGAGATTAGAGATTTTACTATATCTGTTCCCAAGGTGAACCAAAAATAGCACTTGTGTTTTCTCCGCTGAAATCCTTTTCCCATGCTTGTCTAAAGGATTGTGTCTGTATGTAGTATCCAAATTTGTTCCTAGTTAATCAACTGGAACTTGCATGTGAGTGATATCAAATACCCGTGTGCACCTATAGATGATATGTCCTATTCTTTTTATCTTAATGTATAGATCTATTTGTTATGCTTTTGCTTTGATTAATGTGCATTTCGTTGCGTTAGATTGTATTCTTCACCTTCACAATACCTAGTCAAATGATTATTTTGGTTTATTTACCTTGTATGCTACGCATCTTGTTTTATTTGTTCTAAACCATATATTTTACGTGGCAGCACAAATGCTACATAGTTGCTACTTGTGATAGAGATTTGAAAAGGAGGATAAGAAAGGTATGTTTGGTGTTTAGTGCTCATAGCTCAGGACATGCTTCTAATATCGCAAAAGCTTTTTCATGCATGCTTGTACCATGGGCATTTCCCCAATCTTGCAGGTTCCTGGTGTTCCAATCATGTACATCACAAGACATAGGTATTCGATAGAACGGCTCCCTGAGGCCACAATTGGTGGAGGTATGTGATATCTTCATCTGACAAACTTTGTTACTGTGTTCTCTCTGTCCCTAGCTTATATCCTACAATCACATAAGATTGCAGTACTCTGATGCTTTTTTGGCATTCTTGCAGCACCAAGAATCTGATCGGTGCAGACATGAGATGTTCTGGGATGTAATACTATGGCGGTACTTGTCCATCTGACCAAGTCACTATTTCATGTTTCAGTCCACGACAAGGACTAGGATAAGAACGCTGCTTTCTAGGTTGAGCTTACTGTAACTACTAAGAAATTTTTATTATGTACCAACCTTATCATTTCTACAATGTTGCGGGATGTCTGAAGTAATTCTTTGTTAAAAGATCGGGTATCCTGCTCCCTTTTGCTTCTCAATCTTGTGCGCTACAAGCCATAATCCCAATAGAGTGGCTCTTCCTGAATCTCTCATAGAGGATGAACATAGGAGTCCCTCATAATGTGAAACGGAGGCGACAACAATCTGCAACAGTCGTTGGATATTTAGGCCTTGTATTTCTACAGTGCTACAACACTTTACTAAAGTTTAGCACATGAAATCAAACAAGCATATTGAAAGAGCAGTGCTAAAGTTTAGCACCTATTAACACTGGCTCTTGTTTTGATACTAAATTATGTTAAAAGTGTGTCCCCTGACACATTAATGGTCCATGTCTATCCTTAGCATCTCCTTCAGCACTACTGAAGCTTATACCGAGTACAACAATGGCACTAAATTACCCACCAAAAGGCAAGCAAAAGTACAATCGAGGCACTAGGAATGACCAAACCCATTGCATAGGCCTGTTTTGTTCAACTCTTTTGAACAGCTTTTCTGAGAATCTGACAGTTTTTTCTAAACATCTTTTTTGGTACGAAGAGAATCTGTTGTGAAGAGAATCTGAATATAGTGAAGATTACGTGCGGAAGAAGATAAAATAGTCCACAGACTTTAGTATGTAGAAAGTGACGGTTTTCTGCTATCACAGTGAAGTTAGAGGCATCTTACCGAAATATCCAACGACTATTGTCCAATCTGTTCTTTTTATATTGATTCCATCCAACAATTTCTCAGTTCATTTTTTTAGACGCGTCCATCTCATACAAATTTCGCAATAACAAAAGGAGTCAACACAAAAAAAACCAGTCAAAATGAACAATTATGCAAAAATCTTGCAAAAATAAAAGCAATGAGAAACTCGCCAATATGCAATAGAGTTATAGGTAGCAGATGAATTTGATGCTCGCTGTGATCTCACCCACCGGACACATCAAGAACATGACGAGTCGCTGGAGCCTTTCACCTCTACCTCTTATAATAATAGATCGATGTTTTTCAATACGCTCACTAGAATAGGGCTAGGCGAGCTGAATATTTCTCGCATTGCAATGCACAGGTAGATTTACCAGTGGCTTTTGAAAATCAAAGTATTTTATAAATCTGTCGTTTATTTCTCTAATGCTTCAAAAAAAACCTTTACGAAGAAACAGTGCCTCGTTATGTAAACTAATGTAAATAAATTGTATTAGTTGATCTTTAACGACGACCCGATTCATTCCTAGGTATGATCCAGTGCGGACGGCCCCACATTGGCTCAACCTCGCCGGTGTTTAGATTCAGCCGCCCCATGCGCTCTAGCCTCGTAAGGTCTGTGAAGCCGACGTCGTATGCGACGGCCAGACGCCCACATGGGTGCGTCAGCTGATGGGCAAGGATCACGTACACGCGGTTCGCCTTCGCTCCCGTCGGGTCGGCGGTGACTGTGAACCCATGCGCGCCGTCGACGAACACCGCGCGGTCACCGATGTCGAGCACTGGCCTCCACCTCGGCGGCCTCTGGCTGTCCCTGTGCCGCGCGCGGTACGCTTTGGTAAAGACCACGCCGTCGCTGTCCCCGGCGCGGTGCACCAGGAGAATCGCGTCGTCCGTAGATGGCGCTAGGTAGGCGTAGTCGATGTCACACCCGGTTTTAGAAGGTAAACCGAATGCGAACCATGTACGTGCCAGGATCAGTTATTCACGTACACAGCAGTTACATAATATGGACATCATCACACAGTGCTCAAAATAGTATTAAAAAGGGAAATAGTCGATTACATCATACGTCTGAGACGTCCATATAGTTCTTACAATAAATCAAAGTGCGGAAAAGAAACGTAGATAACGCGGCCTTCACAGGCAGCCGACTGGGGGTTGCCGCTAACCCACACCTAGAACTCGTCGTAATCTTGGAACTCCTGGAAGTCTCCTTCCACAGCTTCATCTTCGCCTGAGCAGTGGTTGCAATGCTGACAACCTGGGGGGGGGGGGTTTGGTGTGTAGAGCAAGGGTGAGTACACATCAACATACTCAGCAAGTATCCTGTTTGGCTGTAGTGGACTAGCTTTATGTGGGGATAAGTCAAGCAGTTGCTTTTAGTTGGTCAGATTATTATTTACTAGTAGAAAGCCAAGTTTTAGCATTAACCCAAGTTATTAACCCGATGTACCCTTTCCAAACGGAAAGAATACCACTTACCAGCACCATAATCATAACCAAAACCATCAATCTCATAACCACCTGTACCACAATGTCTCTGATCAAGTATCACTAATCTCTGGAGCTCCCTTGGCCGCTCATAACCGCGAGCACGGCTGATATATCAGTTTCATAACACTCTGCAGAGGTTGTGCACTTTACCCACAAGCCGTGATTCCCTCTCTAGCCCGGGCTTGCAAGACCCTTATTCACTCCCGAGGTGAATGGCCAGGGATTCACTACGAAGCCTTTACAAAGATTCCCCGGGACTGTAGCCACCCGTTAGGTTTCCTAAATGCACCGCACTCCTCCCCAAGGGGCGAACCCAAACTTGGCAGAGCGAGCCGCATACACCGAGCCCCATTGACGGCACGACGGCTAAGTGAACTACACCCCGGATCCTCTAATTATTCAGCTAAGGGCACCCCATTCCACCCTCATGGTTGCACTGTTTTCCCGGGCGGTCATCCATAGAACAGGTCCTTACGGAGAGGCACTCGAGAAACCGCTCGAGTCCCCTTGAAAACCACAAGTATAATCATAAAGAAGAACGGGAAAACAGCGTATCATAGATAATCACATCATGTTCATTGATTAGAGTTGAGCAATAGCATCAGACTAAGTAGTAATAATCCGACCCAAATAGGTAAACAAGGACATGGATAACAAAAGCTAGTCAATCCTTAGGTATAAATGTGTAAAGCGGGGGGTGAATTAAAGAATGAATAGGACATAGATAGGTCAAAGGACACTTGCCTCCACCAAACGACTGCTGCTCAGGGGCTTCTCCTGCGAATTCCTCGGGCTCTTCGACCGGATCGTTCTCTATGCGAGCGCAAACATACATACATTCATCCACATATTTAATACAAAAGAACAGTACACCATACAAGATAACAAATAAAGCGAATATGCATCAAGTATGACATTCGATAACGCATTTGTTATGGTTAGAAAGGGACGGGAAAGGTCTCGCAGGGGGTTAAATCTTATGCACTAATGACGCAATTGGTTTTTTAACAAAATAATTCTGTCATATGTATTTATATATACTAATGGAAACCTAATCACTTTTAGTTGATCAACATTGCACAGGGTAAACAATTAACTACGTGAATCAATAGCATAACGGAATTTTAAATTAAACTTCCTATTTTCCCATAGCATGAACAGTGATTAGCCTACTTAAAATACGGTAATTAAGATCACAGAAAGTAAATAAAATAAAATAAAAAAAAATAAAAAAAAACAGAGGGGAGGGGGCGGTTGAACCGGCCCTAGGGCGGTTGAACCGGCCCGGGGGCAGGCGGCCGAGCTGGGGCGGCCGAGCGCGGGGGGGGCGGCCGAGCTGGGGCCGGGGGCGGCTGAGCCGGGGCCGAGGCCGGCTGAACCGGGGCCGAGACAGGGGGGGGCGCGACCAGGGGCCAGGGCGGGCGGCGGGCGCGGCCAGGGGGCCGAGCGGGCGGCGGGCGCGGCCAGGGGGCCGAGCGGGCGGGGCTGGGGGCGGCCGGGCGGCGCGGTCGGGCGGCCGGGCGCGGCCAAGGGCCAGGGCGGGCGGCGGGCGCGGCCAGGGGGCCGAGCGGGCGGGGCTGGGGGCGGCCGGGCGGCGCGGTCGGGCGGCCGGGCGCGGCCAAGGGCCAGCGGCCAAGGGGAGAAGGAGGGGAGGGGGAAGGAGAGAGGAGGGAGAAGGGGAAGGGGAGGGGGCTCACCGGCGAGGGGGGGGGGCCGACGGCGAGGGCACGCAGCCGGGGTCGGGGCAGCGGCGGCGGCTAGGGCAGGGAGGTGGGTGGGGCGGCGGCTTGGGTGGGGAGGGAGAGAGGGAGAGAATGAGGGAGAGGGAGAGGGGATTTGGGGAAAAAGAGGGGGGGGGTGGGGGCGGCTGGGCCTGCTTTGGGCCCAAGAGGGGGGGGGCGCAGGGGCTTGGGCCGGCCGGGGTCGGCCCACGGCGCGGGAGAGAGAGAAAAAGAGGAGAGAAAAAGAGAGGGAGAAAAAAAGAAAGAAAAGATCTTCTCCACATTTTCGAAATCCGATCTTTCTACATGAATGCAATTGCGCTTTCGAAGCAATCAAAAGAAATGCAGGGTTCGGCATGGTGCATCAAACAACATAAGGTATTTAGGGTTTTTCTTACACGGGAAATCCAAACCGAATCCCGCTAGAACTTTGGAAAAGGTCAAGGTTTAGCGAGGGGAAAAAGAAAAAGAAAAGGTAACGCCCGAATTTTGGCGAGTAAAGAAAAGAAAAAATTCAACTGCAAAATTCGGGGCGTTACAAACCTATCCCCCTTAAAAGAATCTCGCCCTCGAGATTCAGGGCTGGCTAGCAAAGAGCTCCGGGTACTTGGCCATCAGATCATCTTCACGCTCCCAGGTTGCTTCTTCCTCAGAGTGGTGACTCCATCTGACTTTGCACATTCTGACGGTCTTCCTTCGGGTGACTCTATCTGCAACCTCAAGGATCTGAGCTGGCTTCTCAACATAGGTCAAGTCCTCCTGGACTTCCAGACCTTCCACTGGCAACTGCTCTTCCGGCACACGCAAGCACTTCTTCAACTGAGACACATGAAAGACATTATGCACAGCAGACAAATTCTCTGGCAGGCTGAGCTGATAAGCCACTTCTCCTCGTCTTGCAAGAATCTGATACGGACCAATGTAGCGGGGTGCCAGCTTGCCTTTGACTCCGAATCTTCTGACTCCTCTGATCGGTGACACTTTCAGATAGACAAAGTCTCCGACTTCAAAACTCAGCTCTCTTCTTCTTGTGTCTGCATAGCTTCGCTGCCTTGATTGCGCTATCTTCAGATTCTCTCGGACCATCTTGATGTTCTCTTCGGCTTCAAGCAAAATATCTGGCCCAAACACTTGCTTTTCTCCAGGCTGATCCCATTGCAACGGAGTTCTGCAACTCCTTTCATACAGCGCTTGAAATGGTGACATCTTCAAACTGGCCTGATAACTGTTGTTATAGGAAAACTCTGCATAAGGCAATCGCTTGTCCCATCCGGACTGATCTTGCAACGCACATGCTCTCAACATATCTTCAAGAATTTGATTGGTTCTTTCGGTCTGGCCATCTGTCTGCGGGTGATAAGCTGAACTGAAATTCAGATGCGTGCCCAAGGCTTCATGCAACTGCTGCCAGAAATGAGAGGTGAACTGCGTTCCTCTGTCTGACACTATCTTCTTTGGCACACCATGAAGACAAACGATCCGAGACATATACAATTCTGCCAATACTGCACTGTTGTAGTTGGTCTTGACAGGTATGAAGTGGGCTGACTTGGTCAAACGGTCCACTACTACCCAAATGGAGTCGTAGCCGGCTCGAGTGCGAGGCAATCCGACTATGAAATCCATACCAATTTCATCCCATTTCCACTGAGGGATCTGCAACGGTTGCAACAATCCAGCTGGTCTCTGGTGTTCTGCCTTAATTCTTCGACAACTATCGCACATAGCCACATGCTCTGCGATTTCTCTTTTCATTCCGTACCACCAGAATTTCTTCTTCAGATCCTGATACATCTTCTCACTGCCAGGGTGAATCGAATAAGCTGTCTCATGAGCTTCCTTAAGAATCAACTCCCGAGTAGACTGGACATTGGGAACACACAAGCGGTCTTTGAACCATACCACACCTTCTGCATCTTCTCGAAAGTCTTTGCCTCTGCCATCTAGAATCAGTCGCCGAATCTCACTGATTTTCTCATCATTCTTCTGCGCTTCTTTGATTTCGCGCTCCAAGGTAGGTTCCAACTCAACTGTGACTCCTCGCGAATTGTTCAGAAATCCGAGACTCAATCTGTCAAACTCCTTGGCCAACTCATAAGGCATCGGACGAGCAACCATCAGATTGACTTGACTCTTTCTGCTCAGAGCATCTGCCACTACGTTTGCTTTGCCTGGATGGTAATGAATCTCCAACTCATAGTCTTTGATCAATTCTAACCATCTTCGTTGCCTCATGTTCAATTCTGACTGAGTGAATATGTACTTCAGACTCTTATAGTCTGTGTAAACATCACATTTCTGTCCATACAGATAGTGCCTCCATGTCTTCAGTGCGTGAACCACTGCTGCCAACTCTAGATCATGGATTGGGTAGTTCTTCTCATGAACCTTCAACTGTCGGGACGAGTAAGCCACAACTCTTCCCTCTTGCATCAACACACATCCCAAACCTGTGTAACAAGCATCGCAATACACCGAGAAGGGCTTGTGCACATCAGGCAAGACTAGGACGGGCGCTGTAGTCAACTTCTCTTTCAGCGCTTCAAAGGCCTCTTGGCATTTCTGGGTCCACTTGAACTCAACTTTGTTGCCTAGCAACGCTGTCATTGGCTTCGCAATCTTCGAAAACCCTTCAATGAATCGCCGATAATATCCGGCCATTCCAATGAAGCTCTTGATTCCTCGAGCATCCGTTGGCGCTTTCCAGTTCAGAATGTCTGCCACTTTCTTCGGATCCACAGCCAATCCTTCTTTGTTGATTATGTGACCCAAGAACAGGATTTCACTGATCCAGAACTCACACTTGCTCAACTTTGCATACAACTGGTGCTCTCGCAATCTCTGCAATACCATTCTCAAATGATCTGCATGCTCTTCTTCACTTTGAGAATAAACCAGAATGTCATCAATGAATACCACCACGAACTTATCAAGATAATCCATGAATACACTGTTCATCAAGTTCATAAAGAATGCTGGCGCATTGGTCAAACCAAAAGACATCACTGTGAACTCATATAAACCATACTTGGTAATGAATGCCGTCTTCGGAATGTCCGAAGGTCGGATCCTGAGCTGATGATAACCTGACCTCAGATCAATCTTGGAGAACACACTGGCTCCTCTCAACTGGTCGAACAGATCTTCTATTCTGGGCAAAGGATACTTGTTCTTGATCGTGACTTCATTCAAAGCTCGATAATCGATACACATCCTCTTGGTGCCATCTTTCTTCTCCACGAACAAGACAGGGGCGGCCCAAGGCGAGGTGCTTGGCCGGATGTAACCTTTCTCTGACAGCTCATCAATTTGCTTCTTAAGTTCATCCAACTCTGGTCCGGATATTCTGTAAGCTCTCTTAGAGATGGGGGCGGTTCCAGGAAGAAGCTCTATAGCAAATTCAACTTTCCGCTCTGGTGGCATACCCGGTAAGTCCTTAGGAAACACATCTGGGAATTCAGACACAACCTTGATACTCTCAATTGGGTCTGCTTCACTGCTATCGACAGCCATCTGATAACAACTTCCTTTCTTTGGCTCAGGCGGGACTAACTCGGTCACCACTTCCTCTCCTAGTGGGGACACCAACTTGATTGTCCTTTTATCACAACTGATAACTGCCTGATACTTATCTAGCCAATTCATCCCTAGGATGACATCTATTCCCTGAGTACCCATTACTATAAGGTTGGCGGGAAACGCTATCCCCCTTATTTCCACACTTACATTTAAACAAATGCTATCAGCTCGAATTCTACCACCGGCTGAGTCAATTTGAATAGGGGTTGACATGGTAGTAATTGGAAGATTATGTGCTTCTACCCATGATGCAGTAATGAAAGAATGTGTTGCTCCAGTATCAAATAACACTTCTGCAATATGGGAGTCGACTGGGAACATACCTACTATCATGCCGGGGGTCTCCTGAACTGCTTCAGCTTCCAAGTGGTTCAGTCTTCCATGATTATAGCGCTGCTGAGAGCGGTTGCCTGCTCCAGACTGAGACACATTCTGCTTTGCTGGGGCATTGGGGCCTGACTGCTGCTGGGCTGCCTTCTTCGGACATTGCATCACCCAATGGCCTTGCTCTCCACAGTGGAAACATGCCCTGTTTCCAACCTGAGCTGGTGCTGCCTGACTGTTCTGCTGATTTGCTGGGGCAGGAAGACGAGGTGCTTGCTGATTCTGCTTCTGAAACTGACCTCCTGACTGATTGCTCTGACGGTTCTGGTACTGATTCTGAGGGTACTGCCTTTGAAACTGCTGATACTGCTGACGCTGCTGATGCTGCTGAGGTGGACGCTGGTTCTGCCTGAACTGCTGAGGTTGATTGCCTGAGAAACGAGGACGGCTGCTGCTTCCAGGCTGGGGTCCACTGATCTTGCGCTTACGATCTTCCATCTCCTTACGCTTTCTCTCTGTCATGATTGCTCTGTCAATCAGGTGCTGGAATGTCGGGAAGGTGTGGTTCATCAGCTGATACTGCAGGGGGTCAACCAAGCCTCTCAGAAAACGGTACTGTCGCTTGGCGTCGGTGTTGACATCTTCAGGAGCATAGCGAGACAATTGCAGAAACCTGTCTCGATACTCACTGACAGACGATGACCCTTGCTTAAGGGCCAGGAACTCCTCCTTCTTCACTGTCATCAGACCTGCAGGCACATGGTACTGACGAAAGCTGCCTCTGAATTCTTCCCAGGTGATGGTGTCGGGGTTGGCATGGGTGGCGAGGTAAGACTCCCACCATGACTGGGCTGCTCCTCTCAACAGACGGGGACCATACAGAACTTTCTCCCTGTCATCGCACTGAGCGGTATGCAACTCCCGCTCCACAGTGCGCAGCCAATCTTCAGCATCCATGGGGTCAGAAGAGTGAGCGAACGTTGGTGGATGACCTCTCATGAATTCAGCACGCTTGTCTCTAGGCATCTGAGGCATCTGAGGCTGGGGTGGAGCCTGCTGCTGCTGCTGCTGCTGCTGAATGGCGGCCAGAGTCTGACCGATGGCTTGAACTGCCTGAGTCTGCATCAGAAACATCTGCTCAATCGACATCGGGGGCGGGGGCGGCAGGTGCTGCTGCTGGGGTACCTCATCCTGCGGAGCGGCTCGCTCCTGCTGAGCACGCCTTCCTCCTCTACGCCTGTTCTCTGACATCTGCAGAACGCAACCACACATCAGAACTGATCTGGCAAAGCTTGCAGCATAAGAAAAGAGTATAGAATTCTCCAACAGCACTGAACAGATGAGCATCTTCACTGATCTCCAACACAGACCACACAGCTTCTCAGATAAAGAGGAAAGGAGAATAATGGGTTTCCCAACTATATAACTAACTTTATTGACATAGTATGTAAACCAAAATGCAGGGGATACCCACACTCTGGTGACAATCATTACAAAGATCCAAATCAAACATAGTTCATCATGACAAACATAGATGCACAGGATATAGCAAACTACCCTGTCTAACTAAGACTAACTAAGACCGAGACTAACGCTAAGACTGAAGCTTCCATGTATATATTTATTTCGTATTAATTACAAGATCCAACTCTAACGATCTATGGTTCTAGGTTTATCTTGGTCTTGCAGGCGGGATTGCCATAAGACTGGTGTCCACGCTGAGGTGAGCGGTACGGGTGCTGAGTCCCAACGGGAGCGGGGGAACCACCGTCCAGATAACGACGTTCCGCGCGCTCAGCCCGCAGCAGGGCGATCTCAGCACGAGCCCTACTCAGCTCGTCTAATGCATGGTCCAGCTCCGTGTTTAGCACGGCGGCTAGGTTGACTGTGCTGCTCAACCTAGGATTGCCCTCACCGACAGGTGAGACAATCACGCCTCCTGTGCTGCCAGATGGACGGCGGGGGTAATACTTCAGGTCAAGACCGTCAGCTGCCCCACCGAAAACCGAGCAGTAGTGCGAAAGCACACGCCGTGCAGCATCTTGCATGGCTGCCTCAGCTGAGTCCCGCTCAGAGATAGAATAGTGCTCTGAACAGGCCTCTGCACCCTGGAGACTGTCCTCCGGGCAGCGCACCAAGCAAGTTGCCTCCCAGCGATCCGGGTAGACCCCGCGACTATGCTGGTAGACCACACAGCGATACTCGACGGACCAAGTATGCCGGTCAAATGCCCGACGTAGCAGGGTGTCGAGCGCATCATGGAAGTGACACCCGCGAGCAGCGTCGCGAGTGATGGGTCGAGCAACCCATCCTTCCGGCTCAGGATTAGCAGAGAAGTCGGTGTCGTGGCTCGAGCTGTCGTCGCCATCTCCGTCGTCTGGGTCTCCTCCAGCAGCTACTCCAGAGGCTGGGGCGCCCAGTGGTGGTGCAGGGGGCGGCTCCAGAGGAAGCACAGGGGAGCAGCTCCTCACAGACTCTATCTCCTGGTGGAGCGAGAGGGAAGAGCTCTGCTGCTCCTGTCGTCGACGCTCCTGCTCCTCACGCAGGCGGTGGTGTAGTCTCTCCAAGTGGCTGGACTGTCCGGCCACGGGACGGCGAAGCGGACGCTCAGCAAGGCGGGAGGGTAAGAAGGGGATGACTGACTTTCGTGCAGTGTGTCTAAGTCGAGCCATCTACAAAAGACATCGCAAGCAAAAGGGTGAGAACAGAATTAATATGACCAGCAAGTAATAAGTAAATGAAGGATCAGAATGAAACACAATTTTTTTAGCAAGGTATAATATATAGTAGAACATAGGTTTGGTCGGTAGGACCAACTTTTGAAGGGATATCAAAGTCAAGGAAGAGACAGAGGTCTATAATCCTTAGAACGACCATTCTACTCTAGGTTAGCGGTCCTACAGTCAGCACGGCTTTGATACCACTTATGTCACACCCGGTTTTAGAAGGTAAACCGAATGCGAACCATGTACGTGCCAGGATCAGTTATTCACGTACACAGCAGTTACATAATATGGACATCATCACACAGTGCTCAAAATAGTATTAAAAAGGGAAATAGTCGATTACATCATACGTCTGAGACGTCCATATAGTTCTTACAATAAATCAAAGTGCGGAAAAGAAACGTAGATAACGCGGCCTTCACAGGCAGCCGACTGGGGGTTGCCGCTAACCCACACCTAGAACTCGTCGTAATCTTGGAACTCCTGGAAGTCTCCTTCCACAGCTTCATCTTCGCCTGAGCAGTGGTTGCAATGCTGACAACCTGGGGGGGGTTTGGTGTGTAGAGCAAGGGTGAGTACACATCAACATACTCAGCAAGTATCCTGTTTGGCTGTAGTGGACTAGCTTTATGTGGGGATAAGTCAAGCAGTTGCTTTTAGTTGGTCAGATTATTATTTACTAGTAGAAAGCCAAGTTTTAGCATTAACCCAAGTTATTAACCCGATGTACCCTTTCCAAACGGAAAGAATACCACTTACCAGCACCATAATCATAACCAAAACCATCAATCTCATAACCACCTGTACCACAATGTCTCTGATCAAGTATCACTAATCTCTGGAGCTCCCTTGGCCGCTCATAACCGCGAGCACGGCTGATATATCAGTTTCATAACACTCTGCAGAGGTTGTGCACTTTACCCACAAGCCGTGATTCCCTCTCTAGCCCGGGCTTGCAAGACCCTTATTCACTCCCGAGGTGAATGGCCAGGGATTCACTACGAAGCCTTTACAAAGATTCCCCGGGACTGTAGCCACCCGTTAGGTTTCCTAAATGCACCGCACTCCTCCCCAAGGGGCGAACCCAAACTTGGCAGAGCGAGCCGCATACACCGAGCCCCATTGACGGCACGACGGCTAAGTGAACTACACCCCGGATCCTCTAATTATTCAGCTAAGGGCACCCCATTCCACCCTCATGGTTGCACTGTTTTCCCGGGCGGTCATCCATAGAACAGGTCCTTACGGAGAGGCACTCGAGAAACCGCTCGAGTCCCCTTGAAAACCACAAGTATAATCATAAAGAAGAACGGGAAAACAGCGTATCATAGATAATCACATCATGTTCATTGATTAGAGTTGAGCAATAGCATCAGACTAAGTAGTAATAATCCGACCCAAATAGGTAAACAAGGACATGGATAACAAAAGCTAGTCAATCCTTAGGTATAAATGTGTAAAGCGGGGGGTGAATTAAAGAATGAATAGGACATAGATAGGTCAAAGGACACTTGCCTCCACCAAACGACTGCTGCTCAGGGGCTTCTCCTGCGAATTCCTCGGGCTCTTCGACCGGATCGTTCTCTATGCGAGCGCAAACATACATACATTCATCCACATATTTAATACAAAAGAACAGTACACCATACAAGATAACAAATAAAGCGAATATGCATCAAGTATGACATTCGATAACGCATTTGTTATGGTTAGAAAGGGACGGGAAAGGTCTCGCAGGGGGTTAAATCTTATGCACTAATGACGCAATTGGTTTTTTAACAAAATAATTCTGTCATATGTATTTATATATACTAATGGAAACCTAATCACTTTTAGTTGATCAACATTGCACAGGGTAAACAATTAACTACGTGAATCAATAGCATAACGGAATTTTAAATTAAACTTCCTATTTTCCCATAGCATGAACAGTGATTAGCCTACTTAAAATACGGTAATTAAGATCACAGAAAGTAAATAAAATAAAATAAAAAAAAATAAAAAAAAACAGAGGGGAGGGGCGGTTGAACCGGCCCTAGGGCGGTTGAACCGGCCCGGGGGCAGGCGGCCGAGCTGGGGCGGCCGAGCGCGGGGGGGGGGGCGGCCGAGCTGGGGCCGGGGGCGGCTGAGCCGGGGCCGAGGCCGGCTGAACCGGGGCCGAGACAGGGGGGGGCGCGACCAGGGGCCAGGGCGGGCGGCGGGCGCGGCCAGGGGGCCGAGCGGGCGGCGGGCGCGGCCAGGGGGCCGAGCGGGCGGGGCTGGGGGCGGCCGGGCGGCGCGGTCGGGCGGCCGGGCGCGGCCAAGGGCCAGGGCGGGCGGCGGGCGCGGCCAGGGGGCCGAGCGGGCGGGGCTGGGGGCGGCCGGGCGGCGCGGTCGGGCGGCCGGGCGCGGCCAAGGGCCAGCGGCCAAGGGGAGAAGGAGGGGAGGGGGAAGGAGAGAGGAGGGAGAAGGGGAAGGGGAGGGGGCTCACCGGCGAGGGGGGGGGGCGACGGCGAGGGCACGCAGCCGGGGTCGGGGCAGCGGCGGCGGCTAGGGCAGGGAGGTGGGTGGGGCGGCGGCTTGGGTGGGGAGGGAGAGAGGGAGAGAATGAGGGAGAGGGAGAGGGGATTTGGGGAAAAAGAGGGGGGGGGTGGGGGCGGCTGGGCCTGCTTTGGGCCCAAGAGGGGGGGGGGGCGCAGGGGCTTGGGCCGGCCGGGGTCGGCCCACGGCGCGGGAGAGAGAGAAAAAGAGGAGAGAAAAAGAGAGGGAGAAAAAAAGAAAGAAAAGATCTTCTCCACATTTTCGAAATCCGATCTTTCTACATGAATGCAATTGCGCTTTCGAAGCAATCAAAAGAAATGCAGGGTTCGGCATGGTGCATCAAACAACATAAGGTATTTAGGGTTTTTCTTACACGGGAAATCCAAACCGAATCCCGCTAGAACTTTGGAAAAGGTCAAGGTTTAGCGAGGGGAAAAAGAAAAAGAAAAGGTAACGCCCGAATTTTGGCGAGTAAAGAAAAGAAAAAATTCAACTGCAAAATTCGGGGCGTTACAGTCGACGTCGCCGAAGCCCGGCGGCGCAGGGATCTTCGTGCGGGCCTGCAGCGTGCCGGCGTCGATGATTGTAGTTTTCAGCGTGCGCAGCTCGAGGACGAAGAAGAGCCCGTCGCGGTAGTTGACGGTCATGGGCGAGCCGAGCTTTGACTGGTGCACCGGCATCCACCGCTCGCCGCCGTGCTCGCAGAAGAAGGTCGTGTCGCCGCGGGCCAGCATGACGCCTCGCGGGGACCAGTCCCACGCCAACCCGTCGTCGGTGACGCGCGCGCAGCGCAGACGTGGCTCCTTCTCCGAGAAGGGGATGGGCAGGTCCGGCAGCGGTGCGCGCGAGCCGGTGAAGGGGTCGACGAGGTGGCACGGGTGCCTGTAGCACACATCCGTGGCTAGCACCATCCCGCCGTACGGAGACGGCACGAGCCGGCGGCCGAGCACCGGAGGCATTGGCCGCACGTCGGCGCTGTTAAGCATGCGCATGTGGGCGAGGGAGAAGAACTTGTAACCGTGCTCCGATGCGAACGCGACGCACGGGAGCATCACCGATTCCTCTTCGTGGCCACCATGCTCCGTCTCCATGCTCATCTCAGGTACAGGCGGCGCGAGCATTGTGTTGGTTGGAGAACAAAACGACGGGTATATATATCTCTACTCCTGCCCTTCCATATGTTACAAATCAACCCGCACGCCCCGCCCCCGACCCGTAGGCCGTAGCCGACACCTCACACACACCGCCGCCTCCCCGAGCCTGCCCCCCGACGATGCCGCACCCGCCCGCCACCTCGCTCTAACGGTGCTCCGCGCATGTCGCGCCCGCCTACCAGCTTACCGCATCTCGCGCGCCGTTCACGACCTCCGCCTGCTCCGCAACGAATCCCCCTCACCTCGCTCTGCCCGCCCCTCCTCCCTATAAAGCCTAGCTATTCTGCTCACCTCGCTGCGCCCCGACGACGCCACAACTCCACCACCTCCTCCAGTTACCCGACATCGGTGCCACGCTCCTCCTCGCCATGTGTGACTCCTACTCCCCGTGGCCACCAGGGCGATGTGGTGGCGTCCGCTGATGCGATCGCTCCTCCGCCTGTGCCTGGCGCCCTGGCCAACGCGTCGGTGGTGCCAGCCGCGGTGCGGATCCACAAGGCAGGGCGAAGTCACCGTCAAGCTCTCGGTCGCGCCTGGCCGGGCTAGCCGCCTAGCTCTTTCCCGCCTCCCGTGGCCTGGGCGCCTGGCTAGGGCCAGCTATTCAGGCGACCAACCGCACCACCGTCCCCCTACCTTCCACGTTATCGTCGACTCCGACTATGTCTGGGTCCGCTTCTTGCCATGTTCTTCTCGGTACTCTACTCTACACGAGGTATGGCACTGGGTTGGTGACTAGAGACATGCTGGGGCTCCCCAAACGCCGGTTCGTTGCGTTTGGTATGCTGGTGGTACTTATAGTGTGTTTGGTTGGATGCGTGCTTAACTGTTTACAACCAGGCGCAGGGTATGCGTTGACTTCAGGTAAGCACATGTTTGAATGGCTGCACGCAAGCGAGCGGGCCTGCTTCTGCTGGTGCAGCACAGACCAATTTGTGGCTCTCTGCCTGCACGCACAGAAACGTGGGAATATTGCATCTCCCGCGAGCCAAGCTCGGACAAGCCTGCATGTGCGTATGCGGACAACCAATCATGAGGTTAGAGTCGCTGCTGGCATGTCTGCTGGAGGTAGTTTTGTTCATGTTCACTCTGAGAATGGTGTGATTGGTTTTTATAGATGAAATTGCATTTCTTGCTCGATTATAAAGGAAGGGGCAAAATGGTTTGGTTCCATCCAGTTTTATGTCCTAATACAAATTTGTTAATTAGCTGTTGTTTATGGAACTTGCGGCTATGCTACCAGGGCATGTTATTTCCTATATTGTCCCAGGCATATATGTACTTTGGTTAGATTTTGTTGCAATCCATTAACTCTGTTCACTTATATCTCTTGGTTCTTTGATCTAGGTTATTTCAATTATTAGCAATGATTCTGTTGCAATCCGTTAACTTTGTTCACTTATATTTCATGGTTCTTTGAGCTATTTGAATATGTTTGTTCAGTAATGTTCGATGCCTCTAATAATTGTAATGATTGGATGTCACTTGTTCTATTTCTTCCTCCAAGTGGTTCTCTCACTGTTTTGTTTCTGAATATTTTCCAGGCACCCCGACGCCCGCACGCGGGGCACCTGACCGCCTGCTTGCGCGTTTCCCCACATTTATGCGGCTTGGCCCTTATTTACCTTTTTTCTTAAAAAGAGAGAAAAAAAGAACTCCTTTCATGTGTCCCGTCATTTTCAGTTAGAGTGACCAACAGTTGTGAGTTCTCGTTATGTTCTCCCCATGACACCCATATACCTACCGAATGCTGATGATGATGCCAAAACTGTTTTACTTGAGGAATGCTGATAATGATACACAAGGTGTTATACTTGAGGCATCTGAGGTTGGGACTGGTGCTATCAGTTTGATCTCGATGTCAACTTGGCTGCGTGCCTGCGTGGGGAGAAATGTGCTAATGCCATCCTTCTTGCCAGCATGGAGCACTAGTACAGAGAAGTTCTATAGTGGCGGTTGTAAACCTATTTATAGTGGCGTTTTTCGTAACCGCCAGTGCTAGGGGCCAGTAGAAATCATCATTTTTACAGGCGGGTAACTGAGGACCGCCAGTGAAAATCGATTTTCACTGGCGGTCGGCGTAATAAAACCGCCAGTGAAAATCGATTTTCACTGGCGGTCGACGTAATAAAACCGCCAGTGCAAATCGTTTCCAGGAAACATAAAACATATTTTAAAAATAGTAAAAAATTTATTTGTATTAGGACCACCCCACCCGCCCGTCTCCGTCGCAAGTCGCGGCATTTTTCGCGCAAAATTCGCGCGCTACGCGGTTGTTAGTATTCGAACCGTAGACCTCACCCTCGCGCGTACCCTCCACTACCACTCCGTCTATGACATGCCTTGTGTCTAGTTTGTAGTTGTTTTCTCCACATATTACAACCATTTGAGTGTAAATTGCTTATTTGAGACCCTAAACGAATTCAAATAAAAAAGTTGTCAACTACAAAGATAAATAACTTTTGAAGTTCTACAACTTTTATTTTGACACTTTTTTCATCCTCTCTTTCGGACTCGTTTATATTTCTAACGCTAACCCGACTTGTAGTTGTGCTTAAGTTCATAAATTTTAGATTCGCCCTATTCACCCCCCTCTAGGCGACTTTCAATCATCAATGAAGATGTTTAGCAATCACATAACAAGAAGATAGTTAGATTAGGGTTCGAACCAACACAGATCACAAATACAAGCATTGGATTAATAACTTACTAGAGTCGGAGCACCAGATCGGTCCCTCACGGGCGGCTATAATCAGAGTAGATTAGGGTTTAGGCTTCAAACACATATCACAAGTAAAGATCACAAGAACAAGCACCAAATTAAGCACTTACCAAAGCCGGAGCACCAGATCGGTCCCTCACGACGACTATAATCAGAGAACAAGATCACAAGAATGTATTAGAGTAGATTAGGGTTTAGGGTTGGTACACAGATCACAAGCATAGATCACAAGAACAAGCACCAGATTAAGAACTTACTAAAGTCGGAGCACCAGATCGGTCCCTCACGGCGGCTATAATCAGAGAACAAGATCACAAGAAGGTATTATAGTAGATTAGGGTTTATGGTTCGAACACAGATCACAAACATAGATCACAAGAACAGGTTAAGCACTTACCAAAGCCGGAGCACCAAATCGGTCCCTCACAGGTACAATCACAGAGCAAGAAGGCAATAGAGTAGATTAGGGTTTGGGATTGAGCACAGATCACAAGAACAAGCACCAGATTAAGAAGTCTCAAACTCGTCGGAGACGTCGGCTAGAGGAAGAAGAAGACGAACATCGAAAGCTTACCGTAACGGCGTAACCAAATCCGTGACCGAACAACCAGCCAAGCAACCACCAGGTGAGGGGAAGCCAGAGCCCAGAGGTGGAGGGAGCGGTGGAGGACCCTACCGGAGGGCGGAGGCTCGAACCCGGAGGCGAGGCGGCGGCGGAGTCGAACAGTGAGGCGGCGGTGGAGACGAATCGACGAATCACCCCCCAAAATCGCCCCTAAATCGCAGACGGAGAGAAGGAGGGCGAGAGACAACAGGCGAGGCAAGCGAGTGAGACTGACGAGGCGGGCCCGATGGGGGGGAGGGGGCGACGTGTTTTAGGTTAACAAATAGAGCGGGCTAACCGTGCTTCCGGGATAATCGGGCCGTGCCCGTGCCGGCCCAGCGTGCCCGGTGCTCGGCCCAGGCACAACAGTACCCATCGGGCCATGCCGTGCCGTGATGTCCCGATTAGCCCGACACTATTGGCCATCTATAGTTTGGGGCGACTAAAGTTTAGTGACTAAAATTTAGTTACTTTTAGTCACTAAATAAGCAAACATGATAGCTAAAGTGAGGTGACTAAACTTTAGTTCGCAATGACTAAAAGGGACTAAATTAGGATTTTTACCTTATTTGTCCTCTACACTTTCTTCTTGCAGCAAACATCCACTAATTAATAGGGGTAATACAGTCATTATTCACAACAATTAATGTTCTTTAGTCCGGTTTAGTCACTAAAACCAAACAATGTACTTTAGTGACTAAACTTAGTCACTAAAGTTTAGTCTAGTGACTAAAGGAACCAAACGGGTAGTAAGGCCCAGTTTGGTAGTCCCTAAATAGCCGAACACTGGGACTAAAATATGGACTAAACTGTTTTATTATCTAGTCCCTCAAGGGATGACTAAAAGGGACTAAACCATACTAATTCCACTTTTTGCCCTTCTTTATTTCAGTTGCACTAATGGCGGGAGAATACTAAAAGGTATTTGGTCCTCTTATGATTCATTTAATATTTTTTAAATATTTTTAGTCCCAGAACCAAACAGGGTAGGGACTAAACTTTAGTCTTCCAACTAAATTTTAGTCCCTGGACTAAAGGAAACCAAACGGACCCTAAAAGTGAAAAAAATAGAACAGTGCAGCTACACACAAGTTAACAGCAACTTTATGGTCCACAATTATACTGTCAGAACAAATGCTTACAGAAGAATTTCAATTACATGGATGATCAGGGGCAGAGCACTCCTGCACTTGAATTGCAAATTGAAACTACGCACACATGTAATGTCAGTCAAACTACAACTGAAACTTGAATTAGATGTACTGGCACAATGCCATGAAGCAAGGCCATGACCGAGCAGGACCACTGAAACCTGGCTTCAGCTTACCACGACGACCTGCTAGGCACATTCAGTTCGAGAAAAATGTGTATCATAACCAGCAGCACGAGGAAGAGAATGGTAGACTGCAAACCATCCACCGTGTCTCTCGTGATTTTGCTAACAAAAGGAGTTCTGCCACTTCATGCACACCAGGCCCAGTAAGTTGTCTTACGCGGAAAGATCTTTTGCCGGACATACACATCAGTCTTCAGTGAGTGGTTAATGGAACTTCTCAATACTTTCGTTGTGACACGAGTTCTTCAAGCTGGCTCGTACAGGCCTAGCATGTGCCCATCGATGCATCGCAGTGCTGCAACCTGCGTTGGAAGAAACAGGAAACGTCATGTAAATGATTCTGCGTCCTGAAATACATAAATGGAAATCGTGGGAATATAGAGACAATACTTTTCCATGGATCTCATACTTGATTGGCCCATCCAACTCGGCTCCCAATGCCATTAGCTTCGATACGGCACTGTTTATGTCTGGTACAGTGAAGGAGAGCATTGAAGAATAGACTCTCTGCGATGCAAGATTACTGCAAGCATGTACAGAATATAAGATAATAGTTATGAATTTATGATTTCATGCACTGGCCAATTGGGGGGGGGGGGATCCCCTATGTGTTTTGTGTAGCTTATGTTTATGTGATGATGGAATTTGAAATCCACACAAAAAACTGAGAAAAGCTCCAAGGAGAGCAATTTCTTTTGACTCTTGGGGGGGGGGGTCACTTGTTTTCATGCACTGCCTTTGACATAGCAAGATTGTAACGAGGACTATGAAATGTATTGGAGAGTTGAAGTATCATTTTCAAGCAATGTTTGGGATTTTTTCCCAAGAACTGGCAACCTCCCAGATCCAACACTTCAGAGCTGTTATGTTTATAGGGTCACAAAGTTTGTCCAGTATGTTTTGGTCTACTTTTCCATGGATCTCATATTTTCATGCGATAGATCCAACACTCCTTCCATACAATTCACTTTCAGAGTTATTTTCTTTATGGGGTCACTAAGTTTGTGTTGTATGTTATGTTCTTTGGTACATGTCCTATTGTAAGTCTGACCAAGCTGATCAACATAAATAACTTTTACTCGAAAGTCTGAGCTTGCTCAAAGCCCACTATCAACCTGCAGTGCAAATCATTGCCCACAAATGAAGGATTCGTTGACATTTTCCATTTGGCGGGCACTCCTACACACAAAAACGAGATTAGTTTAGCGTCCCCCCCTCCCCAGGATGCAGCGAAGCTAGCCTGCCTCACTACTCCTCTATGTTGATAGATGCTAGTGAAAATAAAAAGAAGGAATTTTGAACCGCCAGATCGACAGATCATATCCACAGAAGAAGTTACTGGGTACTTATAGACGCCACAAGGTTAACCACATTTGGAATGCAAGAGCTGAGAAGTGCAATTTGTTTGCATGGATTCTCATTCAGAATAAGCTGCTCACTGCCAACAATCTAGCCCGTCGTGGATGGCCACACCAAACCTCTTGCTCGCTCTGCCAAGGACCTATAGAACCTAAAATCCACCTCTGCTTGCAATGCCCTTTCGCTCTCGATATCTGGAACCAGATCCTCTCCTGGGAAAGGGCTGGTCTTACTGCAGCAAGTAGACCCATCAAATTTCGACAGCATCAGCGAGTGGTGGGTTTGACAACCTCTCTCATCACAAAAGACTGAAGAAGAGACTTCGATGGAATCACGATCTACATCATGTTCATGTGGAACATTTGGAAAGAGCGTAATTAAAAGGATTTTCGAGAATAGCTCACTGTCGGCGTTGCAGCCTTGCAGGTGGGTGCAGGGAAAATAAAAGAGTCTTTCGCTTTATATGAGTGCTGATGTTCACTAGCAGCCTCGCCTATTGTGTTTGATATTCTCTTAGTTTCACCTGCGGGTCTTTTTATGCAGGAGGAGGTGTGCTCCTGGTGTGTGTGAGATCTGTGATCATGTTTCTATAACTCTTTTCCCTCTTCAATGAAGGCATAGCTCCTACCATTTGCTTTCAAAAAAAAATATCCGCAGGAGAAGTTCCAGGGCAAGGTATCTCGAGCCAAAGTTGACACGACTGTCATATGAAAACTGACTTGATTCTTCACTAATCTCGCAGCCCATCACCCAAGTTTTCAGAACTTAAATAAAACCAAGTGCTGCACACACACATTTCATCGAACACATGAACCTCACACAAATCCGAATCCGCATCCATCTGAAGGCCGAAGTTATACGAAGAGGATAATACTACGAGGAGAGCGCGGTATAAACAAACAGCAGTAGCCGCACCTGTCGTTGGTGTGCATGAGTGCGAGCTTGAGCGGCCCCGACTGCAGCTCGGCCCAGCGGAGCGTGCAGACGTTTACACTGAAGTCGAGACCCTCCGAGTAGAACCGTGCTGCCCGCGGTACGTCCCGGTGCAGCTGCAGCACCCACCGGAGCGTCGCCGCCGCCATTCCCCACCACCTCCCTCCCCAATGGCGGAGCACGACCTAAAAATAAGGTATGGCAATGACAAAAATATATCTTGTAGTAAAACAAAATTTAGTATAAAAACATTATTAAGAAGTACCTTAGATGAAGAATTCCTTGTAGATTATATGTCAAATCAGTAACTTAACCAAATATAAGTTGTCAAACAAAGAGCAAGCATACATTAGCATTAAAATAAAGAGCTAAATTTAATAAAAAAATGTATAGACAATATTGTTACACATAACACAACTACCTCTTTCTAGAGCCTTTCTTTTTGCCGACCTTGCTGAGCTTGAATCTATTGCAATTTGCAACTGCAGGGCAACTAAATTTGCAAATAGCAAGCAACAAAGCAAGCAGAAACTGCAAGCAGCAACGCGGCCAACGCAACTACGCGAGCAACTAAGCCAACTAGCCAAAGCCAAGCAACCAGGCAAGCAGCCGGAGCACTGTAGAAGGCTAGCAAGCAGCAAATTGAGCAAAGCAACTTAGCAAGCAGTCTGCAGCCAGTAGCACGAGCACCGGAGCACGAGATTGTTTTCTCCAATGGCGGAGCCGCGGAGCAGTGGAGCAAGACCGAGCGACCGGCCAACGCCCAATGGGCCAAGCAGGAAGGAGAGGCAGGAAGCAGCAAGCCAGAGATGGAGGCCACCGCGGCCGCGGACGGACAAGCAGGCGGTCGGCCGGCCAGGTGAGGAGCGTGCTGCGGCGGCTGTGCTGCGCGTGCCTGTTGTTGGACTGAATACCTAGGTTTTGCTCTTTACTGGGCCGATTTAAGGTATGGCGCGGGCCATACTTGGCCATAACGGGCCCTCCGCCCCTGTCCCTCCCTCCTCCAGTCCTCCGGATCAGGCCGTCAACAAACGAGGACAGCAGTCAGCAGCACTCTCACATCCAACGGCCCAGACGGCGAGCAACACAAACCCAACGAATCAAATTCGACTACTTGGGCCGTGTTGGGCAATAAAAGCCCAACTTATCAAACCAGAGCGAGCCCACCAAGCAGCCGCCTTCTTCCTTTGCAGAGGCGGAAACCCGAAAACCCTTCCTCTTCCGCCGACCTCTCGACAGCATTAGACGCAGGCGCCGCCGACTGCCGTGGAGAGCGCGAGGTAGCTGCGGGTGCTAGGGTTTGGCTCGAGATGGGGAAGGCAAAGAGCAAGGGCCCTAAATTCGCGGCGGTGAAGAAGATTATCACCAAGAAAACCATCAATAAGTAAGGCAACCATCTCCAGCTACCAGTCCGCTCCCCTATGGTTAGGTTCATGCTACTGGAAATTCTAATTTTTGTGTATGATAGGTACAAGGAGGATGTGCTGAACCACAAGAAGAAGGACGCGGACAAGGAGAAACTCGGCCGGAATGTGTGAGTGTTGTGTTTGCGCTCGGAATGGTTTCCTGTGCTTGTTTGGATTGTTGATGTTGTTTTCTTCTGTGATTTACAGGCCGCAGGTTTCGTCGGCGTTGTTCTTCAGCTACAACACAGCATTGGGGCCACCGTATCGGGTGATTGTGGATACCAACTTCATCAATTTCTCGATACAGAATAAGGTTAGTCGTTTAATTATCTGCTGCTCTCCTATTTCACTGATATATTTTTTATGCAACAGAGGTTCAATACTTGCATGCCCACTGCTTCACTCAGTTAATAATTGAAGATACTGAGTTAATGTGGTGGATTTAATTGATTGTTGACCCGTTCTAGCTTATCTGTCTCTGTATGCTATATTGTCACAAGAAATGTCGTGCACAATTTCACGTTGTTCGCTGGAGCTACTGACTCTTACCAGATACTGAAACCTTAGGGAAATTAAAAACAAATAGTTAGGATGACTGTTAAGTAAGTTAGGATATAAGCATTGTGATCCGTTTTACTGTTTTAGCAAATAGCAAAACAAACAGCAGCCAACCCCTCTGGGACTGGGAATCATGTTATAACTGTCTCGATTTCCCATCCGATATGGTTGCTGTGCTAAGAATGTTCCCTTCAACTCAGGATTTGATTCATTAATTGTAGTTAATTTTTAAATTCTGTATTCTACATAACACATAATAATGGGGCCACTCATATTTGTGACTAAATCCTCTTTTCCCCCCATGCAGCTGGATTTGGAGAAGGGAATGATGGATTGCCTTTATGCAAAATGTAAGCATTTAACTCTGTTATCTTGCATTCCCATTATCTTTTTGGTGAACTGAGATACCCCTTTAATATCTTTTCAACTCTGATGCCTTGTTATGAAGGTACCCCATGTATCACGGACTGTGTTATGGCTGAGCTTGAAAAGATGGGGCAGAAGTATCGTGTGGCCTTGAGGTGTGCTCCTATCCAATGCTGTTCCCACATTGTGTTATTTAATGTCTTCTTTTGGCTTTATCTGCTTCATTGTCTCAAATAGAGGTTAGATTAGTTTTTTTTTATCTATGCCTCTTGTTGTTATCTTCCACTATAAAGATGTCGATTGCATGTACTTGCTGTTATACTCAATTCTTCAGCATAACTTTCATCTATCTGCACAATCTAATTTACCTCCCTCACAGAATTGCCAAGGACCCTAGGTTCCAAAGATTAGCATGCACACACAAGGGAACCTATGCTGATGACTGCATTGTGGAGAGGGTCACTCAGGTAAAAGCTCTCTCTTCTTGAACACTCTTTGTTTGTTTGGAGCATGAGTACTGGGAGTATTCTATTAAGTGCTAACTATATAGCGAGTTCGTAAGATAGTTCCTGCTAGGGAACTTGTGACTTACACTTATCACTAGTAAACTGCGACATTGGGCACAAAAGTGAATTAATTGTGTATATAATGTATATTCCTAGTTTCTTTTCAAATGTTAATTTAGAGATATATGCAAGTTCTTGAAGCATTGGCTGTTCAAATTTCAAACTTTATGCTTAGCCAACATTTGAGAGGTGTCTGATTGCTTTAGAATTTACTTTTGCCCAATCTTTGAGAGGTAGAAGGGCAGCCAGGTGCAGTGGTGAGAGCTGTCTCACTGAGTCACCATGATGTGGGTTCTAAGGGTTCGAAGCAGACTTGCATTTGCGTGGTAAGGCTTGCCTCGGTTTATCCCTCTCTCAGACCCCACTCATGTGGGAATCTACGGCACTGGGTCTGATCTGCCCAATATTTGATAGGTGTGGCTGAATGCTATGTTTTCCGAGATTAGAGATTTTACTATATCTGTTCCCAAGGTGAACCAAAAATAGCACTTGTGTTTTCTCCGCTGAAATCCTTTTCCCATGCTTGTCTAAAGGATTGTGTCTGTATGTAGTATCCAAATTTGTTCCTAGTTAATCAACTGGAACTTGCATGTGAGTGATATCAAATACCCGTGTGCACCTATAGATGATATGTCCTATTCTTTTTATCTTAATGTATAGATCTATTTGTTATGCTTTTGCTTTGATTAATGTGCATTTCGTTGCGTTAGATTGTATTCTTCACCTTCACAATACCTAGTCAAATGATTATTTTGGTTTATTTACCTTGTATGCTACGCATCTTGTTTTATTTGTTCTAAACCATATATTTTACGTGGCAGCACAAATGCTACATAGTTGCTACTTGTGATAGAGATTTGAAAAGGAGGATAAGAAAGGTATGTTTGGTGTTTAGTGCTCATAGCTCAGGACATGCTTCTAATATCGCAAAAGCTTTTTCATGCATGCTTGTACCATGGGCATTTCCCCAATCTTGCAGGTTCCTGGTGTTCCAATCATGTACATCACAAGACATAGGTATTCGATAGAACGGCTCCCTGAGGCCACAATTGGTGGAGGTATGTGATATCTTCATCTGACAAACTTTGTTACTGTGTTCTCTCTGTCCCTAGCTTATATCCTACAATCACATAAGATTGCAGTACTCTGATGCTTTTTTGGCATTCTTGCAGCACCAAGAATCTGATCGGTGCAGACATGAGATGTTCTGGGATGTAATACTATGGCGGTACTTGTCCATCTGACCAAGTCACTATTTCATGTTTCAGTCCACGACAAGGACTAGGATAAGAACGCTGCTTTCTAGGTTGAGCTTACTGTAACTACTAAGAAATTTTTATTATGTACCAACCTTATCATTTCTACAATGTTGCGGGATGTCTGAAGTAATTCTTTGTTAAAAGATCGGGTATCCTGCTCTCTTTTGCTTCTCAATCTTGTGCGCTACAAGCCATAATCCCAATAGAGTGGCTCTTCCTGAATCTCTTATAGAGGATGAACATAGGAGTCCCTCATAATGTGAAACGGAGGCGACAACAATCTGCAACAGTCGTTGGATATTTAGGCCTTGTATTTCTACAGTGCTACAACACTTTACTAAAGTTTAGCACATGAAATCAAACAAGCATATTGAAAGAGCAGTGCTAAAGTTTAGCACCTATTAACACTGGCTCTTGTTTTGATACTAAATTATGTTAAAAGTGTGTCCCCTGACACATTAATGGTCCATGTCTATCCTTAGCATCTCCTTCAGCACTACTGAAGCTTATACCGAGTACAACAATGGCACTAAATTACCCACCAAAAGGCAAGCAAAAGTACAATCGAGGCACTAGGAATGACCAAACCCATTGCATAGGCCTGTTTTGTTCAACTCTTTTGAACAGCTTTTCTGAGAATCTGACAGTTTTTTCTAAACATCTTTTCTGGTACGAAGAGAATCTGTTGTGAAGAGAATCTGAATATAGTGAAGATTACGTGCGGAAGAAGATAAAATACTCCACAGACTTTAGTATGTAGAAAGTGACGGTTTTCTGCTATCACAGTGAAGTTAGAGGCATCTTACCGAAATATCCAACGACTATTGTCCAATCTGTTCTTTTTATATTGATTCCATCCAACAATTTCTCAGTTCATTTTTTAGACGCGTCCATCTCATACAAATTTCGCAATAACAAAAGGAGTCAACACAAAAAAAAAACCAGTCAAAATGAACAATTATGCAAAAATCTTGCAAAAATAAAAGCAATGAGAAACTCGCCAATATGCAATAGAGTTATAGGTAGCAGATGAATTTGATGCTCGCTGTGATCTCACCCACCGGACACATCAAGAACATGACGAGTCGCTGGAGCCTTTCACCTCTACCTCTTATAATAATAGATCGATGTTTTTCAATACGCTCACTAGAATAGGGCTAGGCGAGCTGAATATTTCTCGCATTGCAATGCACAGGTAGATTTACCAGTGGCTTTTGAAAATCAAAGTATTTTATAAATCTGTCGTTTATTTCTCTAATGCTTCAAAAAAAACCTTTACGAAGAAACAGTGCCTCGTTATGTAAACTAATGTAAATAAACTGTATTAGTTGATCTTTAACGACGACCCGATTCATTCCTAGGTATGATCCAGTGCGGACGGCCCCACATTGGCTCAACCTCGCCGGTGTTTAGATTCAGCCGCCCCATGCGCTCTGGCCTCGTAAGGTCTGTGAAGCCGACGTCGTATGCGACGGCCAGACGCCCACATGTACCCATCGGCCATGTCGTGCCGTGATGTCCCGATTAGCCCGACACTATTGGCCATCTATAGTTTGGGGCGACTAAAGTTAGTGACTAAAATTTAGTTACTTTTAGTCACTAAATAAGCAAACATGATAGCTAAAGTGAGGTGACTAAACTTTAGTTCGCAATGACTAAAAGGGACTAAATTAGGATTTTTACCTTATTTGTCCTCTACACTTTCTTCTTGCAGCAAACATCCACTAATTAATAGGGGTAATACAGTCATTATTCACAACAATTAATGTTCTTTAGTCCGGTTTAGTCACTAAAACCAAACAATGTACTTTAGTGACTAAACTTAGTCACTAAAGTTTAGTCTAGTGACTAAAGGAACCAAACGGGTAGTAAGGCCCAGTTTGGTAGTCCCTAAATAGCCGAACACTGGGACTAAAATATGGACTAAACTGTTTTATTATCTAGTCCCTCAAGGGATGACTAAAAGGGACTAAACCATATTAATTCCACTTTTTGCCCTTCTTTATTTCAGTTGCACTAATGGCGGGAGAATACTAAAAGGTATTTGGTCCTCTTATGATTCATTTAATATTTTTTTAAATATTTTTAGTCCCAGAACCAAACAGGGTAGGGACTAAACTTTAGTCTTCCAACTAAATTTTAGTCCCTGGACTAAAGGAAACCAAACGGGCCCTAAAAGTGAAAAAAATAGAACAGTGCAGCTACACACAAGTTAACAGCAACTTTATGGTCCACAATTATACTGTCAGAACAAATGCTTACAGAAGAATTTCAATTACATGGATGATCAGGGGCAGAGCACTCCTGCACTTGAATTGCAAATTGAAACTACGCACACATGTAATGTCAGTCAAACTACAACTGAAACTTGAATTAGATGTACTGGCACAATGCCATGAAGCAAGGCCATGACCGAGCAGGACCACTGAAACCTGGCTTCAGCTTACCACGACGACCTGCTAGGCACATTCAGTTCGAGAAAAATGTGTATCATAACCAGCAGCACGAGGAAGAGAATGGTAGACTGCAAACCATCCACCGTGTCTCTCGTGATTTTGCTAACAAAAGGAGTTCTGCCACTTCATGCACACCAGACCCAGTAAGTTGTCTTACGCGGAAAGATCTTTTGCCGGACATACACATCAGTCTTCAGTGAGTGGTTAATGGAACTTCTCAATACTTTCGTTGTGACACGAGTTCTTCAAGCTGGCTCGTACAGGCCTAGCATGTGCCCATCGATGCATCGCAGTGCTGCAACCTGCGTTGGAAGAAACAGGAAACGTCATGTAAATGATTCCGCGTCCTGAAATACATCAATGGAAATCGTGGGAATATAGAGACAATACTTTTCCATGGATCTCATACTTGATTGGCCCATCCAACTCGGCTCCCAATGCCATTAGCTTCGATACGGCACTGTTTATGTCTGGTACAGTGAAGGAGAGCATTGAAGAATAGACTCTCTACGATGCAAGATTACTGCAAGCATGTACAGAATATAAGATAATAGTTATGAATTTATGATTTCATGCACTGGCCAATTGGGGGGGGGAATCCCCTATGTGTTTTGTGTAGCTTATGTTTATGTGATGATGGAATTTGAAATCCACACAAAAAACTGAGAAAAGCTCCAAGGAGAGCAATTTCTTTTGACTCTTGGGGGGGGGGGTCACTTGTTTTCATGCACTGCCTTTGACATAGCAAGATTGTAACGAGGACTATGAAATGTATTGGAGAGTTGAAGTATCATTTTCAAGCAATGTTTGGGATTTTTTTCCCAAGAACTGGCAACCTCCCAGATCCAACACTTCAGAGCTGTTATGTTTATAGGGTCACAAAGTTTGTCCAGTATGTTTTGGTCTACTTTTCCATGGATCTCATATTTTCATGCGATAGATCCAACACTCCTTCCATACAATTCACTTTCAGAGTTATTTTCTTTATGGGGTCACTAAGTTTGTGTTGTATGTTATGTTCTTTGGTACATGTCCTATTGTAAGTCTGACCAAGCTGATCAACATAAAGAACTTTTACTCGAAAGTCTGAGCTTGCTCAAAGCCCACTATCAACCTGTAGTGCAAATCATTGCCCACAAATGAAGGATTCGTTGACATTTTCCATTTGGCGGGCACTCCTACACACAAAAACGAGATTAGTTTAGCATCCCCCCCTCCCCAGGATGCAGCGAAGCTAGCCTGCCTCACTACTCCTCTATGTTGATAGATGCTAGTGAAAATAAAAAGAAGGAATTTTGAACCGCCAGATCGACAGATCATATCCACAGAAGAAGTTACTGGGTACTTATAGACGCCACAAGGTTAACCACATTTGGAATGCAAGAGCTGAGAAGTGCAATTTGTTTGCATGGATTCTCATTCAGAATAAGCTGCTCACTGCCAACAATCTAGCCCGCCGTGGATGGCCACACCAAACCTCTTGCTCGCTCTGCCAAGGACCTATAGAACCTAAAATCCACCTCTGCTTGCAATGCCCTTTCGCTCTCGATATCTGGAACCAGATCCTCTCCTGGGAAAGGGCTGGTCTTACTGCAGCAAGTAGACCCATCAAATTTCGACAGCATCAGCGAGTGGTGGGTTTGACAACCTCTCTCATCACAAAAGACTGAAGAAGAGACTTCGATGGAATCACGATCTACATCATGTTCATGTGGAACATTTGGAAAGAGCGTAATTAAAAGGATTTTCGAGAATAGCTCACTGTCGGCGTTGCAGCCTTGCAGGTGGGTGCAGGGAAAATAAAAGAGTCTTTCGCTTTATATGAGTGCTGATGTTCACTAGCAGCCTCGCCTATTGTGTTTGATATTCTCTTAGTTTCACCTGCGGGTCTTTTTATGCAGGAGGAGGTGTGCTCCTGGTGTGTGTGAGATCTGTGATCATGTTTCTATAACTCTTTTCCCTCTTCAATGAAGGCATAGCTCCTACCATTTGCTTTCAAAAAAAAAATATCCGCAGGAGAAGTTCCAGGGCAAGGTATCTCGAGCCAAAGTTGACACGACTGTCATATGAAAACTGACTTGATTCTTCACTAATCTCGCAGCCCATCACCCAAGTTTTCAGAACTTAAATAAAACCAAGTGCTGCACACACACATTTCATCGAACACATGAACCTCACACAAATCCGAATCCGCATCCATCTGAAGGCCGAAGTTATACGAAGAGGATAATACTACGAGGAGAGCGCGGTATAAACAAACAACAGTAGCCGCACCTGTCGTTGGTGTGCATGAGTGCGAGCTTGAGCGGCCCCGACTGCAGCTCGGCCCAGCGGAGCGTGCAGACGTTTACACTAAAGTCGAGACCCTCCGAGTAGAACCGTGCTGCCCGCGGTACGTCCCGGTGCAGCTGCAGCACCCACCGGAGCGTCGCCGCCGCCATTCCCCACCACCTCCCTCCCCAGTGGCGGAGCACGACCTAAAAATAAGGTATGGCAATGACAAAAATATATCTTGCAGTAAAACAAAATTTAGTATAAAAACATTATTAAGAAGTACCTTAGATGAAGAATTCCTTGTAGATTATATGTCAAATCAGTAACTTAACCAAATATAAGTTGTCAAACAAAGAGCAAGCATACATTAGCATTAAAATAAAGAGCTAAATTTAATAAAAAAATGTATAGACAATATTGTTACACATAACACAACTACCTCTTTCTAGAGCCTTTCTTTTTGCCGACCTTGCTGAGCTTGAATCTATTGCAATTTGCAACTGCAGGGCAGCTAAATTTGCAAATAGCAAGCAACAAAGCAAGCAGAAACTGCAAGCAGCAACGCGGCCAACGCAACTACGCGAGCAACTAAGCCAACTAGCCAAAGCCAAGCAACCAGGCAAGCAGCCGGAGCACTGTAGAAGGCTAGCAAGCAGCAAATTGAGCAAAGCAACTTAGCAAGCAGTCTGCAGCCAGTAGCACGAGCACCGGAGCACGAGATTGTTTTCTCCAATGGCGGAGCCGCGGAGCAGTGGAGCAAGACCGAGCGGCCGGCCAACGCCCAATGGGCCAAGCAGGAAGGAGAGGCAGGAAGCAGCAAGCCAGAGACGGAGGCCACCGCGGCCGCGGACGGACAAGCAGGCGGTCGGCCGGCCAGGTGAGGAGCGTGCTGCGGCGGCTGTGCTGCGCGTGCCTGTTGTTGGACTGAATACCTAGGTTTTGCTCTTTACTGGGCCGATTTAAGGTATGGCGCGGGCCATACTTGGCCATAACGGGCCCTCCGCCCCTGTCCCTCCCTCCTCCAGTCCTCCGGATCAGGCCGTCAACGAACGAGGACAGCAGTCAGCAGCACTCTCACATCCAACGGCCCAGACGGCGAGCAACACAAACCCAACGAATCAAATTCGACTACTTGGGCCGTGTTGGGCAATAAAAGCCCAACTTATCAAACCAGAGCGAGGCACCAAGCAGCCGCCTTCTTCTTCCGCCGACCTAGAGATGGCAACGGGTACCCGAAACCCGATGGGTTTTTACCCCATTAGGGTACGGGTTTGGGTCAATTTTCATACCCATGGGTTTGTTAATGGGCATAAATCTATACCCGACGGGTTTATGGGTACGGGTTTGTTCCTATAGTACCCAAACCCGTGAACCCGTGGGTTTTTTAAACCCAACCAAACCTAGTGCATATTGTCATTTTATTTTATAAATGACCAACAAACTTGTTATTCCTTATTTACTTCATAATTTTTATCAATTGGTGAATGTATCAGTAGTCGGTGAGAGTGTTGCTTGCTATTATAGTTTTTACTAACGTTACATATGTGGTGGATGGATAACTTAGTGCAAGGTCACTTAATTATACAACTTATTATTTGTATTTCATTCTCTCTACTAATAATTTTTGTACCAAATCATGAACTCGTTGTTCATTACATAGATTTTGGATCATGATCTCATTAAACATTACGATACTTATTGATTATGAGAAGAACAAGTATATTGGAGATGAAACCCGCGGGTAACCCATGGGTACCCGCTAACCCGATGGGTACGGGTTTGGGCAAAATCTCAAACCCGTCATGGGTACGGGTTTTTTAATGGGCATGAATATTTTTCACGGGTACGGGTTTGGGACGGCAAAACCCAGCGGGTTAGTACCCGTTGCCATCTCTACGCCGACCTCTCGACAGCATTAGACGCAGGCGCCGCCGACTGCCGTGGAGAGCGCGAGGTAGCTGCGGGCAGGGGCGGAGGGCCCATTATGGCTCATTATGGCCCAAGCCATACCAAAAAAAAAAAAGGTCCGCCGGCCCAACATCTAAACCCTAATCACTGCCGCTCCGAGCGACCGCGCCTCCGCCCGCCGTCCGCCGCCCTAACACTGCCGACCTGTCGACTGCCGTCTGCTCAGCCGGCCAGCCACTATCCGCCGAGCGCCCGACGGCCCGAGCAGGCGAGCAGCTCCGCATCGCGCGACGTCCCAAGCAGGTGAGCAACCAGGGGCAGTAAAGGCGTTCGCGCGACGTCCAACAGTGCACCTGCGCGCGCGACGTCTCGCTGCTTTCTCCAACTCCTGTTCGGTATCGCCGTTTCTCGCTTGGAGGTTGTCCTGTAGCGGGGACGACCGCCCATTCCGGCGCCCGCTCTTCTGCTCCTCCTCGCCTTCCTGTTTCTGCTGCGGGGAGTTCTTCCGCCGCGAGCCGGGACACCGTCGCCGCCGGCCGCCCGCTGTCCGACGCGCAGAGCCTCGTGTCCAAGCGTGGCAAGTTCAAGCTCGGATTCTTCCGTCCAGGTAACTCTGTCGCCCCTAATTAACTTCATTTCGTACGATAGCTGTGTCTGAGAAATGTGTCGGTAGGTGTGTAGAGCCATACCTAAATTTTTTTTCGTCCTCCGCCACTGGCTGCGGGTGCTAGGGTTTGGCTCGAGATGGGGAAGGCAAAGAGCAAGGGCCCTAAATTCGCGGCGGTGAAGAAGATTATCACCAAGAAAACCATCAATAAGTAAGGCAACCATCTCCAGCTGCCAGTCCGCTCCCCTATGGTTAGGTTCATGCTACTGGAAATTCTAATTTTTGTGTATGATAGATACAAGGAGGATGTGCTGAACCACAAGAAGAAGGACGTGGACAAGGAGAAACTCGGCCGGAATGTGTGAGTGTTGTGTTTGCGCTCGGAATGGTTTCCTGTGCTTGTTTGGATTGTTGATGTTGTTTTCTTCTGTGATTTACAGGCCGCAGGTTTCGTCGGCGTTGTTCTTCAGCTACAACACAGCATTGGGGCCGCCGTATCGGGTGATTGTGGATACCAACTTCATCAATTTCTCGATACAGAATAAGGTTAGTCGTTTAATTATCTGCTGCTCTCCTATTTCACTGATATATTTTTTATGCAACAGAGGTTCAATACTTGCATGCCCACTGCTTCACTCAGTTAATAATTGAAGATACTGAGTTAATGTGGTGGATTTAATTGATTGTTGACCCGTTCCAGCTTATCTGTACTCTGTATGCTGTATTGTCACAAGAAATGTCGTGCACAATTTCACGTTGTTCGCTGGAGCTACTGACTCTTACCAGATACTGAAACCTTAGGGAAATTAAAAACAAATAGTTAGGATGACTGTTAAGTAAGTTAGGATATAAGCATTGTGATCCGTTTTACTGTTTTAGCAAATAGCAAAACAAACAGCAGCCAACCCCTCTGGGACTGGGAATCATGTTATAACTGTCTCGATTTCCCATCCGATATGGTTGCTGTGCTAAGAATGTTCCCTTCAACTCAGGATTTGATTCATTAACTGTAGTTAATTTTTAAATTCTGTATTCTACATAACACATAATAATGGGGCCACTCATATTTGTGACTAAATCCTCTTTTCCCCCCATGCAGCTGGATTTGGAGAAGGGAATGATGGATTGCCTTTATGCAAAATGTAAGCATTTAACTCTGTTATCTTGCATTCCCATTATCTTTTTGGTGAACTGAGATACCCCTTTAATATCTTTTCAACTCTGATGCCTTGTTATGAAGGTACCCCATGTATCACGGACTGTGTTATGGCTGAGCTTGAAAAGCTGGGGCAGAAGTATCGTGTGGCCTTGAGGTGTGCTCCTATCCAATGCTGTTCCCACATTGTGTTATTTAATGTCTTCTTTTGGCTTTATCTGCTTCATTGTCTCAAATAGAGGTTAGATTAGTTTTTTTTATCTATGCCTCTTGTTGTTATCTTCCACTATAAAGATGTCGATTGCATGTACTTGCTGTTATACTCAATTCTTCAGCATAACTTTCATCTATCTGCACAATCTAATTTACCTCCCTCACAGAATTGCCAAGGACCCTAGGTTCCAAAGATTAGCATGCACACACAAGGGAACCTATGCTGATGACTGCATTGTGGAGAGGGTCACTCAGGTAAAAGCTCTCTCTTCTTGAACACTCTTTGTTTGTTTGGAGCATGAGTACTGGGAGTATTCTATTAAGTGCTAACTCTATAGCGAGTTCGTAAGATAGCTCCTGCTAGGGAACTTGTGACTTACACTTATCACTAGTAAACTGCGACATTGGGCACAAAAGTGAATTAATTGTGTATATAATGTATATTCCTAGTTTCTTTTCAAATGTTAATTTAGAGATATATGCAAGTTCTTGAAGCATTGGCTGTTCAAATTTCAAACTTTATGCTTAGCCAACATTTGAGAGGTGTCTGATTGCTTTAGAATTTACTTTTGCCCAATCTTTGAGAGGTAGAAGGGCAGCCAGGTGCAGTGGTGAGAGCTGTCTCACTGAGTCACCATGATGTGGGTTCTAAGGGTTCGAAGCAGACTTGCATTTGCGTGGTAAGGCTTGCCTCGGTTTATCCCTCTCTCAGACCCCACTCATGTGGGAATCTACGGCACTGGGTCTGATCTGCCCAATATTTGATAGGTGTGGCTGAATGCTATGTTTTCCGAGATTAGAGATTTTACTATATCTGTTCCCAAGGTGAACCAAAAATAGCACTTGTGTTTTCTCCGCTGAAATCCTTTTCCCATGCTTGTCTAAAGGATTGTGTCTGTATGTAGTATCCAAATTTGTTCCTAGTTAATCAACTGGAACTTGCATGTGAGTGATATCAAATACCCGTGTGCACCTATAGATGATATGTCCTATTCTTTTTATCTTAATGTATAGATCTATTTGTTATGCTTTTGCTTTGATTAATGTGCATTTCGTTGCGTTAGATTGTATTCTTCACCTTCACAATACCTAGTCAAATGATTATTTTGGTTTATTTACCTTGTATGCTACGCATCTTGTTTTATTTGTTCTAAACCATATATTTTACGTGGCAGCACAAATGCTACATAGTTGCTACTTGTGATAGAGATTTGAAAAGGAGGATAAGAAAGGTATGTTTGGTGTTTAGTGCTCATAGCTCAGGACATGCTTCTAATATCGCAAAAGCTTTTTCATGCATGCTTGTACCATGGGCATTTCCCCAATCTTGCAGGTTCCTGGTGTTCCAATCATGTACATCACAAGACATAGGTATTCGATAGAACGGCTCCCTGAGGCCACAATTGGTGGAGGTATGTGATATCTTCATCTGACAAACTTTGTTACTGTGTTCTCTCTGTCCCTAGCTTATATCCTACAATCACATAAGATTGCAGTACTCTGATGCTTTTTTGGCATTCTTGCAGCACCAAGAATCTGATCGGTGCAGACATGAGATGTTCTGGGATGTAATACTATGGCGGTACTTGTCCATCTGACCAAGTCACTATTTCATGTTTCAGTCCACGACAAGGACTAGGATAAGAACGCTGCTTTCTAGGTTGAGCTTACTGTAACTACTAAGAAATTTTTATTATGTACCAACCTTATCATTTCTACAATGTTGCGGGATGTCTGAAGTAATTCTTTGTTAAAAGATCGGGTATCCTGCTCCCTTTTGCTTCTCAATCTTGTGCGCTACAAGCCATAATCCCAATAGAGTGGCTCTTCCTGAATCTCTCATAGAGGATGAACATAGGAGTCCCTCATAATGTGAAACGGAGGCGACAACAATCTGCAACAGTCGTTGGATATTTAGGCCTTGTATTTCTACAGTGCTACAACACTTTACTAAAGTTTAGCACATGAAATCAAACAAGCATATTGAAAGAGCAGTGCTAAAGTTTAGCACCTATTAACACTGGCTCTTGTTTTGATACTAAATTATGTTAAAAGTGTGTCCCCTGACACATTAATGGTCCATGTCTATCCTTAGCATCTCCTTCAGCACTACTGAAGCTTATACCGAGTACAACAATGGCACTAAATTACCCACCAAAAGGCAAGCAAAAGTACAATCGAGGCACTAGGAATGACCAAACCCATTGCATAGGCCTGTTTTGTTCAACTCTTTTGAACAGCTTTTCTGAGAATCTGACAGTTTTTTCTAAACATCTTTTCTGGTACGAAGAGAATCTGTTGTGAAGAGAATCTGAATATAGTGAAGATTACGTGCGGAAGAAGATAAAATAGTCCACAGACTTTAGTATGTAGAAAGTGACGGTTTTCTGCTATCACAGTGAAGTTAGAGGCATCTTACCGAAATATCCAACGACTATTGTCCAATCTGTTCTTTTTATATTGATTCCATCCAACAATTTCTCAGTTCATTTTTTTAGACGCGTCCATCTCATACAAATTTCGCAATAACAAAAGGAGTCAACACAAAAAAAAAACCAGTCAAAATGAACAATTATGCAAAAATCTTGCAAAAATAAAAGCAATGAGAAACTCGCCAATATGCAATAGAGTTATAGGTAGCAGATGAATTTGATGCTCGCTGTGATCTCACCCACCGGACACATCAAGAACATGACGAGTCGCTGGAGCCTTTCACCTCTACCTCTTATAATAATAGATCGATGTTTTTCAATACGCTCACTAGAATAGGGCTAGGCGAGCTGAATATTTCTCGCATTGCAATGCACAGGTAGATTTACCAGTGGCTTTTGAAAATCAAAGTATTTTATAAATCTGTCGTTTATTTCTCTAATGCTTCAAAAAAAACCTTTACGAAGAAACAATGCCTCGTTATGTAAACTAATGTAAATAAACTGTATTAGTTGATCTTTAACGACGACCCGATTCATTCCTAGGTATGATCCAGTGCGGACGGCCCCACATTGGATCAACCTCGCCGGTGTTTAGATTCAGCCGCCCCATGCGCTCTGGCCTCGTAAGGTCTGTGAAGCCGACGTCGTATGCGACGGCCAGACGCCCACATGGGTGCGTCAGCTGATGGGCAAGGATCACGTACACGCGGTTCGCCTTCGCTCCCGTCGGGTCGGCGGTGACTGTGAACCCATGCGCGCCGTCGACGAACACCGCGCGGTCACCGATGTCGAGCACTGGCCTCCACCTCGGCGGCCTCTGGCTGTCCCTGTGCCGCGCGCGGTACGCTTTGGTAAAGACCACGCCGTCGCTGTCCCCGACGCGGTGCACCAGGAGAATCGCGTCGTCCGTAGATGGCACTAGGTAGGCGTAGTCGACGTCGCCGAAGCCCGGCGGCGCAGGGATCTTCGTGCGGGCCTGCAGCGTGCCGGCGTCGATGATTGTAGTTTTCAGCGTGCGCAGCTCGAGGACGAAGAAGAGCCCGCCGCGGTAGTTGACGGTCATGGGCGAGCCGAGCTTTGACTGGTGCACCGGCATCCACCGCTCGCCGCCGTGCTCGCAGAAGAAGGCCGTGTCGCCGCGGGCCACCATGACGCCTCGCGGGGACCAGTCCCACGCCAACCCGTCGTCGGTGACGCGCGCGCAGCGCAGACGTGGCTCGTCGCTGAGACACCCGACCGGGTCCTTCTCCGAGAAGGGGATGGGCAGGTCCGGCAGCGGTGCGCGCGAGCCGGTGAAGGGGTCGACGAGGTGGCACGGGTGCCTGTAGCACACATCCGTGGCTAGCACCATCCCACCGTACGGAGACGGCACGAGCCGGCGGCCGAGCACCGGAGGCATTGGCCGCACGTCGGCGCTGTTAAGCATGCGCATGTGGGCGAGGGAGAAGAACTTGTAACCGTGCTCCGATGCGAACGCGACGCACGGGAGCATCGCCGATTCCTCTTCGTGGCCACCATGCTCCGTCTCCATGCTCATCTCAGGTACAGGCGGCGCGAGCATTGTGTTGGTTGGAGAACAAAACGACGGGTATATATATCTCTACTCCTGCCCTTCCATATGTTACAAATCAACCCGCACGCCCCGCCCCCACCCGTAGGCCGTAGCCGGCACCTCACACACACCGCCGCCTCCCCGAGCCTGCCCCCCGACGATGCCGCACCCGCCCGCCACCTCGCTCTAACGGTGCTCCGCGCATGTCGCGCCCGCCTACCAGCTTACCGCATCTCGCGCGCCGTTCACGACCTCCGCCTGCTCCGCAACGAATCCCCCTCACCTCGCTCTGCCTGCCCCTCCTCCCTATAAAGCCTAGCTATTCTGCTCACCTCGCTGCGCCCCGACGGCGCCACAACTCCACCACCTCCTCTAGTTACCCGACATCGGTGCCACGCTCCTCCTCGCCATGTGTGACTCCTACTCCCCGTGGCCACCAGGGCGATGTGGTGGCGTCCGCTGATGCGATCGCTCCTCCGCCTGTGCCTGGCGCCCTGGCCAACGCGTCGGTGGTGCCAGCCGCGGTGCGGATCCACAAGGCAGGGCGAAGTCACCGTCAAGCTCTCGGTCGCGCCTGGCCGGGCTAGCCGCCTAGCTCTTTCCCGCCTCCCGTGGCCTGGGCGCCTGGCTAGGGCCAGCTATTCAGGCGACCAACCGCACCACCGTCCCCCTACCTTCCACGTTATCGTCGACTCCGACTATGTCTGGGTCCGCTTCTTGCCATGTTCTTCTCGGTACTCTACTGTACACGAGGTATGGCACTGGGTTGGTGACTAGAGACATGCTGGGGCTCCCCAAACGCCGGTTCGTTGCGTTTGGTATGCTGGTGGTACTTACAATGTGTTTGGTTGGATGCGTGCTTAACTGTTTACAACCAGGCGCAGGGTATGCGTTGACTTCAGGTAAGCACATGTTTGAATGGCTGCACGCAAGCGAGCGGGCCTGCTTCTGCTGGTGCAGCACAGACCAATTTGTGGCTCTCTGCCTGCACGCACAGAAACGTGGGAATATTGCATCTCCCGCGAGCCAAGCTCGGACAAGCCTGCATGTGCGTATGCGGACAACCAATCATGAGGTTAGAGTCGCTGCTGGCATGTCTGCTGGAGGTAGTTTTGTTCATGTTCACTCTGAGAATGGTGTGATTGATTTTTACAGATGAAATTGCATTTCTTGCTCGATTATAAAGGAAGGGGCAAAATGGTTTGGTTCCATCCAGTTTTATGTCCTAATACAAATTTGTTAATTAGTTGTTGTTTATGGAACTTGCGGCTATGCTACCAGGGCATGTTATTTCCTATATTGTCCCAGGCATATATGTACTTTGGTTAGATTTTGTTGCAATCCATTAACTCTGTTCACTTATATCTCTTGGTTCTTTGATCTAGGTTATTTCAATTATTAGCAATGATTCTGTTGCAATCCGTTAACTTTGTTCACTTATATTTCATGGTTCTTTGAGCTATTTGAATATGTTTGTTCAGTAATGTTCGATGCCTCTAATAATTGTAATGATTGGATGTCACTTGTTCTATTTCTTCCTCCAAGTGGTTCTCTCACTGTTTTGTTTCTGAATATTTTCCAGGCACCCCGACGCCCGCACGCGGGGCACCTGACCGCCTGCTTGCGCGTTTCCCCACATTTATGCGGCTTGGCCCTTATTTACCTTTTTTCTTAAAAAGAGAGAAAAAAGAACTCCTTTCATGTGTCCCGTCATTTTCAGTTAGAGTGACCAACAGTTGTGAGTTCTCGTTATGTTCTCCCCACGACACCCATATACCTACCGAATGCTGATGATGATGCCAAAACTGTTTTACTTGAGGAATGCTGATAATGATACACAAGGTGTTATACTTGAGGCATCTGAGGTTGGGACTGGTGCTATCAGTTTGATCTCGATGTCAACTTGGCTGCGTGCCTGCGTGGGGAGAAATGTGCTAATGCCATCCTTCTTGCCAGCATGGAGCACTAGTACAGAGAAGTTCTATAGTGGCGGTTGTAAACCTAGTTATAGTGGCGTTTTTCGTAACCGCCAGTGCTAGGGGCCAGTAGAAATCATCATTTTTACAGGCGGGTAACTGAGGACCGCCAGTGAAAATCGATTTTCACTGGCGGTCGGCGTAATAAAACCGCCAGTGAAAATCGATTTTCACTGGCGGTCGACGTAATAAAACCGCCAGTGCAAATCGTTTCCAGGAAACATAAAACATATTTTAAAAATAGTAAAAAATTTATTTGTATTAGGACCACCCCACCCGCCCGTCTCCGTCGCAAGTCGCGGCATTTTTCGCGCAAAATTCGCGCGCTACGCGGTTGTTAGTATTCGAACCGTAGACCTCACCCTCGCGCGTACCCTCCACTACCACTCCGTCTATGACATGCCTTGTGTCTAGTTTGTAGTTGTTTTCTCCACATATTACAACCATTTGAGTGTAAATTGCTTATTTGAGACCCTAAACGAATTCAAATAAAAAAGTTGTCAACTACAAAGATAAATAACTTTTGAAGTTCTACAACTTTTATTTTGACACTTTTTTCACCCTCTCTTTCGGACTCGTTTATATTTCTAACGCTAACCCGACTTGTAGTTGTGCTTAAGTTCATAAATTTCAGATTCGCCCTATTCACCCCCCTCTAGGCGACTTTCAATCATCAATGAAGATGTTTAGCAATCACATAACAAGAAGATAGTTAGATTAGGGTTCGAACCAACACAGATCACAAATACAAGCATTGTATTAATAACTTACTAGAGTCGGAGCACCAGATCGGTCCCTCATGGGTGGCTATAATCAGAGTAGATTAGGGTTTAGGCTTCAAACACATATCACAAGTAAAGATCACAAGAACAAGCACCAAATTAAGCACTTACCAAAGCCGGAGCACCAGATCGGTCTCTCACGACGACTATAATCAGAGAACAAGATCACAAGAATGTATTAGAGTAGATTAGGGTTTAGGGTTGGTACACAGATCACAAGCATAGATCACAAGAACAAGCACCAGATTAAGAACTTACTAAAGTCGGAGCACCAGATCGGTCCCTCACGGCGGCTATAATCAGAGAACAAGATCACAAGAAGGTATTATAGTAGATTAGGGTTTATGGTTCGAACACAGATCACAAACATAGATCACAAGAACAGGTTAAGCACTTACCAAAGCCGGAGCACCAAATCGGTCCCTCACAGGTACAATCACAGAGCAAGAAGGCAATAGAGTAGATTAGGGTTTGGGATTGAGCACAGATCACAAGAACAAGCACCAGATTAAGAAGTCTCAAACTCGTCGGAGACGTCGACTAGAGGAAGAAGAAGACGAACATCGAAAGCTTACCATAACGGCGTAACCAAATCCGTGACCGAACAACCAGCCAAGCAACCACCAGGTGAGGGGAAGCCAGAGCCCAGAGGTGGAGGGAGCGGTGGAGGACCCTACCGGAGGGCGGAGGCTCGAACCCGGAGGCGAGGCGGCGGCGGAGTCGAACAGTGAGGCGGCGGTGGAGACGAATCGACGAATCACCCCCCAAAATCGCCCCTAAATCGCAGACGGAGAGAAGGAGGGCGAGAGACAACAGGCGAGGCAAGCGAGTGAGACTAACAAGGCGGGGCCCGATGGGGGGGAGGGGGCGACGTGTTTTAGGTTAACAAACAGAGCGGGCTAACCGTGCTTCCGGGATAATCGGGCCGTGCTCGTGCCGGCCCAGCGTGCCCGGTGCTCGGCCCAGGCACAACAGTACCCATCGGGCCATGCCGTGCCGTGATGTCCCGATTAGCCCGACACTATTGGCCATCTATAGTTTGGGGCGACTAAAGTTTAGTGACTAAAATTTAGTTACTTTTAGTCACTAAATAAGCAAACATGATAGCTAAAGTGAGGTGACTAAACTTTAGTTCGCAATGACTAAAAGGGACTAAATTAGGATTTTTACCTTATTTGTCCTCTACACTTTCTTCTTGCAGCAAACATCCACTAATTAATAGGGGTAATACAGTCATTATTCACAACAATTAATGTTCTTTAGTCCGGTTTAGTCACTAAAACCAAACAATGTACTTTAGTGACTAAACTTAGTCACTAAAGTTTAGTCTAGTGACTAAAGGAACCAAACGGGTAGTAAGGCCCAGTTTGGTAGTCCCTAAATAGCCGAACACTGGGACTAAAATATGGACTAAAATGTTTTATTATCTAGTCCCTCAAGGGATGACTAAAAGGGACTAAACCATATTAATTCCACTTTTTGCCCTTCTTTATTTCAGTTGCACTAATGGCGGGAGAATACTAAAAGGTATTTGGTCCTCTTATGATTCATTTAATATTTTTTAAATATTTTTAGTCCCAGAACCAAACAGGGTAGGGACTAAACTTTAGTCTTCCAACTAAATTTTAGTCCCTAGACTAAAGGAAACCAAACGGGCCCTAAAAGTGAAAAAAATAGAACAGTGCAGCTACACACAAGTTAACAGCAACTTTATGGTCCACAATTATACTGTCAGAACAAATGCTTACAGAAGAATTTCAATTACATGGATGATCAGGGGCAGAGCACTCCTGCACTTGAATTGCAAATTGAAACTACGCACACATGTAATGTCAGTCAAACTACAACTGAAACTTGAATTAGATGTACTGGCACAATGCCATGAAGCAAGGCCATGACCGAGCAGGACCACTGAAACCTGGCTTCAGCTTACCACGACGACCTGCTAGGCACATTCAGTTCGAGAAAAATGTGTATCATAACCAGCAGCACGAGGAAGAGAATGGTAGACTGCAAACCATCCACCGTGTCTCTCGTGATTTTGCTAACAAAAGGAGTTCTGCCACTTCATGCACACCAGACCCAGTAAGTTGTCTTACGCGGAAAGATCTTTTGCCGGACATACACATCAGTCTTCAGTGAGTGGTTAATGGAACTTCTCAATACTTTCGTTGTGACACGAGTTCTTCAAGCTGGCTCGTACAGGCCTAGCATGTGCCCATCGATGCATCGCAGTGCTGCAACCTGCGTTGGAAGAAACAGGAAACGTCATGTAAATGATTCTGCGTCCTGAAATACATAAATGGAAATCGTGGGAATATAGAGACAATACTTTTCCATGGATCTCATACTTGATTGGCCCATCCAACTCGGCTCCCAATGCCATTAGCTTCGATACGGCACTGTTTATGTCTGGTACAGTGAAGGAGAGCATTGAAGAATAGACTCTCTGCGATGCAAGATTACTGCAAGCATGTACAGAATATAAGATAATAGTTATGAATTTATGATTTCATGCACTGGCCAATTGGGGGGGGGGGGAATCCCCTATGTGTTTTGTGTAGCTTATGTTTATGTGATGATGGAATTTGAAATCCACACAAAAAACTGAGAAAAGCTCCAAGGAGAGCAATTTCTTTTGACTCTTGGGGGGGGGTCACTTGTTTTCATGCACTGCCTTTGACATAGCAAGATTGTAACGAGGACTATGAAATGTATTGGAGAGTTGAAGTATCATTTTCAAGCAATGTTTGGGATTTTTTCCCAAGAACTGGCAACCTCCCAGATCCAACACTTCAGAGCTGTTATGTTTATAGGGTCACAAAGTTTGTCCAGTATGTTTTGGTCTACTTTTCCATGGATCTCATATTTTCATGCGATAGATCCAACACTCCTTCCATACAATTCACTTTCAGAGTTATTTTCTTTATGGGGTCACTAAGTTTGTGTTGTATGTTATGTTCTTTGGTACATGTCCTATTGTAAGTCTGACCAAGCTGATCAACATAAAGAACTTTTACTCGAAAGTCTGAGCTTGCTCAAAGCCCACTATCAACCTGCAGTGCAAATCATTGCCCACAAATGAAGGATTCGTTGACATTTTCCATTTGGCGGGCACTCCTACACACAAAAACGAGATTAGTTTAGCGTCCCCCCCTCCCCAGGATGCAGCGAAGCTAGCCTGCCTCACTACTCCTCTATGTTGATAGATGCTAGTGAAAATAAAAAGAAGGAATTTTGAACCGCCAGATCGACAGATCATATCCACAGAAGAAGTTACTGGGTACTTATAGACGCCACAAGGTTAACCACATTTGGAATGCAAGAGCTGAGAAGTGCAATTTGTTTGCATGGATTCTCATTCAGAATAAGCTGCTCACTGCCAACAATCTAGCCCGCCGTGGATGGCCACACCAAACCTCTTGCTTGCTCTGCCAAGGACCTATAGAACCTAAAATCCACCTCTGCTTGCAATGCCCTTTCGCTCTCGATATCTGGAACCAGATCCTCTCCTGGGAAAGGGCTGGTCTTACTGCAGCAAGTAGACCCATCAAATTTCGACAGCATCAGCGAGTGGTGGGTTTGACAACCTCTCTCATCACAAAAGACTGAAGAAGAGACTTCGATGGAATCACGATCTACATCATGTTCATGTGGAACATTTGGAAAGAGCGTAATTAAAAGGATTTTCGAGAATAGCTCACTGTCGGCGTTGCAGCCTTGCAGGTGGGTGCAGGGAAAATAAAAGAGTCTTTCGCTTTATATGAGTGCTGATGTTCACTAGCAGCCTCGCCTATTGTGTTTGATATTCTCTTAGTTTCACCTGCGGGTCTTTTTATGCAGGAGGAGGTGTGCTCCTGGTGTGTGTGAGATCTGTGATCATGTTTCTATAACTCTTTTCCCTCTTCAATGAAGGCATAGCTCCTACCATTTGCTTTCAAAAAAAAAATATCCGCAGGAGAAGTTCCAGGGCAAGGTATCTCGAGCCAAAGTTGACACGACTGTCATATGAAAACTGACTTGATTCTTCACTAATCTCGCAGCCCATCACCCAAGTTTTCAGAACTTAAATAAAACCAAGTGCTGCACACACACATTTCATCAAACACATGAACCTCACACAAATCCGAATCCGCATCCATCTGAAGGCCGAAGTTATACGAAGAGGATAATACTACGAGGAGAGCGCGGTATAAACAAACAGCAGTAGCCGCACCTGTCGTTGGTGTGCATGAGTGCGAGCTTGAGCGGCCCCGACTGCAGCTCGGCCCAGCGGAGCGTGCAGACGTTTACACTGAAGTCGAGACCCTCCGAGTAGAACCGTGCTGCCCGCGGTACGTCCCGGTGCAGCTGCAGCACCCACCGGAGCGTCGCCGCCACCATTCCCCACCACCTCCCTCCCCAGTGGCGGAGCACGACCTAAAAATAAGGTATGGCAATGACAAAAATATATCTTGCAGTAAAACAAAATTTAGTATAAAAACATTATTAAGAAGTACCTTAGATGAAGAATTCCTTGTAGATTATATGTCAAATCAGTAACTTAACCAAATATAAGTTGTCAAACAAAGAGCAAGCATACATTAGCATTAAAATAAAGAGCTAAATTTAATAAAAAAATGTATAGACAATATTGTTACACATAACACAACTACCTCTTTCTAGAGCCTTTCTTTTTGCCGACCTTGCTGAGCTTGAATCTATTGCAATTTGCAACTGCAGGGCAGCTAAATTTGCAAATAGCAAGCAACAAAGCAAGCAGAAACTGCAAGCAGCAACGCGGCCAACGCAACTACGCGAGCAACTAAGCCAACTAGCCAAAGCCAAGCAACCAGGCAAGCAGCCGGAGCACTGTAGAAGGCTAGCAAGCAGCAAATTGAGCAAATCAACTTAGCAAGCAGTCTGCAGCCAGTAGCACGAGCACCGGAGCACGAGATTGTTTTCTCCAATGGCGGAGCCGCGGAGCAGTGGAGCAAGACCGAGCGGCCGGCCAATGCCCAATGGGCCAAGCAGGAAGGAGAGGCAGGAAGCAGCAAGCCAGAGACGGAGGCCACCGCGGCCGCGGACGGACAAGCAGGCGGTCGGCCGGCCAGGTGAGGAGCGTGCTGCGGCGGCTGTGCTGCGCGTGCCTGTTGTTGGACTGAATACCTAGGTTTTGCTCTTTACTGGGCCGATTTAAGGTATGGCGCGGGCCATACTTGGCCATAACGGGCCCTCCGCCCCTGTCCCTCCCTCCTCCAGTCCTCCGGATCAGGCCGTCAACGAACGAGGACAGCAGTCAGCAGCACTCTCACATCCAACGGCCCAGACGGCGAGCAACACAAACCCAACGAATCAAATTCGACTACTTGGGCCGTGTTGGGCAATAAAAGCCCAACTTATCAAACTAGAGCGGGCCCACCAAGCAGCCGCCTTCTTCCTTTGCGGAGGCGGAAACCCGAAAACCCTTCCTCTTCCGCCGACCTCTCGACAGCATTAGACGCAGGCGCCGCCGACTGCCGTGGAGAGCGCGAGGTAGCTGCGGGTGCTAGGGTTTGGCTCGAGATGGGGAAGGCAAAGAGCAAGGGCCCTAAATTCGCGGCGGTGAAGAAGATTATCACCAAGAAAACCATCAATAAGTAAGGCAACCATCTCCAGCTGCCAGTCCGCTCCCCTATGGTTAGGTTCATGCTACTGGAAATTCTAATTTTTTTGTATGATAGGTACAAGGAGGATGTGCTGAACCACAAGAAGAAGGACGCGGACAAGGAGAAACTCGGCCGGAATGTGTGAGTGTTGTGTTTGCGCTCGGAATGGTTTCCTGTGCTTGTTTGGATTGTTGATGTTGTTTTCTTCTGTGATTTACAGGCCGCAGGTTTCGTCGGCGTTGTTCTTCAGCTACAACACAGCATTGGGGCCGCCGTATCGGGTGATTGTGGATACCAACTTCATCAATTTCTCGATACAGAATAAGGTTAGTCGTTTAATTATCTGCTGCTCTCCTATTTCACTGATATATTTTTTATGCAACAGAGGTTCAATACTTGCATGCCCACTGCTTCACTCAGTTAATAATTGAAGATACTGAGTTAATGTGGTGGATTTAATTGATTGTTGACCCGTTCCAGCTTATCTGTACTCTGTATGCTGTATTGTCACAAGAAATGTCGTGCACAATTTCACGTTGTTCGCTGGAGCTACTGACTCTTACCAGATACTGAAACCTTAGGGAAATTAAAAACAAATAGTTAGGATGACTGTTAAGTAAGTTAGGATATAAGCATTGTGATCCGTTTTACTGTTTTAGCAAATAGCAAAACAAACAGCAGCCAACCCCTCTGGGACTGGGAATCATGTTATAACTGTCTCGATTTCCCATCCGATATGGTTGCTGTGCTAAGAATGTTCCCTTCAACTCAGGATTTGATTCATTAACTGTAGTTAATTTTTAAATTCTGTATTCTACATAACACATAATAATGGGGCCACTCATATTTGTGACTAAATCCTCTTTTCCCCCCATGCAGCTGGATTTGGAGAAGGGAATGATGGATTGCCTTTATGCAAAATGTAAGCATTTAACTCTGTTATCTTGCATTCCCATTATCTTTTTGGTGAACTGAGATACCCCTTTAATATCTTTTCAACTCTGATGCCTTGTTATGAAGGTACCCCATGTATCACGGACTGTGTTATGGCTGAGCTTGAAAAGCTGGGGCAGAAGTATCGTGTGGCCTTGAGGTGTGCTCCTATCCAATGCTGTTCCCACATTGTGTTATTTAATGTCTTCTTTTGGCTTTATCTGCTTCATTGTCTCAAATAGAGGTTAGATTAGTTTTTTTTATCTATGCCTCTTGTTGTTATCTTCCACTATAAAGATGTCGATTGCATGTACTTGCTGTTATACTCAATTCTTCAGCATAACTTTCATCTATCTGCACAATCTAATTTACCTCCCTCACAGAATTGCCAAGGACCCTAGGTTCCAAAGATTAGCATGCACACACAAGGGAACCTATGCTGATGACTGCATTGTGGAGAGGGTCACTCAGGTAAAAGCTCTCTCTTCTTGAACACTCTTTGTTTGTTTGGAGCATGAGTACTGGGAGTATTCTATTAAGTGCTAACTCTATAGCGAGTTCGTAAGATAGCTCCTGCTAGGGAACTTGTGACTTACACTTATCACTAGTAAACTGCGACATTGGGCACAAAAGTGAATTAATTGTGTATATAATGTATATTCCTAGTTTCTTTTCAAATGTTAATTTAGAGATATATGCAAGTTCTTGAAGCATTGGCTGTTCAAATTTCAAACTTTATGCTTAGCCAACATTTGAGAGGTGTCTGATTGCTTTAGAATTTACTTTTGCCCAATCTTTGAGAGGTAGAAGGGCAGCCAGGTGCAGTGGTGAGAGCTGTCTCACTGAGTCACCATGATGTGGGTTCTAAGGGTTCGAAGCAGACTTGCATTTGCGTGGTAAGGCTTGCCTCGGTTTATCCCTCTCTCAGACCCCACTCATGTGGGAATCTACGGCACTGGGTCTGATCTGCCCAATATTTGATAGGTGTGGCTGAATGCTATGTTTTCCGAGATTAGAGATTTTACTATATCTGTTCCCAAGGTGAACCAAAAATAGCACTTGTGTTTTCTCCGCTGAAATCCTTTTCCCATGCTTGTCTAAAGGATTGTGTCTGTATGTAGTATCCAAATTTGTTCCTAGTTAATCAACTGGAACTTGCATGTGAGTGATATCAAATACCCGTGTGCACCTATAGATGATATGTCCTATTCTTTTTATCTTAATGTATAGATCTATTTGTTATGCTTTTGCTTTGATTAATGTGCATTTCGTTGCGTTAGATTGTATTCTTCACCTTCACAATACCTAGTCAAATGATTATTTTGGTTTATTTACCTTGTATGCTACGCATCTTGTTTTATTTGTTCTAAACCATATATTTTACGTGGCAGCACAAATGCTACATAGTTGCTACTTGTGATAGAGATTTGAAAAGGAGGATAAGAAAGGTATGTTTGGTGTTTAGTGCTCATAGCTCAGGACATGCTTCTAATATCGCAAAAGCTTTTTCATGCATGCTTGTACCATGGGCATTTCCCCAATCTTGCAGGTTCCTGGTGTTCCAATCATGTACATCACAAGACATAGGTATTCGATAGAACGGCTCCCTGAGGCCACAATTGGTGGAGGTATGTGATATCTTCATCTGACAAACTTTGTTACTGTGTTCTCTCTGTCCCTAGCTTATATCCTACAATCACATAAGATTGCAGTACTCTGATGCTTTTTTGGCATTCTTGCAGCACCAAGAATCTGATCGGTGCAGACATGAGATGTTCTGGGATGTAATACTATGGCGGTACTTGTCCATCTGACCAAGTCACTATTTCATGTTTCAGTCCACGACAAGGACTAGGATAAGAACGCTGCTTTCTAGGTTGAGCTTACTGTAACTACTAAGAAATTTTTATTATGTACCAACCTTATCATTTCTACAATGTTGCGGGATGTCTGAAGTAATTCTTTGTTAAAAGATCGGGTATCCTGCTCCCTTTTGCTTCTCAATCTTGTGCGCTACAAGCCATAATCCCAATAGAGTGGCTCTTCCTGAATCTCTTATAGAGGATGAACATAGGAGTCCCTCATAATGTGAAACGGAGGCGACAACAATCTGCAATAGTCGTTGGATATTTAGGCCTTGTATTTCTACAGTGCTACAACACTTTACTAAAGTTTAGCACATGAAATCAAACAAGCATATTGAAAGAGCAGTGCTAAAGTTTAGCACCTATTAACACTGGCTCTTGTTTTGATACTAAATTATGTTAAAAGTGTGTCCCCTGACACATTAATGGTCCATGTCTATCCTTAGCATCTCCTTCAGCACTACTGAAGCTTATACCGAGTACAACAATGGCACTAAATTACCCACCAAAAGGCAAGCAAAAGTACAATCGAGGCACTAGGAATGACCAAACCCATTGCATAGGCCTGTTTTGTTCAACTCTTTTGAACAGCTTTTCTGAGAATCTGACAGTTTTTTCTAAACATCTTTTCTGGTACGAAGAGAATCTGTTGTGAAGAGAATCTGAATATAGTGAAGATTACGTGCGGAAGAAGATAAAATAGTCCACAGACTTTAGTATGTAGAAAGTGACGGTTTTCTGCTATCACAGTGAAGTTAGAGGCATCTTACCGAAATATCCAACGACTATTGTCCAATCTGTTCTTTTTATATTGATTCCATCCAACAATTTCTCAGTTCATTTTTTTAGACGCGTCCATCTCATACAAATTTCGCAATAACAAAAGGAGTCAACAAAAAAAACCAGTCAAAATGAACAATTATGCAAAAATCTTGCAAAAATAAAAGCAATGAGAAACTCGCCAATATGCAATAGAGTTATAGGTAGCAGATGAATTTGATGCTCGCTGTGATCTCACCCACCGGACACATCAAGAACATGACGAGTCGCTGGAGCCTTTCACCTCTACCTCTTATAATAATAGATCGATGTTTTTCAATACGCTCACTAGAATAGGGCTAGGCGAGCTGAATATTTCTCGCATTACAATGCACAGGTAGATTTACCAGTGGCTTTTGAAAATCAAAGTATTTTATAAATCTGTCGTTTATTTCTCTAATGCTTCAAAAAAAACCTTTACGAAGAAACAGTGCCTCGTTATGTAAACTAATGTAAATAAACTGTATTAGTTGATCTTTAACGACGACCCGATTCATTCCTAGGTATGATCCAGTGCGGACGGCCCCACATTGGCTCAACCTCGCCGGTGTTTAGATTCAGCCGCCCCATGCGCTCTGGCCTCGTAAGGTCTGTGAAGCCGACGTCGTATGCGACGGCCAGACGCCCACATGGGTGCGTCAGCTGATGGGCAAGGATCACGTACACGCGGTTCGCCTTCGCTCCCGTCGGGTCGGCGGTGACTGTGAACCCATGCGCGCCGTCGACGAACACCGCGCGGTCACCGATGTCGAGCACTGGCCTCCACCTCGGCGGCCTCTGGCTGTCCCTGTGCCGCGCGCGGTACGCTTTGGTAAAGACCACGCCGTCGCTGTCCCCGGCGCGGTGCACCAGGAGAATCGCGTCGTCCGTAGATGGCGCTAGGTAGGCGTAGTCGACGTCGCCGAAGCCCGGCGGCGCAGGGATCTTCGTGCGGGCCTGCAGCGTGCCGGCGTCGATGATTGTAGTTTTCAGCGTGCGCAGCTCGAGGACGAAGAAGAGCCCGTCGCGGTAGTTGACGGTCATGGGCGAGCCGAGCTTTGACTGGAGCACCGGCATCCACCGCTCGCCGCCGTGCTCGCAGAAGAAGGTCGTGTCGCCGCGGGCCACCATGACGCCTCGCGGGGACCAGTCCCACGCCAACCCGTCGTCGGTGACGCGCGCGCAGCGCAGACGTGGCTCGTCGCTGAGACACCCGACCGGGTCCTTCTCCGAGAAGGGGATGGGCAGGTCCGGCAGCGGTGCGCGCGAGCCGGTGAAGGGGTCGACGAGGTGGCACGGGTGCCTGTAGCACACATCCGTGGCTAGCACCATCCCGCCGTACGGAGACGGCACGAGCCGGCGGCCGAGCACCGGAGGCATTGGCCGCACGTCGGCGCTGTTAAGCATGCGCATGTGGGCGAGGGAGAAGAACTTGTAACCGTGCTCCGATGCGAACGCGACGCACGGGAGCATCGCCGATTCCTCTTCGTGGCCACCATGCTTCGTCTCCATGCTCATCTCAGGTACAGGCGGCGCGAGCATTGTGTTGGTTGGAGAACAAAACGACGGGTATATATATCTCTACTCCTGCCCTTCCATATATTACAAATCAACCCGCACGCCCCGCCCCCGACCCGTAGGCCGTAGCCGGCACCTCACACACACCGCCGCCTCCCCGAGCCTGCCCCCCGACGATGCCGCACCCGCCCGCCACCTCGCTCTAATGGTGCTCCGCGCATGTCACGCCCGCCTACCAGCTTACCGCATCTCACGCGCCGTTCACGACCTCTGCCTGCTCCGCAACGAATCCCCCTCACCTCGCTCTGCCCGCCCCTCCTCCCTATAAAGCCTAGCTATTCTGCTCACCTCGCTGCGCCCCGACGGCGCCACAACTCCACCACCTCCTCCAGTTACCCGACATCGGTGCCACGCTCCTCCTCGCCATGTGTGACTCCTACTCCCCGTGGCCACCAGGGCGATGTGGTGGCGTCCGCTGGTTCGTTGCGTTTGGTATGCTGGTGGTACTTACAATGTGTTTGGTTGGATGCGTGCTTAACTGTTTACAACCAGCATACCAAACGCCGGTTCGTTGCGTTTGGTATGCTGGTGGTACTTACAATGTGTTTGGTTGGATGCGTGCTTAACTGTTTACAACCAGGCGCAGGGTATGCGTTGACTTCAGGTAAGCACATGTTTGAATGGCTGCACGCAAGCGAGCGGGCCTGCTTCTGCTGGTGCAGCACAGACCAATTTGTGGCTCTCTGCCTGCACGCACAAAAACGTGGGAATATTGCATCTCCCGCGAGCCAAGCTCGGACAAGCCTGCATGTGCGTATGCGGACAACCAATCATGAGGTTAGAGTCGCTGCTGGCATGTCTGCTGGAGGTAGTTTTGTTCATGTTCACTCTGAGAATGGTGTGATTGATTTTTACAGATGAAATTGCATTTCTTGCTCGATTATAAAGGAAGGGGCAAAATGGTTTGGTTCCATCCAGTTTTATGTCCTAATACAAATTTGTTAATTAGCTGTTGTTTATGGAACTTGCGGCTATGCTACCAGGGCATGTTATTTCCTATATTGTCCCAGGCATATATGTACTTTGGTTAGATTTTGTTGCAATCCATTAACTCTGTTCACTTATATCTCTTGGTTCTTTGATCTAGGTTATTTCAATTATTAGCAATGATTCTGTTGCAATCCGTTAACTTTGTTCACTTATATTTCATGGTTCTTTGAGCTATTTGAATATGTTTGTTCAGTAATGTTCGATGCCTCTAATAATTGTAATGATTGGATGTCACTTGTTCTATTTCTTCCTCCAAGTGGTTCTCTCACTGTTTTGTTTCTGAATATTTTCCAGGCACCCCGACGCCCGCACGCGGGGCACCTGACCGCCTGCTTGCGCGTTTCCCCACATTTATGCGGCTTGGCCCTTATTTACCTTTTTTCTTAAAAAGAGAGAAAAAAAGAACTCCTTTCATGTGTCCCGTCATTTTCAGTTAGAGTGACCAACAGTTGTGAGTTCTCGTTATGTTCTCCCCACGACACCCATATACCTACCGAATGCTGATGATGATGCCAAAACTGTTTTACTTGAGGAATGCTGATAATGATACACAAGGTGTTATACTTGAGGCATCTGAGGTTGGGACTGGTGCTATCAGTTTGATCTCGATGTCAACTTGGCTGCGTGCCTGCGTGGGGAGAAATGTGCTAATGCCATCCTTCTTGCCAGCATGGAGCACTAGTACAGAGAAGTTCTATAGTGGCGGTTGTAAACCTATTTATAGTGGCGTTTTTCGTAACCGCCAGTGCTAGGGGCCAGTAGAAATCATCATTTTTACAGGCGGGTAACTGAGGACCGCCAGTGAAAATCGATTTTCACTGGCGGTCGGCGTAATAAAACCGCCAGTGAAAATCGATTTTCACTGGCGGTCGACGTAATAAAACCGCCAGTGCAAATCGTTTCCAGGAAACATAAAACATATTTTAAAAATAGTAAAAAATTTATTTGTATTAGGACCACCCCACCCGCCCGTCTCCGTCGCAAGTCGCGGCATTTTTCGCGCAAAATTCGCGCGCTACGCGGTTGTTAGTATTCGAACCGTAGACCTCACCCTCGCGCGTACCCTCCACTACCACTCCGTCTATGACATGCCTTGTGTCTAGTTTGTAGTTGTTTTCTCCACATATTACAACCATTTGAGTGTAAATTGCTTATTTGAGACCCTAAACGAATTCAAATAAAAAAGTTGTCAACTACAAAGATAAATAACTTTTGAAGTTCTACAACTTTTATTTTGACACTTTTTCACCCTCTTGTAGTTGTGCTTAAGTTCATAAATTTCAGATTCGCCCTATTCACCCCCCTCTAGGCGACTTTCAATCATCAATGAAGATGTTTAGCAATCACATAACAAGAAGATAGTTAGATTAGGGTTCGAACCAACACAGATCACAAATACAAGCATTGGATTAATAACTTACTAGAGTCGGAGCACCAGATCGGTCCCTCACGGGCGGCTATAATCAGAGTAGATTAGGGTTTAGGCTTCAAACACATATCACAAGTAAAGATCACAAGAACAAGCACCAAATTAAGCACTTACCAAAGCCGGAGCACCAGATCGGTCCCTCACGACGACTATAATCAGAGAACAAGATCACAAGAATGTATTAGAGTAGATTAGGGTTTAGGGTTGGTACACAGATCACAAGCATAGATCACAAGAACAAGCACCAGATTAAGAACTTACTAAAGTCGGAGCACCAGATCGGTCCCTCACGGCGGCTATAATCAGAGAACAAGATCACAAGAAGGTATTATAGTAGATTAGGGTTTATGGTTCGAACACAGATCACAAACATAGATCACAAGAACAGGTTAAGCACTTACCAAAGCCGGAGCACCAAATCAGTCCCTCACAGGTACAATCACAGAGCAAGAAGGCAATAGAGTAGATTAGGGTTTGGGATTGAGCACAGATCACAAGAACAAGCACCAGATTAAGAAGTCTCAAACTCGTCGGAGACGTCGACTAGAGGAAGAAGAAGACGAACATCGAAAGCTTACCGTAACGGCGTAACCAAATCCGTGACCGAACAACCAGCCAAGCAACCACCAGGTGAGGGGAAGCCAGAGCCTAGAGGTGGAGGGAGCGGTGGAGGACCCTACCGGAGGGCGGAGGCTCGAACCCGGAGGCGAGGCGGCGGCGGAGTCGAACAGTGAGGCGGCGGTGGAGACGAATCGACGAATCACCCCCCAAAATCGCCCCTAAATCGCAGACGGAGAGAAGGAGGGCGAGAGACAACAGGCGAGGCAAGCGAGTGAGACTGACGAGGCGGGGCCCGATGGGGGGGAGGGGGCGACGTGTTTTAGGTTAACAAACAGAGCGGGCTAACCGTGCTTCCGGGATAATCGGGCCGTGCCCGTGCCGGCCCAGCGTGCCCGGTGCTCGGCCCAGGCACAACAGTACCCATCGGGCCATGCCGTGCCGTGATGTCCCGATTAGCCCGACACTATTGGCCATCTATAGTTTGGGGCGACTAAAGTTTAGTGACTAAAATTTAGTTACTTTTAGTCACTAAATAAGCAAACATGATAGCTAAAGTGAGGTGACTAAACTTTAGTTCGCAATGACTAAAAGGGACTAAATTAGGATTTTTACCTTATTTGTCCTCTACACTTTCTTCTTGCAGCAAACATCCACTAATTAATAGGGGTAATACAGTCATTATTCACAACAATTAATGTTCTTTAGTCCGGTTTAGTCACTAAAACCAAACAATGTACTTTAGTGACTAAACTTAGTCACTAAAGTTTAGTCTAGTGACTAAAGGAACCAAACGGGTAGTCACTAAAACCAAACAATGTCTTCTACAAACTCTCAACTAACTCCTACTTTCTTGGACTTATCTGTGCTAACCAACTCTCCACAATTCTCTCATCTCAATCTTATTCTCTAGCCTTATCCCAGCTCATCTCAATCTTATTCTCTAGCCTTATCCCAGCTTGGTTGTTGCCTCTCGCTCCCTATGATGCCCATGACATCTCCCCCTCCCTTGAGGACCAGCTCGTCCTCGAGCTGCCATAGACTTACCTGACACGACTTAAGGTTAAGCCTTTTACATCTCGATTTACCTTTATTATTTAAGACGAAAATACAAAATAATTGTGGAACTAAAATATAAATTTGAACTGCAGCTATGTCCTCCTGGATACCAAGGGAAGAGCTGAACTGCGGACTTCACGTTGGATGAAAGGTGAAGGAGGAACCAGCCCGTTCTTATGTTGGGTCTGTCCAGCACCAAGGTAGTTGCCCGAATGAAGGAGACGACCCTCTTGGGCCGTGCAGGGGGGCTGCATACCCAGATCTCGACTTCTGCAGGGGATTCAAAAAGTATAGACGAGACCTGGTGGTTGGGCGCGCAGGCTGCGAGTTGGTGCAGCGATGAGCTGATCAGCAAGTGCAGCTTCCGCACCGCCCGCCTAACAAGGAAGCCACGCACTGCGGCTTGCAGGCGCACCACAGCCTGCTCATGTGATGACGGCCATGGGGTGGCCCTGGAGGCCACAGCAAGGTGCTTCTCCCCACGAAGGGAATGTACTTGGCGGCGTGCCAGGAACCCTCGCGCTGCCGCCTGAAGCCGCACCGCTGCTTGGAGTTCCTTCTCTGTCTTCTCCTTGTAGCGGTGGAACATCACAACGAACTGATCCCACTTCTCTGCGAGACGGCCAAAACTCTCTTGGAGTGGAGTGAATGCATCTGGAGTTGGAGAGGGCGGGTGGGAGGGCGTTGCGGCGGCTGATGGCGTGGCGGCTGGTGGTGGTGAGGGATGGGCGGCTGGTGGTGGTGAGGATAACCTGGAGCTGATACCAGGTGTCATGGACCTACGGTCCATGGGGATAGTTGTCTTCTCCGGCGAGGTTATACCCCTCTGCCGCAGGCTTGGTTCTAGGGTAGCAGCCCTAGGCGCTTGACAGGGTCATTGCAAGAGAGAGAGATTGGTTTGATAATGATCTTGCTTGCTTGATTTATTCCCTGCTACCATGCGGCTTATAAATAGCCCTATGGCTAACCAACTTCTTCTACAAACTCTCAACTAACTCCTACTTTCTTGGACTTATCTGTGCTAACCAACTCTCCACAATTCTCTCATCTCAATCTTATTCTCTAGCCTTATCCCAGCTCATCTCAATCTTATTCTCTAGCCTTATCCCAGCCTTGCTGTTGCCTCTCGCTCCCTATGATGCCTATGACACTTGTAAATGCCCATAAAGACACTATTGGTGTTTCAGATCTTAACAGGGTGCCTCCCCATAGAGAAAATGAAATATTGATCAAGAAGACAATTGATGTTCATGGAAGCAGATACAAAGAGTCTTTGAAACCATCACCAACAGATCAACTGATTAAGACAGAAGAAAGAGAAATGGGTGATACTGGTCTCAAGCCTTATATTCTCTACCTGCGTCAGAATAAAGGCTTCTTCTATGCTTCTCTGGGTATTATTTCCCATATAATTTTCGTATGTGGCCAAATATCACAGAATTCATGGATGGCTACTAATGTCGAGAATCCTGATGTTAGTACTCTTAAGTTGACTTCTGTGTACATTGCAATTGGAATCTTCTCGGTGTTCTTCTTGCTATTTAGATCATTAGCAGTTGTTGTTCTTGGGGTCAAGACATCAAGATCCTTATTTTCTAAGTTACTCAACTCATTATTCCGTGCACCAATGTCCTTTTATGATTCTACCCCTCTTGGAAGAATACTTAGCCGGGTAAGGATTCTTAAAACAAATTGTTAATCTCCCTGAGATATATTGAGTAGTGGGGGTGGTTGTCACTTGCCACCCAAAGTTCAACTTGCACATGGTACATATTAATTGTACTATGGAAATCTTTCGCGACAATAAAAAAAAATCTTTAAACTAACTAGAAAGAGAAAATACGACAAATCAAAATTCTATTTTACACTTGGAGATTTTCTATTGATGGATTCGCAAAACTTTTATGCAGGTTTCTTCAGATCTGAGTATTGTTGACCTTGATATTCCGTTTGGCTTCATGTTTAGCGTTGGTGCTGGCATAAATGCATATAGCAATCTAGGAGTATTGGCTATTGTTACATGGCAAGTTCTGTTCGTCTCTGTGCCAATGATTGTTTTGGCAATCAGGTTGCAGGTAATTTTGTGCGATTCTGTTGGCTACAGTTTCGTTACTATATCATGTACCAAGTCATGTGCTTTGCTACTGTTTTTCTTCCAAGAGGTGAAACAGTGTATGTCTTATATTTATAATTACCATTGACTGAAATGTTAAATCTCATATGCTTGGTCATGCAGAGGTATTATTTAGCCTCATCTAAGGAATTGATGAGGATCAATGGCACTACCAAATCTGCTCTCGCTAATCACTTGGGCGAGTCGATTGCAGGGGCTATAACAATAAGGGCTTTTCAGGAAGAAGATCGTTTCTTTGAGAAAAACTTGGAACTTGTTGACAAGAATGCTGGTCCATATTTCTATAATTTTGCAGCAACTGAATGGCTCATTCAACGTTTGGAGACCATGAGTGATGCAGTTCTTTCTTTTTCTGCCCTTATCATGGCTCTTCTTCCTCAAGGAACTTTTAGCCCTGGTGAGCAATTACATAAGTTGCAATTTACAAGTATCACCACCACATCTTTATAGACAATGTGCAGGAAGGTGACCTAGCTCAGTTGATCGAGGGTGTGAATGTATGCCTAGACCACCAAAGTCAAGTTCTCCATGAGGCGAATTCACCTAATTTTTTTAATAAAATTACACCTAGTTCAACGGGCAAAGTTTTTTAATAAAGCAAACAAGTTCTTTGACAGTTCAATATCTTGCATTTGATATGCAATAAATTGTTCAACTTACTGCAAGGACAATTTTGCAGTGTATTCATAGCTTCCTGAAGTCAAGCCATAAAATGTTAATGTCTTTCTGTCTATACTTTATAATGTTGAATCACAAGTAAACGACAGGCAGGATATCTTTAATGAATAATACATGACGTTTCTTTATCGCTATTGATTTTGTACATACATTGCTGACATGTGAGCCAAGGACTGAAAAATGGAAACACTGAGATTAGTGTGTGACTTAAAATAAAATAAAAAATACATGCATTCGGTATTGTTCATGCTATCAACATTTCACTATTATCATCAGAAACACTAATTGCTCCAATTTATACATGTGCAGGCTTTGTAGGAATGGCATTATCTTATGGTCTATCCCTGAATATATCCTTTGTTTTCTCTATCCAAAACCAATGCCAGCTAGCTAGTCAAATCATCTCTGTGGAAAGGGTTCATCAGTACATGGACATACCAAGTGAAGCAGCAGAGATTATTGAAGAAAATCGACCAGCACCAGACTGGCCCCAAGTTGGCAGGGTGGACCTTAAAGATTTGAAGGTAATCAATGGTAAACCATTTACATGTTTACCTATTACAGGGAAACCATTTTGTGATTTAGATTCTAGTAAATGAACATGAATGATTTTCATCCAACATATTAGATACAGACAAGATATGCTCCTCTTGTATTACATGGAATCACCTGCAGTTTCCACGGTGGAGATAAGATCGGTATAGTTGGGCGAACAGGAAGTGGAAAGACAACTTTAATTGGTGCACTGTTTCGTCTTGTTGAGCCAACTGGAGGGAAAATAATTATAGACTCTATAGATATCACCACAATAGGCTTACATGACCTGCGTTCACGTTTGGGTATCATTCCGCAAGATCCGACACTCTTTCAAGGAACCATAAGATATAATCTAGACCCTCTTGGGCAATTCTCTGATCAACAAATATGGGAGGTAAGATATCTTGTAATAAACATGGCTATTCATGCTTTTGCTAGCCCTAATCATTGTTTAGATTTAGTTATGCAACTTTTGGAATCTAATGGTCATGTGACCTTCCTATAGTCAGTATATAAGAAGGAAAAGAAAACAGTGTTCATACTAGTTTACCCTGGAAAAAGTTGAAACAATGAGGTCCTTTTCTCTTATTGGTTAAGAATCAACACAGTAAATGTAATATAGTGCCCAGTAACTTTAAAAAAATTAGAACATTTTTTGAATGACCTGACGAGTAAACTGAATCATAGGAATATAGGGAACAAGTTCTCTCCCTTTCCCCTTTGTTTTATGCCAACTGCAGGAGAATTATCTCCCCCTTTGATGGCGTATATACCAGCTCAAACTTCAAAAGAATCAATACAGTGATTACTTGCTAATCTGATGCAGGTTCTCGGCAAATGTCAGCTTCTTGAAGCTGTCCAGGAGAAGGAATAGGGATTGCACTCACTTGGTTGGATTTCTTTTTTTTATTATGGAAACAAGAGTTCCGGCTTTAGCATACAAATGCGTACAACCATTACATAACGATTATTGGACCATAGAGCAGTTGCTTGAATAATTAAACTAACTCAAAGAAAACAAAATGCCATGACTATAGAAAACACTAGCCATCTTCAATTCTTGCATTCGAGCGCCATCCATGCATTGCAAAAACTTCCATCGCCACCACCTCCAAAGCTCGACAGACATCGATAATTTGTTGGTGCTTTTCCTCCTTCTATAGAAGTCTCCAGAATCTGAACCAGTGAGTAACCCTGAAAATAACCTGCACAATTAATGGTATTGGTTTATGATTAAACACCACCTCATTTCGACAGAGCCAGATGGACCAAACATCTATATATTGTTTCCTATGATTCTTTACAAATTAAGGCATTTTGGATGGATAATTGTCAAACCAAAGGGAAAAAATACCGTGACCCTAAATTTGCCAAACTACCTAAAGTTCAGTCTAGGGGTGATAATAATGTAATGGAGTAGTATTTTATGATATTCTTTTAAAACTTCTATTTTTTTCTTCCATTTAAATTGCACTGCCATAATCTACACTTGTCTTGGGAAAAAGAACTGAGTCAAATACCCTCGCAAACTAAAATAAATAACTTCTCTAAATGCCTTTGTCGATGAAAAAAGGGGCAGACCCAATGCCACAGACGCAGGCTTCCATATGAGTGAGGTCTCAAACAGGGATAAACCGAGGCAATTCTTTTCTTTGCAAATGCGAAGAGGTTGCTTCGAACTCATGACCTGATGACTCAGTGAAACAACTCTCACCATTGTACCAGACCTATCCTTCACCCTTGTCGAGGAGGTCAAACTAATATAAATAACTTCTCTTTTTAAAGGGAAAATCATATATTTGATTTCCATAAAAATATGGGATTCTCATTCGTAGACACACAAACATGAGTAATATTCTTTGGACAGCATGACATATGAGATTGTCTAATTCTCTGACTGACATTTCGTTGTGTAGTTGTGGAAGACGGTTCAAACTGGAGCATGGGTCAAAGGCAACTCTTTTGTTTGGGACGTGCACTTCTAAGAAGATGTCGTATCTTAGTTCTTGATGAGGCCACGACATCTATATAGACAACGCTACTGATGCTATCCTTCAGAAGACGATCAGGACAGAGTTTAGAGATTGCACTGTCATCACTGTCGCACACCGTATACCCATGGACTGCGATATGGTACTTGCAATGAGTGACGGTATGTTTTCTTCTCGAACTTGATAAATTAATATATTTGTATATGTAATATATTTATATATTATCCTAAATCATATGAGGGAGATAGTTATACACTACACTTATGTTATAGAGAATTAAGTAACTTATGCTATAAAGAAACAAGTAGAAGAGCGTGCTATAAATTATACATTAGAAAAGTGGCATGCAAATCTATAGAATCAATTTTCACCTCTTAATCCATGAATTTGAAATAGGCTTATATATAAACTTTGAAAAGTTATGGAATGTCACATTCTAAAAAATAGTCTACTCCATTAGTTAGATTCTAATTCATCAAAATGAAGGGAAACAAACAAGACCTTATTGGATAAAGGGTCCAACACATGTGATACTCATCATGTAACTGAACCAAAACATCATGTTTTTACATGCCAAGGGCATCTCTAGGGAAGTGTTTGGATCCCATGAACTAAAACCAACTTCTAAAAATTGCTTCTAATTTTATTACTAGATTACTTTTCAATTCTACTCATGCATGGGAACCAAATAAGGTCAAGAGTTTTTGAAAGATAATAGGGTCAAACCTTTTCCTAAATGATTTTGGTGGTTGAATTGCCCAACTCAAATAATTGTACTAACTAGTTTGCTCTAGATTATAAGTTCTACAGTTGCCAAAGGTTCAACACAAACCAATAAAAAGTCCAAAAGGGTTCAAATAGGAAGGAGCAAAACCAACCGAAGGCTGCCCTGGTCTGGCGCACCGGACCGGACAATGTCCGGTGCACCAGGGAGATCCAATCTGAACTGCTCAGCTTCGGGTTTCTGGAAATGTCACTCCGCTATAATTCACTAGACTGTCTGGTGTGCCAAGTGGAGCAACGATCGCCAGCGCAACGGTCGAGTTCAACGGTCGGCTGACAATGCTACAGTGCGCGAACAGAGCGCGCAGAGTCAGAGCAGCGCCAGAAGGCGCACCAGACAGTGAACAGTGACTGTCCGGTGGCCCCACCTGTCAGAGCTCCAACGGTCGAACCCTAACGGTTGGGTGACGTGGCTGGCGCACCGGACAGTGTCCGGTGTCGCACCGGACTGTCCAGTGCGCCCATCGACAGCAGCCCCTCCCAACGGCCACTTTGGTGGTTGGGGCTATAAATACCCCCAACCACCACACTTCAATGCATACAAGTTTTCAGCCATCACATTCAATACAAGAGCTCTAGACTTCATTTCAAGACATAAACAAGAGATCAAATCCTCTCCCAAGTCCGGAATCACTCCAAACAAATAGTGACTAGTGAGAGAGATATTTGTGTTCATTTGAGTTCTTGTCGCTTGGATCGCTTTTCTTCTTACCATTTTTTGTTCTCAACACCTTTGTAATCAAAGCAAGAGACACCAAGTTGTGGTGGTCCTTGTGGGGTCTAAGTGACCCAATTGATTGAGGAGAAAAAATCACTCGGTCTAGGTGATCGTTTGAGAGAGGGAAAGGGTTGAAAGAGACCCGGTCTTTGTGACCACCTCAACGGGGAGTAGGTTTGCAAGAACCGAACCTCGGTAAAACAAATCACCGTGTTATCCACCTTATATTTGCTTGTGATTTGTTTTCGCCCTCTCTCTCGGACTCGACTTTATTTCTAACTGTCGGGGACCATAATTAGGGGTACCCCCAAGACTCCTAATCTCAGCTGGTAACCCCCATCAGCACAAAGCTGCAAATGCCTGATGGGCGCGATTCGGGTCAAGGCTCAGTCCACTCAAGGGACACGATCTCGCCTCGCCCGAGCCCAGCCTCGGGCAAAGGCAGCCGACCCAGGAGGATTCACGTCTCGCCCGAGGGTCCCCTCAAGCAACGGACGCACCTTCGACTCGCCCGAGGCCCAGCTCGGGCAGGCTTCGCGGAGAAGCAACCTTGGCCAGATCGCCACGCCAACCGACCGTATCGCAGGAGCATTTAATGCAAGGATCGACTGACACCTTATCCTGACGCGCGCTCCTCAGTCAGCAGGGCCGAAGTGACCGCAGTCACTTCGCCGCTCCACTGACCGACCTGACAGGAAAACAGCGCCGCCTGCCCTGCTCCGACTGATGTGCCACTCGACAGAGTGAGGCTGACAGCAGCTAAGTCCAGCCTCGGGCGCCATAGGAAGCTCTGCCTCGCCCGACCCCATGGCTCGGACTCAACCTCGACCTCGGAAGATGGACTCCGCCTCGCCCGACCCCAGGGCTCGGACTCAGCCTCGACCTCGGATGACGGACTCCGCCTCGCCCGACCCCAGGGCTCAGACTCAACCTCGACGCCGGACAACGGACTCCGCCTCGCCCGACCCCAGGGCTCGGACTCAGCCTCGACCTCGGAAGACGAACTCCGCCTCGCCTGACCCCAGGGCTCGGACTCAGCCTCGACCTCGGACGACGGTCTCTGCCTCGCCCGACCCCAGGGCTCGGGCTCAACCTCGACCTCGGAAGACGGACTCCGCCTCGCCCGACCCCAGGGCTCGGACTCAGCCTCGACCTCGGACGACGGTCTCCGCCTCGCCCGACCCCAGGGCTCGGGCACAACCTCGACCTCGGAGGAGTCACCGCCTCGCCCGACCCCGGGCTCAGACCGACCACGTCACAGGGGGGCCCATCATTACCCTACCCCTAGCTAGCTCAGGCTACGGGGAACAAGACCGGCATCCCATCTGGCTCGCCCCGGTAAAACATGTAATGATGGCACCCCGCGTGCTCCATGACGACGGCGGTTCTCAGCCCCTTACGGAAGCAAGGAGACGTCAGCAAGGACCCGACAGCTCCGACAGCTGTGCTCCTACAGGGCTCAGGCGCTCCTCCGACGGCCACGACATCACATTAACAGGGCAGCGACACCTCTCCAACAGCCACGTCGGCATGTACTTAGGGCTCTGGCTCCTCTCTGCTTGACATGTTAGCACATTGCTACACCCCCATTGTACACATGGGCCCTCTCCTTACGTCTATAAAAGGAAGGTTCAGGGCTCTCGTACGAGAAGGTGACCGCGCGGGAGAACGGGCTGGCGGACAGTCTCTCTCTCTCTCCCTCGCGAACGCTTGTAACCCCCTACTGCAAGCGCATCCGCCCTGGGCGCAGGACAACACGAAGGCCGCAGTTTCCCGTTGCTGTTTTCCCCCCTTTTGTGTTCCGTCTCGCGCCGATCCATCTGGGCTGGGACACGCAGCGACAATTTACTCGTCGGTCCAGGGACCCCCCGGGGTCGAAACGCCGATAGTTGGCGCGCCAGGTAGGGGCCTGCTGCGTGTTGACGAACAGCTTCCCGTCAAGCTCCAGATGGGTAGTCTCCAGCAACCTCTCCAACCCGGAACGATGCTCTGTTTCGGGAGTCTTGAGTTCATGTCCCTCGACGGCAGTTACGACATGATACTCCTTCCTCCGCCGCGCGACAACGACAATGGCGGCCGTCAGCCCGCCCGCCGGCGGCGGAATCGACGACGTCTTCCCCACGTGGCGGAAGAGCAACATCCAGGTCTGTCCCGTCACCTTCCCCACCGACGGAGGAGGAGGCGGGGCAGGCATGGCCAAGCAGGAGGCGACACCTCGTCGGCTGTCGAGTGAGTCGACGGCGCCGGCGCCCCAGCGGGGGACACATCGGGCGTTGACCTCGCGTCTGAGACGAAGACGAGCGTCGTTTCCCTGCAACACACCAACCCCAAGCAGACGGACGACGCCAGCACGCTCGCGAAGGACTTGCTGGGCGTTAGCCTCGTACCTCAGACAACGGTGCAGTCCGTCCCTGACGTGACTTCGTCACCACCCGTCGATCAAGAGGTACCGTCTGTTTCCCATCCCATGCCTTTTAGATTCAGTTGCGACCCACCAAGCGACCCCGCTTCGGTGGACGCTTTCATAAAGGCATATCCAAACCCTCCGGGGTATCATATGTGGTCAACCTGGGACCGACTGACGGCCGTCTCGACCTACGAGCCCCTGGGTTCCGAGGAAGATGATGAGCCCGACTCTGGTTGGGATTTCTCCGGGCTCGGTGACCCCAGTGCCATGCGGGACTTCGTGACCGCATGTGACTACTGCCTCTCCGATTGCTCCGATAGTAGCCACAGCCTCGGCGATGAGGACTGTGGCCCAAGTCGCGAATGCTTCCACGTCGATCTAGGGGGTCTCGACGAAGGCAACCATCTTGGTTTGCCGGAGGATGGTGATCCCCCTAGGCCTCCGCCTCGCGTTGACATCCTTCGGGAGCTAGCTGTGGTCACAGTCCATGCGGGGGGTCAGGACGCACAGCTCGAGCAAATCCGCGAGATGCAGGCCAGGCTCGACGAGGAAGCAGGACAACTTGTGCAGCTTCGGCAAAATATCGGACAGGAGTGGGCAGGCCGGGCACCGACCGGAGAAGCGCGTCATCTAGCCCAGGACGTCCAGCACCGCATCGCCGATGATGCCAGGGCGAGGCCACCCTTGGCTTCCAGTGGGGTCGGCCAAAACCTGGCTGCAGCAGCAATACTACTCTGAGCGATGCCAGAACCATCCACCACCGAGGGGCGGCGTATCCAGGGAGAGCTCAAGAATCTCCTGGAAGATGCCGCGGTCCGACGGGCCGAAAGCTCTGCCTCCCGAAGGCAGGGGTACCCCCCGGAGCATCGCGTCGTGACTTCCCGATTCATGCGGGAAGCCTCGGTCCACACCGGGCGCACGCGGAACACAGCGCCTGTGGCCCCGGGTCGCCTCGGCAACGACCACCATCGCCGCGACCGTCGAGCCCACCTCGACGAGAAGGTGCGCCGAGGCTACCACCCTAGGCGTGGGGGACGCTACGACAGCGGGGAGGATCGGAGCCCCTCGCCCGAACCACCCGGTCCGTGAGCTTTCAGCCGGGCCATACGACGGGCGCTGTTCCCGACCCGGTTCCGAACCCCGACTACCATCACCAAGTACTCGGGGGAGTCAAAGCCGGAACTGTGGCTCGCGGACTACCGGCTGGCCTGCCAGCTGGGTGGGACGAACGATGACAACCTCATCATCCGCAACCTTCTCCTGTTCCTCTCCGACGCCGCCCGAGCCTGGCTGGAGCATCTGCCTCCTGCGCAGATCTCCAACTGGGACGACCTGGTCAAAGCCTTCGCCGACAACTTCCAGGGCACATACGTGCGCCCTGAAAACTCCTGGGATCTCCGAAGCTGCCGCCAGCAGCCGGGAGAGTCCCTGCGGGACTACTGATAGTCGCCTAGAGGGGGGGGGGGGTGAATAGGGCGAAACTGAAATTCTCAAAAATAATCACAACTACAAGCCGGGTTAGCGTTAGAAATATAATTAAGTTCGCGAGAGAGGGTGCAAAACAAATCGCAAGCAAATAAGAGGTGTGACACACGGATTTGTTTTACCGAGGTTCGGTTCTTGCAAACCTACTCCCCGTTGAGGAGGTCACAAAGACCGGGTCTCTTTCAACCCTTTCCCTCTCTCAAACGGTCCCTCGGACCGAGTGAGCTTTCTCTTCTCAATCACTTGGAACACAAAGTTCCTACAAGGATCACCACAAGATTGGTGTCTCTTGCCTCAATTACAAGTGAGTTTGATCGCAATAAAGAATCAAGAAAGAAGAAAGCAATCCAAGCGCAAGAGCTCGAAAGAACACAAGCAAATCTCTCTCACTAGTCACTAAAGCTTTGTGTGGAATTTGGGAGAGGATTTGATCTCTTGAGTGTGTCTAGAATTGAATGCCTAGCTCTTGTAAGTGGTTGGAAGTGTGAAAACTTGGATGCAATGAATGGTGGGTGGTTGGGGGTATTTATAGCCCCAACCACCAAACTAGCCGTTTGGTGGGGCTGACTGTCGTATGGTGCACCGGACAGTCCGGTGCACACCGGACATGTCCGGTGCGCCAGCCATGTCACCAAAGCCGTTGGGTTCCGACCGTTGGAGCTCTGTCTTCTGGGCCCGCCTGGATGTCCGGTGGCGCACCAGACATGTACTGTAGAGTGTCCGGTGCGCCAGTATGGGCGCGCCTGACTTCTGCGCGCGCTGGCGCGCATTTAATGCGCTGCAGGTAGCCGTTGGCGCCGAATTAGCCGTTGCTTCATTGTCACACCGGACAGTCCGGTGTACACCGGACATGTCCGGTGAATTATAGCGGACTAGTCGTTGCGAATTCCCGAAGCTGGCGAGTTCCTGAGGCGCCGTTCCTTGGAGCACCGGACACTATCCGGTGTACACCGGACAGTCCGGTGAATTATAGCGGAGCGCCTCTGGATTTTCCCGAAGGTGACGAGTTTGACTGGGAGTCCTCTGGTGCACCGGACACTGTCCGGTGGCACACCGGACAGTCCGGTGCGCCAGACCAGAGGTGCCTTCGGTGGTCCCTTTGCTCTTTTGTGGAACCCAATACTTTGTCATTTTATTGGCTAAGTGTGAACCTTTGGCACCTGTATAACTTATACACTAGAGCAAACTAGTTAGTCCAATTATTTGTGTTGGGCAATTCAACCACCAAAATTATTTAGGAACTAGGTGTAAGCCTAATTCCCTTTCAATCTCCCCCTTTTTGGTGATTGATGCCAACACAAACCAAAGCAAATATGGAAGTACATAATTGAACTAACTTGCATAATGTAAGTGCAAAGGTTGCTTGGAATTGAGCCAATATAAATACTTACAAGATATGCATGGATTGTTTCTTTGTTTTTAACATTTTGGACCACGCTTGCACCACATGTTTTGTTTTTGCAAATTCTTTTGTAAATCCTTTTCAAAGTTTTTGTGCAAATAGTCAAAGGTAAATGAATAAGATTTCGCAAAGCATCTTCAAGATTTGAAATTTTCTCCCCCTGTTTCAAATGCTTTTCCTTTGACTAAACAAAACTCCCCCTAAATGAAATCCTCCTCTTAGTGTTCAAGAGAGTTTTAGGATATTGATTTTGAAAATACTATTCTCTCCCCCTTTTTGAACACAAGGAGATACCAAATTGAAAAATCATACCAATTGGAAAACCTTAGTTTTAAAATTAGTGGTGGTGCGGTCCTTTTGCTTTGGGCTAATACTCTCTCCCCCTTTGGCATGAATCGCAAAAAACGGAGTCATTAGAGCCCTTATTAGAACTTTCTCCCCCTTTGGACATAAATAAATGAGTGAAGATTATACCAAAGATGGAGTTCTTTTGCTTTTGACTCTCCCCCAAAAGATGGAGAGATGCGTGGAGCGTCGGCGAAGAATGAGTTGCGGAGTGGAAGCCTTTTGTCTTTGCCGAAGACTCCAATTCCCTTTCAATATACCTATGACTTGGTTTGAAATTTACTTGAAAATACATTAGTCATAGCACATGAAAGAGACATGATCAAAGGTATATAAATGAGCTATGTGTGCAAATCAACAAAAGAAGTTCCTAGAATCAAGAATATTTAGCTCATGCCTAAGTTTGTTAAACGTTTGTTCATCAAGTGGCTTGGTAAAGATATCGGCTAATTGATCTTTAGTATTAACGTAAGAAATCTCGATATCTCCCTTTTGTTGGTGATCCCTTAAAAAGTGATACTGAATGGCTATGTGTTTAGTGCGGCTATGCTCAACGGGATTATCCGCCATGCGGATTGCACTCTCATTATCACATAGAAGAGGAACTTTGGTTAATTTGTAACCGTAGTCCCTAAGGGTTTGCCTCATCCAAAGTAGTTGCGCGCAACAATGGCCTGCGGCAATGTACTCAGCTTCGGCGGTAGAAAGAGCTACAGAATTTTGCTTCTTTGAAGCCCAAGACACCAAGGATCTTCCCAAGAACTGGCAAGTCCCCGATGTGCTCTTTCTATTGATTTTGCACCCCGCCCAATCGGCATCCGAATAACCAATCAAATCAAATGTGGATCCCCTAGGATACCAAAGCCCAAACTTAGGAGTATAAACTAAATATCTCAAGATTTGTTTTACGGCCGTAAGGTGAGCTTCCTTAGGGTCGGCTTGAAATCTTGCACACATGCATACGGAAAGCATAATATCCGGTCGAGATGCACATAAATATAGCAAAGAACCTATCATCGACCGGTATACCTTTTGATCAACGGATTTACCTCCCTCGTCGAGGTCGAGATGCCCATTGGTTCCCATGGGTGTCTTGATGGGCTTAGCATCCTTCATTCCAAACTTGGTTAGAATGTCTTGAGTATACTTTGTTTGGCTAATGAAGGTGCCTTCTTGGAGTTGTTTGACTTGGAATCCTAGAAAATACTTCAACTCCCCCATCATAGACATCTCGAATTTTTGTGTCATGATCCTACTAAATTCTTCACATGTAGACTCGTTAGTAGACCCAAATATAATATCATCAACATAAATTTGGCATACGAACAAGTCATTTTCAAGAGTTTTAGTAAATAAAGTAGGATCGGCCTTTCCGACTTTGAAGCCATTAGTGATAAGGAAATCTCTAAGGCATTCATACCATGCTCTTGGGGCTTGCTTGAGCCCATAAAGCGCCTTAGAGAGTTTATACACATGGTTAGGGTACTCACTATCTTCAAAGCCGGGAGGTTGCTCAACATAGACCTCTTCCTTGATTGGTCCATTGAGGAAGGCACTTTTCACGTCCATTTGATAAAGCTTAAAGCCATGGTAAGTAGCATAGGCCAATAATATGCGAATTGACTCAAGTCTAGCTACGGGTGCATAGGTTTCACCGAAATCCAAACCTTCGACTTGGGAGTATCCCTTGGCCACAAGTCGAGCTTTGTTCCTTGTCACCACACCATGCTCATCTTGCTTGTTGCAGAAAACCCACTTGGTTCCTACAACATTTTGGTTAGGACGTGGAACTAAATGCCATACCTCATTCCTAGTGAAGTTGTTGAGCTCCTCTTGCATTGGCACCACCCAATCCGAATCTTGAAGTGCTTCCTCTACCCTGTGTGGCTCAATAGAGGAAACAAAAGAGTAATGCTCACAAAAATGTGCAACACGAGATCTAGTGGTTACCCCCTTATTAATGTCGCCGAGGATGGTGTCGACGGGGTGATCTCGTTGGATTGCTTGGTGGACTCTTGGGTGTGGCGGCCTTTGTTCTTCAACCTCCTTGTCTTGATCATTTGCATCTCCCCCTTGATCATTGTCGTCATCTTGAGGTGGCTTACTTGCTTGATCTTCTACTTCATCAACTTGAGCTTCATCCTCATTTTGAGTTGGTGGAGATGCTTGCGTGGAGGAGGATGGGTGATCTTGTGCATTTGGAGGCTCTTTGGATTCCTTAGGACACACATCCCCAATGGACATGTTCCTTAGCGCGATGCACGGAGCCTCTTCAATACCTATCTCATCAAGATCAACTTGCTCTACTTGAGAGCCGTTAGTCTCATCAAACACAACGTCACAAGAAACTTCAACAAGTCCTGAGGACTTGTTAAAGACTCTATATGCCCTTGTGTTTGAGTCATATCCTAGTAAAAAGCCTTCTACAGTTTTAGGAGCAAATTTAGATTTTCTACCTCTTTTAACAAGAATAAAGCATTTGCTACCAAAAACTCTAAAATATGAAATATTGGGCTTTTTACCGGTTAGGAGTTCATAAGATGTCTTCTTGAGGATTCGGTGTAGATATAACCGGTTGATGGCGTAGCAAGCGGTGTTAACTGCCTCGGCCCAAAACCGATCCGGTGTCTTGTACTCATCAAGCATGGTTCTTGCCATGTCCAATAGAGTTCGATTCTTCCTCTCCACTACACCATTTTGTTGTGGGGTGTAGGGAGAAGAGAACTCATGCTTGATGCCCTCCTCCTCAAGGAAGCCTTCAATTTGAGAGTTCTTGAACTCCGTCCCGTTGTCGCTTCTTATTTTCTTGATCCTTAAGCCGAACTCATTTTGAGCTCTTCTCAAGAATCTCTTTAAAGTCTCTTGGGTTTGAGATTTTTCCTGTAAAAAGAATACCCAAGTGAAGCGAGAATAATCATCCACTATTACAAGACAATACTTACTCCCGCCGATGCTTATGTAAGCAATCGGGCCGAATAGATCCATGTGGAGTAGCTCAAGCGGCTTGTCGGTCGTCATGACGTTCTTGTGTGGATGATGGGCACCAACTTGCTTTCCTGCTTGGCATGCGCTACAAACCCTGTCTTTCTCAAAATGAACATTGGTTAGTCCTAAAATGTGCTCTCCCTTTAGAAGCTTATGAAGATTCTTCATCCCAACATGGGCTAGTCGGCGGTGCCAGAGCCAACCCATGTTAGTCTTAGCGATTAAGCAAGTGTCGAGTTCAGCTCTATCAAAATGTACCAAGTATAGCTGACCCTCCAACACTCCCTTAAATGCTATTGAATCATCACTTCTTCTAAAGACAGTGACACCAATATCAGTGAATAGACAGTTGTAGCCCATTTTGCATAATTGAGATACAGAAAGCAAATTGTAATCTAATGAATCTACAAGAAAAACATTGGAAATAGAATGGTCAAGAGATATAGCAATTTTACCCAATCCTTTGACCAAACCTTGGTTTCCATCCCCGAATGTGATCGCTCGTTGGGGATCTTGGTTTTTCTCGTAGGAGGAGAACATTTTCTTCTCCCCAGTCATGTGGTTTGTGCACCCGCTATCGATGATCCAACTTGAGCCCCCGGATGCATAAACCTACAAAACAAGTTTAGTTCTTGACTTTAGGTACCCAAACGGTTTTGGGCCCTTTGGCATTAGAAACAAGAACTTTGGGTACCCAAACACAAGTCTTGGAGCCCTTGTGTTTGCCCCCAACAAACTTGGCAACTCCCTTGCCGGATTTGTTAGTTAAAACATATGATGCATCAAAAGTTTTGAATGAAATGTTATGATCATTTGATGCACTAGAAGTTTTCCTTTTAGGCAACTTAGCACAGGTTGGTTGCCTAGAACTAGGTTTCTCACCCTTATACATAAAAGCATGATTTGGGCTAGAGTGAGACTCCCTAGAGTGAATTCTCCTAATTTTGCTCTCGGGATAACCGGCAGGGTACAAAATGTAACCCTCGTTATCCTGAGGCATGGGAGTCTTGCCCTTTACAAAATTAGACAATCTTTTAGGAGGGGCATTAAGTTTGACATTATCTCCCCTTTGGAAGCCAATGCCATCCTTGATGCCGGGGCGTCTCCCACTATAGAGCATACTTCTAGCAAATTTAAATTTTTCATTTTCTAAGTTATGCTCGGCAATTTTAGCATCTAATTTTGCTATATGATCATTTTGTTGTTTAATTAAAGCCATGTGATCATGTATAGCATCAATGTTAACATTCTACATCTATTACAAATGGTAGTGTGCTCAACGGTAGATGTAGAGGGTTTGCAAGATTTTAATTCTACAACCTTAGCATGCAATATATCATTCTTAGTTCTAAGGTCGGAAATATTAGCATTGCAAACATCAAAATCTTTAGCCTTAGCAATTCATTTCTAAGGCTAGCAAGGGAAATGTTCAATTCTTCAATCCTAGCAAGTAAATCATCATCATTATTTCTAGAATTGGTAATTGAAACACTACAAATATGAGAATCAACCTTAGCTAACAAATTAGCATTTTCACTTCTAAGGTTGTCAATAGTTTCATGGCAAGAACTTAGCTCACTAGAAAGTTTTTCACATTTTTCTACTTCTAGAGCGTAAGCATTTTTGACCTTAACATGCTTCTTATTTTCTTTAATAAGGAAGTTCTCTTGGGTGTCCAAGAGATCATCCTTCTCATGAATAGCACTAATCAATTCATTAAGTTTCTCTTTTTGTTGCATGTTGAGGTTGGCAAAAAGAGTGTGTAAGTTATCTTCCTCATCACTAGTATTTTCATCACTAGAAGACTCATATCTAGTGGAGGATTTAGATTTAACCTTCTTCTTTTTGCCGTCCTTTGCCATGAGGCACTTGTGGCCGACGTTGGGGAAGAGAAGGCCTTTGGTGACGGCGATGTTGGCGGTGTCCTCGTCGTCGGAGGAGTCGCTAGAGCTTTCGTCGGAGTCCCACTCCCGACAAACATGGGCATCACCGCCCTTCTTCTTGTAGTACCTTTTCTTCTCCTTTCTTCTCCCCTTTTTGTCATCGCCCCTGTCACTGTCACTAGAAATAGGACATTTAGCTATAAAGTGACCGGGCTTACCACACTTGTAGCAAACCTTCTTGGAGCGGGATTTGTAGTCTTTCCCCCTCCTTTGCTTGAGGATTTGATGGAAGCTCTTGATGATGAGCGCCATTTCCTCATTGTCGAGCTTGGAGGCGTCGATTGGTTGTCTACTTGATGTAGACTCCTCCTTCTTCTCCTCCGTCGCCTTGAATGCGACCGGTTGTGCTTCGGGTGTGGAGGAGGTGCCTTGCTCGATGATTTTCTTTGAGCCTTTAATCATTAGCTCAAAGCTCACAAATTTTCCTATGACTTCCTCGGGAGACATTAGCTTATATCTAGGATCACCTCGAATTAATTGAACTTGTGTAGGGTTAAGAAATACGAGGGATCTAAGAATAACCTTGACCATCTCATGGTCATCCCATTTTTCGCTCCCGAGGTTGCGCACTTGGTTCACCAAGGTCTTCAAGCGGTTGTACATAGCTTGTGGATCCTCCCCTTGGTGAAGCATGAAGCGACCGAGCTCCCCCTCGATCGTTTCCCGCTTGGTGATCTTTGTCACCTCGTCTCCCTCGTGCGCGGTCTTGAGTACGTCCCAAATTTCCTTCGCACTTTTTAACCCTTGCACCTTATTATACTCCTCTCGACTTAGAGAGGCGAGGAGTATAGTAGTGGCTTGGGAGTTAAAGTGGTGGATTTGGGCCACCTCGTCCGAGTCATAGTCTTCATCCCCTACGGATGGTACTTGTAGACCAAACTCAACAACATTCCATATACTTTTGTGGAGTGAGGTTAGATGAAATTTCATTAAATCACTCCACCTAGCATAATCTTCACCGTCAAAGGTTGGCGGTTTGCCTAATGGAACGGAAAGTAATGGAGTATGTCTAGAGGTACGAGGATAATGTAAGGGGATCTTACTAAACTTCTTACGCTCATGGCGCTTCGAAGTTATGGAGGGCGCGTCGGAGCCGGAGGTAGAAGGTGATGAAGTGTCGGTCTCGTAGTAGACCACCTTTCTCATCTTCTTAATTTTGTCGCCACTCCGATGCGACTTGTGGGAAGAAGTCTTCTTTTCCTTCTTCTTCTCCTTCCGCTTCTCCTTGTTGCGGGACTCTCCCGATAGAGCTTTCTCGTTGCTTGTAGTGGGCTTTTTCGCCGGTCTCCATCTCCTTCTTGGCGTGATCTCCCGACATCACTTCGAGCGGTTAGGCTCTAATGAAGCACCGGGCTCTGATACCAATTGATAGTCGCCTAGAGGGGTGGTGAATAGGGCGAAACTGAAATTCTCAAAAATAATCACAACTACAAGCCGGGTTAGCGTTAGCAATATAATTAAGTTCGCGAGAGAGGGTGCAAAACAAATCGCAAGCAAATAAGAGGTGTGACACACGGATTTGTTTTACCAAGGGTCGGTTCTTGCAAACCTACTCCCCGTTGAGGTGGTCACAAAGACCGGGTCTCTTTCAACCCTTTCCCTCTCTCAAATGGTCCCTCGGACCGAGTGAGCTTTCTCTTCTCAATCACTTGGAACACAAAGTTCCTACAAGGATCACCACAAGATTGGTGTCTCTTGCCTCAATTACAAGTGGGTTTGATCGCAATAAAGAATCAAGAAAGAAGAAAGCAATCCAAGCGCAAGAGCTCGAAAGAACACAAGCAAATCTCTCTCACTAGTCACTAAAGCTTTGTGTGGAATTTGGGAGAGGATTTGATCTCTTGAGTGTGTCTAGAATTGAATGCCTAGCTCTTGTAAGTGGTTGGAAGTGTGAAAACTTGGATGCAATGAATGGTGGGTGGTTGGGGGTATTTATAGCCCCAACCACCAAACTAGCCGTTTGGTGGGGCTGACTGTCGTATGGTGCACCGGACAGTCTGGTGCACACCGGACATGTCCGGTGCACACCGGACATGTCCGGTGCGCCAGCCACGTCACCAAAGCTATTGGGTTCCGACCGTTGGAGCTCTGTCTTCTGGGTCCGCCTGGATGTCCGGTGGCGCACCGGACATGTACTGTAGAGTGTCCGGTGCGCCAGTATGGGCGCGCCTGACTTCTGCGCGTGCTGGCGCGCATTTAATGCGCTGCAGGTAGCCGTTGGTGCTGAATTAGCCGTTGCTTCATTGTCACACCGGACAGTCCGGTGTACACCGGACATGTCCGGTGAATTATAGCGGACTAGCCGTTGCGAATTCCCGAAGCTGGCGAGTTCCTGAGGCGCTGTTCATTGGAGCACCGGACAATCCGGTGAATTATAGCGGAGCGCCTCTGGATTTCCCTGAAGGTGACGAGTTTGACTCGGAGTCCTCTGGTGCACCGGACACTGTCCGGTGGCACACTGGACAGTCCGGTGCGCCAGACCAGAGGTCCTTCGGTGGTCCCTTTGCTCTTTTGTTGAACCCAATACTTTGTCATTTTATTGGCTAAGTGTGAACCTTTGGCACCTGTATAACTTATACACTAGAGCAAACTAGTTAGTCCAATTATTTGTGTTGGGCAATTCAACCACCAAAATTATTTAGGAACTAGGTGTAAGCCTAATTCCCTTTCAACTACATCCGGCGATTTTCGAAGCAGCGCACCGAGCTGCCCAACATCACTGACTAGGATGTCATCGGCGCGTTCCTCGCCGGCACCACTTGCCGCGACCTGGTGAGCAAGCTGGGTCGCAAGACTCCCACCAGGGCAAGCGAGCTGATGGACATCACCACCATGTTCGCCTCTGGTCAGGAGGCGGTCGAGGCCATCTTCCGAAAGGACAAGCAACCTCAGGGGCGCCAGCCGGAAGACGTCCCCGAGGCGTCCGCTCAGCGCGGCGTGAGGAAGAAGGGCAAGAAGAAGTCACAAGCGAAACGCGACGCCGCCGACGCAGACCTTGTCGCCGCCGCCGAGCACAGGGAACCCTCGGAAGCCTCCCGGAGGCGCCAACCTGTTCGATAAGATGCTCAAGGAGTCGTGCCCCTATCATTAGGGTCCCGTCAAGCACACCCTTGAGGAGTGTGTCATGCTTCGGCGCTACTTCCACAGGGCCGGGCCACCGGCGGAAGGTGGCAGAGACCACAACAACGACAAGAAGGAGGATCACAAGGCAAAGGAGTTCCCCGAGGTCCATGACTGCTTCATGATCTACGGTGGGCAAGTGGCGAACGCCTCGGCTCGGCACCGCAAGCAAGAACACCGGGAGGTCTGCTCGGTGAAGGTGGTGGCACCAGTCTACCTAGACTGGTCCGACAAGCCCATCACCTTCGACCAGGGCGACCACCCCGACCGCGTGCCGAGTCCGGGAAAGTACCCGCTCGTTGTCGATCCCGTCATCGGCAACATCAGGCTTACCAAGGTCCTCATGGACGGAGGCAGCAGCCTCAACATCATCTACGCCGAGACCCTCGGACTCCTGCAGATCGATCTATCCTCGATCCGGGCCGGCGCGACGCCTTTTCACGGGATCATCCCCGGGAAACGCATCCAACCCCTTGGGCAACTCGATCTGCCCGTCTGCTTCGGGACTCCCTCCAACTTTCGAAAGAAAACCCTCACGTTCGAGGTGGTTGGGTTCCGAGGAACCTACCACGCAGTGCTGGGGAGGCCATGCTACGCCAAGTTCATGGTCGTCCCAAACTACACCTACCTCAAGCTCAAGATGCCGGGCCCCAACGGGGTCATCACCGTCGGCTCCACGTACCGACACGTGTACGAATGTGACGTGGAGTGTGTGGAGTACGCCGAGGCCCTCGCCGAATCTGAGGCCCTCATCGCCGACCTGGAGAGCCTCTCCAAGGAGGCGCCAGATGCGAAGCGCCACGCCGGCAACTTCGAGCCAGCTCAGATGGTTAAGTCCGTCCCTCTCGACCCCAGCAACGACGCCTCCAAGCAGATCCGGATTGGCTCCGAGCTCGACCCCAAATAGGAAGCAGCGCTTGTCGACTTTCTCCGCGCGAACGCCGAGGTTTTTGTGTGGAGTCCCTCGGACATGCCTGGCATACCGAGGGATGTCGCCGAGCACTCGCTGGATATCCGAGTTGGAGCCCGACCTGTGAAGCAGCCTCTGCGCCGATTCGACGAAGAAAAGCGCAGAGCCATAGGCGAGGAGATCCACAAGCTGATGACTGCAGGGTTCATCAAAGAGGTATTCCATCCCGAATGGCTTGCCAACCCTGTGCTTGTGAGAAAGAAAGGAGGGAAATGGCGGATGTGTGTAGACTACACTGGTCTAAACAAAGCATGTCCGAAGGTTCCCTACCCTCTGCCTCGCATCGATCAAATCGTGGATTCCGCTGCTGGGTGCGAAACTCTATCTTTCCTCGATGCCTACTCAGGGTATCACCAAATCAGGATGAAAGAGTCTGACCAGCTCGTGACTTCTTTCATCACACCCTTTGGCATGTACTGCTACGTTACTATGCCATTCGGTTTGAGGAATGCGGGTGCGACATACCAAAGGTGCATGAACCACGTGTTCGGAGAGCACATTGGTCGAACGGTCGAGGCTTACGTCGATGACATCGTAGTCAAGACGAGAAAGGCCTCCGACCTCCTCTCCGACCTTGAAACGACATTCAAGTGTCTCAAGGCGAAAGGCGTAAAACTCAATCTCGAGAAGTGTGTCTTCGGAGTCCCCCGAGGCATGCTCCTGGGGTTCATCGTCTCCAAGCGGGGCATCGAGGCCAACCCGGAGAAAATCGCGGCCATCACCAACATGGGGCCCATCAAGGACTTGAAAGGAGTGCAAAGGGTTATGGGATGCCTTGCGGCTCTGAGCCGTTTCATCTCGCGCCTCGGCGAAAGAGGCCTACCTCTGTACCGCCTCCTAAGGAAGACCGAGCGCTTCACTTGGACCCCCGAGGCCGAGGAAGTCCTCGGGAACCTAAAGGCGCTCCTTACAAGCGCACCCATCTTGGTGCCCCCCGCTGCCGGAGAAGCCCTCTTGATCTACGTCGCCGCTACCACTCAGGTGGTCAACGCCGCGATCGTGGTCGAGAGACGAGAAGAGGGGCACGCATTGCCCGTCCAGAGGCCGGTCTACTTCATCAGTGAGGTACTGTCCGAGACCAAAATCCGCTACCCGCAAATTCAGAAGCTACTGTACGCGGTAATTCTGACACGGCGAAAGTTGCGACACTACTTTGAGTCTCATCCGGTGACTGTGGTGTCATCCTTCCCCCTGGGAGAGATCATCCAGTGCCGAGAGGCCTCGGGTAGGATTGCAAAGTGGGCGGTGGAGATCATGGGCGAGACAATCTCGTTCGCCCCTCGAAAGGCCATCAAGTCCCAAGTCTTGGCGGACTTTGTGGCTGAATGGGTCGACACCCAGCTTCCAGCGGCTTCGATCCAATCGGAACTCTGGACCATGTTTTTCGACGGGTCATTGATGAAAACAGAAGCAGTCGCGGGCCTGCTCCTCATCTCACCCCTCGGGAAGCACCTCCGCTACGTGCTGCGCCTCCATTTCCCGGTGTCCAACAACGTGGCCGAATACGAGGCTCTGGTTAACGGGTTGCGCATCGCCATCGAGCTAGGGGTCCGACGCCTCGACGCTCGTGGCGACTCGCAGCTTGTCATTGACCAAGTCATGAAGAACTCCCACTGCCGCGACCCGAAGATGGAAGCATATTGCGATGAGGTTCGGCGCCTAGAGGACAAGTTCAACGGGCTTGAGCTCAACCACATCGTCTGACGATACAACGAGACTACGGACGAGCTGGCTAAGATAGCCTCGGGGCGAACAACGGTCCCTCCAGACGTCTTCTCCCGAGACCTACATCAACCCTCAGTCAAGACCGACGACACGCCCGAGCCCGAGAAGGTCTCGGCCCTGCCCGAGGCACCCTCGGCTCAGCCCGAGGCACCCTCGGCCCCCGAGGGTGAGGCACTGTGCGTCGTGGAAGAGCAGAATGGGGTCACGCCTAATCGAAACTGGCAGACCCCGTACCTGCAATATCTCCACCGAGGAGAGCTACCCCTCGATAGAGCCGAAGCTCGGCGACTGGCGCGGCGCGCCAAGTCGTTCGTCTTGCTGGGTGACGGAAAGGAGCTCTACCACCGCAGCCCCTCAGGCATCCTCCAGCGATGCATATCCATCACCGAAGGGTTTCTACTGGCCAACCGCGGTGGCCGACGCCACTAGGATTGTACGCACCTGCCAAGGGTGTCAATTCTACGCAAGGCAGACGCACCTGCCCGCTCAGGCCCTGCAAACAATATCCATCACCTGGCCGTTTGCTGTGTGGGGTCTGGACCTCGTCGGTCCCTTGCAGAAGGCACCCGGGGGCTACACGCACCTGCTGGTCGCCATCGACAAATTCTCTAAGTGGATCGAGGTCCGACCCCTAAACAGCATCAGGTCCGAACAGGCGGTGGCGTTCTTCACCAACATCATCCATCGCTTCGGGGTCCCGAACTCCATCATCACCGACAACGGCACCCAATTCACCGGCAGAAAGTTCCAGGACTTCTGCGAGGATCACCACATCCGAGTGGACTGGGCCGCCGTAGCTCACCCCATGACGAATGGGCAGGTAGAGCGTGCCAATGGCATGATTCTGCAAGGACTCAAGCCATGGATCTACAACGACCTCAACAAGTTCGGCGGGCGATGGATGAAGAAACTCCCCTCAGTGGTCTGGAGTCTGAGAACGACGCCAAGCCGAGCCACGGGCTTCACGCCGTTTTTTCTAGTCTATGGGGTCGAGGCTATCTTGCCCACAGACTTAGAATACAGATCCCCGAGGACGAAGGCATACGATGACCGAAGCAATCGAACCAACCGAGAAGACTCACTGGACCAGCTGGAAGAGGCTCGGGACATGGCCTTACTACACTCGGCACGGTATCAGCAGTCCCTGCGACGCTACCACGCCCGAGGGGTTCGGTCCCGAGACCTCCAGATGGGCGACTTGGTGCTTCGGCTACGACAAGACGCCCGAGGGCGTCACAAGCTCACGCCTCCCTGGGAAGGGCCAATCATCATCGCCAAGATTTTGAAGCCCGGAACGTACAAGCTGGCCAACAGTCAAGGCGAGGTCTACAACAACACTTGGAACATCCGACAGCTACGTCGCTTCTACCCTTAAGATGTTTTCAAGTCGTTCATATACCTCGCTTACATATGAAGTCTAACCATCAAGGGAGGGTCAGCCTTGCCTCGGCAAAGCCCGACCCTCCCTTGGGGGCTAGAAGGGGGAACCCCCTCTGCGTCAAAATTTTCCTCGAAAGAAGTCTTCCACCAAAACAACTCTCGCGTCTCCCGGCTATATCAGTAACAAGACCCCGAGAAACGAATAAGAGTGCATGTAAGTGGCAAGGCCGACCGAGCCGAGGGACTCCTACGCCTCCGGGATACGGATACCTCACTCGTCACCTACCGCAAAAAATAACTCTTACTTGGGTAAGCAATCCTGCTACTGACAAACGAGTCCGGATATGCAAAACAGGAGGAAAAGAGACACAGCTTTATATCACGACGACAAAGTGTTCGGGCCTCGGCGGCCACAAAATACACATACGTATTCAAAATAAACTGCTCCGGCAGAATCAGGCGTCGCCCGGAGGAGGAGCTGCACCCTCGGCTTCGTTTCCACCCTCGGCGAGATCCGCCCCGGCCTCGGACGACGGCGCAAGCGGAAGGATCTCTGCTTCGAAGGTGGTCGCCAGCACCGCGCTTGGACCCGCGGCGACCGCGTTAAGCCTCTGGACTTCGGCCAGGGCAGCTTCATCTTCGTCGGGAAGGCAATACCCCTCGCTGACCCACTCCAGATCCACATCATAGTGGGAAGCGAGCACGGCGAAGGCCCGCCTAACGCCGTGATGCAGCGCCTCACGGAGTCTGCCGCGCGCGTGGTCAACCAAGGCCTGCAGGCGACTCTGGGGGGAGCCTCCCAAGGGGACATCGTCAAGACCGAAGATCTGGCAGAAGGCCGAGATAGCCTCGGACATGGCCACGCGGTCGGCCTCCTTCTGCTCAGCCGCCTGGGCAAGTGCCTTGGCGGACTCGTCGAGGGCAGACTCGAGCTCTGCAAACAGCCAAAGCAGAAGTCTTCAAACACGAGTTGAAGAATGAAGCTGAATCGAAATCTTAAAACAGCCAAGACATACCTTCGGCTCGGGCACGCTGCTCCGAGGCTGCGGCTTGGGCGGACTGAGCAGACCCGACAGCCACGGCTAGGTCCGCCGCAAGGGCTCCGACCCGAGCAGACGCCTCGCCTAGCTGGTCTCCAAGGGCCTCAGCCTGGCTTTCAGCCTCGGCGGCCCGGCCCCGAGATTGGTCCCGCTCGCCGATGACCTGGCCAAGCTCCAACTGTCGCCGCTGCGCCTCTGCGCGTGCCGCCACTGCCTCTGCCCCTAGATCAACACAGAGCAACCGAAGGTCCGCCACCTCGGCGCTCCGTTGGGAGAGGCGCTCGGTAGCCTCGGCAAGCGTGGTCCTCAGGAACCGCAGCAAACCCCAGACATCGGCCTCGCGGCGGATGAACGACGACTTGGCGGCGCTCAGATCCGTCAGATCCTGAGGAAAGGAAGCGGGGCGTCACAAAGAATGCCTTGATCACGTGAAAGGTATGCCTGAAATCCTTACCTGGAGGATCTTGGGAACGTCCCTGCAAAGGACCTCCAAGGTCGACCGAAGCGACCCCACCGTTGCCTCGGCACACTCACGAAGCCCGTCCCAAGACTGCTCCTCTCCCTCATCGTCAAGAACGAAGAGGGGATCCGAAGCACCACGGGTCCAGAACCGGAGCGACTGACTCCGTCCGTCGGGACTGCGCCGCGCGAGGACGAGGTTGCCGCTCCCCAGGACGGGTCGCGGTTCTGCGCCCCCCTCCTCCGAGACATCGAGTAGCGGCGCCTCGGCCATCTCAGCGTCGGCGGCGACGGGTGGCTCCACGGCCAGAACGACAACAGCCTCGGCAGAAGCCGGTGCCAGCGCCGGCAACACGTCTGGTGGGCTCGAGGCCGCAGCCGCGCCAGCAGTCTCCCTCGGCACGACGGCCGCCTCGACGGAGGGGTCAGCCTGAGAGCACCTAGAGGGGGGGGGGGGGGGTGAATAGGTGATCCTGTAAAACTTAAGAACTTAAGCCACAAAACTTGGTTAAGCGTTAGCACAGTTAATGCCAAGTGGCTAGAGAGAGGATCTTGCACAATACGATAACCACAAAGAGTTTAACATAGAGAAGACACAGTGGTTTATCCCGTAGTTCGGCCAAGTACAACACTTGCCTACTCCACGTTGTGGCGTCCCAACGGACGAGAGTTGCACTCAACTCCTCTCAAGTGATCCAATGATCAACTTGAATACCACAGTGTTATGCTTTTCTTTTCTTATCCCTTTCGCGAGGAATCTCCACAACTTGGAGTCTCTCGCCCTTACACTTGAAGTTCACAAAGAAGCAAGGAGTAAGGGAGGGAAGCAACACACACAAATCCACAGCAAAATGCGCACACACACGGCCAAGAATCAAGCTCAAAGGACTATCTCAAGGTTCTCACTAGAACAGAGCTCGAATCACTGAGAATGACAAACGAATGCGCAAAGACTGAGTGTGGATGATCAAGAATGCTCTAAGATTGCTTGGTATCCTCCTCCATGCGCCTAGGGGTCCCTTTTATAGCCCCAAGGCAGCTAGGAGCCGTTGAGAGCAAATCTGGAAGGCCAATCTTGCCTTCTGTCGTCGGGTGCACCGGACAGTCCGGTGCACACCGGACACTGTCCGGTGCCCGATTTCCTTCCTTAATTAGCGAAGCCGACCGTTGGCAGACTTGGAGCCGTTGGCGCACCGGACATGTCCGGTGCACACCGGACAGTCCGGTGCCCCCTACTAGCCGTTAGCTCGGCCACGTGTCGCGCGCAGATTCCACGGCCGACCGTTGGCTCACCGGACAGTCCGGTGCACACCGGACAGTCCGGTGAATTTTAGCCGTACGCCGTCGGCAAAATCCCGAGAGCGCCGAGTTCACCCGAGGGAGCCTGGCGCACCGGACACTGTCCGGTGCACCACCGGACAGTCCGGTGCCCCAGACCGAAACAACCTTTTGGTTGTACACAGCCAACTCTTCTCTTTTCTTCTTCTTTCTGTTTCTAACACTTAGACAAGTATATTAGTACACAAAACCAATGTACTAAAACTTAGAAACATACCTTTGCTCTTGATTTGCACTTTGTCCATCCATGGCATAAATTCACATTTAAGCACCTGTGTTGGCACTCAATCACCAAAATACTTAGAAATGGCCCAAGGGCACATTTCCCTTTCAATCTCCCCCTTTTTGGTGATTTATGCCAACACAACATAAAGCAACTAGAAAAAGTGCAATATCACTTCAAATAAAACTCAAATTTATTTTGATTCAATTTTGGCATATATGGATCATCCTTTGCCACCACTTGGTTTGTTTTTGCAAATCAAACTCAAAATCCTATCTCTAAGTCAAATCCACTTGTAGAGACATAAAGAGAGGTTTTCCAAAGAAATTTGATTCAAGATTCCAAAAACTCCCCCTTTTCCCATAATCAACACTTCTCCCCACAAGAGGCCAACTTTTGACAAAAGAGATAATGCAAGAGTTTTGACAAACCAAAAGCTCTAACCTCTACTATTTTTCAAAAATTTCTCAAGTGGTAGCTGATCCATTTATTGCTTTGGCCTTTATTTTCTCCCCCTTTGGCATCAAGCACCAAAACGGGATCAATCTTGGCCCTTTAACCCCATTGCCTCACCAAAATCTTCAATGAAGAGCAAATAGGCAATAAGAGTTTAAAGATGAACTTGGAATAAGTTACCCTCTCATCGGAGTGCAGTGGAAGTCTTGCATGGTCCAAGTCCACCTTTTCCCTTTCAATCCTCCTTTGAGGCTAAAACAACCAAACTCAAGCATATGGTTAGTCTCAAAGGGTCAAGTTGTAGCACAACTCCCCCTAAATATGTGCATCACTCACACAAGGACTTGTGAGGTCCGGGGAATGTTTGTACAACTTGAGCACCACAATAAGCAACACAATGCAGAATGCACATGATCAAAGGCATAAACACATGTATGCTTCAATTCAATCCAAGTTCCGCGAATCTAAGACATTTAGCTCACTACGCAGCCTGCAAAAGGTCTTTTCATCTAGAGGCTTGGTAAAGATATCGGCTAGCTGGTTCTCGGTGCTAACATGAAACACTTCGATATCTCCCTTTTGCTGGTGATCTCTCAAAAAGTGATGTCGGATGTCAATGTGCTTTGTGCGGCTGTGTTCAACAGGATTTTCCGCCATGCGGATAGCACTCTCATTGTCACATAGGAGTGGGACTTTGCTCAGATTGTAGCCAAAGTCCTGGAGGGTTTGCCTCATCCAAAGTAGTTGCGCGCAACACTGTCCTGCGGCAACATACTCGGCCTCAGCGGTGGATAGGGCAACGGAAGTTTGTTTCTTAGAGTTCCACGACACCAGGGACCTTCCTAAGAATTGGCACGTCCCCGATGTACTCTTCCTATCGACCTTACATCCAGCATAGTCGGAGTCTGAGTATCCAATCAAGTCAAAGGTAGACCCCTTTGGATACCAGAGCCCGAAGCAAGGCGTAGCAACCAAATATCTAAGAATTCGCTTCACCGCCACTAAGTGACACTCCTTAGGATCGGATTGAAATCTAGCACACATGCATACGCTAAGCATAATATCCGGTCTACTAGCACATAAATAAAGTAAAGACCCTATCATTGACCGGTATGCTTTTTGATCAACGGACTTACCTCCTTTGTTGAGGTCGGTGTGTCTGTTGGTCCCCATTGGAGTCTTTGCGGGCTTGGCGTCCTTCATCCCAAACCGCTTTAGCAGATCTTGCGTGTACTTCGTTTGGGAGATGAAGGTGCCGTCCTTGAGTTGCTTCACTTGGAATCCAAGGAAGTAGTTCAACTCGCCCATCATCGACATCTCGAATTTCTACGTCATCACCCTGCTAAACTCTTCACAAGACTTTTGGTTAGTAGAACCAAATATTATGTCATCGACATAAATTTGGCACACAAAAAGATCACCATCGCAAGTCTTAGTAAAAAGAGTTGGATCGGCTTTCCCAACCTTGAAAGCATTAACAATTAGAAAGTCTCTAAGGCATTCATACCATGCTCTTGGGGCTTGCTTAAGTCCATAGAGCGCCTTAGAGAGCTTACACACGTGGTCGGGGTACCGTTCATCCTCGAAGCCAGGGGGTTGTTCCACATACACCTCCTCCTTGATCGGCCCATTGAGGAAAGCGCTCTTCACATCCATTTGGTACAACCTGAAAGAATGGTGAGCGGCATATGCTAGCAAGATACGAATTGATTCTAGCCTAGCCACAGGAGCAAACGTCTCCTCAAAGTCCAAACCTGCGACTTGGGCATAACCTTTTGCCACAAGTCGAGCCTTGTTCCTCGTCACCACCCCGTGCTCGTCCTGTTTGTTGCGGAACACCCACTTGGTTCCCACAACATTTTGCTTAGGGCGAGGCACCAGTGTCCAAACTTCATTGCGCTTGAAATTGTTGAGTTCCTCCTGCATGGCCAACACCCAGTCCGGATCTAGCAAGGCCTCCTCTACCCTGAAAGGCTCAATAGAAGAGACAAAGGAGTAATGCTCACAAAAATTAACTAATCGAGATCGAGTAGTTACTCCCTTGCTAATGTCACCCAAAATTTGGTCGATGGGATGATCCCTTTGAATCACCGCTCGAACTTGGGTTGGAGGTGCTGGTTGCGCTTCTTCCTCCATCACGTGATCATCTTGTGCTCCCCCTTGATCACACGCCTCCTTTTGATGAACCTGTTCATCGTCTTGAGTTGGGGGATGCACCGTTGTTGAGGAAGAAGGTTGATCTTGCTCATCATGTTCCTGTGGCCGCACATCTCCAATCGCCATGGTGCGTATTGCGGCCGTTGGAATGTCTTCTTCATCTACATCATCAAGATCAACAACTTGCTCTCTTGGAGAGCCATTAGTCTCATCAAATACAACGTCGCTAGAGACTTCAACCAAACCCGATGATTTGTTGAAGACTCTATACGCCTTTGTATTTGAGTCATAACCTAATAAAAACCCTTCTACAGCTTTGGGAGCAAACTTAGAATTTCTATCCTTCTTTACTAGAATGTAGCATTTACTCCCAAATACACGAAAATACGATACATTAGGTTTGTTACCGGTTAGCAGCTCATACGACGTCTTCTTAAGGAGGCGATGAAGGTAGACCCTGTTGATGGCGTGGCAAGCCGTGTTCACGGCTTCCGACCAAAAGCGCTCGGGGGTCTTGAACTCTCCAAGCATAGTCCTCGTCATATCGATTAGCGTCCTATTCTTCCTCTCTACCACACCATTTTGCTGTGGTGTGTAGGGAGCGGAGAACTCGTGCTTGATCCCTTCCTCCTCAAGGAACTCTTCCACCTGAAGGTTTTTGAACTCGGACCCGTTGTCGCTCCTTATTTTCTTCACCTTGAGCTCAAACTCATTTTGAGCTCTCCTGAGGAAGCGCTTGAGGGTCCCTTGGGTTTCAGACTTATCCTGCAAAAAGAATACCCAAGTGAAGCGGGAAAAGTCATCAACAATAACTAGACCATACTTACTTCCTCCTATGCTCAGATAGGCGACGGGTCCGAAGAGGTCCATATGCAGCAGCTCCAGAGGTCTTGAAGTGGTCATCACATTCTTGCTGTGATGTGCTCCTCCCACTTGTTTACCTGCTTGACAAGCTGCACAAGGTCTATCTTTTTCGAATTGCACGTTAGTCAAACCTATCACGTGTTCTCCCTTTAGAAGCTTGTGAAGGTTCTTCATCCCCACATGTGCTAAGCGGCGATGCCACAGCCAGCCCATGCTAGTCTTAGCTATTAAACATGCATCTAGACCGGCCTCCTCTTTTGCAAAGTCAACTAAATAAAGTTTGCCGTCTAATACACCTTTAAAAGCTAGTGAACCATCACTTCTTCTAAAGACAGACACATCTATATTTGTAAAAAGACAATTATAACCCATATTGCATAATTGACTAACCGATAGCAAATTATATCCAAGAGACTCAACTAAAAACACATTAGATATGGAGTGCTCATTAGAAATTGCAATTTTACCTAACCCTTTTACCTTGCCTTGATTCCCATCACCGAATATAATTGAATCTTGGGAATCTTTATTCTTGACGTAGGAGGTGAACATCTTCTTCTCCCCCGTCATATGGTTTGTGCATCCGCTGTCGATAATCCAGCTTGAACCCCCGGATGCATAAACCTGCAAGGCAAATTTAGGCTTGGGTCTTAGGTACCCAACTCATGTTGGGTCCTACAAGGTTAGTGCAAATATCCTTAGGGACCCAAATGCAAGTTTTGTCTCCCATGCATTTTGCCCCTAACTTCCTAGCAACTATCTTCCTATCCTTTCTACAAATAGCAAAGGAAGCATTTAAAGCATGATAAATGGTAGAAGGTCCATGAACTTTCCTATGAACATTTGCAACATTTCTTCTAGGCATGTGAACAACATTTCTCCTAGACATATTTCTATCATGCTTATAGGAAGAACTAGAAGCAAACATGGCATGAGAATCATAAACATATGAATCAAAAGCATCATAACTTCTATTTGCATTTCTAGTATTTCTCCTATCATGATACATGAAAGCATGGTTCCTTTTAGCACTACTAGCCATAGGGGCCTTCCCTTTCTCCTTAGCGGGAATGGGAGCCTTATGGCTTGTTAAGTTCTTGGCTTCTCTCTTGAAGCCAAGTCCATCCTTAATTGAGGGATGTCTACCAATAGTGTAGGCATCCCTTGCAAATTTTAATTTATCAAATTCGCTTTTGCTAGTCTTAAGTTGGGCATTAAGACTAGCCACTTCATCATTCAATTTAGAAATTGAAACTAGGTGTTCTCTACAAGCATCAACATTAAATCTTTACACCTAGTGCAAACCATAACATGTTCTACACAAGAGTTAGATTTACTAGCTACTTCTAGTTTAGCATTTAAATCATCATTAACACCTTTTAAAGTAGCAATGGTTTCATGACAAGAAGATAATTCACTAGAAAGCACTTCATTTCTTTTAACTTCTAAAGCATAAGATTTTTGTGCCTCTACAAATTTGTCATGCTCTTCATATAAAAGGTCCTCTTGTTTTTCTAAGAGTCTATCCTTTTCATTCAAGGCATCAATCAATTCATTAATCTTATCTACTTTAGTTCTATCCAATCCCTTGAACAAACTAGAGTAATCTATTTCTTCATCACTAGACTCATCATCACTAGAAGAATCATAAGTGACATTATTTTGATTACATACCTTCTTTTCCCTTGCCATAAGGCATGTGTGATGCTCGTTGGGGAAGAGGGATGACTTGTTGAAGGCGGTGGCGGCGAGTCCTTCATTGTCGGAGTCGGAGGAGGAACAATCCGAGTCCCACTCCTTTCCTAGATGTGCCTCTCCCTTGGCCTTCTTGTAGTTTTTCTTCTTTTCTCTCTTGCTCCCGAGTTCCTGGTCACTTTCATTATCGGGACAGTTAGCAATAAAATGACCAATCTTACCGCATTTGAAGCATGAGCGCTTCCCCTTGGCTTTGGTCTTGCTTGGCTGTCCCTTGCGACCCTTGAGCGCCGTCTTGAATCTCTTGATGATGAGAGCCATCTCTTCATCATTAAGTCCGGCTGCCTCAATTTGTGCCACCTTGCTAGGTAGCGCCTCCTTGCTTCTTGTGGCTTTGAGAGCAAGAGGTTGAGGCTCGTTGATCGGTCCATTCAAGGCGTCGTCCACGTACCTTGCCTCCTTGATCATCATTCGCCCGCTGACGAATTTTCCTAGGACTTCTTCGGGCGACATTTTGGTGTACCTGGGATTCTCACGAATGTTATTCACCAAATGAGGATCAAGAACGATAAAGGACCTTAGCATCAGTCGAACGACGTCGTGGTCCGTCCATCGCGTGCTTCCGTAGCTCCTTATTTTGTTGATAAGGGTCTTGAGCCGGTTGTATGTTTGAGTTGGCTCCTCGCCCCTTATCATCGCGAACCGTCCAAGCTCGCCCTCCACCAACTCTATTTTGGTGAGCAAGGTAACGTCATTCCCCTCATGAGAAATCTTGAGGGTGTCCCAGATCTGCTTGGCGTTATCCAAGCCGCTCACTTTGTTATATTCATCCCTGCACAATGAAGCTAGAAGAACAGTAGTAGCTTGTGCATTCTTATGGATTTGCTCATTAATGAATATAGGACTATCTGAACTATCAAAGTGCATTCCACTATCTACAATCTCCCATATACTAGGATGGAGAGAGAATAGGTGACTACGCATTTTGTGGCTCCAAAATCCGTAGTCCTCCCCATCAAAGTGTGGGGGCTTGCCGAGTGGAATGGAGAGCAAATGTGAATTTGAACTTTGCGGAATACGAGAGTAGTCAAACGAAAAGTTCGAATTAACCGGTTTTCTTCTCTCGTAGTCGTTGTGGTCGTCGTCCTTTTGGGAAGAAGTAGACTCATCGTTGTCGTCATAGTAGATGATCTCCTTGATGCGCCTTGTCTTCTTCTTCTTCCCTTCCTTCCGTCTATGGCCCGAGCCGGAGTCGGTAGGCTTGTCATCTTTGGGTTCGTTGATGAAGGACTCCTTCTCCTTATCGTTGATCACTATCCCCTTGCCCTTAGGATCCATCTCTTCGGGCGGTTAGTCCCTTTCTTGAAGAGAACGGCTCTGATACCAATTGAGAGCACCTAGAGGGGGGGTGAATAGGTGATCCTGTAAAACTTAAGAACTTAAGCCACAAAACTTGGTTAAGCGTTAGCACAGTTAATGCCAAGTGGCTAGAGAGAGGATCTTGCACAATACGATAACCACAAAGAGTTTAACACAGAGAAGACACAGTGGTTTATCCCGTGGTTCGGCCAAGTACAACACTTGCCTACTCCACGTTGTGGCGTCCCAACGGATGAGAGTTGCACTCAACTCCTCTCAAGTGATCCAATGATCAACTTGAATACCACAGTGTTATGCTTTTCTTTTCTTATCCCTTTCGCGAGGAATCTCCACAACTTGGAGTCTCTCGCCCTTACACTTGAAGTTCACAAAGAAGCACGGAGTAAGGGAGGGAAGCAACACACACAAATCCACAGCAAAATGCGCACACACACGGCCAAGAATCGAGCTCAAAGGACTATCTCAAGGTTCTCACTAGAATAGAGCTCGAATCACTGAGAATGACAAACGAATGCGCAAAGACTGAGTGTGGATGATCAAGAATGCTCTAAGATTGCTTGGTATCCTCCTCCATGCGCCTAGGGGTCCCTTTTATAGCCCCAAGGCAGCTAGGAGCCGTTGAGAGCAAATCTGGAAGGCCAATCTTGCCTTCTGTCGTCGGGTGCACCGGACAGTCCGGTGCACACCGGACAGTCCGGTGCACACCGGACACTGTCCGGTGCCCGATTTTCTTCCTTAATTAGCGAAGCCGACCGTTGGCAGACTTGGAGCCGTTGGCGCACTGGACATGTCCGGTGCACACCGGACAGTCCGGTGCCCCCTACTAGCCGTTAGCTCGGCCACGTGTCGCGCGCAGATTCCGCGGCCGACCGTTGGCTCGGCCGACCGTTGGCTCACCGGACAGTCCGGTGCACACCGGACAGTCCGGTGAATTTTAGCCGTACGCCGTCGGCGAAATCCCGAGAGCGCCGAGTTCACCCGAGGGAGCCTGGCGCACCGGACACTGTCCGGTGCACCACCGGACAGTCCGGTGCCCCAGACCGAAACAGCCTTTTGGCTGTACACAGCCAACTCTTCTCTTTTCTTCTTCTTTCTGTTTCTAACACTTAGACAAGTATATTAGTACACAAAACCAATGTACTAAAACTTAGAAACATACCTTTGCTCTTGATTTGCACTTTGTCCATCCATGGCATAAATTCACATTTAAGCACCCGTGTTGGCACTCAATCACCAAAATACTTAGAAATGGCCCAAGGGCACATTTCCCTTTCACAGCCTCGGGAGCTCGCCCCATGGCAACCTGTGCTGCCTGAGCCCCCTGCTTGAGGGCACCTTGTGTAGAGGCCAGCCGGCCGGTGAGGCCCGGTGCAGCACCGGCCGCAGAAGCTGGCGCCGTCTTAAGGGCCTTCCGAGGAGCCAGACCGGTCGAACCGTGCCTCCGTTTGCTGGGAAGAAAGGAAAGAGCAGGATCAGGACACATGAAGAAGGAGCCGAGACAGAGGTATCCTCAGATACTTACCCACTCTAGGCCACGACCAATCGTGCCTGCGGGGAGGCCCCTCGAGCCTCGGTCCCCGCGGGCACCACCACGGTTTGCCCCGCTGCCAGCTTCGGCACCATCCCTGCCTCGAGCGCCCGGGGCACCGAAGGGACGGTCTGGCCGGGCGTAGACACGGCGACCTGAGATGCCTCATGTGCTGCCGGCACGGGCAACGACTCTTCGGGGACAGGCGGGTCGGCCCGACTCCCCGGGGCCACCTCAACCACCTCGGCCAAGGGGTCAAGTCCCCCCTCGACCTGCCCCTGTTCTTCGGACCGGGACCCTGATGTCCCGGCCCCGGATACCGACGGCGCCAGCCCACTCGGGGGCTGGCTCGACGACCCCTGGCCCAGCCTCAGATTCGGGCTGAGGCCAAGGCGGGCAGCCATGTCGTCATCTTCATCATCGTCGTCGTCGTCGTCATCGTCAGGCGTCTCCGGCGATGGCTCCCTCGGGAGCCCGTCCCTCTCCTGCCGTCGACGACGCCTCTCCAAGGTGTCCCGAGCCCGCGTCCGCTCGTGGGCCCGAGCCTTTTCCGCGTCCTTCTTCTCCTTCTTCTTCTCCGCAGCGACCCTCCGCGCGGCTCGGTCCACCGCGTCCTTCGGGACAGGTGGCAGGGAAGGCTTGTGAAACCCCACCTCCTGGAAACGGACGGAAATCTCGGCTGTGAGAACCAGAGGCAATCTGACATAAGAAGGAAGAAGGAGCGGACACTCACCAGGGACACACACCCGCGCTCGGGACGCATCGAGAGCTGGGTAAGGGTGCCGGCGTCTAACCTCCCTACCGCGCCGGCTACCCGCCTGTGGAGGTCATCGGCAGGGAGGGGGACCGAGGACATCTGCAAACCCTCCAAGTCGACCCCCGGCGTCATCTCCGAAAGCAGCAGCCGCCGCTCCATCAAGGGGAGCACCCTCCGGTGATGGATGGCGGCAACCACCCCCGCGGCGGTGAGCCCTCCTTCTCGCAGCTCCTCCAAGGCCTTCAAAAGGGGCTGGAGATTCTTCTGTTTCTCGTGCGGGGCCCCATAGCGCCAGTTGCTACCGGCGGCGGTCACCACTCGTTGAGAAAACGACGGGAGCCTCCCATCGTCATTCCGGAGGTAAAACCACCGGCGCTGCCACCCCTTGTTCGAAGACACGAGGATGGCAGGGATGTACTGTTGCGCCCGCGCCTGCCTCAACTGGAGGATGCAGCCACCAGCCCGCACCGCCATGCGAACTCTTATTTCCCCCGTCGTCGAGGCAAAAAGCTCCGCGGAGAAGAGATGGGTCCACAGGTCCCAGTGGGTGGCAATCCCCAAAAACCCTTCGCAAACCGCCGTGAAGATGGCTGCTTGCGCGATGGAGTTGGGGCTGAGATTGTGCAGCTCCACCCCGTAGAAGTGCAGAATCGCTCGCATGAAACGACTTGCCGGCACTCCGAACCCCCGCTCGTGAAAAGAGACGAAACTCAGCACATACCCCGGCGGTGGGACGGGGCGGCTCCGCTCGAAGGGGCCATCCACTCCGGCTGCGGGTCACCGGAGAGAGGACGAAGCAAGCCATTGACAGTGAGGGCCTCCAGATCGTCCGCCGTGACGGTGGAGAAAGGCCACGGGTCGCGCGGCAGAATGACGGTCACCCGATCGGCCATCACCAAGCGAAGGAGGTGGCGGCAGAGCGGACAAGGTGCGCGGTTTTCTTTCTGTGGCTATTCCCTCAGGTTGCGGAAACCTAAGCGGGAGGCGAGCGGCAGAGTAAAGAACCGCCACCAGTCCCTCTTCCGAATATATAAAGGCCCGGGCGAGACCCGTTCAACACTTCGCCCGAACCCGCCGCGAAATTCAAAAACTCGAAGGCGAAACGCCAGTTCCTCGAACGGCTCGCGCACGCACAACGGCTGCCCCGCGAGCCACTCGTCCCGTCGCATTAACTCTGCGGCAGGGCAGGCAGCACCTTTGGCAGGCAAAGCAGGCGACGCTTCACCTCCGCCATAATGACCGCGTCAAAAAGGTACGCCACATCGTTCAAATTCACATCCCTTTTTCTCTTCCCCTTTCTCTCTCTTGCTACAGGGACCAGGAAAGGGATCCTTCTCCGCGAAGGAAGCGGGCCCCGAGCCCTCCTACTGATCAGAGGTTCGAAGGCTAGCCCCTCGGAAGGGTTCGACAGCCGCCTCAGAGCACTCGGGCTCCGCGCCCACCACTGGTCAGAGGTTCGAAGGCTGGCCCCTCGGAAGGGTTCGACAGCCGCCTCAGGCCACTCGGGCTCCGCACCCACTACTGATCAGGGGTTCGTAGGCTGGCCCCCGAAGGGTTCGACAGCCGCCTCATAGCACGCAGAGCGAGGGATGACTCTAGGTACGTCCGATACATAGCCGAGGCTCGGGCTACGCTCCCGAGGTACCCTAGGACATTTCCGAGACCAGCAGGAGCGATTCTGTAACGGAATCCCATCAGAGGGAGGCATCGAGCCCTTGGACCCTATCAAACGGGACCGGGTCCGGCAAATCATCTGCAGGTACTTTTGGAGCGCGCCTCTGGGCCACTAGCCGACCCTTATCGAACGGGGCACGGGCGTCCACTCGGATCACCCGTTAGCAACTCACTGGAGACACCATGTTCGGCGCCCTCCGAGGGCAACATGGCGCTTTCCCCCCCTCCTCCGTGCGGAAAGGCGACGCAGGGGCGTATGAAAAAAGCCGAGTCAGTCCTTGACCGTCCTCTCGCTCTGTGCGGAGGCTCGGGGGCTGCTCTCGCAGACCCGGCTCCGGCCAAACCGTTGACAGCGTCAACATACCAGCCCGAGAACTCGGAACCTGACTATGCACCCGGGCTACGGCCAGTTCGCATGAGGGAACAACTAGACCGGCCGAGGCATCACGAAACGCGCTAAGACCTCGGAGGAGTCAAACCACTCCTCCGAGGCCTCGGGGACTACACCCGGCGGGTGCGCTCGCGCGCACCCACCGGAACGAAACGCAACCGAGAAAGGCCGGTCCCCTTGCAAAAAAGTGCGACAAAAGCCTCCAAGCGAGTACCAACACTCCCTTCGAGGCTCGGGGGCTACTGTCGGGGACCATAATTAGGGGTACCCCCAAGACTCCTAATCTCAGCTGGTAACCCCCATCAACACAAAGCTGCAAAGGCCTGATGGGCGCGATTCAGGTCAAGGCTCAGTCCACTCAAGGGACACGATCTCGCCTCGCCCGAGCCCAGCCTCGGGCAAAGGCAGCCGACCCAGGAGGATTCACGTCTCGCCCGAGGGTCCCCTCAAGCAACGGACGCACCTTCGACTCGCCCGAGGCCCAGCTCGGGCAGGCTTCGCGGAGAAGCAACCTTGGCCAGATCGCCACGCCAACTGACCGTATCACAGGAGCATTTAATGCAAGGATCGACTGACACCTTATCCTGACGCGCGCTCCTCAGTCGACAGGGCCGAAGTGACCGCAGTCACTTCGCCGCTCCACTGACCGACCTGACAGGAAACCAACGCCGCCTGCCCTGCTCCGACTGATGTGCCACTCGACAGAGTGAGGCTGACAGCAGCTAAGTCTAGCCTCGGGCGCCATAGGAAGCTCCGCCTCGCCCGACCCAGGGCTCGGACTCAACCTCGACCTCGGAAGACGGACTCTGCCTCGCCCGACCCCAGGGCTCGGACTCAGCCTCGACCTCGGACGACGGACTCTGTGACACCCCAGGTGTCTATTTCGCATTATATCGGGAGATTTATCCTAATCTCGGTTGCTCGGTGAAAATTTATATCTCTTTATCATATTTATATCCATTTATCAAGTTACTCATGAATGTTTCACCAAATTTGGAATTATTCTATCTCGAGAACAGCCAAATTTGGAGCCTGTTAAAAGTTTTATTTCTCGGAGCAAATGCAAATTCGAAAGTCAATATCGTCTCGTAACTCCTGTCCAGACTCATTTATTCGGACTCTTGACAGTTGTGATATTATCCGATCTATGTCCGAATCCGCTGTCTCGATAGTCGGTCTACGTCTAAATACTTAATCCAAATCTGCATTCTCCCGCAGGATCTCTTTGTGCGAACTTCTAATTAATTCTTATGCAAATTGACTTGTTATCTTTATATCATCATTCATATCTATCTATCAAGTGTATTCTAAAGATTTCTTAAAGTTTGAACCAAATATTCGTGTGAAATTATAAATCCTACGCTTGCTTGAGATAGCTCGATTAAGTAAAAGAAAATTTATAAATTCAACCAAGTCATGCCAACTTTCCCAAAACACTCTATATGAACTCTACAACAAAAGTTATTAAGGGTTTATGTAGAGAAAATGCCAAGAAAATATCAAGAAAATACTTCGATTGCTTTAAAAATATAAATTGAAGCTTTATAACTATACTACTTTGACCAAAGTGAAACTTTTATTTATATTCAAGATATGAGGTTTGACCTTTTATAAAAATTGTAGAACCTGTGTTATACAACAAATTTTATATTTAAACCAAGCCTTGATTCAATCTCTAAGAATCTTAAACAGTGCCATCAAGACAGAATAAAAATCTGATTTTAGGATTCGAATTCTTCTAAGTCTGAAATCAGTGTCGTTCGGGTCGACGTTTCGCGTTCCCAATTTTTTGTTGAACAACTCAAGTTTCCCCAAATATAAAAGTTGTTAATAACTAATAGGGGGCACAACATATTAAAAGATGGCGTTCATCCGATTCCGTTTGTCTTGCTTTGACATTCAGTTTTCACGAGTTTCTACTGATTTCTAACCCACTGACAAACCAATTTTCGTGGGTCTATAACTCTCTAACCAGTGCCCAAATCACCTCAATCTCTATACACGATTTGTAGAGTGTGGATCAAGGAAGATATTTTGTGCAGCAACCGAGATCCGAATCAAGCAGAAGATGCCAAAAACAGGCAGCCAAAGTCGCTCAGAACCACATAAGCAGCGCTCGCCCACACGCTACTGTCTGCTTTTGTGCAGACCTGGCCACCGTCGCCCATGGCCAGTAGTTGTCGCCGCCCTCTGGCCACTGCCTGCCTTGCTAAGCCGGCCAGTAGCTGCTCCAGCCGCGGTCTTTAAAATGGACAACGTCTCTCCTGCACGCGCTCGCCCACTGCTCCATTTCTATCAGGCGGCTCCTCGCATGGCGCCATTGCAAGCTCCCCTCTAGACCGGTTCCTTGGTTTCCTCGAATCCCAGCAGCGAGCAGGCGTCGTCCCCATGGCGGGAGCTCCTTTCTCCCCACGCTCCAGTACCTCGCCGTGGGATCCCCCCTCTCCTCCTTGCTCTGGCATCGACACGGCCAGGGACACAACCAGCAGCAGCCTCCTGCTGTTCACGTGAGAAACCGAGGAAGAAGAAGACCTCCCTGAGCCAATGACATGTGGGCCCAGGGCCAATGTGAGTGTGCACACTAATTACAGATTTTTGTGTTGTGTTCTAAAATTCATATCTCGAGTTTTAGAGCTCCTAAAATCGTGAAATTTGTTTTGTTGTCTTCCTTATGAAATTCTCTAACTATTGGATCTATATGTTGGTATGTTTTAGTAGAAAAGTTGTTCTGTAGAAAGTCGTATTTAAAAACTGGTTTAGAGAATAAACGAACTTGCTTCTCTCCATAGTTTTAATTATAAAAATCCAAAAATGATGAAACCTGTTTTGTTAGTTAGATGTTGTCATACTCTAGCTAAGAAAAATATAAAACTTATATGTTGTTCACTGTTTTCTTGGTGAGTTAATTAAAACATGTAAAATAGAGAAAATAAGATTTATTTGCTTGTTATTTTTGGATCTGTAGCTCTGGTGCTCCAAATAGGTTGCAATTTTTACAGTAGACTCTTGGTGTGATGTTTGGTGACTGGTAAAAAGTTCAGGAATTGTTGTGCATGTATGATTAAGTTAGTGATTTAACTTGTTTAATGCACCTTAAGTAGTTTTAAATGATTTAAAAATAATGTATAGATGCAAAAATGTAAAATGGTGTTCCACTGTCCTTGCATGATATTATAGTAGCCTAATAAACTTAATATGGTCATGAATCCACAGAAAATAATTAGTTTTAGATTTAACTTGCTCTCACATGCTTTATTGTATTAACAATTTGTTATTTTTGTATTAAATAAAATATAAAACCTGGGCATGTGAAATTTATACATTGATCATGATTTGTTATTACCTATGCCTCATAAAAATTCCAGCCCCAAATTAGATAGTTTTATATGGTACTAAAATGACACACATTTTATAATTATAAGAACAATTAGTGAAAAATTAGAAGTAAACAAGGGCATGCATACTTCTTGAAATACTTAAGTGCCTTGATATAAATTGAAACTTTACAACTAGGTCATAATGATTCGAATTTAAGAAATTGGTGATAGTATCTCTCTATGAGTTTGCTTGGTGATTTAGTTAAGTGCTCTTGTGCTAGCAAACTGAAATTTATGGGTGTACAGTTTTGGTTGTGTGAGTAATCTAGTAAAGTAAAGTGTGTTTTCTGTAGATATGTGTTATATAAGAGTTGTAGTTTACTTGTGTATGTAGCTTGTCCTAAAAATGCATGAGCTAAGAATTGATTGTTTAGAAGCTATACTTTTCACAAGTTCAGTAACTGAATCTGTCCAATTTTTGAACAGATTTCAGAGATTGCAATGGTTGCTTAAGTTAATGTTGAAATCAGTTATTGGTGGTCATAAGAAAGTTGTAGATAACATTATTATCTTACTTGTATTAAAATTTGACAGTCATACGTCTGATCGTTTAGAAGTTGTGCTTTTCACAAATTCAGTAACTGAATCTGCCCAAATTCTGTATAGATTTCAGAAACTGCATTGTTTGCCTAATTTATTGTTACAATATGTTCATGGTCATTATAAGAAAGTTGTAGATTCTTTTCTTATCTTGCTTGTGTTAAAATTTCATAACCATAGGCCTGACAGATTAGGAGTTATGAATTTTACAAACTGGTTGTTGTATTCTGTCCACAGACAGAACATATTTCGAAAACTGAATTGTTTGATTCAGTTCAGCATAGAATCAATTCTTGGTGATTATAAAAGTATGTAGTGCTTTTGTCAAGCTTTCCAAAAAGTCTTGGATCACTCTTTTTGGTGATCTGAAGATTAAGTTGTGGATGTTTGAAGTGTGAAGTCTGAATCTGTCCAAATCTGGACAGCAAAGCCTTCTAGTGTCTTTTACTCTTGATACACTTTAAATCAACCTGAGATGTTTATAAATAATTTGTATAACATTTAATTAGTTTTCCAGAAAGTCTAGAATCAATTGATTTGAATGCCTGAGTCTGTAGTTATGAATTTTTGAATTCGCAAGTCTGAATCTGTCCAAATCTGAACAGAATTGTCATTTATCACGATTAAACCTTATTAAGTGTCTGATCACCTTGAGATGAAAATACCAAAGTTATAGAGAGTTTAATAAGCTTTCCAAAAAGTATATGTTCACTAATTTTGGATAAATATCTTGTGAGTTATGTCTGAAACAACTACTGTGCTGTTGTCCTAAATATGTTAATTCTGATTGATTGTTCCACTCTAGTGTGCTTGTCTTGAGTCGACTGCTTGTTTGTTTTGGGATTTGACTGAACATGAGTAATAATAACAGTGACTAGTATAATTGGGGTTATATATAAGTAAATAGTACACATCTCACTAAGTTAGTGAACTAAATTGGTTAAGGTCTAATAGGTAGCTTAGCTTAATCAACAGTTAGCAAGTGCAGTGATATATTAGGAAAACAAAATGAATAATGTCCTGTCCTTGGCTTTCTGCTAACACTAGTAAGTAACCAACATCATTAAAGTAGTATAATATGTAATTGTGATTAAACTATCTCCTCATGTGTGTTCTCTGGGTGTATGCTTGCAGTAGAAGGTTGTGAATGATTGTAAAACCCGATTAAGCAACTATTCCTTTTTAACTAAGTTTGTCTATGTGTAAGTCATAATAAATTTATGCGTACTTAACTAGTTTAATAATAAGTAACAAATGAATGATAAAAGTGAACGTGACGAATGCTTGTACTTATGATGTTGTGTTTGCAATAGATAATTATAGGAAGTGTTTGTTGTTTTCCAGTGATGATTGACTACGTATGCCCGATGACGTATAGATAACTAGCACTTGCGTACAGTTGTCGCGGTGTCTTACAATTTAATGTTTAGTTCGCTATCGTCCATTTTGAGATTATCTTGTGATATATTTCATCATATTCATACATATGCATCTTGCATCTCATTTAGGACCGAGAGATGACGATCGTGCAAGTGATGTGGTGCCAACCACAAGATGCAGTTGGTGGACGACCTGAAGAATGATGGGCCAAACCAGTGGATGCTCGCCAAGCGAGTGCCACCCAGCAAACACTGTCTATATATGCTATTTTACTACACTTAATGTTTGTAGGCTTGTACCGTGCACTTAAGTGTAGGAGTTGGTTGAAACCCTAGTTCCATGAACTCAGGATTCCTTTTGAGATGGATACTAGTATGCTAGGTCGAGTAGCTGCTATGCTAAACAGGATCTCGGTAGAAGTCGAGTGATTTTTCTAGCACTCGCGCGACGTCAGGAATCGGTTGTATCCACTTTTGATAACGGAATGATGATGGTCTGTGGCCACGAATCCATGGGGATGTGTTGTCTATGAGACGAAATTGGAATAAGGATTAACGTGCGGATACCTGTGTCAAGCGTTTGAATGTACTAAACACATGTCGGAAAATATGGTAACCGGTAAACCTAGTACCTGAGTGAAGCCGGGCATGGACTTTATCCCTCACGTGACCTGAGACTGGGTCTCCCATTCTAGATATGGTGGGTACAAGTGCGGCCACTGCACGGCGGTGGCCGGGGTCAGTGGAGCATTGTATGCCAAGGCGGTGAGGCCTGGCCGCGAACGGGGAATCGATGGGGACGGTTGACGTGTGTGGGGACGGAGTGCCCTGACATGTCGTGTGTTTAGGTTTACCTTGCAAGGTTAAAACTCGATTCGAATCGTCTGCTTCTCGCAGCTAATGAGACTGCTTGATCCATTGTACTGCATTGAGTAATAAGTGGAAATGAGATACTGACAAAAGATATTGATTGATAAAATGTTTTATACCATGTATGAATAGATAGGTTCTCATCTAGTCTAAATTATTATTCTAGAACTTGAAAAGCTAAAACTTGATTTTAGACTCAGCTAGTGCTTTTGGCAAACCAAACCCCTCAGCCAAACAGCTGCATGTCTAGAGGTAGAGGAGTAAACTCCTCACACCGGGTAAGTCTAGCTGAGTATTAGTATACTCAGCCTTGCTTGTGGCATAATTTTTGCAGGTACTCCTTAGGATGATTGGTTGATGGTGTGACTTGGCCTTCATCCCTGCCACCGGGATAGATGGTCGAGAGGGTTATTGCTTCCGCAGGAGAGGACCAGGAGGAGTAACGTGGCCAGGCTTCGCCATGTTACTCGGTTTTCTCCGTTAGTTAATTCCGCTGCATTAAAATTTATGGTTATTATTTCTGAAACTCCGATAATGTAATCACTAATGGTAGTTTCTTAATTTATGGTATTATGTTTTATTGTATTTCTCTGTGCCTCACCTTCGAGTGAGCTAGTGGTATTCGATCCTGGATAAGTGGCTTTATCGGACTAGATCCGAGGGACTGACGGGTTATTCCGATTAAGTGTGTTGCTGCCTTTAAGGGTGCGACTTGGACACTTAAGCTGGAATAATCCGGGTGGTTCTGCCACAGCTGGTATCGGAGCGAATACCAGTACAGAGAAGTCAATAAGTCATGATTTCCAACCTTTTCTAAAGTAAAACTTGCTTAGAAACCAAAGTTGGTTAGATATCAGGACGATAATGATAGACCTAGGACGAGAAGCCTTAGGAAATAGATGGGTAGCTAGGTGGCTATTTATATAGGCCATAAAGGCTAGTATTACTACTATTAATAAGGATGTTGTAGGAGCATCCGAAAAATTAGTTAGGTCTGAGAAGACGACTAGAATGAGCATGCATCATGATTGTCGCATTTTCATTGTCTCTTGTGCACCAACATGCTTCCCTCACCCTTATTCCAATAATAAGAACTTGTGAATAATGTGATGTACTGCTATGTTAGAAATGTCTTACCTCGTGTCAGATTGGTAAGTCTTGTTAGGTCGTGTTATGTGTTTCTCTTGTCTTGCTATCTAGGTGGTATTCTAATTGTTTAGCCCTTTTGCCAAAAAAAATGTTGCTTGTTTTGCCCATAAAAGGACCCCTTCCCCAAATAATCTAGTGGTTCCCTAGTGAAAACCTTAAAAAAATCATATGTTATGTCAGTGTTTTCTAGCCCTCATGTGTTTACCCTTGAATTTACACCTGCACAACTTATAGAACCCCATAGCTGGACCACTAGTTCAACCTAAAGTTTCCTTGTGAACTTGTTTATGTTAAAAAAAATAAAACATTGGTTGGTGTTTGTTGCGCAAAACAATATCCAGTCCCAAATTCTTCTTGGAAGCCTTGTCCAAAATCCTCATTAAATTCTCTTCTGCTCAACCTAGAAGCTATCTAGGTTGATGACCTCTCTTTTCACCTGGATCTGGTAATCTTTTCCCTATGAATCATGTTGTGGCTTATCATCCGAATCTCCGGGTCCCCTATTGATCCTGCCCTATTATCTAGATATCTGTTATAATCCATTCTCAAGTATCAGATGTTGATCTTGCCTAAATCTCTCATTTCTGGTCAGACTCATACCCCCTTCTCCGAGGAACATGACGTCGTTTTATCGATTTTATCTATAAACAGTGAATCCATTTGGTTCAATGGATTTTTGCTGTTGTCTTTAGTTCTCTCATGTCTCTACAAGTTCATCAACTTGATCTCATGGTTGTTTCGTTCTCATATCAAATATCATACTAGTCTCTTGCCTGATAATCTCCATGTTGATCATAAAATAATTCTGTGAGTTGAAGAAAATTCTCATGTGATGCTCTTTTGCCAACGATCTTTGCTTCAACTTCAGTCACATTTTCTGAGCCATGTTCTCATAGGCTCCATCTATCTGTGGTGTGTGGATTTCTCATTGGTTATGTTTAGTAATGGTATTGTGACTAAAGGACTGATGGTGCCGCGACGAAATCGAGAGCCTACTATGGTGCACACATGGTTGAGCTACTCGGCACGCGCTGGTATCGCGGTTAATAGTAGTGATCCATTACGAGACTATACTGATGTGCCATCTTTTGTGAATATTCTCTTAGAGTGATCGCTGCATTTTGTCTCAACATGTCGCGATATTCTATCCAAATCTATCTTCGGTATCTTGTCAGGTGACATCTCATGAATTTGCATCTATCTTCAGCCTGGGAGTTACATGCTTCTCCACCCTTAAAGCTCCTCATTCGAATCTCGGGACGAGATTCCTTTAAGGGGGGAAGGCTATGACACCCCAGGTGTCTATTTCGCATTATATCGGGAGATTTATCCTAATCTCGGATGCTCAGTGAAAATTTCTATCTCTTTATCACATTTATATCCATTTATCAAGTTACTCATGAATGTTTCACCAAATTTGGAATTATTCTATCTCGAGAACAGCCAAATTTGGAGCCTGTTAAAAGTTTTATTTCTCGGAGCAAATGCAAATTCGAAAGTCAATATCGTCTCGTAACTCCTGTCCAGACTCATTTATTCGAACTCTTGACAGTTGTGATATTATCCGATCTATGTTCGAATCCGCTGTCTCGATAGTCGGTCTATGTCCAAATACTTAATCCAAATCTGCATTCTCCCGCATTAGGCGAACCATTTACTTTTTGTTCCATTAGGCGAACCACCGATTTTTTATGGTGAAGATTATAGTAGGTGGAGTGATATGATGAGGTATCACCTCACCTCACTCCACACAAGCATATGGGACATTGTTGAATTTGGAGCACATGTATCATCCGTAGGGGATGAAGATTATGATGAGGACGAAGTTGCCCAAATCCAGCACTTCAATTCCCAAGCAACTACTATACTCCTCACCTCTCTAAGTCGAGAGGAATATAATAAGGTGCAAGGGTTGAAAAGTGCCAAAGAGATTTGGGACATACTAAAGACCGCGCACGAAGAAAACGAGGTGACCAAGATCACCAAGAGGGAAACAATGAGGGGGAGCTCGATCGGTTCATGCTCAATCAAGGAGAGGAGCCACAAACTATGTACAACCGGCTCAAGATCTTGGTCAACCAAGTGCGCAACCTCGGGAGCACAAAATTGGATGACCATGAAATGGTCAAGGTTATTCTAAGATCACTTGTTTTTCTTAATCCTACACAAGTACAATTAATTCGTGGTGATCCTAGATATAAGCTAATGTCTCCCGAGGAAGTTATAGGAAAGTTTGTGAGCTTTGAGTTGATGATCAAAGGCTCCAAACAAATCATCGAGCGAGGCACCACCTCCACACCCGAGGTGCAACCCGTCGCATTCAAAGCGATGGAGGAGAAAGAAGAGTCTACATCAAGTAGGCTCCCCATCGACGCCTCCAAGCTCGACAATGAGAAGATGGCGCGAATCATCAAAAGTTTTCGCCAAATCCTCAAGCAAAGGAAGGGGAGAGACTACAAACCTCGTTCCAAGAAAGTTTGCTACAAGTGTGGTAAGCCCGGTCACTTTATTGCTAAATGTCCATTATCAAGTGATAGTGACAGGGGCGACGACAAGAAGGGGAGAAGGAAGGAAAAGAAGTACTACAAGAAGAAGGGCGGTGATGCCCATGTGTGTCAGGAATGAGACTCCGATGAGAGCTCCACTGACTCCTCCTCCGACGAGGACGCCGCCAACATCGCCGTCACCAAAGGCCTCCTCTTCCCCAACGTCGGCCACAAGTGCCTCATGGCAAAGGACGGCAAGAAGAAGAAGGTAAAATCTAGAGCTTCTACTAAATATGCAACATCTAGTGATGAGGCTAGCTCTAGTGATGATGAGGATGATTTGCTTACTCTTTTTGCCAACCTAAACATGCAACAAAAGGAAAAATTGAATGAATTAATTAGTGCTATTCATGAGAAGGATGAACTCTTGGATAGCCAAGAGGACTTCCTTATTAAATAAAACAAGAAGCATGTTAAGGTTAAAAATGCTTATGCTCAGAAAGTAGAAAAATGTCAAAAATTAACTAGTGAGCTTAGCATTTGCCATGATATTATCTCCAACCTTAGAGATGAGAATGCTAAATTAATTGCTAAGGTTGAGAAGTTAAATGTTTGTGATAATTCTCTTGTCAACCTCAAAAATGATAATACTAGTTTGATTTCTAAAATTGACAAGTTGAATGAATCACTTTCTAGCCTTAAAATTGAGAATAATAATTTAATTGCTAAGGCTAAGAATTTAAATGTTTGTAATGATATTGTTTCCAATCTTAGAAATGAAAATGCTATGTTACATGCTAAGATTGATGAATTAAATGCTTGCAAACCCTCTACATCTAGTGTTGATCATGTTACTATTTGTACTAGATGTAGAGACATTAATGTTGATGCTATTCATGATCACCTAGCTTTAATTAAACAACAAAATGATCACATAGCTCAACTTAGTGCTAAAATTAATGAGCATGACTTAGAAAATGAAAAATTTAAATTTGCTAGAAGTATGCTCTATAGTGGGAGACCCCCCGGCATTAAGGATGGCATTGGCTTTCAACAGGGAGACAATGTCAAGCTTAATGTCCCTAAGAAATTGTCTAACTTTGTTAAGGGCAAAGCTCCCATGGTTCAGGATAACGAGGGCTATATTTTATATCATGCTGGTTATCCCGAACATAAGATTAGGAGAATTCATTCTAGGAAGTCTCACTCTGGCTCTCATCATGCTTTTATGTATAAGAGTGAGGCATCTAGTTCTAGGCAATCCACTCATGTTAAATTGCCTAAAAAGAAATCTCCTATTGCATCAAATGAATCTAATGTTTCATTTAAGACTTTTGATGCATCATATGTTTTAACTAACAAATCAGGCAAATTAGTTGCCAAATATGTTGGGGGCAAACACAAGGGTTCAAAAACTTGTGTTTGGGTACCCAAGGTGCTTGTTTCTAATGTCAAAGGACCCAAGACCGTTTGGGTACCTAAGAACAAGGCATAAACTTGTTTTGTAGGTTTATGCATCTGGGGGCTCAAGTTAGATCATTAATAGTGGGTGCACAAACCACATGACAGGGGAGAAAAGGATGTTCTCCTCATATGAGAAAAATCATGATCCCCAAAGAGCTATCACATTCGGGGATGGAAATCAAGGTTTGGTCAAAGGACTTGGTAAAATTGCTATATCACCTGACCATTCTATTTTCAATGTTTTTCTTGTAAATTCTTTAGATTACAATTTGCTTTCTGTTTCTCAATAATGCAATATGGGCTACAATTGTCTATTTACTGATGTAGGTGTTACTGTCTTTAGAAGAAGTGATGGTTCAATAGCATTTAAGGGAGTGTTAGAGGGTCAGCTATACTTAGTTGATTTCAATAGAGCTGAACTCGACACTTGCTTAATCGCTAAGACTAATATGGGTTGGCTCTGGCATCGCCGACTAGCTCATGTTGGGATGAAGAATCTTCACAAGCTTCTAAAGGGAGAACACATTTTAGGACTAACAAATGCTCATTTTGAGAAAGACAGGGTTTGTAGCGCATGCCAAGCAGGAAAGCAAGTTGATGCTCATCATCCACACAAGAACATCATGACGACCGACAGGCCGCTTGAGCTACTCCACATGGACCTATTCAGCCTGATAGCTTACATAAGCATCGACAGGAGTAAGTATTGTCTTGTAATTGTGGATGATTATTCTCACTTCACTTGGGTGTTCTTTTTGCAGGATAAATCTCAAACCCAAGAGACCTTAAAGGGATTCTTGAGACGGGCTCAAAATGAGTTCGGCTTAAGGATCAAAAAGATTAGAAGCGACAACGGGACGGAGTTCAAGAACTCACAAATAGAGGAGTTTCTTGAGGATGAGGGCATCAAGCATGAGTTCTCTTCTCCCTACACGCCACAACAAAATGGTGTAGTGGAGAGGAAGAATAGAACTCTACTTGACATGGCGAGGACCATGCTTAATGAGTACAAGACTTCGAACCGGTTTTGGGCGGAAGCAATCAACACCGCTTGTTATGCCATCAACTGTCTCTACCTTCACCGAATCCTCAAGAAGACATCATATGAACTCCTCACCAGTAAAAAGCCCAATGTTTCATATTTTAGAGTCTTTGGGGCATATAGAGTCTTTAACAAGTCCACTGGACTAGTTGGAGTTTCTTGTGACATTGTGTTTGATGAGACTAACGGCTCTCAAGTAGAGCAAGTTGATCTTGATGAGCTAGATGATGAAGAGGCTCCATGTGTCGCGATAAGGAACATGTCCATTGGGGATGTGTGTCCTAAGGAATCCGAAGAGCCTCCACATACACAAGATCAACCATCATCTTCAAATCAAGCATCTCCACCAACTCAAGATGAGGATCAAGCTCAAGATGATGAAAATGAAGATCAAGAAGAGCCACCTCAACAGGAGGACAATGATCAAGGGGGAGATGCCAATGATTAAGACAAGAAAGATGATGAGGGTCCAAGACCGCCACACCCAAGAGTCCACCAAGCGATACAAAGAGATCACCCCGTGAACTCCATCCTCGGCGATATTCATAAGGGGGTAACCACTCAATCTCGTGTCGCACATTTTTGTGAGCATTACTCTTTTGTGTCTTCTATTGAGCCATACAGGATGGAAGACGCATTAAGAGATTCGGATTGGGTGTTGGCAATGCAAGAGGAACTCAACAACTTCACGAGGAATGAGGTATGTCATTTAGTTCCACGTCCTAACCAAAATGTTGTAGGAACCAAGTGGGTCTTCCGCAACAAGCAAGATGAGCATGGTGTGGTGACAAGGAACAAAGCCCGACTTGTGGCCAAGGGCTATTCACAAGTCGAAGGTTTGGATTTCGGTGAAACCTATGCACCCGTAGCTAGGCTTGAGTCAATTCGTACATTACTTGCCTATGCTACTTACCATGGCTTTAAGCTTTACCAAATGGACGTGAAAAGTGTCTTCCTCAATGGACCAATAAAGGAAGAGGTCTATGTTGAGCAACCTCCCGGCTTTGAAGATAGTGAGTACCCTAACCATGTGTACAAACTCTCTAAGGCGCTTTATGAGCTCAAGCAAGCCCCAAGAGCATGGTATGAATGTCAAAGAGATTTTCTTATCGCTAATGGCTTCAAAGTCGGAAAAGCCGATCCTACTCTCTTTACTAAAAAAATTGCAAATGATTTGTTTGTATGCCAAATTTATGTAGATGATATCATATTTGGGTCTACTAACAAATCTACTTGTGAAGAGTTTAGTAGGATTATGATTCAAAAATTTGAGATGTCTATGATGGGGGAGTTGAAGTATTTTCTAGGATTTCAAGTCAAGCAACTCCAAGAGGGCACCTTCATCAGCCAAACAAAGTACATTCAAGACATACTCACCAAGTTTGGGATGAAGGATGCCAAGCCCATCAAGACACCCATGGGAACCAATGGGCATCTCGACCTCGACACGGGAGGTAAATCCGTAGATCAAAAGGTATATCGGTCGATGATAGGATCTCTACTTTAATTATGTGCATCTCGACCGGATATTATGCTTTCCGTATGCATGTGTGCAAGATTCCAAGTCGATCCTAAGGAAGTTCACCTTAGGGCCGTGAAACGAATCTTGAGATATTTAGTTCATACACCTAAGTTTGGTCTTTGGTACCCCAAGAGATCCACTTTTGATTTAATTGGTTATTCAGATGCTGATTGGGTAGGGTGTAAAATTGATAGAAAGGGCACATCAGGGACTTGTCAATTCTTGGGAAGATCACTGGTGTCTTGGGCTTCAAAGAAACAAAATTCAGTAGCCCTTTCTACTGCCGAAGCCGAGTACATTGACGCAGGCCATTGTTGCGCGCAATTGCTTTGGATGAGGCAAACCCTTAGGGACTATGGCTACAAATTAACCAAAGTCCCTCTCCTATGTGATAATGAGAGTGCAATCCGCATGGCGGATAATCCCGTTGAGCACAGCCACACTAAGCACATAGTCATTCGGTATCACTTTTTGAGGGATCACCAACAAAGGGGGATATCGAGATTGCTTATGTTAGCACCAAAGAACAATTAGCCGATATCTTTACCAAACCACTAGATCAGAAAACATTTACCAAACTTAGGCATGAGCTAAACATTCTTGATTCTAAGAACTTTGATTGATACTTTGCACAAATAGTTCATTTATATACCTTTGATCATATCTCTTTCATTTGCTATGACTAATGTGTTCTTCAAGTGTATTTTATGCTAAGTCATAGATTGAAAGGGAAATGGAGTCTTCGGCGAAGAAAAGGCTTCCACTCTACTCTATCGGTATCATCTACCCTTCGTCGTCACTCCGCATCGCTCTCCACTTTGGTATAATCTTCACTCATATTCATTACTCATACCATTGGGGAGAAAGTAAAAGGGCTCTAAAGACTCCGTTTTTGGCGATTAATGCCAAAGGGGGAGAGAGTATTAGCCCAAAGCAAAAGGACCGCACCACCACGCCAATTTCAAAAAAAATTCGGAAAGTTGTTTTCAATTGGTATTTTTCAAATTAGTATTCCTCAAAGAAATTCTATCTCAAATGGTATATTTTAAAGAGGAGGTTTTCAAAAATTGGGATCTAAAATATTTGACATTCTTTCAATTGATAAACCCCTCTTGAACACTAAGAGGAGAATTTCATTAAGGGGGAGTTTTGTTTAGTCAAAGGAAATGCATTTGAAACAGGGGGAGAAAATTTCAAATCTTGAAAATGCTTCTCGAAATCTTATTCATGTACCTTTGACTATTTGCAAAAAGACTTTGAAAAAGAATTTCCAAAAACATTTGCAAAAACAAAACAAGTGGTGCAAGCGTGGTCCAAAATGTTAAATTAGAAGAAATCAATCCATGCATATCTTATGAAATTTTAAATTGGTTTAATTCCAAGCAACCTTTGCACTTAGCTTATGCAAACTAGTTCAATTTTGCACTTATATATTTGCTTTGGTTTGTGTTGGCATCAATCACCAAAAAGGGGGAGATTGAAAGGGAAATAGGGTCAAACCTTTTCCTAAATGATTTTGGTGGTTGAATTGCCCAACACAAATAATTGTACTAACTAGTTTGCTCTAGATTATAAGTTCTACAGGTGCCAAAGGTTCAACACAAACCAATAAAAAGTCTAAGAAAGGGTTCAAATAGAAAGGAGCAAAACCAACCGAAGGCTGCCCTGGTCTGGCGCACCGGACTGTCCGATGTGCCACCGGACAGTGTCCGGTGCACCAGGGAGATCCACTCTGAACTGCTCAGCTTCGGGTTTTCTGGAAATGCCACTCCGCTATAATTCACCGGATTGTCCGGTGTGCCAAGCGGGAGCAACGGTCGCCAGCGCAACAGTCGAGTTCAACGGTCGGCTGACAACACTACAGTGCACGGATAGAGCGCGCAGAGTCAGAGCAGCGCCAGAAGGCGCACCAGACAGTGAACAGTGACTGTCCGGTGCACCACCAGAATATCCGGTGGCCCCACCTGTTAGAGCTCCAACGGTCGAACCCTAACGGTTGGGTGACGTGGCTGGCGCACCGGACAGTGTCCGGTGGCGCACCGGACTATCCGGTGCGCTCATCGACAGCAGCCCCTCCCAACGACCACTTTGGTGGTTGGGGCTATAAATACCCCCCAACCACCACACTTCAAGGCATCCAAGTTTTTAGCCATCACATTCAATACAAGAGCTCTAGACTTCATTCCAAGACACAAACAAGAGATCAAATACTCTCCCAAGTCCGGAATCACTTCAAACAAATAGTGACTCATGAGAGAGATATTTGTGTTCATTTGAGTTCTTGTTGCTTGGATCGCTTTTCTTCTTCCCATTTCTTGTTCTCAACACCTTTGTAATCAAAGCAATAGACACCAAGTTGTGGTGGTCCTTGTGGGGTCTAAGTGACCCAATTGATTGAGGAGAAAAACACACTCGGTCTAGGTGACCGTTTGAGAGAGGGAAAGGGTTGAAAGAGACCCGGTCTTTGTGACCACCTCAATGGGGAGTAGGTTTGCAAGAACCGAACCTCGGTAAAACAAATCACCGTGTCATCCGCCTTATTTGTTTGTGATTTGTTTTCGCCCTCTCTCTCGAACTCGACTTTATTTCTAACGCTAACTCCGGCTTGTAGATTGTGCTTAAAGTTTATAAATTTCAGATTTGCCTATTCACCCCCCCTCTAGGCAACTTTCAGTTTTCCTATCCATATTTTTTAGATAAGATTCATAACTGTGGTGTATATAATAAAACCACCCAACTTATCCTCTCTCGGCCAAAAAGAAGGAAATAAATTGCAGATTGTGTAGTGTCCGGTGCAGCCATGGAAAAAAGGCAACCAGAGCCTTCCAAATTGAGGAGCAATGGCTCCTTGGCCCCTTAGGGCTATAAAAGAATCCCCTATGTGCCTCTATCAATTACCCAAGCATACTTTGAGCACACCACAACTCTGAGCCTATACGACCACGTTGTTGATTTGTTAGAGAGATTTGAGTGCGTTCTTGGGTTGTGACTATCGTTTTGATTCATGCGCTCTCTCTTTTCCTTGTGTGCGTGTTATTGCTATATTGTGCACTTGTGTGTCTCTACTCCCCTCCTTACTCCAATTTTGATTGTAATCATTTGTGTAAGGCATGAGAGACTCCAATTTGTGGAGATTCCTCACAACGGGATATTGATATAAGGAAGACAACTGTAACACTCAAGTTTGATATTTGGAGCACTTGAGAGAGGTTGAGTGCAACCCTTGAACAAAGGAGGTCACCACAACATGGAGTAGGCATTGGCCGAACCATAGTAAAATTTGTTGTGTCTCTTGTTGTCACACCCGGTTCCAGGGGGTAGAACCGAGCGCATAGCATATGTGTGCCAGGATCCATTTCCACACATATGTTGACGTCACAAGTGTAATATATCAAAAGACAATGCAATAAAGGCGTAAAGAGAGTAGAATACTTTATTACATCATCTGAAACATTGTATCTTTAACAAGTATCACATCAAAGTAAAGCGGAATTTAAATAACAGGGGCAATCTCCCACGGGAAGATGACCGGCGCATCGTTAGACTTAGAATTCCTCGTTGTCAAAATCTCCATCAAAGTTTCCAGCATCACCCTCTGATCAAAATATTAGCAAGGGTGAGCTCACTTATGGTCGGGGCTCAGTAAGTGGGGGAAATTAATGCAGGTATAACAAGGTGAGGCTAAGGTTGAGCAGTAAGCATTTTAGTTGGTCAACATTTTATTAACAACACCTGTCTTACTAATAAGTGTGAATCCCAAGTATCCCATTTAAACAAAGGGATATGAATATACAAAAACACATAAGTGAAACCACTTAAGCAAATTATTGGCAGATCATCGGATCTCAATTTAATTCCATCTTCAAGTTCAATTATCATGTGAGGAGTCCAGGTCGCTCATAACCGGGAGCACGGCTGATATATCAGTTTTACACTCTGCAGAGGTGGTACAACTTTACCCACAAGCCATGTATCCCATCTAGCCCGGGTTGATCGGACCCTTAAACACTGCCGAGGTGAATGGCTAGGGATCCATTATGAGGCTTTCACAAAATACCTTAATACGAAGCAACCCGCTAAGGTTTCTAAAGACGATGGTGGTGGCCCCCTAGGTGAGGTACCTTAGACAAGAATACGTCCCCATGTTAACGTGGGCTGCCAGCACCTACCGCTCTCCCTCTTGCCCATATTTCAGGTAAGGTTGCCAAGCACTAAGCATATAAAGCTAATTACCAAAGCCAGAGCCATGATAGCACTCGTGGTTGCACTGTTATCCTGGGTGGTCACTCCATGTTCCAATTAATTTGAAATAATGTTGCGTTAACCATCGGGTTAATTTCATAATTGCCAATTTCAATTTTGGAACATTAATACCAATTAATGAGTGACATTAAAATCATTAAGTTGAGCGGTAGCATAAATTTGCAAAGCTTAATAATTTCCCAGGGTAAACAAGGAATACAGATGGTAAATCTAGGAAATCCTTAAATAGGTAAAACCCATCAAATTATGCAGTATATCAAAAAGTAAACATTATTATATGCAATGATTGGGTACAAAAAGAATATGCAGAGGGAGAATCCACTTGCCTTGCTCAAACATATCATGTGGTTCGTCTTCGAACGTATTCGAATCCTCTACCACACAGTCGGCTTCTAATAGAGTCGCACATCGCACATACAAAAATAAAACATACACCAATAAATAAACACGCACCATTACATAAACATATACCATTACATACACATTAACATATATCACACTTATCACACTTTAAATACGTCCTAAACGCGTAAATCTCTACTACTCTTAAGCACACAGTGTAGGCGTCCACACCTACGGTTCTGCCTCCCCCAGCGACATCCTCCGCTCATCCACACGTCCGCGGCCGCCCCCGCAATCAACGGGATTGCCCGGTTGCCCCCGTGATCCCCATCACCTCCCAGATCTCGTGCTCTCCATTCACCTCCTAGATCCCGTGCTACATCCAAGGAAGTGAAGTGGTGATGGTCCGCGGCCACCCCCGCAATCCCCTTCTACCGACAATGCTAGCCTTCCATCAACGAAGCGGCTCTTCCTCCGCTCGAACCCTAGGCGGCGGCGGCGCGACGCCCGTCGCCTGGATCCCAAGTCCTGCTCCCCCTATCCACCCTCCTTGTTCGCCCTCCCGTTCCCCCACCGTGTCGGCCTCCTCGACATGCCCAACCTGAAGAAGCAATGCGGGAGGTTCGTCTCCACCACGCCCTGCCCCAGGTGCTTCGACCTCCTTGCCATGGGGGAGCACAACGGACACGGTGGAGGGCGCCCAGTCTGCACCCGGCGGCCGGACCACGGAGGAAGGCAGCCAACGACACAGTGGTGAGCTGCGCCTTCGCTGACACCCCCGCAGAAACCTCGCCGACACCCCTCCTCGCACTTCCTACATCCTGCCCCTCCTCTCCTGCTCTCCTCCTTGCATCTCGCCCCGGGCCATGTCCTCTCGTCGCTCTCCTCCCGCGGCAATGCGGCATCCACACCGTGGCTCTCGACCTCCCCGGCCAGGGCCTCTCTCCGTCGCCGCCCGCTGCGTCCGTGCCTGCCTGGACCAGCGCGCTCCGGTAGATGCAAGGCGGTGCCTGGTGCGACGACCATACTGTGAGGTGCGAGACAACGGCGGGTGGTGTAGCGGTAGCGAGGCCCTCGTCGATGGAGTTGCAAGTCAGCCGCTATGGCAGAGCCAAGATTCGCCTTTGCCAAAGCCACCTTCGCATTCTAGGACCGCCAGTCGCTCGGTAGCGAGTACGAGGTACACACCTCTTGCTCCACGAGAACAACCCTGATCTGGGTTAGGGATTTTTTAATGACCATATCTGATTAGCCCTATCACGCATTGCTTTCCAATTTGATTTATTGCCAGGCTGATTTGTAGCTAGAAATCGTTAATTGAGAACATGTGGTTATCCATGGATCTTAGTGCGTAAGTTAAAGGACTACAAATGTTTGGGGTGTTCTATTGTGTTTGGGTAGTGGGAGATAATTATGTTCAAGATTTGACTGTTTATTCAAGAAATTTTATTCGGATATTATAAGGTGTGACATGAATTCCTTGCAAACAAATATGATCAGATAGGCCCAGATTGTAACCAATGGCAGGCCATCAAGATGGAAAGCGCTGATGGGTGCTTTGATGTTGAGGAGCTTTTATGTTTCCATATTTCGAAGGCAACCACGTGGAGCCTCCTCTACAAGTCATGAGTCATGAAAATTGGATGCCATGGTTGCTCCTTGAGCCCTTTAAATTCTTTTATATTTGTATGTTAAATTAATTGGTGTTGTTATTTACTGTATCACTATTTGTCGTTCTGGATGGTACATGCTTGTCATTCTGATTTAGGTTAATGAATTTAGATATATTGCTAGACTTGTCAGTTGGAGCATACTTATTATTAATTGGCCTAGCAACAGGATTCGTGCAATTGCATGCTATAATCTTCTTAGAAACAATTGTTTGGGCTAAAAATATGATGTGGAAACAAGGTCATTAGATCATTTCAAAAGTGTGATTTTTCTTGGATGTCCATTGTCGAAATTTCTTTTGTACTTATGGCATAAGTACCACTATCCTTATATATCAACTGTTATACATGCAAAGAAACTCTAGATAGGAAATTTTGAGGTCCAAAATATTTGTTTGTGCCACTTGTTCTTTGTTTGTTTAGAAGTTACATTGAGCTTGGATATGAAGTCAAATTACCTTGTTATTTCATTCTCCGTACACATTGTAAATCAATAGTATCACAATAAGATGCAAGCAAGGGAAACATGAGAGGAGTACAAATTTGATCTGTAGATACTAAAAAATAGGTATGCTTGTGTTATTTTTTACAGATTTGGATGTATTTTATTCTACAGCCAGTGTGACCATCATTGCAAGGAAGCATTCTGATGTTATGTGAAATATCAATAACTTTGCCTATGTCCTGCATGTTAGTGAAATTTATTAGAAGATGTTAAGTAGCTTCAATTCAATAGACTCGACAGGTGGATTCAACTGATAGGTTTTATTCTTCTGTTTGTTCTCTAACACACGAGTTTATTGGTTGTGAACAACATTCAGTTGATCTTCATCCAGTCTGAAATCTTTTTTCTGTTCTTGGCTGAGATCTGAATATAACATATACAATAACCTGAACTCAGATGGTCTAAAAAATAATCAGGGTGGTGCCACAGTCTGTTTAACATTACAGTCAAGCTTATCAGTATTCCATTTAGAAGATCACAGATAGTCAATAACATAAATTGCTCGTTCTTGGATTCGGAATTTTTTAAACCCAATGTGCAATGTAATAACTATGGACACCCCATCCATGCATTTAAATCTGTATATTAAAAATATTAATGTGGTTTATGTCCAATGCATTTCTTAGCTAACTACCTTCATCTAACACAATATTTAGGGCTACATCATCTTTTGTTGACGGGTTCCCTGTGTTCAATTGAAAGGGAAATGTGCCCTTGGGCCATTTCTATGTATTTTGGTGATTGAGTGCCAACACATGTGCTTAATTGGGAATTTATGTACATGGATGAACAAGGTGAAAATCATGAAGTAAAGGTATGTTTCTAAGCCTTAGTACATTGGTTTTAAGTACTAATATATTTGTCTAAGTGTTAGAAACAGAAAGAAGAAGAATAGAGAAAAGGAGAAGGGACTTGGCTGTGTGCTGCCAAGACCCAGCTCGGTCTGGAGCACCGGACTGTCCGGTGTGCACCGGACAGTGTCCGGTGCGCCAGGCTGGCACGACTCGAACTTGCCGCTCTCGGGAAATTGGCCGGTGGCGTACGGCTAAAATTCACCGGACTGTCCGGTGTGCACCGGACTGTCCGGTGAGCCAACGGTCGGCCAGGGCCAACGGTCGGCCGCGCAATCCGCGCGGGACACGTGGCCGAGCCAACGGTCGGAAGACGGCACCGGACTGTCCGGTGTGCACCGGACATGTCCGGTGCGCCAACAGCGCCAGATCTGCCAACGGTCTGCAACGGTCGTCTTCGCCGTTTAAGGAAACAAATCGGGCACCGGACAGTGTCCGGTGCCCCCGACGACAGAAGGCAAGGATGGCCTTCCGGATTTGCTCTCAACGGCTCCTAGCTGCCTTGGGGCTATAAAAGGAGCCCCTAGGCGCATGGAGGAGATACACAAGCAACCTTTGAGCATTCTTGATCATCCACACTAAGTCTCTGCGCATTCGTTTGTGTTTCTAAGTGATTCGAGCTCTGTTCTAAGTGAGAACTCTGAGATAGTCTTGTGAGCTCGATTCTTGGCCGTGTGTGTGCGCTTTTGCTGTGGATTTGTGTGTGTTGCTTCCCTCCCTTACTCTGTGTTTCATTTGTGATCATATACTTGTAAGGGCAAGAGACTCCAATTTGTGGAGATTCCTTGCAAACGGGATAGTGAAAGGAAAACAAAACACCGTGGTATTCAAGTGGGTCTTTGGACCGCTTGAGAGGGGTTGATTGCAACCCTCGTCCGTTGGGACGCCACAACGTGGAGTAGGCAAGCGTTGGTCTTGGCCGAACCACGGGATAAAACCACTGTGTCACTCTGTGCTTGATTCTCTTGTGGTACTGTGTTTTGTTGAGACTTCACCTTAGCCACTTGGCAATAATCGTGCTAACACTTAACAAGTTTTTGTGGCTTAAGTTTGAAGTTTTTACAGGATCACCTATTCACCCCCCCCTCTAGGTGCTCTCAATTGGTATCAAAGCCGTTCTCTTCACAAAGGGACTAACCGCCCGAAGAGATGGATCCTAAGGGGAAGGGTATAGTGATCAACGACAAAGAGAAGGAATCCTTCGTCAACGAGCCGAAGGACGATAAGCCTACCGACTCCGGCTCGGGCCAAAGACGGAAGGAAGGGAAGAAGAAGAAGACCAGGCGCATCAAGGAGATCGTCTACTACGACAGCGACGAGTCTACTTCTTCCCAAAAGGACGAGGACCACAACGACTACGAGAGAAGAAAACCGGTTAATTCAAACTTTTCTTTTGATTACTCTCGTATTCCGCAAAGTTCACATTCTCATTTGCTCTCCATTCCACTCGGCAAGCCCCCACACTTTGATGGAGAGGACTACGGATTTTGGAGCCACAAAATGCGTAGTCACCTATTCTCTCTCCATCCTAGTATATGGGAGATTGTAGAGAGTGGAATGCATTTTGATAGTTCGGATAGTCCCATGTTCATTAATGAACAAATTCATAAGAATGCACAAGCTACTACTGTTCTTCTAGCTTCCTTGTGCAGGAATGAATACCATAAGGTGAGCGGCTTGGATAACGCCAAGCAAATCTGGGACACCCTCAAGATTTCTCATGAGGGGAACGACGTCACCTTACTCACCAAGATGGAGTTGGTGGAGGGCGAGCTTGGACGGTTCGCAATGATAAGGGGCGAGGAGCCAACGCAAACATACAATCGGCTCAAGACCCTTATCAACAAGATAAGAAGCTACGGGAGCACGCGATGGACGGACCACGACGTCGTCCGCCTAATGCTAAGGTCATTTACCGTTCTTGATCCTCACTTGGTGAACAATATACGTGAAAATCCCAGGTACACCAAGATGTCGCCCGAAGAAGTTCTTGGGAAATTTGTTAGCGGGCGAATGATGATCAAGGAGGCGAGATATGTGGACGACGCCTTGAATGGTCCGATCAACGAGCCGCAACCTCTCGCTCTCAAGGCAACACGAAGCAAGGAGGCGCTACCTAGCAAGGTGGCACAAATTGAGGCGGCTGGACTCAACGATGAAGAAATGGCCCTCATTATCAAGAGATTCAAGACGGTGCTAAAGGGTCGCAATGGACAGCCGAGCAAGACTAAGACCAAGGGGAAGCGATCATGCTTCAAATGCGGTAAGCTTGGTCATTTTATTGCTAACTGTCCTGATAATGATAGTGACCAGGAAAAGGGGAACAAGAGGGAAAAGAAGAAGCATTACAAGAAGGCAAAGGGCGAGGCGCATCTAGGCAAGGAGTGGGACTCGGATTGCTCCTCGTCCGACTCCGACAATGAAGGACTCGCCGCCACCGCCTTCAACAAATCAACCCTCTTCCCCAACGAGCGTCACACATGCCTTATGGCAAGAGAGAAGAAGGTTTATGCATCCGGGGGTTCAAGCTGGATTATTGACAGCGGATGCACAAACCATATGACGGGGGAGAAGAAGATGTTCACCTCCTACGTCAAAAATAAGGATTCCCAAGATTCAATTATATTCGGTGATGGGAATCAAGGCAAGGTAAAAGGGCTAGGTAAAATTGCAATTTCTAATGAGCATTCTATATCAAATGTATTCTTAGTGGAGAGTCTTGGATATAATTTGCTATCTGTCAGTCAATTATGTCAAATGGGATATAATTGTTTATTTACAAATGTAGATGTGTCTGTCTTTAGAAGAAGTGATGGCTCACTAGCTTTTAAGGGTGTATTAGACGGCAAACTTTATTTAGTTGATTTTGCAAAAGAAGAGGCCGGTCTAGATGCATGCTTAATGGCTAAGACTTGCATGGGCTGGCTGTGGCATCGCCGCTTAGCACATGTGGGGATGAAGAACCTCCACAAGCTTCTAAAGGGAGAACATGTGATAGGTCTAACCAATGTTCATTTCGAAAAAGATAGACCTTGTGCAGCTTGTCAAGCAGGGAAACAGGTGGGAGGAGCGCATCACAGCAAGAATGTGATGACCACTTCAAGACCCCTGGAGCTGCTGCATATGGATCTCTTCGGACCCGTCGCCTATCTAAGCATAGGGGGAAGTAAGTATGGTCTAGTTATTGTTGATGACTTTTCCCGCTTCACTTGGGTGTTCTTTTTGCAGGATAAGTCTGAAACCCAAGGGACCCTCAAGCGCTTCCTCAGGAGGGCTCAAAATGAGTTTGAGCTCAAAGTGAAAAAGATAAGAAGCGACAACGGGTCCGAGTTCAAGAACCTTCAAGTGGAGGAGTTCCTTGAAGAGGAAGGGATCAAGCACGAGTTCTCCGCTCCCTACACACCACAGCAAAATGGTGTGGTAGAGAGGAAGAACAGGACGCTCATTGACATGGCGAGGACGATGCTAGGAGAGTTCAAGACCCCCGAGTGCTTTTGGACGGAAGCCGTGAACACTGCTTGCCATGCCATCAACAGGGTCTACCTTCATCGCCTACTCAAGAAGACGTCGTATGAGCTTCTAACCGGTAACAAACCCAATGTATCTTACTTTCGTGTATTTGGGAGCAAGTGCTACATTCTAGTGAAGAAAGGTAGAAATTCTAAGTTTGCTCCCAAAGCTGTAGAAGGGTTTTTGTTAGGTTATGACTCAAATACAAAGGCGTATAGAGTCTTCAACAAATCATCGGGTTTGGTTGAAGTCTCTAGCGACGTTGTATTTGATGAGACTAATGGCTCTCCAAGAGAGCAAGTTGTTGATTGTGATGATGTAGATGAAGAAGATGTTCCGACGGCCGCTATACGGACCATGGCGATTGGAGAAGTACGGCCACAGGAACAAGATGAACGAGATCAACCTTCTTCCTCAACTATGGTGCATCCCCCAACCAAAGATGACGAACAGGTACCTCAAGTGGAGGCGCTTGATCAAGGGGGAGCACAAGATAATCAAGTGATGGAGGAAGAAGTGCAACCGGCACCTCCAACCCAAGTTCGAGCGATGATTCAAAGGGATCATCCCGTCGACCAAATTCTGGGTGACATTAGCAAGGGAGTAACTACTCGATCTCGATTAGTTAATTTTTGTGAGCATTACTCCTTTGTCTCTTCTATTGAGCCTTTCAGGGTAGAAGAGGCCTTGCTAGATCCGGACTGGGTGTTGGCCATGCAAGAGGAGTTAAACAATTTCAAGCGCAATGAAGTTTGGACACTGGTGCCTCGTCCGAAGCAAAATGTTGTGGGAACCAAGTGGGTGTTCCGCAACAAACAGGACGAGCACGGGGTGGTGACGAGAAACAAGGCTCGACTTGTGGCAAAAGGTTATGCCCCAGTCGCAGGTTTGGATTTCGAGGAGACTTTTGCTCCTGTGGCTAGGCTAGAATCAATTCGTATCTTGCTAGCATATGCCGCTCACCATTCTTTCAGGTTGTTTCAAATGGATGTGAAGAGCGCTTTCCTCAACGGGCCAATCAAGGAGGAGGTGTACGTGGAGCAACCCCCTGGCTTCGAGGATGAACGGTACCCCGACCATGTGTGTAAGCTCTCTAAGGCGCTCTATGGACTTAAGCAAGCCCCAAGAGCATGGTATGAATGCCTTAGAGATTTCTTAATTGCTAATGCTTTCAAGGTTGGGAAAGCCGATCCAACTCTTTTTACTAAGACTTGTAATGGTGATTTGTTTGTGTGCCAAATTTATGTCGATGACATAATATTTGGTTCTACTAACCAAAAGTCTTGTGAAGAGTTTAGCAGGGTGATGACGCAGAAATTCGAGATGTCGATGATGGGCGAGTTGAACTACTTCCTTGGGTTCCAAGTGAAGCAACTCAAGGACGGCACCTTCATCTCCCAAACGAAGTACACGCAAGATCTGCTAAAGCGGTTTGGAATGAAGGACGCCAAGCCCGCAAAGACTCCGATGGGGACCGACGGACACACCGACCTCAACAAAGGAGGTAAGTCCGTTGATCAAAAAGCATACCGGTCAATGATAGGTTCTTTGCTTTACTTATGTGCTAGTAGACCGGATATTATGCTTAGCGTATGCATGTGTGCTAGATTTCAATCCGATCCTAAGGAGTGTCACTTAGTGGCGGTGAAGCGAATTCTTAGATATTTGGTTGCTACGCCTTGCTTCGGGCTCTGGTATCCAAAAGGGTCTACCTTTGACTTAGTTGGATACTCAGACTCCGACTATGCTGGATGTAAGGTCGATAGGAAGAGTACATCGGGGACGTGCCAATTCTTAGGAAGGTCCCTGGTGTCATGGAACTCTAAGAAACAAACATCCGTTGCCCTATCCACCGCTGAGGCCGAGTACGTTGCCGCAGGTCAGTGTTGCGCGCAACTACTTTGGATGAGGCAAACCCTCAGGGACTTTGGCTACAATCTGAGCAAAGTCCCACTCCTATGTGACAATGAGAGTGCTATCCGCATGGCGGAGAATCCTGTTGAACACAGCCGCACAAAGCACATAGACATCCGGCATCACTTTTTGAGAGACCACCAGCAAAAGGGAGATATCGAAGTGTTTCATGTTAGCACCGAGAACCAGCTAGCCGATATCTTCACTAAGCCTCTAGATGAGAAGACCTTTTGCAGGTTGCGTAGTGAGCTAAATGTCTTAGATTCGCGGAACCTGGATTGAATTGTAGCATACATGTAGTTATGCTTTTGATCATGTTCCTTTTTGCATTTTGTTGCTTATTATGGTGCTCAAGTTGTACAAACACTCCCTGGACCTCACAAGTCCGTTGCAAAGTGATGCACATGTGTAGGGGGAGATGTGTTACAACTTGACCCTTTGAGACTAACCATGTGCTTGAGTTTGATAATTTAGTCTCGAAGGAGGATTGAAAGGGAAAAGGTGGACTTGGACCATGAAAGACTTCCACTGCACTCCGATGAGAGGGTAACTAATTCCAAGTTCATCTCATGAAATCTTATTGCCATTTGCTCTTAATTGAAGACTTTGGTGAGGCAATGGGGTTAACGGGCCAAGATTGATTCCGTTTTGGTGCTTGATGCCAAAGGGGGAGAAAATAAAGGCCAAAGTGATAAATGGATCAGCTACCACTTGAGAGATTTTGAAAATAGTAGAATAGAGTTTTTGTTTTGTCAAAAGCTTTTATTGTCTCTTATTGTCTCTATTTTCAAAAGTTGGCTTCTTGTGGGGAGAAGTGTTGATTATGGGAAAAAGGGGGAGTTTTTGAAATCTTTGATCAATCTCTTTTGGAATGACTCTCTTTATACTTCAACATGTGTGTTTGACTTAGAGATAGAGATTTGAGTTTGATTTTCAAAAACAAACCAAGTGGTGGCAAAGGATGATCCATATATGCCAAAATTGAATAAAACCAATTTGAGTTTTTATTTAAAGTGATTTTGCACTTGTTCTAGTTGCTTTATGGTGTGTTGGCATAAATCACCAAAAAGGGGGAGATTGAAAGGGAAATGTGCCCTTGGGCCATTTCTATGTATTTTGGTGATTGAGTGCCAACACATGTGCTTAATTGGGAATTTATGTACATGGATGAACAAGGTGAAAATCATGAAGTAAAGGTATGTTTCTAAGCCTTAGTACATTGGTTTTAAGTACTAATATATTTGTCTAAGTGTTAGAAACAGAAAGAAGAAGAATAGAGAAAAGGAGAAGGGACTTGGCTGTGTGCTGCCAAGACCCAGCTCGGTCTGGAGCACCGGACTGTCCGGTGTGCACCGGACAGTGTCCGGTGCGCCAGGCTGGCACGACTCGAACTTGCCGCTCTCGGGAAATTGGCCGGTGGCGTACGGCTAAAATTCACCGGACTGTCCGGTGTGCACCGGACTGTCCGGTGAGCCAACGGTCGGCCAGGGCCAACGGTCGGCCGCGCAATCCGCGCGGGACACGTGGCCGAGCCAACGGTCGGAAGACGGCACCGGACTGTCCGGTGTGCACCGGACTGTCCGGTGTGCACCGGACATGTCCGGTGCGCCAACAGCGCCAGATCTGCCAACGGTCTGCAACGGTCGTCTTCGCCGTTTAAGGAAACAAATCGGGCACCGGACAGTGTCCGGTGTGCACCGGACAGTGTCCGGTGTGCACCGGACTGTCCGGTGCCCCCGACGACAGAAGGCAAGGATGGCCTTCCGGATTTGCTCTCAACGGCTCCTAGCTGCCTTGGGGCTATAAAAGGAGCCCCTAGGCGCATGGAGGAGATACACAAGCAACCTTTGAGCATTCTTGATCATCCACACTAAGTCTCTGCGCATTCGTTTGTGTTTCTAAGTGATTCGAGCTCTGTTCTAAGTGAGAACTCTGAGATAGTCTTGTGAGCTCGATTCTTGGCCGTGTGTGTGCGCTTTTGCTGTGGATTTGTGTGTGTTGCTTCCCTCCCTTACTCTGTGTTTCATTTGTGATCATATACTTGTAAGGGCAAGAGACTCCAATTTGTGGAGATTCCTTGCAAACGGGATAGTGAAAGGAAAACAAAACACCGTGGTATTCAAGTGGGTCTTTGGACCGCTTGAGAGGGGTTGATTGCAACCCTCGTCCGTTGGGACGCCACAACGTGGAGTAGGCAAGCGTTGGTCTTGGCCGAACCACGGGATAAAACCACTGTGTCACTCTGTGCTTGATTCTCTTGTGGTACTGTGTTTTGTTGAGACTTCACCTTAGCCACTTGGCAATAATCGTGCTAACACTTAACAAGTTTTTGTGGCTTAAGTTTGAAGTTTTTACAGGATCACCTATTCACCCCCCCCCTCTAGGTGCTCTCATCAATCGCCGAGCAGAAAGCTAGGAACAGAACTCAGGCGTTGGCGATTGGCATCTCCCTCCCCTGAGCCATGGCCACCGGGCGGCCCGTACGACTCGTGCTGGATGCCTCCCTCCTCCTCGACCCCTCCTCCACTAGGGAGGCGGCAGCGGTGGCTCTGCGGCCCGGGGTAGAGGAGCTGCTGCGGCGGTTGCGCTACTCCAACCTCACCGTGGTATGAGTGGCTTGGTTTTGTGTCTATTGGCGTGATTCGTCATTGTTTTGCTAAATGAGTTGGCTGAGATCTTACTGTTTAATAGTGTCGTACTGTTCAAGGAAATGCTCTCGCTGATAGATTGTCCTAGGAACTTGGCTAAAAGCTCAACTTTTCTGTTTTCTCTCTCCTGTTGATTAATGTCATATGCTCGAATGTTTAGGATCCTTGATGTCTTTTTAGGAACTTGGCTAAAAGCTCAACTTTGCAGTAATCCTTGATACCTGCATTTAGGATCTCGTTTAGGGCTACATCATCTTGTTGTTGACGGGTTCCCTGTGTTCAAGTTTTAGCCCAATAAATAGTTCAAATGCTTGCTGTTACTGGATCAGTAGAGCTTAGAAGAGTTCATAAACTGAGCAAGTGATGGACATCTGATTATATCCTCTTCTATCCTTTTTCAGGCAATCTGCTATGCAGAGGGCATGCCAACTAATGAGGTGCTCTACTTATCTACATTATTATTACATCCCTTTGAAGTTGTATCTTCAGAAGTTCACATCGACAGTATTTTCTTCCTCTTGCCATACTTACCCATCATGGCCCATGGGGTGTCTATCTTATCATGCCGTCTTCAAAGAATGGCATCATGTTAACAAAAATGAATGAGAAATCAGTCATTTCTAATGGAAAGGCTATTTCTTACTGCTGATCTGGTGGCAATTTCCTGTTAAACTTCTGCTTACTAGCATATGTTTCAATAATCTTTAGGCATGGTCAAATGTTTCTATATTATGTCGCGATATAATCAAGTGCATGATAACCCATGTCAAGTTCATCATGAAATATGGGACCATTGAATTTTGAATTGATCTTATGTAATTGTTATCCTTCATATCAGAAATAATGGTTTTTTTGTCACTGCCTTTGAGTTTTGAACGTTTAAGACACTTGTTGGCTATTTGCTTGAGTACAACAGATTTCTTAACTGTCGAAGCTTCTTGCTTCAGCACAAAAGATTTCTTAACTGTCAAAACTTCCATACCAACCCTATGCGCCCTTATGAAATTGCTCCCTCTTTGATGTAGGAACTATGTGACTCATCTGTTCTGGTGATTGGATATATAATGAAAAAATCCCGTGAGGAAGACTTCGCAAGGGCAAGTTACTTTAGAGTTTAGAGTGTAAATGAATATTAACAGCTACTTATGTATTGGGTAACAACATGAACATCATGCTTTTTCATCTTGCTTACTTACGGAGATGTGGTTCTGTCACTTCTGTGACCGTTGCCGTGTACGGAGACGACGACAATCCAGCGCTTATAATGTTTACAGAGATGTGGTTTTGTGACCGTTGCCGTGTACTCAGGCTTTATTTCAACAGGATTTAAATATGAGATGTAGAGTGATTGATGTACATCACTTCACTAATCATGAAATCTGTAGAAGGCGAAACTACTAGCCATATATGATATGCATAATCCGTGTGGTAAACATTATCAATATCACACAAATTTTATTCTGATTCTCCCAGAAATCTGACAATGCGGTCCTTAGGCTTCCTTATGCGTTGGCCAACCAATCATTCTGCAAATCATTCAACTTGGATCTGCTTGAAGCCTCAGCTACACTTACTCTCGCTGAGTTGTGGCTGGCTCTTGGATCAAGCCATGCAAAGAAGGCACTGAGTCTTGTCTACCAGAGCCTTCCCATGATTCTTGGTCATGGTGGGCTCGAGCTCACGTTGTTTTAGCAAAGTGCCATTTATCCGATCTGAAATTCTCAAGTACTTTGCAACACTTCGTGTTACATTATGTGGACAACTTATTGCTGATCCTTTAATGTGTAAACCTCTCAACATATTGGTCTGCTCGACACATCCACCTAGACGCTAGAAGCTAGACCTGTTATGCTTGTCGAAACGCCTGGAGCGGCACATATCTATAATATATATTGTTATCGTGTTATTATACGGTTCCGTTGCAACGCACGGGCACTCACCTAGTACTTATAATTTAGTTTCGAGAATACACTAGAGGAATTCATATGGCAATTTGACTATGAAAGTATATACTATATGGATTCATTTAAAAAAATACATAAATATGGCGCTAACTAAAACTTTATAGAATCTAGAAAATTAACCAATTAATTATTGTATTCTACCGGGAAGGATGTGGGTAATATTTCCTTTTGAACTGTTCATTTGCAAATTTACATCACGGCACTATAATAATATTTAAAAGACATAATCTAAGGGTCATTAGATAACTTATATTAAGCTACTATTTAAACTATGGTCGCCATGATCAGTAGTTCAACCGTTTCAACACTTTCAGATTAATAGTCTAAACCTCTATTTACTACAGCTAAGTATAAGTTACTTGAGTTATATTTTCCTTTGACTTAACTTTTATAGAACCTACATTTAAATTAATTCTCAACTACTATATTCAAATTAAAATACACAAACGTAAAAGACAACAGAGATACTAGATAAAATATTTTATCACATACACATGAAGCTAATAATTCAAATTACACGTGATTCTGACTCTAAAATATATAAATTTGAAATAACAAAACGATGCAGGGTTTAGATCCTCTATTAACTATAAACTTTAGGGTGTATCACATAGGATTACAGGGACCTAATTTAACTCTTTTGAACTAGAAAACATATAAACGAGTCTTACACAAAAAATTAGAGGCTAAGCTACATATTGCCCATCTTGTACCTCACAGCAATGTCGATCAGGAGAGGGGAAGAACGGCGTCGAGATCGGCTCGACGGCGGACGGCGCTGCAGGGAAGCAGAGGAAGGAGCACCAGCAGCGAAGGGCGGAGCTCTGACAAGGGGCAACACGTCTCGTCGTCACGCTGTGCACGGGAAGCAGAGCTCAAAGAAGCTAACGACTGTGAGTGGCAGCACGATTGTTGTGCGTGGGCAGTGAGCAGAGGGGGCAGAGCTCGCGGCGTATAGAACACGATGATAGAGGCTGTGCAAGCGTGTGCAAGGAGGAGAGCAGAGATTGAGCGTTGGGGCTTTGGAAATGAGGACTGGCAAGCACGCTTTATAGCTGGGAGAAGGAGAGAATCACGGAGGGAAGAATTAAGTCGCGGCGGCCGATTGAACGCATTGAAGCTTCCGTTTCTAGCCATTGATGGCGGCTGCATTGGTCGTAAGGAGAAACGGCCGCGACATGGAGAAAACGGGTCAGACGTGGGTGAGGCTGAGCACAGTGGCGCAGAAGCAGGCGGAACTACGCGTGGTGGCAGAGAGACGAGCAGTCGTGGCTGCGTCGGCTCGGCTGGCAAGCAACCCAGGGAGAAGAAAGGGTCGAGAGAGCATGTGGGACCCACCTGTCATATGCACAATAAAGAGAAAAAAAGACGCGAGAATGAATGCCTGGCTTCTGGCCGAGCGTTCGTTTCTCAAATTTTTTTTCTTTTGTTTTTTCCCCAAATTCACATGTAATATATATATATATATTAATATATATATATATATATTCCAAAGAAATTATAATAAATAATATTCTAAGATTTAAGTTATTCAATCCTCGAAAATTTGACAAAACTATTATTTTAATAAATTAGACTTCACACAAAAAAATTATGATACAATAATAAATGAAATCAATCACTCAGTAGGTTTTAGTTATTCACCAAAATTTGTTAAACCTTGTTACATCACTACTTTAATTATTCAAAAAAAAAATTCCAATGAAAGTGAATCAAATTAGATTGTTTTATTTGATGGATTTGAGGTGTTACAAAACCTACCCCTCTAAAAAAAAGAATCTCGTCCTCGAGATTAAGAAACTTCCGAGAATAACTAAGGGAATTCTGCTCTAAGTTCATCTTCTCTTTCCCAAGTGGCCTCATCTTCCGAATGATGACTCCATTGAACTTTGCACATGTTAATAACTTTACTTCGTGTAATTCTGCGAGATGTTTCCAAAATTCTAACTGGGTACTCCGAATAGGTCAAATCTTCATTAACATTCAATTCTTCCATGGGTAACCGTTCTTTTGGTACTCTTAAGCACTTCTTGAGTTGTGATACGTGAAATACGTCATGCACATCCGATAATCTATCGGGTAGCTCTAACTGGTAGGCTACTTCACCTTTTCTTTCCAAAATCTTGAATGGGCCAATATAGCGAGGAGATAATTTTTCTTTAACCTTAAACCTTTTCATTCCTCTCATCGGTGGAACTTTAAGGTAGACAAAGTCTCCTACTTCAAACATCAATTCTCTTCTTCTATTATCAGCATAGCTTTTCTGTCTTGACTGTGCTGACTTCAAATTTTCTCTGATAATCTGCACTTGCTTTTCCGCTTCTTGGAGAATTTTTGGACCAAATACCTGACTTTCTCCAGTCTGATTCCAATAAAGCGGTGTTCTACACTTCCGTCCATAAAGTGCTTCAAATGGTGCCATTTTTAGACTTGCTTGATAACTGTTGTTATACGAAAATTCTGCATAAGGCAAACTTTTATCCCAGCTTCTACCATGCTTTAGAGCACAAGCTCTTAGCATATCTTCCAACACTTGGTTTGTCCTTTCTGTTTGCCCATCCGTTTGCGGATGATAAGCTGAAGCGTCCCCAATCCTCTGGGACTCAAATGTGACACAATTACTAGTCCCAGGAGGCTAGTAAACACATTTATACATCAGATGATTCTAGATCTGCTTAAACGAGACAAACCTATAAAGGTGGAGAACAACTTTAAGAGTTGGTCCACAACTCGGGACATATCATCAGAGTGGGGCTGAAGCAGCCCGATATACGCAGTGAAGCAATTCAGCGGTCCAACAGCCACAGGCAAGGTTGGGAACAGTCGTAACTCTTACCCGATCTCCTTTTTCTGAAAAACAACAAATAAGCAAGGGTGAGTACAAACGTACTCAGCAGCCCACCTTCACCCGCGGAATGGGGAAATCAGATATAATGCATGGAATATGTAGAGCTCAGGATATTTGCAGAAACATCAATATTTTATGCAGAGTTGTTTTGAAAAACATTTTGTATTTTTGCAAAGCGCATCCTCTCCAAAAGGAGTAGGAAGTTTTTCAGTATTATAACAAAATCCCCTGGACTAAACCATCCAGGTATCTCAGCAGTTTCCCACTGGTTTTCATTCTCAAAAACAGCTACTGGACTTCCCGTCCACCATAGCTCACGGCTCAACCGCCGAACCTTTTAAAAACCACTTTTCTCAAAACCATCTCTTTTTTTTGGAAAACAAAACATTAATTGCCATACCATACCAGACTCGTCCATTCCTGTGGACACAGACTATTCGAATAGGTTTGAACTCTGCGCAGAGGTGTACACTTTACCCACTAGTCCGGCTCTGCGATCTCATAGCTAGTGAGACCCGAATCCGACTCTCTTTCTTTCCCCGCACGTCCTAACCTTAACGGTTATCCGGAAGGAGTCAGGCCACCACCATGTCCAAACCGGACAAAACTTTCCCCCTCCTTATCCTCCCGGTGCTCCCCAGCCTTCATAACCCTGGGGTTGGACCGTACGAGTTCAGATTGAGTGACTGCCCACACAGTCTCGAGTGGTTGTACTTATCATGAGTACAGGTAGTGAAAGATGACAAACCGGTCCTTATACGAGGGGACAATCCTTCTGCTCACGCCTAAACCAGCTGAGCCATCACCTTAGGCCCTCCCCTAAACCAGGGAGTCCCTGATTATCCCACTCACAAGGTGATAAGGGTGAAAACCCTTCATCATACACATGTTCAAAAGCATTTTCTTTTGAAAACTCACACCTTTTCTCAAATCATTTGTAACAAATATATCAGGGATTGATTGCGGCAAGCGGCTTGGGTGGCCATAATAACTTGTCTCAAAATCATATCATGCATAAAATAACAGGCTGAGGGTTGTGGTTGAAAAATCATAGGTAATTTATGCATCAAAGGGATCCAGTGAGCTTGCTGTGCTTATTCGGCGAAGGGGGAAGGGGAGCTCGCGGAACTGGCTTCTGTCTCCACCGCCTAGCGTAGACTTGCAGATCTGGCCTCCACGAGACGACACGAACGCTCCGATAACTATGCAACATGAACAAGCAAACATACAAACCAGCAAGTATACCAACAAATATTTAGTATAGTGGTCAGAATAGCGATATATGGATGGGTAGAGTCTTGAGTAGAATCTGTGTCATGTGGTGTTGTGATATTACTGGTGGTGGAGCGGAGGTGCTTACCAGGAGAGTGGACTGGAGGCGAAGCGACACTATGCGTGTAGCCGGCAGAGCGGAGTAACTGAGTGGGTGGAGTGTTTGCCTTGGCTGAGGGTGTTGAGTGTGTGGAGTGGGAGAGGGTAGCTGGGGGTATTTATAGCTGGGTGTATGTTGTGTAGCACAGTGAAGTTCACTGTTGGTGAGAATAGTGATGAATGAATCGTCTGACTTAGTATGAACAAGAGAGTTATAGGCAGAATATGGGACAAGAGTATTTTGGGAGTTTTCTGGAATATGGACCGTGCTTAAGGGATGACATGGTTGAATAGGGAATAGTTTGATAAGAATTTAGAAACAAGAATTATTGGAATATGAGTTTGGAAGCCTGGTTCAAAGGAATCTCAAAGCTAAGCATGCTCAACTTGGAGAAACCTGGGATGGGTGACCAGATGGGAAGTTCCCACTAGAAGGAAAACCACAGTCACCGGAGTTCGTATGATTGGAACATGGGTCTGGCTGGTCTTAGGTGGACTGGACAGCATGATGGATGAGTAGTTGAAATTTGGGATGACTAGATGACCGATGAATAGTAACGATGAATAGTGGTGATGGAAAAGAAATTATAGATATCATCGATGAATAGTAACAGTGATGAATAGTAATGATAAATAGTAACGATGATGAATAGTGTATGTGAATAGTAACGATGAATAGTAATGGTGAATAGTAATGGTGAATAGTGATAGTGAATAGTCGTATGAACTAACGATGAACGATGAATAGGAACTATGAACGAACGATGAACGATAAATAGGAACTATGAACGAACGATGAACGATAAATAGGAACTATGAACGAACGGACAAACGATCGAATGATCGGACGAACGAACGATCGGAATTTCGGCAGCATAACGGCAGGACAAAGATTATCTGGAAGAACGATGAATAGGGACCATGAACGAACGATGAACGATGAATAGGAACTATGAACGAACGATGAATGATCGAACGAACGAACGATCAGAATTTCGGCAGCATAACAGTAGGAAAAAGAATATTTGGACGAACGAACGGACGAACGATCGAACGATCGGACGAACGGACGAACGAACCATGAACGATCGGACGAACGATCGAACGATCGGACGAACGAACGAACAAACTAAGAACAGGGGGACGAACGATCGAAGAACGACCGAACGATCCTTGTGCTAGTGTGTGCTTGTGTGGAACATGGAGTGGGTGTGTGTGTGGGGGGGGAGAGAGTTGCCATGAAATGGCTTGGGGTGGGAAGAGAGGAGGCCCTTGCCCCTCTATTTATAGCCATGGTGGGGGGATTAGGGGGAGGGATGAGAGGATTAGTGGGAGGATGAGAGGATTAGTGGGAGATTAGCATGTATTTGTCTTGTATAAGTGAGATTTGCTTGTAGAGCTCACCGTATGACACTGGAGGCATACGTATACGTATGAGCATGAGAAAAGTTATGAAGAAAATATTTGTAGGGACTTGAAAAATGATTCAGAAGGTATTTCTCAAGAGGAAAATATCTGGAGATATATCGGTGGAATATTTGGGCAATATTTCTGGAAAGAACTTGAAGGGGATTACTCGGGAAATATCTGGGCGGTATTTCTGGAAGAATTTGAGGGGGATCACTGGGGAAATATTTGTAGGATATTTTGAGGAGGATTTTGGAGAGAATATAGACCACTATATTTTATTTGCTGATATCAACTCGCAAACAAACATTTTGAAATGAAATTTGAAATTCATTTTGAATTTAGAGCGAGTTTGAGAAAATTTTAGGATTTGAATTTTTGGGATGCTACAAATCTACCCCACTTAAAAGGAATCTCGTCCTCGAGATTTGGCTTAGAAGGGTTATGGGTATAGCTTTACTTCAGCTACATATCTTCACTTTGCAGACTCTTCGAGGAGATAGAGCTTCAACAAAATCTGGCCTTGAGGGGCATCCGGTTGCTAATTGCAAGCGCTGATTCTGGCTACTCAAAGATCATCTTCAAGCTCCAGCTTTCGCTTGGCAGCTAGCTTATTGAAGAAGCATCGATGCCAACACACAAACCTTTCTCTTGCGAACTCCCTCATGGATTCCTTCCTTGATTAGTCTTCTGGTGCTTCATCAACAAAACTTGGGTGACCACTTCTCATCCAGAAACTTATATGCTTTGATGATCTGGTCCTCCACAAGCTTGCTACAGGCCTTCTTCTTTTTCTCCATAGCAGGAACCTTGCTGGAACACTACCCCACTTAAAAAGAATGAGGGTAGAACTCTTGAATCTTAGGGATTTGAACTCCTTGAAGTACCTCATAACAAGGGTGTTACGGGGCCTTCTTCTGCTGTTGCTGCTTGACCAGGCTGCAGAGAGATGACTGACACAGGGTTGATTCTGGGAGAACCTTCTTCTTATCTTCTCTTCACTATCTTCTTTTCACTGACCCTTTCTTTCTCTTTGCTCTTCCCACTGGAGGATTCTATCAAAGAGTATTACCATCATACAGAGGAGGAAACCAAAGACTATGAATCATGTACAACAGTCTTCAACCCAAGAATCACCAAGCATTGTGATCTTAGGGGCGAGGGAGTGGGAAATGGGGTTGCTTGCGATTTGGCAGAGGGGATTTATCTGGAGTGTGCTTTGCTTTGAGCGAGATGGGAGTTGAGGGAGCTGGTGGGGGGTTTTATAGGCGAGTGTGGGTGCTCGGGTGCGGAGTGGCGGTGATGGAGTAGGTGACACAAGGCAGTAGGTGCATCATGGGGAAGGATGGTGTTGCTGGCGGTGATGGTGGTGGGTGCGCTGCAAAGGTGAAGTGGGGTGGTGGTGGTGCGCATGGAGGCGGGCACGCGTGCGGGGGGCACGGGTGAGTGGTGGGGTCAATGACCCTGATGTTTGTGGTCTCTGGTTCCAAGAATCTTTGCCTCTCTGTATGGTAATAACTCCTTCTGTCCTCTTTTCCTGTTTACTTTGACTCAGGGGCAGTGCTTTGATTCTCACGGTCGGTCCTTTTGACTGAGCGGCTGGACTGGCTTCTTCTGTAGCTTGTTCCAGGCTTCAAGGGTAAGCTTCCCGGTATCTTCTTGGGTAAGGCACTTTTCTCTTGAGATGGGTTAAGATGAGAATGGAAGCATAAGGTGAGGATTAGATCTAATTTGTGATCTATGTTTTTTTAGAGAAAACCTTTCTTAAAAAAAACACACAAGCTCAGCAATGATAAGCACAAACAAATCGAATGTTTTGAATAAGGGAAGAATAGAGTTTTTCCAAAGCACGGACTACTCAGATTCGGGGGCTAAGCATAACTACTATTGCTTGGCTCCTGAATTGAGAACTATGCTAAATGCAACTTATGAGCACTAACGTTAAAGCATCACATATGCACTCAAAAGGGAGGAAAACATCAAGCGAAATTCATTTTGAAATGCCCTAGGGGGCAACACAAATAGTGTTTTTCAAAGCACGGGACTACACGATTAACTCTCATACATGCAGGGCTCTAGCCAAAGTGAAGAAAAACTTCACTACCCAATGCATGCAGAGGACTGGGCATACTAACTTCAGACCAGGCAATTCTCTTCTGGCAAGGCTGACGCACAACTTCAATCTGAGATATCTCCTGGATGGGTTAAGAGGGAGTTGATGTTGATGACTTCTTCTGGCGGCGACTGAGATGGCAACACGGGGTTGAACTCTTCTTCAAGCTGGACTGGCTCTTGTAGCTCCTCAGAGGGCGGTGGTGCTGGCGGGGTGCTTGCAGCTTCTTCCTTGACCTCAAGGGACGGTGCTAGAATCTTCTTCATGGCGAGGGGCTCCAACATCTCTAGCGGGGGATCTTGGGAGGACTCGGTGTACTCTTGCTTATCCATAGCCTTAGGGGAGACTGTAATTCCTTCCAAGACTATGGCTCCTTCCGGTAGTTCCCAAATCTTCTTCTCTCCTCTGATAGAGTCCGGGTGACCTTCAAGAATCTGGGGGTCTTCAGCTTTGATGGGTTCAACAGGGTTGGATGGAGCGGGCTCTTGGATCCGCAGGGCTCTATGTTGGTTATGGGTGACCAAGTAGGCCTCCATCAACTTCTGGACGTGCTCATCCTCGGCTTGCTTCAGGGCTTCAACAGCAATGACTTCACGACTCTCCAAGGCAGTTGCACGGGCTTGAGCTGTGGTGAGATCCACATGCAGCTGACGGTTGCGCTTCTCTGCATCTTCTGCTTGGGCAATCATCTAACGGTGGTGCCGAGCCAAGAAATCATACTGCGCATCCAGGGTGAGCAGGTATGCAGTGAGGTACATGACTGTGGAGTCGTCCTCAAGCAGCTGCTTCCCTTCCAATGCACACATCCTGGCCATCCAAACTAGACGGTCTCTCTGAAAGGGCGGAAAGAATCTGAGTGGGGTGTCAGCCACTTCTTCTTCGTAGATCTGACACAGGGCCCTCAATGCCTTGCGAGCGACGACTTGGCAGGTGTCTTTGAATCTGTGCCCAGCAGCAGTGACACTCCATTCCACATGGTGTGGACTGGATCCAATGTATACAGTCACGACACACTTCTCTGTGCCATGCTCGACGAATTCACGACCATCATACTCTGGCTGGCTCCTGATTCCGAGGCGGACTGTGCATGCTCTCAGCAACTTGGGGAAACCATCTTCATTCTGGCAAAAGCTGGTTTGGCAGCGAACCTCCATCTGACTTCTGAGAGAAGGAAAGGGGGAAAACATTTTTGAAATGAAGGGATGAGAGCAAGAATTTTTTTAAGAAAATAGTTTGGACTCAAAAACTTTTGATCAGGCTAAGGGTTACGTCCTGCGGCCAACCTAACAGCTCTGATACCACCTGAAGCGTCCCCAATCCTCTGGGACTCAAATGTGACACAATTACTAGTCCCAGGAGGCTAGTAAACACATTTATACATCAGATGATTCTAGATCTGCTTAAACGAGACAAACCTATAAAGGTGGCGAACAACTTTAAGAGTTGGTCCACAACTCGGGACATATCATCAGAGTGGGGCTGAAGCAGCCCGATATACGCAGTGAAGCAATTCAGCGGTCCAACAGCCACAGGCAAGGTTGGGAACAGTCGTAACTCTTACCCGATCTCCTTTTTCTGAAAAACAACAAATAAGCAAGGGTGAGTACAAACGTACTCAGCAGCCCACCTTCACCCGCGGAATGGGGAAATCAGATATAATGCATGGAATATGTAGAGCTCAGGATATTTGCAGAAACATCAATATTTTATGCAGAGTTGTTTTGAAAAACATTTTGTATTTTTGCAAAGCGCATCCTCTCCAAAAGGAGTAGGAAGTTTTTCAGTATTATAACAAAATCCCCTGGACTAAACCATCCAGGTATCTCAGCAGTTTCCCACTGGTTTTCATTCTCAAAAACAGCTACTGGACTTCCCGTCCACCATAGCTCACGGCTCAACCGCCGAACCTTTTAAAAACCACTTTTCTCAAAACCATCTCTTTTTTTTGGAAAACAAAACATTAATTGCCATACCATACCAGACTCGTCCATTCCTGTGGACACAGACTATTCGAATAGGTTTGAACTCTGCGCAGAGGTGTACACTTTACCCACTAGTCCGGCTCTGCGATCTCATAGCTAGTGAGACCCGAATCCGACTCTCTTTCTTTCCCCGCACGTCCTAACCTTAACGGTTATCCGGAAGGAGTCAGGCCACCACCATGTCCAAACCGGACAAAACTTTCCCCCTCCTTATCCTCCCGGTGCTCCCCAGCCTTCATAACCCTGGGGTTGGACCGTACGAGTTCAGATTGAGTGACTGCCCACACAGTCTCGAGTGGTTGTACTTATCATGAGTACAGGTAGTGAAAGATGACAAACCGGTCCTTATACGAGGGGACAATCCTTCTGCTCACGCCTAAACCAGCTGAGCCATCACCTTAGGCCCTCCCCTAAACCAGGGAGTCCCTGATTATCCCACTCACAAGGTGATAAGGGTGAAAACCCTTCATCATACACATGTTCAAAAGCATTTTCTTTTGAAAACTCACACCTTTTCTCAAATCATTTGTAACAAATATATCAGGGATTGATTGCGGCAAGCGGCTTGGGTGGCCATAATAACTTGTCTCAAAATCATATCATGCATAAAATAACAGGCTGAGGGTTGTGGATGAAAAATCATAGGTAATTTATGCATCAAAGGGATCCAGTGAGCTTGCCGTGCTTATTCGGCGAAGGGGGAAGGGGAGCTCGCGGAACTGGCTTCTGTCTCCACCGCCTAGCGTAGACTTGCAGATCTGGCCTCCACGAGACGACACGAACGCTCCGATAACTATGCAACATGAACAAGCAAACATACAAACCAGCAAGTATACCAACAAATATTTAGTATAGTGGTCAGAATAGCGATATATGGATGGGTAGAGTCTTGAGTAGAATCTGTGTCATGTGGTGTTGTGATATTACTGGTGGTGGAGCGGAGGTGCTTACCAGGAGAGTGGACTGGAGGCGAAGCGACACTATGCGTGTAGCCGGCAGAGCGGAGTAACTGAGTGGGTGGAGTGTTTGCCTTGGCTGAGGGTGTTGAGTGTGTGGAGTGAGAGAGGGTAGCTGGGGGTATTTATAGCTAGGTGTATGTTGTGTAGCACAGTGAAGTTCACTGTTGGTGAGAATAGTGATGAATGAATCGTCTGACTTAGTATGAACAAGAGAGTTATAGGCAGAATATGGGACAAGAGTATTTTGGGAGTTTTCTGGAATATGGACCGTGCTTAAGGGATGACATGGTTGAATAGGGAATAGTTTGATAAGAATTTAGAAACAAGAATTATTGGAATATGAGTTTGGAAGCCTGGTTCAAAGGAATCTCAAAGCTAAGCATGCTCAACTTGGAGAAACCTGGGATGGGTGACCAGATGGGAAGTTCCCACTAGAAGGAAAACCACAGTCACCGGAGTTCGTATGATTGGAACATGGGTCTGGCTGGTCTTAGGTGGACTGGACAGCATGATGGATGAGTAGTTGAAATTTGGGATGACTAGATGACCGATGAATAGTAACGATGAATAGTGGCGATGGAAAAGAAATTATAGATATCATCGATGAATAGTAACGGTGATGAATAGTAATGATAAATAGTAACGATGATGAATAGTGTATGTGAATAGTAACGATGAATAGTAATGGTGAATAGTGATGGTGAATAGTGATAGTGAATAGTCGTATGAACTAACGATGAACGATGAATAGGAACTATGAACGAACGATGAACGATAAATAGGAACTATGAACGAACGATGAACGATAAATAGGAACTATGAACGAACGGACAAACGATCGAATGATCGGACGAACGAACGATCGGAATTTTGGCAGCATAACGGCAGGACAAAGATTATCTGGAAGAACGATGAATAGGGACCATGAACGAACGATGAACGATGAATAGGAACTATGAACGAACGATGAATGATCGAACGAACGAACGATCAGAATTTCGGCAGCATAACAGTAGGAAAAAGAATATTTGGACGAACGAACGGACGAACGATCGAACGATCGGACGAACGGACGAACGAACCATGAACGATCGGACGAACGATCGAACGATCGGACGAACGAACGAACAAACTAAGAACAGGGGGACGAACGATCGAAGAACGACCGAACGATCCTTGTGCTAGTGTGTGCTTGTGTGGAACATGGAGTGGGTGTGTGTGTGGGGGGGAGAGAGTTGCCATGAAATGGCTTGGGGTGGGAAGAGAGGAGGCCCTTGCCCCTCTATTTATAGCCATGGTGGGGGGATTAGGGGGAGGGATGAGAGGATTAGTGGGAGGATGAGAGGATTAGTGGGAGATTAGCATGTATTTGTCTTGTATAAGTGAGATTTGCTTGTAGAGCTCACCGTATGACACTGGAGGCATACGTATACGTATGAGCATGAGAAAAGTTATGAAGAAAATATTTGTAGGGACTTGAAAAATGATTCGGAAGGTATTTCTCAAGAGGAAAATATCTGGAGATATATCGGTGGAATATTTGGGCAATATTTCTGGAAAGAACTTGAAGGGGATTACTCGGGAAATATCTGGGCGGTATTTCTGGAAGAATTTGAGGGGGATCACTGGGGAAATATTTGTAGGATATTTTGAGGAGGATTTTGGAGAGAATATAGACCACTATATTTTATTTGCTGATATCAACTCGCAAACAAACATTTTGAAATGAAATTTGAAATTCATTTTGAATTTAGAGCGAGTTTGAGAAAATTTCAGGATTTGAATTTTTGGGATGCTACATAAGCTGAACTAAAATTTAGCTTGGTATCCATGGACTCATGAAGTCTTTTCCAAAAGCGCGAGGTAAACTGGGTTCCTCGATCTGATACGATCTTCTTCGGTACTCCATGCAGACAAACAATCCTCAACATATATAACTCTGCTAATTGGGCTCCCGAGTAAGTTGTCTTCACAGGTATAAAGTGTGCCACTTTAGTCAACCTGTCTACTATGACCCATATTGAATCATAGCCATCCCGAGTACGGGGTAGTCCAACTATGAAATCCATACCGATTTCTTCCCATTTCCATTCCGGTACCTTGAGAGGTTGTAGTAATCCTGCTGGTCTTTGGTGTTCGGCTTTAACTCGCTGACACACGTCACATAATGCAACATGAGTAGCAACATCTCTTTTCAAACCGTACCACCAATACTTTTCCTTAAGATCCTGGTACATCTTTGTACTACCAGGGTGAATAGAGTAAGCTGAATCATGAGCTTCTCTCAAAATAAGTTGACGCAGGTGTTCAATTTCTAGTACGCAGATTCTCTTCTTAAACCATACTGTGCCTTGATCATCTTCCATGAAATCTGGGGCTTTACCCATCCCAATCAAAGTTTTAATTTCCTTGATTTTCTCATTGGACTATTGTCCTTTACGAATCTCTTCTTCCAAAGTAGATTCAACTTCCATAAATGTTGCTTCTACATTATTAAGCATACCAAGGTTGAGTTGTTCCATTTCCCAGCACAATTCTTGTGACATCAAATGAGTAGTGATGTTGTTCACTTGACCCTTACGGCTCAAAGCATCAGCTACTACATTTGCTTTTCTTGGGTGATATTGTATTTCCAAATCGTAGTCCTTAATCAACTCAAGCCATCTTCTCTATCTGAGGTTGAGTTCTTTCTGAGTGAATATGTATTTCAGGCTTGTGTGATCCGTGAAGATTCTGCACTTGTTTCCAATCATATAGTGCCTCCAAATTTTCAAAACTACAGCAGCTAGTTCCAAATCATACGTAGGATAATTCTTCTCATGTTTTCTCAACTGTCTTGAAGCATAAGCTATCACTTTTCCTTCTTGCATTAGCACACATCCAAGTCCAAGGTGTGATGCATCGCAATACACATCAAATCCCCTGTGGATGTCTGGCATTACCAATATTGGTGCAGTGGTTAACCTTTTCTTGAGTTCTTCAAAACAATTCTGACAAGTTTCATCCCATTTGAACTCTTTACCTTTCTCCAGTAGAGAGGTAAGAGGTTTCACTAACTTGGAAAAACCTTCAATAAATCTTCTATAGTATCCTGCCAATCCAAGAAAACTTCTGATCTTGGACGCATCCTTTGGTTGCTTCCAATCTAGTATCTCACTTATCTTTCCTGGGTCCACTTTAATTCCACCATCGGTAACGATATGTCCTAAGAAAGCAACTTCCTTAAGCCAAAAATCACACTTCGAGAACTTTGCATACAGTTGGTTGTCACGAAGCTTTTGTAGGACTAGCCTTAGATGATCTTCATGTGTTTCTTCATTCGGAGAATATATCAGTATGTCGTCAATGAATACGACCACAAACTGATCCAGATATTCCATGAATACTTTATTCATCAAGTTCATAAAGTATGCTGGTTCATTAGTCAGTCCAAACGACATGACCAAAAACTCATATAATCCATATCTCGTCGTAAAGGCTGTCTTCGGTACATCTTCTGCTCGAATCTTTAACTGATGATATCCTGATCTCAGATCTATCTTCGAGAATATCTTAGCTCCTTTCATTTGATCGAATAAATCTTCAATCCGAGGTAATGTGTATTTATTCTTGATGGTTACTTCATTCAAACTTCTATAATCAACGCACATTCTCCTCGAACCATCCTTCTTGTTCACAAATAGCACTGGGGCTCCCCAAGGGGATGAACTTGGGCGAATGAAACCTTTTTCTAGTAATTCTTCTATTTGTTTCTTCAGTTCTACTAAATCTTTGACATCCATTCTATATGGTCTTTTCGAGATAGGTGCGGTTCCGGATAATAATTCAATAGAAAACTCTATATCACGGTCAGGTGGCATACCTGGTAATTCCTCCGGAAATGCGTCTAGGTATTCACACACTACTTTAATATTTTCCAAGGGCTTTTCTTCCAAGTGATTGATCACTGTTTTCCCTTTTTCATCTATTGACTTGTCTATGTTAACTTGGATTCTTTCACCTTGAGGACTTGTCAACATAATTGTTCCATTGGCACACTGTATCACTCCATCACAACTTTTCAACCAGTTGCATCCAAGAATCACATCAATACCGTTGGGTCCTAGGACCACTGGGTTGACTGAGAAATATATTCCTTGAATCTTGAGATTAACATGGGGGCATGAGTGTGTGGCCTTCATGTTACCTCCTGGTGAACTAATATGTAACATCTTCTTAAGGGGGTACATTGGTATGTTGTGTTTTTCCACAAATGACTCAGTTATAAACGAATGTGATGCTCCAGAGTCAAATAAAACTGATGTAGGTATGGAGTTAATAAGGAACATACCATACACTATGTCGGCATCCTCAGGTACTGATTCTGCGGTGACGTGATTGACCCTTCCTCTGCTCTGGTTCTGCGGAGTCTTGTTCTGAGCAGATCCACGAGCGGGGGTGTTCTGGTCATTTCTCTGATTATTGCTTTTCTGTGGTGTCTGCTGGTTGCGCCTTGGGCAGTTGTTAGCATAGTGGCCTAGCTCACCGCACTTGAAACAGCCATTGGGTTGGACAGGTGCGTTGTTTCTGGCCTGCGTGTTCACGGCGCCACCTTGAAGATTCTGTGAACTCTCACCAGACCTCTGGTTGGTCTGAGAGTTGCTCCTTTGCTGGTTCTGACTTTGATTACTTCTCTGGCCTTGCTGTCCAGAGCGTTGCATCTGATAATTGTTTCCACCCTGATTTTCAGAGCAGAATTGCGAACCTTGAGCGTTGTTCAGGCTGGTGTTCCTACTGGACTGACCCTGAAACTTCCTTTTGTGGTCAGATAGCTCCTTTCTTTTACTTTCAAGGCCAATTGCCTTGTTCAGCAGTGTCTGGAAATTGGGAAAAGTATGACTCTGAAGTTGGTAATTCAGAGGTCCGATCAATCCTTCCAAGAAACGCTCTTGGCGCTTCTCATCTGTATCCACTTCTTCAGGGGCATAGCGTGAAAGATGAGTGAAGCGATCACGATACTCACTGACCGACATATTCCCTTGAGTAAGGGAAAGGAATTCTTTCTTCTTCAACTTCATGATTCCTGAGGGGATGTGATGAGCGCGAAAGTTCGCTTGAAATTCCTACCAAGTTATAGTATCCACGTTGGGGTGTGCCACTGTGAAGGCATCCCACCAATCGGACGCAGCTCCCTCGAGTCTTCCCGAGGCATACAAGACCTTTTCCCGGTCGTTGCACTAGGTGATGTCAAGCTTCTTTCCAATGACCTTGAGCCAGTCATCGGCATCCAGAGGATCAACCACATGAGAAAATGTTGGCGGGTGATGACTCATGAAATCCCGGTGTTTATCTCTGGCCGGGGATGCATACTGCTGCTGTTGCTGATGTTGTTGATTATGCTGGTTCTGCTGAATTTGTTGAACAGCCGCAGTGATTCCTTGCAGAATCTGCATCTGGGCGGCAATGAACTGCTCCATCTTGGGATTCGGTGGTGGTGGTGGTACTTGTTGACCACGCTGGTTCCGGTTGTTGTTGGGTCCTTGACAAGCGTACACCATCTGATTGGTTAGGAGGTGAAGTCCTTAGAGAAGTGGGGAGTAGAAAAGATTCTAGAGGGAAATTTCTTAAGTTTATGTTTTTTTAATGCTCTTATGGCCATCAGACCATTGCACTCAAACAAAAATCCAACTCAAACATATCAAACATCACCATCACATTGTTGTTATTATTATAGTATAACACTGTTTTATCGTCTATCGCGTCTAGCTTATTTCAATAAACTATCCTATCAACCTGAAGGAGTATGGTGATAGACTCAGGGGTTCCATAACAAAGCCTTCCAAAAAGAATGAGGATAAGGCAGAGAAAGACGTTTCTTCTTCATCATCCAAAGGTGGGGTAGAGGGTGTTGGCCGATCTTGAGCAACATAGGCGATACTTTTGTAAGCAGTTCTTCTGATAGCAACCTTCCGATAGACGAGAGAAAATCAGACTAGAAGAGTTGAATATGAAGGAGTTGAGTTTTGAGATAAAATAAGTTTTTTATGGAGGAAAATAACTCAAGTTTGGAAAGACTAACTAGGCTTTCCATTTCTAACTAGTCTAACGACTTAGGGTCAGCATAGCTTTGATACCACTTCTGTCACACCCGGTTCCAGGGGTAGAACCGAGCGCATAGCATATGTGTGCCAGGATCCATTTCCACACATATGTTGACGTCACAAGTGTAATATATCAAAAGACAATGCAATAAAGGCGTAAAGAGAGTAGAATACTTTATTACATCATCTGAAACATTGTATCTTTAACAAGTATCACATCAAAGTAAAGCGGAATTTAAATAACAGGGGCAATCTCCCACAGGAAGATGACTGGCGCATCGTTAGACTTAGAATTCCTCGTTGTCAAAATCTCCATCAAAGTTTCCAGCATCACCCTCTGATCAAAATATTAGCAAGGGTGAGCTCACTTATGGTCGGGGCTCAGCAAGTGGGGGAAAAATTAATGCAGGTATAACAAGGTGAGGCTAAGGTTGAGCAGTAAGCATTTTAGTTGGTCAACATTTTATTAACAACACCTGTCTTACTAATAAGTGTGAATCCCAAGTATCCCATTTAAACAAAGGGATATGAATATACAAAAACACATAAGTGAAACCACTTAAGCAAATTATTGGCAGATCATCGGATCTCAATTTAATTCCATCTTCAAGTTCAATTATCATGTGAGGAGTCCAGGTCGCTCATAACCGGGAGCACGGCTGATATATCAGTTTTACACTCTGCAGAGGTGGTACAACTTTACCCACAAGCCATGTATCCCATCTAGCCCGGGTTGATCGGACCCTTAAACACTGCCGAGGTGAATGGCTAGGGATCCATTATGAGGCTTTCACAAAATACCTTAATACGAAGCAACCCGCTAAGGTTTCTAAAGACGATGGTGGTGGCCCCCTGGGTGAGGTACCTTAGACAAGAATACGTCCCCATGTTAACGTGGGCTGCCAGCACCTACCGCTCCCCCTCTTGCCCATATTTCAGGTAAGGTTGTCAGGCACTAAGCATATAAAGCTAATTACCAAAGCCAGAGCCATGATAGCACTCGTGGTTGCACTGTTATCCTGGGTGGTCACTCCATGTTCCAATTAATTTGAAATAATGTTGCGTTAACCATCGGGTTAATGTCATAATTGCCAATTTCAATTTTGGAACATTAATACCAATTAATGAGTGACATTAAAATCATTAAGTTGAGCGGTAGCATAAATTTGCAAAGCTTAATAATTTCCCAGGGTAAACAAGGAATACAGTTGGTAAATCTAGGAAATCCTTAAATAGGTAAAACCCATCAAATTATGCAGTATATCAAAAAGTAAACATTATTATATGCAATGATTGGGTGCAAAAAGAATATGCAGAGGGAGAATCGAGTTGCCTTGCTCAAACATATCCTGTGGTTCGTCTTCGAACGTATTCGAATCCTCTACCACACAGTCGGCTTCTAATAGAGTCGCACATCGCACATACAAAAATAAAACATACACCAATAAATAAACACGCACCATTACATAAACATATACCATTACATACACATTAACATATATCGCACTTATCACACTTTAAATACGTCCTAAACGCGTAAATACTTATAATTTAGTTTCGAGAATACACTAGAGGAATTCATATGGAAATTTGACTATGAAAGTATATACTATATGGATTCATTTAAAAAAAATACATAAATATGGCGCTAATTAAAACTTTATAGAATCTAGAAAATTAACCAATTAATTATTGTATTCTACCGGAAAGGATGTGGGTAATATTTCCTTTTGAACTTTTCATTTGCAAATTTACATCACGGTACTATAATAATATTTAAAAGACATAATCTAAGGGTCATTAGATAACTTATATTAAGCTACTATTTAAACTATGGTCGCCATGATCAGTAGTTCAACCGTTTCAACACTTTCAGATTAATAGTCTAAACCTCTATTTACTACAGTTAAGTATAAGTTACTTGAGTTATATTTTCCTTTGACTTAACTTTTATAGAACCTACATTTAAATTAATTCTCAACTACTATATTCAAATTAAAATACACAAACATAAAAGACAACAGAGATACTAGATAAAATATTTTATCACATACACATGAAGCTAATAATTCAAATTACACGTGATTCTAACTCTAAAATATATAAATTTAAAATAACAAAACGATGCAGGGTTTAGATCCTCTATTAACTATAAACTTTAGGGTGTATCACATAGGATTACAGGGACCTAATTTAACTCTTTTGAACTAGAAAACATATAAACGAGTCCTACACAAAAAATTAGAGGCTAAGCTACATATTGCTCATCTTGTACCTCACAGCAATGTCGATCAGGAGAGGGGAAGAACGGCGTCGAGATTGGCTCGACGGCGGACGGCGCTGCAGGGAAGCAGAGGAAGGAGCACCAGCAGCGAAGGGCGGAGCTCTGACAAGGGGCAACAGGTCTCGTCGTCACGCTGTGCACGGGAAGCAGAGCTCGAACAAGCTAACGACTGTGAGTGGCAGCACGATTGCTGTGCGTGGGCAGTGAGCAGGGGGAGCAGAGCTCGCGGCGTACAGAACACGATGATAGAGGTTGTGCAAGCGTGTGCAAGGAGGAGAGCAGAGATTGAGCGTTGGGGCTTTGGAAATGAGGACTGGCAAGCACGCTTTATAGCTGGGAGAAGGAGAGAATCACGGAGGGAAGAATTAAGCCGCGGCGGCCGATTGAACGCATTGAAGCTTCCGTTTCCAGCCATTGATGGCGGCTGCATTGGTCGTAAGGAGAAACGGCCGCGACATGGAGAAAACGGGTCAGACGTGGGTGAGGCTGAGCACAGTGGCGCAGAAGCAGGTGGGACTACGCGTGGTGGCAGAGAGACGAGCAGTCGTGGCTGCGTCGGCTCGGCTGGCAAGCAACCCAGGGAGAAGAAAGGGTCGAGAGAGCATGTGGGACCCACCTGTCCTATGCACAATAAAGAGAAAAAAAAAGACGCGAGAATGAATGCCTGGCTTCTGGCCGAGCGTTCGTTTCTCAATTTTTTTTCTTTTGTTTTTTTCCCAAATTCACATGTAATATATATATATATATATATATATTAATATATATATATATAGATATATATATATTCCAAAGAAATTATAATAAATAATATTCTATGATTTAAGTTATTCAATCCTCGAAAATTTGACAAAACTATTATTTTAATAAATTAGACTTCACACAAAAAAAATATGATACAATAATAAATGAAATCAATCACTCAGTAGGTTTTAGTTATTCATCAAAATTTGTTAAACCTTGTTACATCACTACTTTAATTATTCAAAAAAATTCCAATGAAAGTGAATCAAATTAGATTGTTTTATTTGATGGATTTGAGGTGTTACACTTGTCCATTTTAATTATTACGATTATTGTCTTCTTGAGTTCTCTACTCACTTGCAATATTGCTCCTAAGTTTAATACTCATCTAGAAGGAGCAATCAAGTGAAGAGTTTTCCTTTCTTCTCTCTTCTCATCCTAACTTGGTTTTAGTTCTCACTAACACTTTTCATAAACAAAGTTTGTGTTGTTTAGAGTTAATTTCATAGGATCGCCTATTCACCCCTCCCCTCTAGGTGCTCTCACACATCACCACCTCCCGAAGAAAGACTCGAAGTAAGTATTTATTCATGCAAGGAGGAAAGTCGAGATAAAAATTGTACATTAGACAAAGGTCTCCCTTGGGCTACATTGTTCTTTACATAAAGGGCCCTTGAGTCTCCCGTAAACTACAACTCTGGACTTGTGGGCTGGACGCGGAACCCATCATCCAAAAGAAAGAAGCGGAGACCAACGAATAAGAAAGGAGGGGAGCCTGGTTGTCCCCCTGTCTTCCATCCTGACGCCCAGCACAGCACCGAGGGGTAGCTGCTCATGCCGGGAAACTAAAAGATGAGCACAAGAGAACGGTCGTTTGGAGCCCATCGGATCAGGTCCTCCGCTCACACGACACCGACCACCTCGCAGGTGGCCTCGTCATACCCCTGGATTAGGTTATCAAAGACGATGGATGGGGCGTCCTGAGAAGCCATCGTTAGGGCACGGAGGTCAACCCAATGCGAAACTGGACAACGACCAAGGCAATGGCGGTCCCACGGTGAATGTTGAGGTCCATGACATTCTGAACGCGGCTCGGAATGTCGAGCAGGCGCTACAGGTGAGTTGCTCTGCGAGCATGGATGCTCTAGGTCACCGAATCGAACTCCTAATGCAGCTACGCCAACTCGGTCTTCTGCCCTACTTAGAAGATGAAAAGAAACATAAGCCTCAGCGCCCCCGAGAGATAGAAAGGAATTGAAAAAAGCAGAGCGATGGGCGTACTCACCGCACGGGCCTCCATGATGGCCAATCACGCCTCAATACCTGCAACACGGGCATCACACGTTCGTACGGTCAACCGAGACGCCTCCAGCTGACCCCGCAGCTTAGCCATCGCCAACAGCGGAAGGGCCGAGGACCTGACCTCGCAAAACGGTACATGAGGGGTGGGGGAAGAAGCAATGACCCTCCGACATAAGATAACACGACCAGGTTGGGGCAGCGATAACCATCCTCACGGCTGTCACGGGACGACCAGCAAGGACCGTGGCGCTGACAGCGCCAGCGGCGAAACCGACGATGCAGGTCCATCGTCACAAGGACCAGCCTTTGATTCCCCGTCTGATGAGCTGGAAGACGAAAGTGATATACCTTCCCCTCCGACGCTTGAGCCAACTGCCTTGCAAGGAAAACTAGTCACTAATACAATGGAGGGTGAAAGTCGCCTAGAGGGGGGTGAATAGGGCGAATCTGAAATTTACAAACTTAATCACAACTACAAGTCGGGTTAGCGTTAGAAATATAAAACGAGTCCGAGAGAGGGCGCAAAACAAATCGCAAGTGAATGGGAAGTGTGACACAAGGATTTGTTTTACCGAGGTTCGGTTCTCTCAAACCTACTCCCCGTTGAGGTGGTCACAAAGACCGGGTCTCTTTCAACCCTTTTGCTCTCTCAAACGGTCCCTCGGACCGAGTGAGCTTCTCTTCTCAAATCAATTGGGAACCAAACTTCCCGCAAGGACCACCACATAGTTGGTGTCTCTTGCCTTGTTTACAATTGAGATGATCGCAAGAACGAATGAGAAAAAGAAGCAATCCAAGCGCAAGATCTCAAAAGAACACAACAAATCTCTCTCACTTAACACTAAAGCTTTTGTGGAATTGGGAGAGGATTTGATCACTTGGGTGTGTCTAGAATTGAATGCTAGAGCTCTTGTAAGTAGTTGGAAGGTGGAAAACTTGGATGACTTGAATGTGGGGTGGTTGGGGGATTTATAGCCCCAACCACCAAACTAGCCGTTTGGTGGAGGCTGCTGTCGCATGGCGCACCGGATAGTCCGGTGCGCCACCGGACAGTGTCCGGTGCGCCAACCACATCACGTGGTCGTTGGGTTCCGACCGTTGGAGCTCTGTCTTGTGGGCCCGCCTGGCTGTCCGGTGGCGCACCGGACAAGTCTTGTAGACTGTCCGGTGTGCCACCCACGCGTGCTCTATCCTCTGGGCGCGCAGGCGCGCATTTATTGCGTTGCAGTCGACCGTTGCGCGCGAAGTAGTCGTTGCTCCGCTGGCTCACCGGACATGTCCGGTGAATTATAGCGGAGCGGATTCCCGAATCTGGCGAGTTCAGAGTCGCTCTCCCCTGGAGCACCGGACACTGTGAATTATAGCGAAGCGCCTCTGAGAATTCCCGAAGGTGAAGAGTTCAGCTTGGAGTCCCCTGGAGCACCGGACACTGTCCGGTGGTGCACCGGATAGTCCGGTGCGCCAGACCAGGGTGCCTTCGGTTATCCCTTGCTCTCTTTGTTTGAACCCTTTTCTTGGTCTTTTTATTGGCTTAGTGTGAACCTTTGGCACCTGTATAACTTATAGACTAGAGCAAAACTAGTTAGTCCAATTATTTGTGTTGGGCAATTCAACCACCAAAATCAATTAGGAAATAGGTGTAAGCCTAATTCCCTTTCAATCTCCCCCTTTTTGGTGATTGATGCCAACACAAACCAAAGCAAGTATAGAAGTGCATAATTGAACTAGTTTGCATAATTGTAAGTGCAAAGGTTACTTGAAATTGAGCCAATATAAATATTTATATGATATGCATGGATTGTTTCTTTATTTTATTTTTTTAACATTTTGGACCACGCTTGCACCACATGTTTTGTTTTTTTTTTGCAAATTCTTTTGTAAGTCTTTTTCAAAGTTCTTTTGCAAATAGTTAAAGGTAAAATGAATAAGATTTTGCGAAGCATTTTCAAGATTTGAAATTTTCTCCCCCTATTTCAAATGCTTTTCCTTTGACTAAACAAAACTCCCCCTCAATGAAATCTCCTCTTAGTGTTCAAGAGGGTTTTAAGATATCAATTTTGAAAATATTTATACTACTTTCCCCCTTTTGAACGCAATAAGATACCAAATTGAAAAACTCTTTTAAAAATAAGGTGGTGGTGCGGTCCTTTTGCTTTGGGCTAATACTTTCTCCCCCTTTGGCATGAATCACCAAAAACGGATACTTGAGTGAGATATAAGCCCCTTTTAACTACTTTCTCCCCTTTGGCAAATAAAACATATGAGTGAAGATTATACCAAAGCCGGAGAGATGCTCGGAGCGACGGCGAAGGATGAGTTATGGAGTGGAGTGGAAGCCTTTGTCTTCGCCAAAGACTCCAATTCCCTTTCAATATACCTATGACTTGGTTTGAGATAGACTTGAAAGCACATTAGTCATAGCATATGAAGGAGACATGATCAAAAGTATACTTATGAGCTATGTGTGCAAGACATCAAAAGAAATTCCTAGAATCAAGAATATTTAGCTCATGCCTAAGTTTGTTAAAAGTTTGTTCATCTAGTGGCTTGGTAAAGATATCGGCTAATTGATCTTTAGTGTTAATATATGAAATCTCAATATCTCCCTTTTGTTGGTGATCCCTTAGAAAATGATACCGAATGGCTATGTGTTTAGTGCGGCTATGCTCAACAGGATTATCCGCCATGCGAATTGCACTCTCATTATCACATAGAAGAGGAACTTTGGTTAATTTGTAACCATAGTCCCTAAGGGTTTGCCTCATCCAAAGTAGTTGCGCGCAACAATGACCTGCGGCAATATACTCGGCTTCGGCGGTAGAAAGAGCTACGGAATTCTGCTTCTTTGAAGCCCAAGACACCAAGGATCTTCCCAAGAACTGGCAAGTCCCTGATGTGCTCTTTCTATTAATTTTACACCCCGCCCAATCGGCATCCGAATAACCAATCAAATCAAAAGTGGATCCCCTAGGATACCAAAGCCCAAACTTAGGAGTATAAACTAAATATCTCAAGATTCGTTTTACGACCGTAAGGCGAGCTTCCTTAGGGTCGGCTTGGAATCTTGCACACATGCATACGGAAAGCATAATATCCGGTCGAGATGCACATAAATATAGCAAAGAGCCTATCATCGATCGGTATACCTTTTGATCAACGGATTTACCTTCCATGTCGAGGTCGAGATGCCCATTTGTTCCCATGGGTGTCTTGATGGGCTTGGCATCCTTCATCGCAAACTTGGTTAGAACGTCTTGAATATACTTCGTTTGGCTAATGAAGGTGCCCTCTTGGAGTTGCTTTACTTGAAATCCTAAGAAATACTTCAACTCCCCCATCATGGACATCTCGAATTTCTGTGTCATGATCCTACTAAACTCTTCACATGTAGATTCGTTAGTAGACCCAAATATAATATCATCAACATAAATTTGGCATACAAACAAATCATTTTCAAGTGTTTTGGTAAAGAGTGTAGGATCGACCTTGTGGCGGAACTGCCCGAATTATTCCAACTTAAGTGTCCAAGTCCCGCCTTAGAGGCTAGACCACACTTAAATGGGAATAACCCGTCAATCCCTCGGATCTAGTCCGACACGGCCACTGACAGGATCAAGTACCACAATCTCACTCGAAGGTGAGTCACAGAGCAAATACAATAAAGCATAAAACCATACATGCCATAATGTTAAATTATTACATCGCCATCATCATCATCGGAGTTTTTGCAAAAGTAACCATCATTGTTTGAAGTGCAGCGGAATAAAACTAACGATAATTAAACAGAGAGATGGGGAAGCCTGTCCCATCACTCCTCATGCTCCTCCTCAGCCGAGGCAGGGTCCCACTCGACAGTCCAACCCGGTGGCAGGGTGGTCGGCCAAGTTATCCCAGCAACCATCTCCTCCAGAGAACCTGTAAAAAATTATGCCACAAGCAAGGCTGAGTATACTAATACTCAGCTAGACTTACCCGGTGTGAGGAGTCTACTCCTCTACCTCTAGACATGCAGCTGTTTGGCTGTGGGGTTTGGTTGCCAAAAGCACTAGCTGAGTTTCTAAGTCAAGATTTTAACTTAGTCAAGTTAAGTGTGACTCTCTTAAGGCTAAAAGTGTACTATCTATTCATACAAGGTAGCAAACATTTTAGCAATCAACATCTTATATCATCTCCGCATCATTTCACTTGTTACTCAATGTAGCAGCATGGATCAAGCAGTCTCATTAGCTGCGAGAAGCAGACGATTCGAATCGAGTTTTTATCCTTGCAAGGTAAACCTAAACACACGACATGCAGGGGCACTCCGTCCCCACACACATCAACCGTCCCCATCGATTCCCCGTCAGCAGAGAGGGGCTCACCGCCTTGGCGTACAATGCCTCACTGACCCCGACTGGCCGTCGTGCAGTGACCGCACTTGTACCCACCATAACCGGAATGGGAGACCTCGTCTCAGGTCGCGTGAGGAGGGCAATCTGCTGCCAGGTTCAATCAGGTACTAGGCTTACCGATTTACCATATTTCTCGGCATGTGCTTAGTACGTTCAAACGCTTGACTCACGGTACCACACCTTAATCCTTATTCAAATTTTTATCCCGTAGACAACCAATCCCCATGGATTGTTGCCCACAACCCAACATCATTATGATACGAAAGTGGATACAATCAATTTCCTGATCTCGCGCGAGTGCTAGAAAAATCACTCGACTTCTACCGAGATTCCTGATTAATAAAGCAGCTACTCGACTTAGCATACTAGTATTCATCTCAATGGGATTCCTGAGATCATGCAACTAGGGTTTCAGTCAACTCCTACACCTAAGTGCACAATCAATCCTACAATCATTAAGTATAGTAAAATAGCATAAATAACAGGTTATGTATAAAACCGGGGCTTGCCTTCCAAAGCAGTGGCAGGCAGGTCCTCTGGTGCAGGCTCGGGTGCTGGATCTGGGGCTACCTCCTGAGCAGCTCCTTGCTCCGGCACGAGGATGTACTCTCCATCAGCAAGATTACAGTCTATCGAAATGCAATGAACATGTATGTCATGATCATGCAGGATTTAATAACATTTTGTAAACGAAACTAAGTTAAGAAGTAACTTAGAGTTCTTAGTCATGCGGGGCTTCCAGTGGGTTAGGTTTAATACTCCTTAGGCTTGGGTTTTCAGTGAGGATAACATAGTGGATTGGTATTACCTTGATACATTTTTAGTGGACAGACTTCAAGGGTTTTGGGATAACATTAATTCACATTATTCATTTTCCTTTCCTTGATTTCCATTTAGGGTTTCTAGGGTAGGTTTGAACTACAACAGGGTTTTAATAATTTCAAAAATTCTGTAAAAATTACAGTGGGTTGTCACTGGCTATTCTAGCTTGTTTTAAGAATTTGAGGCTTAGAGTATAAATGTTAGGTTTTAAACAAAAATAACAAAAGTTAGGCAAAAAGGGCCACTTTACACTACACCTTCTAGTTAGGGGTAGGTTCTGTCCTAGAGGTTATTTTTGTTGGCATCCTTTGGTAATAATAGGCCTCTGTGCTAAAAATCACAGAAAACTAAGGGGTGGTTATTTAGTTATGATTTTCTTAATTTTAATGTCAAAAAGGCACTTTCTACTACCTTATTATTTGAAAAATGTCAAACAGCAGATTTCATATTTTTCTTAGGTTCTTTCTAATAAAACAATAGTTATCCCAAGGGTGGGGGTGTTTTCACCTTGGGGTTATTTTTGTAGAGTTTTTCTAAGTTTCACTTGTTTTATTTAAACAAAAGGGATCTTACTTATTTTACACTAAAACAGGGTATGATATATTTTTCCAGTGAACTATGTTGAATAAATAACCTAACAAAAATAGAGGTACTCTCTGGTTTATTAATTAATTTACCTTTTCTATTTTCCTTATTCTTAGGCATATTATAGAATAAGGGGTAAAACTAACTCAAATGGAGTGGACAGAGAGGTTTAACATTTTTAAACAGGTTAGTAGGTAAATATAAACTTCTCCAAATTTTCCTAACCCTAGTCAAATATCCTAACTATTTTTCTTACTATTATTTAGCTTTTGGCCAAAACTAACATTAAATCAGAACTTTTAAGTTTTCCACATTACCAAGGGGTTTTATATTTTTCTTAATTAGGTTACATTAATTTGAGTCTGACAAAATTGGTTTGACCAAATTTGGATGATTTAAACAGAAGTTATGCATTTTCAAAGTTGCTGTTCAATTTTAAAACAAATTTAATTTAAGGGTTTCTGGAAAAACAGTTTGCACCGGGGTCCCTGGGTTTAAACTAAATCCACCTTCACAGATCTACCCCCACGCCACTATTCCCCTGTGTCACTGACCTTACACAAAACCCCCTGACCTTTCTTCCCTCTCACCCGCAGTCCTTCCCTTCACTGAAACAGTAACCGCGGGAAAGAAAAGGGCGGCGCGGCTTACCGGCGGCGAGGGAGGTCCGGCGAAGGGTGGGGTCGGCTTGGGGAGACTCTGGCGGTCACGTCGAGGTACGGCTCGGCGTCGGAGGTGGCCGAAATCGCCCGGTCCACGCGTGCAGGCGGGTGTCCTCGTCGGCGGCGAGTATACCGGCCAAACTACGGCGAACTGGCGCAATCCGAGGGCACGGTGAGCATCACGGGGTCACGCAACGACTGTGTGCACAAGGAATCGAAGGATGGTGGAGTGGCTTACCCGGTCCACGTGCTCCGGCGGGGGTGAGAGCTCCGGCGAGCGTGGACTGGCTTCTCCGGCGAAGGAAACTCCGATTCCTTGCTCGGGGAGCCTCACGGAGGTGTGCACAAGCTTCTCCGAGGGCAGGACGGGGTTGGGGATGGCTCTGCCGGCCGGTCTACGGTGGCAGAGGGGTTGAGCGGCCGCGGGCTCGCTGCGCACGGGCAACGGCGACGAGCTAACTCCGGTGAGGTGTGGAGGGTGTGCGGAAAGGTGTAGCCGAAGCCTGGGAGGGATTTATAAGCTCGGGCTCGGGCCACGGTGCGGGTTTGGCTCGGGCGCGGCGCGGGGCGTGCGAGGGCGCGCGCGAGCGTGCTCTGGCGCGGGCAGAAGGCGTCGAACACGTGGCAGTGAGTTTCTTCCCATGTTCAAACGCTTCCAGAGATCGCAAACGTGCGAATCTCGCCATGAATCCGGCGCAGACCTCCTCCTGGCACCTAGGGCTATCTCACATGTGTGAGTTCCAAGGGATGATACGCCCTAGATAGGGAGATAGACGGGCGCCAAATCTGGCTTGTCTCCCTGCCCGCTCAGCGACAAAACTGATGTCAAGTGTTGTCAAACGTCTGAGTCTCGGCCTCAAATTTTTCCAGGGGGTGCCTTAAGTGGTATAGCACATTTTTGGTATAGAACCCAAGTGGTTTTGGCGCCATCTTCAAAGTGAACACGGCTGGTCTTTGAATTAGGGCTAAAATGTGACTTAGAGGGAAATTGAGAGCTCTAGCTCTCTCTCCACTTGGAGATTTGAATTGGGGTTTCTCCAGGGGCCTTTTTGCAATATTTCCCCCCCTTAATTGATGGTTATAATGTTACTTAGGGTTTGGGTAAAAGTTACACATGCTTTGCCCACTTGCTCACTTTCTTTCCCCCCTTACTTAGGTTTTGGAAGGTAGGGTTTTGGAGAGGTCTAGGGTTCTTCTCCCCCTTTTATCCAAGGTAGTAAGTGTGCAAGGATTAGAGTAGTGCTTCTCATGTCATTGGCAACTTGATTAGCACATGAGTTCCAAGGTTCTTATGTGGTGCCCTAAGTCTTTACCCTTGTGAACACAGCTTCTAGTGCCAAAGTGGCTCTAGCCAAGGTAACACCTGGGGTGTTACAGCCCTCCCCCCTTAAAGGAATCTCGTCCCGAGATTTAGGTAGAGTCCCTTGGAGGGTGCTTGAAAGTGTGGTGGTGCTATTTTTCCTTTACACTCAAGTTTCTCTTGTTAACTGCTCTTCGAATGTCATCCTCTTTGCAACTTCAGAAGGAAGCCCTTCTTAAGTTAAATCCACAACTTAGACTATCCTTGTTATCTAAGTTTTTCTTATAATTGGATTCAAAGGGCAGGTGGGGGTGGGGTTTTGGGGTTACATACCGACTCCTTTGGGTAGAAAGTCGGGGAAGCGAGAGCGTAGAAAATCCTCGGTCTCCCATGTAGCTTCTTCTGCTGAATGGTGACTCCACTGAACCTTGTACATTCTGACCGACCTTGCCCGAGTTGATCTTTCCTTTTGATCTAGCACCTTGACGGGGTACTCTTGGTAGGATAAATCTGGTTCTATCTCAATGTCTGGTTCTAGGAGTACTTCAGTGGGTAGACGAACGCATTTCCGCAGCTGAGATACATGGAACACATTATGGACTGCTGACATGTGAGGTGGCAATTCCACTTGATAGGCTACGGGTCCACAAGCTTCCTTGATCTTGTAGGGTCCAATATAGCGAGGAGCTAACTTGCCCTTGATCCCGAATCTCTAGACACCCTTGGTGGGTGATACCTTAAGGTAGACATGATCTCCCACCTCAAACTGTAGAGGCTTCCGCCTCTTATCATGATAGCTCCTTTGCCTGGCCTGAGCAGCTTCTAAGTTCTTGGTAATAACCCTGACCTTTGCCTCTGCCTCGAGTACCAAGTCTGGCCCAAAAATTTCCCTTTCTCCTGCTTGAGACCAATTCAGTGGGGTCCTACACCTTCTCCCATACAATGCCTCAAAAGGTGCCATCTTCAAACTGGACTGATAGCTGTTATTGTAAGAAAACTCCGCCAAAGACAGACACTTGTCCCAATCCTTTCCATAATGTAGTGCACATGCTCGCAACATGTCTTCCAAAATTTGATTCACCCTTTCTGTCTGGCCATCTGTTTGGGGGTGATATGCTGAGCTTCGGATGACATGGGTCCCAAGTGACTCTTGCAATTGCTCCCAAAATCGTGCCACAAATGGTGCTCCCCTGTCAGATATAATGGTCTTGGGAATACCATGCAACCTTACTATTTGATCAACATAAATTTCAGCGTACTTCTCTGCCCTGTGGGTGGTATGCACTGGCAAGAAATGAGCAGTCTTGGTCAACCTGTCCATGATAACCCAAATAGAATCATGGTGCCTGGAGGTATTGGGTAATCCTACTATGAAGTCCATGCAAATATCCTCCCATTTCCAAGATGGTATGGGAAGGGGTTGTAAAGGGCCTGCTGCCTTCAAGTGACTAGCCTTTATTCTCTGGCAAGTATCACACTCGGATATGTACTTGGCAATTTCTCTTTTCATTCTAGTCCACCAATATAAAGATCTGAGGTCATGGTACATCTTGGTGCTACCAGGGTGCATAGAGAATTTGGAAAGGTGAGCTTCATCTAGTATTTTCTTTCTGAGCTCAGGGTCCTTAGGAACAACCAATCGATCTCCAAACCATAGAATTCCCTCGCTGTCCTGTCGGAAACACTTGTATTTCTCTGCCTTTTGCTTGATCATATCCTTGATAACCTGAACACCCTTATCCTCAACCTGTGCCCTGATTATCTGCTCTTGCAATGTGGGTTCCACCGATATATAGCTTAGGTTACCCGAAGAAACAACTTCCAAGTTCAGCTTGCACAACTCATCACACAGGGTGGTCACTCCCACATCCATGCTCATACAATTACACTGGGCCTTTCTGCTCAAGGCATCTGCCACAACATTGGCCTTCCCTGGGTGGTAATGCACCTCCAAATCATAATCCTTGATCAACTCTAACCACCTCCTTTGCCTCATGTTTAGATATGCCTGAGTGAAGATGTATTTGAGACTCTTGTGATCAGTGTAGATGTTACAGTGAGCTCCCATCAGGTAGTGTCTCCATATCTTAAGAGCATGAACTACAGCTGCCAATTCTAGATCATGTGTAGGGTAGTTCTGCTCATGGGGCCTAAGTGCCCGAGAAGCATAAGCAATCACTCTGTTCTCTTGCATTAAGACACATCCCAAACCAGTACCAGAAGCATCACAATAAACTTCAAATGGCTTGGTGTTGTCAGGTTGAGCTAGCACTGGGGCTGTTGTCAAATGCTGCCTCAAGGTATGGAAGGCATCTTCACACTTTTGGCTCCACTCAAATTTGACTCCCTTCTTTAACAGTTCAGTCATTGGTTTGGCAATTCTGGAGAAATCCGGAATAAATCGTCGATAATACCCTGCCAGTCCCAGAAAACTCCGAATCTGCTTCACTGTAGTCGGGGGTTTCCAATCCATTACCTCTTGTACCTTTTCAGGATCAACTGATATCCCATCCTGAGAGATTGTGTGACCCAAGAATTTAATCTCCTTCAGCCAAAACTCACACTTAGACAACTTAGCATAAAGACGATGATCGCGCAGTCGTTGAAGCACAATATGCAGGTGCTCAGTATGTTCGTCTTCATTCTTGGAATAGACCAAAATATCATCAATGAAGACGACCACGAACTTATCCAATTCTGGCATAAACACTGAGTTCATCAGGTACATGAAATAAGCCGGGGCATTGGTCAGCCCAAAAGACATCACCAGAAACTCATACAGTCCATATCTGGTAGAGAAAGCCGTCTTGGGAATATCACTGGCACGGATCTTGATCTGATGGTATCCCGAGTGAAGGTCTATCTTGGAGAATACCTTGGCCCCAACCAACTGATCAAACAGAACATCAATGCGGGGCAGTGGGTATTTGTTCTTGATAGTCACCGCATTGAGAGGGCGGTAGTCAACACACATCCTCAAACTCTCATCCTTTTTCTTCACAAATAAAGCTGGACATCCCCATGGTGAAGTGCTTGGACGAATAAACCCCTTATCCAACAACTCTTGCAATTGCTTCTTCAATTCTGCCAATTCCGCGGGAGGCATCCTATAGGGTCTCTTGGAGATAGGAGCAGTCCCGGGTTGCAATTCGATGGCGAACTCAATATCTCGGTCAGGTGGCATCCCTGGCAATTCGTCTGGGAAAACATCTGGGTAGTCGCAGACCACTGGGATCTTTTCCACCGGGGATTCTATCAGAACAAAGGCACAAGATCGGGTACAACCCTGGTTGGGTAAATACAACACAGTCTCGCCATAAGCAGGGGAATGAATTTCAATGGCTCTGGCTGCAATGTCCAATACTGCCTGATGCCTGGTCAACCAGTCAGCTCCCAAAATAATATCCACGCTATCCAATCCTAAGATAAGAAGGGTGGTTCTAATCACCAGACTACCAAATTTTATAGGCACTTGCATGTTGATTTGATAAGTGGCAACTCTGCCTCCTGGCGTTGAAATTGTAATGCCCCCATCGGTATGGTGAAAGGGCAACTGGCATTTGGCACTAAACTTAGCACTGATAAAACTATGCGATGCACCCGAATCAAATAAAATAATCGCAGGATAATTCAAAACTGTAAAGATACCGGTCATGACGGGTGCTCCCTCTGGGATATCAACCATGGTGGTGAAGTTTAGTCTGCCCTGCCTCACTTGCACCTTCTGTCTCTTGCCTTGGTTCTGATTGACATTCTGCCCCTGCCTCTGCTGGTTCCTGGGGCAATTCTTGGCATAATGCCCAGTGTTGCCACAAGTGAAGCACCTGTTGTCATTGGCTTGGCGGTACTGCTGCTGCTGATTATTCCTCTGAGCTGGAAACTGGTTGCGGTTGGGTGCCTGCTGTTGCTGCTGCTGCTGAGGTCGGATTACCCATCGCCCTTGCTGCTGCTGGGGTCCCTGCCCTGGGTGTCGGATACAATCCTGAAGCGCTGTGGCTGAGCTGAGGGTCCTGCCACGGGGGTCTTCCTCTTCTTCTCTGCCTGCCTAGCTGTAATGCAGTCCTCTTCGGAGATAGCCATGTTGACCAACTCATTGTAGCTGTTGGCCCTGACGGTGTTGAGACGATCCCGGAGCTTAGTGCTGAGCCCCTTCTGAATCTGTCCCTCTTCTTCTCATCTGTATCAGCATGATATCCCGCATACTAGCACAAGTCATTAAAGGCCTGGGCGTACTGCAACACTGTCCTGTTGCCCTGAGTGAATGCCAAGAACTCATTGAGCTTCCTGTCCATGATCCCGGCTGGTATATGGTGTCCTCTAAAAGCTGCCTTAAACTCCCTCCACTCCACCTCTCGGTCCTCTGGCTGCATAGCAAGAAAGTGATCCCACCAAGTCCTTGCAGGTCCGCGAAGCTGCTGGGTAGCGAACCTGACTTTGGTGACCTCTGAGCAAACTCCATGGAGCAGTGGAAACTTGGATTCCACCACTCGCAGCCACACATCTGCGTCAAGTGGGTCCTCCGCCCTTGTGAACAGTGGAGGCTGGGTGCTGAGGAATTCCTGATAGGTGGCCGCCGCGGGGTGACGTTGGTGGTCTCCACCACCATAATGCTGGGGTGGTGGCTGACGTTGAGCCAACTGCCTCAGAATCTCATTCTGCTGAGCCATGAGCTCCTGCAGAGTGGGAGGTGGGGGCGGCGGTGGAACGTGCTCGTTCTGGCCACGACGCTGCCTCCCGGCCATCTGAAACATCCACATACTTACTTAACACCACAATTCCAAAATTCAAGATTTTTATCACGAGGACAAAGTTAAAACAGCATGAAAGATCCGACTTCAACAACAGGGATTTTTAAGAGGCAGAGATTCTTCCTTCCAATTTTTAAACTGATAAAAGCATCCATCACACAAGCTCCCAAGAGAGTTTAACACGGTTACATCAAATTGTTCCAAAATGACTCAACTCTATCTAGCCTAGTACCCCAAGGGTGCAAAAGCTAAGCTAGCTGCGAGGAGTCCGACTTCTAAGCCTATCCTGGACACCTAGTGAGCGAACGAGGCAACACTTGACTCGGGGGAAGGTGGTCTTCCCGAGCCAGCAGTGTCCACACTGGAGGCAGGCTCATCTCCTCCCTCAATGTCGACGTCCTCGTTGGCCTCCTGGTCCTGGATCTCCTGGTGGTGCATGTCCAGGTGCTCGTTAGCCTCAGCAAGCTGCTGCTGAGTGTTAAGGAGCTGATCCTCGAGGACCTCGATGGTGTTCTCCCTGGTGCCCACCAGTTCCTCCAACTCCTGAATATCAGTGGATAGCTGCTCCACCTGCAAGTCCTTCTCCACCATTTCTTGAGACAAGTCAACCACGAGCTCCTCTCTGTTATCCAACGTGATCTTTGTTGCCTCCAGCAGTGCCATCAGATGGGACATTGCCTCACCGCGCATCACTTGCAGACGGTACAGAGCATTCATGCACCGTACTGTCAAGTGCGCAGTCTGTCCTGGGTAGATGGCCCAGATGTCCTTGGCATGCTCCACCCGATCCTTCCACATTGGGTCGTCCTCCTTCTCAGCGGGGAACAAGCCAATGGGGTGGGTAGCCAGCTCCAAGGGATGGAATCCGCAAAAGGTAGTCAACCCATGCAGAGCGATCGCCTCGATCGTGTCCTCTGCCTGGTACCCGAAAGACTCTGAGTCCAAGGAGCGCCAGCCTGGCTGCAGGGGATGAGGCTCCAAAGTCATCCTCACCCTACAGCGGGGCACCCGGTGCTTCTCGAACTGCTGCACCGTGTACTGAGGGGGTGTCGTGTATCCAGCCCCCTGAAGTACTTCCCACAGGATGCGGGGAAAGCCCTCTCGTGCAAGTCCATCAGTGTGGGTCAATGCATTTTCGTCATCGGAGGATCCATGGGAAGTCATCTGTGTACGGTTAAGCGTAAGTAAAAGAAAAAGAATTATAAAAGTTGGTTGTTATCTTGTTTTTAAGTCCTTTACTCAGGTATCCATTTGCTTAATTATGAATGCATGCATGCTCGTCCTGAACGGCCTCACAACAAGATAAAAGGAAGAGGGAGGAACTCCCATCCTGTAAAAGTGGCCTGTAGGGCCTAGTTACTTAGCCACCTAGCTACCCTTCTATTACCCTAAGGCTTCACGTCCTAGGTCTATCCTGCTCGTCCTACTATCTATCCAACCTTGTTTCTATCAAGTTTTATTTAGAAAATTGATGGTATTTACATTTTATCGATTCCTCTGTGGTGGTACAAGCTCCGATACCAGCTGTGGCGGAACTGCCCGAATTATTCCAATTTAAGTGTGGTCTAGCCTCTAAGGCGGGACTTGGACACTTAAGTTGGAATAATTCGGGCAGTTCCGCCACAGCTGATACCAGCTATGGCGGAACTGCCCGAATTATTCCAACTTAAGTGTCCAAGTCCCGCCTTAGAGGCTAGACCACACTTAAATGGGAATAACCCGTCAATCCCTCGGATCTAGTCCGACACGGCCACTGACAGGATCAAGTACCACAATCTCACTCGAAGGTGAGTCATAGAGCAAATACAATAAAGCATAAAACCATACATGCCATAATGTTAAATTATTACATCGCCATCATCATCATCGGAGTTTTTGCAAAAGTAACCATCATTGTTTGAAGTGCAGCGGAATAAAACTAACGATAATTAAACAGAGAGATGGGGAAGCCTGTCCCATCACTCCTCATGCTCCTCCTCAGCCGAGGCAGGGTCCCACTCGACAGTCCAACCCGGTGGCAGGGTGGTCGGCCAAGTTATCCCAGCAACCATCTCCTCCAGAGAACCTGTAAAAAATTATGCCACAAGCAAGGCTGAGTATACTAATACTCAGCTAGACTTACCCGGTGTGAGGAGTCTACTCCTCTACCTCTAGACATGCAGCTGTTTGGCTGTGGGGTTTGGTTGCCAAAAGCACTAGCTGAGTTTCTAAGTCAAGATTTTAACTTAGTCAAGTTAACTGTGACTCTCTTAAGGCTAAAAGTGTACTATCTATTCATACAAGGTAGCAAACATTTTAGCAATCAACATCTTATATCATCTCCGCATCATTTCACTTGTTACTCAATGTAGCAGCATGGATCAAGCAGTCTCATTAGCTGCGAGAAGCAGACGATTCGAATCGAGTTTTTATCCTTGCAAGGTAAACCTAAACACACGACATGCAGGGGCACTCCGTCCCCACACACATCAACCGTCCCCATCGATTCCCCGTCAGCAGAGAGGGGCTCACCGCCTTGGCGTACAATGCCTCACTGAGCCCGACTGGCCGTCGTGCAGTGACCGCACTTGTACCCACCATAACCGGAATGGGAGACCTCGTCTCAGGTCGCGTGAGGAGGGCAATCTGCTGCCAGGTTCAATCAGGTACTAGGCTTACCGATTTACCATATTTCTCGGCATGTGCTTAGTACGTTCAAACGCTTGACTCACGGTACCACACCTTAATCCTTATTCAAATTTTTATCCCGTAGACAACCAATCCCCATGGATTGTTGCCCACAACCCAACATCATTATGATACGAAAGTGGATACAATCAATTTCCTGATCTCGCGCGAGTGCTAGAAAAATCACTCGACTTCTACCGAGATTCCTGATTAATAAAGCAGCTACTCGACTTAGCATACTAGTATTCATCTCAATGGGATTCCTGAGATCATGCAACTAGGGTTTCAGTCAACTCCTACACCTAAGTGCACAATCAATCCTACAATCATTAAGTATAGTAAAATAGCATAAATAACAGGTTATGCATAAAACCGGGGCTTGCCTTCCAAAGCAGTGGCAGGCAGGTCCTCTGGTGCAGGCTCGAGTGCTGGATCTGGGGCTACCTCCTGAGCAGCTCCTTGCTCCGGCACGAGGATGTACTCTCCGTCAGCAAGATTACAGTCTATCGAAATGCAATGAACATGTATGTCATGATCATGCAGGATTTAATAACATTTTGTAAACGAAACTAAGTTAAGAAGTAACTTAGAGTTCTTAGTCATGCGGGGCTTCCAGTGGGTTAGGTTTAATACTTGATAGTCGCCTAGAGGGGGGGTGAATAGGGCGAGACTGAAATTTACAAATATAAACACAACTACAAGCCGGGTTAGCGTTAGTAATAAAGAAACGAGTCCGCGAGAGAGGGCGCAAAAACAAATCCCAAGCGAATAAGCAAGTGAGACACGGAGATTTGTTTTACCGAGGTTCGGTTCTTGCAAACCTACTCCCCGTTGAGGAGGCCACAAAGGCCGGGTCTCTTTCAACCCTTCCCTCTCTCAAACGATCCACGGATCGAGTGAGCTTTCTCTTCTCAATCACTTGGAACACAAAGTTCCCACAAGGACCACCACAAGTTTGGTGTCTCTTGCCTCAATTACAAGTGAGTTTGATCGCAATGAAAGAATCAAGAAAGAAGAAAGCAATCCAAGCACAAGAGCTCGAAAGAACACAAGCAAATCTCTCTCTCTAATCACTAAAGCGTTGTGTGGAATTTGGAGAGGATTTGATCTCTTTGGTGTGTCTAGAATTGAATGCTAGAGCTCTTGTAGTAGTTGGGAAGTGGAAAACTTGGATGCAATGAATGGTGGGGTGGTTGGGGTATTTATAGCCCCAACCACCAAAAGTGGCCGTTGGGAAGCTGTCTGTTCGATGGCGCACCGGACAGTCCGGTGCACACCGGACAGTCCGGTGCCCCCTGCCACGTCATCACTGCCGTTGGATTCTGACCGTTGGAGCTTCTGACTTGTGGGCCCGCCTGGGTGTCCGGTGCACACCGGACATCTACTGTTCCTTGTCCGGTGTGCCGGAATGGGCGCGCCTGCCATCTGCGCGCGCTGCGCGCGCATTTAATGCGCCGCAGGTAGCCGTTGGCGCGGAGTTAGTCGTTGCTCCGGAGTTGCACCGGACAGTCCGGTGAATTTTAGCGGACTAGCCGTTGGCGTTTCCCGAAGCTGACGAGTTCCTGAGGCTGCTTCTCCCTGGCGCACCGGACACTGTCCGGTGTACACCGGACAGTCCGGTGAATTATAGCGCGAGTGCCTCTGGAAATTCCCGAAGGTGGCGAGTTTGAGCTGGAGTCCTCTGGTGCACCGGACACTGTCCGGTGTACACCGGACAGTCCGGTGCTCTCAGACCAGAGGGCCTTCGGTTCCCACTATGCTCCTTTGTTGAATCCAAAACTTGGTCTTTTTATTGGCTGAGTGTGAACCTTTTACACCTGTGTAATCTATAAACTTGGGCAAACTTAGTTAGTCCAATTGTTTGTGTTGGGCAATTCAACCACCAAAATTAATTAGGGACTAGGTGTAAGCCTAATTCCCTTTCAATCTCCCCCTTTTTGGTGATTGATGCCAACACAAACCAAAGCAAATATAGAAGTGCATAATTGAACTAGTTTGCAAAATGTAAGTGTAAAGGTTGCTTGGAATTGAGCCAATATAAATACTTACAAGATATGCATGGATTGTTTCTTACTTATAACATTTTGGACCACGCTTGCACCACATGTTTTGTTTTTGCAAACTATTTTGTAAATACTTTTCAAAGTTCTTTTGCAAATAGTCAAAGGTAAATGAATAAGAGTTTGCAAAGCATTTTCAAGATTTGAAATTTTCTCTCCCTGTTTCAAATGCTTCTCCTTTGACTAAACAAAACTCCCCCTAAATGAGATCCTCCTCTTAGTGTTCAAGAGGGTTTTGATGTATCATTTTGAAATACTACTTTCTCCCTTTTGAACACGATAGGATACCAATTGAAAAATATTCAACACTGAGTTTTTGAAATTTGAAATAGGTGGTGGTGCGGTCCTTTTGCTTTGGGCTCATTTCTCCCCCTTTTTGGCATGAATCGCCAAAAACGGAATCATTAGAGCCCTCGAAGTGCTACCTTCCCCTTTGGTTATGAAATGAATGAGTTAAGATTATACCAAAGACGAAGTCCGGACCTTTTGCCTTGGGCTCCTACTCTCTCCCCCAAAGACGAAGTCCTTTTCTTGGTGCTCGTGTTTTCTCCCCCATGAATGGAGAGTGGCTTGGAGTGACGGCGAAGCATGAGTTAAGGAGTGGAAGCCTTTGTCTTTGCCGAAGACTCCAATTCCCTTTCAATATACCTATGACTTGATTTGAGATAGACTTGAAGACACATTAGTCATAGCATATAAAAGAGATATGATCAAAGGTATATAAATGAGCTATGTGTACAAACTAGCAAAAGAAATTGCGCGAATCAAGAATATTGAGCTCATGCCTAAGTTTGGTAAAAGTTTGTTCGTCAAGAGGCTTGGTAAAGATATCGGCTAATTGATCTTTAGTGTTAATGTATGAAATCTCGATATCTCCCTTTTGTTGGTGATCCCTAAGGAAATGATACCGGATGGCTATGTGCTTAGTGCGGCTATGCTCGACGGAATTGTCGGCCATCTTAATTGCACTCTCATTATCACATAGCAAAGGGACTTTGGTTAATTTGTAACCGTAGTCCCGCAGGGTTTGCCTCATCCAAAGCAATTGCGCGCAACAATGGCCTGCGGCAATGTACTCGGCTTCGGCGGTGGAAAGAGCGACCGAATTTTGCTTCTTTGAAGCCCAAGACACCAAGGATCTTCCCAAGAACTGGCAAGTCCCCGATGTGCTCTTCCTATTGATTTTGCACCCCGCCCAATCGGCATCCGAATAACCAATCAAATCAAATGTGGATCCCCGAGGGTACCAAAGCCCAAACTTAGGAGTATAAGTCAAATATCTCAAGATTCGTTTTACGGCCGTAAGGTGAGATTCCTTAGGGTCGGATTGGAATCTTGCACACATGCAAACGGAAAGCATAATGTCCGGTCGAGATGCACATAAATAGAGTAATGAACCTATCATCGACCGGTATACCTTTTGATCCACGGACTTACCTCCCGTGTCGAGGTCGAGATGCCCATTGGTTCCCATGGGTGTCTTGATGGGCTTGGCATCCTTCATCCCAAACTTGTTTAGAATGTCTTGAGTGTACTTTGTTTGGCTAATGAAGGTGCCCTCTTGGAGTTGCTTGACTTGGAATCCTAGAAAATACTTCAATTCCCCCATCATAGACATCTCGAATTTCTGTGTCATGATCCTACTAAACTCTTCACATGTAGACTCATTAGTAGACCCAAATATAATATCATCAACATAAATTTGGCATACAAACAAGTCATTTTCAAGAGTTTTAGTAAAGAGTGTAGGATCGGCCTTTCCGACTTTGAATCCATTAGCAATAAGGAAATCTCTAAGGCATTCATACCATGCTCTTGGGGCTTGCTTGAGCCCATAAAGCGCCTTAGAGAGCTTATAGACATGGTTAGGGTACTCACTGTCTTCAAAGCCGGGAGGTTGCTCAACATAGACCTCTTCCTTGATCGGTCCATTGAGGAAGGCACTTTTCACGTCCATTTGATAAAGCTTAAAGCCATGGTAAGTAGCATAGGCCAATAATATGCGAATTGACTCAAGCCTAGCTACTGGTGCATAGGTTTCCCCGAAATCCAAACCTTCGACTTGGGAGTATCCTTTGGCCACAAGTCGGGCTTTGTTCCTTGTCACCACACCATGCTCGTCTTGCTTGTTGCGGAAGACCCATTTGGTCCCTACAACATTTTGGTTAGGACGTGGAACTAAATGCCATACCTCATTCCTAGTGAAGTTGTTGAGCTCCTCTTGCATTGCCACTACCCAATCCGAATCTTGAAGTGCTTCCTCTACCCTGTGTGGCTCAATAGAGGAAACAAAAGAGTAATGTTCACAAAAATGAGCAACACGAGATCTAGTAGTTACCCCCTTATGAATGTCGCCGAGGATGGTGTCGACGGGGTGATCTCGTTGAATTGCTTGATGGACTCTTGGGTGTGGCGGCCTTTGCTCATCCTCCTCCTTGTCTTCCTCATTTGCATCTCCCCCTTGATCATTGCCATCATCTTGAGGTGGCTCATTTGCTTGATCTTCTATTTCATCAACTTGAGCTTCATCCTCATTTTGAGTTGGTGGAGATGCTTGCATTGAGGAGGATGGTTGATCTTGTGCTTTTGGAGGCTTTTTGGATTCCTTAGGACACACATCCCCAATGGACATGTTCCTTAATGCGATGCATGGAGCCTCTTCATCACCTATCTCATCAAGATCAACTTGCTCTACTTGAGAGCCGTTAGTTTCATCAAACACAACGTCACATGAGACTTCAACTAGTCCAGTGGACTTGTTAAAGACCCTATATGCCCTTGTGTTTGAGTCATAACCAAGTAAAAAGCCTTCTACAGTTTTAGGAGCAAATTTAGATTTTCTACCTCTTTTAACAAGAATAAAGCATTTGCTACCAAAAACTCTAAAATATGAAATGTTGGGCTTTTTACCGGTTAGGAGTTCATATGATGTCTTCTTGAGGATTCGGTGTAGATACAACCGGTTGATGGCGTAGCAGGCGGTGTTGACCGCCTCGGCCCAAAACCGATCCGAAGTCTTGTACTCATCAAGCATGGTCCTTGCCATGTCCAATAGAGTTCGATTCTTCCTCTCTACAACGCCATTTTGTTGTGGCGTGTAGGGAGAAGAGAACTCATGCTTGATGCCCTCCTCCTCAAGGAAGCCTTCGATTTGAGAGTTTTTGAACTCCGTCCCGTTGTCACTTCTTATTTTCTTGATCCTTAAGCCAAACTCATTTTGAGCCCGTCTCAAGAATCCCTTTAAGGTCTCTTGGGTTTGAGATTTTTCCTGTAAAAAGAATACCCAAGTGTAGCGAGAATAATCATCCACTATTACAAGACAATACTTACTCCCGCCGATGCTTATGTAAGCGATCGGGCCGAATAGATCTATGTGTAGGAGCTCCAGTGGCCTGTCGGTCGTCATTATGTTCTTATGCGGATGATGAGTGCCAACTTGCTTTCCTGCTTGGCATGCGCTACAAATCCTGTCTTTCTCAAAATGAACATTTGTTAGTCCTAAAATGTGTTCTCCCTTTAGAAGCTTATGAAGATTCTTCATCCCAACATGAGCTAGTCGGCGGTGCCAGAGCCAACCCATGTTAGTCTTAGCAATTAAGCAAGTGTCGAGTTCAGCTCTATCAAAATCTACCAAGTATAGCTGACCCTCTAACACTCCCTTAAATGCTATTGAATCATCACTTCTTCTAAAGACAGTGACACCAATATCAGTAAAAAGACAGTTGTAGCCCATTTGACATAATTGGGAAACAGAAAGCAAATTGTAATCTAAAGAATCTACAAGAAAAACATTGGAAATGGAATGGTCAGGAGATATAGCTATTTTACCAAGACCTTTGACCAAACCTTGATTTCCATCCCCGAATGTGATCGCTCTTTGGGGATCTTGGTTTTTCTCATATGAGGAGAACATCCTTTTCTCCCCTGTCATGTGGTTTGTGCACCCGCTGTCGAGTATCCAACTTGAGCCCCCGGATGCATAAACCTACAAAACAAGTTTAGTTCTTGACTTTAGGTACCCAAATGGTTTTGGGTCCTTTGGCATTAGACACAAGAACTTTGGGTACCCAAACACAAGTCTTTGACCCCTTGTGCTTGCCCCCAACATATTTGGCAACTACTTTGCCGGATTTGTTAGTTAATACATAAGATGCATCAAAAGTTTTAAATGAAAGACTGTGTTCATTTGATGCACTAGGAGTTTTCTTAGGCAACTTAGCACGGGTTGGTTGCCTAGAACTAGATGTCTCACCCTTATACATAAAAGCATGATTTGGGCCGGAGTGAGACTTCCTAGAATGAATTCTCCTAATTTTGCTCTCGGGATAACCGGCAGGGTATAAAATGTAACCCTCGTTATCCTGAGGCATGGGAGCCTTGCCCTTTACAAAATTAGACAATCTTTTAGGAGGAGCACTAAGTTTGACATTGTCTCCCCTTTGGAAGCCAATGCCATCCTTGATGCCAGGGCGTCTCCCACTATAGAGCATACTTCTAGCAAATTTAAATTTTTCATTCTCTAAGTTATGCTCGGCAATTTTAGCATCTAATTGAGCTATATGATCATTTTGTTTTTTAATTAAAGACATGTGATCATGGATAGCATTTATATCAACATCTCTACATCTAGTGCAAATAGAAGTGTGCTCAATGGTAGATGTAGAGGGTTTGCAAGATTTTAGTTCTACAATCTTAGCATGCAATATTTCATTTTTACTTCTAAGGTCGGAAATGGTAGCATTGCAAACATCAAGATCTTTAGCCTTAGCAAGCAGTTTTTCATTTTCAATTCTAAGGCTAGCTAGGGAAGCATTCAACTCATCAATCCTAGCAAGTAAATCAACATTATTATCTCTAGGATTTGAAGTTGAAACATTGCAAACATGTGAATCAACCTTAGTATTTAAACTAGCATTTTCATTCCTAAGGTTGTCAATCATCTCACGGCAAGTGCTTAGCTCACTCGATAACTTTTCACATTTCTCAATTTCAAGAGCATAAGCCTTTTTAACCTTAACATGCTTCTTATTTTCCTTAATAAGGAGGTCCTCTTGGGAATCCAAAAGGTCATCCTTTTCATGAATAGCACTAACCAATTCATTTAATTTTTCCTTTTGAGCTATGTTAAGGTTGGCAAAAAAGGGAACGCAAATTATCCTCCTCATCACTAGCATTATCATTACTAGAAGACTCATATTTAGTGGAGGAGTTGGATTTAACCTTTTTCCGTTTGCCGTCCTTTGCCATGAGGCACTTGTGGCCGACGTTGGGGAAGAGGAGTCCCTTGGTGACGGCGATGTTGGCGGCGTCCTCGTCGTCGGAGGAGTCACTTGAGCTTTCGTCGGAATCCCATTTCCGACAAACATGGGCATCGCCGCCCTTCTTCTTGTAGTACCTTTTCTTCTCCTTTCTTCTCCCCTTCTTGTCGTCGCCTCGGTCACTGTCACTTGATATAGGACATTTAGCAATAAAATGACCGGGCTTACCACATTTGTAGCAAACCTTCTTGGAGCGGGACTTGTAGTCTTTCCCTCTCCTTTGCTTGAGGATTTGGCGGAAGCTCTTGATGACGAGCGCCATTTCCTCATTGTCGAGCTTGGAGGCGTCGATTGGTTGCCTACTTGGTGTGGACTCCTCCTTCTTATCTTCCGTCGCCTTGAATGCGACGGGTTGAGCTTCGGATGTGCTGGGTTCGTCAAGCTCGTTGATCTTCCTCGAGCCTTCGATCATGCACTCAAAACTTACAAAATGCCCGATTACTTCCTCGGGGGTCATTTTAGTATATCTAGGATTACCACGAATTAATTGAACTTGAGTAGGGTTAAGGAAAATAAGAGATCTTAGAATAACCTTAACCACCTCGTGGTCGTCCCATTTTATGCTCCCGAGGTTGCGCACTTGGTTCACCAAGGTTTTGAGCCGGTTGTACATGTGTTGTGGCTCCTCCCCTTTGCGAAGCCGGAACCGACCGAGCTCCCCCTCGATCGTTTCCCGCTTGGTGATCTTGGTGAGCTCATCTCCCTCGTGCGCGGTTTTGAGCACATCCCAAACCTCCTTGGCGCTTTTCAACCCTTGCACTTTGTTATACTCCTCTCTACTTAAAGAGGCGAGGAGTATCGTTGTCGCTTGAGAGTTGAAGTGCTCGATTTGGGCCACCTCATCCTCATCATAGTCCTTATCCCCTACCGATGGTATCTGTGCACCAAACTCAACAACATCCCATATACTTTTGTGGAGTGAGGTTAGATGAAATCGCATTAAATCACTCCACCTAGCATAATCTTCACCATCAAAAGTTGGTGGTTTGCCTAATGGGACGGAAAGTAAAGGTGCATGTTTAGAAATGCGAGGGTAGTGTAGGGGGATCTTACTAAACTTCTTACGCTCTTGGCGTTTAGAAGTTACGGAGGGCGTGTCGGAGCCGGAGGTCGACGTTGATGAAGTGTCGGTCTCATAGTAGACCACTTTCCTCATCCTCTTTTGTTTGTCCCCACTCCGATGCGGCTTGTGGGAAGAAGATTTTTCCTTCTTCTCTTTGTGGTGAGAAGAAGATTTCTTCTCCTTCCCTATGTTGGAGGAGCTCTTCTTCTTCTCCCTCTGTTTGGTGCGGGACTCTTCCGATGAAGTGCTCTCGTTGCTTGTAGTGGGCTTCTCGCCGGTCTCCATCTCCTTCTTGGCGTGATCTCCCGACATCACTTCGAGCGGTTAGGCTCTAATGAAGCACCGGGCTCTGATACCAATTGATAGTCGCCTAGAGGGGGGGTGAATAGGGCGAGACTGAAATTTACAAATATAAACACAACTACAAGCCGGGTTAGCGTTAGTAATAAAGAAACGAGTCCGCGAGAGAGGGCGCAAAAACAAATCCCAAGCAAATAAGCAAGTGAGACACGGAGATTTGTTTTACCGAGGTTCGGTTCTTGCAAACCTACTCCCCGTTGAGGAGGCCACAAAGGCCGGGTCTCTTTCAACCCTTCCCTCTCTCAAACGATCCACGGATCGAGTGAGCTTTCTCTTCTCAATCACTTGGAACACAAAGTTCCCACAAGGACCACCACAAGTTTGGTGTCTCTTGCCTCAATTACAAGTGAGTTTGATCGCAATGAAAGAATCAAGAAAGAAGAAAGCAATCCAAGCACAAGAGCTCGAAAGAACACAAGCAAATCTCTCTCTCTAATCACTAAAGCGTTGTGTGGAATTTGGAGAGGATTTGATCTCTTTGGTGTGTCTAGAATTGAATGCTAGAGCTCTTGTAGTAGTTGGGAAGTGGAAAACTTGGATGCAATGAATGGTGGGGTGGTTGGGGTATTTATAGCCCCAACCACCAAAAGTGGCTGTTGGGAAGCTGTCTGTTCGATGGCGCACCGGACAGTCCGGTGCACACCGGACAGTCCGGTGCCCCCTGCCACGTCATCACTGTCGTTGGATTCTGACCGTTGGAGCTTCTGACTTGTGGGCCCGCCTGGGTGTCCGGTGCACACCGGACATCTACTGTTCCTTGTCCGGTGTGCCGGAATGGGCGCGCCTGCCATCTGCGCGCGCTGCGCGCGCATTTAATGCGCCGCAGGTAGCCGTTGGCGCGGAGTTAGTCGTTGCTCCGGAGTTGCACCGGACAGTCCGGTGCACACCGGACAGTCCGGTGCACACCGGACAGTCCGGTGAATTTTAGCGGACTAGCCGTTGGCGTTTCCCGAAGCTGACGAGTTCCTGAGGCTGCTTCTCCCTGGCGCACCGGACACTGTCCGGTGTACACCGGACAGTCCGGTGAATTATAGCGCGAGTGCCTCTAGAAATTCCCGAAGGTGGCGAGTTTGAGCTGGAGTCCTCTGGTGCACCGGACACTGTCCGGTGTACACCGGACAGTCCGGTGCTCTCAGACCAGAGGGCCTTCGGTTCCCACTATGCTCCTTTGTTGAATCCAAAACTTGGTCTTTTTATTGGCTGAGTGTGAACCTTTTACACCTGTGTAATCTATAAACTTGGGCAAACTTAGTTAGTCCAATTGTTTGTGTTGGGCAATTCAACCACCAAAATTAATTAGGGACTAGGTGTAAGCCTAATTCCCTTTCAATACTCCTTAGGCTTGGGTTTTCAGTGAGGATAACATAGTGGATTGGTATTACCTTGATACATTTTTAGTGGACAGACTTCAAGGGTTTTGGGATAACATTAATTCACATTATTCATTTTCCTTTCCTTGATTTCCATTTAGGGTTTCTAGGGTAGGTTTGAACTACAACAGGGTTTTAATAATTTCAAAAATTCTGTAAAAATTACAGTGGGTTGTCACTGGCTATTCTAGCTTGTTTTAAGAATTTGAGGCTTAGAGTATAAATGTTAGGTTTTAAACAAAAATAACAAAAGTTAGGCAAAAAGGGCCACTTTACACTACACCTTCTAGTTAGGGGTAGGTTCTGTCCTAGAGGTTATTTTTGTTGGCATCCTTTGGTAATAATAGGCCTCTGTGCTAAAAATCACAGAAAACTAAGGGGTGGTTATTTAGTTATGATTTTCTTAAGTTTAATGTCAAAAAGGCACTTTCTACTACCTTATTATTTGAAAAATGTCAAACAGCAGATTTCATATTTTTCTTAGGTTCTTTCTAATAAAACAATAGTTATCCCAAGGGTGGGGGTGTTTTCACCTTGGGGTTATTTTTGTAGAGTTTTTCTAAGTTTCACTTGTTTTATTTAAACAAAAGGGATCTTACTTATTTTACACTAAAACAGGGTATGATATATTTTTCCAGTGAACTATGTTGAATAAATAACCTAACAAAAATAGAGGTACTCTCTGGTTTATTAATTAATTTACCTTTTCTATTTTCCTTATTCTTAGGCATATTATAGAATAAGGGGTAAAACTAACTCAAATGGAGTGGACAAAGAGGTTTAACATTTTTAAACAGGTTAGTAGGTAAATATAAACTTCTCCAAATTTTCCTAACCCTAGTCAAATATCCTAACTATTTTTCTTACTATTATTTAGCTTTTGGCCAAAACTAACATTAAATCAGAACTTTTAAGTTTTCCACATTACCAAGGGGTTTTATATTTTTCTTAATTAGGTTACATTAATTTGAGTCTGACAAAATTGGTTTGACCAAATTTGGATGATTTAAACAGAAGTTATGCATTTTCAAAGTTGCTGTTCAATTTTAAAACAAATTTAATTTAAGGGTTTCTGGAAAAACAGTTTGCACCGGGGTCCCTGGGTTTAAACTAAATCCACCTTCACAGATCTACCCCCACGCCACTATTCCCCTGTGTCACTGACCTTACACAAAACCCCCTGACCTTTCTTCCCTCTCACCCGCAGTCCTTCCCTTCACTGAAACAGTAACCGCGGGAAAGAAAAGGGCGGCGCGGCTTACCGGCAGCGAGGGAGGTCCGGCGAAGGGTGGGGTCGGCTTGGGGAGACTCTGGCGGTCACGTCGAGGTACGGCTCGGCGTCGGAGGTGGCCGGAATCGCCCGGTCCACGCGTGCAGGCGGGTGTCCTCGTCGGCGGCGAGTATACCGGCCAAACTACGGCGAACTGGCGCAATCCGAGGGCACGGTGAGCATCACGGGGTCACGCAACGACTGTGTGCACAAGGAATCGAAGGATGGTGGAGTGGCTTACCCGGTCCACGTGCTCCGGCGGGGGTGAGAGCTCCGGCGAGCGTGGACTGGCTTCTCCGACGAAGGAAACTCCGATTCCTTGCTCGGGGAGCCTCACGGAGGTGTGCACAAGCTTCTCCGAGGGCAGGACGGGGTTGGGGATGGCTCTGCTGGCCGGTCTACGGTGGCAGAGGGGTTGAGCGGCCGCGGGCTCGCTGCGCACGGGCAACGGCGACGAGCTAACTCCGGTGAGGTGTGGAGGGTGTGCGGAAAGGTGTAGCCGAAGCCTGGGAGGGATTTATAAGCTCGGGCTCGGGCCACGGTGCGGGTTTGGCTCGGGCGCGGCGCGGGGCGTGCGAGGGCGCGCGCGAGCGTGCTCTGGCGCGGGCAGAAGGCGTCGAACACGTGGCAGTGAGTTTCTTCCCATGTTCAAACGCTTCCAGAGATCGCAAACGTGCGAATCTCGCCATGAATCCGGCGCAGACCTCCTCCTGGCACCTAGGGCTATCTCACATGTGTGAGTTCCAAGGGATGACACGCCCTAGATAGGGAGATAGACGGGCGCCAAATCTGGCTTGTCTCCCTGCCCGCTCAGCGACAAAACTGATGTCAAGTGTTGTCAAACGTCTGAGTCTCGGCCTCAAATTTTTCCAGGGGGTGCCTTAAGTGGTATAGCACATTTTTGGTATAGAACCCAAGTGGTTTTGGCGCCATCTTCAAAGTGAACACGGCTGGTCTTTGAATTAGGGCTAAAATGTGACTTAGAGGGAAATTGAGAGCTCTAGCTCTCTCTCCACTTGGAGATTTGAATTGGGGTTTCTCCAGGGGCCTTTTTGCAATATTTCCCCCCCCCTTAATTGATGGTTATAATGTTACTTAGGGTTTGGGTAAAAGTTACACATGCTTTGCCCACTTGCTCACTTTCTTTCCCCCTTACTTAGGTTTTGGAAGGTAGGGTTTTGGAGAGGTCTAGGGTTCTTCTCCCCCTTTTATCCAAGGTAGTAAGTGTGCAAGGATTAGAGTAGTGCTTCTCATGTCATTGGCAACTTGATTAGCACATGAGTTCCAAGGTTCTTATGTGGTGCCCTAAGTCTTTACCCTTGTGAACACAGCTTCTAGTGCCAAAGTGGCTCTAGCCAAGGTAACACCTGGGGTGTTACAGACCTTTCCGACTTTGAATCCATTAGTGATAAGGAAATCTCTAAGGCATTCATACCATGCTCTTGGGGCTTGCTTGAGCCCATAAAGCGCCTTAGAGAGTTTATAAACATGGTTAGGATACTCACTATCTTCAAAGCCGGGAGGTTGCTCAACATAGACCTCTTCCTTGATTGGTCCATTGAGGAAGGCACTTTTCACGTCCATTTGATAAAGCTTGAAGCCATGGTAAGTAGCATAGGATAATAATATACGAACTGACTCAAGCCTAGCTACGGGTGCATAGGTTTCACCGAAATCCAAACCTTCGACTTGGGAGTATCCCTTGGCCACAAGTCGAGCTTTGTTCCTTGTCACCACACCATGCTCGTCTTGCTTGTTGCGGAACACCCACTTGGTTCCTACAACATTTTGATTAGGACGTGGAACCAAATGCCATACCTTATTCCTAGTGAAGTTGTTGAGCTCCTCTTGCATCGCCACCACCCAATCCGAATCTTGTGGTGCTTCCTCTATCCTATGTAGCTCAATAGAGGAAACAAAAGAGTAATGTTGACAAAAATGAGCAACACGAGATCTAGTGGTTACCCCCTTATGAATGTCGTCGAGGATGGTGTCGACGGGGTGATCTTGTTGGATTGCTTGGTGGACTCTTGGGTGTGGCAGCCTTGGTTCATTATCCTCCTTGTCTTGATCATTTGCATCTCCCCCTTGATCATTGCCGTCATCTTGAGGTGGCTCATCTTCTTGATCTTTGCCTTCATCAACTTGAGCCTCATCCTCATTTTGAGTTGGTGGAGATGCTTGCGTCGAGGAGGATGGTTGATCTTGTGCATTTGGAGGCTCTTCGGATTCCTTAGGACACACATCCCCAATGGACATGTTCCTTAGCGCGATGCACGGAGCCTCTTCATCACCTATTTCATCAAGATCAACTTGCTCTACTTGAGAGCTGTTAGTCTCATCAAACACAACGTCACAAGAAACTTCAACTTGTCTAGAGGACTTGTTAAAGACTCTATATGCCCTTGTGTTTGAATCATATCCTAGTAAAAAGCCTTCTACAGTCTTAGGAGCAAATTTAGATTTTCTACCTCTTTTAACAAGTATAAAGCATTTGCTACCAAAGACTCTAAAATATGAAATATTGGGCTTTTTACCGGTAAGGAGTTCATATGATGTCTTTTTGAGGATTCAGTGTAGATATAATCGGTTGATGGCGTAGCAAGCGGTGTTGACCGCCTCGGCCCAAAACCGATCCGAAGTTTTGTACTCATCAAGCATGGTTCTTGCCATGTCCAATAGAGTTCTATTCTTCCTCTCCACTACACCATTTTGTTGTGGCGTGTAGGGAGAAGAGAACTCATGCTTGATGCCCTCCTCCTCAAGAAAGCCTTCGATTTGTGAGTTCTTGAACTCTGTCGCTTCTAATTTTCTTGATCCTTAAGCCGAACTCGTTTTGAGCTCGTCTCAAGAATCCCTTTAAAGTATCTTGGGTATGAGATTTTTCCTGCAAAAAGAACACCCAAGTGAAGTGAGAATAATCATCCACAATAACTAGACAGTACTTACTCCCGCCGATGCTTATGTAAGCTATTGGGCCGAATAGGTCCATGTGTAGGAGCTCCAGTGGCCTGTCAGTCGTCATGATGTTCTTGTGTGGATGATGTGCACCAACTTGCTTCCCTGCTTGGCATGCGCTACTGTCGAGGACCATAATTAGGGGTACCCTCAAGACTCCTAATCTCAGCTGGTAACCCCCATCAGCACAAAGCTGCAAAGGCCTGATGGGTACAATTAAGTCAAGGCTCGGTCCACTCAAGGGACACGACCTCGCCTCGCCCGAGCCCAGCCTCGGGCAAGGGCAGCCGACCCCGGAGGATTTACGTCTCGCCCGAGGACCCTCTCCAGCAACGGACACACCTTCGGTTCGCCCGAGGCCCAGTCTTCGCCAAGAAGCAACCTTGGCCAAGTCGCCACGCTGACCGACCGTATCGCAGGAGCATTTAATGCAAAGGTGGCCTGACACCTTATCCTGACGCGCGCCCTTCAGTCGACAGAGCCGAAGTGACCGCAGTCACTTCGCCGCTCCACTGACCGGCCTGACAAGAGGACAGCGCCGCCTGCGCCGCTCCGACTGCTGTGCCACTCGACAGAGTGAGGCTGACAGCAGCCAAGTCTGGCCTCGAGCGCCATAGGAAGCTCCGCCTCGCCCGACCCCAGGGCTCGGACTCGGGCTCAGCCCCGGAAGACGACGAACTCCGCCTCGCCCGACCCCAGGGCTCGGACTCGGGCTCAGCCCTGGAAGACGACGAACTCCGCCTCGCCCGACCCCAGGGCTCGGACTCGGGCTCAGCCCCGGAAGACGACGAACTCCGCCTCGCCTGACCCCAAGGCTCGGACTCAGCCCTAGCCTCAGCCGACGGTCTCCGCCTCGCCCGACCGAGGGGCTCGGACTCGACCTCGGCCTCGGAAGACAGACTCGACCTCGACCTCGGAGGAGCCTCCGTCTTGCCCAACCCAGGGCTCGGACCGACCACGTCACAGGAGGGGCCATCATTACCCTACCCCTAGCTAGCTCAGGCTACGTGGAACAAGACCGGCGTCCCATCTGGCTCACCCCGGTAAACAAGTAATGATGGCGCCCCGCATGCCCCATGACGACGGCGGCTCTCAGCCCCCTTATGGAAGCAAGGAGACGTCAGCAAGGACTCGACAGCCCCGACAGTTGTCCTTCCGCCAGGCTCCAGCGCTCCTCCGACTGCCACAACATCACACGAACAGGGTGCTAAAACCTCTCCGGCTGCCACGACGGCATGTACTCAGGGCACTAGCTCCTCCCCGTTAGACACGTTAGCACACTGCTACATCTCCCATTGTACACCTGGACCCTCTCCTTACGCCTATAAAAGGAAGGTCCAGGGCCCTCTTACAGAGGGTTGGCCACGCGGGGAAGGACGGGACGGCACGCGCATAAGCCTCTCGCTCTCTCCCACGCGGACGCTTGTAACCCCCTACTGCAAGCGCACCCTACCTGGGCGCGGGACAAACACGAAGGCCGTGGGTTTCCCCTTTTACGCCTGTCTCCCTCCGGCTTCTCTCCCCCCTTCGTGCTCCGTCTCGCGCCGACCCATCTGGGCTGGGGCACGTGGCGACAATTTACTCGTCGGTCCAGGGACCCCCCGGGTTCGAAATGTCGACAGTTGGCGCGCCAGGTAGGGGCCTGCTGCGTGTTGACGAATACCTTCCCGTCAAGCTCCAGATGGGCAGTCTCCAGCAACCTTTCCAGCCCGGGACGGTTGTAATACTCAAAATTGTATAAAAGGATTATATGGTGATATCCCTATTTTATGTGTCATATTTGTATCATGAAAAGAGCATACATGTAATTAAGAGGATTTAATCAAAACAAATGATTCTAAAATAAAATAAAGTGCATCTTGTTGGAGTTTTATGTTTGTGCATTAAAAATAATAATAATAATAATAATAATAATAAGGACAATAATAATATCAAAATGAATAGAAATTGGATTAAACCATAAATTGAAAATTAGGGTTTGAAAATAAGCAAAAGAAGGGATATAAAAATATAAATAATATATAAATATATATGTCCAAAGTAGTACTATTTATGGCGCAATATCCTCTGGTGATAAATTGGCCACAAATTTAAATTTAAACTGGGATTTAAATTTGAATTGGAAAGGGAGAAAAGGAAATGGAAAGAAATAAAAAAAAGAAAAGGGCAAAACCCTGCATGGGCCGATTACCTCCTTTCTGGCCCATTTGCCATTTTCTGTCGCGTGGCCCGCTTACCTCCTCACGCGCAACGGCGCTGACGTGTGGGCCGCCCCCGTCAGCCGCTCCCTCTGCGCGCCTTGTACATCCTCGTCCACTGCCTCGGTGGGCCCAGTGGCCAGATCTCCCTCCCTCCCGAACTCCACGCACGCCGCCTGTCTGTGGGCAGAAGCGCGCCGGGCGCCGCAGATTCCGCGCGGGGGAGGCCGAGTCCGTCGCGCGATGGCTGCCGTGATCCACGCATTGCCTCGGGTTATTTATACTGCGTCGTTGCGCCCTATTCATCCCTAACTAAGCCTAGCATCATCACCGTAGGGGAACAAGAATCCAAAGCGAAACTACGCCGTAGGGGGTGAGCATTCACGGTTTCGCGCACGCGAAGGTGTGGTGCTCGGCCAGTAGGGCTAATCGGAGAGCGCAAGACCAACCGCCCGTTTCCAGCGTGGAGGCGAGCATCGGCGGTGTCCAGGGTGTAGGGAATTGCTCACCGACGAGCACCATCTCCGCCGCGCCGTGGACAGGGTCAGGCGTGGCATCACCCTTGTAAGATTCCTCCTTCCTGGGACCGCCATCGTTCCAATTTCATTTTGTGCCAACTAATTTAGCAATCGACGCATCGTGGGGACGGATTGGGCTGCTCCGGTCATGGCGCTTTGCCGTGGATGGTGCGTTGTCGTGGGCAAGCTCTGGCCATGGCTGATTCATGGGATTTGTGGCACCAGCAAGCTCGCCCTCACACCCTCTACGCGTAGCACCCATCCAGACTTGATTCAGTGCGCCTGGGCCTCGTGTCGCCTGCGCTCCGGCGAGCTTGGCCGCTTGGGGGCATGGCGCCGCCGCGCAGCTCGGGTTCGTAGGAAGGAGGCCCATGGCCGTCCGATTGTCAGTGGGTGGTTTAGATCCAATGGAGTATCCCTGTGCGCCAAACAAATCCGAGCCCTTGGATCGTAGACGCGTGGCTAGGATTAGGTCGGACACCATGGAAATCTAGACCATCGGATTCCGGGTGAACGGACTAGATTGGAATAGATTATACCCCCTATGGCAGATCTAATCGGTGCCGCATATCGGAGATCTGACGGCCGAGATGGCTTCATACCTCTTCGGCTTGTAGTTTTGCAAAAGAGACCCTGTATTTTAGGTGATTCAACCCGCGGTCCATTCTGACTATTCACTGAGTCTTAGGAACCTTGCGGGTTAGCCCCTGTATTTTCTGGTAAATGAGGCGCAGTCCAGAGGGTTAGAAAAATCAGGAAAATGTTATGGAAGTTGAATTTTAGTGTAAAAATAAATACTAAAATGTGTTTAATTCATAGAAAATGTATACTTAGTCCAAATTGATCCATTCCAGTTCCTATAATTTTGTAATAACGTTGTTTATCACATAGTGACACTGTTTTAACATGAAAATGGTATTAAAATTTATTTCTTAATTAATCTCGTATCAAGTACATAAAACCATAGGAAATTCGTAACTCCTCCGTTTTAAATCCGATTTGGCTCGTTCCAGTTGCGTTAGCTTCGTATTAATATTTAATATACAGTGACAGTATTAATTATACTATATTCTATAATTAGATATTTGTTAGTAGATTCACCCTTTTAATCAAAGATTGACATGTTTATGATTATAAGGTGACTAAACACGATCTCTAGTCAAGTGTAATCTAGATTAAAGTTGAAAGGATTATTTAGAGTATATTTTCTCATAATAATCAATTTATAATATAATTTAATGTGCAACCACATAAATCTCTCATAGATCATAACTCCTTATCCGTAACTCCGAATTTAGTGGTTCTTGTTTCTACGATCTCGTTACGACGCGTAGATTATTATTACTCAGTTTATTCTTATGTTTGGTGTGATGTTAATTTTGCCTATACCATGTTTGTTTGTATTGCTACGACTAGCGTGAGGTCACGTGTCACCTGAAGATCATCCTGGTACCTGGAATCTCAAGTCCCAGGCAAGTTGTGCCCTTGATCACTTCTTTTACCCACTCATGTTCTAATTAATCATAATGATCTGCATAGGTTAATTTGATGGGACCTAATAGGTTACCCTAGTTTGTCTATCTTTATGCCTTGTTTACCACTAAACTTTCTGGGTAGTACTTGCTAGTGCTATATGTGGATTTGGGCATTGAGATACATATTATTCATACTTTTGTTATCAGTTGCTATTTACTGTTCATGATAAGATCATTATGTTAATTGGAACATGGAGAACCACCCGGGAAAACAGTGCTACCACAAGGGTTTAATGGGACGCCCTTGGCTGATTAATTAGGAAAGCTAGTGGAAGACTACCTTACCCGAAAGGGGCAAGGGCAGTAGGGGAGTGGTCAGTGTAGGGAGGCCCTCGGGAGGATTTTGCTGCGATGGCGGTCCTGCAAGGGATTCCTGCATTGGAGCTTCCTATAAACTGTAGCGGGTTTTCTGAAGCTAGTGGAACTTTGTAAAAGCCTCGTAGTGTTACCCTGCCTCGCCTCCTCGGTAGAGGTGTATGGGAAGTCGCGATCCCTTGGCAGATGGGTAACATGACTTGTGGGTAAAGATGCGCAACCTCTGCAGAGTGTAAAACTGGTATACTAGCCGTGCTCACGGTCATGAGCGGCCCGGACCCTCACATGATTAATTTAAGGAACTAAATTCAATTTGTCATATGCATTGCATCGCAGGTGATGTTGTTACTTTTGTTCTACTGCTTAATTGGGTTGGTATTTACTTATACTTAGTAATTGCTAATAAAATTTTGACCAACTTTAAAAGCAATGCTCAGCTTCAACCATCCTCTTTGGTAAGCCTTACACTTCATGAGCTCCCACCTTTGGCGGGTTCATGCACATTATTCCCCACAACTTGTTGAGCGATGAACGTATGTGAGCTCACTCTTGCTGTCTCACACCCCCCCACAGGTCAAGAACAGGTACCGCAGGATGAGGTGCATGGAGGATGCTGTGGCAAGTTCGTGAGTGGTCTAGGCCGTCGTCTCCCAGTCAACTTTGGGTTGCTGGACCATTGTCTCCTTATAATGTAATTATTTATTTATTTTGTATAGAACTCCTATTATAAAGTAAAGTTGTGACATTCAATCCTGTGCCATGATTCATCATATGTGTGAGACTTGGTCCCAGCACACCTGGTGTTAATGTTCGCGCCCGGGCTTTGGACCCCTAAAACCCGGGTGTGACAGAAGTGGTATCAGAGGAATGTTGACTGTAGGACGAAACCTAGATAGAACTGGACAACCAATACTTACTTACCTCTGCTACTCTGATTCTTTTCTAAACTTATCTTAATCTTTTCTCGTCTATTTCCGCTCTACTCTGATTATTCTTACCTTTTCTTTCCAAAGACAAATGTGGATTTCACACTTTGAAATCCTGTGCCTAAAGTGACTTTTAGGAATAGGAGACCTCATCTTAGGAATAAAAACAAAACTATTTTTTTTATAATTATTTGTGCCCTTGAATGTTTGTTCTTATGGTACTTGCCTGATTTGGATCTTTGATTGAGTGTGATGAGTTGTGGAGGAATGTCCACAATCACATATGCATATACATATCGAAAAAAATGCTTATAAAAATAACTAGATAAACTAGGTTATCCCTCATTAAAGTATCTAGCCTAACAATATCCATCTCATCTTAAAAGATTTTATCCTACACTCATAGATCCATCTTATGTGAAAAGATCCTAACTTATCCTAATTAAAATATATCTTATCTTAAAAGATTTTCTCTTATCCTAATAGATTCATCTCATCCTAAAAGATTTTATCCTATCTTATCTTGTCATATCCTAACTACTTTGCTTATCTCGTACTAAGTGTAACAACTATGATCTATTCTAAAATAAGTAGATCTTAACTAGTCTAATCTAGTTATATCCAATTTGTCTATCCCCACCTAACATCAAACAAGATTTTGACCTACATCATGTAGTCTATCTCATCCATATCTATCTTAACCATATTCCCCAACCCCGATGATATACACTAACCTCGAATCAATGAGACCAAGACCAGAGAAGAGAAGATCGACCTCGACAAGGAAGGATAAAACAGTCAAGGTGAATCTCGAGATGAATCAAGACTTAAACATTGCTGGTGAAGTCTTTTCCTTGTCATAATCTTTCTTACCTCAACTTGTCCAGCTTATACCCTATATAATAGGTAACTAGATACCTAGGCTCTCCTAATCAACCCCTATTGACTATAAAAAAATGAGACTCCAGATTTTTGAACCAACTATAGACTAAAAGCGGAATTACAAACCAATTCTTTTGTATCCCTTTTCTTACAAATCTCGAGGACGAGATTATTTTTAAGGGGGTAGGATTTGTAATACTCAAAATTGTATAAAAGGATTATATGGTGATATCCCTATTTTATGTGTCATATTTGTATCATGAAAAGAGCATACATGTAATTAAGAGGATTTAATCAAAACAAATGATTCTAAAATAAAATAAAGTGCATCTTGTTGGAGTTTTATGTTTGTGCATTAAAAATAATAATAATAATAATAATAATAATAAGGACAATAATAATATCAAAATGAATAGAAATTGGATTAAACCATAAATTGAAAATTAGGGTTTGAAAATAAGCAAAAGAAGGGATATAAAAATATAAATAATATATAAATATATATGTCCAAAGTAGTACTATTTATGGCGCAATATCCTCTGGTGATAAATTGGCCACAAATTTAAATTTAAACTGGGATTTAAATTTGAATTGGAAAGGGAGAAAAGGAAATGGAAAGAAATAAAAAAAGAAAAGGGCAAAACCCTGCATGGGCCGATTACCTCCTTTCTGGCCCATTTGCCATTTTCTGTCGCGTGGCCCGCTTACCTCATCACGCGCAACGGCGCTGACGTGTGGGCCGCCCCCGTCAGCCGCTCCCTCTGCGCGCCTTGTACATCCTCGACCACTGCCTCGGTGGGCCCAGTGGCCAGATCTCCCTCCCTCCCGAACTCCACGCACGCCGCCTGTCTGCGGGCAGAAGCGCGCCGGGCGCCGCAGATTCCGCGCGGGGGAGGCCGAGTCCGTCGCGCGATGGCTGCCGTGATCCACGCATTGCCTCGGGTTATTTATACTGCGTCGTTGCGCCCTGTTCATCTCTAACTAAGCCTAGCATCATCACCGTAGGGGAACAAGAATCCAAAGCGAAACTACGCCGTAGGGGGTGAGCATTCACGGTTTCGCGCACGCGAAGGTGTGGTGCTCGGCCAGTAGGGCTAATCGGAGAGCGCAAGACCAACCGCCCGTTTCCAGCGTGGAGGCGAGCATCGGCGGTGTCCAGGGTGTAGGGAATTGCTCACCGACGAGCACCATCTCCGCCGCGCCGTGGACAGGGTCAGGCGTGGCATCACCCTTGTAAGATTCCTCCTTCCTGGGACCGCCATCGTTCCAATTTCATTTTGTGCCAACTAATTTAGCAATCGACGCATCGTGGGGACGGATTGGGCTGCTCCGGTCATGGCGCTTTGCCACGGATGGTGCGCTGTCGTGGGCAAGCTCTGGCCATGGCTGATTCATGGGATTTGTGGCACCAGCGAGCTCGCCCTCACACCCTCTACGCGTAGCACCCATCCAGACTTGATTCAGTGCGCCTGGGCCTCGTGTCGCCTGCGCTCCGGCGAGCTTGGCCGCTTGGGGGCATGGCGCCGCCGCGCAGCTCGGGTTCGTAGGAAGGAGGCCCATGGCCGTCCGATTGTCAGTGGGTGGTTTAGATCCAATGGAGTATCCCTGTGCGCCAAACAAATCCGAGCCCTTGGATCGTAGACGCGTGGCTAGGATTAGGTCGGACACCATGGAAATCTAGACCATCGGATTCCGGGTGAACGGACTAGATTGGAATAGATTATACCCCCTATGGCAGATCTAATCGGTGCCGCATATCGGAGATCTGACGGCCGAGATGGCTTCATACCTCTTCGGCTTGTAGTTTTGCAAAAGAGACCCTGTATTTTAGGTGATTCAACCCGCGGTCCATTCTGACTATTCACTGAGTCTTAGGAACCTTGCGGGTTAGCCCCTGTATTTTCTGGTAAATGAGGCGCAGTCCAGAGGGTTAGAAAAATCAGGAAAATGTTATGGAAGTTGAATTTTAGTGTAAAAATAAATACTAAAATGTGTTTAATTCATAGAAAATGTATACTTAGTCCAAATTGATCCATTCCAGTTCCTATAATTTTGTAATAACGTTGTTTATCACATAGTGACACTGTTTTAACATGAAAATGGTATTAAAATTTATTTCTTAATTAATCTCGTATCAAGTACATAAAACCATAGGAAATTCGTAACTCCTCCGTTTTAAATCCGATTTGGCTCGTTCCAGTTGCGTTAGCTTCGTATTAATATTTAATATACAGTGATAGTATTAATTATACTATATTCTATAATTAGATATTTGTTAGTAGATTCACCCTTTTAATCAAAGATTGACCTGTTTATGATTATAAGGTGACTAAACACGATCTCTAGTCAAGTGTAATCTAGATTAAAGTTGAAAGGATTATTTAGAGTATATTTTCTCATAATAATCAATTTATAATATAATTTAATGTGCAACCACATAAATCTCTCATAGATCATAACTCCTTATCCGTAACTCCGAATTTAGTGGTTCTTGTTTCTACGATCTCGTTACGACGCGTAGATTATTATTACTCAGTTTATTCTTATGTTTGGTGTGATGTTAATTTTGCCTATACCATGTTTGTTTGTATTGCTACGACTAGCGTGAGGTCACGTGTCACCTGAAGATCATCCTGGTACCTGGAATCTCAAGTCCCAGGCAAGTTGTGCCCTTGATCACTTCTTTTACCCACTCATGTTCTAATTAATCATAATGATCTGCATAGGTTAATTTGATGGGACCTAATAGGTTACCCTAGTTTGTCTATCTTTATGCCTTGTTTACCACTAAACTTTCTGGGTAGTACTTGCTAGTGCTATATGTGGATTTGGGCATTGAGATACATATTATTCATACTTTTGTTATCAGTTGCTATTTACTGTTCATGATAAGATCATTATGTTAATTGGAACATGGAGAACCACCCGGGAAAACAGTGCTACCACAAGGGTTTAATGGGATGCCCTTGGCTGATTAATTAGGAAAGCTAGTGGAAGACTACCTTACCTGAAAGGGGCAAGGGCAGTAGGGGAGTGGTCAGTGTAGGGAGGCCCTCGGGAGGATTTTGCTGCGATGGCGGTCCTGCAAGGGATTCCTGCATTGGAGCTTCCTATAAACTGTAGCGGGTTTTCTGAAGCTAGTGGAACTTTGTAAAAGCCTCGTAGTGTTACCCTGCCTCGCCTCCTCGGTAGAGGTGTATGGGAAGTCATGATCCCTTGGCAGATGGGTAACATGACTTGTGGGTAAAGATGCGCAACCTCTGCAGAGTGTAAAACTGGTATACTAGCCGTGCTCACGGTCATGAGCGGCTCGGACCCTCACATGATTAATTTATGGAACTAAATTCAATTTGTCATATGCATTGCATCGCAGGTGATGTTGTTACTTTTGTTCTACTGCTTAATTGGGTTGGTATTTACTTATACTTAGTAATTGCTAATAAAATTTTGACCAACTTTAAAAGCAATGCTCAGCTTCAACCATCCTCTTTGGTAAGCCTTACACTTCATGAGCTCCCACCTTTGGCGGGTTCATGCACATTATTCCCCACAACTTGTTGAGCGATGAACGTATGTGAGCTCACTCTTGCTGTCTCACACCCCCCACAGGTCAAGAACAGGTACCGCAGGATGAGGCGCATGGAGGATGCTGTGGCAAGTTCGTGAGTGGTCTAGGCCGTCGTCTCCCAGTCAACTTTGGGTTGCTGGACCGTTGTCTCCTTATAATGTAATTATTTATTTATTTTGTATAGAACTCCTATTATAAAGTAAAGTTGTGACATTCGATCCTGTGCCATGATTCATCATATGTGTGAGACTTGGTCCCAGCACACCTGGTGTTAATGTTCGCGCCCGGGCTTTGGACCCCTAAAACCCGGGTGTGACAACGGTGCTCTGTTTCGGGAGTCTTGAGTTCATGTCCCTCGACGGCAGCTGCGACATGATACTCCTTCCCCCGCCGCGCGACAACGACAATGGTGGCCGACAATCCGCCCACCGGTGGCGGAATCGACGACGTCTTCCCCACGTGCCGGAAGAACAACATTCGGGTTTGTCCCGTCGCCTCCCCCGCCGACGGAGGAGGAGGCGGGGCAACCAAGGCCAAGCAGGAAGCGGCACCTCGTCGGCTGTCGAGCGAGTCGATGGCGCCGGCGCCCCAACGGGGGACACGTCGGGCATCAACCTCGCGTCTGAGACGAAGACGAGCGTCGTTTCCCCGCCACACGCCAACTCCAAGCGGATGGACGACGCCAGCACGCTCGCAAAAGACTTGCTGGGCGTCAACCTTGTACCTGAGACGACGGCGCAGTCTACCCCTGACATGACTTCGCCACCGCCCGTCGACCAAGAGGTACCGACCAATTCCCATCTCGAGCCTTTTGGATTCAGCCTCGACCCACCAAGCGACTTCGCTTCGGTGGACGCTTTCATAGAGGCAAGTCCAAACCCTCCGGGGTATCGTATGCGGTCACCCTGGGACCGGCTGACAGCCGTCTCGACCTACGGGCCCTCGGGTTCCGAGGGAGATGACGAGCCCGACTTTTGTTGGGATTTCTCCGGACTTGGTAACCCCAGTGCCATGCGGGACTTTATGACCGCATGCGACTACTGCCTCTCCGATTGTTCCGACGGTAGTCGCAGCTTCAGCGACGAGGACTGCGGCCCAAGTCGTGAATGTTTCCACGTCGATCTAGGGGGTCCCGGCGAAGGCAACCATCTTGGTATACCGGAAAACGGTGATCCCCCTAGGCCTGCACCTCGTGTTGACATCCTTCGGGAGCTAGCTGTGGTCCCCGTCCCGGCGGGGGGTCATGACCCACAGCTCGAGCAAATCTGCGAGATGCAGGCCAGGCTCGACGAGGGAGCAGGAACGCTTGAGCCGTTCCGCTGGGACATCGGGTAGGAATGGGTGGGCCAACCTCCGGCTGGAGAAGCATGACATCTACCCCAGGGCGTCCAGCACCGCATCGCCGACAATGTCAGGGCAAGGCCGCCACCGGTTTCCAGTGGGGTCGGCCAGAACCTGGCTGCAGCGGCGATACTTCTCCGCGCGATGCCGGAGCCATCAACCACCGAGGGGCGGCGTATCCAGGGAGAGCTCAAGAATCTCCTAGAGGATGCCGCGGTTAGACGGGCCGAAAGCTCTGCCTCCCGAAGGCAGGGGTACCCCTCGGAGCTTCACGCCGCGACTTCCCGATTCATGCGGGAAGCCTCAGTCCATACCGGGCGCACGCGCAACACGGCGCCTGCGGCCCCGGGTCGCCTCGGCAACGAGCACCACCACCACAACCGTCGAACCCACCTCGACGAGAAGGTGCACCGAGGCTACCACCCCAGGCGTGGGGGACGCTACGACAGCGGGGAGGATCGGAGTCCCTCGCCCGAACCACCCGGTCCGTAGGCTTTCAGCCGAGCCATACGACGGGCGCCGTTCCCGACCCGGTTCCGAACCCCGACTACTATCACAAAGTACTCGGGGGAGACGAGGCCAGAACTGTGGCTCACGGACTACCGGCTGGCCTGCCACCTGGGTGGAACGGACGATGACAACCTCATCATCTGCAACCTCCCCCTGTTCCTCTCCGACACCGCTCGAGCCTGGCTGGAGCATTTGCCTCCGGGGCAGATCTCCAACTGGGACGACCTGGTCCAAGCCTTCGCCGGCAACTTCCAGGGCACGTACGTGCGCCCTGGGAACTCCTGGGATCTCCGAAGCTGCCGCCAGCAGCCGGGAGAGTCTCTCCAGGACTACATCCGGCGATTCTCGAAGCAGCGCACCGAGCTGCCCAACGTCACCAACTCGGATGTCATCGGCGCGTTCCTCGCCGGCACCACCTGCCGCGACCTAGTGAGCAAGCTGGGTCGCAAGACCCCCACCAGGGCGAGCGAGCTGATGGATATCGCCACCAAGTTCGCCTCTGGCCAGGAGGCGGTTGAGGCCATCTTCCGGAAGGACAAGCAGCCCTAGGGCCGCCAGCCGGAGGATGTCCCCGAGGCGTCCACTCAGCGCGGCACCAAGAAGAAAGGCAAGAAGAAGTCGCAAGTGAAACGCGATGCCGCCGATGCGGACCTTGTCGCCGCTGCTGAGTACAAGAACCCTCGGAAACCTCCCGGGGGCGCCAATCTCTTCGACAAGATGCTCAAGGAGCCGTGCCCCTATCATCAGGGGCCCGTCAAGCACACCCTTGAGGAGTGCGCCATGCTTCGGTGCCACTTTCATAGGGCCGGGCCACCTGCGGAGGGTGGCAGGGCTCGCGACGACAATAAGAAGGAAGATCACAAGGCAGGAGAGTTCCCCGACGTCCACGACTGCTACATGATCTATGGTGGGCAAGTGGCGAACGCCTCGGCTTGGCACCGCAAACAATAGCGTCGGGAGGTCTGCTCGGTAAAGGTGGCGGCGCCAGTCTACCTAGACTGGTCCGACAAGCCCATCATCTTCGACCAGGGCGACCATCCTGACCGTGTGCCGAACCCGGGGAAATACTCGCTCGTTGTCGACCCCGTCATCGGCAACGTCAGGCTCACCAAGGTCCTCATGGTCGGAGGCAGCAGCCTCAACATCATCTACGCCAAGACCCTCGGGCTCCTGCGGATCGATCTGTCCTCGGTCCGGGCAGGCGCGGCGCCTTTTCACGGGATCATTCCCGGGAAACGAGTCCAGCCCCTCGGACAAATCGATCTACCCGTCTGCTTCGGGACTCCCTCCAACTTCCGAAGGGAAACCCTCACGTTCGAGGTGGTCGGGTTCCGAGGAACCTACCATGCGGTGTTGGGGAGGCCATGCTACGCCAAGTTCATGGTTGTCCCCAACTACACCTACCTCAAACTCAAGATGTCGGGCCCCAACGGGGTCATCACCGTCGGCCCCACGTACCGACACGCGTACGAATGCGACGTGGAGTGCGTGGAGTACGTCGAGGCCCTCGTCGAATCTGAGGCCTTCATCGCCGACCTGGAGAGCCTCTCCAAGGAGGCGCCAGACGTGAAGCGCCATGCCGGCAACTTCGAGCCAGCGGAGACGGTTAAGTCCGTCCCTCTCGACCCCAGCAACGACGCCTCCAAGCAGATCCGGATCGGCTCCGAGCTCGATCCCAAATAGGAAGTAGTGCTCGTCGACTTTCTCTGCGCAAACGCCGACGTTTTCGCGTGGAGTCCCTCAGACATGCCCGGCATACCGAGGGATGTCGCCGAGCACTCGCTGGATATCCGAGCTGGAGCCCGACCTGTGAAGAAGCCTCTACGCCGGTTCGACGAAGAAAAGCGCAGAGCCATTGGCGAGGAGATCCACAAGCTAATGGCGACAGGGTTCATCAAAGAGGTATTCCATCCCGAATGGCTTGCCAACCCTGTGCTTGTGAGATAGAAAGGAGGGAAATGGCGGATGTGTGTAGAATACACTGGTCTAAACAAAGCATGTCCAAAAGTTCCCTACCCTCTGCCTCGCATCGATCAAATCGTGGATTCCACTGCTGGGTGTGAAACCCTGTCTTTCCTCGATGCCTACTCAGGGTATCACCAAATCAGGATGAAAGAGTCCGACCAGCTCGCGACTTCTTTCATCACACCCTCGGCATGTACTGCTATGTTACCATGCCGTTCGGTTTGAGGAATGCGGGTGCGACATACCAAAGGTGCATGAACCACGTGTTCGGCGAACACATTGCTCGAACGGTCGAGGCCTACGTCGATGACATCGTAGTCAAGACGAGGAAAGCCTCCGACCTCCTTTCCGACCTGGAAACGACATTCCGGTGTCTCAAGGCGAAAGGCGTAAAGCTTAATCCCGAGAAGTGCGTCTTCAGGGTCCCCCGAGGCATGCTCTTGGGGTTCATCGTCTCCGAGCGGGGCATCGAGGCCAACCCGGAGAAAATCGCGGCCATCACCAGCATGGGGCCCATCAAGGACTTGAAAGGCGTACAGAGGGTCACGGGATGCCTTGCAGCTCTGAGCCGTTTCATCTCGCGCCTCGGTGAAAGAGGCCTACCTCTGTACCGCCTCTTAAGAAAGGCCGAGTGCTTCACTTGGACCCCCGAGGCCGAGGAGGCCCTCGGGAACCTGAAGGCACTCCTCACAAACGCGCCTATCTTGGTGCCCCCCGCGGCCGGAGAAGCCCTCTTGATCTACGTCGCCGCTACCACTTAGGTGGTCAGCGCCGCGGTCGTGGTTGAGAGAGGAGAAGAGCGGCATGCATTGCCCGTCCAGAGGCCAGTCTACTTCATCAGTGAGGTACTGTCCGAGACCAAGATCCGCTACCCACAAATTCAGAAGCTGTTGTACGCGGTGATCCTGACGCGGCGGAAGTTGCGACACTACTTCGAGTCTCATCTGGTGACTGTGGTGTCATCCTCCCCCCTGGGGGAGATCATCCAGTGCCGAGAGGCCTCGGGTAGGATTGCAAAGTGGGCAGTGGAAATCATGGGCGAGACAATCTCGTTCGCCCCTCGGAAGGCCATCAAGTCCCAAGTCTTGGCGGACTTTGTGGCTGAATGGGTCGATACCCAGCTACCAACAGTTCCGATCCAACCGGAACTCTGGACCATGTTTTTCGACGGGTCGCTGATGAAGACAGGGGCAGGCGCGGGCCTGCTCTTCATCTCGCCCCTCGGGAAGCACCTATGCTACGTGCTACGCCTCCACTTCCCGGCGTCCAACAATGTGGCCGAGTACGAGGCTCTGGTCAACGGGTTGCGCATCGCCATCGAGCTAGGGGTCCGACGCCTCGACACTCGAGGTGACTCACAGCTCGTCATCGACCAAGTCATGAAGAACTCCCACTGCCGCGACCCAAAGATGGAAGCCTACTGCGATGAGGTTCGGCGCCTGGAAGACAAGTTCTACGGGCTCAAGCTCAACCACATCGCCCGACGATACAACAAGACTGCGGACGAGCTAGCTAAGATAGCCTCAGGGCGGACAACGGTCCCCCCGGACGTCTTCTCCAGAGATCTGCATCAACCCTCCATCAAGATCGACGACGCGCCCGAACCCGAGAAAGCCTCGGCTCAGCCCGAGGCACCCTCGGCTCAGCCCGAGGCACCCTCGGCCCTCGAGGGTGAGGCACTGCGCGTCGAGGAGGAGCGGAGCGGGGTCATGCCTAATCGAAACTGGCAGACCCCGTACCTGCAATATCTCCACCGAGGAGAGCTACCCCTCGACCGAGCCGAAGCTCGGCGGTTGGCGCGGCGCGCCAAGTCGTTTGTCTTGCTGGGGGACGGGGAGGAGCTCTACCACCGCAGCCCCTCAAGCATCCTCCAGCGATGCATATCCATCGCCGAAGGCCAGAAGCTCTTACAAGAAATACACTCGGGGGGCTTGCGGCCATCACGCAGCGCCTCCAGCCCTTGTTGGAAACACCTTCCGACAAGGTTTCTACTGGCCGACCGCGATGGCCGACGCCACTAGAATTATCCGCACCTGCGAAGGGTGTCAGTTCTACGCGAGGCAGACACACTTGCTCGCACAGGCTCTGCAGACGATACCCATCACATGGTCGTTTGCTGTGTGGGGTCTGGACCTCATTGATCCCTTGCAAAAGGCACCCAGGGGCTACACGCACCTGTTGGTCGCCATCGACAAATTCTCCAAGTGGATCGAGGTCCGACCCCTAAGCAGCATCAGGTCCGAACAGGCGGTGGCGTTCTTCACCAACATCATCCACCGCTTTGGGGTCCCGAACTCCATCATCACCGACAATGGCACCCAGTTCACCGGCAGAAAGTTCCTGGACTTCTGCGAGGATCACCACATCCGGGTGGACTGGGCCGCCGTGGCTCACCCCATGACGAATGGGCAAGTAGAGCGTGCCAACGGCATGATTCTACAAGGACTCAAGTCGCGGATCTACAACGACCTCAACAAGTTCGGCAAGCGATGGATGAAGGAACTCCCCTCGGTGGTCTGGAGTCTGAGGACAACGCCGAGCCGAGCCACGGGCTTCACATCGTTCTTTCTAGTCTATGGGGTCGAGGCCATCTTGCCCACAGACTTAGAATACGGTTCCCCGAGGACGAGGGCCTACGCCGACCAAAGCAATCGAGCTAATCGAGAAGACTCACTGGACCAGCTGGAAGAGGCTCGGGACATGGCCTTACTACACTCGGCGCAGTACCAGCAGTCCCTGCGACGCTACCACGCCCGAGGTGTTCGGTCCCGAGACCTCCAGGTGGGCGACCTGGTGCTTCGGCTGCGACAAGACGCCCGAGGGCGGCACAAGCTCACGCGTCCCTGGGAAGGGCCGTTCGTCGTCGCCAAGGTTCTGAAGCCCGGAACGTACAAGCTGGCCAACAGTCAAGGTGAGGTCTACAGCAACGCTTGGAACATCCGACAGCTACGTCGCTTCTACCCTTAAGATGCTTTCAAGTTGTTCGTACACCTCGTTCACACACAAAGTCTAGTCATCAAGGAAGGGTCAGCCTTGCCTCGGCAAAGCCCGACCCTCCCTCGGGGGCTAGAAGGGGGGGAACCCCCTCTGCGTCAAAATTTTCCTCGAAAAAGTCTTCCATCTAAAAGGCTTTTGCGTTCCCCGGCTATATCAGTAGCAGGACCCCAAGAAGCGAATGAGGGCGCATGTAAGTGGCAAGGATGACTGAGCCGAGGGACTCCTACGCCTCTGGGATACGGATACCTCACTCGTCACCTACCACGAAAAATGACTCTTACTTGGGCAAGCCACCCTGCTACTGACGAATGGGGCCAGATACGCAAAACGGGAGGAAAAGGAACACAACCTTATACTACGATAATAAAGTGTTCGGGCCTCAGTGGCCGCAAAAGACACATGTGCATTCAAAGAAGACTGCTCCGGCAGAGTCAGGCGTCGCCCGGAGAAGGAGTCGCGCCCTCGGCTTTGTTCCCACCCTCGGCAAGGTCCGCCCCGGCCTCGAACGACGGCGCAAGCGGGAGGATCTCTGCCTCGAAGGTGGTTGCCAGCACCGCGCTCGGGCCCGCGGCGGCCGCGTCGAGCCTCTGGACTTCGGCCAGGGCGGCTTCATCTTCGTCGGGGAGGCAATACCCCTCGCGGACCCACTCCAGATCCATGACATAGTGGGAAGCAAGCACGGCGAAGGCCCGCCTAACGCCGTGATGTAGCGCCTCGCGGAGTCTGCCACGCGCGTGGTCACCCAAGGCCTACAGGCAACTTTGAGGGGAGCTTCCCGAGGGGACATCGTCGAAGCCGAAGACCCGGCAGAAAGCCGAGATGGCATCAGACATGGCCGCGTGGTCGGCCTCCCTCTGCTCGGCCGCCTGAGCAAGCGCCTTGGTGGACTTATCAAGGGCAGACTCGAGCTCTGCGAACAGCCAAAGCGCAAGACCTCAAACGCAAGTTGAGGAACCGAGCTGAAGCAAAAACTTAAAACAGCCAAGACATACCTCCGGCTCGGGCACGCTGCTCCGAGGATGCGGCTTGGGCCACGGCTAGGTCTGCTGCTGTAACACCCCTGGTGTTACTATAACTAAAACTTGAGCATGACATCATAAGCATTGACATTGCATATGTGTGACACACCTAGAGTGCATTCACTAGGCAAAAATTTCAAACAAGTTGTATTGTTTTAATGTTTTTGCAAATAGAACCCTGGTTAATGGACTTAACCCTAAATAGTGGTTAAAGGGGTAAAACTTAACCCAAGTTAAGAAAACCTAAAGCTTTAGGGTAAAAGTCATAAAATGACCCTAAGAATAAACTTGAATCACTTTTATACCCCTGAGATACCAGAAACCCTAATTGGAACTCTGGAAAACCGTAAAACCAAACCCTAGGGGCTTATATGCAAAATTAGTCCACTTTTGGACTAAAGTGCAAAAACCAAGCCAAATAAGTGTCTTAAGTCCTTTGGTTCACAAATATGTGGACTTGAAAGCAAAACCCTAAGTTTTGGGTTTATTTGCAAAAAGTACCACTTGACCTCTATATGGCCTAAGTCTGAAATCAGTGTTGTGAGCACAACTTTGAGCCCTTGTAACTGTCAAAGCATAGGGTTTTTGCCCTAGGTCACCACACCAAATTTGAAGATCTATCACAGAAGAACAACTTTGCTTAAGGTGGTAAGCATGGTTGTTAAGAGTATTTGAGAGATAATTAAGCTCAAAGTCGGGCTGTCAGTCCCTCCCTGAACTGAATTTCCAGGAGCAATGTGATGGGATGAACTTTGAGCTCGATTTCAAAGGGAATTTAGTGACTATTTGATAGTAAGCTTTGTGGCAAAGTTAAAGATTAACTTTAGCCCTATAACTTTGGTGCAGAGAGATGACCAAGTCGTAATGCAAAATTTTGAGAACAATGGCCCTAAACCGTGGCTGTCAGGTTGTTTGATGACCCTTGCCATGGTACAGTAGTTCCAAACTGAAGAAGATCACAGGTTCACCCCCCCTGCTCGTCGCCGGTGACTTTTCGCCGGGATTGTTGACGGACAGCCATGATTCGTGCATGGTGGGCATCAGATAAGCTCGGGGTCACGTAAATATCGCCGCCATGGATAAGCCCCGGTCAGTAAAGTATTCCGGCCGCCGTACCGTGCTCACCGCGGTAGAAACCGATAAGCCCGCCGGTGACCGCCGCCTCCCGGCCGTGCGCCGCGTGGCTCTCACTTTCCACCGCACCGCCACGACTTACTCTAACTCCCCGTCGATCACCGGAACAACCGCCACACCTCTGGACACGTATTCACCGCGCCCAGGCTTCTTCCTCACCTCCGGCCGCCGTGTTGCTCATCCAAAATTTGCGGCCACCGCTCACTCCGCCTATAAATTGAGCCCTCCCCTAGCTGCGTAACATCATCACGTACCCCATCGTCCAGTATCACCCCCAGTCCTGCCACCATGAGCTCCAATTCCAAGTTCTCCCCAAATCGGGTTTGCGCCATCGCACGAACATCCTCACCGCGGCCAGCCTAACTCAGGTTAGTCCAAGGCTCTCTGTTACTTGTTCTAGCATTCTTGGATCCTCCTTAAGCTCACCGGCCCACCCAATTGAATTATACCGCCACCAATCTTTGGGAACACGATCAACTGTCCGCCACCCATTCGGTTCACGCGGACAGAGCTTGGTAGCTCACCATTTGCGCAATTGAGTGAAGGGAAATGCTCGGGCAAGCCCCGATTTGGTGTCCACCGCTCGGGAGCGCCGGTCACTGCCCCAATCGGCCGGTACAGTGGCTCACCGGAGCTTCTCCGTGCGCTGCCGTCGTCGGGGACCTAGCCGTGCGAAGAGATAGAAACTGGAGGACCTTCTTGCAAAGTGTCAGTGGCCTTGTTAAACAGTAAGAGGACCCGTTCGCAGATAAACAGAAACGCGAGGGCCCCTGTGCAAAGTCGCCAGGGCGCGGGGCGCGCGGGCGCGCTTTTCCTCTGGACCTGGGCCGCTGGGCTGAATTCGGCCCAGTTCTATTAATTCTTTTCCTTTTTCTTTTTCAGCAGAGATTCAAAAATGTGTAGAAAAATGTAGAAAAATGCTAAAATTGTGAAACCAATTTTCCTAGGCTTGTTATTTTCCCTAGAATTTGATAAAAATAAGTTTGTGATTTTTAGTGGAAGTAAGAAATTTTAGGGTATTTAAAGTAGTTAAAAGTCTTGGTTATAGATTTTTAGAAAATAATTGGTAAGTCCTAAAATGCCCAAAATTTTTATATGAGTATTATACAATATTTAGAAGCCTTGGGTAGAGTTTGAATTGATTTGGACCTTGTTTGATCACCAAACCCCAAAACACCCCCCTGCCCTATGAACTCCTTTACCGACTCCGGAAACCCTAAGTTCTCGGAGTTCCGTGAAGGAAAGTTATATTCAAGACATAGATAATAAGTTTATATTATCTTTGCATTCTCATGAGCATCCCATGGCATCCATTCTTGATCTTGATTACCTTCCTTGATCTTGATTACCCCCCCCCTTGAAATCCTGTTTTTACAAAAGGTTTTACTTTGCTTAGCATTGCTTTAGAAAAACAAAGGATTTGTTTTACAAAAGATGTTTGGCAAAGTGGGAGGGTTGTTTTTGAAAATAAAACTTGATGGTGGATCCATCACGGTCGTGATGGATTCAACATCGGAAAAGATGTACCTCTGCCAGGTACCAAGTTTTTGGGGTGAAATGATTAAGCTGAGACCGGGCGGGTGACTTACACGAGAAGAGAGTCTCGGTGTAGTGTCTCCGTCTGAGTCGATTAAGGACTGTCTCGATGTAGGCTTGTCGATCGAGGACCCTTTAGCTGGTCACATGCCTCGTCATGGGTAAGCCTTGCCTCGGGCAGACTAAGGCCGGAATAAGACAACACGAGATGGGCGTGGAGCGGTGGCGAGAGTAGCGTGTACCCTCCGTGGCAAGAGGCTGGACGGTGGTGTATCTGTGCTCTCGGTCTGCGTGAACCTGATCCGGTCTTAAGAACCCCGGTGGCGGGTTGACATATGCAAGGGTTAAGTGCTACATATGTCGTGTGATTGGAGATCCTCAGCTGAGTATAATCGATTCGGATCGCCGTACCTTCGCGGTCATGAAGACTTGGTCACTACCCTACACGTAGCATTCCACTAAAGACGATGGGCTCTTGTTAAGAAATTGGCTAGTGCAGGACCAGTGATTGAACTAGGGTAGAAAGAACTCTAGTGCAGGTAATTTTACCTAACTTGACAAATAAAATTGGATTTTTAAGGATCCACTTTAGTAAGCATTTCTGCAAAACAGAGTCTTTGAATATTGAAAAGCCTTACCTTGACTCCCACATAACCAGCATACCCTTGAGAGTCTTTTCTTTAGTCGGGTAAGACTTGCTGAGTAATTCCATACTCAGGGTTTATCCCTTCGTTGTTTTTAGGTGAGGAAGTAGCAGACTTTTGCTGCTTCTGTGCCAAGGTGGTTCCGAAAGAAGAAAAACAAGACTGAAGTGCGGGAGGACTCGGTCCTCCACTTAGGATCTTTGTTTATAACTTCTCGGGAGGAGTTTGTGCCTCCCTGGTTTGTATAATATTACTACTCTGCACTCACTTTTAGTCTGGTCTGTAATAAATTAACTCAAGCTTGCTTTTGAAATAAATGTGAGTTTATGTAATTCGCTTCCGCATTTCTTTATCTCCGATGTTCTGTAATGTCTGCAAGACGGGTGAAACGTTCCTGGTAAGGTAAGGAAAGATACCGAACTTGTCAAGTAGTTCAGGGGCACCTACAGGGTTGTCTGAAGTCCGTTGGACAAGGACAACTGTAGGTGGGCCTAATTACTTGGGAGGTTCCGTCACAGCTGGTATCGGAGCGTAGCCCTGCTTTGTAGATATTATGAGGCATCTTCAAAAGAATTTTCAAAGGTCTTACCTAGAAATTCTTTTCCCTTCTTACCTAAGTATTCTGAAGAGTCTATCTTAAAGACCAGATAGGAAGAGTGCAACGTATAGAAGGTTGAATCGACTAAGGTTGATTCTGTAATTATACATGCATCATGCTAAGCACTATACTAATAACATTTTCCCCCTTAGAAAAGATGCCGCCACGTACCAGGCTAACGGCACGCAAGTCTACGGGACCAATTGGGGTGCCTCGGCATCAATTGGCTCCCCGACATGAAAGCAGCAGCAGTGGAAGTAACGACCCCATCGGAGACCTTGAAGCTCGTGTGAGTCGACTTCAAGCAGCTCTTCAACAGAGGACCGATGCTTGGGTTGCCGACGGAGACAGAATCAATGAACTGAGAAGGGACATCCGACACTTGCAGGATCAACTCACTGATCGAGACTTAGCACTTGACTGGGCCGTACAGTCTCGTTTGCTAATATGTGCTAAGGAAGCAAGGGCTCAGGCCCGAATTAAAGAACTTAGCTCGACTGTCGATGACCTGCAGGTTTACTGCAATACGTTGCATGAGGAAGTCCATATACTTTACTCACAATTACACCCAAGTGAGCCTGCACAACCTGCTGAGGCGGAAGCTGGACCATCTCACGTTGCGGGACGTGCGCTGGGTGGGGAGTTAGACCTTTTTGAGCCCCCTCCTTCTTTGAGGTTGGTTGATGTCTGGACTCCCACACCTGACGATGAAGCCGCCAAGAGTAACTGCAAGCAGGAATAAGGGTGTAATAGAAGTAGAGTAGTGTATTGTAGGGTATTGTAGGGTGTACTGTTGTATAATAGGTTGAACTTTTGTATAATGGGTATTGTATCCTGTTATGTAATATCGAGTCTGTATCATTACTTTTTATAGTAATGTAAAATGGAAGGTTTTCTCTGGCACATTATGTTTACTTCAAATGTTTTTGCCACAGATGCCGACCAGGACTCGAGGACAGGATGCAGCAGGAACGTCTGGGGGACGGGATGCTACCCCAAACCCACCTCCAGTTCCTCCCACGTTAGCCGAGGCGATTGCCGCCTTGGTAAATGCCACCGCCGACAATACCCGCTTCCTTAGGGAAATGGCGGGTCAGCAACAATTCCAGCAGCAGGCGGGAAGAGGTTATCCGCAAGGTCCTCGTGAGACCACCTATCTGGATTTCTCGGAAACCCGTCCACCTCTATTCGTCAAGGCAGAAGATCCCCTAGAAGCTGACGAGTGGATTCGAGTTATTGAACAGAAGTTTGGTCTTCTCCGTTGCTCAGAAACGCAGAAGCCGTTGTTTGCCGCACAACAACTCCGTGGTCCTGCCAGTACCTGGTGGGGAAATTTTGTGGCCATCCAACCTGTCAACCATCAAGTCACTTGGGAAGAATTTAAAGCAGCTTTCCGTGAACACTACATCCCCGAAGGAGTGCTGCATATGAAACAAGAGGAGTTTATGAAGTTACAACAAGGCGGAGATACCGTCACTCAATACCTCAACAAATTCAATCACCTGTCGCAGTATGCTATCGATCAGGTGAATACAGATTTGAAGAAGAAGAACTGCTTTATGAGGGGACTGAATGATCGGCTACAAAGGAAAATGGCCACATGCATAGACCTCACATATGGAAAGGCTGTCAGCACGGCCTTATCTGTTGAAGCCAAGTACACAAATTCTGGGAAGAATAAGGGATTCGGTGGTGAGAGGCCTAATCAGGGCCAGGCGAAGAGGCAACGGTTCGTCATCCGGCCTTCTAGCCAAAACCGTACTTTTTCTCGTCCACCTTCATTTCCCTTCAAACAACCAATCATTATCCGCCCCAACACTGCCCCCACTACCCCAAAACAGCCGGGTGCCCCAGGCACTCGATTCCCTGCCTTGCCTAGTTCTTCAACTGGGTGTTTTAACTGTGGCAAGTCAGGACATTTTATCAAAGACTGCCCATACCCCAAACAAAATCAATCCAATGCTCAGCAAGGAACCGGGAAGTCCTCTCAGCCTAAAGGAAATGCTATGGGGAAGAATATGAAGAAAACGGGGCGTGTATATTACACTCAAGTGGCTACTACACCGGAAGGAGAGCCGGTGATGATGGGTACGTTTCCCGTAGCCAGTCACCCAGCAATTATTCTTTTTGATTCTGGTGCTTCACATACATTCATTAGCAAGACATTTGTGGAGCAAAATCATATTGCATACCATGAATCAAAGGAGGGATTTAAAATTCATTCACCTGGGGGACATATTTATACTAGAGAAGTGGCCTATGGGGTGCCAGTAGCAATGGCCGGACGGAACTTTCCTGCTAACATGATTGTTCTGAAAGGCCAGGATATAGATGTAATTCTGGGTATGAATTGGTTAACCCAACACAAGGCAATTCTCAACACTGAACTCAGAACCGTCAGGTTGAGCTATAACCAAGAAGAGATTCTTTTGACTCTCCCCACAACCAATCCAGCCAAAACTTCTGGTAGAGTCTATGAAGCCATTGTACCGGAGATCAAGAACATTCCGGTAGTATGTGAGTTTCCAGATGTATTTCCGGAAGATTTGCCTGGACTGCCCCCTGGAAGAGATGTAGAATTCGTAATTGAGCTAAAGCCCGGTACGGCTCCCATCTCCCGAAGGTCGTACCGTATGCCCCCTAATGAATTGGCGTAACTGAAGATTCAATTGCAAGATCTACTGAATAAAGGATTCATCCGGCCAAGCTCGTCCCCTTGGGGTTGTCCCGCCATTTTTGTTAAGAAGAAGGATCAAACCTTGAGAATGTGCGTGGATTATCGACCCCTAAATGAGGTCACTATCAAGAATAAGTACCCTCTTCCAAGGATCGACATCTTATTTGATCAACTGACTGGGGCGAGGGTATTTTCCAAAATTGATCTCAGGTCGGGCTATCATCAAATCCGTATTCGGCCCGAGGATATACCGAAGACCGCGTTTACTACGCGATATGGATTGTTTGAATACCTGGTAATGTCTTTCGGGCTCACAAATGCTCCTGCCCATTTCACTTATTTGATGAACTCAGTGTTCATGCCCGAGTTGGACAAATTTGTGGTAGTCTTCATTGACGATATCTTGATATATTCTAAAAATGAAGAGGATCATGCTCAGCATCTACGGATTGTATTGACGCGCCTCAGGGAACATCAGCTATATGCCAAGTTCAGCAAGTGCGCGTTCTGGCTGGAAGAAATTCAATTTTTGGGGCACGTATTATCGGCTAAAGGAATTGCGGTAGATCCTAGCAAGGTCAAAGATATTCTGGAGTGGAAACCCCCAACAACTGTTCACCAAGTCCGGAGTTTTCTTGGACTAGCTGGGTATTATCGCAGATTCATACCAGATTTTTCTAAGCTTGTGAAGCCAATCACAAGTTTGTTGAAGAATGACATTAAGTTCAATTGGTCTTCTAAGTGCAATAAAGCCTTTGAGCAACTGAAGACACTATTGACCACTGCTCCGGTATTAGCTCAACCGGACATCACTAAACCTTTTGACGTATATTGTGATGCATCTGGCAGTGGGCTCGGCTGTGTACTGATGCAAGAGGGCCGAGTGATTGTGTATGCTTCAAGGCAGTTGCGCCGACATGAGGAGCATTATCCCACTCATGATCTGGAGCTAGCTGCTGTGGTTCATGCCCTAAAGATTTGGCGTCACTATCTGCTGGGAAATATCTATCACATATATACAGATCATAAAAGTTTGAAGTACATCTTCACCCAGTCAGAGTTAAATATGAGACAAAGACGATGGCTTGAGCTCATTAAAGACTATGATTTGGAGATCCATTATCACCCAGGCAAAGCCAATGTGGTGGCAGATGCATTGAGCCGTAGGGTTGCCTGCCACTGTCTTATGGCGAAGATCTCCGAGAACACTTTGTGTCAAGAAATGGAAAAGCTAAACCTGGGGATCATTCAACAAGGGACTCTAAATCAGTTAAGGCTTGAGTCAATCATTTTGCAAAGAATAATTGATGCTCAAAAGGATAATCTGGGTATGAAGCACATACGAGAAAAGATAAGGGCTGGAACAGCCTAGTGTTTCAAAGAAGACGATCAAGGTGTGATATGGTTTAAAAACCGCATAGTTGTGCCAAAGAACGAAGAGCTCCGCCAGCAAATTCTGGATGAAGCACATCTTAGTCGCTATTCTATTCATCCCGGAAGCACTAAGATGTACCAAGATTTAAAGCAACATTACTAGTGGACAAAAATGAAGATTGAAATTGCACGCTATGTGGCTAAGTGTGACACCTGCAGACGTGTCAAGGCCATACACATGAAAACTGCTGGTCCATTACAATCTTTGCCAATCCCAACATGGAAATGGGAAGACATCAGCATGGACTTCATTGTGGGATTGCCCAGAACTGCAAAAGGCTTTGACTCCATCTGGGTTATCATCGATCGACTTACAAAGATCGCCCACTTTCTCCCGGTCAAGGTAAAATATCACGTCAATATCTATGCGGAGTTGAACATCGCCCGTATTCTCAGTTTGCATGGTATCCCAAAGACTATAGTGTCGGATCGTGGACCACAATTTGTATCTAAATTCTAGGAAGAACTTCATAAATTCCTGGGTACTAAACTGCTCCACAGTTCGGCCTATCATCCTCAAACCAGTGGACAAACTGAGAGAGTGAATCAAATACTTGAAGATATGTTGCGGGCATGTGTCCTGGATTTCTCACTAAAATGGGATGAATGTTTACCTTTAGCGGAGTTTTCATATAATAATAGCTACCAAGAAAGTATCAAGATGGCACCCTTTGAAGCTTTATATGGACGACGGTGTCGGACTCCGCTAAATTGGTCTGAACCTGGAGAAAGATACTTCTTTAGACCTGATATGGTGAAAGAGGTTGAAGAAAAGGTTCAGAGAATTATCCATAATATGAAGAAAGCTCAAGCACGGCAAAAGAGTTATGCAGACAAACGGCGAATGCCCTTATATTTTCTTGAAGGGGACTATGTCTACCTGAAGGTATCACCAATGAAGGGCGTATCGCGTTTCGGAGTTAAAGGAAAACTTGCACCATGATATATTGGTCCTTTTCTTATTCTGGAAAGATATGGGCTAGTGGCGTATCGACTCCAACTCCCCGAAACCTTGTCTGCTGTGCATAATGTGTTCCACGTGTCACAACTGAAGAAGTGTCTTCGGGTTCCTGATCGAACCGTTGAAGTGACTGATGTTGTCCTGGAACCAGATTTAACATACTCGGAACATCCTATTCGAGTTCTGGATCAAAAGGACAGGGTCACCCGAAGAAAGACTCTCAAGTTCTACAAGATACAGTGGAACCAGCATTCGGAAGATGAGGCTACATGGGAAACCCAAGACTTTTTAAATAAGAATTTCCCAGGCTTTCTAGCCTCATGTAAATTGTAAAGCCTGTATAGCTGTTGTAATAAAGAAGTAACCCCCACATTACCCCTGTCTTGTACCAAAATTAAGGAAATAAAAATGTGATGTGTTTCCTTTACCATTACCTACCCTAGGACTTTTAATCTCGGGACGAGATTCTTTTATGGGGGGAAGGATGTAACACCCCTGGTGTTACTATAACTAAAACTTGAGCATGACATCATAAGCATTGACATTGCATATGTGTGACACACCTAGAGTGCATTCACTAGGCAAAAATTTCAAACAAGTTGTATTGTTTTAATGTTTTTGCAAATAGAACCCTGGTTAATGGACTTAACCCTAAATAGTGGTTAAAGGGGTAAAACTTAACCCAAGTTAAGAAAACCTAAAGCTTTAGGGTAAAAGTCATAAAATGACCCTAAGAATAAACTTGAATCACTTTTATACCCCTGAGATACCAGAAACCCTAATTGGAACCCTGGAAAACCCTAAAACCAAACCCTAGGGGCTTATATGCAAAATTAGTCCACTTTTGGACTAAAGTGCAAAAACCAAGCCAAATAAGTGTCTTAAGTCCTTTGGTTCACAAATATGTGGACTTGAAAGCAAAACCCTAAGTTTTGGGTTTATTTGCAAAAAGTACCACTTGACCTCTATATGGCCTAAGTCTGAAATTAGTGTTGTGAGCACAACTTTGAGCCCTTGTAACTGTCAAAGCATAGGGTTTTTGCCCTAGGTCACCACACCAAATTTGAAGATCTATCACAGAAGAACAACTTTGCTTAAGGTGGTAAGCATGGTTGTTAAGAGTATTTGAGAGATAATTAAGCTCAAAGTCGGGCTGTCAGTCCCTCCCTGAACTGAATTTCCAGGAGCAATGTGATGGGATGAACTTTGAGCTCGATTTCAAAGGGAATTTAGTGACTATTTGATAGTAAGCTTTGTGGCAAAGTTAAAGATTAACTTTAGCCCTATAACTTTGGTGCAGAGAGATGACCAAGTCGTAATGCAAAATTTTGAGAACAATGGCCCTAAACCGTGGCTGTCAGGTTGTTTGATGACCCTTGCCATGGTACAGTAGTTCCAAACTGAAGAAGATCACAGGTTCACCCCCCCTGCTCGTCGCCGGTGACTTTTCGCCGGGATTGTTGACGGACAGCCATGATTCGTGCATGGTGGGCATCAGATAAGCTCGGGGTCACGTAAATATCGCCGCCATGGATAAGCCCCGGTCAGTAAAGTATTCCGGCCGCCGTACCGTGCTCACCGCGGTAGAAACCGATAAGCCCGCCGGTGACCGCCGCCTGCCGACCGTGCGCCGCGTGGCTCTCACTTTCCACCGCACCGCCACGACTTACTCTAACTCCCCGTCGATCACCGGAACAACCGCCACACCTCTAGACACGTATTCACCGCGCCCAGGCTTCTTCCTCACCTCCGGCCGCCGCGTTGCTCGTCCAAAATTTGCGGCCACCGCTCACTCCGCCTATAAATTGAGCCCTCCCCAAGATGCGTAACATCATCACGTACCCCATCGTCCAGTATCACCCCCAGTCCTGCCACCGTGAGCTCCAATTCCAAGTTCTCCCCAAATCGGGTTTGCGCCATCGCACGAACATCCTCACCGCGGCCAGCCTAACTCAGGTTAGTCCAAGGCTCTCTGTTACTTGTTCTAGCATTCTTGGATCCTCCTTAAGCTCACCGGCCCACCCAATTGAATTATACCGCCACCAATCTTTGGGAACACGATCAACTGTCCGCCACCCATTCGGTTCACGCGGACAGAGCTTGGTAGCTCACCATTTGCGCAATTGAGTGAAGGGAAATGCTCGGGCAAGCCCCGATTTGGTGTCCACCGCTCGGGAGCACCGGTCACTGCCCCAATCGGCCGGTACAGTGGCTCGCCGGAGCTTCTCCGTGCGCTGCCGTCGTCGGGGACCTAGCCGTGCGAAGAGATAGAAACTGGAGGACCTTCTTGCAAAGTGTCAGTGGCCTTGTTAAACAGTAAGAGGACCCGTTCGCAGATAAACAGAAACGCGAGGGCCCCTGTGCAAAGTCGCCAGGGCGCGGGGCGCGCGGGCGCGCTTTTCCTCTGGACCTGGGCCGCTGGGCTGAATTCGGCCCAGTTCTATTAATTCTTTTCCTTTTTCTTTTTCAGCAGAGATTCAAAAATGTGTAGAAAAATGTAGAAAAATGCTAAAATTGTGAAACCAATTTTCCTAGGCTTGTTATTTTCCCTAGAATTTGATAAAAATAAGTTTGTGATTTTTAGTGGAAGTAAGAAATTTTAGGGTATTTAAAGTAGTTAAAAGTCTTGGTTATAGATTTTTAGAAAATAATTGGTAAGTCCTAAAATGCCCAAAATTTTTATATGAGTATTATACAATATTTAGAAGCCTTGGGTAGAGTTTGAATTGATTTGGACCTTGTTTGATCACCAAACCCCAAAACACCCCCCCTGCCCTATGAACTCCTTTACCGACTCCGGAAACCCTAAGTTCTCGGAGTTCCGTGAAGGAAAGTTATATTCAAGACATAGATAATAAGTTTATATTATCTTTGCATTCTCATGAGCATCCCATGGCATCCATTCTTATACTTGTGAATGGTTATGATTAGAACGTGAAGAAGAGATAGAAGTCACTGAAGAGCAAGTACAACCACCTTTGGACACTCAGGCCGGGAATAGTTTCTACTTCGACATTTGTGGATCCGAGCCTGAATCACCTGTAAACGAAGGCAAGCCCCGGTGCATTTGCCACCTCCCTTGATGCTTTTAAAATCTTTCTCACTTGCTTGCTGCATTAAGTTATAGGAGTTGATTGTTAAACAATTCCTGCATTACCTTCCTTGATCTTGATTACCCCCCCCCCTTGAAATCCTGTTTTTACAAAAGGTTTTACTTTGCTTAGCATTGCTTTAGAAAAACAAAGGATTTGTTTTACAAAAGATGTTTGGCAAAGTGGGAGGGTTGTTTTCGAAAATAAAACTTGATGGTGGATCCATCACGGCCGTGATGGATTCAACATCGGAAAAGATGTACCTCTGCCAGGTACCAAGTTTTTGGGGTGAAATGATTAAGCTGAGACCGGGCGGGTGACTTGCACGAGAAGAGAGTCTCGGTGTAGTGTCTCCGTCTGAGTCGATTAAGGACCGTCTCGATGTAGGCTTGTCGATCGAGGACCCTTTAGCTGGTCACATGCCTCGTCATGGGTAAGCCTTGCCTCGGGCAGACTAAGGCCGGAATAAGACAACACGAGATGGGCGTGGAGCGGTGGCGAGAGTAGCGTGTACCCTCCGTGGCAAGAGGCTGGACGGTGGTGTATCTGTGCTCTCGGTCTGCGTGAACCTGATCCGGTCTTAAGAACCCCGGTGGCGGGTTGACATATGCAAGGGTTAAGTGCTACATATGTCGTGTGATTGGAGATCCTCAGCTGAGTATAATCGATTCGGATCGCCGTACCTTCGCGGTCATGAAGACTTGGTCACTACCCTACACGTAGCATTCCACTAAAGACGATGGGCTCTTGTTAAGAAATTGGCTAGTGCAGGACCAGTGATTGAACTAGGGTAGAAAGAACTCTAGTGCAGGTAATTTTACCTAACTTGACAAATAAAATTGGATTTTTAAGGATCCACTTTAGTAAGCATTTCTGCAAAACAGAGTCTTTGAATATTGAAAAGCCTTACCTTGACTCCCACATAACCAGCATACCCTTGAGAGTCTTTTCTTTAGTCGGGTAAGACTTGCTGAGTAATTCCATACTCAGGGTTTATCCCTTCGTTGTTTTTAGGTGAGGAAGTAGCAGACTTTTGCTGCTTCTGTGCCAAGGTGGTTCCGAAAGAAGAAAAACAAGACTGAAGTGCGGGAGGACTCGGTCCTCCACTTAGGATCTTTGTTTATAACTTCTCGGGAGGAGTTTGTGCCTCCCTGGTTTGTATAATATTACTACTCTGCACTCACTTTTAGTCTGGTCTGTAATAAATTAACTCAAGCTTGCTTTTGAAATAAATGTGAGTTTATGTAATTCGCTTCCGCATTTCTTTATCTCCGATGTTCTGTAATGTCTGCAAGACGGGTGAAACATTCCTGGTAAGGTAAGGAAAGATACCGAACTTGTCAAGTAGTTCAGGGGCACCTACAGGGTTGTCTAAAGTCCGTTGGACAAGGACAACTGTAGGTGGGCCTAATTACTTGGGAGGTTCCGTCACAGCTGCAAGGGCTCCGGCCCGGCTTTCGGCCTCGGCGGCCCGGCCCCGAGATTGGTCCCGCTCGCCGGTGACCTGGTCAAGCTCCGACTGCCACCACTGCACCTCTGCGCGTGCCGCTGCTGCCTCTGCTCCTAGGTCGGCACAGAGCAACCGAAGGTCCGCCACCTCGGCGCTCTGCTCGCGCTCCGTCTCGCGCCGACCCATCTGGGCTGGGGCACGCGACGACAATTTACTCATCGGTCCAGGGACCCCCCGGGTTCGAAACGCCGACAGCTACAGATCCTGTCTTTCTCAAAATGAAAATTTGTTAATCCTAAAATGTGCTCTCCCTTTAGAAGCTTATGAAGATTCTTCATCCCAACATGTGCTAGTCGGCGATGCCAGAGCCAGCCCATGTTAGTCTTAGCAATTAAGCAAGTGTCGAGTTCAGCTCTATCAAAATTTACTAAGTATAGCTGACCCTCTGATACTCCCTTAAATGCTATTGAATCATCACTTCTTCTAAAGACAGTGACACCTACATCAGTAAATAGACAGTTGTAGCCCATTTTGCATAATTGAGAAACGGAAAGCAAATTGTAATCTAAAGAGTCTACAAGAAAAACATTGGAAATGGAATGGTCAGGTGAAATAGCAATTTTACCCAGTCCTTTGACCAAACCTTGATTTCCATCCCCGAATGTGATCGCTCTTTGGGGATCTTGGATTTTCTCGTAGGAGGAGAACATCTCCTTCTCCCCTGTCATATGGTTTGTGCATTCGCTGTCGATTACCCAACTTGAGCCCCCGGATGCATAAACCTACAAAACAATTTTAGTTCTTGACTTTAGGTACCCAAATGGTTTTGGGTCCTTTGGCATTAGACACAAGAATTTTGGGTACCCAAACACAAGTCTTTGATCCCTTGTGTTTGCCCCCAACATATTTGGCAACTACCTTGCCGGATTTGTTAGTTAACACATAAGATGCATCAAAAGTTTTAAATGAAATGCTATGTTCATTTGATGCACTAGGAGTTTTCTTCTTAGGCAATTTAGCATGGGTTGATTGCCTAGAACTAGATGTCTCACCCTTATACATAAAAGCATGGTTAGGGCCAGAGTGAGACTTCCTAGAGTGAATTCTCCTAATTTTGCTCTCGGGATAACCGGCAGGGTACAAAATGTAACCCTCGTTATCCTGAGGCATGGGAGCCTTGCCCTTAACAAAGTTGGACAATTTCTTAGGAGGGGCATTAAGTTTGACATTGCCTCCCTGTTGGAAGCCAATGCGATCCTTAATGCCAGGGTGTCTCCCATTATAAAGCATACTACGAGCAAACTTAAATTTTTCATTTTCTAGTTCATGCTCGGCAATTTTAGCATCTAATTTAGCTATATGATCATTTTGTTGTTTAATTAAAGCCATGTGATCATGAATAGCATTAACATCAACATCTCTACATCTAGTGCAAATAGTGACATGCTCAGTGGTAGATGTAGAGGGTTTGCAAGAATTAAGTTCAACAATCTTAGCACGCAATATATCATTTTTATCTCTAAGATCGGAAATTGTAACATTGCAAACATCTAGTTCTTTAGCCTTAGCAAGCAATTTTTCATTCTCAATCCTAAGGCTAGCAAGAGAAATGTTTAATTCTTCAATCTTAGCAAGCAAATCATCATTATCATTTCTAAGATTGGGAATAGAAACATCACAAGCATTTAAATCAACCTTAGCAATTAATTTGGCATTCTCATTTCTAAGGTTGTCAATAGTCTCATGGCAAGTGCTTAGCTCACTAGAAAGTTTTTCACATTTCTCTACTTCTAGAGCGTAAGCATTTTTAACCTTAACATGCTTCTTATTTTCTTTAATAAGGAAGTCCTCTTGGGTGTCCAAGAGATCATCCTTCTCATGCATAGCACTAATCAATTCATTTAATTTTTCTTTTTGTTGCATGTTTAGGTTGGCAAAAAGAATACGCAAGTTATCCTCCTCATTGCTAGCATTATCCTCATCACTAGAGGTTTCATATTTAGTGGAGGATCTTGATTTTACCTTCTTCCTTTTGTCGTCCTTTGCCATGAGGCACTTGTGGCCGATGTTGGGGAAGAGAAGACCCTTGGTGACGGCGATGTTTGCGGCGTCCTCGTCGGAGGAGGAGTCGGTGGAGCTCTCGTCGGAGTCCCACTCCCGGCAAACATGGGCATCGCCGCCCTTCTTCTTGTAGTACTTCTTCTTCTCCTTTCTTCTCCCCTTCTTGTCGTCGCCCCTGTCACTGTCACTAGAGATAGGACATTTTGCTATAAAGTGACCGGGCTTACCACACTTGTAGCAAACTTTCTTGGAGCGGGATTTGTAGTCCTTCCCCCTCCTTTGCTTGAGGATTTGGCGGAAGCTCTTGATGACGAGCGCCATCTCCTCATTGTCGAGCTTTGAGGCGTCGATGGGTGTTCTACTCGATGTAGACTCCTCCTTCTTCTCCTCCGTCGCCTTAAATGCGACCGATTGTGCTTCGGACGTGGAGGGGTCGTCAAGCTCATTGATCTTCTTTGAGCCCTTGATCATGAACTCAAAGCTCACAAAATTCCTGATTACTTCCTCGAGAGTCATTAGTGTATATCTAGGATTGCCACGAATTAATTGAACTTGAGTAGGGTTAAGGAAAATAAGTGATCTTAGAATAACCTTAACCATTTCGTGGTCATCCCATTTTTTGCTCCCGAGGTTGCGCACTTGATTTACCAAGGTTTTGAGCCGGTTGTACATGTCTTGTGGCTCCTCCCCTTGGCGAAGATGGAAGCGACCGAGCTCCCCCTTGATCGTCTCCCGCTTGGTGATCTTGGTTAGCTCATCTCCCTCGTGCGCGGTCTTGAGCACGTCCCAAACTTCCTTGGCGCTCTTTAATCCTTGCACCTTGTTGTACTCCTCTCTACTTAGAGAGGCGAGGAGTATGGTTGTGGCTTGGAAGTTGAAGTGCTCGATTTGGGCCACTTCGTCCTCATCACAATCTTCATCCCCTACGGATGGTACCTGTACACCAAACTCAACGACATCCCATATACTTTTGTGGAGTGAGGTTAGATGAAATCGCATTAAATCACTCCACCTTGCATAATCTTCACCATCAAAAGTTGGTGGTTTGCCTAATGGGACGGAAAGTAAAGGCGTATGTTTAGGAATGCGAGGATAGCGTAAGGGGATCTTACTAAACTTCTTGCGCTCATGGCGCTTAGAAGTAATGGATGGCGCGTCGGAGCCGGAGGTGGAAGGTGATGAAGTGTCGGTCTCGTAGTAGACCACCTTCCTCATCTTCTTTTTCTTGTCGCCACTCTGATGCGACTTGTGGGAAGAGGATTTATTCTCCTTCCCCTTCCCTTTGTTGCGGGACTCTTCCGATGAAGCTTTCTCGTGGCTTGTAGTGGGCTTGTCGCCGGTCTCCATCTCCTTCTTGGTGTGATCTCCCGACATCACTTCGAGCGGTTAGGCTCTAATGAAGCACCGGGCTCTGATACCAACTGAAAGTCGCCTAGAGGGGGGGTGAATAGGGCGAATCTGAAATTTACAAACTTAATCACAACTACAAGCCGGGTTAGCGTTAGAAATATAAAACGAGTCCGAGAGAGGGCGCAAAACAAATCGCAAGCGAATGGGAAGTGCGACACAAGGATTTGTTTTACCGAGGTTCGGTTCTCTCAAACCTACTCCCCGTTGAGGTGGTCACAAAGCCCGGGTCTCTTTCAACCCTTTCCCTCTCTCAAACGGTCCCTCGGACCGAGTGAGCTTCTCTTCTCAAATCAATTGGGAACCAAACTTCCCGCAAGGACCACCACACAATTGGTGTCTCTTGCCTTGTTTACAATTGAGATGATCGCAAGAACGAATGAGAAAAAGAAGCAATCCAAGCGCAAGAGCTCAAAAGAACACAACAAATCTCTCTCACTTAACACTAAAGCTTTTGTGGAATTGGGAGAGGATTTGATCACTTGGGTGTGTCTAGAATTGAATGCTAGAGCTCTTGTAAGTAGTTGGAAGGTGGAAAACTTGGATGACTTAAATGTGGGGTGGTTGGGGGATTTATAGCCCCAACCACCAAACTAGTCGTTTGGTGGAGGCTGCTGTCGCATGGCGCACCAGACAGTCTGGTGCGCCAGCCACGTCACCTGGCCGTTGGGTTCCGACCGTTGGAGCTCTGTCTTGTGGGCCCGCCTGGCTATCCGGTGGCGCACCGGACAAGTCCTGTAGACTGTCCGGTGTGCCACCCGCGCGTGCTCTGTCCTCTGCGCGCGCAGGCGCGCATTTAATGCGTTGCAGTCGACCGTTGCGCGCGAAATAGTCGTTGCTCCGCTGGCTCACCGGACAGTCCGGTGTGCACCGAACATGTCCGGTGAATTATTGAAAGGGAATTAGGCTTACACCTAGTTCCTATATAATTTTGGTGGTTGAATTGCCCAACACAAATCTTTGGACTAACTAGTTTGTTCTAGTGTTGTCGGCGTTTCGAGACCGGGGGTCCCTCAGGCCGACAAGTGAGTGTCGCGTGCCCCAGCCCAGATGGGTCGAGCGTGTGGGCGAGCACAAAGGGGGGAGAGGAGCGAGGCGGCCGGAGTCCGGCGTGAGAGTGGTGGGAATCCCGCGGCCTTCGTGTTCGTCCCGCGCCCAGGTCGGGTGCGCTTGCAGTAGGGGGTTACAAGCGTCCACGCGGGTGAGGGAAGCGAGCGGCCCCAAGGGAGCGCCTGTCTCGTCCTCGCCTCGCGCGGCCAACCTTCTCTAAGAGGGCCCTGGTCCTTCCTTTTATAGGCGTAAGGAGAGGATCCAGGTGTACAATGGGGGTGTAGCGAGGTGCTACGTGTCTAGCGAGGGAGAGCTGACGCCCTAAGTACATGCCAATGTGGCAGCCGGAGAGATCTTGGCACCCTGCTGGTGTGATTTCGTGGCCGTCGAAGGAGCGATGGTGCTTGGCGGAAGGACAGCTGTGGGAGCGGTCGAGTCCTTGCTGACGTCCGCCTGCCTCCGTAAGAGAGCTGGGGGCCGCCGTCGTCACAGAGCGTGCGGGGGCGCCATCATTGCCTATCTGGCAGAGCTAGCCAGATGGGACACCGGTCTTGTTCCCTACGGCCCGAGGCGGCTCGGGGTAGGGTGATGATGGTGCCTCCTGTTGACGTGGCTGGCCCGCGCCCTAGGTCGGGCGACGTGGAGGCTCCTCCGAAGCCGAGGTCGAGTTTGTCTTCCGTGGCCGAGGCCGAGCCCCTGGGTCGGGCGAGGCGGAGGTCGTTCGGCGGAGGCCAGGGTGGAGTCCGAGCCCTGGGGTCGTGCGAAGCGGAGTTCGTCGTCTTCTGGGACTGAGCCCGAGTCCGAGCCCTGGGTCGGGCGGAGCGGAGTTCGCCGTCTTCCGGGACTTAGCCCGAGTCCGAGCCCTGGGTTGGGCGGAGCGGAGTTCGCCGTCTTCCGGGACTTAGCCCGAGTCCGAGCCCTGGGTCGGGCGGAGCGGAGTTCGCCGTCTTCCGGGACTTAGCCCGAGTCCGATCCCTGGGTCGGGCGGAGCGGAGTTCGCCGTCTTCCGAGACTTAGCCCGAGTCCGAGCCCTGGGTCGGGCGGAGCTTCCTATGGCGCCTTTGGTAGGACCTGACCGCCTGTTAGTCTCACTCTGTCAAGTGGCGCTGTAGTCGAAGTGGCGCAGGCGGCGCTGTCCTTCTGTCAGACCGGTCAGTGGAGCGGCGAAGTGACGGCGGTCACTTCGGCTCTACCGGGGGGCGCGCGTCAGGATAAGGTGTCAGGCCACCTTTGCATTAAATGCTCCTGCGACTTGGTCGGTCGGTGCGGCGATTTAGTCAGGGTTGCTTCTTAGTGAAGGCAGGGCCTCGGGCGAGCCGGAGATGTGTCTGCCGTTGGAGGGGGGCCTCGGGCGAGACAGAAACCTTCCGGGGTCGACTACCCTTGTCCGAGGCTAGGCTCGGGCGAGGCGTGATCGAGTCGCTCGAATGGACTGATCCCTGGCTTAATCGTACCCATCAGGCCTTAGCAGCTTAATGCTGATGGGGGTTACCAGCTGAGAAATAGGAGTCTTGAGGGTACCCCTAATTATGGTCCCCGACAGTAGCCCCCGAGCCTCGAAGGGAGTGTTAACACTCGCTTGGAGGCTTTCGTCGCACTTTTTTGCAAGGGGACCAGCCTTTCTCGGTTGCATTTTGTTCCGGTGGGTGCGCGCGAGCGCACCCGCCGGGTGTAGCCCCCGAGGCCTCGGAGGAGTGATTTCACTCCTTCGAGGTCTTAATGCCTCGTGTAATGCTTCGGCTGGCCTGGTTGTTCCCTCATGCGAACTGGCCGTAGCCCGGGTGTACGGTCGGGGCCCAAGTTCTCGGGCTGGTATGTTGACGCTGTCAACGGTTTGGCCGGAGCCGGGTTTGCGAGAGCAGCCCCCGGGCCTCTGCACAGAGCGAGAGGGCGATCAGGGACAGACTCAGCTTTTTGCATACGCCCCTACGTCGCCTTTCCGCAAGGAGGGGGGGAAGCGCCATGTTACCCTCGATGGGCACCGAACATGGTGTCTCCGGTGAGCTGCAAGCGGGTAATCCGAGTGGACGTCCGTGCCCCGTTCGTTAGGGGTCGGCTAGGGGCCCAGAGGCACGCCCAAAAGTACCTGCGGGTGATCTGCCAGACCCGGTCCCCTGGCGACGGGGTCCGAGGGCTCGATGCCTCCCTCTGGTGGGATTCTGTTACAAGATCGCTCCCGCTGGTCTCGGAAATGTCCTAGGGTACCTCGGGAGCGCAGCCCGAGCCTCGGTTATGTATCGAACGTACCCCTGGTCATCCCTCGCTCGGTGTCTGAGGCGACTGTGAACCCTTCGGGGGCCAGCCTTCGAACCCCTGATCAGTAATGGGTGCGGAGCCCGGGTAGCCTGAGGCGGTCGTGGAACCCTTCGGGGGGCCGGCCTTCGAACCTCTGACCAGTAGTGGGTGTAGGGCCCACGCGATCTGAGGCGGCTGTTGAACCCCTCGGAGGGCCAGCCTTCGAACCTCTGATCAGTAAGGAGGCTCGGAGCCTGGTTCCTTCACTGGGAAGGATCCTTTTCGGGGTATCCCCCTTTCCCGGTCCCTGTTGCAAGAGAGATAAGGAGGAAAAAACGAAAAGGATTCGAAATCGAACGACGCGACGTACCTTTTTTGGTGCGGTTATTTTGGCGAAGGCGAAGCGTCGCCCGCCTTTCCTGCCAGGAGCGCCGCCTGTCCAGTCGTGGAGTTAATGCGACGGGGCGAGTAGTCGGCGGGGCGGCCGTTGCGCGTGCGCAAGCCGTTCGAGGAACGGCTGTTTCGCTTCGCATTTTTGAATCCTGCGTCCGGTCCGGGCGGACCGTTGGGACCGGCCTCGCTTTTGTCTTTATATACCCGGGAGAGGGTCTGGTGATGGTTCTTCGCTCCGCTTCCTGCCTTCCTCTTAGGTTTTTGCGACCCGAGAGACTTAGCCAGAGAAGAGGAAGAACCGCCCTTCCTGCCCCTCGCTCCGCCATCCCTTTCGCTCGGTGATGGCTGACCGGGTGACCATCATTTCGCCGCGCGATCCATGGCCTTTTTCCACGGTGACGGCGAGCGACCTGGAGGATCTGGTCGGCGAGGGTCTGCTCCGTCCTCTCACCGATAAGCAGCGACCGGAGTGGATTCCTCCCATGGGCGGAGTCGTTCCATCCCCACCGCCGGGGTACATCATGAGCTTCGTCTCCTTCCATGAGCGGGGATTCGGTGTACCGGCGGGCCGCTTCATGGAGGCGATCCTGCACCACTATGGGGTGGAGTTGCACAACCTCACCCCCAACTCCATCTCGCAGGCCGCCATCTTCGTAGCGGTGTGCGAGGGGTACTTGGGGATCGCCCCTCATTGGGATTTGTGGACCCATCTCTTTTGCGCGGAGCTCTTTGCCTCGCCGACGAAGGAGAGGAAGGTCCGCGCAGCGGTGCGGGCTGGCGGCTGCACCATCCTGCTGAGGCAGTCGCGGGCGTTGCTGTATATTCCTGCCATCCTCGCGTCCTCGAACAAGGGGTGGCAGCGCCGATGGTTCTACCTCCGGAACGACGGCGAGTTGCTCCCGTCGTTCTCCCAGCGGGTTGTCACCGCTGCCGCCGATGCCTGGCGTCACGGGACCCCGCACGAAAGACAGAAGAACCTCGAGCCGCTTCTCCAGGCCTTGGAGGCGTTGCGGGAGGGGGGACTCACCGCTGCGGGCGTGATTGCCGCCATCCACCGTCGGAGGGTGCTTCCCTTGGCGGAGCGGCGGCTGTCGCTTTGGGAGATGACCTCGGAGGCCGACTGGGAGGGCTCGCGGATGTCCCCCGATCCTCTTCCCTTCGACGCCCTCCAATGGCGGGTGTCGGCTGCGTTGGGGAAGCAGGATCCCCACGCCTTCTCCCAGCCTCCGATGCGCCCCGACCGAGGGTGCGTGACGCTGGTAAGTGTCCGCTTCTTCCTTCTTCATACATCAGGTCGCTCCTGGTTCTTACGATTGGGGTTTTTCCCCTCCTCTTCAGGAGGTGGGGTGGCACAAGCCTTCCCTGCCACGGGTCCCGGGGGACGCGGTGGCCCGAGCGGCGCGGCGGGTCGCCGCGGAGGAGAGGAAAAAGAAGAAGGATGAAGAGAAGGCCCGGGCCCGCGAGCGGAGGCGGGCTCGAGATGCCTTGGAAAAGCGTCGTCGCCAGCAGGAGAGGGAGGGGCTCCCGAGGGAGCCGTCGCCGGAGACGCCTGACGACGATGACGACGGTGAAGATGATGACGAGGAGGACGACATGGCTGCCCGTCTCGGCCTCAGCCCCGGTTTGGGGTTCGGCCAGGAGCCGCCAAGCCAGCCCCCGAGCGAGCTGACGCCGTCAGCCCCTGGAGTCGGGACGTCGGGGTCCCGGCCTGAGGGGCAAGAGCAACCCGAGAGGGCTCCTGGCCCCTCGGCTGGAGGAGCCGAGGTGACCCCGGAGGGCCAGTCCAGGGCGTCTGCTCCCCGGGAGCCGCCGCTCGCGCCGGCGGCGCAGGGAGGCGACCCTCAGGCCACCGTTACAGTGCCTGGGCAGTCTGCCCCCCGGGCGCCCAAAGCGAGGGCGGCGCCGAAGTTGCCAGTGAAGCGGACCCCGGCGGCGGTCCCTGGGGCCGGGATCCAAGAGACTTCCCCCCAGGCACGGTGGATCATGGCCCGGAGCGGGTAAGTATCTTGGAATGTCTTCGTCCTGGCTTCTCATTCGTATGTCCCGGCCGTGATTTTTCTTTTCTCCTCAGCAAGCGAAGCCACGGCCTGACCGACCTGGCACCCCGGAAGGCACTTAAGACGACGTCGGCTTGTGCGGCCAGCGCCGCTCCGGGCCCCGCCATTCGGCTAACCCTCTCGCATGGCGTCCCACCTCAGGGGGCTCGGGCGGCGCCGGTCGCCGCGGAGCAAGTTCCCGAGGCCGGCTCCTCTGCCGAGGCGGCCATTGTGATATGGGAGGCAGCTGACGCCGACGTGGCCCCGAGGCCACCGGTCGCGCCGGCCATGCCAGCGCCTATCGCCACCGAAGTCGCCGCCGCTCTGGTCGAGGAGCGACCGGTTGCTGCTGACGCCGAGACGGCTGATGCGCCGGCGCTCGGTGCCTCGGAAGAGGCGGGCGGGGAGGCGCGATCCATCCCGTCGGGCGGCGACCTCGTCGCTGTGCGGCGGAGCCCCGAGGTCCGGCGCCAGCTACTCCGGTTCCGGACCCGTGAGGCCTCGGACCCCGCCTTCATTCTCGACGACGAACAGGAGGACCAGTCCTGGGATGAGCTCCGCGAGCGTGCCGAAGCAACGGTGGGGTCGCTCCGGTCGTTGCTGGAGATTTTCTGCGGGGATGTCCCCAAAATCCTTCAGGTAACGGTTTCAGGCATACCTTTTCTCTCCTGTGATCGAGGCGTTCTTCGTGACGTCCCGATTCCTTCCCTCAGGATCTATCGGGTCGGAGCGCCGCCAAGTCGTCGTTCATCCGCCGCGAAGTCGATGTCTGGGGGTCGCTGCGGTCCATGAGGTCCTCGTTTGCCAGGGCTACTGCGTGCCTTTCTCAGCAGGGTGCCGAGGTAGCGGACCTCCAGTTGCTCTGCACTGACCTGAGGGCCGAGGCAGCAGCGGCGCGCACAGAGGCGGACGCGGCACGCGCGGAGGCGGACGCGGCGCGCGCAGAGGTGCAACGGCAGCGGTCGGAGCTTGTCCAGGTCGTCGAGGAGCGGGATCGATCTCGGGGTCGGGCCGCCGAGGCCGAAAGCCGGGCCGACACCCTCGCGGCTGACTTAGCTGCAGCCCAGGTCGCGACCTCGGAGCAGCGTGCCCGAGCCGAAGGTATGCCTTGGCCATCCTTGGTTCTTGTTCTTGTTTGTTTCCTTTTCTTGTGCTTGAAATCGTCCTTCTGGCTGTTCACAGAGCTCGAGTCCGCCCTCGATGAGTCCGCCAAGGCGCTTGCCGAGGCGCTTGCCGGGGCGGCCGAGCAGAGGGAGGCTGACCTCGCGGCCATGTCCGAAGCCGTCTCGGACATCTATCGGATCCTTGGCTCCGGCGACGTCCCCTCAGGAAGCTCCCCTCACAGCCGCCTCCAGGCCCTGGGTGATCACGCGCGCGGCAGAGTCCGTGAGGCGCTACACCACGGCGTCAGGCGGGCCTTCGCCGTGCTCGCTTCCCACTACGTTGTGGACCTGGAGCGGGTCAGCGAGGGGTATTGTCTTCCTGATGAAGACGAAGCTGCTCTGGCGGAAGTCCCGCGGCTCGACGCGGTCGCCGCGGGTCCGAGCGCAGTACTGGCGACCACCTTTGAGGCGGAAATCCTCCCTCCTGCGCCGTCACCGGAAGCCGAGATGGACCTCACCGAAGGCGGAGACGGAGCTGAAGGCGCGGCTCCTTCCCAAGGCGACGCCTAACTCTTGTTGGAATAATTTCTGTTGGATGTGTGTCCTTCTGTGGCCGCTGAGGCCTGAACACTTTGTTTCCATTGCATGAAGTCGTACTCTTCCTTTCATTTTGCGTGTCCGACTTTGTTTGTCAGTAACAGGGTGGCTTCCCGAGTAGGGGTCATTTTTCGTGGCGGGTGACGAGTGAAGGTGTCCTTAACCCGGAGGCATAGGAATTCCTTGGCTCAGTCGGCCTTGCCACTTACATGCACCCACGTTTGCTCCTTGGGGCCCTGCTTCTGACATAGCCGGGAGAGCGCAAAAGCCTTTTTGGTCGAAAATTTTGGATGCGGAGAGGTACACCCAATCTTGACGCAGCGCAGAGGGGTTCCCCCTTTTTAGCCCCCGAGGGAGGGTCGGGCTCTGCCGAGGCGAGGCTGACCCTTCCTTGATGACTGAGGCTCGTGTGGGAGCGAGGTATACGAACAGCTTGAAAACATCTTAAGAGTAGAAGCAACGTAGCTGTCGGATGTTCCAAGTGTTGTCGTAGACCCCGCCTTGGCTGCCGGCCAGCTTGCACGTTCTGGGCTCCAGAACGTCGGCGATGACAGGCGGCCTTTCCCGGGGGTGTGTGCAGCCCCCGGGTGCCATCAGCGCAGAGGCTGTTTGGCGGGTCGGGCTCCGACCCGAATATCCAGCGGGTGCTCGGCGACATCCCTCGGTATGCCGGGCACGTCCGAGGGACTCCACGCGAAAACAACGGCGTTCGCGCGGAGAAAGTCGACGAGCACTGCTTCCTATTTGGGGTCGAACCCGGAACCGATCCGGATCTGCTTGGAGGCGTCGCCACTGGGGTTGAGGGGGACGGCCTTAGCCGTCTCCACTGGCTCGAAGTTGCCGGCGTGACGCTTCACGTCTGGCACCTCTTTGGAGAGGTTCTCCAGGTCGGCGATGAGGGCCTCGGATTCGGCGAGGGCCTCGGCGTACTCCACACACTCCACGTCGCATTCGAACGCGTGTTTGTACGTGGGGCCGACGGTGATGACCCCATTGGGGCCCGGCATCTTGAGCTTCAAGTAGGTGTAGTTGGGGACGGCCATGAACTTCGCGTAGCATGGCCTCCCCAGCACCGCGTGGTAGGTTCCTCGGAACCCGACCACCTCGAATGTTAGAGTCTCTCTTCGGAAGTTGGAGGGCGTTCCGAAGCAGACGGGTAGGTCGAGTCGTCCGTGGGGCTGGACGCGCTTCCCAGGAATAATCCCGTGGAAGGGCGCAGCGCCTGTCCGGACGGAGGATGGATCGACGCGCAGGAGCCTGAGGGTCTCGGCGTAGATGATGTTGAGGCTGCTGCCCCCGTCCATAAGGACCTTGGTGAGCCTGACGTCGCCGATGACGGGGTCGACGACGAGCGGGTATTTCCCCGGGCTCGGCACGTGGTCGGGGTGGTCAGCTTGGTCGAAGGTGACGGGCTTGTCGGACCAGTCCAGGTAGACTGGCGCCGCCACCTTCACCGAGCATACCTCCCGGCGCTCTTGCTTGCGATGCCGAGCCGAGGCATTCGCCGCATGCCCACCGTAGATCATGAAGCAGTCGCGGACCTCAGGGAACTCTCCTGCTTGGTGATCCTCCTTCTTGTCGTCGTCGCGGGCCCTGCCACCCTCCGCGGGTGGCCCGGCCCTGTGGAAGTGGCGCCGAAGCATGATGCACTCCTCAAGGGTGTGCTTGACGGGCCCCTGATGATAGGGGCACGGCTCCTTGAGCATCTTGTCGAAGAGGTTAGCACCTCCGGGGGGCTTCCGAGGGTTCTTGTACTCGGCGGCGGCGACAAGGTCCGCGTCGGCGGCGTCGCGTTTCGCTTGCGACTTCTTCTTGCCTTTCTTCTTGGCGCCGCGCGGAGTAGATGCCTCGGGAGCATCTTCCGATGGGCGGCCCTGGGGCTGCTTGTCCTTTCGGAAGATGGCCTCGACCGCCTCCTGGCCAGAGGCGAACTTGGTGGCGATGTCCATCAGCTCGCTCGCCCTGGTGGGGGTCTTGTGACCCAACTTGCTCACCAGGTCGCGGCAGGTGGTGCCGGCGAGGAACGCGCCGATGACATCCGAGTCGGTGATGTTGGGCAGCTCGGTGCGCTGCTTCGAGAATCGCCGGATGTAATCCCGGAGAGACTCTCCCGGCTGCTGCCGGCAGCTTCGGAGGTCCCAGGAATTTCCGGGGCGCACGTACGTGCCCTGGAAGTTTCCGGCGAAGGCTTGGACCAGGTCATCCCAGCTGGAGATCTGCCCCGGAGGCAGGTGCTCCAACCAGGCGCGAGCAGTGTCGGAGAGGAACAGGGGGAGGTTGCGGATGATGAGGTTGTCGTCGTCCGTTCCACCCAGTTGGCAGGCCAGGCGGTAGTCCGCGAGCCACAGTTCCGGTCTCGTTTCCCCCGAGTACTTAGTGATAGTAGTCGGGGGTCGGAACCGGGTCGGGAACGGCGCCCGTCGGATGGCCCGGCTGAAGGCTTGCGGACCGGGTGGTTCGGGCGAGGGACTCCGATCCTCCCCGCTGTCGGAGCGTCCCCCACGCCTGGGGTGATAGCCTCGGCGCACCCTCTCGTCGAGGTGGGCTCGACGGTCGCGATGATGGTGCTCGTTGCCGAGGCGGCCCGGGGCCGCAGGCGCGGTGTTGCGCGTGCGCCCGGTGTAGACCGAGGCTTCCCGCATGAATCGGGAAGTCGCGGCATGAGGTTCCGAGGGGTATCCTTGCCTTCGGGAGGCAGAGCTCTCGGCCCGTCGGGCCACAGCGCCTTCCAGGAGATTCTTAAGTTCTCCCTGGATTCGCCGGCCCTCGGTGGTTGATGGCTCCGGCATCGTGCGGAGAAGCATCGCTGCCGCCGCCAGGTTCTGGCCGACCCCACTGGATGAGGGTGGTGGCCTAACCCTGACGTCATTGGCGACGCGGTGCTAGAGACCCTGGGGCAGGTGACGTATTTCTCCGGCCGGTGGTTGACCCACCCATGCCTGCCCGGCGTCCCGGCGGATCGGCTCAAGCGCTCCTGCTCCCTCGTCGATCCTGGCCTACGCCCCGCGGACTTGCTCGAGCTGTGGGTCGTAACCCCCCGCCGGAACGGGGACCACAGCTAGCTCCCGCGGGATGTCGGCGCGAGGCACCGGCCTGGGAGATCGCCGTCCTCTGGCATGCCGAGATGATTGCCTTCGGAGTGACCCCCTAGATCGACGTGGAAACATTCGCGGCTTGGGCCGCAGTCCTCGTCGTCGAGGCTGCGGCTACCATCGGAACAGTCGGAGAGGCAGAAGTCACATGCGGTCATGAAGTCCCGCATGCCATTGGGGTTGCCAAGTCCAGAGAAATCCCAACAGATGCTGGGGTCGTCGTCTTCCTCGGACCCAGAGGGCCCGTAGGTCGAGACATCCGTCAACCGGTCCCAAGGCGACCGCATGCGAGACCCCAGAGGGTTTGGACTCGCCTCTACGAGAATGCCCGCCACAGCAAGATTGCTAGGCGGGTCGAGGCTGAATCCAAAAGACGTAGGATGGGAATCGGTCGGTACCTCTTGATCGTCGAGCGGTGATGAAGTCACGTCGGGGACTGGCTGCACCGTCGCCTCAGGTACGAGGGTGATGCCCAGCAAACTTTTCGCAAGTGCGCTGGCGTCGTCCATTTGCTCGGGTTTGGCGTGTCGCGGGGAGACGGCGCTCGTCTTCGTCTCAGACGCGAGGTCGATGCCCAGTGCACCCCTCGTTGGGGCGCTGGGGACGTCAACTCGCTCGACAGCCGACGAGGCGTGGCCTCCTGCTTGGCCTTGGTTGCCCCGCCTCCTCCTCCGTTGGCGGGGGAGAGGACGGAGCGAGCTTGAACGTTGTTCTTCCACCACGCGGGGAAGACGTCGTCGATTCCGCCGCCGGCGGGCGGGTTGTTGTCCGCCTTTGTCGTTGTCGCGCGGCGGTGGAAGGAGTATAATGTCGTAGCTGCTGTCGAGGGACATGAACTCAAGACTCCCGAAACGGAGCACAGTCCCGGGTCGGAGAGGTTGCTGGTGACTGCCCATCTGGAGCTTGACGGGAAGCTGTTCGTCAACACGCAGCAGTCCCCTACCTGGCGCGCCAACTGTCGGCGTTTCGAGACCGGGGGTCCCTCAGGCCGACGAGTGAGTGTCGCGTGCCCCAGCCCAGATGGGTCGAGCGCGTGGGCGAGCACAAAGGGGGGAGAGGAGCGAGGCGGCCGGAGTCCGGCGTGAGAGTGGTGGGAATCCCGCGGCCTTCGTGTTCGTCCCGCGCCCAGGTCTTGTGCGCTTGCAGTAGGGGGTTACAAGCGTCCACGCGGGTGAGGGAAGCGAGCGGCCCCAAGGGAGCGCCTGTCTCGTCATCGTCCTCGCGCGGCCAACCTTCTCTAAGAGGGCCCTGGTCCTTCCTTTTATAGGCGTAAGGAGAGGATCCAGGTGTACAATGGGGGTGTAGCGAGGTGCTACGTGTCTAGCGGGGGAGAGCTGACGCCCTGAGTACATGCCAATGTGGCAGCCGGAGAGATCTTGGCACCCTGCTGGTGTGATGTCGTGGCCGTCGGAGGAGCGACGGTGCTTGGCGGAAGGACAGCTGTGGGAGCGGTCGAGTCCTTGCTAACGTCCGCCTGCCTCCGTAAGAGAGCTGGGGGCCGCCGTCGTCACAGAGCGTGCGGGGGCGCCATCATTGCCTATCTGGCAGAGCTAGCCAGATGGGACACCGGTCTTGTTCCCTACGGCCCGAGGCGGCTCGGGGTAGGGTGATGATGGTGCCTCCTGTTGACGTGGCTGGCCCGCGCCCTAGGTCGGGCGACGTGGAGGCTCCTCCGAAGCCGAGGTCGAGTCTGTCTTCCGTGGCCGAGGCCGAGCCCCTGGGTCGGGCGAGGCGGAGGTCGTTCGGCGGAGGCCAGGGTGGAGTCCGAGCCCTGGGGTCGGGCGAAGCGGAGTTCGTCGTCTTCTGGGACTGAGCCCGAGTCCGAGCCCTGGGTCGGGCGGAGCGGAGTTCGCCGTCTTCCGGGACTTAGCCCGAGTCCGAGCCCTGGGTTGGGCGGAGCGGAGTTCGTCGTCTTCCAGGACTTAGCCCGAGTCCGAGCCCTGGGTCGGGCGGAGCGGAGTTCGCCGTCTTCCGGGACTTAGCCCGAGTCCGAGCCCTGGGTCGGGCGGAGCGGAGTTCGCCGTCTTCCGGGACTTAGCCCGAGTCCGAGCCCTGGGTCGGGCGGAGCTTCCTATGGCGCCTTTGGTAGGACCTGACCGCCTGTCAGTCTCACTCTGTCAAGTGGCGCTGTAGTCGGAGTGGCGCAGGCGGCGCTGTCCTTCTGTCAGACCGGTCAGTGGAGCGGCAAAGTGACGGCGGTCACTTCGGCTCTGCCGGGGGGCGCGCGTCAGGATAAGGTGCCAGGCCACCTTTGCATTAAATGCTCCTGCGACTTGGTCGGTCGGTGCGGCGATTTAGTCAGGGTTGCTTCTTAGTGAAGGCAGGGCCTCGGGCGAGCCGGAGATGTGTCTGCCGTTGGAGGGGGGCCTCGGGCGAGACGGAAACCTTCCGGGGTCGGCTACCCTTGTCCGAGGCTAGGCTCGGGCGAGGCGTGATCGAGTCGCTCGAATGGACTGATCTCTGGCTTAATCGTACCCATCAGGCCTTAGCAGCTTAATGCTGATGGGGGTTACCAGCTAAGAAATAGGAGTCTTGAGGGTACCCCTAATTATGGTCCCCGACAAGTGTATAAGTTATACAGGTGCAAAAGGTTCACACTTAGCCAATAAAAAGACCAAGTATAGAGTTCAACAAAAGAGCAAAGGGATAACCGAAGGCACCTCTGGCCTGGCGCACCGGACTGTCCGGTGTGCCACCGGACAGTGTCCGGTGCACCACCGGACAGTGTCCGGTGCACCAGAGGACTCCAACTCGAACTCGCCACCTTCGGGAATTTCCAGAGGCACTCACGCTATAATTCACCGGACTGTCCGGTGTACACCGGACAGTGTCCGGTGCCCCAAGGAAGAGCGGCCTCCGGAACTCGCCAGCCTCGGGAAAACGCATCGGCTGCTCCGCTATAATTCACCGGACATGTCCGGTGTGCACCGGACTGTCCGGTGCATCCTCGGAGCAACGGCTACTTCGCGCCAACGGTCGCCTGCAACAGCAATAAATGCGCGCCAGAGCGCGCAGGCGTCAGGCACGCCCATGCTGGCGCACCGGACAGTGAACAGTTCATGTCCGGTGCGCCACCGGACATCAAGGCGGGCCTAGAAGTCAGAACTCCAACGGTCAGATTCCAACGGCACTGGTGACGTGGCTGGGGCACCGGACATGTCTGGTGTGCACCAGACTGTCCGGTGCGCCATCGAACAGACAGCCTCCACCAACGGTCAAGTTTGGTGGTTGGGGCTATAAATACCCCAACCACCCCACCATTCATTGCATCCAAGTTTTCCACTTCCCAACTACTTACAAGAGCTCTAGCATTCAATTCTAGACACACCAAAGAGATCAAATCCTCTCCAAATTCCACACAACGCCCTAGTGACTAGAGAGAGAGATTTGCTTGTGTTCTTTTGAGCTCTTGCGCTTGGATTGCTTTCTTCTTTCTTGATTCTTTCATTGCGATCAAACTCACTTGTAATTGAGGCAAGAGGCACCAAACTTGTGGTGGTCCTTGTGGGAACTTTGTGTTCCAAGTGATTGAGAAGAGAAAGCTCACTCGATCCGAGGGATCGTTTGAGAGAGGGAAGGGTTGAAAGAGACCCGACCTTTGTGGCCTCCTCAACGGGGAGTAGGTTTGCAAGAACCGAACCTCGGTAAAACAAATCCGCGTGTCACACTCTTCATTTGCTTGCGATTTGTTTTCCACCCTCTCTCTCGCGGACTCGATTCTTATTTCTAACGCTAACCCGACGTGTAGTTGTGTTTATATTTGTAAATTTCAGTTTCGCCCTATTCACCCCCCCCCTCTAGGCGACTATCAATTATAGCGGAGCGGATTCCCGAAGCTGGCGAGTTCAAAGTCGCTCTCTCCTGGAGCACCGGACACTGTCCGGTGGTGCACCGGACAGTCCGGTGAATTATAGCGAAGCGCCTCTGAGAATTCCCGAAGGTGAAGAGTTCAGCTTGGAGTCCCCTGGTGCACCGGACACTGTCCGGTGGTGCACCGGACAGTCTGGTGCGCCAGATCAGGGTGCCTTCAGTTATCCCTTGCTCTCTTTGTTTGAACCCTTTTCTTGGTCTTTTTATTGGCTTAGTGTGAACCTTTGGCGCCTGTATAACTTATAGACTAGAGCAAAACTAGTTAGTCCAATTATTTGTGTTGGGCAATTCAACCACCAAAATCAATTAGGAAATAGGTGTAAGCCTAATTCCCTTTCAGAGGGGCGGGAGTCAAGAGAGTGCATGGTCACCACTCACCACCTACCTTTCATTCAACGGGCGGTGCTTAGACCGACCTTAGTGTGAGCATTCCGGAGCCAGACGCTTACCGTGACCCATGGCCAGCCAGCGGGACCCCGAGAGGTTGGAGGTAACGAAACCCTCTCGACTAAATACTACTTTGGAAAACGCGGGGTGACGACTAAAACAATTTGGGGCAAACACGGAACGGACCCCCTACTTATAGCGCCTGACTGGTTCCAAAACGCCAGCCGTGGACTTTGCGGATTTCACTCGACAGCGGCAAGCGACAAAAGGGAATAGGACAATGTCCGACCCGACACATGTTCAACCCGTTACCAGCCCCCGAAGGGAGACACTCTCCCCTCGGGGGCTACTGTCGAGGGAATGATCCCTGGTCCCCAGGACCTGCCGGTCAGCGAGCATACTAGGGGAAGGACCCCTAGTCTCTAGGGCCCGTCGATTAGTTGGGAGAGGCAAATATGTCAACCCTGAAAGGATCCGCCCCTGGTCGAACCCGTGACACCGAGTCTGGGGTCGGGCATAGCCATAATGATGACGCATGGGACCATCGCCACCCTCACATCATCTGCCACGGTAAATAAGAGACAGTCATGCAGCCCTAGGCCCCACGAGTACGTGTGGCTCTACCCAGGGTAAAACACGGGTTTTACCCTTGCCTTGCGGCTCCTTCCCTGGGAAGTCACTGCTGGCCGACCCCTCTCCCAACCTATAAAAGGGAGAGGATGGCCTCACGACAAGGGGATGGAAAGGAGAGAGCTCTTGGACAACCAGACGCCTTCAGACGACATAACCCACAAGGACGAACAGGAGGAGAAGGAACGTCGACGAGGACCAGGAGGCCAGAGCCTCGCCAAGCCAAGTCTTAGCTAGGACTCCATCCAACAGCTTCTAAGCTCCACTTCCACCCCAATAACGAGACCTAGGATCCTCTCCTCCCTCTCTCAACCGCTTGTAACCGCTACTACGAGTTTGATCATCAATGGTGCCAGTAGCGCAAGCCACCGATGACTAGAAGTAGGGACATTCTGTTTGAACCGGTATAAACCTTGCGCCCTCCGCGGGCACCCTCCGGAGCACGAAACACGCATAATAAGTTTACTTGTCCGAGAGAGGTACAAAACACCGACAACAATGATCTAAGTCATAGTTGAAGATGCTCCAAAATAAGTTAAGAGAAATGGAAAAAAGGAAAAGCGTCGTTTAATTAGCGCTGGCTCACGGGTATGTGTGGAAATAAGCTGAGCTGGACTTATCTCGGCTCAGCTTGCTCCTCTAGCTAGCCTAAAATGTTGGCTCGACTTAGCTCATTATTGGTTTGCAAGTTGGCTCGCTAAGCCAACGAGTCTGGCCAAACTCGTTCTCTAAATTTTAATATAAAGTCTCAAAATGAATTTAAGTAACATATGTTAAATTAGTAAATAAATATATTACTAATATAATATAGAAAATAGATTAATTTTGTACAGTAGTCTTAAATAACATAACTAATTGTCTATTTAGTACTACTATATGCTAATCAAGATTTAATGTAACAAATTGAGTGAGCTGAACCGAGGTAGCTCTCTTTTTTCAGGAGACACAAAAATAAACCCGACTCAAGCTCGTCGTAAGCATCTAGCCGCTTTGAGCTAAACCCAACAGTTGTCGTGTCGCATGCCCCGAGCCGACTCGAGCTCAGGTTCACAATTTCGTTTGGCATTAACTGAATTTCGTTTTGTTGACTATAATTTGATTTTTGTATTTTAGATTTTAAATCGGACCCTCGTCTTCTTCCCCAAATCGCATCTCTCTCACTTGATCAGCCAAACCTAGGTACGGCAAGATGCTCGGCGGTCTGTACGGCGACCTTCCGCCGCCGTCGTCGGCGGGCGACGACGACAAAGCCTCCACGGCCTCCGTTTGGTCCAGCGCCACCAAGATGGCGCCTCCCACCCTCCGCAAGCCGTCCACCGCCTTCGCCACACCCCCGTCTATTCTCCGCAACCAGCACCTGCGTCCGCCCAAAGCCGCCCCCACCTCCGTCCCCGCTCCCTCCGCCGTTGCTGCCGAACCCGCCGCGGCCACCTCCTTCCAGCCCGCGTTCGTCGCTGTCCAGCCCACCGTGCTGGAGGAGTACGACCCTGCCAGGCCCAACGACTACGAGGACTACCGTAAGGACAAGCTCCGACGCGCCAACGAGGCTAAGCTGAACAAGGAGCTTGAGAGGCGGCGCCGTGAGGATCAAGAGCCGGAGAGGGAACGCGAGCAGCGGGAGAGGGAAGCCCGCGAGCGCGAGGAGAAGGACTACCAGTCCAGGGCCTCTTCCCTCAACATATCCGGGGAGGAGGCGTGGAAGAGGAGGGCAGCGATGAGCGGTGGCGGTGCTGCTGCTAGGACTCCCTCGTCCCCACCTCACGGGGATGGATTCGCCATTGGGAGCTCATCTTCTGCTGGGTTGGGTGTGGGCGCCGGCGGACAGATGACTGCTGCCCAGCGGATGATGGCCAAGATGGGGTGGAAAGAAGGTCAGGGGCTTGGCAAGCAAGAGCAGGGGATCACCGCGCCTCTTGTGGCCAAGAAGACCGATAGGAGGGGAGGAGTTATTGTTGATGAGAGCAGTTCCAGGCCTTCAGAAAAGAAGTCGAGATCTGTCAACTTTGATGGGCAACCAACACGAGTTTTGCTGCTCCGCAACATGGTAAATGACTAAATGTCATTGCTGCACCATTTCCAATATATACCTGTTTTGTTAGTGCTTAAGTTGTCTTTGTATGAATCTCTGACTATCATGATGCATAGAAGCATAGGTTTAATCCGTCGATGACTTGCAGATTGTGTGCTCATTACCTTTGCAACTGTTTGCTTGTAGTGCCACAGTTAACTAGCCTATCTAGTGTATGATTAGCCCTTACCTTACCTTTATTATTGGCAATAATTGAATGTAACAATATTGTAAGTTGCTAACTTTGCAGTTTTGAACTTGGTTTAAACAAGCTATTTAAATTTGTCTGAACTACAATACTACATATTAGCTTTGCCCCTTAGCTTATAAATACAAACGGGAGCACCAATGTAGCACCCAGGAATCAGGATTTTTCGTTAATATGTGTTTAGAAATGCTAAGTTTCTTTTTTCTCTCTCCACCGTATATAATTAATTGATGTTCTTGTTAATCTTTTTAAAATTTTCAAGAATAATTAGAGGTCAAACTCCACTAGAATTTGTTTATGGTTTTTAGTGAGCTCTCTGTTGGATTTGACTATAGTACTGCAATAGTCTTATCTGATTAGTGTTTTTTAATTTAGATGGTATGCAATGGTCATGAAATCTCAGTTATGTGATTGAAGCTGATCCTGGAATCAGTATGATTCTGAAATACCATGGTAAACAAATTGATTTATCAGATAATAAGTATTACTAGATTGTTAATGATAAAGAAGTTTCCATGTTCATGTCAAAGAAAATGATATTTGTATCTTGGTATGACCCCAAGAAGTCTGACATCATGAAGTTATCTTGCTGAATTGTGTCTATTAACTGTGTGAGACCTTGGATCCTGAGCAATTTCTATGACTTGAGCAGAGTGCCGATCCATTGAATTCAGATTTTCTATCCATTTCCACTTACTGTTAGAGGGTTTGGATTGTTCAGCAAGAAGGAAACATACGACACTTACAATTCTGTAGGCAGTTCTTATGCATGATTGTGAAACAATGTGCAGGTTGGTCCTGGCGAGGTTGACGACGAGCTGGAAGACGAGGTGGCATCGGAGTGTGCCAGGTACGGGACGGTGTCCCGGGTGCTGATATTCGAGATCACACAGGCATACTTCCCGTCCGATGAGGCTGTAAGGATATTCATACAGTTTGAGCGGGCGGAAGAAGCAACCAAGGCAATGGTCGATCTGCAGGGGCGGTTCTTTGGCGGGCGCGTGGTGCAGGCAACCTTCTTTGACGAGGAAAGGTTTGCGAGGAACGAACTCGCTCCGATGCCAGGGGAAGTACCAGGGTTCTTCGACTAAAGCCAAACGTTTTGGTGTGGTATCAGTATAATATCAGGTGAGAGGTGGGTTGTGGCCTTGTAGTTCTTTCTGTTAATCGAGGATGAAGTAGAGCATACAGTCAGACAATTTGCATGCTTTCTAGTGCTAGGTGTAGTGTACTGGAAATATTGTGGATATAAGATATGTTTTTTTTTTTTGTGCCGTGTCTCCTGCTACTGAACTACCTTCTACGTATATACATGAAAAATTTTGTCCTGATTTTCGATCTTGTAATCACCTAACTGCGATATGACATCTCAGACGAAATCCTTATTGTTGACAGAATAGCATTGCTGGAACTGTATCAGTTGTCCCAATGCGTTGCTGTAACTGTAATCTGATTATGCTCTGAAATGATAATCGCTGGGTTCATATTTTTCTTGCTTGCAACCATCGGGTTCTGCCGCAGTTGAATGAAGATGACGTTTGATGCCGTGGTCTCGCTCAGTTTCTCGTGCGGTTCTTCCGCCCATGGAAATTTGCAATTCTATAATTCAAGGATCTGGACATACGATCCCTACCAAACGTTTTCAGAGGATGTGGTCGACAATCACGAGAGAAACGTCAGAATTCAGAACTAGGACGTTTGGCGAGGAGAATCTAGAGCTCTATCAAACTCGACTCCAATTAAACCTAGAAATTACACTCTTTCCAAAAAAAAACGAGAGTAGTATCATCAAACTGTACTCCAACCAAACTTAGAACTACATCCTTTTCTAGGGTTGCGTTTGGTTGGAGAGTTAACCGGAATGGAGCGACTTTATTCCAGTTTCTAATAGTAGAGCCATTTCATTCTATGTTTGGTAATTTGAACTAAGTCGCTCCATTTTTTGTTTGGTTAAATATTGGAATAGAGTGGAGCCGCTACGGTTGGAGAGTCATCTAAGTGTGGAGGGAAGAAGAGGGAGAAGAGTGCTCGCGTCCTAAAGAGCACTCTGTGTTCGGTCGTTTTGGTGGAGTAGGGTCATTCTAACTATTTATGGTATATTTTTCATATGAAAACTCCGACTGTTTCACTCCTCTTTCGTTGTTGGAAACCAAACCCCTAGAAAATAAAATAAAGTCGCTTCATTGTTCTTCACTTCTCAATCAAACACGCTTGTTTAAAAGATGTATTGGGAGCCATGCAAATGGAGAGAATTGAAGAGACTAAAATGGAAAGATTTTAGCTCCTCGAGTCCTTTCCATTCTACATGCCCTGAAGTAGTTTGGCTGGCCTTGGTGCCGTACCTACCAGCCATGTCGGCAGCGAGAACAGAAAAAAGTCGATTGTTTTTGTTTGTATATATGTAAAAAAAAAAAATCCTTACGCTTATATCCGTACGAGAACTGTTCCGCCGTTGTTTGTATGGAATCCACAACAAGGCGACGCCGTCCGGTATGTACGCGGCGCTTATACGAGCTACGGCGAGCGAGTCGTACGAACAAGTCGACTAGCGAGCGACGTCATTCATTCGTTTGTTCGTTCACTTTCACTCACTCGCTGTTGGACGCGTCAGCGGCCACCGCTGGGCTCCACGAGTGCCGCAGAATCCTATTCGTTCGGGAATCGTTACGCGCGCAGAACACTAGAACAGAGAGCAGAAAAGGGAACTGTTCCCTGTGCGGCTGGCTTGCCTCCTTTCCCCCGGCCGGCGTCAGCACAACGTCGTGGCACTTGCGTCACTGTCACTTGCAGACTCCCAGTCCAAATACGCGGAAACGGGTCTGAAGATTCGGTGCCGGTTCGTTGGACCTTCGCCTGTTGACCTCCTCCTAGCTTCTCCATTCCTCCTCCACTCAGCCTTGATGATGAGGCAACGCCGTCGTACGTGGCCTATCTCTCTCTCTCTCTCTCTCTCTCTCTCTCTCTCTCTCTCTCTCTCTCTCTCTCTCTCTCTCTCTCTCTCTCTCTCTCTCTCTCTCTTCTGCAAAACAAACACGACGACCTTTTCTGGACTAGACCAGTAGTAGCATCGACCGCACCGCAGGGTTGAAGGGTCAGCGCACGACGACCGGCACTGCACGTCGTTCGTCCCAGGGTTTGAATTTGAATATTCGTGTTCCTACCGAACTTTCCAAAAGGAGTCGCGCGCGAACGGGTCACTAGCTACTGCTTGCTCTTCGGTGAGAACAAGCCCCTAGCTAGCTATTCGGGTCTCTTCACAGCTCCTCCATCGAGCTAGTGGACGTCGCAGTTTCCCCTCCAGCTCCTCCGCCCGGTTCGATAATAAGTTGTCTGACCAAAGACCGCCGACTGGTCAATGGACGGACGAGCACCCAACCCAGGGAATCAGAGAAGAATACCACAGGTGTGCGGCACAGACGGGCCGGGACCTGCAGAGTACAGTACAGATTCATGGCCGTTGGATCTCAGACAACCGTTCTACTTATAACTGCTGCTACTGCTAGCATCCTTCTCCGGGAACAAGCATTGCATGCCACCACATTCCTCTCGTCTTCTCCGCCGTTGCTCTCTCTCTCTCTCTCTCCTACTCGCTCGTCCTGCATATATACCTGCCCCACTGCAAGCTTTCGTGATCATCGGCTCATTGCATCGTTCGTTGCCGCCATTCTCTTGGCCGAGAAGCCACCTGTTCGTGTATATATCCTTCTGCTGTGTTCATGTCATGGACACTCGAGGTCACCTCGTGTTTTCTCATGCGTTCGTCCTCTGAACTTCACGGTCCTCCCTCCCGTTGCTCCTCCCTGCTATAGCGGTACCGTATATATAGCCTCGCCCTTTCAGATCGGCCACTGTCGTGCCGTCGCCGCCGTCGCATCCGTCCAGTTTTCCTCTGCATCCCCATCACCAACTCGTCCCAGCTTGCTGCTGAAATACCGCTCGTACAGACCGATCAACACCCAGGGTGTTAAATCCTCCAAGAATAATCAACCACAGTACGTGTCCACAGAGCACTCGTCGCTGAGTGGTCGGTCGGTCGATCGAACCAGTTAGTAGCTCTAGGCGGCAAGCAAGCAAGAGCTAGCCAGCCATGCAAGACGGCGCGGGAGCGGAAGAAGGGGGCATCCAGACGCTCCTGGCGCTGCTCGCCGACGGCGAGGAGCAGGCGCGCCAGCTCGGGGAGATGGTGGCCGCCGAAGACGACGGGCCGTGGTCGTCGTCCCGACGAGCGGCGGCGGAGCACTACAGGGGCGCGGCGCGGCGGCTGCAGCGCACGCTCGGGCGGGCGGCGGCCGTCGCTAGGGCCTTCGAGGCCGCCGCGCCGGGGTCGTCGCGGGGCACCGACCGCTCCGACGACTCGCCGCGGTCGGCGGACGAGAGCTCGGGCCGGACGGTCGCTGTCGACGCGCAGGCGCAGGAGCGCCAAAGCACCATGTGCAAGAGGAGGTGCGTTGACTGCGTTCGCTTTCCATTTTTTTCAAACTAAAAAAAGGGGGGGTTGGCGGGTGCATGCATGCATATAGGGTCAAACGGCATAAAAATCGAAAACTACGCGTATATATGCAAATTCATCGGAAACATGTACTTTATGACGACGCGGTTGACTTTTTTCAAAAATCTAATCACTTCTCTTATTCAAAATATGAATTAAAAATGTTAAGTTTTAAATCACGTTCAAACGATTTTGATAAAACAAATCACAACAAAATAAATAATAATTCGCAATTCTTTTTAAATGAGACAAATAATTAAAGTTCTAGAAAAAAAAATTCGATCGCGTCATATTTTGTGCGGAGTGAGTATTGGAGCTTTACACATATCTAGGTATGGCCATGTTTTAGGTTCGTGCAAATGTGCAAGTTTAGACTCGACCCCGTTTAAGCTGTACGTAAAAACGCAGGAACAACACGACCACTCAACCAGCACGAGACGCGGTTTTGATTTTTCTAAAACAAAACAAAATTGTCTTTGCAGTGCAATTGCTCCTAAAATTTACCACGAAACAACAAAACAGAAAGACCCCGGTTGGATCATTTCAGTTGAATTCTATTCTGATAATCCTAATTTAGGTGCAGACAAATTAAGCTATATAGCTGTATGCGAGATATGTTTGTATACTACTATTTAACTATATATGAAAGATATTTATGTGCTATATTTTTATTATAAAGGACGAGCTGATAACTGTGTTATAAATTATAAAGTAGAAACATAATATGGCCATACGTAAAATTAATTTTCGCCCCTCACCATATAAATTTGAGATAGTATTATATCTAAGCTTTAAAAAGTAGTGGAATATCAAATTACAAACTAAATATCCTACTTCATTAAGGGACTGTTTGGCAGAGATCCGAGCCATAATTCTCTAGCTCGGAGAGTTAATTTTCCGGCAGAGTTATATCAAGCGATTCTCTAGCAAGAGTAAATCTATTTAGCGAAATGGCTACAGTTTGTGAAGTGATTCTCGAGGGTTAGATAATAGGGAGCACGTTTGAAGCGACAAGGAGTAGTTTTTCTCTCTCACTAATATAGTATAGAATGGAGACTAGATTCACTCCGCTCACACCAGAGTAGATCAATTTTTTTACCGTTTGGCCAGGCGAGAGTGATTCTTGTTGGAAACGGAACTTCGGGAGATCTGTCAAACATCTCCTAAGTAGATTTCAATTCCTCCAAAACGAATGGATCCAAATGACCCCTAAAAGAACTCATAAATTGTTTATACAACTTTTTGATACTAAGATTAATTAAACTAGGGAATACTAAATTAGACAAGGTTGACTACGTAATTTGCACACAAACTCGTTATCTCTTCTTTCCAATCTCTCCTCGCTCCAATTTAGAGGTGATTCACAAATCACAATTGCTACTCTAAACTACCATATAGCACGTGTTAATGTTACAGTCCCGCAGGAAGAGGGGTCGGTTGAGACGGCGACGCGAGCGAGGGAGAAGATTTGGATGAGTAAGAGAGTGTTATGTTAAGTCTGGACGTAATTTGCTTGGTAAATTTAGTTGAAGCTATGGACGTCGTGGAGATTGCGGGTGTGGATTTTGGCCTTTTTGGGCCTTCCGGTGGGAGAGAAGAAAGGAGCAGAAACATATCGCTTCGGCCTTTATCAATTTGGGCTAATTGTTGTACATCATATATTCTGATTGTTTTTCTCTCTCTTTTTCCCCGATATATGTCTACACCCTCTATATTATTTTTCTTTGCTAAAAATTAGGTGTTCAACTAAATACCCTTGAATTACTATACATAGACCCGCCTCTATATTATTTTTCGCAGGCTACGAACATACATGGTTAGTTGTTTGGTCAAAAAAGGGAACACTTTTTTTTGTGGTCGTGGGCATATACAGCACACGGCACGCTCGGTCAAATACAAGCACAACGTACCTGCGAGTCAACACAAATAGAATGGAATGGTATAAAATATAGAATCTGAACTTCTGACTGAGCCCTCATTTTCTTTTCTGGTCGTCATGAATCCTACAGAAAAGGTCTGCCAAGATGGACCGCGAAGTTCCGAGTGCCAGAAACAAGCTTGGAGGCCACCCCGGACGACGGCTTCAGCTGGCGGAAGTACGGCCAGAAGGACATTCTCGGCGCCAAGTTTCCCAGGTAATCAAACCCTCTCAGGTCACAGCCATCAAAGATCGAAGACTGCTTGCGTTGTGATGATGATAGAGATTAATTCCCCAGGACAAAAAATCGTCAGGAAATTCGTAGCAAAACAATTCGATTCATGTGATGTCGTCGTGACGATGTCTGGTATTCTGACACTTCCTGTGTCGCGGCGCGCATCGCAGGGGCTACTACCGGTGCACGTACCGCGCCGCGCAGGCGTGCGCCGCCACGAAGCAGGTGCAGCGATCCGACGCCGACTTGTGCGTCTTCGACGTCACGTACCAGGGCGAGCACACCTGCCACCAGAAGCCGCGGCGCGCCACCGCGGCCTTGTCCGCGCCCGGCGGGAGGAGCCAGACACCGCCGCCGCCGCCAACGCCGCCTGCACTACCGCTGGAGCAGCAGGACCCGGGCATGCGGCTGCTGGGGATGGGATTCAGGCGCGTCCTCAGGGTAGAGACGGCGGGGCTGGCGCTCCACGACGACCCCGACGACCGCGGCCCCGCCTCCGCACCCGCCGCGCCCTTCTCCTTCCCCTCCGTGCCGCCGCCTCTCCTCCACGCCGGCGAGGCGGCGACGACGACGGACAGCATCCCCGTGGCAGCGGCCTTCTCGCCGCCCGCGTCGAGCTACGGCTTCTCCGCGCCGTCGTACGACTGCGCTCCCGCGACCTGCTACGGCGACGTCTACGACTACGACTACGAGGCTCCTCAGGGGGCGCGCATGCGCGGGGCGGAGTCGTCGGAGCTCGGCGAGGTCGTCTCCAGGGCGATGGTCGCCGCCCCCGCCTCGTTCGACTACTCGTCGTCGCTCTTCCACCACCAAGCCGAGCTCGACCCGCACCTGCCGTTTCCACCGTTTGGCGGGCCGCCCCATGACCCATACCAGTAGGCATGGGCGCTGAAATGATCGACGATTTCGCTTGGGTTTCTCTTGCCTTCGTTGCCTTTGCCACCTGCCCACCTTAACACGCCAGGCAGTAGTACCTGCTCTACCCGATCCTGAACACCCGCTGTCACTTTTATCCTGGTTTATTAACTGAATACTCTCTCTCTAGTTTAAATTATAACTTTATAAGATATTTTAGCCTTTTACTACATTAATTTTACTGTGGGTGTAGGTACATCGAAGTACATAACATAATTTATGTATCTAAAAAAGTCATCTTATAATTTGGAATGGAGAGGGTAATAGTTACTTTGAGCTTTGTAGTTGTTGTAATGTAAGAACATTGTTTTTGCTTATATAAGTATATCACCTAGGTTTCTCATTTCAGCGTAGGCAACTTGATAAAAGAAAACCATCGAGATTAGGAACATGCTAGGTTCCTCTTTCGAGGGTACAAATCTTGATAAAGAAACCATTGGGACTTGCTAAAATGCTAAGGTTCAGTTGCCTAGGTTTTAATTTTTTTTCAGACAATAGTTATTTCATATATTTTATACTAAAATTGCATGTGTTTGCAAAAAAATATTAACAAATTATATTTATTTATATAGTCAATTAAAGACAAAATGATATATTATGATACAAAAACAAACAATAAGTTACTTGTACTAGGTGGGTGTATAAAAATATTGTCTAAAATCATCTTAAAAAATCAAGCACCACCTACAAAATATAAGTGTTTAAATTACACGCTTCCGTAAGAAATACAGAGGATTCATAATTTTATTTCAATTTAGGACAATCTTACTCATCAAGAACTATTTTTTTTGCACATGAGTATATATATATATATATATATATATATATATATATATATATATATATATATATATATATATATATATATATAAGTACATTATATACGGATGTATCACGTATTTTAATATTTTTTTGAATGACCAAAAGTATGGTTTTTAAAATAATTTGCATGTCTGCATCTAAGATGCAATTTGCGTTAAATATTTTTTTCCTTATTTGGCTCGAGTTGTTGCCTTTTAGACAAAGCTTGCTTTCATGGATGTTCATGTTGGTAAAAGCCAGCTTTTGAAAAGGTAGACAAACTTTGAACCAATGAAACGTATAACAGATGTAACGTCCATCATAACAACATGCATCTACCTTAAGCCAGGGAAATCTGATACCAGGTGACTGAAAAAAACAAACTTGTGGTCGTGTGCCGTGCCTTTGTGGTAGTAAAAAGTAAAAGACAGAAGCACAACAGGGCTTATACGCGTTGCTGAAAGAGGATTTCCCTTTCCAGTGAACCATGGATTTAATGGCGCTGTCGAACAGAAACGGCTTTGACCGCTGGTTACTTGGTTAGTGGTGGTGGTGTCGTCAGATGACCGATTGCCGGATTCGTACTCATTCCCTCTGACTGGCAGAGACCAGGAGAATGAATGAAACTATGGTGTTTGGTTTCCAGGGACTAATGTTTAGTGAGTGTTTAAATATACTAGAACTAATAGTTAACTGCTAAATTAGCAAACAGTCTAGATAATAATTCATCTATTAGCTATTTTTAACAAATTAGGGTCCCTTTGGCAGGGCTCTGGCTTCTCCAAAAACGGCTTTGGCTCTGGCTCACGAGGTGAAGCCACTTCTTTAGATGAGCCAAAGCCATTCTGAAAAATCATATGGCAAAACGGCTTATAGGTTGTTTTTCAGAAAGACCCTGTACTGGTCGATCTCTCCTGTACGTGGCTAGGGATTGAGGGCATGACCAAAAAAAAATAATTTGGACTGGTGGGAGGGCTATTATGCAAAAATGACGTGAGTTGAAGCCGGGTGAGCCACTTTTTTTTGGCTCATGCCCTCTAGTTCATTTTGGAAAAACACGGAGTGACTAAACATTAGTGTCTAGAAATCAAACACCTCTAAAACACCGGTAGATACACATACATGTACTGTTGACGGAAAACCAAACCAAAAAACAGCAATTAACTAGTACTAACCTTGCGAATTGGCCAACTCTGCAATATCTTTGCTCATCTGCACACTGAATGTCGCCACACCAACACACAGTCACACATGGCAGGAAACAACACACAGTGGCAGAAGTTCAGCTCATGTGTTTCCTGTTTTTTCCAGGATCAATCAGATCGAGAGATGCTTCATCGGAACAGCAAGCAGCACACATGCCTTTTCTAACCTTCTTTTTCGAGGCAGCAAACAGCAGGACCACGAAATAATAGTGCGTACTGGAAGAAAAGGTTTGCACGGCAGGAACCCTGATTAGTGGGATAATCATCCGATCCGATCCGACCCGATCCTCCCTCCACCGAACGGCACTAGGCAGGCAGCGAGAGCCTGAATCCGGCAGCAACTCTGCTCAGTGCTCAGCCGAGCCTCGGTCAGAACCAGACAACACATGCGGCAAAGGCCGCCCACCACAGGTTGCATCCTCCGTCGGCTCACCATCACGAGCCGAATATAAAACTCTATGGATAGAAGGAAAAGGATTTATCAGCACCAAACTCCATGCGCCAACTGCCAAGGGCCATTTGGTAGCAGTTCGGTTGAGGCCAGGGTGTTTGGTAAGGATTTAGAGCAAAATTATAAGAAAAAGCTAGAAAGAGCAAACCAAACACCTAAAATTCAGAGTTGTAAAGTATACAGAGGTATGAGATTTGTAGTATAATTTTTTTTAGAATATCCCTTTTGCTACTATGAAATCCTTAAAAAAATTAACATAGCCGTAGAGTTTAAAGTTATTTACTGGTGGTTATAAGAAAGCAACCTAAACTTTCAAACTGAACTGCTTTACCTAAAATTTCCAAATATAACTGTTTTGGAGTAGAACAGGGCTACGCCAAACACATCAAGTCTGACATGCTCTAGATCCATCTTGTAGACCTGACGTTGTGCGAGCCATGACCCACCAGTTAGGCATGCCAAACTTGTTGGTTGGAGCTAGTTCCGTATATTAAGAAACTCGCCCATGGGCTGGCGAGGGAAAACTGAGTTTCAGTCTCGTTTGGGTAGTGTCTGCGTTTCGAGACCCGGGGTTCCTGGACCGACGAATAAATTGTCGTCGCGTGCTCCAGCCCAGATGGGTCGGCGCGAGACGGAGCGCGAAGGGGGGAAGCCGGAGGGAGACGGGCGTGAGAGGTGGTATCCCGCGGCCTTCGTGTTTGTCCGCGCCTAGGTCGGGTGCGCTTGCAGTAGAGGGTTACAAGCGTCCACGCGGGAGGTAGCGAGCGGCCTCACGCGAGCGCCGTCCTGTCCTTCCCCGCGCGGCCAACCCTCTGTAAGAGGGCTCTGGTCCTTCCTTTTATAGGCGTAAGGAGAGGATCCAGGTGTACAATGGGGGTGTAACAGTGTGCTAACGTGTCTAGCGGAGGAGAGCTAGCGCCCTAAGTACATGCCATCGTGGCAGCCGGAGAGGTTTTGGCACCCGGTTCGTGTGGTGTCGTGGCCGTCGGAGGAGCGCTGGAGCCTGGCGGAAGGACAGCTGTCGGGGCTGTCGAGTCCTTGCTGACGTCCTCTTGCTTCCGTAAGGGGGCTGAGAGCCGCCGTCGTCATAGAGCGTGCGGGGCGCCATCATTACTTGTCTAGCGGAGCGAGCCAGATGGGACGTCGGTCTTGTTCCCCGTAGCCTGAGTCAGCTTGGGGCAGGATAATGATGGCGCCTCCTGTTGACGTGGTCGGTCCGTGCCCTAGGTTGGGCGAGGTGGAGGCTCCTCCGAGGTCGAGGTCGAGTCTGTCTTCCGAGGCCGAGGTCGAGTCCGAGCCCCTGGGTCGGGCGAGGCGGAGACCGTCGGCTGAGGCCAGGGCTGAGTCCGAGCCCTGGGGTCGGGCGAAGCGGAGTTCATTGTCCTTCGGGGCTGAGCCCGAGTCCGAGCCCTGGGGTCGGGCGAGGCGGAGTTCGTCGTTTTCCGGGGCTGAGCCCGAGTCCGAGCCCTGTGGTCGGACGGAGCGGAGTTCGTCGTCTTCCGGGGCTGAGCCCAAGTCCGAGCCCTGGGGTCGGGCGGAGCGGAGTTCGTCGTCTTCCGGGGCTGAGCCCGAGTCCGAGCCCTGGGGTCGGACGGAGCGGAGTTCGCCGTCTTCCGGGGCTGAGCCCGAGTCCGAGCCCTGGGGTCGGGCGGAGCGGAGTTCGTCGTCTTCCGGGGCTAAGCCCGAGTCCGAGCCCTGGGGTCGGGCGGAGCGGAGTTCGCCGTCTTCCTGTGGCGCCTGAGGCCGGACTTGGCTGCTGTCAGCCTCACTCTGCCGAGTGGCACAGCAGTCGGAGCGGCGCAGGCGGCGCTGTCCTCTTGTCAGACCGGTCAATGGAGCGGCGAAGTGACTACGGTCACTTCGGCTCTGTCGACTGGGGGGCGTGCGTCAGGATAAAGGTGTCAGGCCACCTTTGCATTAAATGCCCCTGCGATTTGGTCGGTTGGCGTGGCGAGTTGGCCAAGTTTGCTTCTCGGTGAAGACTGGGCCTCGGGCGAGCCGAGGGTATGCCCGTTGCTGGAGGGGGTCTTCGGGCGAGACGTAGATCCTCCGGGGTCGGCTGCCCTTGCCCGAGGCTGGGCTCGGGCGAGGCGTGATCGCGTCCCTTGAATGGACCGATCCTTGACTTAATCGCACCCATCAGGCCTTTGCAGCTTTGTGCTAATGGGGGTTACCGGCTGAGATTTAGGAGCCTTGAGGGTACCCCTAATTATGGTCCTCGACAGGTAGGTATACACCGAAGGTTCTTCGAGCCTAAAAGAATATTGTCTTTCACTTGTATGCCTAGTAGGAAAATAGAGATAACCACTTAAAATGCCTTGGCAGTTTGTGATTTTAATACAAGATTCACATATGTAACCACGAGTCAACCGAGATCTATGCATGGTATAACTGCCTATACAAGAGGACATATCAGGTGCACATGAAAGTTTTGTGCATATGGTGTACATATTAAATCATCACTATTGTCGGAGAGGAAATTCTTCGGCCGGGTGGCGGAACGCACCCGCCCTAAATCCTAAGATAAGAAGGGGGTCTAAGCGTTTTGCCTGTCTACTAAACGATGGATGAACACAAGAACACACAAGAGTTTAGAGTGGTTCAGGCCGCCGGAGCGTAATACCCTACTCCATTGTGTGTAGTATTGAGCTTGAGAGCTTGTATGAACTTGTGAGTTTGAGAGTCTAAGTTGGGTCTTGGTCTGTGTGGACTTGCCTTGTAACGTCGTGTGCCCTCCCTTTTATAGCTCAAGGGGCCAAGGGGGGCACATACAAGAATACTAGGCCCCGACATGTGGGCCCAGGGGCAAAATGGAAGGAAGTAACTAATGCATGTAACGCCTGGGCGGTCTCCGAGCGCCATAATGTCCGTAGTGCATACAATATTGATATGTCACCGCTGCTTCCTCGGTACGCGCGAGTCATGATGAGTGCAGCGCATGCGACAGCATGGGCGTACTGCCTGCCAACGGAATGGACAAGCACGCCACCTGCAAGATAGCTTGGTCGTCGTCCGTCAGCGGAGTGGACAGGGCACATTAAATGCTGAGGCGGCACATCGCCTGCCAGTGGAATGGACATGGCTCATTAAATGCCGAGGCGGCACATTGTAGGATCTAGGACACCGGCTAGAGGGGGGGTGAATAGACGGTTTTGACTAAAATAAAAAATACTAAATAAATTTAATCAATACAACGAGAGGAATAAATTCTCTAGTGACAATAAGTAAACAATGTATGAAAAACAACTACAGAGATTGAATACTTGAAGAACAATAAGCAAATCACTAATCAATTGCAAGGCAATAAGTAATGCGAGAAGGTATAGACACCGAAATTTATCCCGTGGTATCGGTGATTTGCCGATCACCCCTAATCCACGTTGAGGTGGACTTCAAGCTCTCACTTGCTCCTCTATCAAGACACGACTTGATCTTTGAGCCAAGTGGACAAGAAATCACTCAATACCTCGATTCCACTAATGTCACCTTTGCCGCTCCGGCGAGGTAGGCGTGAACCCCTCACAATCAACATCGCGGCTTCTCCACAATCTTCTTGGAGAGCTCGACGGAGACAATCACCCGAGCCGTCTAGGAGGCGGCAACCTCCAAGAGTAACAAGCCAATGACGCTTGCTCGGTGTACCACCTAGTGCCTCAAGAATCACCAAATGATGCAAATGCACTAGGAACCCTCAATCTCTCACTAGAATGCAATCTCAAGCAAAGAGTGTGAGAGAGTGAGTTGGAGGATCACAAATGAGCTCAATGTGTGCAAGGAATGGCCAAGAGAGCTCTCTCACACGAGCTACCCTTCTATTTATAGTCCCCCATCTAAAACCAACCGTTATGTGCAAAAGGGGGCAGTTCTGCGCACACGCGGACTGTCCGCGCCCTAGGGCCGGACGGTCCGCCGTACATATAACGGCTATAATGACCGTTTGAAACATGTCAGAGCTGACTCAAAAGGTGGGTCCGGACAGTCCGCCCTCCAAGGCCGGACCGTCCGCGACCTGGTAGCTTGAAACACCCGAGCCTCGGATCAAGAGAAGTTAACACACGCGGACCGTCCGGCTATAAATCCCGGACGGTCCGAGACCTGAGACAGTACTGTCCGGACTGGTCCCCCGGACAGTCCGTAGTACAAATCTACAAAAACACACAGTCCCTGTCCAAAAACGAGTTTGACACTTGCGGACCGTCCGCCCCTCACAGCCGGACCGTCCGCCTATAATTCAGGGACTGGCCCGAAGCCACCCTCCTCTGGTCATGACTGCGGACGGTCCGGCCCTAAGGCCCGGACGGTCCGCAGTGCAATAGAACAAAGTGTCCGCACAAATGGTCAGACTTCGGACCCCCTCTGGAGGATCGCGGACGGTCCGCCCCCGAGGCCCGGACAGTCCGCGCGTCCATGACTTCGCAATTTTCAAACATGCTTTTGAAAGAACTTTTAACTCACGAAATGTGAAGCGCTATTAGTCCTCATGCAAATGCAACTACTTGGTGCTCTATGAGGCACTAAGTTTTACACAGATCTAAGTCATTGACCCCTCTTAATAGTACGGCTATCTAGCCTACTAATCCGGCCAGGTATCTTCTCTAAACACCTCAAGACCGGCAAAAATGAAACCTATATTATACCTTTCCCTTCATCTGATCCACAACCAATGCGTATGATTCTTCAACATTTCCTGTTCTATGTGGTCCAACCCTGCATTCTTATTTCTCCAAGAATCGTTAGTCCACAAGCAGTTGTCATTAATTACCAAAACATTACCAAAGGGGCCTAGATGATTCACAATCTCCCCCTTTTTGGTAATTGATGACAACACTACATAATATATTAAAGAGAAGTTTAGTTTATCCAAATCTCCCTCATACCTAAGGTATAAGATAGATCTTGGAGATGAGTTTCATAGGACTTATCTTGATTTGAAGTTCTGTCCGAGAGATAGATAAATCCCAATAAAAACTCAGTATGTAAGAAAGGCTCCCCCTAAGTGTGTGCAGGATTATTTGAAGCTGAAGATATAACACACATAATATATTGGAGTTTGATGGAGACTTTCCTACAATCATGGTTATCGAGGCATACAAGAGATGATTCGTAGAGTGAGCGCAGCAATTATAATCACTCCTCGATTAACCACACACAGAGTAATTTGAACTAAAACATAGTTCATCCCACAGAATATTACAGATAATAGTCCACAGACATACGACATAAAGCAGTTCCAAATGCGTAAGACATAAACTAATGCAAGCGGCATGAAAAGGTAAAATGCATATGCATGGTCTTAATGTCCACATAGAACCACCAACTCCTTCAGGAGACGCCAGACAACTTCTCTTCTCATCACTTCTCTCCCCCTTTGGCATCAATTTACCATAAAGGAGAGGCCTCACTGATCACTAGGCGGAGGATGCATGTTGTAGTAGTGAGTGCTGAAAGTGTCAAACAGGGAGGAGAACTGGCCAAAATCCTGCTGGAGCTGCTGCTGCCTCTGACTTATATCATGCATGTTGTCATTTGTAGAAAGATTGTCAAATTGACTGAAGAGAGCACCCATGTTATCTTGAAAACTCTGTTGCATATTATTCAGCCTGGACATGATAGGATCAGTGACATTAGTGTGAATTTGATCACGAAACTCAGAAAACTCAGAGTTGAGCGCATCCCAGTTACTGTCAAACCGACACATGTGTCATCAGGCCCTCAAAGCGAGTATCAATATGAGTCTCAAGCCCCTGCTGCATATGGTGAAAATAAGGATCAAAGTATCCTGGACCAGGCTCCCAATATTGCTGAGGCTGAGGAGGAGGTTGAGGAGGAGGCATCTGTTCGCCCTCAACATTAGGAGCTGCTCCACCCTCATAGCCAGGGTCTTCCTCATCATCTGGGAAGGGAGTGAGTGGTCTGGTGAGAAACCCTATCTCATTCTTAAAAGGTCTGAATGGTGTGTGAACAATCTCGCATGGGCCCTCAAATCTTGTCTTGGATTTGATGAGAGCCATAATGTAAGGAGCATATGCTAAATTTTGATTCTTGTCCATTTTCAAATCATTAAGCTGTCTCATCATGAAAAGAACAATATTCATGACTTCACCATTCATGATGTGCTGGATGATGTTCCAGAACTTATCTCGTATTTTACTCTTATCACCACTCTTGGGAAGAATGGTGACTCTGGCAATCTTGTTGATTACAGCAGGATGATGTCTGAGTCCTGTTGTCTCTCCAAACCTCCTGGGTATTCCGAGCCTGGCTGGCTCATAAAATTGCACAAAATCCTCAAAATTATCTTCAGTATAAAGATCCAGCCCAGCAGAAATGGTGCCATAATCCAGACTGTTTGCAGTGGCAAAGTCAGCAAAAGAAGCAGAATAGCGCTTGAAGCCAGTCATCCAGGTGATAGATTCTTCTTCAATATCAATCTCCGAGGTAGCCAGGAATTGCTTAACAACCATTTCATTGAAATCTGTGCGTTGCCCCATAAACTGATACAGTCCACATGTTTCAAACTTAGGGATCAGACCCTCCATGACTGATTGACTTAGCAAGAAGGACCAATCAATCACCTGATGCTTATGAAAATTTGTATCCACCAAGGTGCCCCAAAAGACATCAAACTGCAGCTGAGTGTGGAAAAACTGGATATTTGTATCAGATGGCAGAGTGTACTGGTTCACAGTCCGTCTAGAGCAGTACTCAGCCATAGAAAATCTCCGCTTTGGATATGTCCATCCTTGGGTATCAATGGGATAATCGGGATGAACATGAGGAAAATCTTCAGCATCCATGGATTCAGTGCCCCCAGCTGAGGATTGGGCCTCTGAATCAGTGGTTGGTGTATAGTCATCATCATTTCCACGAGGGCGCTTTGATTTAAAGCGACCTGCAAGTTTCTTGCGGAGACCACCAAAACCACTGCAACAATGTGACATACATCCATAGATAAATAATTGATACCAATCACCACTATAAAAAGGAATGGAACTGTAATGCTCTGCCAGGGTCCGGACGGTTCGCGCTAGGGGGTCGGACTGTCCGCGCCAGAGTCCCGGACGGTCCGCGTCCACCAGGCGGACGGTCCGCGACCGACCAGGGGCGACTCCAAAGAACCCTAGTCGCCACAAATGTTGATTTTGATGATTTTGCAGAGAATACTCATCCAAACGAGTTCAAAATTTTGCATAGCATTCACATTGAGGAGAACTAACAATCCCACCAATCAGATTTTGAAAACTACTGCTCAATTTCAGATCAGAGAGGAAACCCAAACAATCTCAAAATTGAAGAGATTTGATGAAATCCACAAGATTTGAAGATACTGTGATGAAGACATGTTGATGGAATGTTGCCACAAGCTGTCGAACTGTCCGTGCTCAACTTCACTTCTCCGTCCGCGCACACTCGACACAGGAGAGTATTTGGCGAGTGGAGAGCAAGAGAGAAAGGGCGAATGAGCATAAATGACAAGACTGCGGCCTCTGCCCGATTTTACTGCCCTGTCGCGGACGGTCCGCGCTGGGGCGGCGGACGGTCCGCGCCCTGATGAGTTCAGACGGTCTGCGAGGCTGATCGGACTGTCCAGTTCCTGATGCTGCGGACGGTCCGCGATCCACGGGCGGACGGTCCGCGGCCTGATACTCAGTTTTCCAATTGCTGTCCACTTTCTGATTTTGAATTTCGAATCCGAATTGGTGCTTATATATGGACATTTCGACCAATCCAAGAGTTAGTATGCATGCATATACATATTATGTAATTGAGTAATGCAAAATTTTTGAATTAAACTATCTAGAGCAATTTGGAATGAAACATGCACCAATAATACCAAATAAATAGCATAAAGAGCATATTTAGACCCGAGATGCAATACGACACATGTGTGATCAACTTCAAGCCACATTTGAGAGATCGATCACATTCATTTCACTTCTTAGAGAACAAAATCTTGTTTCATCCAAAGGCTTTGTAAAAATGTCTGCTAATTGATCATCCGTGCCAATGGAATAAATAGAGATATCTCCCTTGCCAACATGATCCCTTAAGAAGTGATGCCGTATATCAATATGCTTAGTTCTTGAGTGTTGGACCGGATTGGTAGCCAATTTTACCGCACTCTCATTATCACACATGAGAGGCACATTCTTGAAAATAATTCCATAATCCAATAAGGTTTGTTTCATCCATAATAGTTGAGCACAACAATTTCCGGCCGATATATATTCCGCCTCGGCGGTAGATAGAGTAACCGAATTTTGTTTCTTAGAAGACCATGAAACAAGAGATCTACCAAGAAATTGACAACAACCGGAGGTGCTTTTTCTATCAACTTTGCACCCCGCATAGTCCGAATCCGAATATCCAATTAATTCAAAGTGAGCACCTTTGGGATACCATAGACCAATATTGGGAGTATACTTCAAATATCTTAGAATTCTTTTAGCGGCCTTCAAGTGAATCTCTCTAGGTGAAGCTTGAAATCGAGCACACATGCATACACTAAACATAACATCGGGCCTAGATGCGGTAATATAAAGCAAACTACCAGTTATTGAACGATAAAGTTTTTGATCAACCATAGTACCTCCTTCATCTAAGTCTAGATGACCATTTGTTGCCATTGGAGTCTTGATAGGCTTAGCATTTTCTAAACCAAACTTCTTGAGCATGTCCTTCAAATATTTTGATTGACTTATAAAAATTCCATCTTTCAATTGTTTGATTTGAAGGCCAAGAAAGAAGCTCAATTCTCCTATCATAGACATTTCAAATTCTTTTGACATCATTTTTCCGAACTCCTCACAAAATAATTCATTAGTAGATCCAAAAATAATATCATCAACGTAGATTTGACAAACAAATAAGTCTTTGCCAATTCTTTTAGTGAATAGAGTAGTGTCAACCTTCCCAATTTTGAAGTCTTTGGAAAGCAAGAAATCCCTAAGCCTTTCATACCAAGCGCGTGGAGCTTGCTTAAGCCCATAGAGAGCTTTAGAAAGCTTGAACACATGGTTAGGTCTTTTGGGGTCCTCAAAACCGGGAGGTTGTTCAACATACACTAGTTCACTAATCTTACCATTTAGGAAGGCACTCTTTACATCCATTTGGTAGAGCTTGATATTATGTGCACAAGCATAAGCAAGTAGAATCCGGATTGCTTCTAATCTTGCTACGGGAGCAAATGTCTCCCCAAAATCCAATCCTTCAATTTGAGTATATCCTTGTGCAACTAATCTTGCCTTGTTTCTTACTACCACACCATCTTCATTGTGCTTGTTGCGAAACACCCATTTTGTACCAATAACATTGTGGTTCTTTGGTCTCTCAACAAGCTCCCAAACTTCATTTCGAGCGAAGTTATTTAATTCTTCATGCATTGCATTCACCCAATCAACATCAAGTAGAGCTTCATCTACACGGTTAGGTTCCATACAAGATACAAAAGAGTAATGTTCACAAAACGAAGCTATGCGAGAGCGAGTTTGAACACCCTTACTAATATCACCCACAATTTGATCAACCGGGTGATCCTTCACAATGGAATGATGAATTCTTGATACCGTTTGATAATTGCTTGTTGAAGCATTAGGAGTGTTGGGGACTTGTTCTCAAGTGCTAAGAGTTAAGAACAAGGCAACATAAAAAGTGTTAAGTGTTAAAATCCTTCGTCCTTCGAAGCATTATGTTCCTTCGGGAAATAATGAGTCTCGGACGAAGGTCATGAGAGACATACCTTCGTAAACATAACAAGTAATGACGAAGGACTCACATAAAGCATGAAGTATGATATAAGCATCACCATAGAATCATTTCTATTTTATTAACATGGAAAAACAGAAATGATTCCAAATTACAAATGTACCTTCGGTCCTGAGAGAAGGTGAAAAGTACGAGCGTGATGCCAAAAGCAAATGCCAAGTCAGCCTGAACAGTACGGGAGTACTGTTCATCTATTTATAGACGTGGGACGCAGCCCACGTAAAATTACATCCATGTCCATTACATTTGTTAACGGCTTATGGAAATCTGTCGAGGCCCCCGAAGTCTTTTCATCTTTAAGTCGGTTCCCCCTTCTGCCATCGCGCCGAAGCTTCCCTGCGCACAGCTTCGGCTACACTCGACCTTCGTCTGGTTCAGGCTTCGTCCTGGCCGTGCTCCATATTCATAATTCTGGATCCGAAAATACCTGTTCACATAATCCACTCGGAAAACATTGTCAAATCATGTTTTTGAGGACCTTCGGAGGACGAAGGCCCCCAACAGTAGCCCCTCGCAATATTAATTTGTAAATAATAAATTCAGATTGCGATATGGACGAAGGCCTTGAGCCGAAGGTCCGAAAAAACACCTTCCCTTTGCTAGAATAGCAACATTCAATGACAAGTGGGGTCTTTCAACTTTCAACGCATCAAGCGTATAAATACGGCCATACCGCAAACTTATTTCGCACGCTTTCTGGCCAACCACTCCTGCTCATTCATTTTTTAGCTCTTGTGCACTGTGATCTGCTAAGTTTTTAGCTTTGAAGCTTCGGCTTTTAAAAACAGTTTTTTAGCGCTTCCGAAGATGTCTGAAGCTGCTAAGAAGGCTGCTGCTGAGATGAAGCTGAGTCTTGATGAAGAGAAGAACCTAGGGTTTCTTATAGCGATGTCGAAGTCCAACACAGAAAAGATTACCAAGGAAATTCTGGAGGGGCTGTCTGAAGATACTGGTGACAGTGAAAGTTATGATATGGACAGCGGTGGCGAAGACTCCGAAGATCGCCCCTGGCGACCAAGCCATTCAGTTTATGGTAAATCAACTATCAAAGAGAATCATCTTGTTAATATGAGAGGAAGGTATTTCCGGGATCTGTCCATTGTGAGGGCGGACGAAGGGGAAAAAACTTGTCCACACCCTGAAGAAAATGAAGTTGTGGTGTACCGAAGCTTTTTGAAAGCTGGACTGCGATTCCCCTTGAGCAGCTTCGTCGTGGAGGTGTTGAAAATCTTCGAAGTCTATCTTCATCAACTTACTCCCGAGGCAATTATAAGGCTAAATATCTTCGTGTGGGCCGCGAGGAGCCAAGGTCTGAAGCCTGACGCAAGAAGCTTCTGTAATGTTCATGAATTATTATATGAAACAAAGCCTTGGGGCAAAGAACAGTACCATAACAACTTTGGCTGCTACAGCTTCGTTTCTCGGTCCGGGGCAAGCTGTCCCGTACCAACCTTTCGGAAGAGATGGCCCGGGGATTGGATGACAGAATGGTTTTATGTGAAGAATGACTTATCAGCACGAGAAGACATCAAAGGTATAATTATGCGTCCTATTTGGCAAAGCTTCGGCCTTCGGAGGCCGAAGGTTGAAATGAACGAAGCCGCCGAAGAGTGCCAAAGAGCCTTCGGCGTTGTCTGCTCCTTTATAGGAACAAGGGACTTAGTACAAGAACATATCGCCTTCAGGGTGTGGCCGCTTGCTGAGAAATGGGAAATGCCACAAGAAACCATGAAAGAGGCCGACGAAGGTGAGCTTGTGAGACTGAAGTACACCTTCAAATTTGGAGATAAATTTATTGAGCCAGATGATGAGTGGTTGAAAAGCATTGACAATTTAAGTGATGAGCTACTCGGGACCTACTCGAAGGCTGAAGATAATGCAATGTCAGCAGCCTTCGGAGGCCGAAAAAAGAAGAGACTGAATCGGGTATTCGATGCCATTGGGTTTGTCTACCCTGACTATCGTTATCCCACTCGAGGGCAGAAAAGAAAGAACACAACCTCTGCAGAAGAGGAAGCTGCAACTGCTCCTAGCGAGCCAGAATCAAAGAGAAAGAGGATAAAAGTCCTCACACACCGGCCACGCTATATTGAACCAGCTTCGGTGCCTGAGTTCACCGGAGAAGCTTCTTCGGCCACCGAAGCTGAACAGCCAACCTTGCTGCTAGAAACTGCAGAGATGGCCGAAGCACCATCCACAGAAAAAATGGAAGAAGCGAAAAAGCCGACTAAGGAAAAAACATTAGAAGTTTTGAGTCCTGCAGTAAATATTGAAACAGCAAAAAACCAAAAGGGGCCATCAGTGACCCCAAAAAGGAAAAGAATGGTAAATGTACTAGACGTCTTGGAGACAATTAAGTCTTCAAGCACAATTCCAAAAAAGAGTGTTGAAATTGCTGAAGCTTCTACTGAAGCTTCGGCTCAACAAGCTGAAGCTGAAGCTGGGCCTTCAGAGCCCTACAAGGAGCAACCTTTTGAAGCCGAAGCAATAAAAATTCCAGAACCAGTATTAGTTGAAGAAACTGACACCGCCATCCCCGAAGCACCTGCCAGCATGCGTGATTACATGATACGACATGCTTCGGGGAAGAAGCTATCTGAAGAAGAAACTCATGAAGCCATCCATTATGCAAAGGAACTAAAATATCCGAAGGGGGCAGTAATATTCAATGGAACGAATGAAGATGACTTCTTATACTGCCTGCCTGACAACAAAGAGCTATCTGTCTGCCGAGAAATGGCCAGAAGTATTGGTTTCCCGAAGCTTGAATCTGGATTAAGCGCCATGACGAAAGAAGATCTCGCAGACAGTCTTGCGTACAACAGCCTGAAGGTATAGGAATTAAACACTTGAAAAATCCCCTTATTTTTACGCAACTCATTCCTTTTTTCTTATATGAATTCTTTTTCGTATAGGGCCTGATCCTAAGCAACGCACTAAGAACCCAAAAGAGCGCCGAAGATGAAAGCTATGAAATTGCGTTTAATAATTTACGCTCCGAAGTTATCAGACTGAGAAACGAAGCTTTGGAAAAAGATAAAATTCTGCTTACACTGGTAGATAAAGTGAAAAAAGACGAAGCTGCTTCAAAGGCCCAGGCCGAAGCTCAAAAACGCGAGATTAAAGATCTTCAGAAACAGCTGGCTAGAGCTAAAGAGGAGCGCGCGCTTGAGGAAACGAAACGAGAACTTAGTGATTTTATGGTCAGCAAATTGGAATCAAAAGTTAAGGAGCTTCGCACATCTCAGGGGAAATGCTATGTCAAATCTGTAGAATGTGTGAATAAAATTAAATCCAGCTTCGCCAGCGTAGGCGCCTTTTCCAGCGAAGAGAATTTCTCTCGAGGCAATCCCGAAGGTCCGCTGGAATGGATTAGCCACGAAGCAGAGGCCTTCGAAGAGATTCTGAACAGTCGTGGCGACATATGCGCTTTTTCGGGCGCCAGAGGAATTGCTTCTGTCTTAGAGAAGAAAGGTTGCGGGCATGTAAAATTTTTAGCTCAATCCGAAGCTACCTTATCTTCCGAAGACATCAAGGACCCCTCGGCCGAAGCAAGCGTGGTTGGTGGCAAATTTTTTACTGATATCTGGAACGACGGCGGCCGAGGAATGGCGCAAGAGATCATCCAAAGGAGCGAAAAAGGCATTCATGACGCCAGAAAAGTGGCAGAAGCTGCCGAAAGGAGTACAGAGCCCGAAAGGCAATTAGGTACCAATTAGTCGCTCTTATTGTGTTGTAATTTTTATTCCAAACTTTGCTCAAGGTTTGCAAAAGTAATGAAGAAATGTTCTCTTCCCTCAGAAACTGCTAGATCAAATGTCGACGAAGAAATTAAACAAATGGCCGAAACTATCTTGGACAAGGTTGTTGACCAACTTCTAAATGAGGCCGCCGAAGAAGTATTGAGAGAAGATTAGATGCTATTTGGAAAAATCATTTAAAGTGTAATCTATGTAACACTTTGTACATTTGAATGTAATATACAAGTCTCCTTTCATTATTGAATTCTTTACGATGCATGAAACATTAAATACATACCATTTTTGAGCCTTTGGCGAAAAAAACACCTTCCCTTCTTTTCATGCTTCGTGAAGAAGGCATTCTCCGTTAAAATTATTCTGATGAATCACATCCATGCTTCGTCAAAACATTCTTCGAAGCTATACTCCGAAGCTATACAACTTCGATATTGATCTGATAAAGCTCGCCCATGTTTCGTAAAAATATTCTCCGAAGCTGTATTCCGAAGCTGTACAATTTCGATGTCACTTTCTCAAAGCATCCTTTCGAAGGTTGAGAGTATCTCCTTCTCTTGCCAAATGCAATATGATGTATGATGCTTATGCTATGCAAAATGATGTGATGATGTTATGTTATGCATGTGACATTTGTTCCGGAGATACACATAAAATATATTCGTAAGCTCTGCATTCCCTTGGGAACGTCTTTGGAGCTTCTTCGTCTTTTACTTAGACGGTATCAGCGTTGACTTTTCGCTGTAAGCCTCCCTTAGGAGCTTCTTCGCCTTTTACTTAGGCGGTATCAGCGTTGACTTTTCGCTGTAAGCCTCCCTTAGGAGCTTCTTCGCCTTTTACTTAGGCGGTATCAGCGTTGACTTTTCGCTGTAGGCTCTGCATTCCTTTAGGAACGACTTCTGAGCAGAAAACTTACACTGCGCTCCCTTTGGAACGGCTTTTTGTGACTTCATAAACTTACTCTGCGTTCCTTAGAACGACTTTCTGTTACTCCGAAGGATTTTTAATCCGAAGGTCCTCCTTGGTAACGGAAAAAGTTTTAGGCTTCAGCAACTTGGGCCTGTGGAGCAAATAGATTTTCCTCGTGGGAAACAACGAAATTATTACATGAAAACTATCAATGTTTTTTTGCTTCACAGAAAATAAAACTGAATAGAAAAGACTGCTATCAAAGGTAGGATATGTCAATAAATGTGTTTCGACTCTGGCACAGTGCTGTTGACTGTGCGAGCTTCGGACTGTTCTCTGAAGTCCCTCTGATGTGGAGCGTATTGACTCCCTTCTGGCTGTTGACCTTGCTGCAATGGAGGTGGAGGCGGAAGCTGCTGCCAGGAAGCTTGAGGTTGACTTGCCGAAGCTACAGAAGCCGCAGGGTGGTTGTCTATGTATTGTGGGACATAAGGCGGATGAAACGAAGCAGTATGCATAACCTGCTTCGACTGAGCTTGTTGAGATGCAGCTTCGGCTAGTTCCTTTTGCTTCTGGATTGTAACATGGCACGTCCTAGTGGTGTGGCCCTTGCCCTCTCCACAGAATAGGCAAAACAGTCTCCTTGGCTGATCTCCGAATCTTCCGCCGAAGCCCCTGGCGCCTCTGCCTCTTGGAGCTGGTGGCCGAAAGAAAGTTTGTTGTTGCCCCGAAGCCTGTGAGGAGCACTGCGGCCTGTTTTGCTGACTCCCCTTATCATCATTCTGAGTGTTGTGAATGGAACGGACATGCCTCGGGTAGTATCTTCCTCCGAAGCCCCTGGTCATCTCAGAAAATCTGAAGGCCTCCTCCCTTCTTTGGCGAAAGTCATTGTCAGCACGAATGTACTCATCCATCTTTTGGAGCAATTTCTCCAAGGTCTGAGGAGGCTTCCGAGCAAAGTATTGAGCTGCAGGTCCAGGACGGAGCCCCTTGATCATGGCTTCGATAACGATTTCATTGGGCACCGTTGGTGCCTGCGCCCTCAATCGTAAGAACCTTCGGACATACGCCTGAAGGTATTCTTCGTGATCCTGAATACACTGGAAGAGGGCTTGAGCTGTAACCGGCTTCGTTTGAAATCCTTGAAAGCTGGTCAGTAACATATCCTTCAGCTTCTGCCATGAAGTGATTGTTCCTGGCCGAAGGGAGGAATACCAGGTCTGAGCAACATTCCTGACGGCCATGACGAAAGACTTCGCCATGATTGCAGCGTTGCCCCCGTACGAAGACACTGTTGCTTCGTAGCTCATCAAGAATTGCTTCGGGTCGGAGTGGCCGTCAAACATGGGGAGCTGGGGTGGCTTATAGGATGGAGGCCAAGGTGTAGCCTGCAGCTCAGCAGACAGAGGAGAAGCATCATCAAAAACAAAATTTCCCTGATGGAAATTATCATACCAGTCGTCTTCGTTGACGAAGCCCTCCTGATGGAGGTCTTTCTGATGAGGCCTTCTGTTCTGCTCATCGTGAGTGAGATGGCGAACTTCCTCAGAAGCTTCATCAATTTGCCTTTGCAACTCAGCTAGGCGGGCCACCTTCTCCTTCTTCCTCTGCACTTGTTGATGTAGCATCTCCATCTCTCTGATTTCTTGGTCTAGCTCTTCTTCCTCAAGCGTCGGGCTAACAGCTTTTCTCTTCTGGCTTCTGGCCTCCCGAAGAGAGACGGTCTCCTGGTTGTGGTCCAGCGGTTGTAGTGCTGCAGCCCCAGCCGCTGAAGCTTTCTTCGGCGCCATAGCGAAGGTCTATAGCTTCCGAAGGTGTTCACGAAGACTCGAAGTGGAAGTGAGTTCACCGGAGGTGGGCGCCAATGTTGGGGACTTGTTCTCAAGTGCTAAGAGTTAAGAACAAGGCAACATAAAAAGTGTTAAGTGTTAAAATCCTTCGTCCTTCGAAGCATTATGTTCCTTCGGGAAATAATGAGTCTCGGACGAAGGTCATGAGAGACATACCTTCGTAAACATAACAAGTAATGACGAAGGACTCACATAAAGCATGAAGTATGATATAAGCATCACCATAGAATCATTTCTATTTTATTAACATGGAAAAACAGAAATGATTCCAAATTACAAATGTACCTTCGGTCCTGAGAGAAGGTGAAAAGTACGAGCGTGATGCCAAAAGCAAATGCCAAGTCAGCCTGAACAGTACGGGAGTACTGTTCATCTATTTATAGACGCGGGACGCAGCCCACGTAAAATTACATCCATGTCCATTACATTTGTTAACGGCTTATGGAAATCTGTCGAGGCCCCCGAAGTCTTTTCATCTTTAAGTCGGTTCCCCCTTCTGCCATCGCGCCGAAGCTTCCCTGCGCACAGCTTCGGCTACACTCGACCTTCGTCTGGTTCAGGCTTCGTCCTGGCCGTGCTCCATATTCATAATTCTGGATCCGAAAATACCTGTTCACATAATCCACTCGGAAAACATTGTCAAATCATGTTTTTGAGGACCTTCGGAGGACGAAGGCCCCCAACAAGGAGGAACCGAAGGTCTTGAAGTACCTTGATCATGAGTATCCATGGTTCCATTGAGTTGTTGGCTTTGGTGATCTTCCTCATTTAGAGTTGAGGATGAAGGAATGACAACCACACTATTTTCATCATCATCTTCCTTTGGTTTTATTTCACCAATGGCCATTGTTTTCATTGCATTTATCAATTGAGTTCCCCCAACATCATCGAGATTATCACTCTCATCTTGAGACCCATTTGTTTCATCGAATTCAACATCATATACTTCCTCAATAATACCATGAGTTTTGTTGAAGACTCTATAAGCTTTACTATTTGATGAATATCCAAGAAGAAAACCCTCATCACATTTCTTCTCAAATTTAGAAAGCCGGCTTCCCTTTCTCAAAATATAACATTTGCAACCGAATACCCTAAAATATGAGATATTTGACTTTCTACCAATGAGCAATTCATATGGAGTTTTCTTCAAGAGCTTGTGACAATATAGTCTATTTGATGAATGACAAGCGGTATTTATTGCCTCGGCCCAATAAGAATCCGATATACTATATTCCGCTAACATAGACCTAGCCATATCAATAAGAGTTCTATTCTTTCTTTCAACAATACCGTTTTGTTCCGGGGTATATTTGGAAGAGAATTCATGTTTAATACCCTTGTTATCACAATATTCATCAATTCTCGCATTTTTGAATTCCGACCCATTATCACTTCTAACCTTTTTGATGTCGAAATCAAATTGATTTTGAGCCAATATAGCAAATGACTTGAATGTTTCAAACACATTAGATTTGTCTCGAAGAAAATAAACCCAAGTAAATCTTGAATAGTCATCCACAATCACAAGACAATAAGAATTACCACCAATACTTACAAAAGATGTGGGCCCAAATAAATCCATGCGAAGTAATTCCAAAGGTCGATGAGTGGACATTTGACTTTTATTTGGATGAGTGTTTGCCACTTGCTTCCCGGCTTGACAAGAGCTACACAATTTGTTCTTCTCAAACTTCACATCTTTTAAGCCACGAACTAAGTCATGCTTGGTTAACCGATTGAGTTGCTTCATTCCAACATGACCAAGTCTTCTATGCCATAACCAACCTAGTGAAGCTTTTGAGAATAGGCAAGTTGTGAGCTTTACCTCATTAGAAGAGAAATCAACAAGATAAAGATTTTCATGTCTAAAACCTTTAAACTTAAGATTGCTACCATCAACACTAGAGATAATAACATCTTCAACCGTGAAATTGCAACAAAAACCTAAATCACATAATTGAGCTACGGAAAGTAAATTAAAATTCAAGGACTCAACCAAGAGTACATTTGATATAGAATGATCATTTGAAATAGCAATTTTACCCAAACCTTTAACCTTTCCTTTGCGATTATCTCCAAATGTGATACTATCATAATTTGAGCAATCTTCCTCACTCATTTGGGTAAACATTTTCATATCTCTGGTCATGTGTTGAGTACATCCACTATCCAACACCCAATGATTCCCTCCCGCCTTGTAGTTTACCTACAAAAGGAAATCAATCTCTTTTAGGTACCCAAACTTGCTTGGGTCCTTGGATGTTAGTGACCAAGGTCTTTGGCACCCAAATAGCTTTCTTTTTGTTTCCAACAATTGAAGTACCAACAAATTTAGCATGAACACCTTTTGCATTATGAGAAAGAACATAACAATGCTCAAAACAAGTGGAGGATACATTTTTGAACTTGGGACAATTTTTCTTAACGTGTCCCTTTTTGTGACACTTGTGACACACTTTGTCACATTCTTTCACAAACAATGTCTTTTGCTTTACAAAAGCATTCTTTCCTTTCTTGGGAACATATCCAAGACCTTCACGGTTAAGAGAGCATCGTTGACTTCCCAATATGAAATCCAATTTAGCCTTACCACCATATGCCTTTTCTAGGTCATGAGTTAGAATGTTTATTCTATCTACTAACACTTCATTCTCAACAATAATTTTTGATTCATCAAGAGCAATGTTATCATTGAGAGAAATTTTGCATTTATCACAAATAGAGTTAGTAGGTAGTGGTTCACTTGTAAGACTATCAAGTAAGTCACAAGTGACTCCAACATCCTTAGTGACCACCTCAACTTCATGCACAATAGATGATTTTTGAGCATCCGCAAGCTTCTCACAATTTTCTTTGAGGTCATTGTGAGAGGTCTTGAGCTCCTCAAAAGACACTTGGAGGTTTTTATACAATTCCTTCAAGGTCTTAAATTTTTCTTTTTCTTTGTGCATGTAGTCATCGGCCTCACCTAACATTCTAACAAGATCATCATATGAATAGCCATCATCATCAACATCATCGATATCATCATCATCTTTTATATCATTTAAATCAGTGATGATTTTTACCTTAGCATCTCCCTTTGCCATGAGACAATGGGGAGATGAGAAGAGTGAGGGAGCTTCCTTGATGGCAATTCCGGCATTAAGCTTGGATGAGGTGTCATCATCATCATCATCCGAGCTATCATCCGAGTCCCATTCAACTAAGTAGGCTTTGCCATCTTTCTTCTTGTTATAGTATTTCTTTTTCTTCTTGTCACTTTCATCTTTGCCCTTCTTCTTCTTGCTTGGGCAATTCATGGCAATATGACCGGGTTCCCCACACTCAAAACATTTTCTATCATTGAAGGCATTTCTTCTAGATGTTTGACCTCTTCTAGGTTGACCTCTCTTCATCTTTATGAATTTATTGAATTTCCTTACAAATAAAGCCATGTCACCATCACTCTCACTTTCATTTTCTTCATCATTGCTATCTTCTTTTTCAATTGCCTTTGAGGCCTTAGCTTTGAGAGCAATAGATTCATTTTTCACCTTCTTTGCCAAACTTAAAGCATCGGCTTGAGACTTCTTAAATATATCTTGAGTGAGAATTTCTCCCAATACTTCGGTTGGAGAAGTTGTAGATAGATCACTCCTTACTAGCATTGTCACAATAGTCTCATATTTCTCCGGAAGTGATCTAAGGAACTTGTGTGTGAAATCCACATCCGGTACATTAAAACCAAGTCCTTTGAGTTCATTTACTATCTCATTCAACCGATTGAACATATCGGATACACTCTCATCTTCTTTCATAATAAATTGCTCAAACTTCCCTTTGCACACATATAGTTTGGCACTCTTCACAATTGTAGTTCCTTCATGAATTTCCATTAGTTTTATCCAAATCTCATGAGCGGTTGTGAGATTCTTGATACGATTGAACTCATTTATATCAAGAGCATCATAAAAGACATTCATGGCTTGATCATTTGTGAGGATATTCTCATTATCACTAACGGATGGTTCATCTTCCTTCAACACAACAAATCCATCCCTGACAATTGGCCAAATTTTTCCACCCATTGCTCTAAGATGCATTGACATTCTTATTTTCCAATAATCATAATTGTTTCCATCAAAGTGCGGTGGCTTCCCAATGTGCACATTGTTGTTACTAGCCATTTTGTCCCACTCCGGGATGATTAGATCCACAAACAATGGAGTCCTTAGCTCCGATACCACTTGTAGGATCTAGGACACCGGCTAGAGGGGGGGTGAATAGACGGTTTTGACTAAAATCAAAAATACTAAATAAATTTAATCAATACAACGAGAGGAATAAATTCTCTAGTGACAATAAGTAAACAATGTATGAAAAACAACTACGGAGATTGAATACTTGAAGAACAATAAGCAAATCACTAATCAATTGCAAGGCAATAAGTAATGCGAGAAGGTATAGACACCGAAATTTATCCCGTGGTATCGGTGATTTGCCGATCACCCCTAATCCACGTTGAGGTGGACTTCAAGCTCTCACTTGCTCCTCTATCAAGACACGACTTGATCTTTGAGCCAAGTGGACAAGAAATCACTCAATACCTCGATTCCACTAATGTCACCTTTGCCGCTCCGGCGAGGTAGGCGTGAACCCCTCACAATCAACACCGCGGCTTCTCCACAATCTTCTTGGAGAGCTCGACGGAGACAATCACCCGAGCCGTCTAGGAGGCGGCAACCTCCAAGAGTAACAAGCCAATGACGCTTGCTCGGTGTACCACCTAGTGCCTCAAGAATCACCAAATGATGCAAATGCACTAGGAACCCTCAATCTCTCACTAGAATGCAATCTCAAGCAAAGAGTGTGAGAGAGTGAGTTGGAGGATCACAAATGAGCTCAATGTGTGCAAGGAATGGCCAAGAGAGCTCTCTCACACGAGCTACCCTTCTATTTATAGTCCCCCATCTAAAACCAACCGTTATGTGCAAAAGGGGGCAGTTCTGCGCACACGCGGACCGTCCGCGCCCTAGGGCCGGACGGTCCGCCGTACATATAACGGCTATAATGACCGTTTGAAACATGTCAGAGCTGACTCAAAAGGTGGGTCCGGACAGTCCGCCCTCCAAGGCCGGACCGTCCGCGACCTGGTAGCTTGAAACACTGAAAGGGAAATGTGCCCTTGGGCCATTTCTAAGTATTTTGGTGATTGAGTGCAAACACAAGTGCTTAAATGTGAATCTATGCCCATGGATGAACAAAGTGCAAATCATGAGTAAAGGTATGTTTCTAAGCCTTAGTACATTGGTTTTGTGTACTAATATACTTGTCTAAGTGTTAGAAACAGAAAGAAGAAGAGAAGAAAAGAGGTGAAAAAGGTGTGGCTGTGTACAGCCAAGACTCAGCTCAGTCTGGCACACCCGACTGTCCGGTGGTGCACCGGACAGTGTCCGGTGCGCCAGGCTGACTCGGCGTAAAGTGGCCGCTCTCGGGAATTCGCCGACGGCGTACGACTATAATTCACCGGACTGTCCGGTGTGCACCGGACTGTCCGGTGAGCCAACGGTCGGTCGGGCCAACGGTCGGCCGCGCGATCTGCGCGGGACACGTGGCCGAGCCAATGGTCGGAAAGAGGCACCAGACTGTCCGGTGTGCACCGGACATGTCCGGTGCGCCAGATCTGCAACGGTCGGCAACGGTCGGCTGCGCTGTTTAAGGAAATAAATCGGGCACCGGACAGTGTCCGGTGTGCACCAGACTGTCCGGTGCGCCCGACGACAGAAGGCAAGGATGGCCTTCCAGATTTGTTCTCAACGGCTCCTAGCTGCCTTGGGGCTATAAAAGGGACCCCTAGGCGCATGGAGGGTGACACCAAGCATTCCTACAACATTCCTAAGCACCAAGACATCGATCTCGCGCATTCGTTTCATTGTGATAGCATATAGAGCTCTTGTGGAGTTGTGAACTCTTTGAGTTGTGTTGCGAGCTCTTGTTGCTACTTGTGTGCGTGTTGTTGCTCTGATCTTTTGAAGTCTTGTGTGCGTTACTCATTCCCCCCCTTGCTCTGTGTTTCTTTGTGAACTTAAATTGTAAGGGCGAGAGGCTCCAAGTTGTGGAGATTCCTCGCAAACGGGATTGAGAAAAAGCAAGCAAAACATCGTGGTATTCAAGTGGGTCTTTGGACCGCTTGAGAGGGGTTGATTGCAACCCTCGTCCGTTGGGACGCCACAACGTGGAGTAGGCAAGCGTTGGTCTTGGCCGAACCACGGGATAATCCACTGTGTCATCTCTGCGATTGATCTCTTGTGGTATTGTGTTGTTGAGACTCCTTTATAGCCACTTGGCAACTATTGTGCTAACACTTAACAAGTTTTTGTGGCTATAAGTTTAAGTTTTACAGGATCACCTATTCACCCCCCCCCCTCTAGGTGCTCTCAATTGGTATCAGAGCCAGGTTCTCTTCAAGAAAGGGACTAACCGCCCGAAGAGATGGATCCTAAGGGGAAGGGAATCGTGATCAATGATAAGGAGAAAGAGTCCTTCGTCAACGAGCCCAAAGATGACAAGCCTACCGACTCCGGCTCGGGCCACAGATGGAAGGAAGGGAAGAAGAAGAAGACAAGGCGCATCAAGGAGATCGTCTACTACGACGACAGCGACGAATCTTCCTCTTCCCAAAAGGACAACGACGACAACGACTATGACAAACAAAAGACGGTTAACTCAAACTTTTCTTTTGATTATTCGCGCATTCCGCATAGCTCAAATACTCATTTGCTCCCCATTCCACTTGGCAAGCCTCCTCACTTTGATGGAGAGGACTACGGATTTTGGAGTCACAAAATGCGTACTCACCTATTTTCTCTCCATCCAAGCATTTGGGAGATTGTGGAAAGTGGAATGAAATTTGATAGCTCGGATAGCCCTTCGTTTATTAATGAACAGATCCATAAAAATGCACAAGCTACTACTGTGTTGCTAGCCTCTTTGTGCAGGGACGAGTATCACAAGGTGAGCGGCTTGGACAATGCCAAGCAGATTTGGGACACCCTCAAGATCTCTCATGAGGGGAATGATGTCACCTTACTCACCAAGATGGAGTTGGTGGAAGGCGAGCTCGGACGATTCGCGATGATAAGGGGCGAGGAGCCGACACAAACATACAACCGGCTCAAGATCCTTATCAACAAAATAAGGAGCTACGGAAGCACGCGATGGACGGATCACGACGTCGTCCGCCTAATGCTAAGGTCATTTACCGTTCTTGATCCTCACTTGGTGAACAATATTCGTGAAAATCCTAGGTACATCAAGATGTCGCCCGAAGAAATTCTTGGAAAATTTGTAAGCGGGCGAATGATGATCAAGGAGGCGAGGTACGTGGACGACGCGTTGAATGGCCCAATCCATGAGCCTCAACCCATTGCTCTCAAGGCAACAAGGAGCAAGGAGGCGCTACCCAGCAAGGTGGCGCAAATTGAGGCGGTCGGTCTTAATGATGAAGAGATGGCCCTCATCATCAAAAGATTCAAGACGGCACTAAAGGGTCGCAAGGGACAGCCAAGCAAGATTAAGACCAAGGGAAAGCGATCATGCTTCAAATGCGGTAAGAATGGTCATTTTATTGCTAACTGTCCCGACAATGATAGTGACCAGGAACACGGGAGCAAGAGGGAAAAGAAGAAGCATTACAAGAAGGCCAAGGGCGAGGCACATATCGGAAAGGAGTGGGATTCGGATTGCTCCTCCTCCGACTCCGACAATGAAGGACTCGCCGCCACTGCCTTCAACAAGTCATCCCTCTTCCCCAACGAGCGTCACACATGCCTTATGGCAAGGGATAAGAAGGTATGTAATCAAAACAATGTCACTTATGATTCTTCCAGTGATGATGAGTCTAGTGATGATGAAATAGATTACTCTAGTTTGTTCAAGGGATTGGATAGAACTAAAGTAGATAAAATTAATGAATTGATTGATGCCTTGAATGAAAAAGATAGACTCTTAGAAAAACAAGAGGACCTTTTGTATGAAGAGCATGACAAATTTGTAGAGGCACAAAAATCTTATGCTTTAGAAGTTAAAAGAAATGAAGTGCTTTCTTGTGAACTATCTTCTTGTCATGAAACCATTGCTACTTTAAAAAGTGTTAATGATGACTTAAATGCTAAACTAGAAGTAGCTAGTAAATCTAATTCTTGTGTAGAACATGTTGAGATTTGCACTAGGTGTAAAGATTTCGATGTTGATGCTTGTAGTGATCATTTAGTTTCAATCTCCAAATTAAAAGATGAATTGGCTAGTCTTAATGCCCAACTTAAGACTAGCAAAAGTGATTTTGATAAACTAAAATTTGCAAGGGATGCCTACACGATCGGTAGACACCCCTCAATTAAGGATGGACTTGGCTTCAAGAGGGAAGCCAAGAACTTAACAAGCCATAAGGCTCCCATTCCCGCAAAGGAGAAAGGGAAGGCCCCTATGGCTACAAGTGCTAAAAAGAACCATGCCTTTTTGTATCATGATAGGAGTTATAATGCGTACGATGATTTTTCTCATGCTATGTTTGCTTCTAGTTCTTCATATGTGCATGATAGAAATGTTGATAGAAGGGATGTTGTTCATAATATGCCTAGGAGGAATGTTGTTAATATTCCTAGGAAAGTTAATGAGCCTTCTACAATATATCATGCTTTGAATGCTTCCTTTGCAATTTGTAGAAAGGATAGAAAGGTAATTGCTAGGAAGTTAGGGGCAAAATGCAAGGGTGATAAAACTTGCATTTGGGTCCCTAAGGAAATTGTGACTAACCTTGTAGGACCCAACATGAGTTGGGTACCTAAGACCCAAGCCTAAATTTGTCTTGCAGGTTTATGCATCCGGGGGTTCAAGCTGGATTATCGACAGCGGATGCACAAACCATATGACTGGGGAGAAGAAAATGTTCACCTCCTACGTCAAGAATCAGGATTCCCAAGATTCAATTATATTCGGTGATGGGAATCAAGGCAAGGTAAAAGGGCTAGGTAAAATTGCAATTTCTAATGAGCACTCTATCTCTAATGTGTTTTTAGTAGAGTCTCTTGGATATAATTTGCTATCTGTTAGTCAATTATGCAACATGGGGTATAACTGTCTATTTACAAATGTAGATGTGTCTGTCTTTAGAAGAAGTGATGGTTCACTAGCTTTTAAGGGTGTATTAGACGGCAAACTTTATTTAGTTGATTTTGCAAAAGAAGAGGCCGGTCTAGATGCATGCTTAATAGCTAAGACTAGCATGGGCTGGCTGTGGCATCGCCGCTTAGCACATGTGGGGATGAAGAACCTTCACAAGCTTCTAAAGGGAGAACACGTGATAGGTTTGACTAACGTTCAATTCGAAAAAGATAGACCTTGTGCAGCTTGTCAAGCAGGTAAACAAGTGGGAGGAGCACATCACAGCAAGAATGTGATGACCACCTCAAGACCGCTGGAGCTGCTGCATATGGACCTCTTCGGACCCGTCGCCTATCTGAGCATAGGAGGAAGTAAGTATGGTCTAGTTATTGTTGATGACTTTTCCCGCTTCACTTGGGTGTTCTTTTTGCAGGATAAGTCTGAAACCCAAGGGACCCTCAAGCGCTTCCTCAGGAGAGCTCAAAATGAGTTTGAGCTCAAAGTGAAGAAGATAAGGAGCGACAACGGGTCCGAGTTCAAGAACCTTCAAGTGGAGGAGTTCCTTGAAGAAGAAGGGATCAAACACGAGTTCTCCGCTCCCTACACACCACAGCAAAACGGTGTGGTAGAGAGGAAGAACAGGACGCTCATCGACATGGCGAGGACGATGCTAGGAGAGTTCAAGACCCCCGAGTGTTTTTGGACGGAAGCCGTAAACACGGCTTGCCACGCCATCAACAGGGTCTACCTTCATCGCCTCCTCAAAAAGACGTCGTATGAGCTACTAACCGGTAACAAACCCAATGTATCTTACTTTCGTGTATTTGGGAGCAAGTGCTACATTCTAGTGAAGAAGGGTAGAAATTCTAAGTTTGCTCCCAAAGCTGTAGAAGGGTTTTTGCTAGGTTATGACTCAAATACAAAGGCGTATAGAGTCTTCAACAAATCATCGGGTTTGGTTGAAGTCTCTAGCGACGTTGTATTTGATGAGACTAATGGCTCTCCAAGAGAGCAAGTTGTTGATTGTGATGATGTAGATGAAGAAGATGTTCCGACGGCCGCTATACGAACCATGGTGATTGGAGAAGTTCGGCCACAGGAACATGATGAACGAGATCAACCTTCTTCCTCAACTATGGTGCAACCCCCAACTCAAGACGATGAACAGGTTCATCAACAGGAGGCGTGTGATCAAGGGGGAGCACAAGATGATCATGTGATGGAGGAAGAAGCGCAACCGGCACCTCTAACCCAAGTTCGAGCGATGATTCAAAGGAATCATCCCGTCGACCAAATTCTGGGTGACATTAGCAAGGGAGTAACTACTCGGTCTCGATTAGTTAATTTTTGTGAACATTACTCCTTTGTCTCTTCTATTGAGCCTTTCAGGGTAGAAGAGGCCTTGCTAGATCCGGACTGGGTGTTGGCCATGCAAGAGGAGCTCAACAACTTCAAGAGGAATGAAGTTTGGACACTGGTGCCTCGTCCGAAGCAAAATGTTGTGGGAACCAAGTGGGTGTTCCGCAACAAACAGAACGAGCACGGGGTGGTGACAAGAAACAAGGCTCGACTTGTGGCAAAAGGTTATGCCCAAGTCGCAGGTTTGGATTTCGAGGAGACTTTTGCTCCTGTGGCCAGGCTAGAGTCCATTCGAATCTTGCTAGCATATGCCGCTCACCATTCTTTCAGGTTGTTCCAAATGGATGTGAAGAGCGCTTTCCTCAACGGGCCAATAAAGGAGGAGGTGTACGTAGAGCAACCCCCTGGCTTCGAGGATGAACGGTACCCCGACCACGTGTGTAAGCTCTCTAAGGCGCTCTATGGACTTAAGCAAGCCCCAAGAGCATGGTATGAATGCCTTAGAGATTTCTTAATTGCTAATGCTTTCAAGGTTGGGAAAGCCGATCCAACTCTTTTCACTAAGACATGTGATGGTGATTTGTTTGTGTGCCAAATCTATGTCGATGACATAATATTTGGTTCTACTAATAAAAAGTCTTGTGATGAGTTTAGCAGGGTGATGACGCAGAAATTCGAGATGTCAATGATGGGCGAGTTGAACTACTTCCTTGGGTTCCAAGTGAAGCAACTCAAGGACGGCACCTTCATCTCTCAAACGAAGTACACGCAAGACTTGCTGAAGCGGTTTGGGATGAAGGATGCCAAGCCCGCAAAGACTCCGATGGGAACCGACGGACACACCGACCTCAACAAAGGAGGTAAGTCCATTGATCAAAAAGCATACCGGTCAATGATAGGGTCACTACTTTACTTATGTGCTAGTAGACCGGATATTATGCTTAGCGTATGCATGTGTGCTAGATTTCAATCCGATCCTAAGGAGTGTCACTTAGTGGCAGTGAAGCGAATCCTTAGATATTTAGTTGCTACGCCTTGCTTCGGGATCTGGTATCCAAAAGGGTCTACCTTTGACTTAATTGGATATTCAGACTCCGACTATGCTGGATGTAAGGTCGATAGGAAGAGTACATCGAGGACGTGCCAATTCTTAGGAAGGTCCCTGGTGTCATGGAACTCTAAGAAACAAACCTCCGTTGCCCTATCCACCGCTGAGGCCGAGTATGTTGCCGCAGGACAGTGTTGCGCGCAACTACTTTGGATGAGGCAAACCCTCAGGGACTTTGGCTACAATCTGAGCAAAGTCCCACTCCTATGTGATAATGAGAGTGCTATCCGCATGGCGGAAAATCCTGTTGAACACAGCCGCACAAAGCACATAGACATCCGGCATCACTTTTTGAGAGACCACCAGCAAAAGGGAGATATCGAAGTGTTTCATGTTAGCACCGAGAACCAGCTAGCCGATATCTTTACCAAGCCTCTAGATGAGAAGACTTTTTGCAGGCTGCGTAGTGAGCTAAATGTCTTAGATTTGCGGAACTTGGATTGAATTGTAGCATACATGTGTTTATGCCTTTGATCATGTTCATTCTGCATTCTGTTGCTTATTGTGGTGCTCAAGTTGTACAAACATTCCCTGGACCTCACAAGTCCGTTGCAAAGTGATGCACATGTTTAGGAGATGTGTTACAACTTGACCCTCTGAGACTAACCATATGCTTAAGTTTGCTTGATTTAGTCTCGAAGGAGAATTGAAAGGGAAAAGGTGGACTTGGACCATGAAAGACTTCCACTGCACTCCGATGAGAGGGTAACTTATTCCAAGTTCATCTCATGAACTCTTATTGCCATTTGCTCTTAATTGACGATTTTGGTGAGGCAATGGGGTTTTGGGGCCAAGATTGATCCCGTTTTGGTGCTTGATGCCAAAGGGGGAGAAAATAAAGGCCAAAGCAATAAATGGATCAGCTACCACTTGAGAGATTTTGAAAATAGTAGAATAGAGCTTTTGGGTTGTCAAAACTCTTTTATTGTCGAAAATAGTAGAATAGAGCTTTTGGGTTGTCAAAACTCTTTTATTGTCTCTTTTATCAAAAGTTGGCTTCTTGTGGGGAGAAGTAGTGATTATGGGAAAAAGGGGGAGTTTTTGAAATCTTTGATCAATCTCTTTTGGAATGACTCTCTTTATGCTTCAACATGTGTGTTTGACTTAGAGATAGAGATTTGAGTTTGATTTGCAAAAACAAACCAAGTGGTGGCAAAGGATGATCCATATATGCCAAAATTGAATAAAACTCGAATTATTTTATTTGAAGTGATTTTGCACTTGTTCTAGTTGCTTTATGTTGTGTTGGCATAAATCACCAAAAAGGGGGAGATTGAAAGGGAAATGTGCCCTTGGGCCATTTCTAAGTATTTTGGTGATTGAGTGCAAACACAAGTGCTTAAATGTGAATCTATGCCCATGCATGAACAAAGTGCAAATCATGAGTAAAGGTATGTTTCTAAGCCTTAGTACATTGGTTTTGTGTACTAATATACTTGTCTAAGTGTTAGAAACAGAAAGAAGAAGAGAAGAAAAGAGGTGAAAAAGGCGTGGCTGTGTACAGCCAAGACTCAGCTCAGTCTGGCACACCGGACTGTCCGGTGGTGCACCGGACAGTGTCCGGTGCGCCAGGCTGACTCGGCGTAAAGTGGCCGCTCTCGGGAATTCGCCGACGGCGTACGGCTATAATTCACCGGACTGTCCGGTGTGCACCGGACTGTCCGGTGAGCCAACGGTCGGTCGGGCCAACGGTCGGCCGCGCGATCTGCGCGGGACACGTGGTCGAGCCAACGGTCGGAAAGAGGCACCGGACTGTCCGGTGTGCACCGGACATGTCCGGTGCGCCAGATCTGCAACGGTCGGCAACGGTCGGCTGCGCTGTTTAAGGAAATAAATCGGGCACCGGACAGTGTCCGGTGTGCACCGGACTGTCCGGTGCGCCCGACGACAGAAGGCAAGGATGGCCTTCCAGATTTGTTCTCAACGGCTCCTAGCTGCCTTGGGGCTATAAAAGGGACCCCTAGGCGCATGGAGGGTGACACCAAGCATTCCTACAACATTCCTAAGCACCAAGACATCGATCTCGCGCATTCGTTTCATTGTGATAGCATATAGAGCTCTTGTGGAGTTGTGAACTCTTTGAGTTGTGTTGCGAGCTCTTGTTGCTACTTGTGTGCGTGTTGTTGCTCTGATCTTTTGAAGTCTTGTGTGCGTTACTCATTCCCCCCTTGCTCTGTGTTTCTTTGTGAACTTAAATTGTAAGGGCGAGAGGCTCCAAGTTGTGGAGATTCCTCGCAAACGGGATTGAGAAAAAGCAAGCAAAACATCGTGGTATTCAAGTGGGTCTTTGGACCGCTTGAGAGGGGTTGATTGCAACCCTCGTCCGTTGGGACGCCACAACGTGGAGTAGGCAAGCGTTGGTCTTGGCCGAACCACGGGATAATCCACTGTGTCATCTCTGCGATTGATCTCTTGTGGTATTGTGTTGTTGAGACTCCTTTATAGCCACTTGGCAACTATTGTGCTAACACTTAACAAGTTTTTGTGGCTATAAGTTTAAGTTTTACAGGATCACCTATTCACCCCCCCCTCTAGGTGCTCTCAAACACCCGAGCCTCGGATCAAGAGAAGTTAACACACGCGGACCGTCCGGCTATAAATCCCGGATGGTCCGAGACCTGAGACAGTACTGTCTGGACTGGTCCCCCGGATAGTCCGTAGTACAAATCTACAAAAACACACAGTCCCTGTCCAAAAACGAGTTTGACACTTGCGGACCGTCCGCCCCTCACAGCCGGACCGTCCGCCTATAATTCAGGGACTGGCCCGAAGCCACCCTCCTCTGGTCATGACTGCGGACGGTCTGGCAATAGAACAAAGTGTCTGCACAAATGGTCAGACTTCGGACCCCCTCTGGAGGATCGCGGACGGTCCGCCCCCGAGGCCCGGACAGTCCGCGCGTCCATGACTTCGCAATTTTCAAACATGCTTTTGAAAGAACTTTTAACTCACGAAATGTGAAGCGCTGTTAGTCCTCATGCAAATGCAACTACTTGATGCTCTATGAGGCACTAAGTTTTACACATCTAAGTCATTGACCCCTCTTAATAGTACGGCTATCTAGCCTACTAATCCGGTCATGTATCTTCTCTAAACACCTCAAGACCGGCAAAAATGAAACCTATATTATACCTTTCCCTTCATCTGATCCACAACCAATGCGTATGATTCTTCAACATTTCCTGTTCTATGTGGTCCAACCCTGCATTCTTATTTCTCCAAGAATCGTTAGTCCATAAGCAGTTGTCATTAATTACCAAAACATTACCAAAGGGGCCTAGATGATTCACACACATCACCTGCCAGTGGAATGGACAGGCGACACGCCTTATCCGCAATAAATGCAGAGGGCGCGCGGCCCAGAGACCTTACGTCAGGCCCCGCCCGCTGGCTTACGTCACGGGTAGTAGGCCACGTGGCAGCATCGGGTCTCCGCCTGAGCGGAGAGCAGAGGCGTACACGGTATGGTTCGGACACGTGTCGGCTCCGGACCCCGTCTGGCCTTGATTAAGGCCTGGGTATTCTTTGTCCCGGAATCCCGGGACCTGCTGTGAGTGGTCCGGACCCCACACAGAGGGGTCCGGTTTGCACCCGTGGAGGTCCTGGACATTACCCTGAGGTCCGGTCTGCATATACAGGGGTCCGACACTTTTCCATGGGGTCCGGACTCACTGTTGATACCTTGGAGTATATCGTCTTCTCTGGCCACGTGGCGGTCCCAGAGCCGTCCACGTGGTGGGGTCGGGTGCTGTTCACCACGCGACTAGAGATAGTCGTGTGGGTACCGTGTCTTCATGCTGTAGTAAGGGGTACCCTGTTTCAGAGTACCGACAACTATCCATCTCAAATCTAATGTCTCTGGTTGATCATTGTAATTTACAAATAACACATTCCACCACTGCAGCACACCACGTCGGAGGGTGTCCTTAGCAAATATACCAAACAACTACAGACGTTAAATCAAAGATGGGTGGTGATGATTTAATATGTACATCATGTTGTTGTGAACTGCGATGCACTCGCAAGATAGTCCCGGTACTCAGTCCTCCCGTAGGAGGCCCTAGGAGTAAACCAGATCTATTCTTCTTGCTTATCCCAACTAACACCCTGCGCCCCTCCTTATATAAGGAGAGGTAACCCTAACTTAAAAGCTAAGCAACATAACAAACCCTATCTGGCCGACACTGTTCACGCGCTACAGTAACCGCACGTGAACAGTGATCGCGTCTAACCTAACCATAATGACCTAGCTAATGGGCTTAAGGCCCATAACATTCCATCCCTCCTTAAAAACAGCTCGTCCACGAGCTGTAGTCAAGATGAATTGACCCATACTAAACTAGCACTTAATTACTCAATACTAAGTCTTTTACATCTCGACTTAGTCTTTTATTCACCTAGAAAAAAATTGGTCGGATCTACCGAAGGAGGATGCGTCGGCGGCTAGATCGACTGATGACGGACGCGGCTGCGGTGGCACAGAGGGCTCCCTGCGTCTGGCGAAGGTCGGTGGCACCCTCCGGTGTTGTAGCTCAGGTGACCACGCCGCGTCGGTGGCCAAGGTGGCCGACGTCGACCACAGCTGCGACGATGCAGCAGATGGTTGTCTGTGGTGCAGAAGATTGATGGCCACGACGCGGAGGATCAGTAGTTGTGGCGTGGAGGGTTATCCCGCAGCAGCACCTCTACATGTTGGGCCACCATGGCAACCGATTGTTGCAGATTGGGCGAGCAGATCCGCGCACAGCCGTAGTCGGGCCACGCCTGGACCTCCACGAGCACGGAGGCGGGCTGCAGCAGTGGCACAGCCACCTCAACGTAGAACGCCACCTCCACCTCCTCCCTGGGTGTGTTGGGTTGCAGCCCATTGACCCCATCGTCCTCGACTCGGCCGCCTCCGCCCGCGCCCAGGCCGCCCTCGCTCGCGCCCAGGCAGCCCGCAGTAGAAGCAGAGGGGCTGACCCACGCCTGCTCTAGCTTGGCCAGACGAGCATCGTGGGAATCCAAAGAGGCATTGATGGCGGCAAGTTGCTCGAGGATGAGGTCCATCTTGGCAGAGTAGGTCACAAGATCGTTGTGCGCGCCGACCATGGTGGCAATGCGCGCGTAGTGGCTCTGGTACCAATTTGTTGTGAACTGCGATGCACTCGCAAGATAGTCTCGGTACTCAGCCCTCCCGTAGGAGGCCCTAGGAGTAAACCAGATCTATTCTTCTTGCTTATCCCAACTAACACCCTGCGCCTCTCCTTATATAAGGAGAGGTAACCCTAACTTAAAAGCTAAGCAACATAACAAACCCTATCTGGTCGGCACTGTTCACGCGCTACAGTAACCGCACATGAACAGTGATCGCGTCTAACCTAACCATAATGCCCTAGCTAATGGGCTTAAGGCCCATAACACATGTACACTAAAATTCCATGTACACTAGATACGTTCTCGCTATACAATGCAACTCATATGGACAACAAAAAACTTCCCGCATCCTCCATAAGGTAAAATTAATAAACAAATACGTACATATTTGGTCTCTTTTTCCATGATAGCAAATACTTACTTGTATTTTAAAACATGTACAAGCAAATATTGTATTATCAATATCAGATATCCTAATTGCTCCAAGTACCTAGCTTCTTACAAGGATACAAGATATCGTATGGCAGAGTAGCATAGAGATATAAAAACCAAAGCACCAAATAAAAAAATTCAATTGCATTCACCTTTCTATTTGAAAATGCTATTCAGATGTGTCTTGGAGTTCTAAAAATCAGGTGACGAATTATAGACAAAATGCTTAAGGAGGTGTTTGGTTTATAGAGACTAACGTTTAGTCCCTCGATTTTATTTTATTTTAGTTCCTAAATTGACAAATACGGAAATTAAAACTCTATTTTAGTTTCTGTATTTGACAATTTAGAGACTAAAATAGAATAAAATGGAGGGACTAAACATTAGTCCTATAAACCAAACACACCCTAAATACTTGATGTGATGGTAAAATATGTTTGTTGTTTTCTCTATGCCCTTCATAACCGTGTTTTTTTGTATGTCCCTTCATAATTTTATTTGTGAGCACCATAGCAAAGATTCAGATTTTGCTCGTTTCGATCGTGATGCTAACTTTATATACCAATAATAACTTAAAAGTGTAACCGGTATGCAATAACTTATTCAGATGACACTATTGTAAAAGATGACTACGGTTCTTGCTCTTGCTTAGCTAGCATGTAACAAAAATCTAGTATTTATTTAATCTTTAGTTTATCTTTATCTGTGGATAATTACGGTAGTATCGAGACGCTGCTATAGATATGTATTATATATATATATATATATCTAGATAGTTAAAACCTCAACGCGATTCAGGCGCTCTCCGCGTTTCGCGGCAGTTCCGCTCATGGCGTGCTAACGCGTGGCCGCGGACTCAATGTTTATTGGATTCGACGGATACGTCGATGCGTCCGCCCCTCTCACTGCACGCAAAAATAAAAAAACACCGACTCTCCTCCCCTTCTCTCGACGGCAAAATGTCCGACCACCGCCGCGACAAGGAGAAGGCCTGCAACCGTCCGCCGCGAGCGCGAGCGGAAGCGGTCCCGGTCCCGGTCTCCGTTGGCAGATCGGGACTGCTCCCACCGCCGCCGCTCTCAGTCGCGCCGAGGCCTTCGGCGGTGGGTTACGACGACGTGAATGCGGAGGAACCGGAGATGATGAATATGATGAGCATTCCCGTCGGGTTGGACTCCACAGAGGTAACGCCCCTCTCCCTCCCTCACATGTCTGTCTCCTAACCCTAGATTAGCTGATCCGTCGCTTCGTGAGCTGACTCGTCCCGTCTCGCTTATCCCTATTCTCGCTCGAGGTACCGAACGAGCTGGTGGTGCCGACGAAGACAGGGCTCCTGTTCGAGCGACAACTCATTGAACGCTACATCGAGGTCTGTAGCTTGGTTCCGGATCTTGTGCTGCAAATCTTTTGTTGGTATTGGGAAAGATGTTTGTGCTAAATTCATGCCGAGATGGCGATCGTGCTCTACTGGGTGTACGCCGACGGCTACCAGCTGATCCTTCACCGCTGGCTGCTTGAGCGGTACAGGCTCCACACACTGGACGAGGAGGAGGACAACGTCGTCAGCCTCTCCACCGTTGTCCGTGGTGTACTCCTACAGCAGCTCATGCATGCCATCCACGTGATGGTCTTGTTCATGGTAAGGAGATAGTCTGTCTTGGTCAATTGGCATTGAGAGGTTCAGTTCAATCAGTGGTACTTCCATTGAGATGAACAAAACCGAGATAAGAATTGCAACCATTTTGTAGATGATGTCTGTAAGAACTTGACCAGAAGATCAATCCTTGTGTGGGTGAATCGACTAGCAAGAACGGGTCAGTATCACCAGTTTAACCTGTCTTTGTCCTGTGATGCTTCAGAGTTTAGGTATCTGATTATTTTTCCTCAATGTTTAGGTTCATTTTTCAGCTATCTTCTACCAGAAAACATCTAGCTTTCCAGAGTAAGACACGTTCTTACTCATCCTGCATTTTCTGGTGAATTTGTGCCTGAAAATTCTTCTTATTAGGATTTATGCAATTGACCTCGGTTTTTAATAAACTGTTACGTAGACAGTAGACACCTAGACCTTGTTGTGAAACTTTACATTTTTTTAGTTTTAACTGTCCTATATACATCAACGAATTGAACCTCTGTTGGCCTGGTATTCCTTGGTGTAATGAGTGAATGACCATCCTAAATATTTTACAAGCAACTAATCTGGTAGACTGTTGGTCTTATTCAAAATAAGACGCGCATTTGCGTGCCTCGGCTGGACTCTAGCAATTTTTTAGTGTAATACAGCGAAAGAGCACAAAAAACATTGAAGATAAAACAATAGACACAAAAAAACAATATCCAACGGACAGAATGACGCCACAAAAGCCAACATTACCTTACTGCCCCTTTTGGTTTAACAAACAATTTCTAGATAACACAAATTCATATACCATAACTTATAACAGATAACACAAATGCATATACCATAACTTATAACATAAATACTGTGACCTTGATGATAATCATGTGAATTCTGTTTTCAGCAAGGATTATAACACAATTTGGTTGATAAGCATCTATAGAGGCTGTGAAATTCCTTTTTCCATAAATCTCAAATCGACTCCAAAAAGTTCCTCTCTTGCGCATATAAAGTTCCAATTGTTGTGATGGTTTTCCTCGGATAAGTTGTTGGCTTTATCCGCCCCTGCCTCGCCATGTGCTCCTTGTCTTAGGACTCGGAGATAGGCTGACAATTCTAGGTTCTTGTAATAATGGCCGTGGTTAATTTTCATTAATCGTGCCTTATTATCATCATATAGGAGTAATTACTTTGGTTTGCCCTAATCATCTCGTGATTGCCTACAAGGAACCCCAACCCCTTGCTGGTGCTGTGCTTTTGTTAGAACTACTATAAGTATACCCAGTCACGTCACTTTGTCCTAGCCTGCTTTGATTTTGATGGTTTTGTGAGCCGGAGGCCATTGGTGCGATGTGGCAAGCTTTTCTTCATGGTTCCCATCGATGTGTTTTTGTTGGGTTCTCTCGTCAGAACTATATAAACAGGCGCCTACCCGCTTCACCATTCCTCGGTCTTCTGAAGCATTTCATTACATCGATTTGCTTCTTATATGCATCTTGTTGTATTGCTTTTGTGTTGCTCTACCTGCATGAGCATGAATTCAGGTGAGCATGTGATGGTATTTTTCTTCTTTGGATTATGAAGTGGTAGTGGATACCCTTCTTAGATAGGCAGGTCTTATGATATTGTTAGTTTGTACAACTTAGTGGTCTGAAATCTTGGTCTCACCATTCAATTACACAACGATTTGTTGCAACAAGAAAGGGCAGATAAGATCGAAATTAGATAGAGGTTAAAGAATTAGTTCAGGTTAGATGGAAGTTAGTTGGTTAGTTAGCTACGAAATATAGTCTTGTCTGCAAGCCATCCATTTTAGATTTAAATGGATTAGAGTTAGCTTTGACTAATTTTTGGTTCCATTGACCTTTTCAGGATCGAATTAGATATGCGCTATTTTTAGCGAAAGTATTTTTTGAATAGTTTTATAGATTCCTAGGATTTTGCATATTTTATTTAAGCAGCCCTTTATTTGTTTTATGCTACTTAATTCAGGCAACCTGTTTTCGTTCCACAAATCTACGGTCTCTGTAGACTTGTTTATACCTGATAGCCAAGATGGAGACTAAACTCATCACTTGTATACTCATCTCTGCAACCAGGCTTCATTCTATTTCATTTGTTTCAAAATTGTTGTTGGCCATTTTCTGGGTGTCGAGTAGGAAGGGTTATTTACTAGCTCCTGTCAATTCAATATTTGGTCTCCAGAGAAACTTGCCAATCTCTCTCTCCCTCTTCCCACCTGATTTTCGCGATGGGTCGTTTATCATTTTGCTTTGTGATGAATACTTGTTGTCTCTGAAGAAACTGCGATGCAGGCTGATGCTGCCACTAACCCTGCTCTTGGTGTGTGCTACACTTGTAGTAGGATGTAGCAATATTAGTGGTTAATGCCATGACTTACTTTAACAATAGCTTGTTGAATTGACGTTGATAGATAGCTGCTGAAATACATCACTGCCTTATTTACAACAATCGGTCTTCATTCCAGTGTTATTTTTGGCTCCAAAATAACTTGCACGTACATATTTATGCATGTCTCCACAAGAAACGGTAACAAACTAAATTTGACAACGCTGCAGGATACCACTGGGCATGTCATTACTCCTACTAAACGTGCAAGCTCATTGGAAGAGTTACAACAGGAGGACAACCCTATAGATGAGGTTGGACCTTTTACTACTTCACTGGTTGTCTCAAATTACTCAACAGTCGAGACACAAGTGAGTAGCACTAAAAAAAGGTGAGCATCGCATATGGCTGATTCCTACTATTATTTCAGATTCATACCATTTGCCTGTGTATATCTATATGATAAAATGTTTTATCTTTAGGGCTTGTGCATCATCTACCGAAAAAATTGCAAAGAAGCTCTTTGCAAATGAAGATGCAAAAAATAATGGTGAGGCTGAGTTGTTGAAGCCAGACACAGCGGAAGGAACTGATATTGAAATTCCTGAATTCAATGTGTCTTGCGAGCTCCAAAAGATTAGCCTAAAATTCCAGAATACCATGAGGCATTTTGATGCATCGGAAATTCGGAATTCCTATATGCACCTGCAATTTGTGTCTTGATGTGATGAAACCACTGCAGATTAAACAACTCATGGACCAAGAGGTTGTTAATTTATCAGGTGGAGAGCTCCAAAGAGTTGTTATGTGCTTCTGCCTTGGAAAGGTAATATTGTTGTTCTGTTTAATACGTTGCTTTGTCTACATGATGCATTCCTTGATTGGTATAATATAATGTTACATGAATAAGATAGATGTGTTCTAGGTGTTTCACAACTTTGCACCCAAGTATACATTTCTTGCATTTCAACTACGTTGGAAAGTGTTTCATGGAAAAGTGCACCCTGTACCTTAGCCAAAGACCTTTTCGATTCATTAGTGCTAATATAAGATGGGGAATCAACATTATATAAGATAAACTGGTAGCTGATCTTGAGATTTGCCTTTTCCTTAGGTTCACCGTGTCTGTATGAAACATTAGTTAGGAGCCTAAGGGCCGATGTTACTACATTAGTACTGCTAATGTCGCGACTGAACTTGAACAACATGCTCAAACAGCAACAAGTCAAATCTGTAGCTACCAAGGTCACTAAAAATCTTAGATTATATGGTTGGTTTTGCATTAGCGATATTAATCTTTTGGTTCCTTGATTTGTTCCTTTGTCGGTAACGCAGAGGTGCTGGTCTGGATGCTAGCTGGATTTCACCGTGGTCAAGCCTTGTGATGAAATCAGATGATGATGACGCAATTGGCTTCTGTGACCTACAATTATGGACATGCTGATGGTACCTAGAACCTCACTACACTGGATGACAGGTGAATAAGCATACAATAGTTGAGTGTTGTCATGAGGTTGCATCTAGAAGCCCCATGACTGAGATTGTGAGCTCATGTATCTGTCGACCATTGTATTACTCACTTTTTCTCAGTATAAGTTGAGTACTCAGCATACTACATATATCACTTAATTTGTTGTTTTCAAAATACACAGTTCTATTCATTATATACTTTCAAATGTTCATATATATATAAGTGATACAGCGAACGATAGGGCGCTATTTTTTCTAGTATATATTAAAGGAGGGAGAAAATCTCGCCTATGGAGCGTCCACGTCATCTCTCCATTTCTCAGCCATAGGATCACGTTTTGACGGATACTCTCGCACAGCGGTTGGTTTCTCAGCGAGACAGGCCGCGAGTGTTCGCGAAGCCGCTACCGTGTCTACATTGGCAACATCGCCATGTTGCGTTGCTCCGCCCGAAGGCCTTCCTCCATGACGCAGTGCTCCCAGCATCACCAATTCCGTCGTTGTGCTCCACAGTTGTGAGCCTGTGACACGCTGTTCCCAGTCGTCGAGGACGTCAGCCTCGTGCCGCGCCTCACCTTGAGGTTGTCCAATCTACACCACTGCGCGCAGCTGAAGCCCGCAGCGGCGTTCGCCGACCACGACCCGTCGGGCGGCTGTTTGGCAAGTCGGTGGCCGCGCAGCCGCGCTCGGGCTTGACTTCTTCCAGTGGCTGCTCTCCGCGGTCAAGGCCAAGGGGCTCAAGCAAGAGACGGTGACTCGGATCCTCATCAACTACGCGCAGAACTCGCTGCACGGGCTCATGGCCAGAGACGTGCGCAGGTATGTATGCGAACTGTGGATTGGTTGAGGACGCCCACAAGGTATTTGATGGAATGCATGTGAGAAATATTGTTTGCTGGACATCAATGATTTCTGGGTACACACAGTAGGTTAAGTTTATAGATATTGTCAACCTTTTTAGGGCCATGCAAATTACTGGAACAGAGGCTCATGATGGGACGATTGCTACTGTTGTGTCTTCATGTGCCCAAATGGGAGCACTTGACTTGGGACGATATTTTCATGCTTATTGTGATGTTCATGGTTTAGGGAAGGAGCTCTCTGTGAAGAATGCACTAATGGCTATTTAGATCTTTGAATTGAATTCTATTATAAGAATCACAATTTAGCAAATCAATCAATCTAATATGGTTTTATGTGGAATATATTTGTATACTATAGTTGACCATGTATGAGAGAGATTTATGTGCTTCATTTCTACCATAGGGGAGCGAGACAAAGAGCGTGTTATAAGTTGTAGAGTAAAAACATAGCCTGACAATACTTAAAATCAATTTTCATCCTCAACCTCGACGACGATCACAACAAGGATCGAGGAGGATGATGGGTTCAACTACGACATCCCACGATCACTGTAGTAGAGCCTTCTGGTGAAGGACGCCAAGCTGCTAGACAGAAACAAATTTCTATAATTTGCTTGGCTAGACAGAAGCAAGGTAGCTTAACGTGCTTGCTGATCAATCTGTCTGTGTGCATTTAAGGTGCATCCCAACATCAGGGGGTGGAGCGGTACCAGTTGTGCAAGTCGATGCAGCCACACAACATAAAACGAGTGACTCTCAGATGGCGGTGTAGGTGCTCTACTTCGAGCAGCGCGTCAGCGCTTTGAGTTCAGTCGCACGATCCTCATCCAACTGCCACAAATATACTAAGATTTTTTTAATATATATCATGTATATGATACATAATTGTTGCTATATTCCTATATATTAAATCGGGGGGCAAAGCTCCACATCTGTGCGTCCACGTCATTATTTTTTCTTCAGTCGCATGATGTGCCTTTGATGGTCATAAACGTGTCTCAACAAGTCTCTGTAGATAAGCCAATCGAGCGGTCTCCTCTAGCGTCGAGAGCGTTCCAGAAGCCCTCGAGACACGATGCAAAAGGAGCGGTTGGTAGGCGGCGCGACGTTCTCTTTCTCCTTTTTCCGTGGCATGCTGGAGGACATGGTCGGCATCAAAGATCTATCCAGTATCGCCATCGCGTTTGTCGTTGAGGTCAACAAGCTCGCCCCTAAGGTTGGTATTTGGCACAGTACCCACACACCCATTGAACCATACGACGTGACGCGAAGATGCGGTTAATACGCGCGGCGTGGACTCTTCTTCCTCTATCCGTGGCGTGCTAGAGGAAATGACCGACGTCAAAGACCACTCTAGGGTCGTCGATGTGTTCACCGTCGAGGTCGACAAGCTCGCCCAAGGCTGGTACTTGGAGCAGTATCCATGCATCCATCCATCCATCCTAAGATTGCATCTTTTTTTGAGACCCATAGATAGCAGATTCAGAATGAACAGAACAAGGGAGTATGAGACTACCGAAGTCTCCCAACCAAACAAGCAGTCGGTGTTGCTCATCTCTGCATAAAATATGATTGGCTTGTGGACCTTAAAGCTCATGCGTTATTTTGGCCTATATTTTCCTAGAGTTTTGAGTGGATCACATGAGCACATGACCAGATCCAGCAACAACTATTATCACGAATGAAGAAACACAAATGCTTTCCTCCGATCCATGTGCCATCTTCAATGTCTTAATAATGTTAATTTGATTGAATGTTAAAGTATTCGTCAATCCACATGCACCTCAATCTCAGTGTCCTTGAGGAAAAATAGTGTTTAGTCAAGTTGCCTCAAGTTATTTGATTATGTTCCAAGTTCGTACGAACATATATGTTTCCGGTGTTTTGATTAAAGTGTCAAAAAATGCCACTATTTGTGTTATGCCTTCTCTACTTATGCTATAACCCTAACATGGCAAATTTGATGCCATCTATTATATTTTGGGCCACTTAATTTCCTAACAAAAAATCATGTTTGTACTGTAGTGTAATCTAGAATTTAATCCCCATGAAACTCTCTCATCTTTTATAAAACTCTCTCGTATATCTTTTCATTAAATTGCATATTATGTCATCATATTTACTTTTATATCATGCCATTTAATAAGAATAAAACACCTACTAAGAATAGTAGGAATAAGACGACGTGCGCAAGGCGCGCGTTGGATGCACTAGTATATATATACTAGGAATATGCCCGTGCGTTGCTACGGAATCAATATGTTAAAATACATTTATATGCAAAAAACAAATAGTAGTAAAGATGTTGCGATAGTGAAAATGTCAGCTGGAGTAATATATGAACAAATCTGCCATCATATGCAGTGTAGTTGTAACTGAAAATGCAGAGAGTGAAATGAGAAACATAAAAACCCACTGTGGACGCCTACACTCTATTCTTAAGAAGTAAGTAGTAGAGATTATGCACGGAGCTGACGATTGTACGGCTAGGGCAACAAAGTAACAGAGACACTGATTGTCCAGTATCCAGCCACCATGAGAAGATCGTCCTAAAATCATCCTTTCGCTCGCCTCCAGAATCAGGAAACTATTATGCATCTCCATTGCGTCGGTACGGCATGAACTGAGTCGAGGTTGAGTCCGAGCCCTAGGGTCGGGCGAGGAGGAGCTTTCTATGGCGCCCGAGGCTGGACTTAGCTGCTGTTGGCCTCACTCTGGCGAGTGGCACAGCAGTCGGAGCAGCGCAGGCGGCGCTGTTTTCCTGTCAGGTCTGCCAGTGGAGGGCGAAGTGACTGCGGTCACTTCGGCTTTGTTGACTGAGGAGCGTGCGTCAGGATAAGGTGTCAGGCGATCCTTGCATTAAATGCTCCTGCGATACGGTCGGTTGGCGTGGCGATTCGGCCAAGGTTGCTTCTCCGTGAAGCCTGCCCGAGCTGGGCCTCGGGCGAGTCGAAGGTGTGCCCGTCGCTTGAGGGGACCCTCGGGCGAGGCGTGAATCTGCCTGGGTCGGCTGTTCCTGCCCGAGGCTGGGCTCGGGCGAGGCGAGATCGTGTCCCTTGAGTGGACGAAGCCTTGACCGGAATCGTGCCCATCAGGCCTTTGTAGCTTTGTGCTGATGGGGGTTACCAACTGAGATTAGGAGTCTTGGGGGTACCCCTAATTATGGTCCCCGACAAGCCCCCTCAATCCTCCCCATTACCCTTTGTCCCAAACAAGCCCTAAGTCGGCCCGTCAGTCCGTGTGCCCACAGCCGCACTCCCGAGTATGGGTGTACATTTGGGCCGGGTTTAATGGGCTGGCACGAAGCACGAAAAAAAAGCACGGCCCAAGCACGGCACGACACGAAATTATTTTGGGTCGGGCCGGCCAGGCCCGATGCATCGGGCCGTGTTTTGGCCGACGCCGAGGCCCACGGGCGGGCACGAGCCCGACCCGTTTAAACAGATCCGAAATGGCCCGTTAATAGGCACGAAAAGGCCCGAAATGGCTGCCTCCACGGCCTCGGCAGCGGCAGGCCGGCAGCGCACTTGTCCATGGCGAATGGGCCTAAGGCGCGGCCCATTTCCATTTAGCTTTAGGTCTTGCCATTGCCGACTTGCCCTGTTGCCTAGAAACCCTAAAACGCCGAGTCCTCTTGCTCCCGTCCCGTGTGGCCGTGTCCCGTCCCCGTCCGTCTGCCGTCTCAGCCTCCCAGGCGGCCAGGAGGCCCCCAGCTCCAGCGTGACCGCGACCGGAGCAGCCCCTGCGGCCTGCGCGGCTGCGCCCCTGCGTCCTTGCGCGAGCGCGACGGTCACCAGAGCCGCCCCTGCGCCCCTGCGCCCCTGCTCGGCGGAGTCGCCCCTGCGCTCCTGCTCGACGGAGCCGCCTCTGCTCCCCTGCTCGACGAGCGCGACCGGAGCCGCCCCTGCTCGGCGGCGCGCCTGCGCCCTGCCGGCCTGCCCTCACGAGCTCCAGCGCGACCCAGCTGTTGGTCTACCAAATGTGTATTTCGGGCCAAATTTGTATTTCAGGCCTTTACTATTTTCGGGCCACCCGTTTAAAGGCCAGCACGTTTAGCTATATACGGGTCGGGCCGTGGGCCGGCACGGCACGGCACGGCCCGAATTTAATATTGGGCCGGGCCGGCCAGAAATTAAACGTGCCGGCCCTTTTCGGGCTTAGGTCGGGTCGGGCCGGACGGCCCGAATGTACACCTATACTCCCGAGTCCTTAGCGGGTGAGTTGGGGCCTGGCGACCAAAGATACGATGAATATCCGATATTTACTTGGTTATGATATATTTATAGGCTAAATATTCTAGATATGTAAATTTTATTAGTCAAAAACCTTTATTCAATGGATAAACGAACTGTTCCACCATCATTCATACCCTTTAAACCGTGGATATAAAATACCCAGTATAAGATTTCTATTTTTCTTATTTTTAGGGAAAATGTCTTTGGAGAAAATAAAGTTTTCAAACTAACTTTAAAAGAACAAAAAGTCTTGTAAGAAGGAAAAGTTTTACTAATCGGTCGACCGTCTACGTGTGTTTTATGGCAATTATAACCACGGACAGCGTGTTTGACGACTGTATTATTGTCAGAAGTCACGCGCTCGGTTAACCGAATGTGAATGAAGTGATCCGACAAACCCCACGTGTGCCAATCACGCACAAAAGAAACAACGTCATCCTAACTCCCCGGTCTTCACGCTTCACTTGGACTTCTTGTCACGAATCCCAACTACACACCTCAAACAATCAACATCGCGAGTTACAGCAACACAACTACGTACAGAGAGATCAACGGGTGCAAACAATTGCATGCAAGCACCGACCCTGGATGATCAGAGGAGCTCATAGCAAAAGGCAGCTGCACAGCGCAACCGCGGCGGGCCTGAGCAGCCCGGCCGGCCAGCGACCCGTCGTCACCTCTCCCCTGACCACTCTCCCGACGACCGAGCTCTCCGCGGCGGCGGACCGTTCGCAGTCGACGACGTCGTCGCCGCAGACTCCGACGCCCACGCCCGGCATGACGGCCCGGTCGGTGACGCACAGCCCCGGGTTGCCGCTCAGGTCCAGGTTCCGGCCGAGCCGCCTGAGGAACGCGGCGTCGAAAGGGACGACGCCGTCCAGCCCGTTCTTGCTCAGGTTGAGGTGGTACATGCGCTTGAGACGGCTGAGCCCCGGCGGGATCCGCCCGGTGAGGTTGTTGTTCTCCAGCGACAGCGTGGTGAGGCTGGACAGGAGGCCGAACGTGTCCGGTATGGGGCCCGAGTAGCCGGAGTTGGCCAGCCGGAGCTCCTGGAGCCTGGGGATGTTGCCCAGCTCGGGCGGCAGCGGGACGCCGCCCATGGGGTTGTTCTCCAAGATCAGGTACTGCAGGTCGCGGAGGCCGGAGAGGCCGGCGGGGAGGCGGCCGCGCAGCTCGTTGTTGCCGAGCGTCGGTACGGCATGAACCGATGATCTTTGGAGGCATTCTTCCTCCGCCGCTTTTCCATGAATGCATCAAGCTTTCCTGCCTCCTGTGAGCAATGAACACGAATTTTATGAACTGAGACAAATACCCCGGCTTTCAAAAAAACTCCCAGTAAACCTTGTAGACTTTACCTTGAGCTCATTGTACTTGTTCATCAGCTTCCTTTCGCGAAATTCAGCTGGTGAACAAAAAATCAACCATCAGGTTGAGGAACAGATAGTAACCATTTGATTAGAAGATAGACAGACAGTGAGGAGAGGAAGGAGGTATTGGGATTGAGGAACTCACGCTTCTTCAGATAGTATGGTCGTTTTCCAGCCTTTGCTGCCTCCCTCTCTTTCTTGATATGCTCACGCAAGATTTCCGATTCAACGTTCTTTGGAGGATGAGACTTCAACTACTTATCCTGTAGGTAGTTACATTCCAGGAATCAACTAAACCAATCAATCATATTGCTCCCAGAAGCATACAAAGGTCAGCTTTTAAAAGTTCTCTCATAGATGTCAGCTTGTTTCTGGCAAGGCGTAACAGCTAACATCATCTTTAACTCCATTCAGATAAAAAATCAACTGTTGTCTAGTTTGTGATGCAATAACAAATAATTATATCCACAATATACTTTTAACGGATAAACATAGATATCCAAGAGTTTCACCGATGATGGATACTCTTTCTAGTTTCTAGTGATGCAGTATGGCCAACATTGCCTTTTTGCCTACTGGGACTGAACAGTTGAAGTGAACATAGTCAACATACTTCAATCAACTATCATATATCCAGTGGACAAAAAGTTAACCAAATATGCTATCAGTAAATTAAAATTCAGGAAGTTTAGCTCATCGATTATCACAAGATAAGCATCAACCTTTTATGAAAGAAAGATAATTTTCATGGTAACAGCCAACATGTTAAGTATACGTACAATCCATGTGACACGACTCTTCATTTCTCCAATGGCATCTAGGTCCTTAGATTTCTTAATCATTTTTTGGAGTCTCTACAAAAAAAAGTGGATAGAATTATTTTCGTCGAATAGAAACATCTTCTAATCAATGCATTTGAATATGAACACTGAGCTCACTTATTTTTCAGCAGGAAAGTCTTCATCAAATAAGAAATTGTATCTTTTCCTAAACCTGCATACCAACCAAATCGATAAGTGTCAAGAATTCATCAAGCTTACAGCTAGTACCAGAATGAACAACCAAATAACACTTGAGGAGTAATGCTTTCAAAAGAAAAATGAATGGAAATACCAACAGGGTGAAATAAGTTAGGGGTCTGAATTCACCCATTCTAATAGGAAGCAGATAAATACATGCTTAGAGCATTAGGCTGAAAACACACTGGAGAACCTCTAATGGTATATCAAGATAAAGCAGAGATTAGGACGTACCCAGTGCCGTAGGCTTCCCGCACTTTGTCAACAAGGTATATCAAGATAAACCTCTAATTTACCCGCATAATATGCAGAGGCTGGGGCTCGAACCCGGGACCTTCCGGTTACAGACGGTAGGCTCTACCGTTGCACCAGGCCCACCCTTTATCTGAAGCAGAGATTGACAAATAAAAAATGAACCGAATGTGTGTGGACACTAAAGAACAATTACATATGTGGATACTAAAGAACAATTACATATGCATCCGAGTAACCAAGTCTTACCCTTCTTTGTCAACAAATCCATAAGCAGGCTCAAATCTTGGATCCCTTCCAACCTATGGGAAAGAACGATATTAGAAATTGATATGAATTTAGAAGACAAAGTGCATAATACAACCTCTAAAGACAGATTGGTAATTACACATTTGCATGAAAGAAAATAAGATGTAGATAAAAGCACTAACTGGAAGTAAAGGAAGTCAATATAAAAACTGCATTCTTTCATGATGAATGTTTTCAGTTAATGAACATCGATTCAACAGATATCTTTTATGTAATAAATTGAACACAACTAACCTTTTTGGGAACCTGTATCACCTCCCTCAATTTCGGTGGCCGCACTTTCGTGCTTATCTCCATAGGCCTGTTGAAAACACACGCGAACCCATTAGGAACAATGGCCACCGGGAACAACAGAACCCACGAAGGGGCAACAACAGCTGGGCCCTGGGCATCTCCGAACCTCCTCTTGCTAGCCCTGCGAGTATTCTTCTCTAGCTGATCACCAGCTGCACAAACACAAAAAGGCACGCGCGCGCGTGCCCACCTATTAGAGCCGAAACCAACTGCGGCGAGCTAGCGGTGAGGCGCCTGACGCCGGATGTGTTCGCACCTGGTAGGAGCCGAGGGCGATGTAGGAGCGGAAGACGATGGCGTCGCGCTCAGCGGCGGCAGCGGCGTCGAGGCCCGGGACGTCGATGTTAATGGTTGCCTGATAGGCGCCCAGGTAGAAGAGGTTCCAAAGATTGAAGAGCAGGTCGGGGGAGGCCATCGCTGCAGTGCAGCAGAAGACGGCGGCGACAAGGCGTGGGTGGGAGAGAGATCCGGGAGGTCAAGGTTGGTCTCGAGTCTAGACTCTGCTCGATTGTCCCTTCGGTTCGAGTTGATGCGGGGGGACGCGCGGGCCAGTTCGCATCCGCTTGGGCTCCCGCGTCGAGTCCGAGGACGGGTCAGCCGACGACGCGCGCCACCGGCGAGGGGATCAGCTTCAGAGGGTAGGGGAGGGCACAAAACAGATCAATTGAATGTCATTGTTGAAGAAAATGAACGGAAGGTCCAAGAATAAGAAAACCACAAGCATGTACAAAACAGAGAGATGAGATAGGCCAGGTTCATGCTGATACGAAAAATCTATGTTTACCATTACCATTAATAACACATTCCATTCCATGATAGAAGAGAGCATAGAAAGAATAGAAAGACATAAATAACCTTGAACTGATAGGATAGCACACCTTTGTATTGACGACGAACAAAAAGTTATAACACCAACAGTAAAAAGATCTTAGTAAAGGATGTTTCCTAAGGACTCAGACATATTGAACTAAAAGACCTATTTAGAATCTCGAATTTAAGTGTACATTAATTGGGGCTCAAGTAATAACCTTTTCACGTGTGGTAAATGCTGAGTTTTTTTACAGTAATTTGGGCCCCAAAAATCTAGCAAAATTTCAGTGAAGGCCTTTGTTTAAATGTCTGAATTTCTGGGAAGCCTGTAGCCCTTTGGTCACATCCAATACATTTTTTACCAAACTATAGTCAACAAATCGATAATTAGAAGAAAAAAACTTAAACAAAGTTCCAGCTAGACAATCATTTAACAAGGTCAGTTGAAGGCACAAACCAAAAATATCCCAGGTCCATATAGAAAAAGGGTCAAAACCATTTAGCTTTCTTATAAAACCATTTGCAGCAATCCAAGTATGGAACATTGTGAATAACTCAAGCCATTCAATTGAAAATGCAAGCCACGAAACAAATATATGCAGAAAAGGCCATTTGAGTGGTAGGTCATGCTAAATTTTATATTACTTGAATACCAGTAAGCTACATACTAAACAGAAAAGTGCCTCCGTTCTCGAATATTTGTCGTCCGCTAGTTTATTTTTGAACTAAAACGTGACAAATAAAAAAGGGAGTAATATAAAAAGATAATACCAGTGTAAACTATGTAGCATAAGCAAACTATATGAGTAAATTGAAACTGAAACTATAAAAAGGTAATGCTACGGTAACAAGTATGGCATCTGTGGACAACTGAACATCCCTGTCATATCTTGCCTAGACCCAGTACAGTACTGCACACTTGATATGTTGCCGCAGTAGACAATCTATTTTCCCATATGCAATGTTATTAAAAGTTAGAACATCAAAAAAATTGTCCTAATGTTCATAATAAAAAAGACAGCAGGCAGGTAAGTTCAGAAAAGCAAGGCAAGGGGAAAATGCAGGACAAATAGTGCACAGAAGCTAGTTGAGACAACCTAATGTTCATAAGAATTATCTAATAAAATAGGATAAAAAGTCGAGATACAAATATTCTGGGAAAATAGATTGTTTTTTGAGAAGAGAGAAAAATCATGCCTTAAACAGCGTGCAATCAATTCTGACTAAGTTTTTTCTAGAATAGCGAAAATAAACCTGCCAAAGTTTTAGCTTACATGTGGTCATCCTCAAGCTTTCCTACATTGTCACAATTTTCACACTTGGACAATAAATGGTTTATTAAAGGATTTTTTTATAAAACGTAAAGAACAAGTACTACAATTATTAGCATCAAAGTAAAGTTACGGTTTTTAAAAATGGAGAAGAATAAAAAAGTAGAAATCTGAAAATACAGTGCTGCAGATACAACCATCAACCGTCTCTGCAAGATCAGAGACAACCATCAACCGTCTCTGCAAGATGGCTGCCATGAAGAGGAAGATAGAACACATCCCAAACATGACAGTGATAGGGAATGCATTCACCTGCAAAGACCATGTCCACAAGCAAACCGTTACTTGTGTGCTGATATTTCTATATAATTCTTGCCAGCACAACTAAAGAGAACATAGTAGTTGGGAGAGGGAATGGCTCCTTACGATGTAAAGCACCACACAAACAAATAAGTTGAGTGGTATGCGGAAGAAGTTCATGATTGTGCTTCTCGCTTCCTCAGGAATGTACTGAGATCTCATCTTCATGATTGACGGCCAGAATATGCCAACACATGCCTCAAAGGTGCAGAAACCAAGAAGCTGAAGAGAACCTCCAATTGATATGTTGCTTCCTTTCACAGAAGACGTTGGCACTAAGATCTGTTTGGACATTATAACAGCAAATAGACATTAGCAATGTTTCAATGGCAGGGACTACTATGTTCTCTTTAGTTGTGCTGAAAATACAGTGCTGTAGATACAGTGCGGCATCAAAGTAAGGATTAGCCTCTGATACTTCACTTTGCTGCAGATACAGTGGAAGGCATAAAAACTATCTACGCCATCCTTCCCTTGTTCCTTCCCCACGACAACCGCCCAGATCTTCCAATAGCCTTCACTGATTGATTGGCGTGCGACCAGAATCTAAGGTGGATCCCATCGGAGAAAGATCCGGTGCGGTGCGTGTAGAAACACCAAGATGGAAGGGTGGGAGGGAGGTCGCCGGAGTCGAACGATTCCTTGGCCCCTGTCCGGCCTATGCATGCAAAGGCAGGCGAAGACCCTGAAGACGGCGGTGGACAGGCGCGACCTGCACAAAGTTGACCAACACGAGCCAGTAGCGCCTGATGGCTCCCTCGGTCAGCGATGATCCGGATCTGGCGGCGGATGGGGGTGGGGGCGCTGCGGATCGGGCGGTCGGGCGACATCGGTGGCATGGCGTGCGACTGAATGAAGGGCGCAGATGGAGGGGGTTGCGGGCTCGGCGACGAGGATGGCGGGGCGCGGTCCCTCGGGGGCGAGGATTGCGGGCTCGGCGGCGAGGATGGCGGGCGCGAGCGTCGATGGATGACTGGTCGGGGGAGACGTGAATCATGGAGGGGAGCGCGGGATCCGCGAGGATGGAAGGTGCGCGAGGATGGAAGGTGAGTGTTGGCGGAGCGCGGCTGCGGGATGCGGGCCTGCGCGGGCGATGGAAGGAGGGCGGCTGCGGGATGCGGGGCTGCCGGCGGACGTGAGCGGGACGGCAGAACGTGCACCGCTGTGGACGCCTACAATACTCACATAATTAGTAGTAGAGATACAAACATTCAAACCAAATGAACAGGCGAATCTTGTGCAAAAATCAATGGTGAATTCCTTATAAAAGGAGCACGAACTTAGACATGAATTACTACCAACAACCAACAAGTTTCATGGTTAAAAACTTGGCATTGCACGTTGATGTTACTATTAAATAAAATCCTCAAACTTAGGCATGAAAAAGTACCATTTAATCAAGTGGATCAAGATTAATAAACCCAAAGAGAAAGGGGGTTTAGGGGTCAAAGATTTGAGAAGAATGAATATTAGTCTCCTTTGCAAGTGGTGATGGAAAATGGGAAGGGAATTTGGCAGGAAACTGTACACAATTAAAGAAGCGAGTTGTTTCTCATCTTAAGCAGAATAATAAAAAAAACTCTCCTGTGTGGAATGATCTACTGAACATTAGGCATATATATCTAAAAGGCAGAGCTACTGCAGTAGGTATTAGGTAATGGCAGAGCTACCAGTTTTTGGAAGAATAAGTGCCACCTATCAGATCATGGAGAGAGAACATGTGGCTTTATTTTTTGTCTAAGAAAATAATAAACGTATTTGGCTAAGGCATTACTATAGGTGGCACTTATATTATAGAGTAGCAGCTTAAGAGAGAAGGTTCATGAGCATAAAACTAAGGTTTATAGAGTAGAAGCACAACAGAGAAGATTCATGAGCACAAAACTAAGGTATCTAGAACTTACTGTCAAGAGAGTTTTTAGCTATATCCCTCCTTACTTCAGTCTCGACAAGGTCACACCAGTAACTTCATTCAATCCTAAATGAACTATCAAGAACACAAACTCTGTTAGTAGACATATTGTATCGCTACACCTCATATCCTAACAAAAAAGTAAAGAACTAAATAAAGGAGCATTGCAGAAATATGTTATAGAACCATATCAAGGAGCATGACAGAATTAACCAAACCTTTTTTTCTTTTTTCCTTTTCACAGCAAAATTGGTTGGTTGAAAGAAAAGGTAACATTTAATCAAGTGGATCAAGATTACTAAACCCAAAGAGAAAGGGGGTTTATGGGTCAAAGATTTGAGAAGAATGAATATTAGTCTCCTTTGCAAGTGGTGATGGAAAATGGGAAGGGAATTTGATAGGAAACTGTACACAATTAAAGAAGCGAGTTGTTTCTCATCTTAAGCAGAATAATAAAAAAAGCTCTCCTGTGTGGAATGATCTACTGAAGATAGGCATATATATCTAAAAGGCAGAGCTACCAGTTTTTGGAAGAATAAGTGCCACCTATCAGATCATGGAGAGAGAACATGTGGCTTTATTTTTTGTCTAACAAAATTCCCATGGAACTGTGATATCTGAATGTTGGCAGAATCGTTAGCTCTTTTAATTGTTGAGATCAGAGTTCAGAATATTTGAAAACCTCACAAGCTTTGTAGCTACATCACCATCAACTTGTGTGGAAATAGCAGAATATACTCATGATCGAAGAAGTAGATAAGCATGATGACATACTCATGATCGACGTAGCTGCATCACCATCACCTTGTGTCATGTCCATGCTCTGGCCTTTTATCTTAACGAACCATAAAAGATGGTTCGTTACACTTGTTATCATCCTCTAGATGTTCGACTTCAACATATTTATCAAACGATGAATAAATGTCATGACAACCTTTGACGTGAAATGAAACTAAAACCAAACCGATTTTGAGGCGGCGAGGAAGCACTGTGGCTCTGGCATCGGTGAGCGCTCTGCCACAGATTTTGGAGAAGGCTCTGAAGCCGTCGCGCCGATGGAGAAAGGTGTGGGTGGTTGAGGCGGCGAGGAACCCCTGTAGCTCTGGTGTTGGCGAGCGCTCGGCCACAAATTTTGGAGATGGTGAGAGGCAATGGAGTCGATCTGGGCGACGTCGATAAACTGCAGCATGGTCACTATTTATCTTCATTATTGCGCCCTCAACCAAGAGAAGTGGAGGTTGTGGAGCGTGCCAGAGGAATAGCAGTGCCAGAGGATAACTATGCATCAGGGCCCATGTTGAAATATTCCATACCTCAGATCGATGAATTGGCAAGGAGCAACGATCACAAGAAGAATTGTTGCAGCGACAGTTTCAGTTTACCTACAAATGAAAGATTTTAGTAAGTAATAAACAACTGAAAAAGAACAAAAGTATGCAATCGAGATTTTGTCAAAGAGCCCAACTAAGTTTCTGAAGATTAATGAGATGGTCATGACACTCATCTAAACCAATTGACTCAAACTGATTCTGCTCATCACCCAACTAAGAATATAATCAATGAGCCCACACCACAATTAATAACAGTACGAAAGAACATAGAGAAATAAGAAAAAAATAGACAGCTTACTAAATAGCTTCGATCTCGCTGTGCAAGATTATTGGATGATATCCAACAGCTCCTAATTAGAGACACCAGATATCTAAATCCACAACAAAAAACTAATGTAGCAGCATCGGGAGATCAGATGAAGATGTACACTCATCAGGATATCAGATGAAAGAGAACACACCATTAATGAATTGAAGGTAAAGGTGGTTATGCTTAAAGATTATCCCAGTTTATGCTGTTTAAAAATATGCAGGCATGGCACAAAAGTGTAACTAAATCATTTGTTGCAGAAGAAATTATTAGATGCAGTTACTATGGCACACTATTAGACAATAAAAAGAAGCAACATAATTGAAACATGACTATATAAGTACTGAGATTTGCTCAAACAAAATTGTGATTTTGTCAAAGAGCTCAACTAAGTTTCTCAAGGTAACTGAGATGGTCTAAATCGGATAATTTCTTAGGCTACTAAATCATTTTTGTGAACCTGAAGTGAACGAAGCAAGTTAAAATAGAATCGGTCAGCACAGCAGATCACATAGCTTCCAAGGTCAAACTCGATCAGCTAATTCAAAACTATTGATAAGCAGCTATAAGCCAACACAAACGTTTTGTGCACTGACCCTACTTGAGATGCAAATCTTGAATCAACACACGGAAAGCTACACACATGAGGGAGGGAGGGAAAGGAAAGGACACTTCACCTCGTGGTCGCAGTTGACGAACTGAAAGGGAAATGTGCCCTTGGGCCATTTCTAAGTATTTTGGTGATTGAGTGTCAACACAAGTGCTTAAATGTGAATCAATGCCCATGGATGAACAAAGTGCAAATCTTCAACAAAGGTATGTTTCTAAGCCTTAGTACATTGGTTTTGTGTACTAATATATTTGTCTAAGTGTTAGAAACAGAAAGAAGAAGAGAAGAGAAGACTTGGCTGTGTACAGCCAAGGGGCTGTTTCGGTCTGGGGCACCGGACTGTCCGGTGGTGCACCGGACAGTGTCGGGTGCGCCAGGCTGCCTTGGCCGAAGAGGCCGCTCTCGGGAATCGGCTGACGGCGTACGGCTAAAATTCACCGGACTGTCCGGTGTGCACCGGACTGTCCGGTGAGCCAATGGTCGGCCAGGGCCAACGGTCGGCCGCGCGATCAGCGCGGGACACGTGGCCGGGCCAACGGTCGGAAGGGGGCACCGGACATGTCCGGTGCGCCAACGGCTCCCGCATCTGCAACGGTCGGCTTCGCCAAATAAGGAAAGGAATCGGGCACCGGACACTGTCCGGTGTGCACCGGACTGTCCGGTGCGCCCGACGACAGAAGGCAAAGATGGCCTTCCAGATTTGTTCTCAACGGTTCCTAGCTGCCTTGGGGCTATAAAAGGGACCCCTTGGCGCATGGAGGAGGACACTAAGCAACTCTTGAGCATTCTTGATCATCCACACTCAGTCTTTGCGCATCCGTTTGTGATTCTAAGTGATTCGAGCTCTGTTCTTGTGAGAAACTGTGAGATAGTCTTTGAGCTCGAATCTTGGCCGTGTGTGTGCGCGTTTCGCTGTGGATTTGTGTGTGTTGCTTCCCTCCCTTACTCCGTGCTTCTTTGTGAATCTTAAGTGTAAGGGCGAGAGACTCCAATTTGTGGAGATTCCTCGCAAGTGGGATAAAGATAAGCAAGGCAAAATACTGTGGTATTCAAGTGGGTCTTTGGACCGCTTGAGAGGGGTTGATTGCAACCCTCGTCCGTTGGGACGCCACAACGTGGAGTAGGCAAGTTTTGTACTTGGCCGAACCACGGGATAAATCACCGTGTCTCCTCTGTGTTGAATTCTCTGTGATTGTTGTATTGTGCAAGATCTTCTCTTTAGCCACTTGGCAATTATTGTGCTAACCTCTAACAAGTTTTTGTGGCTATAAGTTAAGTTTTTACAGGATCACCTATTCACCCCCCCCTCTAGGTGCTCTCAATTGGTATCGGAGCCGTTCTCTTCACAAAGGGACTTACCGCCCGAAGAGATGGATCCTAAGGGGAAGGGAATAGTGATCAACGACAAGGAAAAGGAGTTCTTCGTCAACGACCCAAAAGATGACAAATCCAACGACTCCGGCTCGGGGCATAAACGGAAGGAAGGGAAGAAGAAGAAGACAAGGCGCATCAAGGAGATCATCTACTACGACGATAGTGATGAGTCTACTTCTTCCCAAAAGGATGATGACAACGACTACAAAAAGACGGTCAATTCGAACTTTTCATTTGATTATTCTCGTATTCAACATAGTTCGAATTCGCATTTACTTTCCATTCCTCTTGGCAAACCTCCACACTTCGATGGGGAGGACTACGGATTTTGGAGTCACAAAATGCGTAGTCACTTATTCTCTCTCCATCCAAGCATATGGGAGATTGTGGAGAATGGAATGAAGTTTGATAGCTCGGATAGCCCTATGCTTATAAATGAACAAATTCATAGAAATGCACAAGCTACTACTGTTCTCTTAGCATCTTTGTGCAGGGAAGAGTACAATAAGGTGAGCGGCTTGGACAATGCCAAGCAGATATGGGACACCCTCAAGATCTCTCACGAGGGGAACGACATCACCATGCTCACCAAAATGGAGTTGGTGGAGGGCGAGCTTGGACGATTCGCCATGATAAGGGGAGAGGAGCCAACTCAAACCTACAACCGGCTCAAGACCCTTATCAACAAAATAAGGAGCTACGGAAGCACGCGTTGGACGGATCACGACGTCGTCCGCCTAATGCTCAGGTCCTTTACCGTTCTTGATCCTCATCTCGTGAACAATATTCGTGAGAATCCCAGGTACACGATGATGACGCCCGAGGAAGTTCTTGGAAAATTCGTGAGCGGGCGGATGATGATCAAGGAGGCAAGATACGTCGACTACGCGTTGAACGGTCCACTCCACGAGCCTCAACCCATTGCTCTAAAGGCAACGAGGAGCAAGGAGTCGCTACCTAGCAAGGTGGCGCAAGTTGAGGCGGCCGGGCTCAATGATGAAGAGATGGCTCTCATCATCAAGAGATTCAAGACGGCGCTAAAAGGTCGAAAGGGACAGCCAAGCAAGGCCAAGACCAAGGGAAAGCGATCATGCTTCAAATGCGGTAAGCTTGGTCATTTTATTGCTAACTATCCCGAAAATGATAGTGACCAGGAGCAAGGGAAAAATGGGAAGAGAGAGAACAAGAAGGTTTACAAGAAGGCCAAAGGCGAAGCACACCTTGAAAAGGAGTGGGATTCAGATTGCTCTTCGTCCGACTCCGACGACGAAGGACTCGCCGCCACTGCCTTCAACAAATCGGCTCTCTTCCCCAACGAGCATCACACTTGCCTCATGGCAAGGGAAAAGAAGGTAATCACTCGTAATGCTAATACTTATGATTCTTCTAGTGATGATGAATCTAGTGAGGATGAAATTGATTACTCTAGTTTATTCAAGGGATTGGATAGAACTAAGATAGCTAAGATTAATGAGTTGATCGATGCCTTAAATGAAAAGGATAGAATCTTAGAGAAACAAGAAGACCTTTTATATGAAGAACATGATAAATTTGTTAGTGCACAAAATTCACTTGCTCTAGAAGTTAAAAGAAATGGAATACTTTCTTGTGAACTTTCTACTTGTAATGAAACCATTTCTTCTTTAAAAGGTGAAATTAACGATTTAACTGCTAAACTAGAAGTAGCAAGTAACTCGTATGTTGAAAATATTACAATTTGCACTAGGTGTAAGGATTTTGATGTTAATGCTTGTAGTGAACACTTAGTTTCAATTTCAAAACTAAATGATGAAGTGGCTAGTCTTAATGCTCAACTTAAGACTAGCAAGAGTGAAGTTGATAAAATAAAATTTGCAAGGGATGCCTACACAGTGGGTAGACACCCCTCAATTAAGGATGGTCTTGGCTTCAAGAGAGAAGCCAAGAACTTAACAAGCCATAAGGCTCCCATCTTTGTCAAGGAGAAAGGGAAGGCCCCTATGGCTAGTAGTGCTAAAAGGAACCATGCTTTCTTGTACTATGATAGGAGACATGCTAGAAATGCTTATAATGATTTTGATTCACATGCTTATGATTCTTATGCTATGACTGCTTCTAGTTCTCATGTTGTGCATATGCCTAGGAGAAATTTTGCTCATGTTCCTAGAAAAGTTGTGAACAAACCTTCTACCATTTATTATGCTTGCAATGCTCCCTTTGCTATTTGTAGAAAGGGTAAGAAGATAATTGCTAGGAAATTAGGGACAAAATGCAAGGGTGACAAAACTTGCATTTGGGTCCCTAAGGAAATTTGCACTAACCTTGTAGGACCCAACAAGAGTTGGGTACCTAAGTCCCAAGCCTAAATTTGCCTTGCAGGTTTATGCATCCGGGGGATCAAGCTGGATTATCGACAGCGGATGCACAAACCATATGACGGGGGAGAAGAAGATGTTCACTTCCTACGTCAAGAATAAGGATTCCCAGGATTCAATTATATTCGGTGATGGGAATCAAGGCAAGGTAAAAGGGTTAGGTAAAATTGCAATTTCTGATGAGCATTCTATATCTAATGTATTTTTAGTAGAGAGTCTTGGATATAATTTGCTATCTGTTAGTCAATTATGTCATATGGGGTATAACTGTCTATTTACAAATGTAGATGTGTCTGTCTTTAGAAGAAGTGATGGTTCACTAGCTTTTAAGGGTGTATTAGACGGCAAACTTTATTTAGTTGATTTTGCAAAAGAAGAGGCCGGTCTAGATGCATGCTTAGTAGCTAAGACTAGCATGGGCTGGCTATGGCATCGCCGCTTAGCACATGTGGGGATGAAGAACCTTCACAAGCTTCTAAAGGGAGAACACGTGATAGGTTTGACTAACGTGCATTTCGAAAAAGATAGACCTTGTGCAGCTTGTCAAGCAGGTAAACAAGTGGGAGGAGCGCATCACGGCAAGAACGTGATGACCACTTCAAGACCCCTGGAGCTGCTGCATATGGACCTCTTCGGACCTGTCGCCTATCTGAGCATAGGAGGGAGTAAGTATGGTTTAGTTATTGTTGATGACTTTTCCCGTTTCACTTGGGTATTCTTTTTGCAGGATAAGTCTGAAACCCAAGGGACCCTCAAGCGCTTCCTCAGGAGAGCTCAAAATGAATTTGAGCTCAAGGTGAAGAAGATAAGGAGCGACAACGGGTCCGAATTCAAGAACCTTCAAGTGGAGGAATTTCTTGAGGAGGAAGGGATCAAGCACGAGTTCTCCGCTCCCTACACACCACAGCAAAATGGTGTGGTAGAGAGGAAGAACAGAACGCTAATCGATATGGCGAGGACAATGCTTGGAGAATTCAAGACCCCCGAGTGTTTCTGGTCGGAAGCCGTGAACACGGCTTGCCACGCCATCAACAGGGTCTACCTTCATCGCCTCCTCAAGAAGACTTCGTATGAGCTACTAACCGGTAACAAACCAAATGTATCTTACTTTCGTGTATTTGGGAGCAAGTGCTACATTCTAGTAAAGAAAGGTAGAAATTCTAAGTTTGCTCCCAAAGCTGTAGAAGGGTTTTTGTTAGGTTATGACTCAAATACAAAGGCGTATAGAGTCTTCAACAAATCATCGGGTTTGGTTGAAGTCTCTAGCGACGTTGTGTTTGATGAGACTAATGGCTCTCCAAGAGAGCAAGTTGTTGATTGTGATGATGTAGATGAAGAAGATGTTCCAGCGGCCGCTATACGAACCATGGCAATTGGAGAAGTGCGGCCACAGGAAAAAGATGAACAACCTTCTTCCTCAACTATGGTGCATCCCCCGACCGAAGATGACGAACAGGTACCTCAAGTGGAGGCGCTTGATCAAGGGGGAACACAAGATGATCAAGTGATGGAGGAAGAAGCGCAACCGGCACCTCCAACCCAAGTTCGAGCGATGATTCAAAGGGATCATCCCGTAGACCAAATTCTGGGTGACATTAGCAAGGGAGTAACTACTCGATCTCGATTAGCTAATTTTTGTGAGCATTACTCCTTTGTCTCTTCTATTGAGCCTTTCAGGGTAGAGGAGGCCTTGCTAGATCCGGACTGGGTGTTGGCCATGCAGGAGGAGCTTAACAACTTCAAGCGCAATGAAGTTTGGACACTGGTGCCTCGTCCGAAGCAAAATGTTGTGGGAACCAAGTGGGTGTTCCGCAACAAACAGGACGAGCACGGGGTGGTGACAAGGAACAAGGCTCGACTTGTGGCAAAAGGTTATGCCCAAGTCGCAGGTTTGGACTTTGAGGAGACTTTCGCTCCTGTGGCTAGGCTAGAGTCCATTCGTATCTTGCTAGCATATGCCGCTCACCATTCTTTCAGGTTGTACCAAATGGATGTGAAGAGCGCTTTCCTCAACGGGCCAATCAAGGAGGAGGTGTACGTGGAGCAACCCCCTGGCTTCAAGGATGAACGGTACCCCGACCATGTGTGTAAGCTCTCTAAGGCGCTCTATGGACTTAAGCAAGCCCCAAGAGCATGGTATGAATGCCTTAGAAACTTTTTAATTGCTAATGCTTTCAAGGTTGGGAAAGCCGATCCAACTCTTTTCACTAAGACATGTGATGGTGATTTGTTTGTGTGCCAAATTTATGTCGATGACATAATATTTGGTTCTACTAACCAAAAGTCTTGTGAAGAGTTTAGCAGGGTGATGACGCAGAAATTCGAGATGTCGATGATGGGCGAGTTGAACTACTTCCTTGGGTTCCAAGTGAAGCAACTCAAGGACGGCACCTTCATCTCCCAAACGAAGTACACGCAAGATCTGCTAAAGCGGTTTGGGATGAAGGACGCCAAGCCCGCAAAGACTCCGATGGGGACCGACGGACACACCGACCTCAACAAAGGAGGTAAGTCCGTTGATCAAAAAGCATACCGGTCAATGATAGGTTCTTTGCTTTACTTATGTGCTAGTAGACCGGATATTATGCTTAGCGTATGCATGTGTGCTAGATTTCAATCCGATCCTAAGGAGTGTCACTTAGTGGCGGTGAAGCGAATTCTTAGATATTTGGTTGCTACGCCTTGCTTCGGGCTCTGGTATCCAAAGGGGTCTACCTTTGACTTAGTTGGATATTCAGACTCCGACTATGCTGGATGTAAGGTCGATAGGAAGAGTACATCGGGGACGTGCCAATTCTTAGGAAGGTCCCTGGTGTCATGGAATTCTAAGAAACAAACTTCCGTTGCCCTATCCACCGCTGAGGCCGAGTACGTTGCCGCAGGTCAGTGTTGCGCGCAACTACTTTGGATGAGGCAAACCCTCCGGGACTTTGGCTACAATCTGAGCAAAGTCCCACTCCTATGTGACAATGAGAGTGCTATCCGCATGGCGGAGAATCCTGTTGAACACAGCCGCACAAAGCACATAGACATCCGGCATCACTTTTTGAGAGACCACCAGCAAAAGGGAGATATCGAAGTGTTTCATGTTAGCACCGAGAACCAGCTAGCCGATATCTTCACTAAGCCTCTAGATGAGAAGACCTTTTGCAGGTTGCGTAGTGAGCTAAATGTCTTAGATTCGCGGAACCTGGATTGAATTGTAGCATACATGTACTTATGCTTTTGATCATGTTCCTTTTTGCATTTTATTGCTTATTATGGTGCTCAAGTTGTACAAACACTCCCTGGACCTTACAAGTCCGTTGCAAAGTGATGCACATGTTTAGGTGGAGATTTTTTACAACTTGACCCTTTGAGACTAACCATGTGCTTGAGTTTGATGATTTAGTCTCGAAGGAGGATTGAAAGGGAAAAGGTGGACTTGGACCATGAAAGACTTCCACTGCACTCCGATGAGAGGGTAACGTATTCCAAGTTCATCTCATGCAATCTTATTGCCTTTGTATTCTTGTTGAAGATCTTGGTGAGGCAATGGGGTTAGAAGGCCAAGATTGATCCCGTTTTGGTGCTTGATGCCAAAGGGGGAGAAAATAAAGGCCATAGTGATAAATGGATCAGCTACCACTTGAGAAATTTTTGAAAATAGTAGAATAGAGTTTTTGTTTTGTCAAAAGCTTTTATTGTCTCTTATTGTCTCTATTGTCAAAAGTTGGCTTCTTGTGGGGAGAAGTGGGAAATAGGGGGAGTTTTTGAAATCTTTGATCAATCTCTTTTGGAATGACTCTTTTTATGCCTCAACATGTGTGTTTGACATAGAAATATAGATTTGAGTTTGATTTGCAAAAACAAACCAAGTGGTGGCAAAGGATGATCCATATATGCCAAAATTGAATCAAAACCAATTTGAGCTTTTATTTGAAGTGATTTTGCACTTGTTCTATCTGCTTTATGTTGTGTTGGCATAAATCACCAAAAAGGAGGAGATTGAAAGGGAAATGTGCCCTTGGGCCATTTCTAAGTATTTTGGTGATTGAGTGTCAACACAAGTGCTTAAATGTGAATCAATGCCCATGGATGAACAAAGTGCAAATCTTCAACAAAGGTATGTTTCTAAGCCTTAGTACATTGGTTTTGTGTACTAATATATTTGTCTAAGTGTTAGAAACAGAAAGAAGAAGAGAAGAGAAGACTTGGCTGTGTACAGCCAAGGGGCTGTTTCGGTCTGGGGCACCGGACTGTCCGGTGGTGCACCGGACAGTGTCCGGTGCGCCAGGCTGCCTCGGCCGAAGAGGCCGCTCTCGGGAATCGGCTGACGGCGTACGGCTAAAATTCACCGGACTGTCCGGTGTGCACCGGACTGTCCGGTGAGCCAATGGTCGGCCAGGGCCAACGGTCGGCCGCGCGATCAGCGCGGGACACGTGGCCGGGCCAACGGTCGGAAGGGGGCACCGGACTGTCCGGTGTGCACCGGACATGTCCGGTGCGCCAACGGCTCCCGCATCTGCAACGGTCGGCTTCGCCAAATAAGGAAAGGAATCGGGCACCGGACACTGTCCGGTGTGCACCGGACTGTCCGGTGCGCCCGACGACAGAAGGCAAAGATGGCCTTCCAGATTTGTTCTCAACGGTTCCTAGCTGCCTTGGGGCTATAAAAGGGACCCCTTGGCGCATGGAGGAGGACACTAAGCAACTCTTGAGCATTCTTGATCATCCACACTCAGTCTTTGCGCATCCGTTTGTGATTCTAAGTGATTCGAGCTCTGTTCTTGTGAGAAACTGTGAGATAGTCTTTGAGCTCGAATCTTGGCCGTGTGTGTGCGCGTTTCGCTGTGGATTTGTGTGTGTTGCTTCCCTCCCTTACTCCGTGCTTCTTTGTGAATCTTAAGTGTAAGGGCGAGAGACTCCAATTTGTGGAGATTCCTCGCAAGTGGGATAAAGATAAGCAAGGCAAAATACTGTGGTATTCAAGTGGGTCTTTGGACCGCTTGAGAGGGGTTGATTGCAACCCTCGTCCGTTGGGACGCCACAACGTGGAGTAGGCAAGTTTTGTACTTGGCCGAACCACGGGATAAATCACCGTGTCTCCTCTGTGTTGAATTCTCTGTGATTGTTGTATTGTGCAAGATCTTCTCTTTAGCCACTTGGCAATTATTGTGCTAACCTCTAACAAGTTTTTGTGGCTATAAGTTAAGTTTTTACAGGATCACCTATTCACCCCCCCTCTAGGTGCTCTCACGAACTCCTGCTCCGAAAGCACCTCCAACTTGCCAGTTGTGAGGTAGTGCGCACCCTCCAGCACTCCCAACGCGCTGAACGACCAGCAGGATCCACACAAACCCTAAACAGCAGCCCTAGAAAAGAATTTCAGGAGGAAAGAGCAAATAAATCGATGTGAAAGGAACGACTCCGATCTTTGGATCCATGGTCACCAGATTTGGCAGAAAACGACCTAGTTCTTGATGGCCCGACGACGATGTGGTCCCTCCAGTCAAAGTCGTCTGGGAGGCCATCAGTGGGGAGCACGGGCGCTTCATGCGCCAACTCCGCGAGCTCTCTGAGAAGCGCGCGCTAGAACTTACGAATGCCAAGGTAGGGTGTGGGATCTGGGCGCCGAGGGAGGGGGACGGGGCTGGGCCCCAATGCAGGATTGAACTCCACCTCCCGCTACCGAGACAAACACGAGCACGGACCACATCGTGTTGGCCACAGCGAGGGGATCTGGCGGCGCCACCGACGCAACACGGTGGAGCACGGACCGAGCCATCCCTGCGCATGCATTGAGACGCGAAGGGGGCGTTACCACTGGCTGGACGGGGAAGAAGAGAGGAGCCAGGGGGCGCCACAACCGCCGGCTGGACAGGGAAGAAGAACGTGGATCCAGGGCCTGTGCAGGCGTCAGTTTCTTCTCCCAAGGACTGCTGCGACGACGGCAACTTCTCCGATACCGGCGATGATGCGTGCTACAGTGACACAAGACTCATGCGGAGGGTGGGGCAAGATCTCGAGGAGGAAGAGGGCGAGAGAGAGGAGTGGGGACTGGGGAGCGAGTGGAGAGAATGGAGGCGAGAGAGAGGTGTGGGGAGCGAGTGGAGAGAATGGAGACCGAGGCAGATGCCTAGGAAGGGGCGGTCCCTTTGGATGTACTCACGGAGTGCGTCGGCCATGCCCGTCCTGTTGAGGACGTCCATGGCGGAGCCGAAGGCGCCGACACCGGGAAAAACGAGCCGTTCCGCGAAGACGATGTCCTCCGGGCTCTGCACGTCGCGGATGTCGAAGCCGAGGTAGCGAATTGCGTAGTGGAGCTGACCGAGCGGTTGGGCGCGACGTCGTGCGGAAGAAGACTGCTGCGGTCGCTGGAGTATGGGCCGCCCCAAACGTATGGGCCGCACCAAAAATTCAGCCCAGAACGCCGGTACTGCTGTGGTGTTGTGTCTTGCAAAAAAATAGTACCATACTGGCTAGTAAAGGAGACATAGAGCGGCTTATAAGCGTTGGCTCGGACCCAACAATAAGAACTCTGATGTTGTGTGTTTAGTGGCTGAACTGTCTAGATTCAACTCGTGAGTACATGTAATTTTTTGCTGGCCCTGGGGGGGCGCATGTAGATGGCAGAACGGCAGAACATGTCAGAGGCAGAACACGTCAGAGGCAGACTACTATTGCTTACTTAATAAGTAGTAGAGATTATATGTGATATTGAATGCTCATAAAAATATCATAAATAATCTGAAGGGCAAAAGAGACTACTCCAGTTAGATCCTTTATTGATTTTTTGGGTACCAAAATATTTTATTTTTAATATATGGGAGTTGCTCCATGTTCAATCCCAAATTCACATTTATTTTATTTCCACTTTTCCTCTATTATATAAAGCACTTTTTTACGGTTGCACAGTTCCGACGTATCGTGCTCTTCCTTATTTAAATAGTAAAAAACTGAAATTGTACATAAATAAAGATTTAGACCATATTTATTGAATCTAAATCTACATTCACATCTAACTAACCAACATAACACACATATTCCTATTTTATACTATATACTCAAACATATATATATATATATATATCTACTACTTATTAAGTAAGCAATAGTAGTCTGCCTCTGACGCGTTCTGCCGTTCTGCCGTCGTTAGTCCCGCGCAACAAAATAAACAGTACATGCACAGGTTTATACACCACGTTCTGTTCCATCTCTCTCAATAAGCAACATAGAATCCACAGCTGCCCTTATAAGCCATGTTTCTTCACTCTCAATGCCCGATGTGGCACTAATAAAATAAATGGCACGCGCCTGTGGCATTTTTTCGTGCGGCCCAATGCATTTTGTGGATCTGAGGCCCATTCATTTGCAGCCGGCGTCCAGCCCACAGAGGGAGCGTGCGCGTGACCTAGCTTCCTCCACCACGGCCGCCGGCGGCTCCAGCACGCGCGCCTCCTCGACGGGAATCCTCAGCCACGGCCGCCGGCGGCTCCAGCACGCGCGTCTCCTCCGCGGCCGCGACAATGGCGTCCAGCGCACCCTCGAACTCCTCCTTCCCAATGGCGGCCTCCAGCGCAGTGGCGTCCTCCAATTCCTCCCCAACGGCTGCCTTCACCCAACCGGTCCGCGGACTCATGCGCGTTCCAACCGTCCCCAACCCCACGACCCTCCGGTCAGCGGACTCTCCATCTACCCACGACCTCCACTCTCGCATGCTCCCTCTGCACGACCTCTACTTTACCTGTGTCATGCGCAGATGCCAGATGAATATAAACCTTGAGCATGCGCGAACGCTAGAGTCCGAGGAGTTCCCTGGAGAGCGAGGATAATCTACTCAGTTCCCATCTCGCTCTGTCCTCTATGTTCCCCTGAAACCGTGAACGACCCCGAAGGGAGAAGAAGACTGCGCGCGTGCGGGAGAAATTGGAGAACGAGGACGACTGAAATCACAGAGGTAATATTGATATTTTGGATCTTAGACCCCTGAATACATGCACTTATGAACTATTCTGTAGTTGTTTGCTATAATTCAGACATAGTGATGATTTCGGTGTTTCCATCTTAATATAATTCTATGTTAGCCTAAAGTAGATATTGTACTGTACCGTGTGTAGCTGTGCTGCTTAAGGTATTGGCCATGTCTATTTCATTGTAGAAAAACACATGCTATCTATTTGATGTTTGTATCCGCGCACCCTCGAACTCCTCCTTCCCAATGGCGGCCTCCAGCGCAGTGGCGTCCTCCAATTCCTCCCCAACGGCTGCCTTCACCCAACCGGTCCACGGACTCATGCGCGTTCCAACCGTCCCCAACCCCACGACCCTCCGGTCAGCGGACTCTCCCTCTACCCACGACCTCCACTCTCGCATGCTCCCTCTGCACGACATCTACTTTACCTGTGTCATGCGCAGATGCCAGATGAATATAAACCTTGAGCATGCGCGAACGCTAGAGTCCGAGGAGTTCCCTGGAGAGCAAGGATAATCTACTCAGTTCCCATCTCGCTCTGTCCTCTATGTTCCCCTGAAACCGTGAACGACCCCGAAGGGAGAAGAAGACTGCGCGCGTGCGGGAGAAATTGGAGAACGAGGACGACTGAAATCACAGAGGTAATATTGATATTTTGGATCTTAGACCCCTGAATACATGCACTTATGAACTATTCTGTAGTTGTTTGCTATAATTCAGACATAGTGATGATTTCGGTGTTTCCATCTTAATATAATTCTATGTTAGCCTAAAGTAGATATTGTACTGTACCGTGTGTAGCTGTGCTGCTTAAGGTATTGGCCATGTCTATTTCATTGTAGAAAAACACATGCTATCTATTTGATGTTTGTAGCTGTCTTCAGTTCATCACAGACATTGACGTAAAAGCAACCTCTAAAATATAGACTTGTTGTCTAAGGAATCATATCTTAGGAGATCCAAGTTTAGCACGTTTGGTGGAAGCAGTCAGGGAACAGTCCACCTGTGGGTTTTGATCCCTGATGCCCGAAATCAGGGAGTGTAAAAGGTCCACGGCCCCTTTCTAAAAACAGAGATTATTTGCTAATTTATGGCTGTTATATACTTAGTTGTGCTGCTGCAGATAAAGTAGTAACTGAATAATGTTTTGATAATGCTCTTCCTGTGATGTCTGCTTCTGCAATCAGTTTGTTCCTCGAGTCATTTCCATGCTGTTTTATTGCCTGTTTGTTACTATCTTCACCGGGTCATGATTATCTAGATAGCTTATGCATGGTAATTCAAGTTTTCATACAACATATGACTTACTTTTCCTTATAACAGCATATGGTTTACTTGAATGTGTTTTATGGATTCTCGTACAGATTGTCTTTTACATTAGTTCTGTCTATCATTTGTCAATAAAAAGTGAAACGGATGAACGAATTGCTAACAATACCTTCCGAAATAATGTCGATAAGTATCTGCTTCATCATCATAGATGTTTATGTACTATGCTATTTTTAAAGGATGTGAATTCTGGTTCTAATTTCCTATCATCTACCATATTGTACTCAGTGCTATGAGCATATTTTAACTGGTAACTTGATTGACAATCTAGTACTCATGATATCAAATAGCATAATGCAATGAGTAGATTAACCCCTTTTCCCCCAAAAATTACACTGCATACGTGTTTACCAAAATTCTTGCTTCTTAGCTGCTTCCAATAACTTTGGGAAACAAAGAAAGTTAAAAGTATTAAACTTAACCATTTGATAGAATGACTTGATTTGATTCTGCGTGTTCTCTGTAATAATTTTATGAGACAACAGAAAGATTCACTATTCATAGTGTGAAAGTGAAACACCTAACCTGTAATGCTTGTACCAGTGACCTGTACTATACAAGGCACAAACCTGGCTGATGATGCCAATTTGTTCAGAAGAACAAACACTACCAGGAACAAAGCTATTAGTAATATTTCTGCTGAACCTTTCTTGTGTTCCATTTACATTCGAGCAAATGAAAAGAACAATCCCTATCAATGTTTATCAATGTGATGTTTGATGGTAGAAACACAGTTACATTTTAAAGTTGGTGCCATTTGACTGATTATTACTCTAAAGTTATGTAGATAGTGTTATAATAATGGTTACTTTTGCATTCATATTTCAAAGTACTTTACTATTATCATGATTTTATTGTTGTGAACAACATGGTATTTTTTTTTAAAGTTAGCTTTGGAGAACTGCATTAAACCAAGCAAGCTTAAATCATGAAACCTATGCTTGTAGTTTAAACTCCAAACATTAAAGCGCTATTCATAACATTAGAGTACATCATAGCTGTTTTTTTGAATTTCCTGCCTTCTAATCGTTGCTAGCTGCTGCATGGTTGCTAAATATTAATGTTTTCTCTATTACTTTGAACAGACGTTTGAATTTGATTTGTGTTGCTGAGTGGTGCTTGCTGGACACTACTGGATTTTTAGGTAACCACTGAAACATCAGCGCCTTCTTTCTCTAATATTATCAATGTGATGTTTGATGGTAGAAACACAGTTACATTTTAAAGTTGGTGCCATTTGACTGATTATTACTCTAAAGTTATGTAGATAGTGTTATAATAATGGTTACTTTTGCATTCATATTTCAAAGTACTTTACTATTATCATGATTTTATTGTTGTGAACAACATGGTATTTTTTTTAAAGTTAGCTTTGGAGAACTGCATTAAGCCAAGCAAGCTTAAATCATGAAACCTATGCTTGTAGTTTAAACTCCAAACATTAAAGCGCTATTCATAACATTAGAGTACATCATAGCTGTTTTTTTTTGAATTTCCTGCCTTCTAATCGTTGCTAGCTGCTGCATGGTTGCTAAATATTAATGTTTTCTCTATTACTTTGAACAGACGTTTGAATTTGATTTGTGTTGCTGAGTGGTGCTTGCTGGACATTACTGGATTTTTAGGTAACCACTGAAACATCAGCGCCTTCTTTCTCTAATAAAACTCTAATGTTCACCATATATTGCATTTTGACTTACTAGGGTATCCTAGAATTGGTTATAGATGCTTGATTCAATAGGGACAACCATAGGTTCAAATGTTCAAAAACAAAAAAAAACTTGAAAAGAAGACCACCTAGAGAACAAATTTGCAGCTGAAACTACTTATAGCCCGTTTTACTTCAGTTGCACAATAATTCACTGTAACTGTTAAGATTATCTTGATTAACTTCCTTGTGCGGTGCTTGATCGTAGCTTTAGTAATTAAAATGTTGTTCTTTTTTATTTTGTTTATATCTGGCTGCACGAGCTGCACTTTGCTTCTGAACGATCCTGTTTGCCTGCAAAGGACACTATACAATTTTCTGCCCCGTTGAAAAAGGTATGTTTCCCCTCTACTCGTTTAATCTGCAATGGTTGTATGATCCATTGTGTAATTGTCTGCCTTGGAGTAACATACACACAGGTTATAGCTTGTTAACATAAATCTGAACTTTTTTTAATACGGAACTGTTTTCTTGTCCCATTCCCTCTCTTTAAATTACTTATGTACAAATGTCATTGCCACAAATGTGATTCCCTCTCTCTAAAGCCAGCTAATCAGAACTATTGTTAATAATATCCATTAATAGAATTCATACATCTTATGGTTAGGACACTTAAACAACATATATTGTTCTAGCACTAATATTCTACAATCAGTGATAATTAAATTCTGCAATACATAACCCTTTGTATTTGTTAGCTGCTAAATTCTGAGTTCTCTAAATTGTAATTTGACATAATCAGTAAATGGTTGATAATTAAGGACATTAAATAAAATACCAGACTTGTGTGTATTTGGGGTATTCTTTGGGCTGTATAAAGTTTATAGCATGCTTCCGGTATATAGAGGTTGATGCTAATTCTTAGATAAATAAATGATAGTTGGGAGGCTTAGCTGGTAGCATGCTTTTTGTATGTTGTACTTGCACCCGCCCACAATTCTTTCTCTCAACCTCTTCTCTTCATGCTTCTTTTTTGGATCTACCATTTAGCGCAATCGAACACCCTTAAGGGAAAGTATTGTTGCTTATATCTCTGTTTTCTAAACTTCTTTAGTGCTTTCCTTTTAGTTTGCGTCCTGCTTGTTCAACCACACAAGATGAGTAAACTATGTGCCAACTCATGTTCAGGAAACTAATCTCCATCAACAACTTCCTATCCATCAACAACTTCGTATCCATCAACAACTTCCTTTTACAATGTCACTATCAAACATTGTAATGTGCAAATCATTGCGTGTTACATGACTCCTAGGCATTTAGAAGAATGTGCGAATCAACGAGTACGCCCAACACAAAGAGGTTCAGCTTATTGTTCAGTCACTGGCCATCTTCTATTTGACAACAATTTCTGGAGTATGAGAGGGCCTGTTTATTTATTAGTCAGCTGAGGATTTCGATCTAGGCATTTTGGAGGCAGAAAACATAGGCCAAATAAAAACTAGGATGTGAATTCAAATAACCTGTCCTTGTAAAGTCCTGATGAATATTGATGAAAATGTCTGTGAATTGTTGAACAATTGCAACTTGAACAGTTAAACTGTAAATATGAGACAATAAGATCAGCACCTTAACAGTATAATCACTGGAAGCTGTAATGGCACTGCAAAAAGGAGGAAGGAAAAAGTAATCCTTTAATGCTTTTCAGGATTCAGGGTATAAAACTGACTGGAACATGAACGAATGCATGAATACTGAAATTCTGAACCTAATCCAAAAGAAATAAGAAGAGATTGAAAAATGCAGCCTTCAGTGTGTTGGAGAAACCGACATAATTCATGATGGGTGCATTATATAATTTCTGGTGCTGTATGTTGCATGGGAGGACTTTTTGTACAATACACTTGTACCTGTCCCCAATTTTCTCTTTCTCACCCGCTTCGTTTTGTACAATACAATATTCTGATAGCGAGGACTAGACAAGACTCCAAGTTACATGTTTGTTGCTAAATTCTGAGACCTATAAATTGACAGAGTGATTTTGTTTGTTGCTAAATTCTGATACCTCTAAATTCAGTCATATTAATACAACGATATATTGTACATATTATTTTTAGCATTTTAATAGACAAGAGACTATATGTCATTTAGTCCTTTTAATGTTTTTTTTGTATCTTTGCAATAATGCCATGATAGATCCTATAAGAACAATGGCATTAGGTAGACGTACTCAAAATAGGACGGTGGCAGGCCTGTCTCCCTTTCCTCCGTAAGTTTATATAAGTTTATTTACTTTTTACATCTATATGTATGAAGAACTTAAACTAAAGTTCGTGTTTTATGTAGTTTCGTGCTATTTGACGATATTCAAGATGTCAATAACTTACCACAAGTAAAAAGTGTCTTTGCGAGGGTAGTTGTTAAGTTCCCTAGGCGTCGTAATAGTCAACACTACATCCTACAGGACATCACTGTGAGTCACGTCAACAAGCATTGAAATAGAGCCAATATATTCATGTTATTATAATTAAATTCTTTGACTCATACAACCTGTATTCCCAAATATCTAGGGCTCCAAAATCGAAGCAATATCTAACGACATTAATGTCCAACGGTTCGATGCCTTACTCACACAAGGATGCACATATACATTGTATAGAGTGGCATTCTGTCTAAACCGGGAGGAACTTCAATTTCGCAATATTGGTCATGGGCTAGAGTTGGGATTGATAACACATACTATTGTGGATCCATTCACGAAGCCAATCCAATTTCCTCCATTTCCAAAGTATCTTATGCCATTTCATGAGGTTTACCAACAACCGCATAAGACATTCATAGGTAATAACCCTTCTTTCCATATAGTTTATATATATATATATATCACTAACGCTTGAAGTCTAAATGATTCAAAGGTAACTAATCATATGTGAATTGTTCAGATGTTATTGGCATAGTTCTTCATTTGGAACCATTAAAGCATATCGGTGGAAGACCGTATAGAGAAGTTGTACTAATGGATTCTAGGTGGCACTAATTTTCATATATACATTCTTTTTGAACAACATTATGCATTTGTTAGGTCTTATTCAGACGATTAAGGTTTTTAATAGGTGGGATCTAATCATCGTGGGGGTATGGACTGACCTCTTGCAAAGAAATGCTTTACGATGGTCGTTAGCTAGAGTTGACAAGAACATAATTATTGGAACTTTGCTGCGTTGTAACCATAATCACAGTAATGTCTTCTGTGCCTAACATCTTTCAATATAATTTAATTCTTACTCATATTAATAATTATATACTATTATAACAATAGGGTGCTTGGAAACCTCGGACCACAGCACTATTCATTTCAACCCGGATCATCACACTATATACCGCTTGAAGAGTGAGTGGTTCTTATAATATATTTATAGATTATAGATATATATACAATTCGAATGACAATAATTTAAAAATAATCATGTTCTTACAAATCATGTTCTAAATTGCAGCAATTCGTCGTTCGTTGATTGACAATCCAAGGAGTCGTTTCATCGACAAATTTCTAGAGAACAGACGACAACATTTGGCGACTGTAACATCGGATTGAGACATGTGTTCTAGCTTGTTATAGTAGAATACTTTGTTAGTCATGTATCAGATGAAACTTATTAATAATGATTTGTGTTCTGTTTTTATTGGTCATATGTTCGATCTCAATGTTAACCGCTTTGTATAGAACTATGTGACCTCTCTATTATCTAATAAAAAAGTTCATCATCATTAGTTTGTTTGTCAGTGTTCTTATTAGTAACTACTTCCTTTACAAATTAAGATGGTTTTGGAAAGTAAGAACACACCTCTTCAAAAAAACATAGTGTACATAGTCCACCGATAACAGGGAATCTGTTACCCCTGAACCTGTTTTCTACCTGTAAATATCAAAAGTGACAGTGTTGATCATCTTACCAATGCAAACAACAAGTTTTCGTAAAAGCACATCATTTGAAATTTTTACAAACCTCAACAAAGCAGCGCCCAATAATAAGATCTGGTTTTCTTGGCAAGTCAAATGTCTCAACACCTGAATCATCATATATGGTACCTGGATATGCTGAGCACAAAACTTCTTTGGATATGTACTTCCCTATGCTTGTACAGTGGATCCTGCAATGTCCAAAGTTCAAAAATAATCATTAAGATGGTGAAATTATTGTCGTTCCAACAAGCGTTACGACTCAAAACTTACTGTGTGCCAGGAATAGATAGATTGTGGCCTTTAAGAATGAGGGAGGTCTTCTGCCCACCAACAACAGCAATTGGTGACACAAGGGTCAATTCAGGGGTATTCCATGTTCTCCACAATTTTGATAAACGGGTCATTCCTGAAATAAGATAGCAACTTTGACATCAACCAAAATGTATCAAATATGAAGCTCTGCAATGAGATGGGGCACAAAACGTTTATATGGTGCGCAATTGACTAATTTGCACATACCTGCTTTATATGATACCAACTGGGAGTTGGTTCGAACTAAAAACCTTCCTTTTCTCCAGAAATCCAAATCAGAACTTTGAAATAATGAGTTTACTCTCTGGAGGAGATTTTCTTCAAGCTGCATTTACATCACAGAAATTTCAACATTCGATATAGCAACTATAGTTGAATAATAATATCATAATCTCCAATTGGGGCTAGACTTACCTCATCCCATGCAATACCCGGCATTAATAGGTACATGGATAGTACAAGGCAACCGGGGCAAATGTAACCCTCCATTTCAGTAGGGCTGTGTTTGAGCCAATTTACTATCTGCACAAGATAAGATAGGAGAACAATTTAAATTACAGTCATGGAAAGCAGGGCAAAATAGGGCTGCAATTTGTCTTAGCAAATCCATGGTTGATGGCACAGTTTGCTTGTCGATTCCGTTGGTTGTGCTGAGGTGTCAGCACTCAGCACGAGGGTTGCACAACACCTGTTTGCGCAGCCGGGATCTGCGAGCGGACTCTCTATTGGACTGTTTCCGCTTCTGCTTCTTGAGCTCCCTTTCATCCTGAACAATTTGCACGTGATACAAACACAGTCTGTGGTGAGTAGGATGTATTTTCCTGCATTGGTGTGCATACAAAAGCACTTACATAAAATGTTTTGGTACATACAATTTTAAAGTTAGGACCGTACCCATTTGTCTCCTCGAGCTGAACCAGCTGGCGCTTTGCCGTGCGCTGCGGGGACAGCCGCAGAACCCGGAGCTGCCCAGTAGTCCACTCCGATATTCAGGTTAGCTGCCGTGGAGCTAGGAACTCCTCCGACCATTGCACCCGGTTGCATTGGAAGCATCGCCATGGTTTGGTTTACCACTCCTTGCGATGCTGAATAAGACATGCTGTTCTGAGAATCGCCTGCACATTGACAGGATATAGCCATCATCTTATTAAAACAGGCATGTGATTCTACTGGTATTTATCATTTGGAGAGAAAACAAACAGAGAAAGGTCCTCAGATACCCACCATCTTCCTTCCCATCATTGTCCTTCGAGTGTGAGTCCTGCAACAGAAAACACAATGTTAAGGAGTCTGAAAGAAGTGGTGCGACGCTAAATAGATTTGAGCACTGCAGATCAATCGCACGTTTTGAGAATTGTCGTCACTTCCTTCACTCTCACTGCAGGTAGAAAAGTACGAGGTGATTAGGTTGTGGATGAATTACAGAAAATCTGTAACTTGCACACCAAGAAATAAAAACCTGTGCGAGGTAATCCCGTTGGCGGATGGAGCAGACGTTCTGCCAGGCTCGCTTTTCCCTGAAATTGTTACTAGAAGTATAATTTAACTAGGTATATGCCCGTGCGTTGCTACGGAACCAATATAATAAAATACAATTATATGCAAAAGCACTAAAGACCTGCTTGGTTGGGTTTATTTTGATCCATAACCGTTCCCACCACAACCCAACATTGTAGGTACCAGATTTAGAAAAAGGGTGTCCCGTTCCATGGAATTGTTCTCTTCAAAACCACGTTGCAAGAATTGAGTTTTTTCCATGTTCACTCCCATAGCAGCAAACATAATAGCAAAGTTATCATCTTCACCACCCTGCAGGTAATAAAATCAGAACTAATGATTAAGCCTTTTTTAGACATGTAAAGCATATATTAATACATAATCCTTCATATCAATGTTGACCTCACATGAAATAAAAAATAAGTACATGTACATGTGTACCAAAAGAAACTGTAGCTTACTTGGTCACTTGTTGGGGACTTGTTCTCAAATGCTATGAGTTAAGAACAAGGCAACACAGAAAATGTTAAACATTAAGGTCCTTCGTCCTTTGAAGCATTATTTCCCTTAGGATATAACGATCTCCGGACGAAGGTCATGAAGGACTAACCTTCATCATTACAGCATACATTAGTAAAAGACGAAGCATATGAAACATAAAAGATAGCATAAATAATCATATAACATTATTCGTTTAACTTTATTAACTCATCATAGAGAAATAGAGACAATATTGAATTATAAATGTACCTTCGGCTTGGAAGGAGATGAAAATACAAGTGTGACGCAAAAGCAAATGCCAAGTCAACGTGAACAGTACGGGGGTACTGTTCACCTATTTATAGGCACAGGACGCAGCCTGTGAGGAATTACAAGTATGCCCCTTATAAAAACTTACAATATTGACTCAGACCTTTATGGACTAAAAGGTCATTCTATCTTTAAGTCGGTTCGCAATGCCGAAGCTTTACGAAGAGGGACCTTCGGCTATTTTATACAAACAGCTTCATCCGAGGATCGCTTCTCTCTATAAGACCTTCGGCGACGAAGCATGGTCCCAACAGTAGCCCCTTTCGCGGTGCTAGATTGTTTTTCGTAACGAGCTTGATCCGTGAAAAAAAAAGTTTCTTAAGCTTCGGAGCGCCGAAGGTCTCAAAAAACACCTTCCCTGAGCTCGTTGTCGAGAAACGATTCAATTTCCCTGCGCGTGGCGGCCCCACCGTGCAGAATTACTGTTCAGTCTTTGCGGCCCACCGTACAGCGAGTGCGAGCGGGTGTCCGCCTGGTGTAAAACTTCTGCCGCTTCGCCTTCTTACCTGCGGCACTATATAAACAGACGAGTAGGTGTGAAGTTACCACAGCATTTACTGCTATTTGCACTGTTTTGGTGCCAAAATTTGTAACCATCGCCGAAGCTTGTTTGTCAGAATTGAACGAAGCTCCATCTTGAAACCTGCTTCGGAGAAAAAAGTATTAAAGTTTCACAAGTTCTTAGCTAAATGGCAAGAGTCCGTTCTACCGCTAGGGTTGAACGCGAGGGGGAGGAAACTGAAGCTTCGGAGACCGTCCCTATCTCCGAAGCCATGCAACGGTCCGGGCTAGTGATTTCGGAAAAGATTCCTATTGATGATGCAGAACAAGCAATCGCTGAAGCAGAAGGAGAAGAAGCAGAGGAAACAGACTCCGAAGATGATTATCACCTTGCCACACCAAGCAAACCCAGCCATTTGGACTTCGGAAAATCTACTGTTTCGAAGGCTGATTTGTCCAAGATGGTAAAGTCAGGCTATTTTACTGAAAATCAAAAGAAGCTACTACGCTTCGGAGGAGAAGAGACTACCCCAAAGCCGGAGAAAGATGAAATTGTTATTTTTAAAAGCTTCTTAAAGGCTGGGTTGAGATTCCCCCTTCATGGGATTATTGCAGAGATATTGAAGAATTTTGGAATCTACTTTCACCAGCTAACCCCTAACGCTATCGTTAGGCTTAGTGTTTACATTTGGGCACTCCGAAGCCAGGCGATGGAACCATTTGCTGACAGCTTCTGCCGAGTTCACGAACTGCACTATCAGACAAAGGCTAGAAAGGATGGTTTACATGAGAACTTTGGTTGTTATAATTTTGCTTATCGGAAAACTATGAAGTATCCTGTGATCAGCTACCGAAGCAAATGGGCAGCTGGGTGGAAATCGGAATGGTTCTATGTTAAGGTTGATGATGATAAAGAAAAACTTGTGCAAAGCCCACTGGAACTGACCTTCGGAGAAACCCGCCCCCAGTGCCACATGTTGCCAGAGGGTCCAACTCAAAAAGCAATGTATGAATTCAAAATAATTGCAGAAAATATCAGTACAAGAGACCTGGTCCAGGAATTCTTGGCTTTCAAAGTTTTCCCTAGTGTAAAAGAGTGGGAAATGCCGAAGCTGGAGGGGGAAAAGAAAAAGGGTGAACTTGTACGCTTGCCTTACTACTTCAAATTTAAGAAATTCTTTAAAACTCCTTGCCAAGAGTGGCTAGATACGATTGAAGTGATGTGCAACGAAATACTTGGTAATTATTCCAAGAAAGAAGATCAATTGATGACTGCAGCCTTCGGCAGCCGTCCAAAACGAAGGCTGAATCGAGTATTGGACGCCCTGGGCTTCGAATACCCAGACTACGAAGATCTGAACAAAGGTGCCAGGGGCCAAAAAAGGAAAAGGGCAACTGAAGCCTTAGATGAAGGTGAAAAAGAACCAATAAAGAAGAAAATTCAAAAGAAAAAGAAAACTTCTTCTCCAAAGCAACAAATATCCGAAGCAGAAGAAACTCCCGCATCGCCTTCTGCTGCTGTTGTTGAGGAAATTCTGAAGGTAATGACTGAATCCTTACCTGCGAAGCTAAGTCCACTGGATCCTCAACTGACAAAGTTTTTTCAGAAGGACAAGGAGCCCGAGAAATCAAGGAAAACAATCAAAGCAAAGAAACAAAGAATCATTACCGTGACAGAGGTAATTGACAAAACGCCGCCAAGAGCTTCGGCCCAAAAAACACGAGCGGCTGCAGAGGGAGCAGATATTGAAATTGCACCTTCGGAGGCCGCAGCCGCCGAAGTTACTTCAGCTGAAGATTTTAATTTAGAGAGCACAATTGAACATATTGACCAAATGCTACTAGACATGGCTGCAGAAGAAGCTGCTACTGCTGCCGGAGAAACTGTGACCGTAGCGTCAAAGAAAGGAAAAGAAATTGCTGACGAAGCTTCAAAAAACGAAACCTTCGCGTTCCAAAACTTAGTTGGAGAACATCTAACAAAAGCTGAAATAGAAGAGCTTAAAGAGTATGCCCAATCCTGCGGATACAAACCTGGGGCACTCCTCTTCGGAGGTGTTGATGATGAGAAATTAGAGTGTATTCGGGACCAAACAGGGGCCAGAGTTATTAGTACTCTGTCCAAGAGTATTGGATTTCCGAAGCTAGAAGCAGATATCAGCCACTACCGACGACAGCATGTCGTTGGTAGTTTGTTTTACTCCAACTTCAAGGTAAATGACTTGTCCCCTAACTTTTATTGCTTCTAATAAAAACATGTCTGACGAAGGTTGTGTTTGTGTAGAGTATGCTATTGAGCAAAGCCTTGCAAATGCAGCAAGATCTTGAAGATAAAAAGCATGAAGTTATAATTGGAAATTTGGAAAACAAAATAAAGGAGCAATCAGATGCTTTTGAGAAAAAGAACTTTGAACTCCAGGCAACCGAAGGTTTACTGGCGGAAGCTGAAGCAAAAATATCAGAACTGAACACGAAGCTTCTCCGCCAGTCTGAGCAGTTCGAACAAGAAAAACAAGATCTCAATGCAAAACTTGAAGCCGAAGCTCAGCAAAATTCGGATTTGAGAAAACTACTGACAAATCTTCAAGAAAAATGCCTAGAATTTAGCAACAAGTGCATTCAGCGACTAAGAAAGATTTTTCATTCAGTTGGAGCTAGTAGCGAAAAGTTTACCCCCTCAGCTGAAGACCTACCAAAAACCTTCGAACACATTGAGGGGGAAATTGACGAGCTCGACGAAGTCATAGCTGGGCATGGTGACTTCTGTGCCTGGGTGGCTTCTCGAGGGACCGCTGCAGCCTTCATGAAAGCTGGCTGTGATCATGGGAAAATTGTCAATAGGCCAAATTTTACTTTGTCACCATCAATCCTGGATGACATCCCTGATCTCGCCCGAAGCATCTCGAATCGATTTGTAAAGATGATATGGACAAAAGGTGGTCGAGAGAAAGCTGGAGACGAAGCTCGTAGCCACCTTGATCCAGTAAGAAATCATACCTTGTGCTTACCTTTTCCTATGAACTTGATTCTGACTTCCAATGACCCTATTCATGTAGGATGACGAAGCCGAAGCTGATGATCAAAAATAACGTCGAAACCGAAGCTCCTTGGTGGTTTAGATAGTAGACTGCAGACAGTACTTGAAAAACTTTTGAGAACTTTTGTAAATGTAAACAAAACTTCCATGTATACTATCCATACCTTGTAATATATCCTTAACCTTTTGACTGATGTATGAGAAATGCTTTGATGTGGACGAAATCTCCTTTTTTGAGCCGAAGGCGAAAAAAACACCTTCCCTTCTTTTCGTACGCAACGAAGCATAGAAAACAACATTTTCCTTTTTGCCGAAGCTCTCCTTCATAAAAACAACAGTTTCCCTTCTTTTTTGTGTACGAAGCTCTTTTTTCCCTTTCTTTTTCCTTTTCTTGCCGAAGCAACCATTTTATGTGATGAAGATGATTATCCTACATATGCTTAGATGAATGTTTATGAATGCAAATGCTATGATGTAATGTGTTGTGCAAATGAATGGCCAAACACGTATCCGAAGCCATATTCATAGCCATTATTTTCTTAAAAACATTCACACCTCAGCTCTGCATTCCCTTAGGAACGACTTTGGAGCTTCTTCGCCTTTACTTTTGGCGGAATCAGCGTTGACTTTTCGCTGTAAGCTCTGCATTCCCTTAGGAACGTCTTTGGAGCTTCTTCGCCTTTTACTTAGGCGGTATAAGCTCTGCATTCCCTTAGGAACGTCTTTGGAGCTTCTTCGCCTTTTACTTAGGCGGTATAAGCTCTGCATTCCCTTAGGAACGTCTTTGGAGCTTCTTCGCCTTTTACTTTTCGGCACTCGATGGTGCGCTCTCAGCTTTTACATTTACATTCTTTGGGGGATTTTGCTCTTATAAGACTAAAAAAGGAAATTACATATGCTGGCCCCATTAAAAACCTTTCTCCCCCTTTGGAAAGGAAAAGGGTGCCATGAAAGGAAAAATAAAAATGTGAAAAATTACATCGAATTATACATAATATCGCCGAAGCTCATCCGCATTCCAAGATCTAGGAATGTCGTTGCCGTCCATGTCTTTCAATCTGTATGAACCGGGCCTTGACGAAGATGCTACTAAGAAAGGCCCGTCCCATTTCAGCTGCAATTTGCCCACTGTTTCCGGGTTGGCCACCCTCCGAAGCACTAAGTGCCCTGGCTCAATATTTTTTAGCCGAACCTTTCTATCCCGCCATTTGACTGTTTCAGCTTGATATTTATTAATATTCTCCACGGCTTGCAGTCTGATCCCTTCTAAAGCATCTTTTTCTATAGAATAAGCAGCTTCGGAATCTGATTCTGCCGAAGCTACTATCCTTATTGATCCGGCTTTAGCTTCTTCTGGAGTTATTGCTTCGTCACCGAATAACAACTTGAATGGAGTGAAGCCTGTAGATCTTGATGTTGTCGTGTTGTGGCTCCACACCACTTTGGTTAGCTGATCTGGCCATTTTCCTCTAGGTTGATTGAAGATTAGCTTCATTATTCCTGTCATTATAATGCCGTTGGCTCTTTCAACGAGTCCATTTGACTCCGGGTGCCTGACTGATGCGAAATGGATCTTCGTACCAATTTGGTCACAGAAATCCCTGAAAGCTTCGGAGTCAAACTGTGTTCCATTGTCCACAGTGATAGCCTTTGGCACCCCAAAACGACAAACAATATTCTGCCAGAAAAATTTTTGGATGGTAGCCGAAGTTATTGTGGCTAAAGGCTTCGCCTCAATCCATTTAGAAAAATATTCCACAGCTACCACAACATATCTCAGGTTCCCTTGGGCTGGTGGTAACGGACCTAACAAGTCAAGGCCCCACCTTTGCAATGGCCAAGTGGGTTGTATGAGCTGTGTCAAGGACGAAGGTTGTTTTTGATCTCTTGCACATTTCTGACAACCTTCGCACTTTTGAACCAATTCTGCTGCATCCGAAGCTGCCTTCGGCCAATAAAACCCTTGACGGAAAATTTTTCCGAGTAACGGCCTAGATCCAATGTGAGATCCACACAGGCATGCATGTATTTCTTTCATTAACTCTATACCTTCGGTTCTAGATAAGCATTTAAGCAGCGGAGCACAAACTCCATGTTTATACAACTCCCCTTCTATCATGACATATGGGCGAGCTCTTGCTTCTATCCTCTTGTTATAAGCTTCGTCATCTGAAAGAAACTTACCCTGGAGGTAAGAGATAATCTCGGTTCTCCAATCTTCGCTAAAAACAGGAGATATATTAAGAACTGCTCTTTCAAGAAGTTCCACCGAAGGTGCTTTTATTGTTTCGAAAAATACATCCGAAGGTAAAGGCAGCCCCTGTGCTGCTGACTTAGCTAGCAAATCAGCATGCTCATTTTGTCCTCTAGGGATATTTTTGACAGAAAACCCTTCGAAGGAAGCTTCAACTCTTCGAACCATATCCAGATATTTTTCAAGCTTCGGATCCTTAACCTTGCAACTTTTGTCAATATGACCCGAAACAACCTGGGAATCAGTTTTAAGTATGGCTCTTCTGATTCCCATTGCTTTTAACTTTCGAAGACCTAGAATCAATGCTTCGTACTCAGCAATGTTGTTTGTGCAATTAAAATCAAGCTTTGCTGCATAACAAGTTTTGACTTTGGAAGGTGAAACCAACACAGCAGCCGCTCCTGCTCCGAAGGTTCCCCAAGATCCATCACAAAACACTGTCCAGGCTTCGTTGTCTTTATTTGTTTCCTCCTCCTGAGCCCCTGGCGTCCAATCAGCAATAAAGTCTGCCAGTGCCTGTGACTGAATCGAAGATCTATGAACATATTCAATACAAAATTCATTGAGCTCAGCAGCCCATTTTCCAATCCTTCCAGTAGCTTCTCGGTTCCTCATAATATCCTTCAGAGGTTGCGAAGAAGGAACAATTATGTTGTAAGCTTGGAAATAGTGCCGAAGCTTCCTGGAGGCCATCAAGACAGCATACAGTATCTTCTCCAGCTCTGTATAATTTTTCTTTGACAAACTAAGAACTTCGGATACAAAATATATTGGGGCCTGCCTCTTGACTTGACCATCAAGCTTCTCCTGGACAAGCGCTGCACTTACCGCTGAGTGCGAAGCTGCCACATATAATAACAAAGGAGCCCCTGGCATTGGTGGGGTCAATGTTGTTAGATCTATTAAATACTGTTTTAATTCTTCAAAAGCCTTCTGTTGGATTGATCCCCATTGAAAGACTTCGGCTGACTTCAGCACTTCGAAGAATGGTAAATTTCTCTCTGCTGATCTGGATATGAATCTATTGAGAGATGCCAATCTTCCTGTCAATCTTTGAGCTCCCTTCTTCGTAGTTGGTGGCTCCATCCGAAGTATAGCTTCAATTTTACTTGGATTAGCTTCAATCCCCTTTGTTGAAACCAAGCATCCAAGAAATTTCCCCTTCTTCACTCCGAAGACACATTTTTCTGGATTTAACTTTAAGCCAGCTTGCCTGAAACTGGCGAAGGTCTCCTGCAGATCAGCAATATGATTCTCCTGCTTCGTGCTTTTGACAATGATGTCATCAACATAAGTTAATACATTTCTGCCTATTTGGGATTGAAGAACCTTCGCAGTCATTCGGCTGAAACTTCCTCCAGCGTTTTTGAGCCCCTCAGGCATCCGAAGATAGCAATATGTGCCACTTGGAGTGATGAAGCTAGTCTTCGGCTCATCTTCCTTCTTCATCCAAATTTGGTGATAGCCTGAATAGCAGTCTAATAGACTCATGAGCTCTGACGAAGCTGCTGCATCAACTAAAGAGTCTATCCTTGGTAACGGGAATTCATCCTTCGGACAAGCCTTGTTAAGATCTGTGAAATCGATGCACATTCGCCACTTGCCATTGGCCTTTTTTACCATAACAGTGTTAGCCAGCCATTCTGGGTACTTTACTTCTCTGATAACTCCTGCACTGAGGAGTCTTTTGACTTTGTTGCGAGCACCTTCGGCCTTATCATCTGACATTTTCCGAAGCCTTTGCTTTCTGGGTCTGAAAGATGGATCGACATTGAGCGAGTGCTCAATGACATCCCTATTAACTCCGCATAGATCATTGGCTGACCATGCAAAAACATCTTTGTTATTGAACAAAAACCTTATCAAGGTTTTTTCCTGCTCTTCGGATAGTTGAGAGCCTAACAGTACCTTCTGCTCTGCTATGTCCTCACATAAGAGCATGGGCTTCGGCTGATCTGCTGAAGCTGCTTTCTCCCTTCTGAATTTGTACTGTTCACAAGCTTCGGCTCCATCTATATTATGGATTGCTTTGGAGTCAGTCCAGTTACCTTCGGCCCTTCTTGCGGCTTCCTGACTTCCATGGATAGCAATGGGTCCCTGATCCGAAGGTATCTTCATGCAAAGATAAGCAGGATGAAGGATTGCTTCGAAGGCATTAAGAGTACCACGACCAATAATTGCATTGTAAGGATATTCTATGTCAACAATGTCAAACACAACTTGCTCAGTTCTAGTGTTGTTGATGAATCCGAAGGTCACTGACATGGTGATCTTGCCCAGTGCTACAATCTGTCTTCCTCCGAAGCCACAGAGAGGATGTGTAGCATCATAAATCTTATCTTCTAGCTCTTGCATTTGTCTGAAGGCTTTAGCAAATATGATGTCAGCTGCACTGCCTGTGTCAACCAAGACATTGTGGACCAGAAATCCTTTGATAACACAAGAGATAACCATGGCATCGTTGTGTGGGTAATCTTTGAGCTGAAGGTCCTCTTGGGAGAAGGTAATAGGAATGTGAGACCATCTTGTCTTGATGAAGGGTCCTTGCACCCCAACATGCTGTACCCTTCTCTGTGCTTCCTTCTTCTGTTTCTTGTTAGCTGGCTCTGAGGACGAACCACCTGTGATTGGTAGTACCAGCTTCGGGTCCGAAGCAGCTCCAGCTTGGTCGTTGAACGAAGCCATCAGCTCAAAAAGTGGAAGTGAGTTCACCGGAGGTGGGCGCCAATGTTGGGGACTTGTTCTCAAATGCTATGAGTTAAGAACAAGGCAACACAGAAAATGTTAAACATTAAGGTCCTTCGTCCTTTGAAGCATTATTTCCCTTAGGATATAACGATCTCCGGACGAAGGTCATGAAGGACTAACCTTCATCATTACAGCATACATTAGTAAAAGACGAAGCATATGAAACATAAAAGATAGCATAAATAATCATATAACATTATTCGTTTAACTTTATTAACTCATCATAGAGAAATAGAGACAATATTGAATTATAAATGTACCTTCGGCTTGGAAGGAGATGAAAATACAAGTGTGACGCAAAAGCAAATGCCAAGTCAACGTGAACAGTACGGGGGTACTGTTCACCTATTTATAGGCACAGGACGCAGCCTGTGAGGAATTACAAGTATGCCCCTTATAAAAACTTACAATATTGACTCAGACCTTTATGGACTAAAAGGTCATTCTATCTTTAAGTCGGTTCGCAATGCCGAAGCTTTACGAAGAGGGACCTTCGGCTATTTTATACAAACAGCTTCATCCGAGGATCGCTTCTCTCTATAAGACCTTCGGCGACGAAGCATGGTCCCAACATCACTGGCGATTGACAGAGCACATGTTAGCACAAATTTGAAGTGCCATGGCTGAGACATGAGACTTTGATCAGACAACAGGTTCAGTTCTTATAACTCACTTCTGCCAGCATTCGAATATGATCCTTGCTACCAGAGGATCAACTTCCTTGGGAATATCAAGCCGTCTATCCTGGAAACCAACTGCCCCCACAACCTGCATTGGATTCATCCCACTCCATGGCATTCTAAGCATTGCCAGCTCCCATAATATGACACCAAAGCTGTAAACGTCGCACCTGCACAAAATTCAGGTAGTGGCAGCATCAAGATATGTTCTATAATATGACATCACTTACAAACATGCACTTCACAATGAGTAGTGTAGAGCAGCATGCCAGGGACGGAAATTACTTATCAGCGATCCAAGTAGGCTTCAGGAATATTAGGGAATAAAACACATGCAAACTATGTGTTAGTTTTACATGTGTTCTTGGCATGAATACATGCTGAATCATTCTAAACGCTACATGAAAAAATATGTAAAATTGCCATTTTCTGTCAAATTGTTTACTGCCATAGGTTATCTCTGTTTTCAGTGGAACTACAGAGTCTGACACTAAAGTTCAACACTAACCAAGTGCTAAGATGGGCATGTCATCAGATTGGATATAATAGTAATGAGTAGAAGAAGCTTCTAGCTTCAATTGAGCATCTGCGTGCTGAAAGCTTATAATTTCAATTGGTTGGCACATTTAATTGGCCAGGCTCGCTTTTCCCTGAAATTGTTACCAGAAGTATAATTTAATTTCCTTGCTCCAACTGACTTTGATAATGAGCTGTTCACCTTGAAAAAGACGCACCATTCATTTCCGGAGCGCTTGGCGCAGCTCCCTGAAAGGTATATTTCAGGATTACATGAAACGGTGATGGCCAAAAGGGAATAGCACAGTTAGTACTTACATGAGTTTCAGCATGCCCATTTGTTGGCATAGGATAATGGCCAAATGGATGCATGGCCTGCCAGTAATTTACTCACTATGCAAAAAAAATGTCAACCAAACAAGGATAAAAGGGTGTGTGTGTGTGTGTACATTAGCTAGCATGTAGGTCAAATTTGTTAGGCATACAAAGTGCATACAGGAGGTGTAGAGGGGTGGGCATATACTGTTCCAGGTGGATACATCACATAAGGTGGTGGCGGCGGTGTCCCGTAAGGTGGCACTATGGGCTGCAATCAAAGGACAACAACATAATTCACATAAATAAATATGAAGGATTATTGGTCCAACTCAATATATTACCTTGTCTGTATGTCGACTTCGGAGTAGTGGCCTTTGGGGATGGACAACATGGATGATTGCATGACAAGGAAGTGAGATGACCTTGCCCTTGTTCACCATTGCCAACCTCGCCCTCACATTGTCGATCTAACCAACCGATCTGCTATCATGAAGACAATAGTTTGAAGATGGATTGAAAACTTGACTTTAATCTACATCGGCGTCGGCCGAAACCGCAGCATGAATCCGTGCTACAGGAACATGTCTCTGGCCCAGCAAGCACACACTCCATACGAACCGATCATATCACAAAAACAGACTCCTAGCACTGTATAGGCAGTAGCAAAGGTCTACTACTACACATTGTTCAAGGGTAGCAGGTGGGTTTGGGAGAGATGTAGTAGATGTGTTTCCTGTCCAGAATTGCAATAATCTAAGTATGAATATGACTAATCTTTTTCTACACAGGTCTGTTGGTAGAATAAAAGACGTAGATGGATCCGTTCAACAATAACGATGTTCAACCTCCATTAAGAGAATTGTCTAGCAACACCCTTGAAGGTATATCTACTAATAAAATTCAATATTTGATCTCTCACCAAGGTTTTAAAAAGGAAAATATTAAATGGTTTAGGAGGACATGTTGATGCAAGGCAACGTAAGCGGGAAAGAGAAAGAGGACGATATGCAGCGATGAGTGATGAAAAAAAGAATGAACTGAAGAAGCGTCGTGAGTCACGCAAAAACGAAAACATTGAGTACTCAAAGGGTATGTTACCTATTTCCATGAATCATTCATCAATAAGGGTAACACATATGTGTTGTCGGGTTACTTTAATGATGCAAATGTTAACTAAAATGATGTTCATATTATTGTGTAGATGAATGTCCAGAGGTACCTGTCAGTGACGGAAGCATAATTGATTTAACTAAATCGTGTGATAACACTCAAGGTGAATATGTTTGTTTAACATGTATTGACAATGGAGATTATTGATGGGTAATATATGATGGTTCAGGAGGTCGAACTGATGCGAGACAATGTAAGAGAGAAAGAGAAAGAGCACGATATGCGGCGATGAGTGTTGAAAAAAAAAACGAATTGAAGAACCGTCGTTAGTCACGCAAAAAAGAGAACGTTGTTCACCATGAGTATTCAAAAGGTAAATTAAGGCTGCTTGTGCGTCACTCATCTTTAAAATAATGCTTTTCTTATGTGTTATCGGGTTACTTTGTTTAGATGATTGTCCAGATGTGGCTATAGGCGACGGAAGCATCATTGATTGTACTATACCGTGTGGTATCACTCTAGGTAATTACATTTCTTTGTTATGTTAATTAACAACAACGATTAATAATGGAAAAGGATATAACTGGTTAGGTGGATGTGATGATGCGATACAACGTAAGAGGGAAAGAGAAAGAGCACGATATGCCACGATGAGTGATGAAAAGAAAAATGAATTGAAGAGGCGTCGTCAGTCAAGCAAAAATGAAAATGTTGTGCACCATGAGCGTTCAAAAGGTATGTTAACTATGCTCGTGTGTCACTCATCTTTAAAGTAATGCTTTTCTTATGTGCTCTTGGGTTAGTTTGTAGATTGCAGCATACCTGCACACAAAGAGAATAATAATCATCAAAGCATTGACACTCTAGGTTATTATGTTTCTGTGTTATGTTATTGAAAGACAAAAATTATAACAAATGTGCCCCAATAGTGAGTTGAGCTCTCATCATTCAACCTATAATATATACACCTAAGAGCTTTGTTACTTTCAACTTTAAGGCGCATCAGCTCAGACGGGTCATCAACATGATTCCAATCCAAGTTCAGAAGTTTTAGATGCAAGGGAACGTAAGAGAATTCGAGAACAGATTTGATTTGCAACTCTAACAAGGGAACAAAGGGCATTGCGTAATACTACACCATGTCAAAAGAGTGCAAGGGAAAACTATAGTAGAAGACAACAAGCAATGCTAGCTCAAGACTCGATCGCAATTGAGAATCCGAAGTTTACGCCGGAGCTTGTGTGGAGTTCAGCAGATTCTCAACCTCCTACTGTGTCTCTATCTAGCTCCAAGGACATGGTTATCTCTGAGTTGAGTGCAACACCTTTTGTTTATGCTTCATTGCAGACTAAGGATGTTGACATGGACAAAATGACACAGTCTCCTAGAAGACAACGGCATGAGCATCATGTGTCGTCTCGCGAAAGACAGAGCCTGATATCTCGTCAAAACCAGAAATTTCAATCTGCCATTAGAAGAAACTTTGCTACTGCAACTAGGGATCACGACATGGAAGGCGGTGAGCACAATGAAATTGATCACGCGATTGCTTCAGAGATCGAAAACAACAGTAATTACTAATTCGTCCTTAATTGATATGATACTTAACTTATAGTGGCCAATTGATTTAACACAACTTTCCGTCAATAGAAAGTACAAGCCCATGTCCAGTCACTGCTCCACATAGTGACATAATGACTGAAGGAGCAGACGTTGGGATGCAACGACAGATAACCCCGAATGTCACCACCAATGGTAATTACAAGCTCCTTCCACAATTAGTTCCCTAATTATTCTTAGTGGTTAAAACCATGTGAATCAATAGATGCCGATGAAGGTGTGCTCTTTGTAGAGAATCATGACGAGGATGTACTTTTTGAAGATGATGACGAAGAAGATGGATACCTATTCGCTGGGCAAGGTACTTACATAATGTTTGTAATAGTATATATATAGGATATAGGATTTGAAAGTTTCTAAAGTTATTCGTCTTACCCGTTGTTCCTCGAAAACAAATTTAGATGGTGAATCTATTGAGGATATCGAGATTGATGAAACCCAAGATGCCTTTACTGTCAACCCTGACGTACCTGACTTGTACGACAAGGTGTATAGTAACATACCTGAAGAAACACATTTGCTGAGCACTGTTGCTGACTGCGATTACTGCAAAGCGAAGAAGTTTCAGTATGAACCACCTGGATTTTGTTGTCGTAATGGACAGATTGATCTAGCCCCGTTCGAGACACCACCCCAACTTAGGAGGCTGTGGGAGTGTTCAGATGCTGATGCGAGGCACTTCCGTGATAACATTCGATTTTTTAACGGCCATTTCTCATTCACTTCTCTGTATTGTTGCCTTGATAGTATGACTACAAACATGGATTGTGGTATCTACACGTTCCGTGCACATGGCATGATGTACCACAACGTAAGGTCGTTCGGCAGGGAAGTTGGGGCGGAACATAAACACCTTGAACTCTACTTCTACGATGATGATCCCAGCCTCGAGCATAGATATCGTAAATGTCGTCAAGAGCAATTTGAGAAAGACAAGGCAGTTATTAAACAGTTGGTTGAAATACTTAAGGGAAACCCATACTCTGAGCACCTTAGGAGTATGGGGAACGTTGATAACATTGAAGACTACCATATCGCCTTGAACCTTGACCAAACGCTGAACCAGAAGTTATATAATGTACCCATCACTTCGGAGGTCGCTGCAGTTTGGATTGAGGGGAGTGAACGTCGAGGTCAATTCAGTAATAGTGTTACGCTGCATGGGAAGGATAGGTCAAGCCACGGCATCCGTTCATATCATGGATGCTATGATGCACTATCATATCCATTGTTCTTCCCTAAAGGTGAACTTGGATGGCATGCCAATATTCCTAAGTCCAATGTTTCCATGGACGAAGTAGACGCGTACCGCGATCAACATAGGAGAAGTGATGCAAACAATGATGATACAGGTTAGTTATTTCTTTGTGATTCTTATATAATCCTTTGTTAAATATGTTTTTAGCAACACTAATTAATAAACCTTGCGGTTGCAGAACGACCTAGCCATCTATGCGTGTCTGTACGTGACTATTACTGCTACAGATTCCAAATTCGTCCAAGTATATTCAATCCAATACTTCATGGGAAGCGGCTTTTCCAACAGTTCGCGGTTGACACCTACATCAAGATTGAGAGCTCTCGTTTGGATTTCATACGTAAAAACCAAGACAGATTAAGGGCAGATCTATACAAGGGTTTGGTAGATAGCTTGCATGAAGGCGAGAACAGAGCAGACAAAATTGGAAAGCGAACCGTGATGTCTACATCATTTATCGGTGGTCCTCGTGACATGAGACGTCGGTATATGGATGCTATGGCCCTTGTGCGGAAGTTTGGGAAGCCAGACATATTCCTCACTATGACGTGCAACCCCAATTGGGATGAAATAACCAGAGAGCTTCTCCCTATGCAGTCACCACAGGATCGTCCGGACCTTGTTGTTCGCATATTCCGTGCAAAACTAGAGGAACTGAAGAAGAGATTGACTAAGCATCATATTCTTGGAAAAATCCGAGCTTATGTCTATGTTGTGGAGTTCCAGAAGCGAGGTTTGCCTCATGTCCATTTCCTACTCATCATGCAGAGAAAGTACAAGCTAACTTGTCCTGATCAGTATGATCACCTTATCTCCGCTGAGATCCCTGACAAGAAGAAGTACCCTGAACTATACAAGATGGTTATCAAGCATATGATGCATGGACCGTGCGGGTTGCTAAATCCTAAATGCCCATGCACTAAGGGTCGTGCTTCATGCAAAAACCATTATCCTAGAGCTTTTAGCAATGCAACGTCTCAAGGAAAGGATTCATATCCTATTTATAGGCGTCGTGATGATGGGCGTAAGGAAACAGTTCGAGGTTGTGAATTGGACAACAGATGGGTCGTCCCTTACAACCCTTACCTCCTCCGGCTCTTCAACTGTCACATCAATGTTGAGGCATGCGGGAGCATCAAGGCTGTCAAATACTTGTTCAAATACATATACAAAGGCCACGATCGTGCGTCTGTGGCTGTGACAGACGCAAACAAGGCTGATGGTGACGTTGATGAGATCAAGCAGTATAGAGATGCTAGGTGGGTGACCCCTCCAGAAGCCCTTTGGAGGATATTCAACTTTGATCTAAGTCAAAACTCTCCTCCAGTGATGCAACTGCAGCTCCATCTTGAAAACATGCATATGGTGTCATTTCACGAGCGTGCTAAAGTAAATCATGTTGTCCAACGTCCAGGTGCCGATAGGTCAATGCTTACGGCATATTTTGAGGCAAATAGGCTACACGAGGAGGCTCGGGGCATCCTTTACCGTGATTTTCCTGAGTGGTACACTTTGCAGCAAGGCAAAGTGTGGCAAAGGAGGAAACGAAACACGGGTGGACAGGTTGGTAGAATAGTCTCTGCTCATCCAGCTGAGGGGGAGCGCTTTTATCTTCGACTTCTCTTAAACCATGTGACGGGTGCTACCTCCTATGCGGATCTAAGGACAGTAGATGGTGACACACTACCATCTTTTCGTGAGGCAGCACAAAGGAGGGGACTGCTTGAAGCAGACGACACAATAGATGAGTGTCTCAACGAAGCCGCTATTTACCAAATGCCGTCAGCACTACGAAGGTTGTTTGCAACAATACTGGTATACTGCGAGCCGAACGATGTGGCAGAATTATGGCAGAGACACCTTGACTCAATGTCAGAGGACTATCACCGTAGTACTCAAAGCAAAACCCATGTGCAACAGATGGTCTTGATTGACATTAGAAACATTTTGCAGTCAATGGGTAAAGACATAAAGACATTCCCTCTCCCTGCTATCATCGACAAATATGACGATTCACATGGTACTGATAGAGAGATTTACGAGGAGGAAAGTATCGAGCCGACAGCAGAAGACGTTGCTATGAAAGAAACCCTAAATGAGGAGCAGAGGTTTGCCTATGATAAGATCCTATCTGTAGTTGACACCAATAACGGTGGAGTGTTCTTTGTGGATGGGCCTGGTGGGACTGGAAAGACCTATCTGTATAAGGCATTGCTTGCGGCACTACGCAGTCAGGACAAGATTGCAGTTGCAACAGCTACATCTGGTGTTGCGGCTTCCATATTGCCTGGGGGGAGGACTGCCCATTCACGCTTCAAGATACCACTTACTATTGATGATGGTGCTGTATGTAGCTTCACGAAACAAAGCGGGACAACAAAGTTGCTACAAAAAGCATCGCTCATTATCTGGGACGAGGCATCAATGACTAAGAGACAAGCAATTGAGGCGCTAGACAATAGCATGCGTGATATAATGGGACGGCCTAGGCTACCCTTTGGTGGGAGGACTGTTGTGTTCGGGGGTGATTTCAGACAAGTACTCCCTGTTGTACGCAAGGGGTCAAGGGCTCAGATAGTTGCTGCCTCTCTACGGAGTTCTTACCTCTGGGAATCCATGTGCCACCTAAAGCTTGTTCAAAACATGAGGGCACAGAGCGACCCATGGTTTGCAGAATATTTGTTGCGCGTCGGTGGTGGAACTGAGGAAGCGAACAATGATGGTGATGTTCGTCTTCCAGATGAGGTATGTGTGCCATATACTGGTAATGACCGCGACCTTGATAGACTGATAGATGACATTTACCCCAATCTAAATGAAAACATGTCTAACACAAGCTACATCACTTCAAGAGCAATATTGTCTACACGGAATGACTGGGTGGATATGATAAATATGAGGATGATCGATCGTTTCCAAGGGGAGCAGATGATGTACCATAGTTTTGACACCACGGTGGATGATCCTAATAACTATTACCCATCGGAGTTTCTAAACACGCTGACTCCTAATGGACTACCCCCGCACGTTCTGAAGCTCAAAGTTGGATGCCCAATCATGTTGCTTAGGAATATAGACCCTGCTAATGGACTTTGCAATGGCACGAGGTTGGTGGTTCGTGGTTTCCAAAAAAACAGTATTGATGCTGAAATTGTCCTTGGCCAACATGCAGGAATGCGAATTTTCTTGCCTCGTATACCCCTGTGCCCCTCTGATGATGAGATGTTCCCTTTCCAGTTTAAAAGGAAGCAGTTTCCGATAAGACTAAGTTTTGCCATGACAGTTAACAAGGCCCAGGGCCAGACGATTCCTAATGTTGGTGTGTACTTGCCGGAACCAGTGTTCTCTCATGGTCAACTTTATGTTGCTCTATCAAGGGCCACCACTCGATCAAAAGTGAAGATACTTGCCATTCCAGTCCACGATGAGAAGAAGAAGAAGAAGGGGGTTGAAAGGAACTCAGCGATAAATGGCGCAACATACACAAAGAATATCGTTTATAAGGAGGTCCTTACGCCGTAACTGACATTGATGAATGAATGGCAATTAACAACTTGTAATGCACTTAATTATTTTGGTTTTTAGGTGAAGATGTATTTTTGCCTTTTATTTCTCTATTTTGGCTCCTTTTTAGCTTCCTATTGTTTAGTGGTCATTTGGTTGATACAACAAAGAAAGCAGATGAGCATTGAATATATGTTATTGAATACACACATTTGAATTTGAAAATGCACATTTGAATTTGAAATGATCTGACAAGCAAGTTGTGATTTCCATCTATCTTAATGATCACCTAAATAACATATTATAAAACTCAGACTGAATTACATCTTCCTTTTCTCCCCAGTTTCCAGGTGTAACCTTGAGCTATTGTTACGGTCGGGAACATTTATAGGCGCTCGTAACAGGGGTAGTTGGGGACCTTCGGCATCCGAAGGTCCTCAAAAACAGGATTTAACAGTATTTCTGGAAGTATAATGTGTGAGCAGGTACCTTCGAACTCAAGTCGTTATCACGCCAGGAGAAGACCAGGATAATACGAAGGTCTTGATACAATGCCGAAGATGTCAGCAGGAAAGCTTCGGCGTGGTTGCAGAAAACGAAACCGACTTAAAGATGAAAAGGCTATTCAGACCTCGATAGATTACCATAGAATTATTATCAAATGTAAAGGGCATGAATGTAATTTTATATGGGCTATGTCCCGTGCCTATAAATAGGTGAACAGTACTCCCGTACTGTTCACGCTGACTTGGCATTCGCTTTTTGCGTCACGCTCGTACCTTCATTCTGATTAAAGGTACACTTGTAATTCAACGATATTTCTGTTTATACCTAATGATAATATATAATTGTCCATGTTGTCTCTTATATTCTTTATATTTCATTTCTTGTCATTATCTAATGAATCTAAGAAGGTACGTTCTTCATAACCTTCGTCCGTAAACCATTATATCCTAAGGGAAATAATGCTTCGGAGGACGAAGGACCTTAACGATTAACATTTTCTATGTTGCCTTGTTCTTAATTCATAGCATTTGAGAACAAGTCCCCAACATTGGCGCCCACCTCCGGTGAACTCACTTCCACTCTGAGTTTTTTGAACACCTTCGGCGATCATAAACCTTGGTTATGGCGCCGAAGAAGATTTCAGCGACTGGGGCTGCAGCTCTGCAACCTCTGGACCACAATCAGGAGACAGTCTCCTTGCGGGAGGCCCGAAGCCAGAAAAGGAAGGCTGTCAGTCCAACACCACCAGACGACGAGATAGATCAAGAGATCAGAGATATGGAGATGCTTCATCAACAAGTACAGAGGAAGAAGGAAAAGATGGCCAGGCTAGCTGAACTGCAGAGGCAGATAGACGAAGCCTCTGAAGAAGTTCGTCATCTTGTCCAGGATGAGCAGCACCGAAGGCCTCAACATCAAGATCTTCATCAGGAGGGTTTCCCTAACGAAGATGACTGGTATGACAATTTCCATCATGGGAATTTTGTTTTTGATGACGCTTCTCCTCTGTCCGCCGAGTTGCAGGCTACACCGTGGCCTCCGTCTTACAAGCCGCCTCAGCTTCCTATATTCGATGGTCACTCAGACCCGAAGCAGTTTTTGATGAGCTACGAAGCAACAGTATCTTCGTATGGTGGCAATGCTTCAGTCATGGCCAAATCTTTCGTTATGGCTGTCAGGAGTGTGGCTCAAACCTGGTATTCCTCCCTTCGACCAGGAACGATCACTTCATGGCAGAAGCTGAAGGACTTGTTGTTAACTAGCTTCCAAGGATTTCAAACGAAGCCGGTCACTGCTCAGGCTCTGTTCCAGTGCACCCAAGATCACGAAGAATACCTTCAGGCATATGTCCGAAGGTTCTTGCGTTTGAGGGCACAGGCACCAACGGTGCCCAATGAAATTGTCATTGAGGCCATGATCAAGGGGCTTCGGCCAGGACCGTCAGCTCAGTACTTCGCTCGGAAGCCTCCTCAAACTTTGGAGAAGCTGCTCCAGAAGATGGATGAGTACATTCGGGCCGATAATGATTTTCGCCAAAGAAGGGAGGAGGCTTTCAGGTTTTCTGAAATGACCAGGGGCTTCGGAGGGAGGTTCTACCCGAGACACGTCAGGTCAATTCATAACTCTACACAAAATGATGACAGAGGAAGCCAACAGCAAAGGCCACAATGTTCCTCACAGGCTTCGGGGCAACAGCAAAGCTCCTTCCGACCACCAGCTCCAAGAGGCAGAGGCGCCAGGGGCTTTGGAGGAAGATTTGGCGATCAACCAAGAAGAATCTTTTGCTTATTCTGCGGTGAGAACAAAGGCCATACTACCAGGATGTGCCATGTCACTATTCAGAAACAAAAGGAAATAGCTGAGGCAGCAGCGCAACAAGCTCAGCCGAAGCAGGTCATGCATACAGCTTCGTATCATTCGCCCTACATTCCAGAATATGTGGGCAATCATCCTGCAGTTTCTGTTGCTTCGGCGAGTCAGCCTCAAGCTTCCTGGCAACAGCCTCCGCCTCCACCTCCGTTGCAACAAGGCCAGCAGCCAGAAGGGAGCCAGTATGCTCCACACCAGAGGGACTTCAGAGAGCAATCCGAAGCTCGTACAGTCAATAGCACTGTGCCAGAATCAAAGCACATCTATTGACGAATATCCTACCTTAATAGCAATCTTTTTCATTCAGTTTTATTTTATGTAATAAAGGACATTGTTTAGGTTTCATGTAATTAGTTTCGTTGATTCCTACAAGGAAAATATACTTTCTTCACAGGCATATATTGGTTAAAATATCGAAAATTCCAAAGACGACCTTCGAACTATCGAAAATTCTTCGAAGCAACAAAAAGTCGTTCTAAGGAACGCAGAGTAAGTTTACCGAAGTCACAAAAAAGTCGTTCCAAAGGGAGCGCAGTGTAAGTTTTCTGCTCCAAAGTCGTTCCAAAGGGAATGCAGAGCATACAGCGAAAAGTCAACGCTGATACCGCCTAAGTAAAAGGCGAAGCGCGAAAAGTCAACGCGAATACCGCTGAAAGTAAAAGGCGAAGAAGCTCCTAAGGGAGGCTTACAGCGAAAAATAAACGCTGATTCCGCTGAAGTAAAAGGCGAAGAAGCTCCTAAGGGAGGCTTATAAAAGATTGTGTTTTATTGCAGGGATGCGTGTATATCTTTGGAGTAAACATCATCTCACATAACATAACATCATCGCATCATTTCGCATAGCATAAGCATCATACATCATCTTGCACATGGCACAAGAGGTGGACACATTATCAATCTACGGAAGAATGTTTTGAAAACAAAAAGAGAGACAGAAATCAGTCACCAAAAGATACATCATTGATCTTCGGAAGGGTAGCTTCGGAAAATATTTTTACGAAGCCTGGATATTATTCATCAGAACATTGGATATTGTTGTGACAATGAAAAATTCTTCTTCACGAAGCATGAAAAGAAGGGAAGGTGTTTTTTCGTCAAAGACTCAAAAGCGGTACGTGTAAAGTTTCATGCATCGTAAAGAATTGACTAACAAAAATAGGTATATTACATTTGTGGTTACCAAATGTTAGTATATTATATTTCCGAAGTTTTTGTTTTACAAGAATACTTAATCTTCTCTCAAAACGACTTCGGCAGCCTCGTTCAGGAGCCGATTGACGACTTCGTCCATAATATCTTCAGCCATCTTTTTAATTTCGTCGTCTCCTTTCGGCTGAGGGCCCGAAGACGCTTTAGCAGGATCTGAAGTAACAGAGGATACGGATACATTGCTATTACAAATTGCAAACAAACCTTAAAATCTAAGATTACAACACGATAAAAGCTATTAGTTAATACCTAATTGACCTTCGGCCTCTGCGTTCTTCTCAGCGGCCTCAGCTACTTCTCTAGCATCGTGAATGCCCTTTTCACTTCTTCGAATAATTTCTCCGGCCATTTCTCGGCCACCATTATCCCAGATATCAGTAAAAAATTTTCCACCAACTATACTAGCTTCAGCCGAAGGATCTTTTGCATCTTCAAAGGGCAAAGCAGCTTCGGATTGAGCTAAAATCTTTACATGTTCGCAGCCCTTCTTCTCTAAGATGGTGGCAATCCCTCTGGCGCCAGAGAAGGCACATATATCTCCTCGGCTATTTAAAATTTCTTCGAAGGCTTCAGCTTCGTGGTCAATCCATTCGATGACACCTTCGGGATTGCCCCTCGAAAAGTTTTCCTCACTTGAGAATGCGCCGACCTTGGCGAAGCTAGCCTTTAACTTCTTAACACATTCTATAGATTTGTTGTAACATCGCTTTTTGGACGAACGAAGCTCTTCAACAGTTATTTCTAGGTGATCGGCCCATTGGTCGCTGAGTTCTCGCTTTGTTTCTTCAAGTATGCGTTCTTCTTTGGCTCTCGCCAGTTGTTTCCGAAGGTCTTCAATTTCGCGCTTCTGAGCTTCTGCTTGACTTTTAAAAGCAGCTTCGTCCTCCTTTATTTTATTTATCAACGAGTACAACATTTTATCTTTTTCGAGACCTTCGTTCCTCAGTTCAATAACTTCGGAACGAAGGTTGCTCAGGGCTATAGAACACCCTTCGTCTTCAACATCCTTCTGTGCCCTAAGGGCATTGCTAAGTATCAAGCCCTGCAAAGAAAAATATGTGTGCGTCAATAGGTTTAAACAAACGAAAAATTTTGGAGTCAACAAAAGATACAAGGATTTCATTTGTCGCACCTTTAAGCTATTGTAAGCTAGGCTGTCGGCCAGATCGTTCTTCGACAGCACCGAGAGCCCGTCTTCTAAAGTTGGGAATCCGAAGCTCCTGCTAATCTCCCGGTAGACAGAAATTTCCTTGCTGTCGGGAAGACAATACAAGAAGTCTTCTTCTCCACTGCCATTGAATATTAACGCCCCTTTTGGATATTTCAGTTTTTGGGCATAGTGCTGGGCCTCTTGCTCTTCTTTTTCTGATAGTTTTTTCCCCGAAGCATGACGAACAATATAATCACGAACTTTGGAGGATGCTTCGGGGGCAATGACACTGGTTTCTTCAACTAAAGTTGGCTTTGTTAATTTTTCTGCCTCACTTTCCAAGGATTTTATCTTTACAGGCTCTGGGGGCCCAGCTTCGGCTTCGGTCTCTTGCCCTGGAACTTTAGAACCAGAAATTTCAGTTGTTTCAGGACTAACAGCAGCCCTTTGCGGAGGTGTGCTTGAAGATTTGATCGTTTCCAGTACATCTAGCACATTTGCCATTCTCTTTCTTTTTGGAGTCACTGCTGGCACTTTTGGATTTTTTGCTGTCTCAATGTTTGCCGCATGACTCAAAACTTCTGATGTTTTGGATCCCTCAGTTGCTGTTTTTACCTCTTCCATTTTTTCTGAGAACGGCGCTTTGGCTTTCTCCTTCGTTTCTGATAACAAAATTTTTGATTGCTCTAATTCTATCTTTGTTGGCACTTCGGCCGTTTCTGTGACTTCTGGCAGCAAGGTTGGCTCGATTGGTTCTTTAGCTTCGGTGGCCGAAGAGGTTTCTCCGGTAAACTCAGGCACCGAAGCTGGTTCAATATACCGCGGCCGATGTGTAAGGACCTTTAACTTCTTTCTTTTCGGTTCTGGCTCCCTAGGAGCAGTTGCAGCTTCTTCTTTTGCAGAGATTGTGTTTTTCCTCTTCTGCCTTCGAATGGGATAGCAATAGTCAGGGTAGACAAACCGGATTGCATCAAATACCCGATTCAGCCTCTTCTTTTTTCGGCCTCCGAAGGCTGCTGACATTGCAGTGTCTTCGGCCTTCGAATAAGCCCCAAGCAGTTCATCACTTAAATTTTCAATACTTTTTAACCAGTCATCATCTGGTTCAACGAATTTATCTCCAAATTTAAAAGTGTACTTCAACCTGATAAGTCCACCTTCGTCGGCCTCTTTTACTGTTTCTTGTGGCATTTCCCATTTCTCCGCAAGTGGCCATACCCTGAAGGCAATATGCTCTTGTACTAAGTCTCTCGTTCCAATGAAAGAGCAGACTGCGCCGAAGGCCCTCTGGCATTCTTCGGCAGCTTCATTCATTTCAACCTTCGGCCTCCGAAGGCCGAAGCTTTGCCAAATAGGGCGCATGATTATACCTTTGATATCTTCTCGTACTGTCAGATCATTTTTAACATAAAACCATTCTGTCATCCAATCTCCGGGCCATCTCTTCCGAAAGGTTGGCACTGGACAGCTTGACCCGGACCGGGAAACGAAGCTGTAGCAGCCAAAATTATTGTGATACTGTTCTTTGCCCCAAGGTTTTGTTTCGTATGATAATTCGTGTATGTTGCAGAAGCTTTTTGCATCAGGCTGCAAGCCTTGGCTTCTCACGGCCCACATGAAGATATTTAGCTTTATGATTGCTTCGGGGGTAAGTTGGTGAAGATAGACTTCGAAGATTTTCAGCACCTCCACGACGAAGCTGCTCAAAGGAAATCGTAGTCCAGCTTTCAAAAAGCTTCGGAACACCACGACTTCATTTTCTTCAGGGTGTGGGCACGTTTTTTCCCCTTCGTCGGCCCTCACAATGGATAAATCCCGGAAATACCTTCCTCTCATGTTGGCAAGATGGTTCTCTTTGATAGTTGATTTACCATAAACTGAATGGCTTGGTCGCCAGGGACGATCTTCGGAGTCCTCACCACCACTGTCCACATCATAGCTGTCACTATCACCAGTATCTTCAGACAAACCTTCCAGAATCTCCTTGGTGATTTTTTCTGTATTGGTCTTTGACATCGCTATAAGAAATCCCAAGTTTTTCTCTTCGTCCAGGCTCAGCTTCATCTCAGCAGCAGTCTTCTTATCTTCAGACATCTTCGGAGACACTAAAAACTATTTTCAAAGCCGAAGCTTCAAAACTAAAGGCTTAACAAATCTTAGTGCACAAGAGCTAAAAATTGAGTGAACAGGAGCAATTGGCCAGAGAGCGTGTCAAATGAGTTTGCGGTATGACTGTATTTATACGCCAAGAGCGTTGAAAATTGAAAGACCCTGCTTGTCAGTGAATGTTGCTATTCTAGCAAAGGGAAGGTGTTTTTTTCGGACCTTCGGCGTAAAGCCTTCGTCCATGTCGCAATCTAAATTTTTTATTTCAAACAAATTAATATTGCGAGGGGCTACTGTTGGGGACCTTCGGCATCCGAAGGTCCTCAAAAACAGGATTTAACAGTATTTCTGGAAGTATAATGTGTGAGCAGGTACCTTCGAACTCAAGTCGTTATCACGCCAGGAGAAGACCAGGATAATACGAAGGTCTTGATACAATGCCGAAGATGTCAGCAGGAAAGCTTCGGCGTGGTTGCAGAAAACGAAACCGACTTAAAGATGAAAAGGCTATTCAGACCTCGATAGATTACCATAGAATTATTATCAAATGTAAAGGGCATGAATGTAATTTTATATGGGCTGTGTCCCGTGCCTATAAATAGGTGAACAGTACTCCCGTACTGTTCACGCTGACTTGGCATTCGCTTTTTGCGTCACGCTCGTACCTTCATTCTGATTAAAGGTACACTTGTAATTCAACGATATTTCTGTTTATACCTAATGATAATATATAATTGTCCATGTTGTCTCTTATATTCTTTATATTTCATTTCTTGTCATTATCTAATGAATCTAAGAAGGTACGTTCTTCATAACCTTCGTCCGTAAACCATTATATCCTAAGGGAAATAATGCTTCGGAGGACGAAGGACCTTAACGATTAACATTTTCTATGTTGCCTTGTTCTTAATTCATAGCATTTGAGAACAAGTCCCCAACAGGGGTTAATTAGGCAAAAGGAGGGGTATTTGGGATCAATCAGGAAGGTTTGGTTCAGCAATAAACAAGCAATTACAGTCAATCCCATTTTCACCTCCTTTCTAATCATGCTGCTGCTAGCAGGATCAAAACCTTTTTCTGTAAGCATATGTGTAGCCTTTGAGGATCTGCTGTTGAGCATAGCCTCATATGTCATGAACATTAAGAACTCAAGAAACATGCATCTTCCTATGTCCTCGTTGTTAGCCTGGGGGTCATCCTCCATTTCCCTTCGTGCCCAGTCAATTATATTTCTTGTAGCACCATCAAAAACAAAAGCATCTTCTCTGAGCTTCTCAGCCCACATGAGGGCTCTATTCCCAAATCCTTGCTTGCAGAAATGAGAAAGGAAAACGTTGAGTGTGATAGTGTTTGGCTTAAAAGCCATTTTAATAAGCCTGCCAGTAAGTATCATAGCTCGATCAAGAACATTACTGCAAATGCCATCCATTAATGTGTTGTACGTAACAGAATTTGTTTGAATATGTCTGGGAAGGCGAGCACATGTGCAGTGTGAAGAGCCATTTCAATGTTTGGAAGGCAAACTCATGTTCTCGAGTCCACTGAAACACTAAGCCCTGTTTGGCAACTCAGTTTTTTCATAGTTCCAAAAAATACCACGGTATTTACGAATACTGTAGTTTTTCAGTCAAAAGGTGTTTGATAGCTCATCTAAAAACTTTGTAACTTAAACCATAATATTGCTAATACTATAATATTTTTAGAGTATATAAAATCTGGGTCTGCATCCAAGTTTTACATTGTGCGCGCGAAGTCGCTGGCCCTGCCCAGCTACGGTGATGCTGCCTGCTGATGTGTGTGCCAGGCCAAATCCACCACCGCTGCTTCACCACGCCCGTAGCATGACCCACTTTCTTTCCAAATCAGATCTGCATCTTCTACCAGAATGTCACAAAATATTGACGGCCCGTTACCAGTCGCATGTCTGTCTTACATGAATGACACCCGATCCGTAGACAACGTACAACACACCTACGAACAAGATCTACTATCCTTGCCGAATCAGATTTGCATCAAGAAGCGTATCCAGTGTCCATGATCTGCGTAGCGTCACGAAAGGTAATAAGACCATAACAAAACCATTGTCCACATTCCAAGGACATTCGCTTCTGGATAATGCAATCTATACACGTTAGTTGGGGGTGGGGTTTATAAGACAACATATCTTGTGCATCAACCTGTGCACCCAGACATTTAGAGACATTCAATTCGCATCCAACACATAAGCGTAGTAGTTTTTTCTTGCAAAACAAAACACCCACATAATAATCCAATGTATATATTTTACAGAAAACCACCACCTCAGCTGATGTCCATTGGATGTGAATCGAAATAACTTCCCACGTTCCCAAGAATCAAATGTCGATCCAAAAGAGGCTGCTTTAGAACCTTAACAGATTATCATAACAAGAGTAACTTAAGAGTTAAGCTAGCTTTGCAGAAATGTGTCTATTAGTTTACAACAATAATAAGTTCACTCGATGAAGTAACTAACTAGAATGTTAAGGTGATTGGTGAGGTTTGATACATGTCAGCTATCTTCAAGTATGTCAGGCATACGACATATTCATTTTACCTGCTGCAGTTCATACAACAACACAACTATTCTGAGCCCCTGCCATGTGCCTGGAGAAGGCTTTTCCCAAACAGAGCAAAGATATCACATTTAGATGTGGAACTATAGATGATATTGTTTGACACTGTTTGTAGAGTGGAGTTTGAGATAGGGGATGGGATAGGAGATCAGTTGGTAATAGCCTTAGGAGTGGTTCTAGGCTTTACCATACAAGCATTTACTCTTTACTGTCTGACAGAAAAGAAACAACCTCATCAGATTGCGACTGCTCAGAAGTAAAACACATGAGGATATGCAGTGAAGCATAAAAAATATATAATGGTTCCTTCTGTTTCGTATTGTCCAAAAAAAGATGCATAGTTTTGCATCTAACAGCATGGTTTGTACACTAGGTAAAACTCATGCACTAGAAAACTTCATTTGTAGAGCATATTCATCATGTAGAAAAATCAAACGCACGAAAAGTGGGATCACACCCACCATCGTATCATCCACAACTCCACATGAATTGCCAAGTACTCCTTCCATTTCAAATTATGACACGTTTTTGGGTTTTCTAGATACATCGCCTTAACTATATATATCCAGACATAGTGTACACCTAAGTACATAGGTTCCTGTTTGGAACCCCTAGAGATATTAGTTAGCTAGCTAACAAATTGTTAGCTGGGTTGAGTCAGCTAATGAACTAATTGTTAGCTGTGAGTTAGCTAACAAATAATTGGGATATTAGTTGTGGGTGTTTGAAACCTATACAACTAATTTTAGCAGTATTAGCTCTAGAGGTTCCAAACAGGGCCATAGCAAACACTATGCATCTAGAAAAGCAAAATGTCTTAGAGTTTGGAATAGAGGGAGAGTAATTGGTAGCGATTGTCTCCAGCAATCCAAATTGCATTAGCTATCATGCAAAAACATTAGCAGCAAGACAAAATTGTAAAGGCCAATTATACCTCAGTAATCTATAACGATTGGTGTCGCCATGGAGGCTTCATCTATAGAAACTTCAGCAATTGCATCTGAATGGGTGTTATTTAGCACCGGCATCTCCTTCTCTCTCCAAATTGCATGAACTTCATCAGTTTGGAATCTTTGTGTAAATGTCGACTCCTCAAGGGGAGTGGTCATGCCATGTGCATACGCCAGTAAACCAGTATATGCAATCATTGCCCCATTGTCTATACAATAGCGGTCATCAGTTGCAAACAGCCTACCCCCTCTTTCTGAGCACATAATCTTCATCATCTCCTGTAAACGTTCGTTGCAACCGACGCCACCAACAATAAGAATGTCCTTTGAATCACAGTGTGCCATGGCACGTTCAGTAATTTCGACAAGCATGGCAAAGATAGTTTCCTGAGAAATTAGGACTGTCATCAGTGTCACTGTCAAGAAAGCATAACCAATTATTATCCACAAGGGGGAAAAGTTTAAGAGCATGCAAGTACCTGCAATGAGTAGCATAGGTCCGCAGGTGTGCACTCATTATTTTTAAGCTTTTCAATCGCCGCAGCTTCAATAAAGCTCAATATGCCACTAAATGACACATCCATACCCTTCACAACATAAGGGACATCAATGAATTGTTCTCCCTTCTTTGCAAGCTGGACAAGGAAAATAAATATGGTAAATTAAGAAACCAAACTCAAGGATGAGAAAAGAATGTGCCATATTGTACAAAAACATAAATCTGTTCAAGCTTCAAAGTGAAAATGTCTTCAAAGATAAAACAAAAATGAAAGAAAAATGCTAATGGTGACAGCTAATACAATGATGAAGGTAGAATGGTAGATAACAATACCATGTGGAACTACTTCAGAAGTAGTCTCTTGAAAGATTCACACAGACATAATCTATAGTGTCAACAATGTTAATAATAGTATCGAAGTTCAATCTTAACATAGGCCAATCAAATGGGGACTTCCTGGGATTATCCTATAAGCTCAAGCCCTATGTATCCAGGGATAAAATGTGAAGGCTTCCAGGGCTCAAAAGCTTATTGTCCATCCATCTACACGACCACTCAAATAATTTAGCACATACAGCCAACCAAACACCATTCAACACATGCAGCCCTACTTCAGACAGTCAGCTAAATTTAGTCTCAATTTATTCGAATAAAGGTTTGAGAAAAAGGAACATATATAGAATGAAGCTAATTATGACCCCATACTGGTCAAAGTGCTTAAACGACCAAACAACCCATTGGATACATTTGACATGGCCGTGATACAATAAATGTTCATCAGCTGTATGTAAAAAGATAAGTTCTGTTGGCTGATTGTATGAGTTGGCAAAATAAGAGTAAGATAGTGTTTAGCTACCTACATGTGTTAGTTTAAAAGAAAACAAGGAAACATAAGTGATTGCATAGACTGAATAAATCTATGGTGAACTTCATTATGCAAGCAATGCCACTCTGCCTCATATTCTGCTCTAACTTAAAGGCTTCAGTCATATTGCCTGCCTTACAAAGTGTAGATATGATGGAGTTGTAAGTAATATTGTTTGGTACAATTCCTCTGCTCGTCATCTCAGCAAATTCCTGATAAGCCTCATTCACGTAATCTAATCGGCTTAGGTCATTAATATATGCTGAGAAGGCAATAAAATCAGTCTGCAAACCAATTTTGCTCATATCATCCCAGCATTTCAGTGCGCCAACTGCATTACCGTCTCTGAAGTATGCATCCAAGCTGATAGTAAATGATGTACTTAGACAATATCCTTTGCTAACCATGTGCTCTAAAAGAAGCTGTGCCTCATCAAGTCTTACTTGATTGCAGAGTCCCATTATCAAGTAATTAAAAGTAGACGAGGATGGTGCCAGTCCTAACTTGTTCATAATTCTATACAGTTCAGAAGCTTCTTCGTGGAGTCCCTCCTTACTATAAGCAGCGATCAATGCATTAAATCCAGTAACACGCAATGGAACACCCTGCTCAATAGCACCAAGCAGAAGCTCCCAGGCATCATCCAATCGATGATCCCAACAAAGCCTACAGACCAACATATCCAACCCATCAGCCGACATATGTGAACTAAACATGTCATGGTCATGGACTAACTGGGCAGCATACCCGAACTTGTGAGCTCTAGCAGCAATAATGTTGAAGGTGCAGGAGTCTGGCACTAATCCCCTCGCTTGCATCTCCCTATAGGTTGCACTGGCCTGATCCATCTGTCCACTCTTTGCATATCCATCAATCAAAACATTGAACGTGATTGTATTTACTTGGATCCCCACCTGGGCCATTTGATCGAACAACCTCCTTGCTTCTGGCATCCTCCCCTCATAGCATTTTTATAAGGAGCAATGTTGTATCTTTGCAATAATGCCATGATATACATCCTATAAGATCAATGGCATCGGGTATACTTAATCAAAATAGGATGGTGGCAGGCCTGTGTCCCTTTCCTCCGTAAGTTTATACAAGTTCACTTGTCACATCTATATGAATGAAGAACTTAAGCTAAAGTTCGTTTTTATTTAGTTTCGTGCTATTTGACGATGTACTTTATATACTTAAAATACTTTTGTCAATAAAATTATGTTTGACACTTTTAATCTGATGGGTAGTTGGTACAGACCAAATCACAATGGATATAGTGGTGGAGAAAGGAAATGTCGATGTTGGCAATTGTTGGGCCCATGCTTCGTTGCGCCGAAGGTCTTGCGTGAAGAAGCAGCTTCGGCTGAAATCGTCCCCAGGAAATGGCCGAAGGTTCCTTTTTATAGAGCTTCGGCGTTGCAAACCGACATAAAGATAGAATGACCTTTTTATCCATAGAGGTCTAAGATAATGTTGTAAACTTTTGTAAAGGGCATAATTGTAATTCGTCACAGGCTGCGTCCTGTGTCTATAAATAGATGAACAGTACCCTCGTACTGTTCACGCTGACTTGGCATTTGCTTTTGCGTCACGCTTGTACTTTTACCTTCTCTCAGGACCGAAGGTACATTTGTAATTTGAAATCATTTCTATTTTTCCATGTTAATAAAATAGAAATGATTCTATGATGATGCTTATATTATATTTCATGCTTTATATGAGTCCTTCGTCATTACTTGTTATGTTTACGAAGGTATGTCTTTTATGACCTTCGTCCGAAACTCATTATTTCCCGAAGGGACATAATGCTTCGAAGGACGAAGGACTTTAACACTTAACACTTTTTATGTTGCCTTGTTCTTAACTCTTAGCATTTGAGAACAAGTCCCCAACATTGGCGCCCACCTCCGGTGAACTCACTTCCACTTTTCTGAGCTGATGGCTTCGTTCAACAATCAAGCTGGAGTTGCTTCGGACCCGAAGCTGGTGCTCCCGATCACAGGTGGCTCGTCCTCAGAGCCAGCTAACAAGAAGCAGAAGAAGGAAGCGCAGAGAAGAGTACAGCATGTTGGGGTGCAAGGACCCTTCATCAAATCAAGATGGTCTCACATTCCTATTACCTTCTCTCAAGAGGACCTTCAGCTCAAAGATTACCCACACAACGATGCCATGGTTATCTCTTGTGTTATCAAAGGATTTCTGGTTCACAATGTCTTGGTCGATACAGGCAGTGCAGCTGACATCATATTTGCTAAAGCCTTCAGACAAATGCAAGAGCCAGAAGATAAGATTCATGATGCTACACATCCTCTTTGTGGCTTCGGAGGAAGACAGATTGTAGCACTGGGCAAGATCACCATGTCAGTAACCTTCGGATTCATCAACAACACTAGAACTGAGCAAGTTGTGTTTGACATTGTTGACATGGAATATCCTTACAATGCAATTATTGGTCGTGGTACTCTTAATGCCTTCGAAGCAATCCTTCATCCTGCTTATCTTTGCATGAAGATACCTTCGGAACAGGGACCCATTGCTATCCATGGAAGTCAGGAAGCCGCAAGAAGGGCCGAAGGTAACTGGACTGACTCCAAAGCAATTCATAATATAGATGGAGCCGAAGCTTGTGAACAGTACAAATTCAGAAGGGAGAAGGCAGCTTCAGCAGATCAGCCGAAGCCCATGCTATTGTGTGAGGACATAGCAGAGCAGAAGGTGCTGTTGGGCTCGCAATTATCTGAAGACCAGGAGAAAACCTTGATAAGGTTTTTATTCAACAACAAAGATGTTTTTGCATGGTCGGCTAATGATCTCTGTGGAGTAAATCGGGATGTTATTGAACATTCGCTCAATGTTGACCCATCCTTCAGACCCCGAAAGCAGAGGCTTCGGAAAATGTCTGATGACAAGGCCGAAGGGGCTCGCAATGAAGTAAAAAGACTCCTCAGTGCAGGAGTTATCAGAGAAGTGAAGTATCCAGAGTGGCTAGCTAACACTGTTATGGTGAAGAAGGCCAATGGCAAGTGGAGAATGTGTATCGATTTCACAGATCTCAACAAGGCTTGTCCGAAGGACGAATTCCCGTTGCCAAGGATAGACTCTCTAGTCGATGCAGCAGCTTCTTCAGAGCTCATGAGTCTCTTGGACTGTTACTCAGGATATCATCAAATCTGGATGAAAAAGGAAGATGAGCCGAAAACTAGCTTCATAACTCCAAGTGGCACGTATTGCTATCTTCGGATGCCTGAGGGGCTCAAAAACGCTGGAGGAAGTTTCAGCAGAATGACTGCGAAGGTTCTTCAGTCTCAAATAGGCAGAAATGTGTTGACCTATGTTGATGACATTATCGTCAAAAGCACGAAGCAGGAAAATCATATTGTTGATCTGCAGGAGACCTTCGCCAGCTTCAGACAAGCTGGTTTGAAGCTGAATCCAGAGAAATGTGTCTTCGGAGTAAAGAAGGGTAAATTTCTTGGATGCTTGGTTTCAACAAAGGGAATCGAAGCTAATCCAAATAAAATCGAAGCTATACTTCGAATGGAGCCACCAACTACAAGAAAAGGGGCCCAAAGATTGACAGGAAGGCTGGCATCTCTCAACAGATTTATATCCAGATCAGCAGAAAGAAACTTACCATTTTTCGAGGTGCTGAAGTCAGCCGAAGTCTTTCAATGGGGCCCAAGTCAACAAAAAGCCTTCGAAGAGTTGAAGCAATACTTGATAGATCTCACAACATTAACTCCGCCAACGCCAGGGGCTCCTCTGTTGTTATATGTGGCAGCTTCGCACTCAGCAGTAAGTGCGGCGCTTGTCCAGGAGAAGCTTTATGGCCAGCTCAAGAAGCAAGTTCCAGTGTATTTTGTATCTGAGGTCCTTAGTGTCTCAAAGAAAAATTATACAGAGCTGGAGAAGGTATTATATGCCGTTTTAATGGCATCCAGGAAGCTTCGGCATTATTTTCAGGCATACAATATCATTGTTCCTTCTTCGCAGCCGTTGAAGGATATAATGAGAAATAGAGAAGCTACTGGACGGATTGGGAAATGGGCTGCAGAGCTCAACGAATTTTACATTGATTATGTGCATAGATCTTCGATCCAGTCTCAAGCATTGGTAGATTTCATTGCCGACTGGACGCCAGGGGCTCAGGATGAAGAAGCAAATAAAGATGCCGAAGTGTGGACAGTGTTTTGTGATGGCTCTTGGGGAATCTTCGGAGCAGGTGCAGCTGCTGTGTTGGTTTCACCATCCAAGGTCAAAACTTGTTATGCAGCAAGACTTGATTTCAGCTGCACGAACAATATTGCTGAGTACGAAGCCCTGCTTCTGGGCCTTCGGAAATTAAAGGCAATGGGAATCAGAAGGGCAATTCTTAAAACTGATTCCCAGGTGGTTTCGGGTCATGTTGACAAAAGTTGCAAGGCTAAAGATCCGAAGCTTGAAAAATATCTAGATACGGTCCGAAGGATCGAAGCATCCTTCGAAGGATTCTCTGTCAAGAATATTCCTCGAGGACAAAATGAGCATGCTGATTTGCTAGCTAAGTCTGCGGCACAGGGGCTGCCGTTACCTTCGGATGTGTTCTTCGAAACAATAAAGGCACCTTCAGTGGAGCTCCTTGAAAGAGCAGTCCTCAACATATCTCCTGTTTACAGCGAAGATTGGAGAACTGAAATAATCTCTTACCTTCAGGGTAAGTTCCTTTCAGATGACGAAGCTTACAATAAAAGAATAGAGGCAAGAGCTCGTCCGTATGTCATGATAGAAGGGGAATTATACAAACATGGAGTTTGCGCTCCGCTGCTCAAGTGCTTATCTAGAGCCGAAGGTATAGAGTTGATGAAAGAGATACATGCAGGCCTGTGTGGATCCCACATCGGATCCAGGCCATTACTTGGGAAAGTCCTCCGCCAAGGGTTTTATTGGCCGAAGGCAGCTTCGGATGCGGCGGAGTTAGTGCAAAAGTGCGAAGGTTGTCAGAAATGTGCAAGAGATCAAAAACAACCTTCGTCTTTGACACAGCTGATACAACCCATCTGGCCATTGCAAAGGTGGGGCCTTGACTTGTTGGGTCCATTACCACCGGCTCAAGGGAATCTAAAATATGTTATAGTGGCTGTGGAGTATTTTTCCAAGTGGATTGAGGCGAAGCCATTGGCCACAATAACTTCGGCCACTGTCCAAAAGTTTTTCTGGCAGAACATTGTCTGTCGCTTCGGAGTACCGAAGGCCATCACTGTAGACAATGGAACGCAGTTTGACTCCGAAGCTTTCAGAAACTTTTGTGATCAAATTGGAACGAAGATCCATTTTGCATCAGTCAGGCATCCGGAGTCGAATGGGCTTGTTGAAAGGGCCAACGGCATTATAATGACAGGAATAATGAAGCTAATCTTCAATCAACCCAGGGGAAAGTGGCCAGACCAGTTAACCAAAGTGGTGTGGAGCCACAATACAACAGCATCAAGATCTACAGGCTTTACCCCATTCAAGTTATTATTCGGAGACGAAGCAATAACCCCGGAAGAAGCCAAAGCTGGATCAATAAGAGTAGTAGCTTCGGCAGAATCAGGTCCCGAAGATGCTTGCCTTGTGGAAAAGGATGCTTTAGAAGGGATCAGGCTTCAGGCCGTGGAGAATATCAATAAATATCAGGCTGAAACAGTTAAATGGCGAGATAGAAAAGTCCGGTTAAAAAATATTGAGCCGGGACACTTGGTGCTTCGGAGAGTGGCTAACCCAGATACAGTGGGTAAGCTACAGTTGAAATGGGAAGGACCATTCTTAGTAGTATCTTCGTCAAGGCCTGGATCGTACAGATTAAAGGACATGGATGGCAACGAAATTCCAAGGTCTTGGAATGCGGATGAGCTTCGGCGATACTATGTATAACATGATGTAATTTTTTATGTTTTTTCTTTTCTTTTTCATGGCACCCTTTTCCTTTCCGAAGGGGGAGAAAGGTTTTTAATGGGGCCATCATGTGTAATTTCCTTTTTTAGTCTTATAAGAGCAAAATCCCCCAAAAAATGTAAATGTAACAGCTGAGAACGCACCATCGAGTGCAGAAACTGAAAAAGAAAAAAGAGAAGAAGCTCCAAAGACGTTCCTAAGGGAATGCAGAGCTTATACCGCCTAAGTAAAAGGCGAAGAAACTCCAAAGACGTTCCTAAGGGAATGCAGAGTTTATACCGTCTAAGTAAAAGACGAAGAAGCTCCAAAGACGTTCCTAAGGGAATGCAGAGCTTATACCGCCTAAGTAAAAGGCGAAGAAACTCCAAAGACGTTCCTAAGGGAATGCAGAGTTTATACCGTCTAAGTAAAAGACGAGGAAGCTCCAAAGTCGTTCCTAAGGGAATGCAGAGCTGATGTGTGGTTGATTCCAAGGAAATAATGGTTGAGTGTGGCTTCGGTTATATGCTTTGGACATTCATTCGCACATTACATCATAGCATTTGCATTCATAAGCATTCATTCATAGCATTTGTGTTCCTAAGTGGTTGCTTCGGCAAAAGGAAGAAGTGGTCTTTTATGTTTCGTCATGTACAAAAAAGAAAAAGCTTCGGCAAGAGGAAGAAGCGGTCTTTTATGTTTCGTCATGTACAAAAAAGAAAAGCTTTGGCAAAAAGAAGAAATGGTCTTTTATGCTTCGTTGTGTCCGAAAAGAAGGGAAGGTGTTTTTTCGCCTTCGGCTCAAAATACTGATTTCGTCCACATCAAAGCGTCTCAATAAAAGGGTAAGAATATATTACAAGGTATGAACAAAGTTCCTTGAGAATAGATTAATTGTATTTACAAAAAGTTGTTACAAATTCTCCTGAGTTTTTTCTAGTCTACTCCTATTAATCTTCGTCAGGTTTCTGCTTCGGCGGCATATCCTTTAAGTATCACCTTCAGCTTCGTCATCCTACATGAATCAAGGTATCCCGAGTAAAAATCAAGTGTGAAGGAGAAGGTAAGTACAAAGTATGATTTCTTACTGGTTCAAGATGACTTCGAGCTTCGTCCCCAGCCTTCTCTCGCCCGCCTTTTGTCCATATCATTTTTATGAATCTATTTGAGATGCTCCGGGCGAGGTCAGGAATGTCGTCGAGAATTGATGGAGACAGGGCGAAGTTGGGCCTGTTGACAATCTTTCCATGCTCGCAGCCAGCCTTCAGGAATGCTGCAGCAGTACCCCGAGAAGCTACCCAGGCACAGAAGTCACCGTGCCCAGCTATAACTTCGTCAAGTTCTTCAATTTCAGCTTCGATATAATCGAAGGCTTTTGGTAAATCTTCATCCGAAGGGGTAAATTTCCCGCTGCTGGCTCCAACTGAGTAAAAGATCTTCTTTAGTTGTTGGATACAATTGTTGCTAAAATTCAAACATTTATCCTGAAGGCTTGTTAATGATTTCTTCAAATTTGAGTTGGCTTGGACTTCGGCTTCAAGTTTCGAATCAAGTTTTAGCTTCTCTTGTTCAAATTGTTTTGATTGGCAGAGAAGCTTCGAATTCAATTCTGCTACTTTGGCTTCAGTCTCTGCCAGCAAGCCTTCGGTTGATTGAAGTTCGAAGTCTTTCTTTTCAATAATAGCTGATTGTTCTTTTATCTTGCTCTCTAAATTTTCAATTATAGCTTCGTGCTTCTTATCTTCTAGATCTTGCTGCATCCTCAAAGCTTTGCTTAGAAGCATGCTCTGCAAATAAACAACCTTCGTTAAAGAATATTGCCATTATTAAAAAACAATAGAAGTTAGAGAGAAGGATGTTTACCTTGAAATTTGAATAAAATAAGCTGCCGACGATATGTTGTCGTCGGTAGCGGCTGATGTTTGTCTCTAGTTTCGGAAAACTGATACTCTTTGATAGAGTACCGATGACCTTAGCCCCAGCTGAGTCCCGGATGCAGCCCAGTTTTTCATCATCAATGCCTCCAAATAGAAGAGCTCCTGGCTTGTATCCGCAAGATTTGGCGTATTCCTTAAGCTCTTCTTTTTCGGCCTTCGACAGTTTTTGCCCGACTAAATTTTGAAATGAGTAGGCTTCGTCGTCCGAAGTGTCTTCGGCTATTTCTTTCCCTTTCCCAGGCACTGTGGCCATGGTTTCTTCAGCAGTGGTGGCAGCTTCTTCTGCAGCCATGTCTGTTAAAATTTTGTTGATGTCTTCAATAGTAGATTCTAAGTTTACATCTTCGGCTGTAGCGGCTTCGGTAGCCGCGACCTCCGAAGGTGCGACTTCGACATTTTCTGTGCCCTCAACAGCTGGTGTTTTCTGAATTGACGCCCTCGGTGGCGTCTTGTCAATAACTTCTGTTACGGCAATAATTCTTTGCCTTTTCGCTTTGGCTATCTTCGTTTTTTCCGGCTCCGCCACCTTTTGAAAAAGCTTCGTCAGTCGAGGCCCTAATGGACTTAGCTTCGTGGGCATGGGTTCAGTCATTACCTTTAGAATTTCCTCCACGTCGCTAGTAGAAGGTGGTGTGGGGGTCCCCTCTTCTTCGGATAGTTTTCGCTTTGGAGTTGATATTTTTCTCTTGACAATTTTCTTCTTTTTTGGTGGTTGTTCTTCATCCTTGTTTAAAGCTTCGGCCGCTCTTTTTCTTCTCTGGCCCTCAGCACCCTTGTTCAGCTGCGCATAATCAGGATATTCGAAACCCAGTGCATCAAGCACTCGGTTCAGCCTTCGCTTCGGACGGGTGCCGAAGGCTGCTGTCATCAGTTGATCTTCTTTTTTCGAATAATTTCCAAGAATTTCATTACACATCACCTCAACTGTATCCAGCCACTCTTGGCAGGGCTTCTTAAAATATTTCTTGAATTTGAAGTGGTAAGGAAGCCGGACAAGATCCCCTTCCTTCTTCTCCCCCTTTAACTTTGGCATTTCCCATTTTTTTCAGAGTAGGGAAAACTTTGAATGCTAAGAATTCTTGAACCAGATCCCTGGTACCAATATGCTCTGCAATGATTCTGAATTCATCCATTGCCCGTTGAGTTTGACCCTCTGGTGTCATGTTGCAGTGGGGTCGGGTTTCTCCGAAAGTTAGCTCGAGTGGACTTTGCACAAGCTTCTCCTTGTCCTCATCAACCTTGACATAGAACCATTCTGATTTCCAGCCTGCCGGCCATTTGCTTCGGTAGCTAATTACAGGAAACTTTGCGGTTTTCCGGTAGGCAAAATTGTAGCAACCGAAGTTTTCATGAAGCCCATCTTTTCTGGCCTTTGTTTGATAATGCAATTCATGAACTCGACAGAAACTGTCAGCAAAAGGCTCCACTGCTTGGCTTCGGAGGGCCCAAATATAAACGCTAAGCCTAACGATAGCGTTAGGAGTTAACTGATGAAGGTAGATGCCAAACCTCTTCAATATCTCCGCAACAATCTCGTGAACAGGGAATCTTAGCCCAGCCTTTAAAAAGCTTTTGAAGATGACAACCTCGTCCTTCTCTGGCTTCGGGGTGGTCTCTTCTCCCCCGAAGCGAAGTAGCTTCTTCTGATCTTCACTGAAAAAACCTGCTTTCACCATCTTGGCGAGATCAACCTTTGACACAGTCGATTTTCCGAAGTCTAGGTGGCTGGGTTTGCTGGGCATGGCAATACGGTAGTCATCTTCGGAGTCGGTTTCTTCAATGTTCCCTTCTCCTTCGGCAGCTGTCGGGTTTGCTTCGGCAGCAGGCATTTCTTCCGCAGTCACCAGTCCGGAGCGCTGCATCGCTTCGGAGATGGGCACAGTCTCCGAAGCTTCAGTTTCGTCCCCCTCACGCTCAACCCTAGCTGTAGAGCGAACTCTGGCCATTTAATTATGAACTTGTGAAACTTTAATACTTTTTTCTCCGAAGCAGGCTTCAAGATGGAGCTTCGTTCAAACCTGACAAACAAGCTTCGGTGATGGTTAAAAATTTTGGCAGCAAAACAGTGCAAATAGCAGTAAATGCTGTGGTAACTTCACACCTACTCGTCTGTTTATATAGTGCTGCAGGTAAGAAGGCGAAGCGGCAGGGTTTTTACACCAGGTGGGCAGTAACTTGTACTCGCTGCGCAGTGGACCGCAAAGACCAAACAGTGACTCTGCAAGGTGGGACCGACACGATCTCGGGAAATGGATCGTTTCTCGGCAACGAGCTCAGGGAAGGTGTTTTTTGGACCTTCGGCTTCCCGAAGCTTGAGAGGATTTTTTCACGGTTCAAGCTCGTTACGAAAAACGATCTAGCGCCGCGAAAGGGGCTACTGTTGGGCCCATGCTTTGTTGCGCCGAAGGTCTTGCGTGAAGAAGCAGCTTCGGCTGAAATCGTCCCCAGGAAATGGCCGAAGGTTCCTTTTTATAGAGCTTCGGCGTTGCAAACCGACATAAAGATAGAATGACCTTTTTATCCATAGAGGTCTAAGATAATGTTGTAAACTTTTGTAAAGGGCATAATTGTAATTCGTCACAGGCTGCGTCCTGTGTCTATAAATAGATGAACAGTACCCCCGTACTGTTCACGCTGACTTGGCATTTGCTTTTGCGTCACGCTTGTACTTTTACCTTCTCTCAGGACCGAAGGTACATTTGTAATTTGAAATCATTTCTATTTTTCCATGTTAATAAAATAGAAATGATTCTATGATGATGCTTATATTATATTTCATGCTTTATATGAGTCCTTCGTCATTACTTGTTATGTTTACGAAGGTATGTCTTTTATGACCTTCGTCCGAAACTCATTATTTCCCGAAGGGACATAATGCTTCGAAGGACGAAGGACTTTAACACTTAACACTTTTTATGTTGCCTTGTTCTTAACTCTTAGCATTTGAGAACAAGTCCCCAACAGCAATACTGATGAACTATCGTATGAGGTTGTGGCTAGAAGTGGTTGTTCAGCACAATTGTCAACTAATGACACTGATGAACATGAATTGGGTAAGTGCTATTATCAATTACAAAAAACTAAGGTCTGCATAATAAATATTTGTTTGACACTTAATTCTTCTCTTGTGCGCCATATATATAGAGAGCGAGGATAGTAAGGTCAGTGTTGGTAATGCTGCAAAACAATCACACGATGTTGTGGGAGTAGGCATTGACTGTATTTTCAATCATGTAAAAGTGTCAACTGAAGCCGATCTTGGGCCACAACCGGGTAGGCTCTCTTATCTACACTCCTAAATGTAAATATTGTCTTATGAGTACTCCTAAAAATGCTTTTGTCAAGAGACTTATGTTTCATTCACTCCTCATACAGATGTGATACACCTGACATCTTTGGATGTTCCAAATGAATCAAGTCAAATAAGTTCTGATGCGGATATGGTAAAGCAGAACAAACAAGATGCTTTGGACACACTTATTAGAATATCACAACATAAGAAACCAAAGAAATTGAATGTAGCTCGAGTTGTCTCTGAAGGTAATTTTTTTGTTCTTGCCTTATTGCATCTTATTGGTTTTCGCATATATCATTTGCTTATTAAGTATAATATTTTTCATTGTATATATTATAAGTGCACCCCAGAAGATGTTCAGCTTATTGAATACATTAAAACATTACCGGGGAAACAAGTTGTGGTGAACATCGACAGCGCATGGTTAAATAGAAATGATATGGAATGTCTTTTTCATGGTGACATGCAATTGTCTGACAAAGTAAGTACATTTGTATGTCCATATTATATACAGTAATAAAGTATATATATTTATAATTATCATATTATACAGTATGGTATACATATTAAAAGCTAGCATGTATATTTGATCTGTTAATTGTATTCTTTTGGTGTACAGGCCCTCAATGCATATATACACTGTATTAGGGGTGAAGAGCATTTACTTCATAGAGAAGGTGGAAAGGTCTTCTTGGAGAACACATTCATTTCCAGTCTGCTTAAGCGTGATGGCGACCCTAAGGTGCTCTTAAATTGTAAGGAAGACACAATTGAACAAAGGGTGGACAACTATTTACAGTCTGACATGGTTGACCTAAAACTCATCTCATTTTTAATATATGTAATATGTAATATATTGGTGCACAATACTTACAAATTAATGTTAATGTATGTTCTATAAAGGTGTTCCTTCCAATGAATATAGAAGATTTTCACTGGTACCTGGCAGTTCTGAATGCAAAAAAAAGTGAGGTACATGTACTCGATTCTATGGGACAACAAATAACGGATCGCCGAGACCTTTATACTACAGTGAGTAATCATTTCTTTTATATTATGATTATTTCATCATTACATTATTTGTTATCTATAAATCTTGATATGTTTTATATATACACATAGTTAAAAGGTCTAGAAAGACAGATTAAACTTGCAGCAAAACATAAAGAGCTTTACCAAGGCAAGTGGTCGAACCTTGATGTTGCATCATGGCCAGTTATAGAGAAGATCACAACACAAATGCAAACCGATGGGTAAAATTCATGTGACCACAACTCTACAAAATTGGTTTTATTTATTTTCATATATACATAGAAACTCACCTGATCTGTTAAATTTCATATTAGGGTATCTTGCGGGCTATGGATGATAAACTATATGGAATACTGGACAGGATCCTCCCTATCTGATAACGTAACTCAGGTAGAGGACGTATATTTATTTATAGGAACAATGTTTCTTTTGTTTTAATTTATATTTATATACTTGCAGGATGATATAACAATGTTTAGGTTTAAGCTACCTGCAATATTATGGGACTCGAGATTAAACACAAAGAAAGGACATCAAAATCTTGACCACAATATGGATGAAGATGGAGAGAGTTCAAGTGATGTTCAAATAATCGATACTCCATGTGAGTTATCTAAATCGTCAAATACATCACATCAGATTGAACCATATATATCTCCATATGTTCTGCCTGCTAAAGTAACATCAACAAACACGCAAGAACTGATGTTTGTATTATGCACATATATCATGGGGATAGACAACGACAAATATTTAAAGTAAGTTAATTCTCATTTAATATAGTATATGCATGGTAAATATTCAACACATATGTTCTTGATTTAACTATAAAAACAATTGTTCATTTAATAGGAAACATTGGATTCAGAGCACTAAACCTTATCCAATTTCTTTAAGTCTTCAAAAACTTAAAGATATATTGGATGTAAATAAGCCGATGGATACCGATTGTTTTAACATGGTTGTTCGGATGATCGCATGCAATGATGTCTTGTTCTTGTTGGAAGACAAATTCCACTACATGGATCTACAGTTTTGTGTAAGTTCAAGTAATTAGTCTTTATTCATATAAGTGTGTTCATTATATTATTATTTTACTAACAAAAAGTAGTCCATAACTAAATTTGGTCGAGACCCTCGCCTTCGTGCAAAGCCAGATATCAACATGTTGGCAAAATTATTAGAATGTTGGCCTGACATGGAGTACGATGTTTCAGATTGCAAACAAGTAAGCTATACTCTTCATCATTTTTTTAATCTTGTCTTTTCTCTTACTTGAACTATTTTTTTAACTTGCAGATTCTATTGCCCTTTTCTTTCATGGGTCACTTCACCTTATATGTACTTAACATGGACACTAGAAGCATCTATATAATGGACTCAATGCCTATACCATCATGGTTTAAGGGTGATCATCCTAGCATGCATTATATCCATAATATACATTATATTGCCAACAATATGAATGCTGCCATGGAATTGGCCAATCCTACATGGAAAGACGATATTTATATGTGGCGTCGTTTAGTACCAACATGGGTTCCAAGAATATTAAACTGGTAATTTTTTTAACCCGAACAACTTATTAATTTTGTCTACATATATGTAACAACGTATTATTTTTATTTGTAGGGATTTATCTGGCTTTCTTGTTATCAACTTTATGCACGATTGGAATGGTATAAGGTTACCCTGCATTTGCACTGTGAGTACCCTATTTGTTCTAATACTTTGTCAATATTGTTCTTCTATAATTGATTATTAATCGAGTTCAATGATATGTAATAATGAATGTGCAGAATGGGAATGACCTGAGGACCAAATTCTTAGTAGAATTATTGAAGTACAAGGACAATGAATCCAAAGACAACATTCCAGAAGAAATACAAGAAATTATTAGGCACATTAGATAGATATGATTTTATTTGTAATGGTACTCAACTTATTATCCTAATTAATTTTATTGCATTTTAGGTTCGTAGTATCGTTAGGAACATGTGCCAACATATATTTTAGTTATATGTTGCAAATATGAAGGCAGTTCAGATTTCTGTACTTTCAACGATGCATTGGTGTTTTAGAAGATTCAGCTTATCCTACTATAGTACTGTGCTTAAAAGACTCCTATGGGTTTCCATCTTTTTATTGGAAACGAAGTACCATACTATTGTACTGTACAGTGACTTACAGGTATGGAGGGATAGGGCTCATAGCACCTTCTAGCTTCGTGAGTCAAATTTGAAGACTGGTGAAATCATTGTAAGCCTTTTGAAATAACATACCATGTGTTTTTATTCTTTAAAGCTTTCATGTGATAATGTTTCCTCCAAGTTATTGCAATCATTATCAATTCTCATCTTGGTGTTGAACATTAATAGTATCTTTATCATCTGTGTTTTTCTCAGCACTGTAGTCTGTCACCACTGCCAGCATATGAGCCTGCATTTGATTGGGAGAATGAGAGGTCTTTGATATTTGGCCAAAGGGTGCCAGAAAGTATACCAGCAATAAGCAACAGGTTGCTTCAGCCCATAGACTAAACCAATGCATCCATCATTTCTCTCTCCCCACCCCTTCTTCTGGTGATCAATGCTTATTAATTAATCCTGTTTTGAATTGTTTTGTACTGATTACAGTGGCTTGAAGATAACTGTCAAGGTACTGTCTTTGTCATTCCAAGCTGGATTAGTTGGTGAGCAAAACTAGAATATTTTGTGATTGCTTCTTAACTTCTTTACTGTGCTAAAAAACTACCATTTTGCACTTAGGCAAACATGCTATGCATAAAACATGTATGTAAAATTGTAAATCATGAGTAGCAAGTCAAAGTTTTTGATTCGCATCTTAATAACTATGATTTGGTTCACAACACTCTATTAGCTAAACTACTATACTCATGAGATATACCATGTATGTGCTGTCATTATGTTCCTCAGTAATGATGATGTGAACGTTGGCCAGTGACCCATACCACCTTGTTTCTTCTGGAACAGAACTGTCAGTGTTTGTTCAATGTCCTGTGCTAATGGTTCTACGTTTGTAGAGTGTTTGCGTGAAAATGATTGCTGCCGGTGCCGAACATACTGCTGCAGTAACTGAAGACGGTGACCTCTACGGATGGGGTTGGGGTCGATATGGAAACTTAGGTCTTGGTGACCGTAATGACGGTTTGCTTCCTGAAAAAGTATCTTCTGTGGAGGTAAATTATCTAATTTGGCCCGGCCTGTCTTTTTTTCCAGTTTAGAATCAACAGATCCAAGTATTTGAATGTCTACTAACACCTACATCACTTGATACTGCATGAGAATCGGTCACATATTACAAAAACTGAATGAGCTCTTTATTCCTCACTTGGTTTCTGAGCAACAGTCAGGTGTACTCATAAGAGAACCATCAGCTGTGTTTAGTTCTGTAGGCGTGGTGCTTGAGCCGCCAAACATGCTCGTGTTCCTTTCTTTCCAGATCATCCACCTGACAAGCAAAAGCAGGGAGTCAAAATCACGCTGGATGTTGTCGTCTTGAAACATCCCTCAGTTGAAAACAGTATCAGGGGTAAGTTCTTTTTCCCCTGATAGAAACCATCAAATGCATAAAATTCTTTCAGTTGATTAGCGATTTGGTTTACCAACACATGATTACTGGTCTTCCAGTAACTGGTAGGTAGGTATGCAGCTCCTGTGCTGTGAAGTTGTTGAGAAGACTGACGCAGTGGTCTATCGTTGAAAGGTAAACAGCAGCGCACCTTCCTGTAACTGGTAGATAGGTATTCAGGTGTGGTCGTTTTTCTAAGGTAAGCAATTTTATAAGTTATTACTATCTGGCAGTTCATGATTACTGGTCTTTCTTTTTTCACTGCCTTGGGTTTTCTGATCTAAGGAGGAAGGCAAGATCATGAATACTACTCAATGCTTCAGCGACCCTGTTTTCTCTTTCTGGTTTAACCGACATGCTGATGAAGGAGAAGGTGGTGAAATTGTATTTGGTGGAATGGATTCTAGCCACTACAAGGGTGATCACACGTTTGTCCCAGTCACTCGGAAGGGATACTGGCAGGTTGGTTTTTGTTTCTTGTATTCTCTAATAACTTTGTTTTTCGAATGTATATATCGGTTTAAAGTGTACAATTTGTTGATGCAGTTCAACATGGGTGATGTACTGGTTGATGGAAAGTCCACTGGTACTGTGTAACACCCGGTTTTAAAGGGACAAAACCGGGTGCATCTCATACATGCGCCAAGAAGACAACATATATAATAACAGAGTGTATAGAGATAAATGTCATAAATCATCAGAGTATTTATTACATAGCGGAAGACTTATTACAAAATAAGAGATAAATATAAAACGAACTAAGGATCGTCGGCGCCAATGTCGACTGGGAAACGCCACCTAGATCAGATCGAACTCCTCAGTGTTAGGCGGCTCCTCCTGAACCACCTGATCATCTCCTGTGGGGGGGGTGTGAGACAGCAAGGGTGAGCTCACACATGATCATCGCTCAACAAGTTGTGGGGAATAATGTGACACGAACTCACCAAAGGTGGGAGCTCATGTGAAGTGTAAGGCTGATCAATGATAGGGGTTAAAGCTGAGCATTGCTTTTAAGTAGTTGGTCAAAATTTTATTAGCAGTTACTAAGTGTAAGTAAATACCAAACCATAAGTAAAGTAATAGAACAAAATTAATAACAAACCCATGCAATGCAAATGACAAAATTGAATTTAAGTTCCATAATTTAAACATCAGAGAGTCCTGAGCTGCTCATGACCGCGAGCACGGCTAGTATACCAGTTTTACACTCTGCAGAGGTTGTACCCTTTACCCACAAGTCATGCTACCCATCTGCCAAGGGGTCATGAATCCCATACACCTCTACCTAGGAAGCGCGGCAGGGCAACACTACGAGGCCTTTACAAAGTTCCACTAGCTTCCGAAAACCCGCTACAGTTTATGGGAAGATCCAGTACAGGGTTCCTGGCTGACCGCCATCGCAGCAAAATCAACCAGGGACCTCCCCGCACTGACCTCTCCCCTACTGCCCTTGCCCCTTTCGGGTAAGGTAGTCTTCCACTAGCTTTCCTAGTTAATCAGCCAAGGGCGTCCCATTAAACCCTTGTGGTGGCACGTGGTTCTCAAGTTAAGCTCTATGTTCCAATTAACATTAATGATAACAACATGAACATAAACAGAATAACAACAAGAATTGGAACATAGAGGTGATAAATGATTATCCCAAAACCATATAAAGCAATAGCCAACTACCCAAGTGATTCAGGGGTAAACAAGGTAATGAGATAAACAATCTAGGGTGACCTATTGGGTCCCATCAAAATTAACCTATGCATGGATAAGTGATATTAAAGAACATTATTGGGTAAAAAGTGGTCAATGGCACAACTTGCCTGGCACTTGAGAATCCAGGTACCAACTTGCTTTTCAGATGACACACGTCCTCGCGCTAGTCGTAGCAATACAAGCAAACATGATATAGATAAAATTAACATCACACCAAACATAAGAACATACTGCATAATAATGATATACTCGGTGCTACGAGACTAACGCAACTCGAACGGATCAAATCGGAGTTAAAACGGAGGAGTTATGATTTTCTGAAGATTCTTATGTGTTTTGTACAAGATTAAATGGGATATAAATTCTAATGTGACTTTCATATCAAAACAGTGGTATTAGATGATATACAATAATATTACAAAATTATAGGAATTGGAACGAATTAATTTGGGCTTAATATGAATTTTCTATGAATTACCCAAGTTTTATAATTATTTTTATACTCAAAATCAATTTCTAAATCTATTTTCTGTTTTCATTTAATTCCTGGACTGGGCCTCATTTATCGAAAAGCGCAGGGGCTAGCTCGCAAGTTTTCCCGAGACTCAGAATAACCCCAAGGTGGACGGCGGGTTGATTTCAGTAAAGTAGAGGGGCTCTTTAGCAATATGAACTAGCGAAAGGGTACGGGTGATTCTAGACCGTTGGATCCCAGTCTACGGTCTGGATTTAAAATACCCCGGCACGCTCTCACCCGTCGAAGCACAGATCTACGGTCACGGTTCCATTGAACGAAGGGGTAAACTACCATTTATCTAGACCGCCCACCAACAGATCAACGGCCAGTGGCCCTTCTTCCTTCTCCCCCAAACTCCGATCGACGGCACGCTAGCACCCGGCGGCGCGCATGGCCAGCCGAAGGGTAGGATAGCATTCGAGTGCTCCAAATTCAAAATTGACAGGCGCTACACCGATCTGTGGTTGCGACGAACTAATGAGGGACCAAACTTACCGGATTTGGTGGTGGAGAGACCCCAGCTACGGCGAGATGCAGTCCACGGTGTTCCTGGAACTCCGGTAAGCGATTCCCCGCGCTCTGGTCAAGGATTCGCCGAGGCGAGCCCGAATTCACCACCGCCATGGTCCGATGATGCTCCCGGTCCAACACCCGAGGTTTGAGAGGTTGCCTAGCGTGACTCCCGCGGCGGCTTGCCTTTTTTTTCCGCCCGCACTGGTGAGCGCGGCCAGAAGCTCCAGGGGTGCCCACGAAGCTTGATTCGGCGATGAAGACGCGCGTCTGGGTCCACCGCTCCTGCCCACCCTCACGAATCCGCCCAACAGCCGACCGTAGTCGCGGAGGAAGCCTGACGGCGGCGGTCCTCACACGGCGGCCCGATGTTCTCGAACGGCACCAGGCGGAAGACGAGAGTAAAAGGGGGAAAGGGTAGCGGCTAGGTTTCCTTTATAACAGCCTAGGCGAGGCAGGCGAGGTGGTTGAGGGTCCGGTCCACGGGTGCGCGGCAATGGCGGCATGGCCGCGGCTTTGGCGGAGGTGAGGGACGACCCGGACACAGCAGAGGGGAAAGAGACTGACGCGCGGGGCCCACCCGTCGGCGCCATACCGCGCGAGCACCAGCTGGGCCACCCGAGTGCAATGGCTAAGTGGGCCAAAAATTGGTTCTGCGGCCCAAAGCAAGCTTCTTTTCCTTTTCTTTTATCTCTTCTTTTCTTTTTACTCCTATTTGAATTTTCCCCTTTTTATTTGAGTCTCCAAATTTGAATTTGCATATGAGTTTCACCCTTGAGTCAAATGTACACATTCAAATCCTAGTATAGAAATAATATTTTTTTTATGTATATTTTTTTATACTTATTTTTTTATCCTCATAATATTTTCTTTCTCTTTCCTTAATTTCTAGGGTTTCCTTTGGAACTTAAATTCTAATTTGAGCATTACATTATTTTTGTACTATCACACAAAATGCACACAAAATAAAATCCAGCCTGAATGCCTGATGCACGGTTTAGTGGCATGTCTTTTATTAATTATTTGTTTTTGAATATGGTGTTCACATGTGATGATGTCTAAAGGTCAAACTCACATAAGAAGAAAATGTTTCTCTATTTATATTATTCCTAACAAATTACAAATTGGGTATTACAAATCCCACCCCCCTTAAAAATAATCTCGTCCTCGAGATTTAAGATGAACTAGAGAAAAGGTGGGGAAAATCTATACGAAGCTCTTCTTCTCTTTCCCAAGTTGCTTCATCTTCACTGTGGTGACTCCATTGGACTTTGCACATCTTTATCACCTTATTTCTCGTAACCCGAGTCAATGTATCCAAAATCTTGATCGGGTACTCCGTGTAAGTCAAATCACCTTGAACACTGAGCTCTTCCATTGGTAACTGTTCCTCAGGGACACGGAGACACTTCTTAAGTTGTGACACGTGGAACACATTATGCACATCCGATAGAGTAGCAGGTAACTCGAGTTGGTATGCCATCTCCCCAACTCTTCTAAAGATCAAGAATGGTCCAATATAGCGAGGGGACAATTTGCCCTTAACTTTAAATCTCCTCATTCCACGCGGTGGTGACACCTTGAGGTACACATAATCTCCTTCTTCAAATTCCAGTGGCCTTCTTCTATTATCAGCATAACTCTTTTGCCTGGTTTGAGCCACCCTCAAATTCTCTCGAATTATACGGACTTGTTCTTCTGCTTCTTGAATCAATTCAGGCCCAAAGAACTGTCTCTCTCCAGTCTGATCCCAATATAAAGGAGTCCTGCACTTTCTCCCATATAAAGCTTCAAAAGGTGACATCTTCAGACTGGCTTGATAGCTATTGTTATATGAGAATTCAGCATAAGGTAGACTTTTATCCCAACTTCCTCCATGCTGAAGGGCACATGCTCTCAACATATCTTCCAATACTTGATTAGTCCTTTCAGTCTGTCCATCAGTCTGAGGGTGATAAGCTGTACTGAAATTCAACTTTGTACTCATGTTCTCATGAAAGCTTCTCCAAAATCTTGAGGTAAACTGCGAACCTCGATCAGATACGATCTTCTTTGGTACTCCATGTAAACACACAATCCGAGCCATATATAACTCTGCTAGCTGAGAACCTTTATATGTAGTCTTCACAGGAATGAAGTGAGCCACTTTAGTCAATCTATCCACAATTACCCATATTGCTTCATATCCTTTCTGGGTGCGAGGCAATCCAGTAATGAAATCCATACCAATCTCTTCCCATTTCCACTCGGGTATCTTAAGTGGGTGCAATAGTCCAGCTGGCCTCTGGTGTTCAGCCTTAACTCTTTGACATACATCACACATAGCCACATGTGCAGCCACATCTCTTTTCAATCCATACCACCAATACTTTCGCTTCAAATCCTGGTACATCTTGGTACTACCAGGATGAATAGAATAATCCGAGTCATGGGCCTCTTTCAATATAGTCTCTCGAAGGCTTTTAATATCAGGAACACACATTCTGTCCTTGAACCATACGGTGCCTTGCTCATCTTCCGTGAACTCCGGAACTCGACCTTCAGTAATCAGATCCTTAATCTCTTTTATTTTAGCATCACCAATTTGTCCTTTGCGGATCTCTTGCTCCAAAGTAGGTTCCACATCAATAGTAACTCCTTCAGTATGAGCAACTATCCCCAGGTTAAGTCTCCTGAAATCCTCAACAATCTCATTGGGTAGCTGGGCAACAATAGCTGAATGAACATGCTCCTTGCGACTCAAGGCATCTGCAACCAAATTAGCCTTGCCCGGGTGATAGTGAATCTCCAAATCATAATCCTTTATAAGCTCCAACCAACGACGTTGCCTAAGGTTGAGATCCTTCTGAGTGAATATATACTTCAAACTCTTATGATCCGTATATACTTGGCACTTAGTCCCCATAATGTAATGTCTCCAAATCTTAAGAGCATGCACAACGGCTGCCAGTTCTAAGTCATGAGTGGGGTAGTTCAACTCTTGTTTCCGCAATTGATGAGAAGCATAGGCAATCACATGTCCTTCTTGCATGAGCACACATCCTAAGCCTTGGCCACATGCGTCGCAATAGATGTCAAATCCTTTCTGTAGGTCTGGCATAACCAATACTGGTGGCGACATTAATCTTTTCTTCAATTGCTCAAAGCTGTCTTGGCACTTCTCGTCCCACTTAAATTCTTTTCCCTTCTCCAAAAGTGAAGTCATAGGCTTAGCAATCTTAGAAAATCCTTCAATAAATCTCCGATAATAGCCTGCTAATCCCAAGAAACTCCGAATCTCAGTAACTGTAGTGGGTGCTCTCCACTCCATTATCTCCTTAACTTTAGCAGGATCCACTGAAATTCCTCCATTAGAAATAATATGTCCAAGAAATGGCACCTCGCCAATCCAAAACTCGCACTTGCTGAACTTGGCATATAGTTGATTATCTCGTAGCTTCTGTAGCACCATCCTCAGATGTTCCTCGTGATCACTATCACTCTGAGAATAAATAAGAATATCGTCGATGAATACCACGACGAATCTGTCCAAATACTCCATAAACACCTTGTTCATCAAGTTCATAAAATAAGCTGGTGCATTGGTTAATCCAAATGACATAACAGTAAACTCATATAATCCATATCTCGTCGAGAAAGCTGTCTTAGGAATATCCGATGGTCTAATCCTCATCTGATGGTAACCCGATCGGAGATCAATCTTCGAAAATACTCTAGCACCTCGCATCTGATCAAATAAATCCTCAATACGGGGCAACGGATACTTGTTCTTCACTGTAACATCATTAAGAGATCTATAATCCACACACATCCGCTGCGATCCATCCTTCTTCTGTACAAACAAGACCGGTGCTCCCCAAGGTGAGGAACTCGGACGAATGTACCCAGCCTCTTGTAACTCAGTTAACTGCTTCTTAAGTTCCTTTAGTTCTTCTACGGACATCCTATATGGCCGTTTAGAAATAGGGGCGGTTCCAGGTAAGAGGTCAATAACAAACTCAACTTCTCTCTCAGGTGGCATCCCTGGTAACTCCTCTGGAAAGACATCCGGAAAATCTCTAACCACCCGGATGTTGTCACCAGCAAACTCCTCAGGTATAAAGAACATTGCACGCATGGGTGAGGAGGTTACTGCAATATTAACTTGAAACCTTTCTCCTTTAGTGGTAGTGAGTTCTACGGTACCTCTACCACATGCTATAACGGCCTTTGCCTTCCTTAACCATGACATACCAAGGATCAAATCTATACCGCTTGACTCCAATATTATAGCAGTGGCTCCAAATTCTCTACCCATAATGGTTAATGTCAATCTACGTGTCATTTGATTCGCCTCAACATGCCCTTTAGGTGTAATTACTATCATGGGTTTTCTCATATTTAGCAGTGGTATTTCATTTGCGTTGGCATATCTAGCAGACATGAATGAATGTGTAGCACCAGAATCAAATAATATTGTTGCAGGAATTGCATTAACATAAAACATACCAATTACGAGGTCCCCTCCATCCGGAGTAGCATCAACGCTGACTTGATTAACCTTGGCGATAGAATATCCCTTGCTAGAACCTGGTGTTTGCTGCCTGTTCTGAACTGGTGTAGTAGCAATCCTCTGTGGGCAGACATTTGCATAATGACCAATCTTCCCACACTTGAAACATTGAGTGCCCGGACTCTGTCCTGAAAACTTCGTCGGGGTGCCAGTGGGAGTAGCCTGTCGAGGGGGTGTCCTCAGTGGTGACTGCTGAACTGGGCGTGGTCCTCCGGGTCGAGTCGGTGTACCCTGTGGTGAGCTATAGCGAGGACGAACAATGCTGCTTCCTTGTCCTTGAGATATTGCCTTTCTCTTCAAATCTCCCAGCTGAACACGCTTGTGTTCAATAGCAAGTGCCTTATCCAACAGTCTCTAAAATGATGGAAATGTGTGTGCCACTAGAGCATACTGCAGGGGTCCATTAAGTCCTTCAATAAAATGCTCTTGCTTCCTCTCGTCTTCAGCAACTTCTTCAGGGGCATATCTGGATAACTGAATAAACTTGTCGCGGTACTCGCTGACTGACATACTTCCTTGCTTCAGCGACAGAAATTCCTTCTTCTTGATCTTTATCATCCCAGCTGGAATATGGTAGTTCCTGAATTGTGTACAGAACTCTGCCCAGGTAATAGTATCCGCAGCATCATGGGCAGCAGTATAAGAATCCCACCAGTCAGCAGCAGGACCAGTCAGACGTCCAGAAGCATATAAAACCTTCTCCCGGTCCGTGCAATGTGCAATATTCAGCATCTTTTCAACGGATTTCAGCCAATCATCCGCGTCCAGTGGATCAGGTGAGCTTGCAAATGTAGGTGGCTTATGACTCATGAATTCCCGATGCTTATCACGGGGTGGAACTGGTGGTGGTGGTGGAGGCAATGGCACTTGTTGCTGTTGTTGCTGTTGCATTTGTTGTTGCAGTTGCTGTTGTTGCGCCCTCCTTTCTTGGCGTATCTCATCTCTCTCCTGGCGCAGCTCCTGGCGTATATCTTCTCTTTCCTGACGCATCTCTTGGCGTTCTTGCTGCATCTGGGCACGCATATCAGCCATGGTATCCGCCATTTGCTGCATCACCGCCATCTGAGCAGCAACCAGTGGGTCAACTCCGCCTGGTGGAGGATTGGGGGGATTCATCTCTGCAGGCTGTGGCTGGGGTTGTCTGTATATCCTCCGAGTATGTCGATTAGGAGGCAAATCAATTCCACCACCCCGCCTGGTATTGACCATCTGAGTTAGATACTTATGGTAAGAAAATAGTAGCCAAGGCAGTAATTACAATCATGTTTATTTGGGGGATTTATTAGCTAAGTAGATTAGTGTGTCACCTACTAAAGCTAATACAATACCTTATAGTGGTACATGCTAAGATGTCCATCTATACTATTTCAATCAATCAAAGAAGCGAATCAGGCATTGATCATCAGAACAATCAACCAACATTTTTAATAGAGAAAATAGTTTTAATTTTGTCTTAGGCTTCCTATCTCTTAAAAATGTCATAGGGGTAGGGATTCCAAGGTGTGAAATCCGTCGTGTCTTGGAGTAGAAAAGGTAAGAATGATCAGAGTAGAACAGTAGAAGGTGAGACAGGATCAAGATAAGTGTAGAAAGAATCAGAGTAAGGTGAGTGTAGAATGAATCAGAATGAGATAAGTAGGTAAGGGTTTGTCCAGTCTATCTAGGTTTCGTCCTACAGTCAACATTTCCTCTGATACCACTTCTGTAACACCCGGTTTTAAAGGGACAAAACCGGGTGCATCTCATACATGCGCCAAGAAGACAACATATATAATAACAGAGTGTATAGAGATAAATGTCATAAATCATCAGAGTATTTATTACATAGCGGAAGACTTATTACAAAATAAGAGATAAATATAAAACGAACTAAGGATCGTCGGCGCCAATGTCGACTGGGAAACGCCACCTAGATCAGATCGAACTCCTCAGTGTTAGGCGGCTCCTCCTGAACCACCTGATCATCTCCTGTGGGGGGGGGTGTGAGACAGCAAGGGTGAGCTCACACATGATCATCGCTCAACAAGTTGTGGGGAATAATGTGACACGAACTCACCAAAGGTGGGAGCTCATGTGAAGTGTAAGGCTGATCAATGATAGGGGTTAAAGCTGAGCATTGCTTTTAAGTAGTTGGTCAAAATTTTATTAGCAGTTACTAAGTGTAAGTAAATACCAAACCATAAGTAAAGTAATAGAACAAAATTAATAACAAACCCATGCAATGCAAATGACAAAATTGAATTTAAGTTCCATAATTTAAACATCAGAGAGTCCTGAGCTGCTCATGACCGCGAGCACGGCTAGTATACCAGTTTTACACTCTGCAGAGGTTGTACCCTTTACCCACAAGTCATGCTACCCATCTGCCAAGGGGTCATGAATCCCATACACCTCTACCTAGGAAGCGCGGCAGGGCAACACTACGAGGCCTTTACAAAGTTCCACTAGCTTTCGAAAACCCGCTACAGTTTATGGGAAGATCCAGTACAGGGTTCCTGGCTGACCGCCATCGCAGCAAAATCAACCAGGGACCTCCCCGCACTGACCTCTCCCCTACTGCCCTTGCCCCTTTCGGGTAAGGTAGTCTTCCACTAGCTTTCCTAGTTAATCAGCCAAGGGCGTCCCATTAAACCCTTGTGGTGGCACGTGGTTCTCAAGTTAAGCTCTATGTTCCAATTAACATTAATGATAACAACATGAACATAAACAGAATAACAACAAGAATTGGAACATAGAGGTGATAAATGATTATCCCAAAACCATATAAAGCAATAGCCAACTACCCAAGTGATTCAGGGGTAAACAAGGTAATGAGATAAACAATCTAGGGTGACCTATTGGGTCCCATCAAAATTAACCTATGCATGGATAAGTGATATTAAAGAACATTATTGGGTAAAAAGTGGTCAAGGGCACAACTTGCCTGGCACTTGAGAATCCAGGTACCAACTTGCTTTTCAGATGACACACGTCCTCGCGCTAGTCGTAGCAATACAAGCAAACATGATATAGATAAAATTAACATCACACCAAACATAAGAACATACTGCATAATAATGATATACTCGGTGCTACGAGACTAACGCAACTCGAACGGATCAAATCGGAGTTAAAACGGAGGAGTTATGATTTTCTGAAGATTCTTATGTGTTTTGTACAAGATTAAATGGGATATAAATTCTAATGTGACTTTCATATCAAAACAGTGGTATTAGATGATATACAATAATATTACAAAATTATAGGAATTGGAACGAATTAATTTGGGCTTAATATGAATTTTCTATGAATTACCCAAGTTTTATAATTATTTTTATACTCAAAATCAATTTCTAAATCTATTTTCTGTTTTCATTTAATTCCTGGACTGGGCCTCATTTATCGAAAAGCGCAGGGGCTAGCTCGCAAGTTTTCCCGAGACTCAGAATAACCCCAAGGTGGACGGCGGGTTGATTTCAGTAAAGTAGAGGGGCTCTTTAGCAATATGAACTAGCGAAAGGGTACGGGTGATTCTAGACCGTTGGATCCCAGTCTACGGTCTGGATTTAAAATACCCCGGCACGCTCTCACCCGTCGAAGCACAGATCTACGGTCACGGTTCCATTGAACGAAGGGGTAAACTACCATTTATCTAGACCGCCCACCAACAGATCAACGGCCAGTGGCCCTTCTTCCTTCTCCCCCAAACTCCGATCGACGGCACGCTAGCACCCGGCGGCGCGCATGGCCAGCCGAAGGGTAGGATAGCATTCGAGTGCTCCAAATTCAAAATTGACAGGCGCTACACCGATCTGTGGTTGCGACGAACTAATGAGGGACCAAACTTACCGGATTTGGTGGTGGAGAGACCCCAGCTACGGCGAGATGCAGTCCACGGTGTTCCTGGAACTCCGGTAAGCGATTCCCCGCGCTCTGGTCAAGGATTCGCCGAGGCGAGCCCGAATTCACCACCGCCATGGTCCGATGATGCTCCCGGTCCAACACCCGAGGTTTGAGAGGTTGCCTAGCGTGACTCCCGCGGCGGCTTGCCTTTTTTTTTCCGCCCGCACTGGTGAGCGCGGCCAGAAGCTCCAGGGGTGCCCACGAAGCTTGATTCGGCGATGAAGACGCGCGTCTGGGTCCACCGCTCCTGCCCACCCTCACGAATCCGCCCAACAGCCGACCGTAGTCGCGGAGGAAGCCTGACGGCGGCGGTCCTCACACGGCGGCCCGATGTTCTCGAACGGCACCAGGCGGAAGACGAGAGTAAAAGGGGGAAAGGGTAGCGGCTAGGTTTCCTTTATAACAGCCTAGGCGAGGCAGGCGAGGTGGTTGAGGGTCCGGTCCACGGGTGCGCGGCAATGGCGGCATGGCCGCGGCTTTGGCGGAGGTGAGGGACGACCCGGACACAGCAGAGGGGAAAGAGACTGACGCGCGGGGCCCACCCGTCGGCGCCATACCGCGCGAGCACCAGCTGGGCCACCCGAGTGCAATGGCTAAGTGGGCCAAAAATTGGTTCTGCGGCCCAAAGCAAGCTTCTTTTCCTTTTCTTTTATCTCTTCTTTTCTTTTTACTCCTATTTGAATTTTCCCCTTTTTATTTGAGTCTCCAAATTTGAATTTGCATATGAGTTTCACCCTTGAGTCAAATGTACACATTCAAATCCTAGTATAGAAATAATATTTTTTTTATGTATATTTTTTTATACTTATTTTTTTATCCTCATAATATTTTCTTTCTCTTTCCTTAATTTCTAGGGTTTCCTTTGGAACTTAAATTCTAATTTGAGCATTACATTATTTTTGTACTATCACACAAAATGCACACAAAATAAAATCCAGCCTGAATGCCTGATGCACGGTTTAGTGGCATGTCTTTTATTAATTATTTGTTTTTGAATATGGTGTTCACATGTGATGATGTCTAAAGGTCAAACTCACATAAGAAGAAAATGTTTCTCTATTTATATTATTCCTAACAAATTACAAATTGGGTATTACATACTGCAATGTTTATATCTTTTGTTATCTAATCTCATGTCAATGAGAAATATAACTAAATGTGGCATCTATCATTATCAGGGTTTTGTGCCGGCGGCTGTGCAGCCATGGCAGATTCTGGAACTTCCTTGCTTGCTGGCCCCACAGTAAGTTTTGAGCTCTGTTTTTATCGGCATTTGAGATTGAAGCATGTGCTTAGTTTTTTTGTGTCTTTGGTGATATTTTACGTATATAATAAAACCTTTTCCGAATGACCCTTATCTTCGTTGAATGAAAAATGTAGTTGATGCTATCGTGTCTGCCTAAAAATGCCCCCTTGCTACTTCTATTACTGTATCATCATATCATGCCCTTGTGTTGACAAATCGATTGTCAGGTGCTTAAGACCTTGATAGACAGTTTGGAAATTAGACCCAGTTAGATATACTGGGTTGCCTCCTGGACACTTTACCCTACTTTTGATATTTGCCTAGATGGTGTGTGGTGGTCTGAACATATATGATCATCACTCTCCTTTTTCTGTATTTTGTGTTCAATCCTGTGGTGCTCACATAAAAATATCTAGGTGGTGACCTAAGTCTGATTACCATTCCCTGCTTTGCATTGCTTTGCATTTTGTGTTGCACCCTGTTTTGCTCTGATGCTTACAAGTTAATATGTTCAATGCAGGCCATAATTACTGAAATCAATGAAAAGATTGGTGTTGCTGGTGTAGTCAGCCAGGAGTGCAAGACTGTTGTTTCTCAATATGGACAACAGATCCTAGATCTTTTGCTAGCTGAGGTTTGTATATTCCAAACCATGGATTTGTTTTTCTGATTGCTGGTTTGATCAATTGCTCTTGAAGCTCTGCGGTAACTCAACTTGCTATTGGGTTATTTTGCAGACACAACCAGCGAAGATCTGTTCTCAGGTTGGTCTGTGCACTTTTGATGGCACTCATGGTGTCAGGTGAGTATTGTAAACAATGTCTGTAGTGTGACATAGCCTGCCATGAACTCATGATAACGATAACCATCTGGGCAATCCTGTCTTATATTATGGTGTCCCTGTACCTCATTTGTTTCTTTGCTATATGTTATACAAAAACAGTGCTGGAATTCGGAGCGTAGTGGATGATGAAGCTGGGAAATCAAATGGTGGTCTCAAGAGTGATCCAATGTGCAATGCCTGTGAGATGGCTGTGGTATGGATGCAGAACCAACTTGCCCAGAACAAGACGCAGGAGCTCATTCTGAACTACATTAATCAGGCGAGCTTAACTGACCCAGAGCACAGAGGCGTTTCTGTACCATTTAGCATGCTGCTTTGCTTAACTATTTCACTATGATAGCTTTGCGAGCGTCTTCCGAGTCCGATGGGAGAATCAGCCGTGGACTGTGGCAGTCTTGCGTCCATGCCTGACATTGCGTTCACCATTGGAGGCAAGAAGTTCAAGCTGAAACCAGAGCAGGTGTGATCCCCTCTCCACTATCACACTCTTGGCCCTTGATCCTTATTAGCCCAACCACACCCCCACACGCTATCTTGTTGCAGTATCTGAACTTGATTCTCTCTTTTGGTTATGCAGTACATTCTGAAGGTTGGTGAAGGACAGGCTGCCCAGTGCATCAGCGGATTCAAAGCTATGGATATCCCACCACCCCGTGGCCCTCTCTGGTAAAACCGTGCACCGCTAAGCTCCTGGTCCTGGCTCGCACGAATCTAAAATCTTTGCGCATAACGTTTGGACTAATTGCAATTCCAGGATCTTGGGTGATGTTTTCATGGGAGTCTACCACACCGTCTTCGATTATGGCAAGCTGAGGGTTGGCTTCGCAGAGTCGGCCTAGGGATATGGTCTGGCAGCTACCCGTCCAGAGGCAAACGCGTAATTTGTGTGTTTATGCGGCCGGCGATGTGTGTATATATGCTACTACATGTTTAGTGATGCATTCCGAGACCTGAGACAACGCCCGTCTGTTTTAACGTGGCGCAAGAATAATTCTGGTTCTGCATGTATTCTCCGTACACAAAGGCGTGTCTGATGCAATGGTGACCATCTTGCGGTTGCGTGTTTGAAATAGCCTTTTCGCATTCGTGGGCATTTGCGGTTGCGGGTTCGGAAAAGATTTTTTTTGTATTTGTGGGATATGCGGGAGGCTTTGTCTTGGTTTTATCTTTTGTTTAGTTTAAGCTACGTAGGATTTGTTTAGTTTTTAAACTCAGGCAACCTTGTCTCGTACTGCGCGTGCTCCCAGCGTCAGATTTCGGGCATTTGGTTGGGCTGGGCTGGCCTTTGAAGCAGACAACATATCCGTAGTCGTCTCATGCTCCGCGTGGCTCTAGAGATGTCAACGAGTGGTTGTAGTGCGGGTGAATAAATACCTGTCTATGTTTATATTAAGTTATTCTGTATTTATAAAGATGGTATCTTATGTACATGTACATGTGTATATATATAGAATACTACCTTCTCAAATCAGATCTAACGGTGCACGATATCGGGGGGGGGGGGGGTCTATTAAACGAACCAACCAAGGATGTAAGGTCAAGATTCTACACGTGCACAAACTTTTTACGTGCACTGAATATTGTCCCCACTCATAATGCCTAACGCGTGGACTTTTAAATCCGCGCTTGCTGGATTAGGCACCCGTTTGATGATAAAAAAATAACTAAACAAAAACATCACAAATAGCATACCACATATCTCTACTAATCCTTAAGACGATAGTGTAGACCAGGCACAACCGTGCCTGTTGGGGGCCTTCGTCCTCCGAAGGTCCTCAAAAACATGATTTGACAATGTTTTCCAAGTGAATTATATGAACAGGTATTTTCGGATTCAGAATTATGGATATGAAGCACGACCAGGACGAAGGCTGAGCCAGACGAAGGTCGGGGGCAGCCGAAGCTGTACGCAGGGAAGCTTCGGCGCGATGGCACAAGGGGGAACCGACCTTAAGATGAAAAGACTTCGGGGTCCTCAATAGATTTCCATAAACCGTTAACAAATGTAATGGACATGAATGTAATTTTACGTGGGCTGCGTCCTGCGTCTATAAATAGATGAACAGTACTCCCGTACTGGGGACGCTGACTTTGCATTTGCCTTTGCGTCACGCCTGTACTTTTTACCTTCTCTCAGGACCGAAGGTACATCTGTAACTTGAAATCATTTCTATTTTCACATGTTAATAAAATAGAAATGATTCCATGATGATGCTTGTATTATATCTCATGCTTTATATGAGTCTTTCGTTTTTACCTTTTATACTTACGAAGGTATGTCTCTTATGACCTTCGTCCGAAACTCATTATTTCCCGAAGGGACATAATGCTTCGAAGGACGAAGGACTTTAACATTTAACACTTTTCATGTTGCCTTGTTCTTAACTCTTAGCATTTGAGAACAAGTCACCAACATTGGCGCCCACCTCCGGTGAACTCACTTCCACTTCTTGAGTTTTTCGGCACCTTCGGCAAGCATCAGCTTCGTCATGCCGCCGAAGAAGGCTCCAGCACCAGGGGCTGGCACGCTGCAGCCGCTGGATCCTAATCAAGATGTCCTTTCTCTCAGAGAGGCACGAAGCCAGAAGAGGAAGGCTACCAGTCCAACACATCCAGAGGATGATCTAGATCAGGAAATTCAGAATCTGGAAATCCTTCAGCAACAGGTTCAACGCAGAAAGGAGAAGATGGCCAGGCTAGCTGAACTGCAGAGGCAGATAGATGAAGCCTCTGAAGAAGTTCGTCATCTTGCTCAGGATGAGCAACTCCGAAGGCCTCAGCATCAAGACCTTCATCAGGAGGGCTTTCACAACGAAGATGACTGGTATGACAATTTCCATCATGGGAATTTTGTTTTTGATGATGCTTCTCCCTTGTCCGCTGAGTTGCAGGCTACGCCTTGGCCTCCGTCCTACAAGCCGCCTCAGCTCCCCGTATTTGATGGCCATTCTGATCCGAAGCAGTTTTTGATGAGCTACGAAGCAACAGTGTCTTCGTACGGTGGCAATGCTTCAGTCATGGCCAAGTCTTTCGTTATGGCTGTCAGAAGTGTTGCTCAAACCTGGTATTCCTCCCTTCGACCAGGAACAATCACTTCATGGCAGAAGCTGAAGGACTTGTTGTTAACCAGCTTTCAAGGATTTCAGACGAAGCCGGTCACTGCTCAGGCTCTGTTCCAGTGCACTCAGGACCCCGAAGAATACCTTCAGGCATATGTCCGAAGGTTTTTGCGTTTGAGGGCACAGGCACCAACGGTGCCCAATGAAATTGTCATTGAGGCCATGATCAAGGGGCTTCGGCCAGGTCCGTCAGCTCAGTACTTCGCCAGGAAGCCTCCTCAAACGCTGGAGAAGCTGCTCCAGAAGATGGATGAATATATTCGAGCTGACAATGATTTTCGCCAAAGAAGGGAGGAGGCCTTCAGATTTTCTGAGATGACCAGGGGCTTCGGAGGAAGATTTTATCCGAGGCATGTCAGATCGATTCATAATTCCAATCAAAATGATGATAAAGGGAGCCAGCAGCAAAGGCCACAGTACTCCTCACAGGCTTCGGGGCAACAGCAAAGCTCCTTCCGACCACCAGCTCCAAGAGGCAGAGGTGCCAGGGGCTTCGGAGGAAGATTTGGCGATCAACCAAGAAGAATCTTTTGCTTATTCTGTGGTGAGAACAAAGGCCATACTACCAGGATGTGCCATGTTACTATACAGAAGCAAAAGGAAATAGCTGAAGCAGCAGCACAACAAGCCCAGCCGAAGCAGGTCATGCATACAGCTTCGTATCATTCGCCCTACATCCCAGAATATGTGGGCAATCATCCTGTAGTCTCTGCTGCTTCGGCAAGTCAGCCTTCAGCTTCCTGGCAACAGCCTCCGCCTCCACCTCCGTTGCAACAAGGTCAGCAGCCAGAAGGGAGCCAATATGCTCCACATCAAAGGGACTTCAGAGAACAGTCCGAAGCTCGCACGGTCAACAGCACCGTGCCAGAATCAAAGCACATCTATTGACAAATATCCTACCTTAATGGCAATCTTTTTCATTCAGTTTTATTCTCTGTAATAAAGGACATTGTTTTCATGTAATTAGTTTCGCTGATTCCTACAAGAAAAATATGTTTTCTTCACAGGTTTGCGACAATAAAAAGGACCTTCGGACTATCGAAAATCCTTTGGAGCAACGAAAAGTCGTTCTAAGAAACGCAGAGTAAGTCTGACGAAGTCACAAAAAGTCGTTCCGAAGGGAGCGCAGCGTAAGTTTTCTGCTCCAAAGTCGTTCCAAAAGGAATGCAGAGCATACAGCGAAAAGTCAACGCTGATACCGCCTAAGTAAAAGGCGAAGAAGCTCCAAAGACGTTCCTAAGGGAATGCAGAGCTTATACCGCCTAAGTAAAAGGCGAAGAAGCTCCAAAGACGTTCCTAAGGGAATGCAGAGCTTATGCCGCCTAAGTAAGAGGCGAAGAAGCTCCAAAGACGTTCCTAAGGGAATGCAGAGCTTACAGCGAAGAATCAGTGCTGATACAAAAATATTGTGTGGGGATATGTGTGTATCTTTCGAAACAAATGTCGTCTACGTAGCATAACATCATTACATCATTTTGCATAGCATAAGCATCATACATCATGTTGCATATGGCCCAAGAAGGGGACACGATATTGATCTTCGGAAGTATGATTTGAAAGAGTGAAAATCGTGGTCCCAAGAAGGGGACACAATATTGATCTTCGGAAGTATGATTTGAAAGAATGGAAATCGTGGTCCCAAGAAGGGGACACAATATTGATTTGCGAAAGTATGATTTGAAAGAGTGAAAATCATGGCCGTAAAGAGAATCAATATTGATCTTCGGAAGTATAGCTTCGGAGAATTTTTTCACGAAGTTTGGATATTCTTCACGAAGCATGAAAAGAAGGGAAGGTGTTTTTTTCGCCAAACTCAAAAACGGTACGTGTGTAAAGTTTCATGCATCGTAAAGAATTGAGTAGCAAAAATAGATATATTACATTCGGGGTTACAAAAATGTTACATTATATTACATTTCCGAAGTTTTTTACAAAAATGTTTAATCCTCTCTCAAAACAACTCCTGCAGCTTCATTCAGAAGCCGATTGACGACTTCGTCCATAATATCTTCGGCCATCTTTTTAATTTCGTCGTCCCCCTTCGGCTGAGGGCCCGAAGGCGCTTTAGTCGGATCTGAAGCAGGACACGACTACATTACTATTACAAATCGCAAGCAGATCTTAAAAGTCTAAAGATTACAACACGATAGAAGCTATTATTTAGTACCTAATTGACCTTCGGGCTCTGTGCTCTTTTCAGCAGCCTTAGCCACTTCTCTAGCATCATGAATGCCCTTTTCACTTCTCTGAATAATTTCTCTTGCCATTTCTCGGCCCCCGTTGTCCCAGATGTTGGTGAAAAATTTTCCCCCAACCGCGCTAGCTTCGGCTGAAGGATCTTTTATATCTTCAGTTGACAAGGTGGCTTCGGACTGTGCTAAAATTTTCACATGTTCACAGCCTTTCTTCTCTAAAATAGTGGCAATCCCTCTGGCGCCAGAGAAGGCACATATATCTCCTCGGCTATTTAAAACTTCTTCGAAGGCTTCAGCTTCGTGGTCAATCCATTCAATGACACCTTCGGGATTGCCCCTCGAAAAATTTTCTTCACTTGAGAATGCGCCGACCTTCGCGAAGCTAGCCTTTAATTTTTTAACACAGTCTATAGATTTATTGTAGCATCTCTTTTTGGATGAACGAAGCTCTTCAACAGTCACTTCTAGGTGATCTGCCCATTGATCGCTGAGTTCACGCTTTGTTTCTTCAAGTATACGTTCTTCTTTAGCTCTGGCCAGTTGTTTCCGAAGGTCTTCAATTTCGCGTTTCTGAGCTTCAGCCTGACTTTTGAAAGCAGCTTCGTCCTCCTTTATTTTATCTATCAATGAGTATAACATTTTGTCTTTTTCGAGACCTTCGTTCCTCAGTTCGATTACTTCGGAACGAAGGTTGCTCAGGGCTATAGTATACCCTTCGTCTTCAGTATCTTTCTGGGCTCTGAGAGCATTGCTAAGAATCAAGCCCTGCAAGGAGGAATATGTGTGTGTGTCAGAGGGTTTAAATGAACGGAAAAATACAAGGATTTCATTTATCATACCTTTAAACTGTTATAAGCTAGGCTGTCAGCCAGATCGTTTTTTGATAGCACCGAAAGTCCGTCTTCTAAAGTTGGGAATCCGAAGCTTCTGCCTATCTCCCGACAGACAGAAATTTCCTTGTTGTCGGGAAGACAGTACAAGAAGTCTTCTTCTCCACTACCATTAAATATTAATGCTCCCTTCGGATATTTCAGTTTTTGGGCATAATGCTGGGCCTCTTGTTCTTCTTTTTCTGATAATTTTTTCCCCGAAGCATGACGAAAAATATAATCACGAATTTTGGGGGATGCTTCGGGGGCAGCAACACTAGATTCTTCAATAGTTAGCTTTGTTATTTTCTCTGCCTCGCTTTTCAAAGTTTTTGCGGACTCTGAAGGTCCAGCTTCGGCTTCAATCTCTTGCTCTGGAGCTGTAGAACCAGAGATTTCAGCTTTTGTTTCAGGAGTAACAGCAGCTTTCTTCGGAGGTGTGCTCGAAGACGTGATCGTTTCCAATACGTCTAGCACATTAGCCATTCTCTTTCTCTTCGGAGTTGCAGCTGGCACTTTTTCATTTTTTGCTGTCCCAATGATTGCTGTAGGACTCAAAACTTCTGATGTTTTGAAGCCCTCAGTTGCTTCTCTTACTTTCTCAATTTTTTCTGTGTGCGGCGCTTCGGTTTTCTCTTTTGTTTCTGACAACAAAATGTTTGATTGTTCTGATTCTATCTTTGGTGGCACTTCGGCCATTTCTGCGATCTCTGGCAACAAGGCCGGCTCGATTAGTTTTTCAGCTTCGGTGGCTGAAGAAGTTTTCCCGGTAAACTCTGGCACCGAAGCTGGTTCAATATGGCGTGGTCGGTGTGTGAAGACCTTCAACCTTTTTCCTTTTGGTTCTGGCTCGCTAGGAGCGGTTCCAGCTTCTTCTTTTTCAGAGGTTATGTTTTTCCTTTTTTGCCTTCGGATGGGATAACAATAATCAGGGTAGAAGAACCCGATTGCATCAAACACTCGGTTCAGTCTCTTCTTTTTTCGGCCTCCGAAGGCTGCTGATAGTGCAGTATTTTCAGCCTTCGAGAATGCCCCAAGTAATTCATCACTTAATATTTCAATGCTTTTCAGCCAGTCATCATCAGGTTCAATAAATTTATCTGCATATTTGAATGTGTATTTTAATCTGACTAGTCCGCCTTCGTCGGACTCTTTGATGGTTTCTTTCGGCATTTCCCACTTTTCTGCAAGTGGCCATATCCTGAAGGCAATGTGCTCCTGGACCAAGTCCCTTGTCCCAATGAAGGAGCAGACTGCGCCGAAGGCTCTTTGGCATTCTTCGGCTGCCTCATCCATTTCAACCTTCGGCCTTCGAAGTCCGAAGCGTTGCCAAATTGGGTACATAATGATACTTTGGACATTATTTTGCGCTGTTAGATCATTTTTCACATAAAACCATTCAGACATCCAGGCTCCGGGCCACCTCTTCCGAAAGGTTGGCACAGGGTAGCTTGACCCGGAGCGGGCGCCGAAGCTGTAGCACCCAAAGTTGTTGTGGTATTGCTCCTTTCCCCAGGGCTTCGTCTCGTACAATAACTCGTGTATGTTGCAGAAGCTTTTAGCGTTTGGTTCCAAACCTTGGCTTCTCGCAGCCCAGACAAAAATCCCCATTCTTATAATAGCTTCGGGAATCAGTTGATGAAGGTAGATTTGGAATGTTTTCAGTACCTCAACAACAAAATTGCTCAGGGGGAATCGAAGCCCAGCTTTGAGGAGGCTTCGGAAAATTACAACTTCATCCTCTTCAGGGGTGGGAGAAGTCTTTTCCCCGGCATCAGCTCTCACAATAGATATGTCTCGGAAGTATCGCCCCCTCATATTATCAATGTGACTCTGCTTGATGGTTGTTTTCCCAAAAACTGAGTGACTTGGTCGCCACGGTCGATCTTCGGCCTCTTCCCCACTACTTTCCACATCATAGCTGTCGCTGTCATCAGTATCTTCGGACAAACCTTCGAGAATCTCCTTCGTGATTTTCTCTGTATTAGTCTCTGCCATCGCTATCAGGAACCCCAGATTCTTCTCCTCCTCGAGACTCAGCTTCGTCTCACCAGGGATCTTCTTGTCTTCAGACATCTTCGGAAACACTAAAAATTTGTTCCCAAGGCCGAAGCTTCGAAATCAAAAAGACCAGCAAATCTCAATGAGCAAGAGCTAAAAATTTTTTAGTGGGCCGAAGCAAAAGGCAAGCGTGTGAACCAAATGAATTCACGATGTGTTCTTATTTATACGCCTAGGGCGTTGAAAGTTAAAAGGCCCCGCTTGTCAGTGAATGTTGCTATTCTAGCAAAGGGAAGGTGTTTTTTCGGACCTTCGGCTCAAGGCCTTCGTCCATATCGCAATCTGAATTTATTATTTACAAATTAATATTGCGAGGGGCTACTGTTGGGGGCCTTCGTCCTCCGAAGGTCCTCAAAAACATGATTTGACAATGTTTTCCAAGTGAATTATATGAACAGGTATTTTCGGATTCAGAATTATGGATATGAAGCACGACCAGGACGAAGGCTGAGCCAGACGAAGGTCGGGGGCAGCCGAAGCTGTACGCAGGGAAGCTTCGGCGCGATGGCACAAGGGGGAACCGACCTTAAGATGAAAAGACTTCGGGGTCCTCAATAGATTTCCATAAACCGTTAACAAATGTAATGGACATGAATGTAATTTTACGTGGGCTGCGTCCTGCGTCTATAAATAGATGAACAGTACTCCCGTACTGGGGACGCTGACTTTGCATTTGCCTTTGCGTCACGCCTGTACTTTTTACCTTCTCTCAGGACCGAAGGTACATCTGTAACTTGAAATCATTTCTATTTTCACATGTTAATAAAATAGAAATGATTCCATGATGATGCTTGTATTATATCTCATGCTTTATATGAGTCTTTCGTTTTTACCTTTTATACTTACGAAGGTATGTCTCTTATGACCTTCGTCCGAAACTCATTATTTCCCGAAGGGACATAATGCTTCGAAGGACGAAGGACTTTAACATTTAACACTTTTCATGTTGCCTTGTTCTTAACTCTTAGCATTTGAGAACAAGTCACCAACAGTGCCCCCGCCTCTATCCCGACCGTCCGATTGCGTCCATCCCCACCGTCCGATCCCGCTACCGCAGCCGCCCCCGCGCAGCGTGCATCCGCATCCTTCCCCGCGCAGCCGCCCGCCCCGGACCCCGGCGCCCCCTCACCTCGCGTTGCCCCAGCCCCCGCCGCGATACCCGCCGTCCTCCCCATGCTCCGCTTCTTTCCCATGAGAGACAGACGGCGCTCGGCGCGATTACCGTCCCACCGCGGCAGCCCTCCTACCTGCTCAGTCTCCCTCCTTCCCCTACCATTACCAAGCCGGTCGTCGCCTCGTCGCATGCATAGAGTCTATTTATATGATATATAAAAACCGTAGCAAAGACATATATTGTGGTATATACACGTTCCAGGCTCAAGGCATGATGTACTACAATATATGTCTTATGTGTAGGATGTAAAGATTCTTCGAAGGAACTTTATTATCGAACTGTTAAGTTACGAGAAAAATTCGTGCAAATATGCCATCCCGGCAAATGTACAACAGAGAGTTAACAATATTGTTAAAAAAGATTAGATTAGTGTACAAGGTGTCAACATATTTACTTATGATTAAGCATTATATATTTACTCTTTAGAAATTAATTGTGTGATTCTATTTCAATCTATTTGGGTAGACATATTTATATCGTTCTGTATCTATGTTTAATAATCACATATTTTGCCGTCACTATTGTACTCACGCCGCCCGTCGCTAAGGCCCTAAGTCCATTGAAGGATCACAATTTGTGTTCCGTGGCATCGCACGGGCACATTCCTAGTATATATATATATATATATATATATATATATATATATATATATATATATATATATATATATATATATATATATATATATATATATATATATATATATATATATATATATATAGAAAACGGTAGTATTGTATGAGCATACTCTTGGCCTTAGGGGAGGGGTTTGTTTCGAGTAACCATTTTTTTGGATCGGGTACTTTGGGTAAATCAAATTTCGAGTCCTGAGAATTGTTACTCAAAATTATGGTGGATTTTATATTACTCGAATTTTTGGGTACTTGAAATTTTGAATTCGAGTACTCCCGAACTATCTGAGCTGTTATGTCAATTTCATAAAAACACATGCACTATATTAAAAATAGTATAAAAACAGTCTAAATAATGATATACATGCACGTAAAAACATTGGTAATTTGCAATCACAAGTTCACAAGTTTATACATATTTAGGGTGTTTGAATACACGATAGCTAATAGTTAGTGACTAAAATTAGCTAGAGACATTCAAACACTCTACCTATTATTTCAGGTATTAGCTATTCTTAGTAAATTCGCTAGCTAGCTAATTCTACTAGCAAATTTTTAGTCAATTAACTACTAGCTTTAGTGCATTCAAACACTTCCTTATACATAATTATAAATGCAAAAAGTGATGAATATATACCGCATGAAAATTTGGGTATTTCAGGTATCTAGTTGTGGTCCTAAATTACTCGAAATAAGTACATATTTTATAAGTTGGTGGAAATTTTGGGTTACGTTTTGTTTTCGCCTAGCCCTCCCGCCCCGAGAGCGACCGGCACTACCGCACTAGCGCTGAGTTGTGCTGAACAGCCGCGCGTGCAAGCGAATAAACAACGCCGCGACGAGAAGAGAGAAGAGGGCGGGCATCGGCCAGTGGGGGCTCTGAGGCCGAGGGAGGCGAGGAAAGCGGCGGGTGCCGGGCCGCCCGCGCCGGTGCCGAGCCGCCCGCGCCGGTGCCGAGGCCCTCACCAGTCACCACCCCCTCCCCTCTTCCGTCTGTCCCCCGCTTGCCGCCACCGCCGCTGCCCGCTCGCGATCCTTCCCCTTTTTAACGCTCCCGCGGCCCCGCGTCGTGCTCCCTTTTGTCGCCGCTGCCTTCGTGCCCGTACTCGCGGGTTCTCCTCGCTCCTCAATCTCCGCGCCTGGGCGCGGCGTTCGCCGCCGGATCTGGGCGCGGGACGGTGCCCCGGACGGTCGATGGCGCGGGCGGCGCTCCGGTTGGGCGACCGCGCGCTCGCGCTCCTCGTCCTCGTGTCAGGTGCGCCCGCCTCCCTCTCGGCTCTCGCCTGTCTCCTCGGCACGTCTGAAATTATGCTCTGCGGCTGCGCTCGCCGTGTTGATCGAGCGATTCATACGCTGGGACTGTTTCGGTGCGGTGCGCTCGTTGAGCTGGGAAACATACCTGCATCGGATTTTGCGATGGACTAATCACTCGTTCGTTCGGGTGATGTAGTGGCTCTGCTTCCACTTGTCAGTTCCGACGATGGACACAAACACTGCGAGGGTGTTGTCAGGGGCTGGGCGGATTCCTCCACGGGGCGCGTGAAGGACGGGGACAAACTGAGCCTCAAGGATTTGCTCTTCTTCCTCCACATTCCTAGGACTGGAGGCCGCACCTACTTTCACTGGTACATTCGCTGGACCGGGCATCAGTTTGGTTCACAGTAATCTAAGGTGTATCCCGCTGATGTTTCATGCCTTGGCAGCTTCCTAAAAAAGCTGTATACAAATGCGCAGGAATGCCCGCGTTCTTATGACAAACTACGGTTCGACCCAAGGTGAGGAAAGTTAGCTCCCTACTTTGCTCAACTGCATCATCGTGTCAGTTGGGCAATTCCACAAGCCATCTGTTTGATGGGCACTTCATCAGAGTTCTTAATCATAGCACTGTTCTGATGAACTGTCTGAATTAGTTAAGAAATGCATGTTTTCTTCATATTCAGGGTGCCATCTGCCCCGCTGTTTTAATCAATTAATTTTGTGGCCTTGATGGAAAAAAATCTTTGGAAAATATTCCCTGTAAGAAAAGCATCTTCTATTTTGCAAATTTGGATCACGAAACAAACAATTGAAATGTAAGCTGTGGTTTACTGTCTATCTGTCTAGTGAAATAATGTTTTTAGTGCTTACCTGACCAGGAATGTGAAAGTAGTTAACATGGACACCATCCCAGCATGCTAATTACTGCATTCTAGTATAGGCATGGCAACTACATCTTCAAATGATAACTGACATTTTACATGGATGTCGTAACCTGTCTATGGGTCATGCCAACAGATATGTAGGTAGTGAAGGAGCACTTCTTAATTGTTATTCCTTATGAAGTAACTGTCAATGTTTGTCCCATGAGTTCAGTTTCAATATTTTTTTCTTAAGATAATTTGCTTACAATTTCTAATGACATTTTGGTATTCTTGTCAGCCATCCTGATTGCAAGCTGGTTGTTAGTCATGATGACTATAGCTTAACTTCCAAGCTGCCAAGGGAGAGAACATCTGTTGTAACAATACTAAGGAACCCAGTTGACCGTGTATTTAGCACATATGAGTTTTCAGTTGAAGTTGCAGCTAGATTCCTTGTTCACCCAAACTTAACTTCTGCAAAGTTAATGACTACCCGTGTGTTAAAAAAGTCTCGTGCTGTCAGTACTTTGGACATCTGGCCTTGGAAGTACTTGGTTCCTTGGATGAGAGAAGATCTGTTTTCCAGGGTATGCCTATCCTATCCACTTCATTACTGTTCAATTCTTGGTTTAGGTTCACACTTTATTGTGGCAGACAGAAAGTACTCAGTAACATATGGTGGATATGATTGTGGGCTCAAAGCGGACAAAATGCTTTCAAGATACTTAATTTTCTAAAATATGGACCTTATATTTTGGGACCCTGTGCTTTAGATAATTAGATTCGACATTCAATTGGATCTTTGATAGATATCTACCAAACCAAACACCAATTGTAATAGAGATAAATCAGCTAATGCACTTTGCATTTTCCTTAAATTGGTAGAGAGCTCTGTATATTACAGTTTACGTACCATCCATTTACTTTTTTAGGTGTTACAACACAGTGATTCAACATCCTAGTTTTGTCAGAGGAAGGTTCCAAAGTGTGCTTCCTTGAGCTTCAATAGTAGTTACACTTCTCATACTTTTTCTGGGCACATTTAATTTGAACAACCAGGAGCGTAGATTCCAAATTATCTTGGAACTAATGAACTTATAAGCTACAACTATGATTCTTCCATTGCCCGTATTAGAATATTCCTTCATTGACTATACTGCAACTTTTCAGAGAGATGCCAGGGGTATCGACAAAGTTCATAGTAGTAAGAAGGTTAATGCATATGATGTGGAGGATATGGTTATGCCGTTACATCAGTACATCAATGATCCAGTTGCCCATGAGATCATTCATAATGGGGCTACCTTTCAGGTATGGTAACATACTAACATATCAGTTTTGTATATATCAACTTCTGTAGTACCACGACTACCCTGTGTAGTTTATTTGTTTACTCTCTGTGTTCTACCTGTCTATTGGGAACTCTAATTGCCCTCCACCCATTTTCTCTGGCCTCCCTCAACATTGATAGTTTCCATTGTTGCAAATCATGTCAATTTTCCATATTTTGATAATTTTCTAAAGATGATCTATATTTTAGATCTGTAATGAAGTACATATATTGCTACTATTTTTCATGAAATATGTCATCATTTCCTACTTGAACAACCTGGATAGCTCATGCGATACAGCTGGACAACTGAAAACAGATGCATGCATGCTTATTATGACTTCTTCACTGTATAAGATATTACTACCACAGTTAAACCTCTACTTCATCACCATATGCTCTCTAGAGGTGTCAATGGGGAATTCCCCACTGGGTTTGGACACCCCATCCCCATCCCCATGAAGCTATACTCATTCCCGTCCCCATACCCATCTTGGGTATAAGATTCATCTCATACCCATTCCCATTCGGGTATCGGGTCCCCGATGGGTCCCCATCCCCAACAAAAAAGCATTATCATATTATATTTTATGACATTAACAGCCACATGACACCTAGGTTGGGTGGATGGTCATGGGTGCTTAAAACGGTTGGAAGAGGTTGGGTTAGTAATTAGTTGTTGCGCTTATTGCCTATTAGGCTCCACTGGGTGAATATTACCCATGGGTAATAGGGTCGGATGTTTGATACCCATATCTGCTTACCCAATTGGTGAAATTTTTGTCCCATATTTATACCCTTGGGGACAATTTTTATCCCATACCCTAACCCTAATAGGGGAAATCCTCACGGGTTAGCCTGTACCGGGTCCCCATTGACATCTCTAATGCTCTCAAACAATAGGGGTGGTGTTTCATACAGCTAGCAGCCGCTGCGGCTGCAGCTCTTGGCTGCCATTTCCTATCTGCACAGCATTGTATCAAACAATAACAACACTTGCAGCTGGAGCCTGGAGCTAACACCTTAAATGACAAGTTCAGCAGTTGTACACGCATATTCATTTTCCTACATACTTCAGGAACTTTTCAAGAATAAGTGGGACAAAATCCTTTGTGGAAAGACAGCAGAATAGTGCTACTGTTATTGCACAAGCAAAACTATAGTAAACATCTGCCTGCAGATGATTTTCAGCCAGCTTTAGCTATCTGTTTTTTTAATTTGTTTATGTGTACTCATGTTACCTTGGCAGATTACTGGGTTAACGAACAATTCATACTTTGATGGAGCACATGAGGTTCGACATTGTGCCAGAAAGCATCCAGATCTTGGTCGTATTGTGCTTGAAGTTGCTAAGGTATATACCAAAGATGGATATCGTGAAAGACTGTTTCGGTGTGCACATTATTTATTGATTAGATATCCTCCTACATGCAAAACAGTAAAAGACCACTGTATTGACTACACTGTCATGCAAAAAGGAATTTAAACAGTAGGTAAATGCATTATGACAATAACATTTACTAAAACAAATATATTCATGCACTATACAAAGGATCTGGAGTTTTTTTTTGTATACTTCCCTCCCAAAAGTAATGTCTCCATTTTTTTTATTACAGAATAGGCTGGACCAGATGCTGTATGTAGGACTTACAGAGGATCATGAAGAGTCAGCGAGGTTGTTTGCTCATATGGTAGGAGCACAGGTGCTTTTACAATCTGGGACATTGAGTTTGGATCTCAAGGAAGATCTGCACAGTGAGACTGGTAATACACATTGCAATCTGGTGGACCTATAACTTATAATTGTGTCTTCAGTAGTTGTATTCATATTATTTTAAACCAACGGGCAACAGCTCAACTTCATCCTTTATTGAAACTGAAAGATAGTACTGCAAGGTTTTGATTATACATTCCCTAACAAATTAACAATGTGTTTATGTGTTGCTGCAATTGTTGAAACTACAGCATAGATTCATACACCAATACAGAGGCATGGTACTCCCTCTCCCTGAATAAATAGATTCCTAGAGTTGTCTTAAATCAAACTTTTTAAACTTTCACCGAATTTCTAAAAAAAACCTTTGACTCTAGGTCTAGGATGCATTTATGACATTAAATTAGTACCATTAGATATACCATAGAATATTTTTTCATAATCTGCTCATTTTATGTCATAGATGCTTACTCTTTTCTATAAAGTTAGTCAAATGTACAATTGGTTGACTTGCACGGATTCTAGGATTTGATTTATTTGGTGATGGAGTATGTGCACTCCCTGATCAAAATGAATGTGAGTTTGAACCAGCATAGCATTCAGCAAAGTTCAAACTAGTGGAACAGAGCTGCTCATCAACCACTAAACACATAAGCAGCACTCTAATCATGGCTGGTGTAGCAGTTCAAGTAGCAACTAACAACCTGTGGTTTTGTCCAAGATTTGCTGCTCACTAAAAACATTAGGGCAAGTATGAAAAAGGTAACTTCAAGAAATAACTTAACGTTAGGCCAGGAAGGCGATATGTATGGAAAAGTGACTTGAAGAAAGTGTCACAAAGAAATCTTATGCTTGTTCTTGGTATATGGTTCTCCATATTCTTTTGATAGTTTGATACAGTTTTGACAACACAAAGATGATAAATGACAACCTAATCTCTACTGTTCACAGACTCACACCCATCCATGGTGGAGCCCGGGGATGAAGAAGCAAGCGAACATCTGGTATTATGGTGGTTAAACCTTATAATTGCGCTGTTTAGTTTTGTGTGATTAGATGGTAGAATCTGTATACTCCATCTCATATTTATGTTCTCTTGATAGAATAACACACATGGTTGGCAAAATAATGAAGCCCTGAACTCTACCAGCGACGAACAAGGAAAAGGAAATGTAATACACTACTTGAAGGGCTCAATTATATGCGTAGAGTTTTCTTTCTCTGCTTTCTTTTTTTGTGAACCTTGTGCAGAGTTTTATGTTATTATCCTGTGATCACAATGTTAATTTTTTATTCCTGATGCCAGATGACTGTGGGTAAACTGATGGAAGCTTATGAAACTTGCATCGCTAAACTGCGGAAGTCCCAATCTAGCCGTCGTAAAATATCACTAAAGAAAGTGGAGGAAGCAAACTTCTCAAAAGAGGTAACAACCAAATGGCAATGAAGTTTACTCACATTGAAGATTGTTATTTTATGGTTATTCAAATTTGCACCATATGTGGATACCTGATTCCTTTGTCACTATAAATATCGGGCACAAATTGAGGCTGAGAAAAAGGAAATAGGGATCCAAATGCTAGGGCTAATGTGCTCAAAAGCTTCACAATTATTCGTGTGCTTATCTTTTTTGTTACTGTGAGGCGGACGAAAAAAATTGGTGAAGAGAAATTTTGCCTCTTTAATATTAGGTATAGATATAGGTATAGGAGTGCTTTCATATCAGAATGTTTCATCAATGACATGTAGTTCTGTTTGCAGGCACGGAAGCTGGTCCCCGAGGCAATTTTGAAACAAATTATCTCGCTGAACAGCCTTGACATGGAACTTTATGACCATGCTAAGAAAATCTTTACCCAGGAACATCTGATGCTGAAAGCTCAGCAATCCATGGCGGGGCAGCACAGACAGTTGGCGGAACAAGAGGTTTGTTCAAACTCAAAGAGCACTACTTCGTTATGTGGTTTGTTTATTTTAGTTTGACAAAGCTTTTCCTGCAAGAATTTAGGATCCCAGTGATGTCCAGAGCGCGTCCCATGGCTAACCATACTAACTGTTGAAGTACAATTTAGATAAACGAAGAACTGTACTCATTGCCATTGCCAGGGAGGAGGAAGGAAACACGATAGGATATGAGACGAACCGTTCTCGTACTGCGGTGGAACTGTGGAAATGAAGAACTGTACTCATTGCCAGTAGCAAGCCTCATGTCATGTGCTTTGCGTTGTCTCTTTCAGGAGGGCTGGATCGGCACGATGTGCAGCGACGGGACTTGCTCTCCCTGGGTGGTGGTCTTGCTGGGTCTAGGGATCACCACGATCCTAGTTTTGGCCACATTAGCTGTAACGACGAGAAAAAGAACGTCTAAACTTAAGGTTTAACCAGAACTTTTCATGAGACAGGTCTCTAGATTTTGGTGTACAGTCTGATGAATGCCCCTTAGCAATCTTTCGGGGCAGAGGTGCTAGCGTGCGCAGAATCATCATGTACTAACTCGTGCGGTCGTACTGGTATCTTCACACAATTTGAGATGCCGCGGTGGTAGTGTGGACGTGTAGTCTAAATTGCCACTCCATAAGAAAAAAGCAGCGACGTTGTGCAAGCCAAAGGAAACGACGAGTCTCGTGGGACACCTACGCTTCAACTTACACATGTTCTTCCTGCCTGATGAGAAGGTAGGAAGGCGTGGTATGTCGTTGTCGTCGAGTTGCAGATACGCATCCTGGCTGGCGAGGAACGCGACACAAAGCCTTCCTGAGGCTATGGCAGTGATGATGCGTGGCGTGGCCGCCAGAGCTAGCGTGGTATCGATCTCCTTATACCGTCTCCAATAACGTCCTTTATATACATCCTCTATATCCGTCTTTTACAGTCTTCTCTAAAAGATTCTATCCCCTATATTTTCTCTCCAACAACGTCCTCTAAATCACGTTCTCTGTAGGTAAATATCTATATTAAAGATATTTTTAATTTTTGTACATACGTGTTTTTCATACTCTCAAATATATTGTACATATTTTAGTTTTACTAAACCAGTTGTTTAAAGTATTCAAATAGAGGATGTATATAAAGGACGTATATCCATCTCCGTCGTGCTGCGCCAAACTCCTTCCTCTGTTTCTTCCCTTCGGTGGAAGTGGCTGAACAGATTATTCAAAATGGGCAATCGATTTTCGCGCCACCTTTCCGTCTGCATGTTAGGAGATGGTCTCGCCATGCTTTCGCTTCTGGTGGAGGTGCCTTGCCTGTGCTCGTCGACATTGAATTGCAAGGGATTCCTGCGCACCTTTGGGATTTGGAGACAGCAGAACTTTTGCTTGGGGCTCACGGATTGGTTCAAGGTCTATCCACAGTTTCTTCAGAGGGAGTGGATTATGCAGATATGACTGTTTTCAGTGTGAGTTTTTGGTGCTTCTCACCTGAGGCTTTGCCGGATGTTCTGTTTCTCCACGCCGTTGAGCCGCGCGTTAATGTGGAGGTCGAGTCCTGGTTTCCGCGTACCATGGTGTTCAAGATTGCAGTGAAGGTTATTCGTTCTGGCGACATGATTGGTGCTGACCAGCCCCCTCCTTTGTTGCCGGATTTGGGTGGGGATGATGGTGATCGGGATAATCACAGGCGGAGGCCACATATGCACTATCACCCATCTCCTTCCGCTAGGGTCTCTGCGCTCTCTCGGCTTGGTCCGCGCGTCTCCTCGGCGGTGCCGGGTGGTGGTCCAGTCGATGCCATCTCTCCCCTGATGGTCGGGGTGGAGAGGATGGCGCCTGGGTCCACCCTGTCCTCTGGCTCGGTGATTTCCTTCCCAGTTGATGCCCATTCTTTCCCGGTTTTGGCGGTTGATGAGGTGGTTGCTCCTGGATCTCCTGACTCCACTGCCCAGGACGTGGAATGGGATCCAGTTGACGCCCATTCTCTCCCCTTGATCTCGGTTGATGGGATGGTGGCTCCTGGGGTTCTTGTTGGCACTGTTGATTGTGGGCCTGCTGTTCAGCTGGGGTCTTCGGTTCTATCTATGCCAGCTGCACCGTCTGGTTCTGATATTCAGGTGAATGATGTCCTTGCAGGCAGTGTGACTGTGAATGCTCAGTTTGGGATTTCTGTGCAAAGAAATATTTGGACTGTTGATCCCTTGAACAGAATGTCTTCGTTTTTGCTCAGTAAGATGATTCATGGCTGGAAAGATGCTTCTCCCTGCCTCAAGGTTTATTCCAGGAGAAAGAAGCTTGTTATAGAGCCAGTTCAGGATGAGGAGTGTGTGCTTTCTTCACAACTGCTGGAGTTCAAGAATGATGTCACTGGTCTGATTAATAGTTTGCTGCCTCCTCCTCGAACTACCAATAGAAGGAGGAGGACTGTGCCTGCTAATTTCATTCCCAGGCGTAGCAGGAGGTGTGGCCAAGTTTCCTCCAGAATTGGGTTCTAGTTCTACTGCCCAGGTCTGTAGACAATTGGGTTTTTGTGATGAGATGGAGAACATCTCTCTTGAAGATGCCAACGGTTATGCAAGGTTATTCAAAAATGGACTCTCTGGTAGCCATGTTGCTGCAGTTGCTGCGCTTTTTGGATGGCAGGTGTCTCTTGTGGGGCAGTGTTAGGGCCTGTTGCTGGTTTATCTCATTAGGTGGATTTCTTTATGTCAATGATAGATCGCTGTTTTTTGTGTTGGAATGTGAGAGGCCTTAATGATCGAGCAAAGAGGGATTCTGTTGAATCTGTGGTGGTTGACCTTAGGCCTTCAATCATTTGTTTGCAGGAAACCAAATTAAGTATCGTTTCAGATTATGATATACTCTCCATCCTTGGGGCTGGTTTCAGTAACTTTGTTTTTAAACCAGCTCAGGGATCTAGGGGGGAGTGCTGATTGCTTGGCGTGATGGTTCTTTCTCCTCGGTTGCGTCTATTATAAAAAATTATTCGATCTCAGTTCAATTCCAGGATGAGTCTGGTGCTGCTTGGTGGTTTACAGGAGTGTATGGGCCTCATCAGGACAGTTTCAAGCTTTCTTTCCTGCAAGAATTACGAGAAATCAGAGATGTTTGTATTGGACCATGGCTTTTATGTGGTGATTTTAATTTGATCTTCAAGCCCGAGGATAAGAATAATTCCAACATCAATAGGACTTTGATGGGTAATTTCAGGAGCCTAATTAACTCCATGGAGCTGAAAGAAATTCCTTTGATTGGCAGAAAATTTACTTGGTCGAACCAGAGACAGGATCCCACCCTTGTGAAGCTTGATCATGTTTTTTGCACTTCTAGTTGGGAGGATTTTTTCCCTGATTGTCTGCTGTATAGCAACGCCTCTGTTTGCTCTGATCATTGCCCTTTAATTCTCAAATTTCGAGAGGATTGTAGAGGGAAGCGCAGATTTCATTTTGAAGGTTTCTGGCCCAAGCTCCCTGGTTTCAATGAGGTGGTGGCTGATTCATGGAATCAGCCAATGTTGGCAACCTGCCCTTTGGAAAGGCTGTCCCAAAAGCTCAGAAGGCTTGCTAAACAGCTGCAGTCCTGGGGGCATAGAGAGGTGGGAAATGTGAGTAACCAGTTGGGTCTTGCTAGAGAGGTGATGCATAGGTTGGAATCAGCACAGGACTTTAGAGTTTTGTCAGGAGATGAGTTTTGGCTGCTTGGAAAGCTGAAGCAACATTGTTTTGTTTATGCTTCTATAGAAAGAACAATTGCACGATTGAGGTCCAGGATTAAGTACCTAAAAGAGGGGGATGCAAATACTAAATTCTTTCATATACAGGCTCGTTTCAGGAAGAAAAGAAATTTCATTTCATATCTAGAAGATGAAGGAAGAGTGGTCTCTAACCATGAGGATATGCAGGAGGTGCTAGATGGATTTTTTCTGGTCTTTTGGGTGCTGATTTTCAGAGGCAAAGCACTATTAATTTGTCGAGTTGTCACAGAGAGGCCGTGGATCTCAGCGATCTTGAGTGCCCCTTCTCAGAGAAAGAAGTGTTAGACACAATTGCGTGCCTTCCGTCTGATAAGGCTCCTGGGCCTGATGGGTTTACAGGGAGGTTCTATAAATCTTGTTGGAGTATCATTAAGGTGGACCTGCTGGCGGCTCTGTCTATCATACACCAGGGCAATGGTCAGAGATTGGGACAACTGAATTCCTCCTACATTATTTTGATTCCTAAAAAGATGGATGCTTCGTCGGCTGGTGATTTCAGGCCAATTAGCCTAATTCATAGTGTTGCTAAATTGGTCACAAAATTACTCGCTAATCATTTGGGCCCTCGTCTGCATGAATTGGTAGAATCTAATCAAAGTGCTTTTATCAGAGGTAGATCGATTCATGATAATTTTATGTTGGTCCAACAATCGATCAAATCCCTTCATAAGAGAAAGGTTGACAGCCTGTTTCTGAAGCTTGACATTTCCAAGGCCTTTGACTCGGTATCGTGGGCTTTTCTTCTTGAAGTTTTATCTCACCTGGGTTTCAGTCCTATTTGGCGCAATTTGATTTCAAATCTGCTGGCTTCAGCTTCTACGCAAGTGTTATTGAATGGGTCTCCTGGAATCCATATAAAGCATCAGAGAGGTCTTCGTCAGGGAGACCCTCTCTCCCCTATGTTGTTTGTGCTGATCATGGACGTGCTTAGCAGTCTATTTAGGGCTGCTGAATGTAGGGGATTGCTGCATAGTTTGGAAAGGGCAGGAGTCCGTAATAGGCTTTCTATCTATGCTGATGATGTGGTCCTGTTTGTTAAACCTATTGAGGAAGATCTGAAATGTGTTAGATTAATTCTGAATTGTTTTGGGTCAGCCTCTGGATTGGTTACCAATATGAATAAGAGTTATGCTATTCCTATCAGATGTGAGGAGCATGTGGTTCAAGAGGGCTGCAATGTGCTGAGGTGCAGTTTGGCCTCATTTCCTTGCTCTTACTTGGGGCTGCCAATCTCAGACAGGAAGCTGAAGCGAAATGATCTTAAGATGTGGATAGATAAAATTGCAGACAGACTCCCTAACTGGAAGGCTCGTTTATTGAACCTGGCCGGGAGGACAACATTGGTGCGGTTTGTCTTATCAGCCATCCCAATTTATCTCCTTATTGCCATTAAAATTCCCAAATGGGTTATTAAATCAATTGACAAGATTCGAAGAGGGTTTCTTTGGAAAGGGCGAAAGGAGGTGAATGGTGGAAGTTGTATTGTTCCCTGGGAAAGTGTGACAAGGCCACTAAGTTTAGGGGGTCTTGGTGTTCCTAATTTGCAATTGATGAGTTGGGCACTGCAGGCTAAGTGGCTCTGGCTAGAGAAGACTGATCCAACTCGGCCGTGGCTTGGTTTGAGTATCCCTGTGCAGCAGCAAGTTAGACAATTTTTTAATGCTTCGGTGATCTCTGTTGTTGGGAATGGGACCAATACTTTTTTCTGGTCAGACAGATGGCTGAATGGGCAGAGGATACAGGATTTTGCACCTGAAGTTGTTAATATGGTGAGCAGCAGGCCATTTAGTTCGAGAACTGTTGCTCAGGCGTTGCATAATTGGCAATGGGTTCGTGATATCACGAATCCTTTATCTTTGATTGGCCTACATCAGTATTTGCAGCTGTGGGATGCTTTAAGTGGAGTGGTGCTTAATCAGGAGGAGGACAGACATGTGTGGGTGCACTCGAGCTCTGGTGTTTTCTCTTCCAAATCTTGTTATTCGGTGTTGTTTATGGGAGCTATTACTTTCCAGCCATGGAATTGGGTGTGGAAGTCGTGGGCACCCCCCAAATGCAAATTTTTTGTTTGGCTGGCGATAAGGAATAAATGTTGGACTGCGGATAGACTTCAGAGGAAAGGATTACCTCACCCGGTGGTCTGTCCACTATGTGATCAAGAGCAGGAAACTATCTTGCACCTCTTGTGCTCTTGCAGTTTCGCTAGACAATTTTGGCATGTTATATTTTCAGCTTTGAGGATGGGACATCTTACGCCTACTAGGGAGGCGGGCTCTTTTGTGGATTGGTGGGGCAAGGTGCATAGGAGGGTCCCCAAACATATCAGAAAAGGTTTCCATAGTCTCATTATCCTGGGGGCCTGGTGTTTATGGCTGCATCGCAATAAGGCGGTATTTGATGGTGTCAACCCGTCATTAAGCACCATTCAGAGGCTTTTCTTGGATGAGGTGGAGTGCTGGTGTATGGCTGGTGCGAAGCAGCTCGAGAGTCTTGGGCTTCTGGCTGCATTTGCTAGGGGGCTAGGGCTTTTCCTAGTGCATGAGGCTGCACTGTTTTATTTTCTATTTATTTTTGCCTGTTATGGCTTTGTACTTTGGTCCATTTCGGACCTTTCTCTCTTTCAATATAATGATGCGCAGTTCTCCTGCGTGTTCGAGAAAAAAAAAGTATTCAAATAGATAGAGAACCGTTTAGAGAAACTCTATATATAGAGGATCCAGCAGCGTCCTCTAAATCTAGAGAACCGTTTAGAGGACGCTGCTGGAGGGAGTAGAGGACGTCATCGTCCTCTAAATTTAGGGTACAAAACCCTTTAGAGCTCTTTGTTGGAGCTAGTCTTAGCCATAAGGCACTTGCAGAGAACGCATTGGCACATCAGCTCCGTCCAACTAACCGTTCCATGATGAAGGTGGTGGACCGGATGATTGCGGATTGTCACACCCGGCTTTAAGGGACAAAGCCGGGTGCATCTCATACATGCGCTAAAGAAGACAATATATATAATAACAGAGTGTATAGAGATAAATGTCACATAACATCAGAGTACTTATTACATAGCGGAAGTCTTACAAAATAAAAGATAAATATAACAGGATCTAAAATCCATCCTTGGCGCCAGAAAGTCAACTGAGAGACGCCACCTAGATTGAAACGGACTCCTCGATACTTGGCTCCACTTGAACCACCTGTTCTTCTCCTGTGGGGGGGTGTGAGACAGCAAGGGTGAGCTCACACATGTTCATCGCTCAACAAGTTGTGGGGAATAATGTGGCATGAACTCACCAAAGGTGGGAGCTCATGTTATGTGTAAGGCTGATCAACAATAGGGGTTTAAAGCTGAGCATTGCTTTTAAAGTTGGTCAAAGTTTTATTAGCAATTACTAAATGTAAGTAGATACCAAACCTTAATAAAAATAATAGAACAAAATTAATAAATAATCCCATGCAGATGCAAATGACAAATTGAGTTTAGGTTCCATAATTTAATCATCAGAGAGTCCTGAGCTGCTCATGACCGTGAGCTCAGCTAGTATACCAGTTTTACACTCTGCAGAGGTTGTACCCTGTACCCACAAGTCGTGTATCCCATGTCGCCAGGGTTAGCTAGACCCTTAGACACTACCGAGGTGAATGGCTAGGGATCCACTACTGTAGGATCTAGGACACCGACTAGAGGGGGGGGGGTGCATAGACGGTTTTGACTAAAATAAAAAACACTAGGTAAATTTAATCAATATAACAAGAGGAATAAATTCTCTAGTGATAATAAGTAAACAATCTATAAGAATCAACTAAGGTGATTGAATACTTGAAGAACAATATGCAAAACACTAATCACTTGCACGACAATAAGTAATGCAAGAAAGTAAAGACACCGAATTTTATCCCGTGGTATCGGTGATTTGCCGATCACCCCTAATCCACGTTGAGGTGGACTTCAAGCTCTCACTTACTCCTCTATCAAGACACGACTTGATCTTTGAGCCAAGTGGACAAGCAATCACTCAATACCTCGATTCCACTAATGTCACCTTTGCCGCTCCGGCGAGGTAGGCGCGAACCCCTCACAATCAACACCGCGACTTCTCCACAATCTTTTTGGAGAGCTCGACGGAGACAATCACCCGAGCCGTCTAGGAGGCGGCAACCTCCAAGAGTAACAAGCCGATGACGCTTGCTCGGTGTACCACCTAGGTACCGTTTGGTTCACAAATTTGTAACGTAATGAGTAAGTGATAACGTTAAATCATGTTTGTTTTAGTTCAACCGTAATCAGATACCACACTAAAAATTGATACCAGCCTATTCAAATTTGTTACCGCCAGTAATCGAACGTAAACCATTACCATTACCATTTGCGTTACATTTCTTGAACCAAACAACACCCTAGTGCCTTAAGAATCACCGAAGGATGCAAATGCACTAGGAACCCTCAATCTCTCACTAGAATGCAATCTCAAGCAAAGAGTGTGAGAGAGTGAGTTAGAGGATCACAAATGAGCTCAATGTGTGCAAGGAATGGCCAAGAGAGGTCACACACACGAGCTACCCTTCTATTTATAGCCCCCCACCAAATTCCAACCGTTATGAGCAAAAAGCACCAGTTCTGCGCACACACGGACGGTCCGCGCCCTAGGACCGGACGGTCCGCCGTACGCATAACGGCTATAATTCCTGTTTAAAAACTGTCAGAGTTGTCAGAAAAGGTAGGTCCGGATAGTCCGCCCACCATGGCCGAACCGTCCGCGACCTGGCAACTTGAAGCACCCGGACCTCTGACCAAGAGCAATTAACATGGGCGGACCGTCCACCTAAAATGCCGGACGGTCCGAGACCTGAGACAGTACTGTCCGGACTTATCCTCCGGACGGTCCGTAGTACAAATCGTAAAAATCACACAGTCCCTGTCCAAACCATATTTGGCACCTGCGGACTGTCCGCCCATCAAAGCCGGACGGTCCGCACTATATATCAGGGACTGTCCCGAAAGCAGCCTTCTCTGGTCAGGACTGCGGACGGTCTGGCCCTAAGGCCCGGACGGTCCGCAGTGCAAAGGAACAAGATAGGTCCGAAGTGGTCAGACTTCGGACCCCTCTGGTGGATCGCGGATGGTCCGCCCTCAAGACCCGGACGGTCCGCGCATCCAAGACTTTGCACTTTTCAAACAAGCTTTTGAAAGAATTTTTAACTCATGAAATTTGAAGCGTTGTTAGTCCTCATGCAAATGCAACCACTAGATGCTCTATGAGGCACTAAGTTTTACAAAGATCAAAGTCATTGACCCCTCTTAATAGTACGACTATCTAGCCTACTAATCCGGTCAAGTATCTTCTCTAAACTCCTCAAGACCGGCAAAAACGAAACCTATGTTATACCTTTGCCTTCACTTGATCCACAACCAATGCGTATGAATCTCCAATATTTCCTGTTCTATGTGGTCCAACCCTGCATTCTTATTTCTCCAAGAATCGTTAGCCCACAAGCAGTTGTCATTAATTATCAAAACATCACCAAGGGGCCTAGATGATTCACAATCTCCCCCTTTTTGGTAATTGATGTCAACACTACATAATATATTAAAGAGAAGTTTAGTTTTTCCAAATCTCCCTCATACCTTAGATATAAGATGGATTTTAGAGATGAGTTTCGTAGGACTTATCTTGATTTGAAGTTCTGTCCGAGAGATAGATAAATCCCAATTAAAACTCAGAATGTAAGAAAGGCTCCCCCTATGTGTGTGCAAGATTATTTGAAGCTGAAGATATAACACACATAATAGATCGGAGTTTTGATGGAGACCTTCCTACAGTCATGGTTATCGAGGCGAACAAGAGATGATATGTAGAGTAAGCGCAACAATTATAATCACTCCTCGATTAACCATACATAGAGTAATTTGAACTAAACATAGTTCAATCCACATAATATTACAAATAATTGTCCACAGGCACGAGACATAGAGTTCAAAGTTCAAATGGTAGTAGCTAGTACCAAGTGCATAAGACATAAAATAAAGCATGCGACATAAAATGGTAAACATGCACATGCACGGTCTCAATGTCCACATAGACCAACTCCCCCTGAATACCCTGAATGTGACAACTGCTCTTCTCTTTCTTCACTTCTCTCCCCCTTTGGCATCAATTGCCACAAAGGAGAGGCTTCACTGATCACTCGGTGGAGGATGCATGTTGTAGTAGTGAGTGCTGAAGGTGTCAAAAAGAGAGGAGAACTGGCCAAAGTCTTGCTGGAGTTGTTGCTACCTCTGACTGATCTCATGCATCCTGTCATTGGTAGAGAGGTTGTCAAATTGACTAGACAGAGCTCCCATGTTATCCTGAAAACTCTGCTACATATTGTTAAGTCTGGTCATGATAGGATCAGTGACATTAGTTTGAATGTGATCACGAAATTCAGAATACTCAGCATTGAGCGCATCCCAGTTACTGTCAAAACTGGATTGCATGACATCCAGACGTTGATCCATATGTGTCATCATTCCCTCAAAGCGAGTATCAAGATGGGTCTGAAGCCCTTGCTGCATATTTTGAAAATATGGGTCAAAGTAGCCTGGACCAGGCTGCCAATACTGCTAAGGCTGAGGAGGAGGTGGAGGAGGAGGCATCTGCTCTGCCTCAGCATCATGAGCTGCTGCTGCATCATAACTAGGGTCTTCCTCATCATCTGGGAAGGGAGTGAGTGGCCTGGTGAGGAACCCAATTTCATTCTTAAAGGGTCTGAACGGTGTATGAACTATCTCGCAGGGCCCCTCAAATCTTGTCTTTGCTTTGATGAGAGCCATAATATAAGGCGCATAGGCTAGGTTCTAGTTTTTATCCATTTTCAGATCATTGAGCTGTCTCATCATGAAGAGCACAATATTCATTACCTCATCATTCATGACATGGTGGATAATGTTCCAAAATTTGTCTCGAATTTTGCTCTTATCCCCACTCTTGGGAAGAATAGTGACTCTTGCAATCTTGTTGATCACAGCAGGATGATGCCTCAGTCCTGCTGTCTCTCCAAACCTCCTAGGTATGCCCAGCCTTGCTGGCTCATAGAATTGCACAAAGTCCTCAAAATTGTCTTTAGTGTAGAGATCTAGCCCAGCTAAAATGATGCCATAATTCAGACTGTTGGTAGCAGCAAAATCAGCAAAAGTTGCAGAGTACCTCTTGAATCCAGTCATCCAAGTGATAGATTCCTCTTCTATATCAATCTCTACTATGACCAGGAATTGCTTAACTGCCATCTCACCGAAGTCAGTTCTCTACCCCATAAACTGATACAGAGCACATGTCTCAAACTTAGGAATCAGATCATCCATGACTGATTGTCCCAGCATGAAGGACCAATCAATCACCTGATGTTTATGAAAATTTGTATCCATCAATGTGCCCCAAAAAACATCAAATTGGAGTTGAGTGTGGAAAACTTGAACATTGGTGTCAGATGGCAGAGTGTATTGATTCACAGTGCGCCTTGAGCAGTATTCAGCCATAGAAAACCTCCTCTTTGGAAATGTCCATCCTGTGGTGTCAATTGGGTAGTCAGGATGTATGTGAGGAAAGTCTTCTGTGTCCATAGATTCAGTGCCCCCAGCTGAAGATTGGGCCTCTAAATCAGTAGTTGGAGCGTAGTCAGCATCATCTGCACGAGGGCGCTTTGATTTGAAGCGACCTGCAAGCTTCTTGCGGAGACTACCCAAACCACTGCAATAAATGTGACAGACATCCAGAGATGAATAGTTGATACCAATCACCACAATCAAAGAGAAAAGAAGTGCATTGCTCTGTCAGGGTCCGGACTGTCCGCACTAGGGGGCCGGACTGTCCGCGCCACAGGTCCGGACGGTTCGCGCCCTCCAGGCGGACGGTTCGCGACCGGCCAGGGGCGACTCTCTAGAACCCTAATCGCCTCAATCGTTGAAGTGATGAATCCGCAGAGAATATCCATCCAAATGCGTTCAAATTTTTGCACAACATTCATGGAGAGTAGCACTAACAATCCCACCAATCAGATTTGTAAAACTATTGCTCAATTCTAGATCAGAGGGGAAATCCGAATAATCCCAAAAATTGAATAGATTTGATGAAATCCATAAGATTATGAAATACCGTGATGACGACATGTCGGTTGAACTTTTCACAAGCTGTCGGACTGTCCGTGCGTAACTTCCCTTCTCCGTCCGCGCACAATCGATAAAGGAGACCTTTTTGGCGAGTGGAGAGCGAGAGAGGAGTTGCAAAGAGTGGAAATAACAAGTCTGCTGCCTCTGCCCGACTTTTACTGCCTGTCGCGGACGGTCCGTGGCCTGATGAATTCAGACTGTCTGCATTCCTAACCGGACTGTCCAGTTCCTGATACGGCGGACGGACCGTGGTCCATGGGCGGACGGTCCGCGGCCTGATACTCAGTTTTCCAATGTTTGTCCATTTTCTGATTTTGAATTTCAAAACCGAATTGGTGCTCATATATGGACATTTCGACCAATCCAAGGGTTAGTATGCATGCATATACACATTATGTAATTGAGTGATGCAATTTTTTATATCAAACTACTTAGATCAATTTAAGATGAAAAATGCATCAAAAATACCAAATAAATAGCATAGAGAGCATATTTAGAACCGAAATGCAATACTACACATGTGGGATCAACTTCAAGCCACATTTGAGAGATCGATCACATTCATTTCACTTCTTAGAGAACAAAATCTCGTTTCATCCAATGGCTTTGTAAAAATGTCGGCTAATTGATCATCCGTACCAATGGAATAAATAGAGATATCTCCCTTTCCAACATGATCCCTTAAGAAGTGATGTCGTATATCAATATGCTTAGTTCTTGAGTGTCGGACCAGATTTGTAGCCAATTTTACCGCACTCTCATTGTCACACATGAGAGGCACAATACCATAATCCAATAGAGTTTGTTTCATCCATAATAGTTGAGCACAACAATTTCCGACCGATATATATTCTGTCTCGGCGGTAGAGAGAGCAACCGAATTTTGTTTTTTAGAAGACCATAAAACAAGAGATCTACCAAGAAATTGACAACAACCGGAGGTGCTTTTTCTATCAACTTTGCACCCTGCATAGTCTGAGTCCGAATATCCAATTAATTCAAATTGAGCACATTTGGGATACCATAGACCAATATTGGGAGTATACTTCAAATATCTTAGAATTCTTTTTGCGGCCTTCAAGTGAATCTCTCTAGGTGAAGCTCGAAATTGAGCACACATGCACACACTAAACATAACATCGGGCCGAGATGCGGTAATTGAAAGGGAATTAGGCTTACACCTATTTCCTAAATGATTTTGGTGGTTGAATTGCCCAACACAAATAATTGGACTAACTAGTTTGCTCTAGTCTATAAGTTCTACAGGTGCCAAAGGTTCACAATAAGCCAATAAAAAGACCAAAAAAAGGGTTCAAACAAGAGAGCAAGGGACAACCGAAGTGTGCCCTGGTCTGGCGCACCGGACTGTCCGGTGTGCCACCGGACAGTGTCCGGTGCACCACGTCCAGTGCACCACCGGACAGTGTCCGGTGCACCAGGGGACTTCAAGCTGAACTCCACACCTTCGGGAATTTTCAGAGGCATTCCACTATAATTCACCGGACTGTCCGGTGCACCACCGGACAGTGTCCGGTGCTCCAAGGGAGAGCGACTCTGAACTCGCCAGCTTCGGGAATCCGCTCCGCTATAATTCACCGGACATGTCCGGTGCACACCGGACTGTCCGGTGAGCCAGCGGAGCAACTGCTACTTCGCGCGCAACGGTCGACTGCAACGCAATAAATGCGCGCCTGCGCGCGCAGAGGAGCAGTGCACGCGCGGGTGGCACACCGGACAGTCTACAGGACTTGTCCGGTGCGCCACCGGACAGCCAGGCGGGCCCACAAGACAGAGCTCCAACGGTCGGAACCCAACGGCCAGGTGACATGGCTGGCGCACCGGACACTGTCCGGTGCGCCCGTCGACAGCAGCCTTCACTAAACGGCTAGTTTGGTGGTTGGGGTTATAAATACCCCCAACCACCCCCCATTCAAGTCATCAATGTTTTTCACCTTCCAACTACTTACAAGAGCTCTAGCATTCAATTCTAGACACACCCAAGTGATCAAATCCTCTCCCAATTCCACACAAAGCTTTAGTGATTAGTGAGAGAGATTTGTTGTGTTCTTTTGAGCTCTTGCGCTTGGATTGCTTCTTTCTTTCATTCTTTCTTGCGAACAACTCAATTGTAACCAAGGCAAGAGACACCAATTGTGTGGTGGTCCTTGCGGGGAAGTTTGTTCCCGTTTGATTAAGAAGAAGAAGCTCACTCGGTCCGAGGGACCGTTTGAAAGAGGGAAAGGGTTGAAAGAGACCCGGTCTTTGTGACCACCTCAACGGGGAGTAGGTTTGAGAGAACCGAACCTCGGTAAAACAAATCCGCGTGTCACACTCTTTATTCGCTTACGATTTGTTTTGCACCCTCTCTCTCGGACTCGATTATATTTCTAACGCTAACCCGGCTTGTAGTTGTGATTAAGTTTGTAAATTTCAGTTTCGCCCTATTCGCCCCTCCCTCTAAGCGACTTTCAATTGGTATCAGAGCCCGATGCTTCATTAGAGCTTAACCGCTTGAAGTGATGTCGGGAGATCACGCCAAGAAGGAGATGGAGACCGGCGACAAGCCCACTACAAGCCACGGGAAAGCTTCATCGGAAGAGTCCCGCAACAAGGGGAAGGGGAAGGAGAAGAAATCATCTTCCCACTAGTCGCATCGGAGTGGCGACAAGAAAAAGAAGATGAGGAAGGTGGTCTACTACGAGACCGATACTTCATCACCTTCCACCTCCGGCTCTGACGCGCCATCCATTACTTCTAAGCGCCATGAGCGCAAGAAGTTCAGTAAGATCCCCCTACGCTATCCTCGCATTCCTAAACATACGCCTTTACTTTCCGTCCCATTAGGCAAACCACCAACGTTTGATGGTGAAGATTATGCTTGGTGGAGTGATTTAATGCGATTTCACCTAACCTCACTCCACAAAAGTATATGGGATGTTGTTGAGTTTGGTGTACAGGTACCATCCGTAGGGGATGAAGATTATGATGAGGACGAAGTGGCCCAAATCCAACACTTCAACTCCCAAGCCACAACTATACTCCTCGCCTCTCTAAGTCGAGAGGAGTATAACAAGGTACAAGGGTTGAAAAGTGCTAATGAGATTTGGGACACTCTAAAGACCGCGCACGAAGGAGACAAGGTGACCAAGATCACCAAGCGGGAAACGATCGAGGGGGAGCTCGGTCGCTTCCGACTTCTCCAAGGGGAGGAGCCACAAGACATGTACAACCGGCTCAAGACCTTGGTGAACCAAGTGCGCAACCTCGGGAGCAAAAAATGGGATGACCACGAAATGGTTAAGGTTATTCTAAGATCACTTGTTTTCCTTAACCCTACTCAAGTTCAATTAATTTGTGGCAATCCTAGATATACACTAATGACTCCCGAGGAAGTAATCGGGAATTTTGTGAGCTTTGAATTAATGATCAAAGGCTCAAAGAAGATCAACGAGCTTGACGGCCCCTCCACGTCCGAAGCACAACCGGTCGCATTCAAGGCGACGGAAGAAAAGAAGGAGGAATCTACTCCAAGTCGAACACCCATTGACACCTCCAAGCTCGACAACGAGGAGATGGCGCTCATCATCAAGAGCTTCCGCCAAATCCTCAAGCAAAGGAGAGGGAAGGATTACAAGCCCCGCTCCAAGAAAGTGTGCTACAAATGTGGTAAGCCCGATCACTTTATAGCAAAATGTCCTATTTCTAGTGACAGTGACAGGGGCAACGACAAGAAGGGGAGAAGAAAGGAGAAGAAGAGATACTACAAGAAGAAGGGCGGCGATGCCCATGTTTGCCGGGAATGGGACTCCGACGAGAGCTCCACCGACTCCTCCTTCGACGAGGACGCCGCAAACATCGCCGTCACCAAGGGACTTCTCTTCCCCAACGTCGGCCACAAGTGCCTCATGGCAAAGGACGGCAAAAGGAAGAAGGTAAAATCAAGATCCTCCACCAAATATGAAACCTCTAGCGATGAGGATAATGCTAGTAATGAGGAGGATAACTTGCGCATTCTTTTTGCCAACCTAAACATACAACAAAAGGAAAAATTAAATGAATTGATTAGTGTTATTCATGAAAAGGATGATCTTTTGGACACCCAAGAGGACTTATTAAAGAAAATAAGAAGCATGTTGAGGTTAAAAATGCTTACGCTCTAGAAGTAGAGAAATGTGAAAAACTATCTAGTGAGCCAAGCACTTGCCATGAGATTATTGACAACCTTAGAAATGAGAATGCTAGTTTAATTGCTAAGGTTGATTCAAATGCTTGTGATGTTTCAATTCCCAATCCTAGAAATGATAATGTTGATTTGCTTGCTAAGATTGAAGAATTAAACATTTCTCTTGCTAGCCTTAGGAATGAAAATGAAAAATTGCTTGATAAGGCTAAAGAATTAGATGTTTGCAATGGTTCCATTTCCGACCTTAGAAGTAAAAATAATATATTGCATGCTAAGGTTGTAGAATTAAAATCTAGCAAACCCTCTACATCTACCGTTGAACATACTTCTATTTGCACTAGATGTAGAGATGTTGATATTGATTCTATTCATGATCATATGGTATTAATTAAGAAACAAAATGATCATATAGCAAAATTAGATGCTAAAATTGCCGAGCATGAACTTGAAAATGAAAAATTTAAATTTGCTCGTAGTATGCTTTATAGTGGGAGACGCCCTGGCATCAAGGATGGCATTGGTTTCCAAAAGGGGGACAATGTCAAAATTAATGCCCCTCCTAAAAGATTGTCTAATTTTGTTAAGGGCAAGGCTCCCATGCCTCAAGATAAAGAGGGTTACATTTTGTACCCTGCTGGTTATCCTGAGAGCAAAATTAGGAAAATTCACTCTAGGAAGTCTCACTCTGGCCCTAATCATGCTTTTATGTATAAGGGTGAGACATCTAGCTATAAGCAACCAACCCGTGCTAAGTTGCCTAAGAAGAAAACTCCTAGTGCATCAAATGACCATAGCATTTCATTTAAAACTTTTGATGCATCTTATGTGTTAACTAACAAATCCGGCAAAATAGTTGCCAAGTATGTTGGGGGCAAGCACAAGGGGTCAAAGACTTGTGTTTGGGTACCCAAAGTTCTTGTGTCTAATGCCAAAGGACCCAAAACCATTTGGGTACCTAAAGTCAAGAACTAAAATTGTTTTGTAGGTTTATGCATCCGGGGGCTCAAGTTGGATACTCGACAGCGGGTGCACAAATCACATGACAGGGGAGAAGAATATGTTCTCCTCATATGAGAAAAACAAAGATCCCCAACGAGCTATCACATTCGGGGATGGAAATCAAGGTTTGGTCAGAGGTTTGGGTAAAATTGCTATTTCACCCGACCATTCCATTTCCAATGTTTTTCTTGTTGATTCATTAGATTACAACTTGCTTTCTGTTTCCCAATTATGTCAAATGGGCTACAACTGTCTATTTACTGATGTAGGTGTCACTGTCTTTAGAAGAAGTGATGATTCAATAGCATTTAAGGGAGTGTTAGAGGGTCAGCTATACTTGGTAGATTTTGATAGAGCTGAACTCGACACTTGCTTAATTGCTAAGACTAACATGGGTTGGCTCTGGCATCGCCGACTAGCCCATGTTGGGATGAAGAATCTTCATAAGCTTCTAAAGGGAGAACACATTTTAGGATTAACAAATGTTCATTTTGAGAAAGACAGGATTTGTAGCGCATGCGAGGCAGGGAAGCAAGTTGGAGCCAATCATCCACACAAGAACATCATGACGACCGACAGGCCGCTTGAGCTACTCCACATGGATTTATTCGGCCCGATTGCTTACATAAGCATCGGCGGGAGTAAGTATTGTCTTGTAATAGTGGATGATTATTCTCGCTTCACTTGGGTATTCTTTTTGCAGGATCATCGATAGCGGGTGCACAAACCATATGACTGGGGAGAAGAAAATGTTCTCCTCCTACGAGAAAAACCAAGATCCTCAACGAGCTATCACATTTGGGGATGGAAATCAAGGTTTGGTCAAAGGATTGGGTAAAATTGCTATATCTCCTGACCATTCTATTTCCAATGTTTTTCTTGTAGATTCCTTAGATTACAATTTGCTTTCCGTTTCACAATTATGTCAAATGGGCTACAACTGTCTTTTTACTGATGTAGGTGTCACTGTCTTTAGAAGAAGTGATGATTCAATAGCATTTAAGGGAGTGTTAGAGGGTCAGTTGTACTTAGTAGATTTTGATAGAGCTGAACTCGACACTTGCTTAATTGCTAAGACTAACATGGGTTGGCTCTGGCACCGCCGACTAGCACATGTTGGAATGAAGAATCTTCATAAGCTTCTAAAGGGAGAGCACATTTTAGGATTAACAAATGTTCATTTTGAGAAAGACAGGATTTGTAGCGCATGCTAAGCAGGAAAGCAAGTTGGTGTTCATCATCCACATAAGAACATCATGACGACTGACAGGCCACTGGAGCTTCTACACATGGACCTATTCGGCCCGATAGCTTACATAAGCATCGGCGGGAGTAAGTACTGTCTAGTTATTGTGGATGATTATTCTCGCTTCACTTGGGTATTCTTTTTGTAGGAAAATCTCATACCCAAGAGACCTTAAAGGGATTCTTGAGACGGGCTCAAAATGAGTTCAGCTTAAGAATCAAGAAAATTAGAAGCGACAACGGGACGGAGTTCAAGAACTCACAAATCGAAGGCTTCCTTGAGGAGGAGGGCATCAAGCATGAGTTCTCTTCTCTCTACACGCCACAACAAAATGGTGTAGTGGAGAGGAAGAATAGAACTCTATTGGACATGGCAAGAACCATGCTTGATGAATACAAGACTTCGGATCGGTTTTGGGCCGAGGCGGTCAACACCGCCTGCTACGCCATCAACCGGTTGTATCTACACCGAATCCTCAAGAAGACATCATACGAACTCCTAACCGGTAAAAAGCCAAATATTTCATATTTTAGAGTCTTTGGTAGCAAATGCTTTATTCTTGTTAAAAGAGGTAGAAAATCTAAATTTGCTCCTAAGACTGTAGAAGGCTTTTTACTAGGATATGATTCAAACACAAGGGCATATAGAGTCTTTAACAAGTCCTCTGGACAAGTTGAAGTTTCTTGTGACGTTGTGTTTGATGAGACTAACGGCTCTCAAGTAGAGCAAGTTGATCTTGATGAGATAGGTGATGAAGAGGCTCCGTGCATCGCGCTAAGGAACATGTCCATTGGGGATGTGTGTCCTAAGGAATCCGAAGAGCCTCCAAATGCACAAGATCAACCATCCTCCTCCACGCAAGCATCTCCACCAACTCAAAATGAGGATGAGGCTCAAGTTGATGAAGGAGAAGATCAAGAAGATGAGCCACCTCAAGATGACGGCAATGATCAAGGGGAGATGCGAATGATCAAGACAAGGAGGATAAAGAACCAAGACCGCCACACCCAAGAGTCCACCAAGCAATCCAACGAGATCACCCCGTCGACACCATCTTCGGCGATATTCATAAGGGGGTAATGCACATTTTTGTGAGCATTACTCTTTTGTTTCCTCTATTGAGCCACATAGGGTAGAGGAAGCACTACAAGATTCGGATTGGGTGGTGGCGATGCAAGAGGAGCTCAACAACTTCACTAGGAATGAGGTATGACATTTGGTTCCACGTCCTAATCAAAATGTTGTAGGAACCAAGTGGGTTTTCCGCAACAAGCAAGACGAGCATGGTGTGGTGACAAGGAACAAAGCTCGACTTGTGGCCAAGGGATACTCCCAAGTCGAAGGTTTGATTTCGGTGAAACCTATGCACCCGTAGCTAGGCTTGAGTCAATTCGTATATTATTAGCCTATGCTACTTACCATGGCTTCAAGCTTTACCAAATGGACGTGAAGAGTGCCTTCTTCAATGGACCAATCAAGGAAGAGGTCTATGTTGAGCAACCTCCCGGCTTTGAAGATAATGAGTACCCTAACTATGTTTATAAACTCTCTAAGGCGCTTTATGGGCTCAAGCAAGCACCAAGAGCATGGTATGAATGCCTTAGAGATTTCCTTATCACTAATGGTTTCAAAGTCGGAAAAGCCGATCCTACTCTATTCACTAAAACTCTTGACAATGATTTGTTTGTATGCCAAATTTATGTTGATGATATTATATTTGGGTCTACTAACGAATCTACATGTGAGGAATTTAGTAGGATATGACAAAGAAATTCGAGATGTCGATGATGGGGGAGTTGAAGTATTTCTTGGGATTTCAAGTAAAGCACCTCCAAGAGGGCACCTTCATTAGCCAAACTAAGTATATTCAAGGCATTCTAAACAAGTTTGGGATGAAGGATGCCAAGCCCATCAAAACACCCATGGGAACCAATGGGCATCTCGACCTCGACACGGAAGGTAAATCCGTCGATCAAAAGGTATACCGGTCGATGATAGGTTCTTTACTCTATTTATGTGCATCTCGACCGGACATAATGCTTTCCGTATGCATGTGTGCAAGATTCCAAGCCGACCCTAAGGAAGCTCACCTTACGGCCGTAAAACGAATCTTGAGATATTAAGTTTATACTCTTAAGTTTGGGCTTTGGTATCCTAGGGGATCCACCTTTGATTTAATTGGTTATTCGGATGCCGATTGGGCGGGGTGTAAAATTAATAGAAAGAGCACATCAGGGACTTGCCAGTTCTTGGGAAGATCCTTGGTGTCTTGGGCCTCAAAGAAGCAAAATTCCGTCGCTCTTTCTACCGCCGAAGCCGAGTACATTGCCGCAGGACATTGTTGCGCGCAATTTCTTTGGATGAGGCAAACCCTTAGGGACTATGGCTACAAATTAACCAAAGTTCCTCTTCTATGTGATAATGAGAGTGTAATCCGCATGGCGGATAATCCCGTTGAGCATAGCCGCACTAAACACATAGCCATTCGGTATCATTTTCTAAGGGATCATCAACAAAAGGGAGATATCGAGATTGCCTATATTAACACTAAAGATCAATTAGCCGATATCTTTACCAAGCCACTAGATGAACAAACTTTTAACAAACTTAGGCATGAGCTAAATATCCTTGATTCTAGGAATTTCTTTTGATGTCTTGCATGCATAGCTTATGAATATACCTTTGATCATGTCTCTTTCATATGCTATGACTAATGTGTTTTCAAGTAAATTTCAAACCAAGTCATAGGTGTATTGAAAGGGAATTGGAGTCTTCGACGAAGACAAAGGCTTCCACTCCACTCCATAACTCATCCTTCACCGTCGCTCCGAGCAACTCTCCATCTTTGGTATAATCTTCACTCATGTTTTATTTGCCAAAGGGGAGAAAGTAGTTAGGAAAGGGCTTATATTTCACTCAAAGTATCCATTTTTGGCGATTCATGCCAAAGGGGGAGAAAGTATTAGCTCAAAGCAAAAGGACCGCACCACCACCTACTTTTTTAAAAAAACTAATGATTTTCAAATTGGTATCTTATTGTGTTCAAAAAGGGGGAGAAAGTAGTATTTTCAAAAATTGATATCTTAAAACCCTCTTGAACACTAAGAGGAGAATTTCATTGAGGGGGGGGGGTTTGTTTAGTCAAAGGAAAAGCATTTGAAACAAGGGGAGAAAATTTCAAATCTTGAAAATGCTTCTCAAAATCTTATTCATTTATCTTTGACTATTTGCAAAAGGATTTTGAAAAGAATTTGCAAAAACAAAACATGTGGTGCAAGCGTGGTCCAAAATGTTGAAAATGAAAGAAACAATCCACGCATATCTTATGAATTTCTATTGGCTCAATGCTAAGTAACCTTTGCACTTACAATTATGCAAACTAGTTCAATTATTCACTTCTATATTTGCTTTGGTTTGTGTTGGCATCAATCACCAAAAAGGGGGAGATTGAAAGGGAATTAGGCTTACACCTATTTCCTAAATGATTTTGGTGGTTGAATTGCCCAACACAAATAATTGGACTAACTAGTTTGCTCTAGTCTATAAGTTCTACAGGTGCCAAAGGTTCACAATAAGCCAATAAAAAGACCAAGAAAAGGGTTCAAACAAGAGAGCAAGGGACAACCGAAGTGTGCCCTGGTCTGGCGCACCGGACTGTCCGGTGTGCCACCGGACAGTGTCCGGTGCACCAGGGGACTTCAAGCTGAACTCCACACCTTCGGGAATTTTCAGAGGCACTCCACTATAATTCACCGGACTGTCCGGTGCACCACCGAACAGTGTCCGGTGCCCCAAGGGAGAGCGACTCTGAACTCGCCAGCTTCGGGAATCCGCTCCGCTATAATTCACCGGACATGTCCGGTGCACACCGGACTGTCCGGTGAGCCAGCGGAGCAACGACTACTTCGCGCGCAACGATCGACTGCAACGCAATAAATGCGCGCCTGCGCGCGCAGAGGAGCAGTGCACGCGCGGGTGGCACACCGGACAGTCTACAGGACTTGTCCGGTGCGCCACCGGACAGCCAGGCAGGCCCACAAGACAGAGCTCCAACGGTCGGAACCCAACGACCAGGTGACATGGTTGGCGCACCGGACACTGTCCGGTGCGCCCGTCGACAGCAGCCTTCACCAAACGGCTAGTTTGGTGGTTGGGGTTATAAATACCCCCAACCACCCCCCATTCAAGCCATCAAAGTTTTTCACCTTCCAACTACTTACAAGAGCTCTAGCATTCAATTCTAGACACACCCAAGTGATCAAATCCTCTCCCAATTCCACACAAAGCTTTAGTGATTAGTGAGAGAGATTTGTTGTGTTCTTTTGAGCTCTTGTGCTTGGATTGAATGTTTCAAACACATTAGATTTGTCTCGAAGAAAATAAACCCAAGTAAATCTTGAATAATCATCCACAATCACAAGACAATAAGAATTACCACCTGAAAGTCGCCTAGAGGGGGGTGAATAGGGCGAAACTGAAATTCACAAAGTTAATCACAACTACAAGCCGGGTTAGCGTTAGAAATATAATCAAGTCCGCGAGAGAGGGTGCAAAACAAATCGCAACCAAATAAAGAGTGTGACACACGGATTTGTTTTACCGAGGTTCGGTTCTCGCAAACCTACTCCCCGTTGAGGTGGTCACAAAGACCGGGTCTCTTTCAACCCTTTCCCTCTCTCAAACGGTCCCTCGGACCGAGTGAGCTTTTCTTCTCAATCACTTGGAACACGAAGTTCCCACAAGGATCACCACACGATTGGTGTCTCTTGCCTTAATTACAAGTGAGTTTGATCTCAAGAAAGAATGAGAAAGAAGAAAGCAATCCAAGCGCAAGAGCTCAAAAGAACACAACAAATCACTCTCACTTAACACTAAAGCTTTTGTGGAATTGGGAGAGGATTTGATCACTTGGGTGTGTCTTGTATTGAATGCCTAGCCCTTGTAAGTGGTTGGAAGTTGAGAAACTTGGATAACTTGAATGTGGGGTGGTTGGGGGTATTTATAACCCCAACCACTAAACTAGCCGTTTGGTGGAGGCTGCTGTCGCATGGCGCACCGGACAGTCCGGTGCGCCACCGGACAGTGTCCGGTGCGCCAGCCACGTCACCAGGCCGTTGGGTTCCGACCGTTGGAGCTCTAACGTGTGGGCCCGCCTGGCTGTCCGGTGGTGCACCGGACAGGTCCTGTAGACTGTCCGGTGTGCCACCCGCGCGTGCTCTGCTCCTCTACTCACGCTGGCGCGCATTTAATGCGTTGCAGTCGACCGTTGGCGCGAAGTAGCCGTTGCTCCGCTGGCTCACCGGACAGTCCGGTGTGCACTGGACATGTCCGGTGAATTATAGCGGAGGGGAAATCCGAAGCTGGCGAGTTCAGAGCCGCTCTTCTCTAGAGCACCGGACACTGTCCGGTGTGCATCGGACATGTCCGGTGAATTATAGCGAAGCGCCTCTGAAAATTCCCGAAGGTGCGAAGTTTGGCTTGGAGTCCCCTGGTGCACCGGACACTGTCCGGTGGCACACCGGACAGTCCGGTGCGCCAGACCAGGGCAGCCTTCAGTTGTCCCTTGCTCTTTTTGTTGAACCCATTTCTTGGTATGTTTATTGGCTAAGTGTGAACCTTTGGCACCTGTATAACTTATACACTAGAGCAAACTAGTTAGTCCAATTATTTGTGTTGGACAATTCAACCACCAAAATCATTTAGGAAATAGGTGTAAGCCTAATTCCCTTTCAATCTCCCTCTTTTTGGTGATTGATGCCAACACAAACCAAAGCAAATATAGAAGTGCATAATTGAACTAGTTTGCATAATGTAAGTGCAAAGGTTACTTGGAATTCAGCCAATATGAATACTTATAAGATACACATGGATTGTTTCTTTAATTTTAACATTTTGGACCACGCTTGCACCACATGTTTTGTTTTTGCAAAGGTTTTGGAAATTCTTTTCAAAGTCTTTTGCAAAGAGTCAAAGGTAAATGAATAAGACTCTTGAGAAGCATTTACAAGATTTGAAATTTTCTCCCCCTGTTTCAAATGCTTTTCCTTTGACTTAAACAAAACTCCCCCTTAATGAAATTTCTCCTCTTAGTGTTCAAGAGGGTTTTAAGATATTGATTTTGAGAATACTACTTTCTCCCCCTTTTGAACACAATGAGATACCAATTTGAAAATCATACCAATTGAGAAATTCTTTTTTTTTAATTAGGTGGTGGTGCGGTCCTTTTGCTTTGGGCTCATGCTCTCTCCCCCTTTGGCATAAATCGCCAAAAACGGAATCATTAGAGCCCTTTTATAACTACTTTCTCCCCTTTGGCAAATAGAACATATGAGTGAAGATTATACCAAAGCCGGAGAGATGCTCGGAGCGACGACGAAGGATGAGTTACGGAGTGGAAGCCTTTGTCTTTGCCGAAGACTCCAATTCCCTTTCAATATACCTATGACTTGTTTTGAAATATACTTGAAAACACATTAGTCATAGCACATGAAAGAGACATGATCAAAGGTATATGAATGAGCTATGTGTGCAAATCAACAAAAGAAGTTCCTAGAATCAAGAATATTTAGCTCATGCCTAAGTTTGTTAAAAGTTTGTTCATCAAGAGGCTTGGTAAAGATATCGGCTAGTTGATCTTTAGTATTGATGTATGCAATCTCGATATCTCCCTTTTGTTGGTGATCCCTTAAGAAGTGATACCGAATGGCTATGTGTTTAGTGCGGCTATGCTCAACGGGATTATCCGCCATGCGGATTGCACTCTCATTATCACATAGAAGAGGAACTTTGGTTAGTTTGTAACCGTAGTCCCTAAGGGTTTGCCTCATCCAAAGTAGTTGCGCGCAACAATGGCCTGCGGCAATGTACTCGGCTTCGGCGGTAGAAAGAGCTACGGAATTTTGCTTCTTTGAAGCCCAAGACACCAAGGATCTTCCCAAGAACTGGCAAGTCCCCGATGTGCTCTTCCTATTAATCTTACACCCCGCCCAATCGGCATCCGAATAACCAATCAAATCAAATGTGGATCCCCTAGGATACCAAAGCCCAAACTTAGGAGTATAAACTAAATATCTCAAGATTCGTTTTACAGCCGTAAGGTGAGCTTCCTTAGGGTCGGCTTGGAATCTTGCACACATGCATACGGAAAGCATAATATCCGGTCGAGATGCACATAAATAGAGTAGAGAGCCTATCATCGACCGATATACCTTTTGATCCACGAACCTACCTTCCGTGTCGAGGTCGAGATGCCCATTGGTTCCCATGGGTGTCTTGATGGGTTTGGCATCCTTCATCCCAAACTTGTTTAGAATGTCTTGAGTATACTTCGCTTGGCTAATGAAGGTGCCCTCTTGGAGTTGTCTTACTTGAAATCCTAAGAAATACTTCAACTCCCCCATCATAGACATCTCGAATTTTTGTGTCAGGATCCTACTAAATTCTTCACATGTAGATTCGTTAGTAGACCCAAATATAATATCATCAACATAAATTTGGCATACAAACAAGTCATTTTCAAGAGTTTTAGTGAAGAGTGTAGGATCGGCTTTTCCGACTTTGAATCCATTAGTGATAAGGAAATCTCTAAGGCATTCATACCATGCTCTTGGGGCTTGCTTGAGCCCATAAAGCGCCTTAGAGAGCTTATATACATGGTTAGGGTACTCACTATCTTCAAAGCCGGGAGGTTGCTCAACATAGACCTCTTCCTTGATTGGTCCATTGAGGAAGGCACTCTTCACGTCCATTTGATAAAGCTTGAAGCCATGGTAAGTAGCATAGGCTAATAATATACAAATTGATTCAAGCCTAGCTACGGGTGCATAGGTTTCACCGAAATCCAAACCTTTGACTTGGGAGTATCCTTTGGCCACAAGTCGGGCTTTGTTCCTTGTCACCACACCATGCTCGTCTTGCTTGTTGCGGAACACCCATTTGGTTCCTACAACATTTTGATTAGGACGTGGAACCAAATGCCATACCTCGTTCCTAGTGAAGTTGTTGAGCTCCTCTTGCATCGCCACCACCCAATCCGAATCTTGAAGTGCTTCCTCTACCTTGTGTGGCTCAATAGAGGAAACAAAAGAGTAATGCTCACAAAAATGTGCAACACGAGATCTAGTGGTTACCCTCTTATGAATGTCACCGAGGATGGTGTCGACGGGGTGATCTCGTTGGATTGCTTGGTGGACTCTTGGGTGCGGCGGTCTTGGTTCTTCATCCTCCTTGTCTTGATCATTTGTATCTCCCCCTTGGTCATTGCCGTCATCTTGAGGTGGCTCATTTGCTTGATCTTCTCCTTCATCAACTTGAGCCTCATCCTCATTTTGAGTGGGTGGAGATGCTTGCGTGGAGGAGGATGGTTGATCTTGTGCATTTGGAGGCTCTTCGGATTCTTTAGGACACACATCCCCAATGGACATGTTCCTTAGCGCGATGCACGGAGCCTCTTCATCACCTATCTCATCAAGATCAACTTGCTCTACTTGAGAGCCGTTAGTCTCATCAAACACAACATCACAAGAAACTTCAACTTGTCCAGAGGACTTGTTAAAGACTCTATATGCCCTTGTGTTTGAATCATATCCTAGTAAAAAGCCTTCTACAGTCTTAGGAGCAAATTTAGATTTTCTACCTCTTTTAACAAGAATAAAGCATTTGCTACCAAAGACTCTAAAATATGAAATATTGGGCTTTTTACTGGTTAGGAGTTCGTATGATGTCTTCTTGAGGATTCGGTGTAGATATAACCGATTGATGGCGTAGCAAGCGGTGTTGACCGCCTCGGCCCAAAACCGATCCGAAGTCTTGTACTCATCAAGCATGGTTCTTGCCATGTCCAATAGAGTTCGATTCTTCCTCTCCACTACACCATTTTGTTGTGGTGTGTAGGGAGAATAAAACTCATGCTTGATGCCCTCCTCCTCAAGGAAGCCTTCGATTTGTGAGTTCTTGAACTCCGTCCCGTTGTCGCTTCTAACCTTTTTGATCCTTAAGCCGAACTCATTTTGAGCCCGTCTCAAGAATCCCTTTAATGTCTCTTGGGTATGAGATTTTTCTTGTAAAAAGAATACCCAAGTGAAGCGAGAATAATCATCCACAATAACTAGACAGTACTTACTCCCGCCGATGCTTATGTAAGCTATCGGGCCGAATAGATCCATGTGTAGGAGCTCCAGTGGCCTGTCAGTCGTCATGATGTTCTTATGTGGATGATGGGCACCAACTTGCTTCCCTGCTTGGCATGCGCTACAAATCCTGTCTTTCTCAAAATGAACATTTGTTAATCCTAAAATGTGCTCTTCCTTTAGAAGCTTATGAAGATTCTTCATCCCAACATGGGCTAGTCGGCGGTGCCAGAGCCAACCCATGTTAGTCTTAGCAATTAAGCATGTGTCGAGTTCAGCTCTATCAAAATCTACCAAGTATAGCTGACCCTCTAACACACCCTTAAATGCTATTGAATCATCACTTCTTCTAAAGACAGTGACACCTACATCAGTAAAAAGACAGTTGTAGCCCATTTTGCATAATTGAGAAACGGAAAGCAAATTGTAATCTAATGAATCTACAAGAAAACATTGGAAATAGAATGGTCAGGAGATATAGCAATTTTACCCAATCCTTTGACCAAACCTTGATTTCCATCCCCGAATGTGATTGCTCTTTGGGGATCTTGATTTTTCTCATAGGAGGAGAACATCTTCTTCTCCCCTGTCATGTGGTTTGTGCACCCGCTATCGATGATCCAACTTGAGCCCCCGGATGCATAAACCTACAAAACATGTTTAGTTCTTGACTTTAGGTACCCAAATGGTTTTGGGTCCTTTGGCATTAGACACAAGAACTTTGGGTACCCAAACACAAGTCTTTGACCCCTTGTGCTTGCCCCCAACATATTTGGCAACTACCTTGCCGGATTTGTTAGTTAACACATATGATGCATCAAAATTTTTAAATGAAATGTCATGATCATTTGATGCACTAGGAGTTTTCTTCTTAGGCAACTTAGCACAGGTTGGTTGCCTAGAACTAGATGTCTCACCCTTATACATAAATGCATGGTTAGGGCCAGAGTGAGACTTCCTAGAATGAATTCTCCTAATTTTGCTCTCAGGATAGCCGACAGGGTACAAAATGTAACCCTCATTATCCTGAGGCATGGGAGCCTTGCCCTTAACAAAATTAGACAATTTCTTAGGAGGGGCATTAAGTTTGACATTGTCCCCCTTTTGGAAGCCAATGCCATCCTTAATGCCAGGGCGTCTCCCATTATAAAGCATACTACGAGCAAATTTAAATTTTTCATTTTCAATTTCATGCTCGGCAATTTTAGCATCTAATTTTGCTATATGATCATTTTGTTGTTTAATTAATACCATATGATCATGAATAGCATCAATATCAACATCTCTACATCTAGTACAAATAGACGCGTGCTCAACGGAAGATGTAGAGGGTTTGCAAGATTTTAATTCTACAACCTTAGCATGCAATATATCATTTTTACTTCTAAGGTCGGAAATGGTAGCATTGCAAACATCAAAATCTTTAGCCTTAGCAAGCAATTTTTCATCTTCATCTCTAAGGCTAGCAAGAGTAATATTTAATTCTTCAATCTTAGCAAGCAAGTTATCATTATCATTTCTAAGATTGGGAATTGAAACATCACAAACATTTAAATCAACCTTAGCTAACAAATTAGCATTTTCATTTCTAAGGTTGTCAATTGTTTCATGGCAAGTGCTTAGCTCACTAGATAATTTTTCGCACTTTTCTACTTCTAGAGCATAAGCATTTTTTTACCTTAACATGCTTTTTGTTTTCTTTAATAAGGAAGTCCTCTTGGGAGTCCAAGAGATCATCCTTCTCATGTATAGCACTAATCAATTCATTTAATTTTTGTTGCATGTTTAAGTTGGCAAAAAGTGTACGTAAATTGTCTTCCTCATCACTAGCATTATCATCGCTAGAAGACTCATATCTAGTGGAGGATTTGGATTTAACCTTCTTCTTTTTGCCGTCCTTTGCCATGAGGCACTTGTGGCCGACGTTGGGGAAGAGAAGTCCCTTGGTGACGGCGATGTTGGCGGCGTCCTCGTCGTCGGAGGAGTCGCTAGAGCTTTTGTCGGAGTCCCACTCGCGACAAACATGGGCATCGCCGCCCTTGTTCTTGTAGTACCTCTTCTTTTCCTTTCTTCTCCCCTTCTTGTCGTCGCCCCTGTCACTGTCACTAGATAGAGGACATTTTGCAATAAAATGACCGGGCTTACCACATTTGTAGCAAACCTTCTTGGAGCGGGGCTTGTAATCTTTCCCCCTCCTTTGCTTGAGGATTTGGCGGAAGCTCTTGATGACGAGCGCCATTTCCTCGTTGTCGAGCTTTGAGGCGTCGATTGGTTGTCTACTTGGTGTAGACTCCTCCTTCTTCTCCTCCGTCGCCTTAAATGCCACCGGTTGTGCTTCGGACGTGGAGGGATCATCTAGCTCATTGATTTTCTTTGAGCCCTTGATCATATACTCAAAGCTCACAAAATTCCCGATTACTTCCTCGGGAGACATTAGTGTATATCTAGGATTACCACGAATTAATTGAACTTGAGTAGGGTTAAGGAAAATGAGTGATCTAAGAATAACCTTAACCATCTCGTGGTCATCTCACTTTTTGCTCCCGAGGTTGCGCACTTGGTTCACCAAGGTTTTGAGCCGGTTGTACATGTCTTGTGGCTCTTCCCCTTTGCGAAGCCGGAAGCGACCGAGCTCCCCCTCGATCGTCTCCCGCTTGGTGATCTTGGTTAGCTCATCTCCCTCGTGCGCGGTCTTGAGCACGTCCCAAACTTCCTTGGCGCTCTTTAATCCTTGCACCTTGTTGTACTCCTCCCTACTTAGAGAGGCGAGGAGTATGGTTGTGGCTTGGGAGTTGAAGTGCTTGATTTGGGCCACCTCGTCCTCATCATAATCCTCATCCCCTACAGATGGTACCTATGCTCCAAACTCAACAACATTCCATATACTTTTGTGGAGTGAGGTTAGATGAAATTTCATTAAATCACTCCACCTAGCATAATCTTCACCGTCAAAGGTTGGCGGTTTGCCTAATGGAATGGAGAGTAATGGAGTATGTCTAGAAGTGCGAGGGTAGTGTAAGGGGATCTTACTAAACTTCTTACGCTCATGGCGCTTAGAAGTTATAGAGGGCGCGTCAGAGCCGGAGGTGGAAGGTGATGAAGTGTCGGTCTCGTAGTAGACCACCTTCCTCATCTTCTTTTTCTTGTCGCCACTCCGATGCGACTTGTGGGAAGAGGCTTTCTTCTCCTTCCCCTTCCCCTTGTTGCGGGACTCTTCCGATGTAGCCTTCCTGTGGCTTGTAGTGGGCTTTTCGCCGGTTTCCATCTCCTTCTTGGCATGATCTCCCGACATCACTTCGAGCAGTTAGGCTCTAATGAAGCACCGGGCTCTGATACCAATTGAAAGTCGCCTAGAGGGGGGTGAATAGGGCGAAACTGAAATTCACAAAGTTAATCACAACTACAAGCCGGGTTAGCGTTAGAAATATAATCAAGTCCGCGAGAGAGAGTGCAAAACAAATCGCAACCAAATAAAGAGTGTGACACACGGATTTGTTTTACCGAGGTTCGGTTCTCGCAAACCTACTCCCCGCTGAGGTGGTCACAAAGACTGGGTCTCTTTCAACCCTTTCCCTCTCTCAAACGGTCCCTCGAACCGAGTGAGCTTTTCTTCTCAATCACTTGGAACACGAAGTTCCCACAAGGATCACCACATGATTGGTGTCTCTTGCCTTAATTACAAGTGAGTTTGATCTCAAAAAAGAATGAGAAAGAAGAAAGCAATCCAAGCGCAAGAGCTCAAAAGAACACAACAAATCACTCTCACTTAACACTAAAGCTTTTGTGGAATTGGGAGAGGATTTGATCACTTGGGTGTGTCTTGTATTGAATGCCTAGCTCTTGTAAGTGGTTGGAAGTTGAGAAACTTGGATAACTTGAATGTGGGGTGGTTGGGGGTATTTATAACCCCAACCACCAAACTAGCCGTTTGGTGGAGGCTGCTGTCGCATGGCGCACCGGACAGTGTCCGGTGCGCCAGCCACGTCACCAGGCCGTTGGGTTCCGACCGTTGGAGCTCTGACGTGTGGGCCCGCCTGGCTGTCCGGTGGTGCACCGGACAGGTCCTGTAGACTGTCGGGTGTGCCACCCGCGCGTGCTCTACTCCTCTGCTCGCGCTGGCGCGCATTTAATGCGTTGCAGTCGACCGTTGGCGCGAAGTAGTCGTTGCTCCGCTGGCTCACCGGACAGTCCAGTGTGCACCGAACATGTCCGGTGAATTATAGCGGAGCGGAAATCCGAAGCTGGCGAGTTTAGAGCCGCTCTTCTCTGGAGCACCGGACATGTCCGGTGAATTATAGCGAAGCGCCTCTAAAAATTCCCGAAGGTGCGAAGTTTGGCTTGGAGTCCCTGGTGCACCGGACAGTCCGGTGCGCCAGACCAGGGCAGCCTTCGGTTGTCCCTTGCTCTTTTTGTTGAACCCATTTCTTGGTCTTTTTATTGGCTAAGTGTGAACCTTTGGCACCTGTATAACTTATACACTAGAGCAAACTAGTTAGTCCAATTATTTGTGTTGGGCAATTCAACCACCAAAATCATTTAGGAAATAGGTGTAAGCCTAATTCCCTTTCACCACCAATACTCACAAAAGATGTGGGCCCAAATAAATCCATGTGAAGTAATTCCAAAGGTCGATGAGTGGACATTTGACTTTTATTTGGATGAGTATTTGCCACTTGCTTCCCGGCTTGACAAGAGCTACACAATTTGTTCTTCTCAAACTTCACATCTTTTAAGCCACGAACTAAGTCATGCTTGGTTAACTGATTGAGTTGCTTCATTCCAACATGACCAAGTCTTCTATGCCATAACCAACCTAGTGAAACTCTCGAGAATAAGCAAGTTGTGAGCTTTGACTCATTAGATGAGAAATCAACAAGATAAAGATTTTCATGTCTAAAACCTTTAAACTTAAGATTGCTACCATCAACACTAGAGATAATAACATCTTCAACCGTGAAATTGCAACTAAATCCTAAATCACATAATTGAGCTACGGATAGTAAATTAAAATTCAAAGACTCAACCAAGAGCACATTTGATATGGAATGATCATTTGAAATAGCAATTTTACCCAATCCTTTAACCTTTCCTTTGCGATTATCTCCAAATGTGATACTATCATAATTTGAGCAATCTTCCTCACTCATTTGGGTGAACATTTTCATATCTCCTGTCATGTGTTGAGTGCATCCACTATCTAACACCCAATGATTCCCTCCCGCCTTGTAGTTCACCTACAAAAGGAAATCAATCTCTTTTAGGTACCCAAACTTGCTTGGGTCCTTGGATGTTAGTGACCAAGGTCTTTGGCACCCAAATAGCTTTCTTTTTGTTTCCAACAATTGAAGTACCAACAAATTTAGCATGAACACCTTTTGCATTATGAGAAAGAACATAACAATGCTCAAAACAAGTGGAGGATACATTTTTGAGCTTAGGACAATTTTTCTTAACATGTCCCTTCTTGTGACACTTGTGACACACTTTGTCACATTCTTTCACAAACAATGTCTTTTGTTTTATAAAAGCATTCTTTCCTTTCTTGGGAACATATCCAAGACCTTCACGGTTAAGTGAGCACCGTTGACTTCCCAATATGAAATCCAATTTAGCCTTTCCACCATATGCCTTTTCTAGGTCATGAGTTAGAGTATTTACTCTATCTACTAACACTTCATTCTCAACAATGTTTTTTGATTCATCAAGAGCAATATTATCATTGAGAGAAATTTTGCATTTATCACAAATAGAGTTAGTAGGTAGTGGTTCACTTGTAAGACTATCAAGTAAGTCACAAGTGACTCCAACATCCTTAGTGACCACCACAACTTCATGCACAATAGATGATTTTTGAGCATCCGCAAGCTTCTCACAATTTTCTTTTAGGTCATTGTGAGAGGTCTTGAGCCCCTCAAAAGACACTTGGAGGTTTTTATACAATTCCTTCAAGGTCTTAATTTTTTTTCTTTGTGCATGTAGTCATCGGCCTCACCCAACATTATAACAAGATCATCATATGAATAGCCATCATCATCATCATTTATATCATTTAAATCGTTGATGATTTTTACCTTAGCATCTCCCTTTGCCATGAGACAATGGGGGGATGAGAAGAGTGAGGGAGCTTCCTTGATGGCAATTCCGGCATTAAGCTTGGATGAGGTGTCATCATCATCATCATCCGAGCTATCATCCGAGTCCCATTCAACTAGGTAGGCTTTGCCATCTTTCTTCTTGTTGTAGAATTTCTTTTTCTTCTTGTCACTTTCATCTTTGCCCTTCTTCTTCTTGCTTGGGCAATTCATGGCAATGTGACCGGTTCCCCACACTCAAAACACTTTCTATCATTGAAAGCATTTCTTCTTGATGTTTGACCTCTTCTAGGTTGACCTCTCTTCATCTTCATGAATTTATTGAATTTCCTTACAAATAGAGCCATATCACCATCACTCTCACTTTCATTTTCTTCATCATTACTATCTTCTTTTTCAATTGCCTTTGAGGCCTTAGCTTTGAGAGCAATTGATTCATTTTTCACTTTCTTTGCCAAACTTAAAGCATCAGCTTGAGACTTCTTAAATATATCTTGAGTAAGAATTTCTCCCAATACTTCGGTTGGAGAAGTTGTAGATAGATCACTCCTTACTAACATTGTCACAATGGTCTCATATTTCTCCGGAAGTGATCTAAGGAACTTGTGAGTGAAATCCACATCCGGTACATTAAAACCAAGTCCCTTGAGTTCATTCACTATCTCATTTAACCGGTTGAACATATCGGATACACTCTCATCTTCTTTCATAATAAATTGCTCAAACTTCCCTTTGCACACATATAGTTTGGCACTCTTCACAATTGTAGTTCCTTCATGAATTTCCATTAGCTTAATCCAAATCTCATGAGCGGTTGTGAGATTCTTGATGCGATTGAACTCATTTATATCAAGAGCATCATAGAAGACATTCATGGCTTGATCATTTGTAAGGATATTCTCATTGTCACTAACGGATGGTTCATCTTCTTTCAACACAACAAATCCATCCCTGACAATTGGCCAAATTTTTCCACCCATTGCTCTAAGATGCATTGACATTCTTATTTTCCAATAGTCATAGTTATTCCCATCAAAATGCGGTGGCTTCCCAATGTGCACATTGTTGTTACTAGCCATTTTGTCCCACTCCGGGATGATTAGATCCACAAACAATGGAGTCCTCGGCTCCGATACCACTTGTAGGATCTAGGACACCGGCTAGAGGGGGGTGAATAGACGGTTTTGACTAAAATTAAAAACACTAGGTAAATTTAATCAATATAACAAGAGGAATAAATTCTCTAGTGATAACAAGTAAACAATCTATGAGAATCAACTAAGGTGATTGAATACTTGAAGAACAATATGCAAAACACTAATCACTTGCACGACAATAAGTAATGCAAGAAAGTAAAGACACCGAATTTTATCCCGTGGTATCGGTGATTTGCCGATCACCCCTAATCCACATTGAGGTGGACTTCAAGCTCTCACTTGCTCCTCTATCAAGACACGACTTGATCTTTGAGCCAAGTGGACAAGAAATCACTCAATACCTCGATTCCACTAATGTCACCTTTGCCGCTCCGGCGAGGTAGGCGTGAACCCCTCACAATCAACACTGCGGCTTCTCCACAATCTTCTTGGAGAGCTCGACGGAGACAATCACTCGAGCCGTCTAGGAGGCGGCTACCTCCAAGAGTAACAAGCCGATGACGCTTGCTCGGTGTACCACCTAGTGCCTCAAGAATCACTGAAGGATGCAAATGCACTAGGAACCCTCAATCTCTCACTAGAATGCAATCTCAAGCAAAGAGTGTGAGAGAGCGAGTTAGAGGATCACAAATGAGCTCAATGTGTGCAAGGAATGGCCAAGAGAGGTCTCACACACGAGCTACCCTTCTATTTATAGTCCCCCACCAAATTCCAACCGTTATGAGCAAAAAGCACAAGTTCTGCGCACACGCGGACGGTCCGCGCCCTAGGGCCGGACGGTCCGCCGTACGCATAACGGCCATAATTCCCGTTTGAAAATTGTCAGAGTTGTCAGAAAAGGTAGGTCCGGACAGTCCGCCCACCATGGCTGGAACGTCCGTGACCTGACAACTTGAAGCACCCGGACCTCTGACAAAGAGCAGTTAACATGGGCGGACCGTCCGCCTAAAATGTCGGATGGTCCGAGACCTGAGACAGTACTGTCCGGACTTATCCTCCAGACAGTCCGTAGTATAAATCGTAAAAATCACACAGTCTCTGTCCAAACCATATTTGGCACCTGCGGACTGTCCGCCCATCAAAGTCGGACGACCCGCACTATAATTCAGGGACTGTCCCAAAAGCAGCCTTCTCTGGTCAGGACTGCGGACGGTCAGGCCCTAAGGCCCGGACGGTCCACAGTGCAAAGGAACAAGATAGGTCCGAAGTGGTCAGACTTTGGACCCCTCTGGTGGATCACGGACAGTCCGCCCTCAAGACCCGGACGGTCCGCACATCCAAGACTTTGCACTTTTCAAACAAACTTTTGAAAGAATTTTTAACTCATGAAATTTGAAGCGCTGTTAGTCCTCACACAAATGCAACCACTAGATGCTCTATGAGGCACTAAGTTTTACACAGATCAAAGTCATTGACACCTCTTAATAGTACGACTATCTAGCCTACTAATCCGGTCAAGTATCTTCTCTAAACTCCTCAAGACCAGCAAAAACGAAACCTATGTTATACCTTTGCCTGCACTTGATCCACAACCAATGCGTATGAATCTCCAATATTTCCTGTTCTATGTGGTCCAACCCTGCATTCTTATTTCTCCAAGAATCGTTAGCCCACAAGCAGTTGTCATTAATTACCAAAAGATCACCAAGGGGCCTAGATGATTCACAACTATGATGCCTTTACAAAGTTCAACTAGCTTCCGAAAACCTGCTACAGTTTATGAGAAGAGCACTTGCAAGAATCCCCCGTCTGACCGCCATCGCAGCAAAATCAACCCGAGAACCTCCTTGCATACAATCCCCTACTGCCCTTGCCCCTTTCGGGTAAGGTAGTCTTCCACTAGCTTTCCTAGTTAGTTGGCCAAGGGTGTCCCATTAAACCCTTATTGTGGCACGTGTTTCTCAAGTTAAGCTTCATGTTCCAATTAACATTAATGATCTTGACATGAACATAAATATAATAACAAAATAACTGGAACATGGATATAATAAAATATTATCCCAAAAACATGTAAAGCAATAGCAAAACTACCAAGTGATTCAGGAGTAAACAAGGTAACCAGGATAAACAGACTAGGGTGACCTATTGGGTCCCATCAAAATTAAACCTATGCATTGAATAGTGATAATAAAGAGTATTATTGGGTAAACAAAGTGAATAAAGGGCACAACTTTCCTTCAATGAGCTCCTGCTCAGCTACTTCTATCTGCTGGTCACCAGGATCCTCAATCACAGGCTCTTCTACTCGCCACAATACAAACAAGCACAGTATATAGTAGAAAATTAACATCACACCAAACATGTAAACAAAATACATAATAAATTCTACACATTAAAATAAAATCCTAGGAACATGAATCATATTTTTTGGAGTTATAGATTTTAAGATATGAATTTCCAAAGGTTTTATGTGCTTAAAATAGGATTAAGTGAGAAATAAATTTTAATTTTGTTTTCATGATAAAACAGAGACTCTAAATGATGGAGAATAATATTACAAAAATTTAGAAACTGGAATGGGTAATTTTGGATATCATATGAATTTTATAAGTTTTAGTAATTATTTTCCATATTAAAAATCCATTTTCCAATTTATTTACTCAATTTCAAACAGCTCTGGACTGCGCCTCAAATCCAGAGAAACCCAGGGGTCTCGGGCTAATATTTCTAAGACACAGGGAACACTGCTAGTTGGACTACGGGTTGATTTCCTGTTTACCCGAGGGCTTTTTTTATAAAGTTGCCATAGTGAAGGATTATCGGGTGCTTCGGTCCGCCCGATCCATAATCTACGGCCACGATTAGATTTTATTCCCAGCACCATCGGACCACGCCCTGATCCGATGGATCAAGGATCAATGGCACAAAGTGGCCCGCGTCTACTCCTAACTCAAGCCCACGGATCCCGATCGGACGGTACCACGCTTACGAGATCTGACGCTTGCCTAGAACCGCACGATTATCATCCGACCGCTCTGATTTCCCAAACCGAATCGTTGCGCGATACCTAATCCAAGGCGTTGGCTAATCAATCAACGGTCCAGGACATTTTCCCCAACTCCCCAGCTCGGGACGGTGGCGCCGCCCAAGAACCACAGCGGCCATCACCGGAGTTCAGTCAATACTCGAGCTCTGGTTTCCAATTCCCAAATCCCATCGATCCTATGTGAAAGGGAATTAGGCTTACACCTATTTCCTAAATGATATTGGTGGTTTAATTGCCCCAACACAAATAATTGGACTAACTAGTTTGCTCTAGTCTATAAGTTATACAGGTGCCAAAGGTTCACACTTAGCCAATAAAAAGACCAGGAAATGGGTTCGCACTTACCCAAGTGATCAAATCCTCTCCCAATTCCACAAAAGCTTTAGTGTTAAGTGAGAGTGATTTGTTGTGTTCTTTTGAGCTCTTGCGCTTGGATTGCTTTCTTTCTCATTCTTTCTTGAGATCAAACTCACTTGTAATTGAGGTAAGAGACACCAATCGTGTGGTGATCCTTGTGGGAACTTTGTGTTCCAAGTGATTGAGAAGAAAAGCTCACTCGGTCCGAGGGACCGTTTGAGAGAGGGAAAGGGTTGAAAAAGACTCGGTCTTTGTGACCACCTCAACAGGGAGTAGGTTTGCGAGAACCGAACCTCGGTAAAACAAATCCGCGTGTCACACTCTTTATTCGCTTGCGATTTGTTTTGCACCCTCTCTTGCGGACTCGATTATATTTCTAACGCTAACCCGACTTGTAGTTGTGATTAATTTTGTAAATTTCAGTTTCGCCCTATTCACCCCCCTCTAGGCGACTTTCAATTGGTATCAAAGCCCGGTGCTTCATTAGAGCCTAACCGCTCGAAGTGATGTCGGGAGATCACGCCAAGAAGGAGATGGAGACCGGCGACAAGCCCATCGGCGACAAGCCCACTACAAGCCACGGGAAAGCTTCATCAGGAGAGTCCCGCAACAAAGGGAAGGAAAAGGAGAAGAAACCCTCTTCCCACAAGTCGCATCGGAGTGGGGACAAGAAAAAGAAGATGAGGAAGGTGGTCTACTACGAGACTGATACTTCATCACCTTCCACCTCCGGCTCCGACGCGCCCTCCGTAACTTCTAAGCGCCATGAGCGCAAGAAGTTTAGTAAGATTCCCTTACGCTATCCTCGCATTCCTAAACATACGCCTTTACTTTCCGTCCCATTAGGCAAACCACCAACTTTTGATGGTGAAGATTATGCAAGGTGGAGTGATTTAATGCGATTTCATCTAACCTCACTCCACAAAAGTATATGGGATGTCATTGAGTTTGGTGTACAGGTACCATCCGTAAGGGATGAAGATTATGATGAGGACGAGGTGGCCCAAATTGAGCACTTCAACTCCCAAGCCACAACAATACTCCTCGCCTCTCTAAGTAGAGAGGAGTACAACAAGGTGCAAGGATTAAAGAGCGCCAAGGAAGTTTGGGACGTGCTCAAAACTGCACACGAGGGAGATGAGCTAACCAAGATCACCAAGCGGGAGTCGATCGAGGGGGAGCTCGGTCGCTTCCGGCTTCGCAAAGGGGAAGAGCCACAAGACATGTACAACCGGCTCAAAACCTTGGTGAACCAAGTGCGCAACCTCGGGAGCAAAAAGTGGGATTACCACGAGATGGTTAAGGTTATTCTTAGATCACTTATTTTCCTTAACCCTACTCAAGTTCAATTAATTCGTGGTAATCCTAGATATATACTAATGACTCCCGAGGAAGTAATCGGGAATTTTGTGAGCTTTGAGTATATGATCAAGGGCTCAAAGAAAATCAATGAGCTAGATGATCCCTCCACATCCGAAGCACAACCGGTCGCATTTAAGGCGACGGAGGAGAAGAAGGAGGAATCTAAACCGAGTAGACAACCAATCGACGCCTCAAAGCTCGACAACGAGGAAATGGCACTCGTCATTAAGAGCTTCCGCCAAATCCTCAAGCAAAGGAGGGGAAAGACTACAAACCCTGCTCCAAAAAAGTGTGCTACAAATATGGTAAGCCCGGTCATTTTATCGCAAAATGTCCATTGTCTAGTGATAGTGACAGGGGCGACGACAAGAAGGGGAGAAGAAAGGAGAAGAAGAAATACTACAAGAAGAAGGGTGGCGACGCCCATGTATGTCGCGAGTGGGACTCGGACAAGAGCTCCTCCGACTCCTCCTCCGACGAGGACGCCGCCAACATCGCCATCAACAAGGGCCTTCTCTTCCCCAACGTCGGCCACAAGTGCCTCATGGCAAAAGACGGCAAAAATAAGAAGGTTAAATCCAAATCCTCCACTAGATATGAGTCCTCTAGCGATGATAATGCTAGTGATGAGGAAGATAATTTGCATACACTTTTTGCCAACCCAAACATGCAACAAAAGGAAAAATTAAATGAATTGATTAGTGCTATCCATGAGAAGGATGATCTCTTGGACTCTCAAGAGGACTTCCTTATTAAAGAAAATAAGAAGCATGTTAAGGTTTAAAATGCTTATGCTCTAGAAGTTGAAAAGTGCGAAAAATTATCTAGTGAGCTAAGCACTTGCCATGAGACTATTGACAACCTTAGAAATGAAAATGCTAATTTGCTAGCTAAGGTTGATTCAAATGGTTGTAATGTTTCAATTCCCAATCCTAGAAATGATAATGATGATTTGCTTGCTAAGATTGAAGAATTGAACATTTCTCTTGCTAGTCTTAGAGATGAAAATGAAAAATTGCTTGCTATGGCTAAAGATTTTGATGTTTGTAATGCTACCATCTCCGACCTTAGGAGTAAAAATGATATATTGCATGCTAAGGTTGTAGAATTAAAATCTTGCAAACCCTCTACATCTACCGTTGAACATACTTCTATTTGCACTAGATGTAGAGATATTGATATTAATGCTATACATGATCACATGGCTTTAATTAAACAACAAAATGATCATATAGCTAAACTAGATGCTAAAATTGCCGAGCATGAACTTGAAAATGAAAAATTTAAATTTGCTCGTAGTATGCTTTATAATGGGAGACGCCCAGGCCTCAAGGATGGCATTGGCTTCCAAAAGGGGGACAATGTCAAACTTAATGCCCCTCCTAAGAAATTGTCCAACTTTGTTAAGGGCTAGGCTTCCATGCCTCAGGATAACGAGGGTTACATTTTGTACCCTGCCGGTTATCTTGAGAGCAAAATTAGGAGAATTCATTCTAGGAAGTCTCACTCTGGCCCTAACCATGCTTTTATGTATAAGGGTGAGACATCTAGTTCTAGGCAACCAACCCGTGCTAAGTTGCCTAAGAAGAAAACTCCTAGTGCATCAAATGACCATAGCATTTCATTTAAAACTTTTGATGCATCTTATGTGTTAACTAACAAATCCGGCAAAATAGTTGCCAAATATGTTGGGGGCAAGCACAAGGGGTCAAAGACTTGTGTTTGGGTACCCAAAGTTCTTGTGTCTAATGCCAAAGGACCCAAAACCATTTGGGTACCTAAAGTCAAGAACTAAACTTGTTTTGTAGGTTTATGCATCCGGGGGCTCAAGTTGGATCATCGATAGCGGGTGCACAAACCACATGACAGGGGAGAAAAAGATGTTCTCCTCCTATGAGAAAAACCAAGATCCCCAACGAGCTATCACATTCGGGGATGGAAACCAAGGTTTGATCAAAGGATTGGGTAAAATTGATATATCACCTGACCATTCCATTTCCAATGTTTTTCTTGTAGATTCTTTAGATTACAATTTGCTTTCCGTTTCGCAATTATGTCAAATGGGCTACAACTGTCTTTTTACTGATATAGGTGTCACTGTCTTTAGGAGAAGTGATGATTCAATAGCATTTAAGGGAGTGTTAGAGGGTCAGCTATACTTGGTAGATTTTGATAGAGCTGAACTCGACACTTGCTTAATTGCTAAGTCTAACATGGGTTGGCTCTGGCACCGCCGACTAGCCCATGTTGGGATGAAAAATCTTCATAAGCTTCTAAAGGGAGAGCACATTTTAGGATTAACAAATGTTCATTTTGAGAAAGACAGGATTTGTAGCGCATGCCAAGCAGGGAAGCAAGTTGGTGCTCATCATCCACATAAGAACATCATGACGACTGACAGGCCACTGGAACTTCTACACATGGATCTATTCGGCCCGATAGCTTACATAAGCATCGGCGGGAGTAAGTACTGTCTAGTTATTGTGGATGATTATTCTCGCTTCACTTGGGTATTCTTTTTGCAGGAAAAATCCCATACCCAAGAGACCTTAAAAGGATTCTTGAGACGGGCTCAAAATGAGTTCGGCTTAAGGATCAAGAAAATTAGAAGCGACAACGGGACGGAGTTTAAGAACTCACAAATCGAAGGCTTCCTTGAGGAGGAGGGGATCAAGCATGAGTTCTCTTCTCCCTACACCCCACAACAAAATGGTGTAGTGGAGAGGAAGAATAGAACTCTATTGGACATGGCAAGAACCATGCTTGATGAGTACAAGACTTCGGATCGGTTTTGGGCCGAGGCGGTCAACACCGCCTGCTACGCCATCAACCGGTTGTATCTACACTGAATCCTCAAGAAGACATCATATGAACTCCTTACCGGTAAAAAGCCCAACATTTCATATTTTAGAGTCTTTGGTAGCAAATGCTTTATTCTTGTTAAAAGAGGTAGAAAATCTAAATTTGCTCCTAAGACTGTAGAAGGCTTTTTACTAGGATATGATTCAAACACAAGGGCATATAGAGTCTTTAACAAGTCCTCTGGACAAGTTGAAGTTTCTTGTGACGTTGTGTTTGATGAGACTAACGGCTCTCAAGTAGAGCAAGTTGATCTTGATGAGATAGGTGATGAAGAGGCTTCGTGCATCGCACTTAGGAACATGTCCATTGGGGATGTGTGTCCTAAGGAATCCGAAGAGCCTCCAAATGCACAAGATCAACCATCCTCCTCCTCGCAAGCATCTCCACCAACTCAAAATGAGGATGAGGCTCAAGTTGATGAAGAAGAAGATCAAAGAGATGAGCCACCTCAAGATGATGGTAATGATCAAGGGGGAGATGCATATGATCAAGACAAGGAGGATGAAGAACCAAGGCCGCCACACCCAAGAGTCCACCAAGCAATCCAACGAGAGTACCTCGTCGACACCATCCCCGGCGACATTCATAAGGGGGTAACCACTAGATCTCGTGTTGCACATTTTTGTGAGCATTACTCTTTTGTTTCCTCTATTGAGCCACACAAGGTAGAGGAAGCACTTCAAGATTCGGATTGGGTGGTGGCGATGCAAGAGGAGCTCAACAACTTCACTAGGAACGAGGTATGCCATTTGGTTCCACGTCCTAATCAAAATGTTGTAGAAACCAAGTGGGTTTTCCGCAACAAGCAAGACGAGCATGGTGTGGTGACAAGGAACAAAGCCCGACTTGTGGCCAAGGGATACTCCCAAGTCGAAGGTTTGGATTTTGGTGAAACCTATGCACCCGTAGCTAGGCTTGAATCAATTCGAATATTATTAGCCTATGCTACTTACCATGGCTTCAAGCTTTACCAAATGGACGTAAAAAGTGCCTTCCTCAATGGACCGATCAAGGAAGAGGTCTATGTTGAGCAACCTCCCGGCTTTGAAGATAGTGAGTACCCTAACCATGTTTATGAAAGGGAAATGTGCCCTTGGGCCTTTTCTAAGTATTTTGGTGATTTAGTGACCAACACAAGTGCCTAAGTGTTAAATGGTGGACAAAGTACACATCAAGTATAAAGGTATGTCTCTCAGACTTAGTACATTGTTTTAGAGACTAATGTATTGTGTCTAAGTGCTGGAAACAGGAAAAATCAAGTTGAAATTAAAGATGGCTTTGTTCAGCCATAGTCAGCTCTGTCTGGGTGCACCGGACTGTCCGGTGGTGCACCGGACAGTGTCCGGTGCGCCAGGCTGGCTCAGGCGAAGTTGATGCTCTCGGGAAGTGATTAACGGCGTACGACTATAATTCACCGGACTGTCCGGTGTGCACCGGACTGTCCGATGAGCCAACGGTCGGCCACGCGATCCGCGCGAGACACGTGGCCGAGCCAACGGTCGGAAGGGAGCACCGGACTGTCCGGTGTGCACCGGACAGTGTCCGGTGCGCCAACTGCTCCAAAGCATCAACGGTCGGCTTCGCCAAAGAAGGAAAGAAATCCGCACCGGACAGTGTCCGGTGGTGCACCGGACTGTCCGGTGCGCCAGGCGACAGAAGGCAAGAATTGCCTTCCTGGAATGCTCTCAACGGCTCCTAGCTGCCTTGGGGCTATAAAAGGGACCCCTAGGCGCATGGAGGAGACAACCAAGCATTCTCTAAGTATTCCTAAGCACCAAGACTTCGATTCCGCGCATTTGATTCTTTGTGATAGCAACTAGAGCTTCAATTGAGTTGTGAACTCGCCGGGTTGTGTTGTGAGCTCTTGTTGCGACTTGTGTGCGTGTTGATACTCTGATTTCGTGTCTTGTGTGTGTTGCTCATCCCTCCCTTACTCCGTGCTTCTTTGTGATCATCAAAGTGTAAGGGCGAGAGGCTCCAAGTTGTGGAGATTCCTCACAAACGGGATATAGTAAAGCAAAGCAAAACACTGTGGTATTCAAGTGGGTCTTTGGACCACTTGAGAGGGGTTGATTGCAACCCTCATCGTTGGGACGCCACAACGTGGACTAGGCAAGTGTTGAACTTGGCCGAACCACGGGATAAACCACTGTGTCCATCTGTGATTGATCTTCTTGTGGTTATCGTGTCTTGCAAAGACTCTTCTCTAGCCACTTGGCATTCTTGTGCTAACTCCTAATCAAGTTTTGTGGCATTAAGATTCAAGTTTTACAGGATCACCTATTCACCCCCCCCCCCCCTCTAGGTGCTCTCAATTGGTATCGGAGCCGTTCTCTTCAAGAAAGGGACTAACCGCCCGAAGAGATGGATCCTAGGGGAAAGGGGATGGTGGTCAACGATAAGGAGAAGGAATCCTTCGTCAACGAGCCTAAAGATGACAAGCCTACCGACTCGGGCTCGGGCCACAAACGAAGAGATGGGAAGAAGAAGAAGACGAGGCGCATCAAGGAGATCGTCTACTACGATGACAGCGACGAGTCCTCTTCTTCCCAAAAGGACGACGACAACGTCTACGAGAATAAGAAGACGGTTAATTCAAACTTCTCTTTTGATTATTCTCGTATTCCTCAAAGTACCAAAGCTCATTTACTCTCTATTCCACTTGGTAAACCTCCTCATTTTGATGGAGAGGACTACGGATTTTGGAGTCACAAAATGCGTAGTCACTTGTTCTCTCTCCATCCTAGTATATGGGAGATAGTAGAGAGTGGAATGAAATTTGATAGCTTGGATAGTCCTTTGTTTATCAATGAACAAATTCATAAAAATGCACAAGCTACTACTGTGTTGTTAGCCTCATTGTGCAGGGACGAGTACCATAAGGTGAGCGGCTTGGACAATGCCAAGTAGATCTGGGACACCCTCAAGATCTCACATGAGGGGAACGACGTCACCATGCTCACCAAGATGGAGTTGGTGGAAGGAAAACTTGGGAGATTCGCGATGATAAGAGGGGAGGAGCCAACCCAGACATACAACAGGCTCAAGACCCTCGTCAACAAGATAAGGAGCTATGGAAGCACGCGATGGACGGACCACGACGTCGTCCGCCTAATGCTAAGGTCCTTTACTGTCCTTGATCCACATCTTGTGAACAATATTCGTGAGAATCCTAGGTACATGAAGATGACGCCCGAGGAGATCCTTGGAAAGTTCGTAAGCGGGCGAATGATGATCAAGGAGGCTAGATACGTCGACGATGCATTAAATGGCCCAATCCAAGAGCCTCAAACTATTGCTCTCAAGGCAACAAGGAGCAAGGAGGCGCTACCTAGCAAGGTGGCGCAAGTTGAGGCGGCCGGGCTTAATGATGAAGAGATGGCCCTCATCATCAAGCGGTTCAAGACGGCACTAAAGGGTCGCAAGGAGCACCCCAACAAGAACAAGACAAAGGGGAAGCGCTCCTGCTTCAAATGTGGTAAGATTGGTCACTTTATCGCTAATTGTACCGATAATGATAGTGACCAGGAAAAGAAGAGTGGAAAGTGGGAAAAGAAGAAGAACTACAAGAAGGCAAAGGGCGAGGCACATCTTGGAAAGGAGTGGGATTCGGATTGCTCCTCGTCCGACTCCGACAACGAAGGACTCGCCGCCACCGCCTTCAACAAGTCATCCCTCTTCCCCAATGAGCATCACACTTGCCTCATGGCAAGGGAAAAGAAGGTAATCACTCGTAATACTAGTACTTATGCTTATTCAAGTGAGGATGAGTCTAGTGATGATAATGAAATAGATTATTCATGCTTATTCAAGGGTCTAGATAGGACCAAGGTTGATAAAATTAATGAATTAATTGATGCCTTGAATGATAAGAATAGGCTATTAGAAAAGCAAGAGGATCTTTTGTATGAAGAGCATGATAAATTTGTTAGTGCACAAAATTCTCTTGCTCTAGAAGTTAAAAGGAATGAAATGCTTTCTTGTGAACTATCTACTTGTCATGAAACCATTTCTACTTTAAAAGGTGTTAATGATGATTTGAATGCTAAACTAGAAATAGCAAATAAATCTAACTCTTGTGTAGAACATGTTAAGATTTGCAATAGGTGCAAAGATTTTAATGTTGATGCTTGTAGTGAACACCTAGTTTGCATCTCTAAATTAAATGATGAAGTAGTTAGTCTTAATGCCCAACTTAAGACTAGCAAGAGTGATTTTAATAAACTAAAATTTGCTAGGGATGCCTACACGGTTGGTAGATACCCCTCAATTAAGGATGGGCTTGGCTTCAAGAGGGAAGCCAAGAACTTGACAAGCCATAAGGCTCCCATCCCCATCAAGGAGAAAGGGAAGGCCCCTATGGCAAATAGTGTGCAAAAGAACCATGCTTTCTTATACCATGATAGGAGATATTCTAGGAATGTTCATCATGATAGAAATTGCAATGATATTGTTTCACATGCTTATGATTCAACTACAATGTTTGCTTCAAGTTCTTCTATGATGTATGATAGAAGTGTGGCTAAGAAAAATATCATTCATCATGTGCCTAGAAGAATAACTCATGTGCCTAGGAAAACAAATAGTGAACCTTCTACAATTTATCATGCTTTAAATGCTTCCTTTGCTATTTGTAGAAAGGATAGGAAGATAGTTGCTAGAAAATTAGGGGCAAAATGCAAGGGAGATAAAACTTGCATTTGGGTCCCTAAAGCTATTTGTGCTAACCTTGTAGGACCCAACATGAGTTGGGTACCTAAGACCCAAGCCTAAATTGCCTTGCAGGTTTATGCATCCGGGGGCTCAAGCTGGATTATCGACAGCGGATGCACAAAACACATGACGGGGGAAAAGAGGATGTTCTCTTCCTACGTCAAGAACAAGGATCCCCAAGATTCAATTATATTCGGTGATGGGAACCAAGGCAAGGTGAAAGGGTTAGGAAAAATTGCTATTTCTTCCGAGCACTCTATTTCTAATGTGTTCTTAGTTGAATCGCTTGGATATAACTTGTTGTCTGTGAGTCAACTTTGCAATATGGGATATAACTGTTTATTCACCAATGTAGATGTGTCTGTCTTCAGAAGAAGTGATGGTTCATTAGCTTGTAAGGGTGTACTAGACGGCAAACTTTATTTAGTTGATTTTGCAAAAGAGGAGGCCGGTCTAGATGCATGCTTAATTGCTAAGACTAGCATGGGCTGGTTGTGGCATCACCGTTTAGCACATGTGGGGATGAAGAACCTTCACAAGCTTCTAAAGGGAGAACACATGATAGGTCTAACAAATGTTACTTTCGAAAAAGATAGACCTTGTGCAGCTTGTCAAGCAGGGAAACAGGTGGGAAGCTCTCATCATGCCAAAAATGTGATGACAACATCAAGACCCCTGGAGCTACTTCATATGGACCTCTTCGGACCCGTTGCCTATCTGAGCATAGGAGGAAGTAAGTATGGTCTTGTTATAGTTGATGATTTTTCCCGCTTCACTTGGGTATTCTTTTTGCAGGATAAATCTGAAACCCAAGGGACCCTCAAGCGCTTCCTAAGGAGAGCTCAAAACAAGTTTGAGCTCAATATGAAGAAGATAAGAAGCGACAATGGGTCTGAGTTCAAGAACCTTCAAGTGGAGGAGTATCTTGAGGAGGAAGGAATCAAGCACGAGTTCTCCGCTCCCTACACACCACAGCAAAATGGTGTGGTAGAGAGGAAGAACAGGACGCTTATAGACATGGCGAGGACGATGCTTGGAGAGTTTAAGACCCCCGAGCGCTTTTGGTCGGAAGCCGTGAACACGGCTTGCCACGCCATCAACCGGGTCTACCTTCATCGCCTCCTCAAGAAGACTTCGTATGAGCTACTAACCGGTAACAAACCCAATGTTTCGTATTTTCGAGTTTTTGGGAGTAAATGCTACATTCTAGTGAAGAAGGGTAGGAACTCCAAATTTGCTCCCAAAGCGGTAGAAGGGTTTTTGTTAGGTTATGACTCAAATACAAAGGCGTATAGAGTCTTCAACAAATCATCGGGTTTGGTTGAAGTCTCTAGCGACGTTGTATTTGATGAGACTAATGGCTCTCCAAGAGAGCAAGTTGTTGATCTTGATGATGTAGATGAAGAAGACGTTCCAACAGCCGCAATGCGCACCATGGCGATTGGAGATGTGAGGCCAATGGAACAAAAGGAGCAAGATCAACCTTCTTCCTCAACAATGGTGCATCCCCCAACTCAAAACGATGAACAGGTTCATCAAGAGGAGGCGTGTGATCAAGGGGGAGCACAAGTTGATCATGTAATGGAGGAAGAAGCACAACCGGCACCTCCAACCCAAGTTCGAGCGATGATTCAAAGGGATCATCCTGTCGACCAGATTTTGGGTGACATTAGCAAGGGAGTAACTACTCGGTCTCGTTTAGTTAATTTCTGTGAGCATTACTCTTTTGTCTCTTCTATTGAGCCTTTCAGGGTAGAGGAGGCCTTGCTAGATCCAGACTGGGTGTTGGCCATGCAGGAGGAGCTCAACAACTTCAAAAGAAATGAAGTTTGGACACTGGTGCCTCGTCCCAAGCAAAATGTTGTGGGAACCAAGTGGGTGTTCCGCAACAAACAAGACGAGCACGGGGTGGTGACAAGGAACAAGGCACGACTTGTGGCAAAAGGTTATGCCCAAGTCGCAGGTTTGGACTTTGAGGAGACTTTTGCTCCTGTGGCTAGGCTAGAGTCCATTCGTATTTTGCTAGCATATGTCGCTCACCATTCTTTCAGGTTGTTCCAAATGGATGTGAAGAGTGCTTTCCTCAACGGGCCAATCAAGGAGGAAGTGTACGTGGAGCAACCCCCTGGCTTCGAGGATGAACGGTACCCCGACCACGTGTGTAAGCTCTCTAAGGCGCTCTATGGACTTAAGCAAGCCCCAAGAGCATGGTATGAATGCCTTAGAGACTTTTTAATTGCTAATGCTTTCAAGGTTGGGAAAGCCGATCCAACTCTTTTTACTAAGACATGTGATGGTGATCTTTTTGTGTGCCAAATTTATGTCGATGACATAATATTTGGTTCTACTAACCAAAAGTCTTGTGAAGAGTTTAGCAGGGTGATGACTCAAAAGTTTGAGATGTCGATGATGGGCGAGTTAAGCTATTTCCTTGGGTTCCAAGTGAGGCAACTCAAAGATGGGACCTTCATCTCCCAAACGAAGTACACGCAAGACTTGATCAAGCGGTTTGGGATGAAGGATGCCAAGCCTACAAAGACTCCAATGGGAACCGACGGACACACTGACCTCAACAAAGGAAGTAAGTCTGTTGATCAAAAGGCATACCGGTCAACGATAGGGTCTTTACTTTATTTATGTGCTAGTAGACCGGATATTATGCTTAGTGTATGCATGTGTGCTAGATTTCAATCCGATCCAAGGGAATGTCACTTAGTGGCGGTGAAGCGAATTCTTAGATATTTAGTTGCTACGCCTTGCTTCGGGATCTGGTATCCAAAGGGGTCTACCTTTGACTTGATTGGATATTCAGACTTCGACTATGCTGGATGTAAGGTCGATAGGAAGAGTACATCGGGGACGTGCCAATTCTTAGGAAGGTCCCTGGTGTCATGGAGTTCTAAGAAACAAACCTCCGTCGCTCTATCCATCGTTGAGGCAGAGTATGTTGCCGCAGGACAGTGTTGCGCGCAACTACTTTGGATGAGGCAAACCCTCAGGGACTTTGGCTACAATTTGAGCAAAGTCCCACTCCTATGTAATAATGAGAGTGCTATCCGCATGGCGGATAATCCTGTTGAACACAGTCGCACAAAGCACATTGACATCCGGCATCACTTTTTGAGAGACCACCAGCAAAAGGGAGATATCGAAGTGTTTCATGTTAGCACCGAGAACCAGCTAGCCGATATCTTTACCAAGCCTCTAGATGAGAAGACCTTCTGCAGGCTGTGTAGTGAGCTAAATGTCTTAGATTCGCGGAACTTGGATTGATTTATAGCATACATGTGTTTTATGCCTTGATCATGTTCCTTAAGCATTTCGTTGTTTATTTAAGGTGCTCAAGTTGTACAAGCACCCCCCCCGAACCTTACAAGTCCATTTGCGAGTGATGCACAAATTTAGGGGGAGATGTGCTACAACTTGACCCTTTGAGACTAACTGTGTGCTTGAGTTTGCTTAATCTAGTCTCCACGGAGGTTTGAAAGGGAAAAGGTGGACTTGGACCATGCAAGACTTCCACTGCACTCTGATGACAGAGTAACTTATTCCAAGTTCATCTTTGTACTCTTATTGCCTTTTTACTATTAGTTGAAAATTTTGGTGAGGCAATGGGGTTAAAGGGCCAAAATTGATCCCGTTTTGGTGCTTGATGCCAAAGGGGGAGAAAATAAGGCCAAAGCAATAAATGAATCAGCTACCACTTGTGAATTTTGAAAATAGTAGAGTTAGAGTTTTTGTTTGAATACTCTTGTTTGCCTCTTATTGTCAAAAGTTGGTCTCTTGTGGGGAGAAGGCTTAATTATGGGAAAAGGGGGAGTTTTTTGAATCCTTGATCAATTTCTCGTGAAATATCTCTCTTTATGTTTCAACATGTGGGTTTGACTTAGAGATAGGAAATTGAGTTTGATTTGCAAAAACAAACCAAGTGGTGGCAAAGAATGATCCATATATGTCAAATTTGAATCAAAACAATTTTGAGTTCTCATTTGAATTGATTTTGCACTTGTTCTACTTGCTTTATGTTGTGTTGGCATAAATCACCAAAAAGGGGGAGATTGAAAGGGAAATGTGCCCTTGGACCATTTCTAAGTATTTTGGTGATTTAGTGACCAACACAAGTGCCTAAGTGTTAAATGGTGGACAAAGTACACATCAAGTATAAAGGTATGTTTCTCAGACTTAGTACATTGTTTTAGAGACTAATGTGTTGTGTCTAAGTGCTGGAAACAGGAAAAATCAAGTTGAAATTAAAGATGGCTTTGTTCAGCCATAGTCAGCTCTGTCTGGGTGCACCGGACTGTCCGGTGGTGCACCGGACAGTATCCGGTGCGCCAGGCTGGCTCAGGCGAACTTGCTGCTCTCGGGAAGTGATTAACGGTGTACGGCTATAATTCACCGGACTGTCCGGTGTGCACCGGACTGTCCGGTGAGCCAACGGTCGGTCGGGTCAACGGTTGGCCGCGCGATCTGCGCGAGACACGTGGCCGAGCCAACGGTCGTAAGGGAGCACCGGACTGTCCGGTGTGCACCGGACAGTGTCCGGTGCGCCAACTGCTCCAAAGCGTCAACGGTCGGCTTCGCCAAAGAAGGAAAGAAATCCGCACCGGACTGTCCGGTGCGCCAGGCGACAGAAGGCAAGAATTGCCTTCCTGGAATGCTCTCAACGGCTCCTAGCTACCTTGGGGCTATAAAAGGGACCCCTAGGCGCATGGAGGAGACAACCAAGCATTCTCTAAGTATTCCTAAGCACCAAGACTTTGATTCCGCGCATTTGATTCTTTGTGATAGCAACTAGAGCTTCATTTGAGTTGTGAACTCGCCGGGTTGTGTTGTGAGCTCTTGTTGCGACTTGTGTGCGTGTTGATACTCTGATTTCGTGTCTTGTGTGTGTTGCTCATCCCTCCCTTACTCTGTGCTTCTTTGTGATCATCAAAGTGTAAGGGCGAGAGGCTCCAAGTTGTGGAGATTCCTCGCAAACGGGATATAGTAAAGCAAAGCAAAACACCGTGGTATTCAAATGGGTCTTTGGACCACTTGAGAGGGGTTGATTGCAACCCTCGTCCGTTGGGACGCCACAACGTGGACTAGGCAAGTGTTGAACTTGGTCGAACCACGGGATAAACCACTGTGACCATCTGTGATTGATCTTCTTGTGGTTATCGTGTCTTGCAAAGACTCTTCTCTAGCCACTTGGCATTCTTGTGCTAACTCCTAATCAAGTTTTGTGGCATTAAGATTCAAGTTTTACAGGATCACCTATTCACCCCCCCTCTAGGTGCTCTCAGTTTATAAACTCTCTAAGGCGCTTTATGGGCTCAAGCAAGCCCCAAGAGCAAGGTATGAATGCCTTAGAGATTTCCTTATAGATAAGGCTTCAAAGTCAGAAAGGCCGATCCTACTTTATTCACTAAAGCTCTTGAAAATGACTTGTTTGTATGCCAAATTTATGTTGATGATATTATATTTGGGTCTACTAACGAGTCTACATGTAAAGAATTTAGTAGGATCATGACACAGAAATTCGAGATGTCAATGATGGGGGAGTTGAAGTACTTCTTAGGATTTCAAGTGAAGCAACTCCAAGAAGGCACCTTCCTAAGCCAAACGAAATATACTCAAGATATTCTAAGCAAGTTTGGGATGAAGGATGCCAAACCCATCAAGACACCCATGGGAACCAATGGGCATCTCGACCTCGACACAGAAGGTAAGTCCGTGGATCAAAAGGTATACCGGTCGATGATAGGCTCTCTACTCTATTTATGTGCATCTCGACCGGATATTATGCTTTTCGTATGCATGTGTGCAAGATTCCAAGCCGACCCTAAGGAAGCTCACCTTACGGCCGTAAAACAAATCTTGAGATATTTAGTTTATACTCCTAAGTTTGGGCTTTGGTATCCTAGGGGATCCACTTTTGATTTAATTGGTTATTCGGATGCCGATTGGGCGGGGTGTAAGATTAATAGAAAGAGCACATCGGGGACTTGCCAGTTCTTGGGAAGATCCTTGGTGTCTTGGGCTTCAAAGAAGCAGAATTCCGTAGCTCTTTCTACCGCCGAAGCCGAGTACATTGCCGCAGGCCATTGTTGCGCGCAACTACTTTGGATGAGGCAAACCCTTAGGGACTACGGTTACAAATTAACCAAAGTTCCTCTTCTATGTGATAATGAGAGTGCAATCCGCATGGCGGATAATCCCGTTGAGCATAGCCGCACTAAACACATAGCCATTCAGTATCATTTTCTAAGGGATCACCAACAAAAGGGAGATATCGAGATTGCATATATTAACACTAAAGATCAATTAGCCGATATCTTTACCAAGCCACTTGATGAACAAACTTTTAACAAACTTAGGCATGAGCTAAATATTCTTGATTCTAGGAACTTCTTTTGTTGATTTGCACACATGATCAAAGGTATACAAATGAGCTATGTGTGCAATTTAGCAAAAGAAATTTCGCGAATCAAGAATATTGAGCTCATGCCTAAGTTTGTTAAAAGATTGTTCATCAAGAGGCTTGGTAAAGATATCGGCTAATTGATCTTTAGTGTTAATGTAAGAAATCTCGATATCTCCCTTTTGTTGGTGATCCCTAAGAAAATGATACCGAATGGCTATGTGTTTAGTGCGGCTATGCTCGACGGGATTATCCGCCATCTTGATTGCACTCTCATTATCACATAGCAAAGGGACTTTGGTTAATTTGTAACCGTAGTCCCGCAGGGTTTGCCTCATCCAAAGCAATTGCGCGCAACAATGGCCTGCGGCAATGTACTCGGCTTCGGCGGTAGAAAGAGCGACCGAATTTTGCTTCTTTGAAGCCCAAGACACCAAGGACCTTCCCAAGAGCTGGCAAGTCCCCGATGTGCTCTTTCTATTAATCTTACACCCTGCCCAATCGGCATCCGAATAACCAATCAAATCAAATGTGGATCCCCGAGGGTACCAAAGCCCAAACTTAGTAGTATAAGCCAAATATCTCAAGATTCGTTTTACGGCCGTAAGGTGAGATTCCTTAGGGTCGGATTGGAATCTTGCACACATGCAAACGGAAAGCATAATGTCCGGTCGAGATGCACATAAATAGAGTAAAGAACCTATCATCGACCGATATACCTTTTGATCGACGGATTTACCTCCCGTGTCGAGGTCGAGATGCCCATTGGTTCCCATGGGTGTCTTGATGGGCTTAGCATCCTTCATTCCAAACTTGGTTAGAATGTCTTGAGTATACTTTGTTTGGCTAATGAAGGTGCCTTCTTGGAGTTGCTTGACTTGGAATCCTAGAAAATACTGCAACTCCCCCATCATCGACATCTCGAATTTTTGTGTCATGATCCTACTAAATTCTTCACATGTAGATTCGTTAGTAGACCCAAATATAATATCGTCAACATAAATTTGGCATACAAACAAATCATTGTCAAGAGTTTTAGTGAATAAAGTAGGATCGGCCTTGCCGACTTCGAAGCCATTAGCTATAAGGAAATCTCTTAGGCATTCATACCATGCTCTTGGGGCTTGCTTGAGCCCATAAAGCGCCTTAGAGAGCCTATAGCCATGGTTAGGGTACTCACTATCTTCAAAGCCGGGAGGTTGCTCAACATAGACCTCTTCCTTGATTGGTCCATTGAGGAAGGCACTCTTCACGTCCATTTGATAAAGCTTGAAGCCATGGTAAGTAGCATAGGCTAATAATATGCGAATTGACTCAAGCCTAGCTACGGGTGCATAGGTTTCACCGAAATCCAAACCTTCGACTTGGGAGTATCCCTTGGCCACAAGTCGAGCTTTGTTCCTTGTCACCACACCATGCTCGTCTTGCTTGTTGCGGAAGACCCATTTGGTTCCTACAACATTTTGATTAGGACGTGGAACTAAATGCCATACCTTATTCCTAGTGAAGTTGTTGAGCTCCTCTTGCATCGCCACCACCCAATCCGAATCTTGGAGTGCTTCCTCTACCCTGTGTGGCTCAATAGAGGAAACAAAAGAGTAATGCTCACAAAAATGTGCAACACGAGATCTAGTAGTTACCCCCTTATGAATGTCGCCGAGGATGGTGTCGACGGGGTGATCTCGTTGGATTGCTTGGTGGACTCTTGGGTGTGGCGACCTTTGTTGTTCATCCTCCTTGTCTTGATCATTTGCATCTCCCCCTTGATCATTGCCGTCATCTTGAGGTGGCTCATTTGCTTGATCTTCTATTTCATCAACTTGAGCTTCATCCTCATTTTGAGTCAGTGGAGATGCTTGAGTGGAGGTGGACGGTTGATCTTGTGCATTTGGAGGCTCTTCGGATTCCTTAGGACACACATCCCCAATGGACATGTTCCTTAGTGCGATGCATGGAGCCTCTTCATTACCTATCTCATCAAGATCAACTTGCTCTACTTGAGAGCCGTTAGTCTCATCAAACACAACGTCACAAGAAACTTCAACTTGTCCAGTGGACTTGTTAAAGACTCTATATGCCCTTGTGTTTGAATCATATCCTAGTAAAAAGCCTTCTACAGCCTTAGGAGCAAATTTAGATTTTCTTCCTCTTTTAACAAGAATAAAACATTTGCTACCAAAGACTCTAAAATATGAAATATTGGGCTTTTTACCGGTTAGGAGTTCATAAGATGTCTTCTTGAGGATTCGGTGTAGATATAACCGGTTGATGGCGTAGCAGGCGGTGTTGACCGCCTCGGCCCAAAACCGATCTGAAGTCTTGTACTCATCAAGCATGGTCCTTGCCATGTCCAATCGAGTTCGATTCTTCCTCTCCACTACACCATTTTGTTGTGGCGTGTAGGGAGAAGAGAACTCATGCTTGATGCCCTCCTCCTCAAGGAAGCCTTCGATTTGAGAGTTCTTGAACTCTGTGCCGTTGTCGCTTCTAATTTTCTTGATCCTTAAGCCGAACTCATTTTGAGCCCGTCTCAAGAATCCCTTTAAGGTCTCTTGGGTTTGAGATTTTTCCTGCAAAAAGAATACCCAAGTGAAGCGAGAATAATCATCCACTATTACAAGACAATACTTACTCCCGCCGATGCTTATGTAAGCAATCGGGTCGAATAGATCCATGTGGAGTAGCTCAAGCGGCCTGTCGGTCGTCATGATGTTCTTGTGTGGATGATGGGCACCAATTTGCTTTCCTGCTTGGCATGCGCTACAAACCCTGTCTTTCTCAAAATGAACATTGGTTACTCCTAAAATGTGTTCTCCCTTTAGAAGCTTGTGAAGATTCTTCATCCCAACATGGGCTAGTCGGCGGTGCCAGAGCCAACCCATGTTAGTCTTAGCAATTAAGCATGTGTCGAGTTCGGCTCTATCAAAATCTACCAAGTATAGCTGACCCTCTAACACACCCTTAAATGCTATTGAATCATCACTTCTTCTAAAGACAGTGACACCTACATCAGTAAAGAGACAGTTGTAGCCCATTTTGCATAATTGAGATACAGAAAGCAAATTGTAATCTAATGAATCTACGAGAAAAACATTGGAAATAGAATGGTCAGGAGATATAGCAATTTTACCCAATCCTTTGACCAAACCTTGGTTTCCATCCCCGAATGTGATGGCTCGTTGGGGATCTTGATTTTTCTCATAGGAGGAGAACATCTTCTTCTCCCCTGTCATGTGGTTTGTGCACCCGCTATCGATGATCCAACTTGAGCCCCCGGATGCATAAACCTACAAAACAAGTTTAGTTCTTGACTTTAGGTACCCAAACGGTTTTGGGTCCTTTGGCATTAGAAACAAGAACTTTGGGAACCCAAACACAAGTTTTCGAGCTCTTGTGTTTGCCCCCAACATACTTGGCAACGACCTTGCCGGATTTGTTAGTCAAAACATATGATGCATCAAAAGTTTTAAATGAGAAGCCATGATCATTTGATGCATTAGGAGTTTTCTTCTTAGGCAACTTAGCACGAGTTGGTTGCCTAGAGCTAGATGTCTCACCCTTATACATAAAAGCATGATTTGGGCCAGAGTGAGACTTCCTAGAGTGAATTCTCCTAATCTTGCTCTCGGGATAACCGGCAGGGTACAAAATGTAACCCTCGTTATCCTGAGGCATGGGAGCCTTGCCCTTAACGAAATTAGACAATCTTTTAGGAGGGGCATTAAGTTTGACATTGTCTCCCCTTTGGAAGCTAATGCCATCCTTGATGCCAGGGCGTCTCCCATTATAAAGCATACTACGAGCAAATTTAAATTTTTCATTCTCTAGGTTATGCTCGTCAAGTTTAGCATCTAATTTTGCTATATGATTATTTTGTTGTTTAATTAAAGCCATGTGATCATGAATAGCATTAACATCAACATCTCTACATCTAGTACAAATAGAAGTGTGCTCAACGGTAGATGTAGAGGTTTTGCAAGATTTTAATTCTACAACCTTAGCATGCAATATATCATTCTTAGTTCTAAGGTCGGAAATAGTAGCATTGCAAACATCAAAATCTTTAGCCTTAGCAAGCAATTTCTCATTCTCTGTCCTAAGGCTAGCAATAGAAATATTTAACTCATCAATCCTAGCAAGTAAATCAACATTATCATCTCTAGGATTGGAATTTGAAACATTACAAACATGAGAATCAACCTTAGCAATTAATTTGGCATTTTCATTTCTAAGGTTGGTAATAATGTCATGGCATGTGCTTAGCTCACTAGTTAATTTCTCACATTTTTCTACCTCTAGAGCATAAGCATTCTTAACCTTAACATGTTTTTTATTTTCCTTGATTAGGAGGTCCTCTTGGGAGTCCAAGAGATCATCCTTCTCATGGATGGCACTAATTAGTTCATTTAGTTTTTCTTTTTGTTCCATGTTAAGGTTGGCAAAAAGGGTACGCAAATTATCTTCCTCATCACTAGCATTATCATCACTAGAGGACTCATATCTAGTGGAGGATTTAGATTTAACCTTTTTCTTCTTGTCGTCCTTTGCCATGAGGCACTTGTGGCCGACGTTTGGGAAGAGGAGTCCCTTGGTGACGGCGATGTTGGCGGCGTCCTCGTCGTCGGAGGAGTCGGTGGAGCTCTCATCGGAGTCCCACTCGCGGCACACGTGGGCATCGCCGCCCCTCTTCTTGTGGTACCTCTTCTTTTCTCTCCTCTTGCCCTTCTTGTAGTTATCCCTGTCACTGTCACTTGATAATGGACATTTAGCAATAAAGTGACCGGGCTTACCACACTTGTAGCAAACCTTCTTGGAACGGGATTTGTAATCCTTCCCCTTCCGTTGCTTGAGGATTTGGCGAAAGCTTTTGATGATTAAAGCCATCTCCTCGTTGTCAAGCTTTGAAGCGTCGATTGGTTGTCTACTTGGTGTAGACTCCTCCTTCTTCTCCTCCGTCGCCTTGAAAGCCACCGGTTGTGCTTCGGATGTGGAGGGATCATCAAGCTCGTTGATCTTCTTTGAGCCCTTGATCATACATTCAAAGCTCACAAAATTCTCGATGACTTCCTCGGGAGTCATTAGTGTGTATCTAAGATTACCACGAATTAATTGAACTTGAGTGGGGTTAAGGAAGATGAGTGATCTAAGAATAACCTTAACCACCTCGTGGTCATCCCATTTCTTGCTCCCGAGGTTGCGCACTTGGTTCACCAAGGTCTTGAGCCGGTTGTACATATCTTGTGGCTCCTCCCCTTGGCGAAGACGGAAGCGACCGAGCTCCCCCTCGATCGTTTCCCGTTTGGTGATCTTGGTGAGTTCATCACCCTCGTGCGCGGTCTTGAGTAGATCCCAAATCTCCTTTGCATTCTTCAACCCTTGCACCTTGTTATATTCCTCTCTACTTAGAGAGGCGAGGAGTATGGTTGTGGCTTGAGAGTTGAAGTGCTCGATTTGGGCTACTTCATCCTCATCATAGTTGTCATGCCCTACGGATGGTACCTGTGCACCAAACTCAACAACATCCCATATACTTTTGTGGAGCAAGGTTAGATGAAATCGCATTAAATCACTCCACCTAGCATAATCTTCACCATCAAAAGTTGGTGGTTTGCCTAATGGGACGAAAAGTAAAGGTGTATGTTTAGAAATGCGAGGGTAGCGTAGAGGAATCTTACTGTACTTCTTACGCTCTTGGCGCTTAGAAGTGACGGACGCCGCGTCGGAGCCGGAGGTGGATGCCGATGAAGAATCGGTCTCGTAGTAGACCACCTTCCTCATCCTCTTTTTCTTGTCCCCACTCCGATGCGGCTTGTGGGAAGAGGATTTTTCCTTCTTCTCTTTGTGGTGTGAAGAAGATCTCTTCTCCTTCCCTTTGGAGGAGTCCTTCTTCTTCTCCTTCCTCTTGGTGCGGGACTCTTCCGATGAAGTGTTCCCGTGGCTTGTAGTGGGCTTTTCGCCGGTCTCCATCTCCTTCTTGGCGTGATCTCCCGACAACACTTCGAGCGGTTAGGCTCTAATGAAGCACCGGGCTCTGATACCAATTGATAGTCGCCTAGAGGGGGGTGAATAGGGCGAAACTGAAATTTACAAAATTAATCACAACTACAAGCCGGGTTAGCATTAGAAATAATAACGAGTTCGAAAGAGAGGACGCAAAACAAATCGCAAGCAAATGAAGAGTGTGACACGCGGATTTGTTTTACCGAGGTTCGGTTCTCGCAAACCTACTCCCCGTTGAGGAGGCCACAAAGGCCGGGTCTCTTTCAACCCTTACCCTCTCTCAAACAGTCCCTCGGACCGAGTGAGCTTCTCTTCTCAAATCAAAACCGGGAACAAAACTTCCCCGCAAGGGCCACCACACAATTGGTGCCTCTTGCCTTGATTACAATGGAGTTTTGGTCACAAGAACAAGCGAGAAAGAAAAGAAGCAATCCAAGCGCAAGAGCTCAAAGGAACACGGCAAATCTCTCTCGCTAATCACTAAAGCCTTGTGTGGAATTGGAGAGGATTTGATCTCTTTGGTGTGTCTAGAATTGAATGCCTAGCTCTTGTAAGTGGTTGAGAAGTGGAAAACTTGGATGCAATGAATGGTGGGGTGGTTGGGGTATTTATAGCACCAACCACCAAACATGACCGTTGGTGGAGGCTGTCTGTCGTATGGTGCACCGGACAGTCCGGTGCACCAGCCACGTCACCAAAGCCGTTAGGGTTCCGACCGTTGGAGCTCTGACGCTGGGCCCGCCTGGATGTCCGGTGGCGCACCGGACATGCACTGTAGAGTGTCCGGTGCGCCAGCATGGGCGTGCCTGACTTCTGCGTGCGCTGGCGCGCATTTAATGCGTCCGCAGGTAGCCGTTGGCGCCGAAGTAGTCGTTGCCTCGTTGTTACACCGGACAGTCCGGTGTACACCGGACATGTCCGGTGAATTATAGCGGAGCAACTGTTGCAAATTCTCGAGGCTGCCAAGTTCCAGAGTCGCGTCCTCTTGGAGCACCGGACACTGTCTGGTGTACACCGGACATGTCCGGTGAATTATAGCGCGTCGGCTCTGAAAATTCCCGAGGCTGAGGAGTTTAGCGCGAGGTCCCCTGGTGCACCGGACACTGTCCGGTGGCACACCGGACAGTCCGATGCGCCAGACCAGGGAGCCTTTCGGGATGCCTTTAGCTCTCTATTTTGAACCCAACATTGGTCTTTTTGATTGACTTGTTGTGAACCTTTGGCACCTGTATAACTTTTACACTAGAGCAAACTAGTTAGTCCAATTATTTGTGTTGGGCAATTCAACCACCAAAATCATTTAGGAACTAGGTGTAAGCCTAATTCCCTTTCACCCAGCGCGCAGCGAGGGCTGGTTGCGCCGCGCGGAGGAGCGGCAGACAAGTGGACCCCGAGCGCAGCGAGGCGCGGTCGCGGGCAATTGGGCTGCGCAGAGGAATGAAGTAGATTGGGCTGCGCATGAGAGAAAAGCGAGTTGGGCCGAAATGGTGAAGTTGGCCCAGGCGTCGTTTTCCCTTTTTTATTTTATTTTGTTTTCTTTTCCTATTTTGTCTTCTTTCTATTTTAAATCCCAAATTTGAATTTAAATCCTCTCATGTGGACTTAACCTTTGAGTCGTATATTCAAAATCCAATATGTATAAAAATAATATATATTTTTTATACTTATTTTTATTCACCTATTAATTTCTCTTCTTCTCTCTTTTCTTAATTCTAGGATTATTTTAGAATTTAAATCCCCATTTAGATATTTAACATATTTTCTTTTTAAATTATTGTAATATTGTCAAAAAATACACACAAAAATAAAATCCCAGCATAATGTATGTATTATTTTTGGTATCTCTTGTTAATCATGTATCTGTGTAAGTAATGTGTCCACATGAAATGATAAATATTGGTAAATTATAGATATAAAATAATATAATTTCTCTTTTAGACCTTTGTTACACGGATCCCTTTTCCTGGCGTTGGACCAACAATACAGAATATACAGCGCGCTCGGCACATCAGGCGATGTTCCTCGGAGCAACTCAATTCCATTTTCCATGGTGCTAGTGCTACACAGCGACTCACGGCTGATCGCTGATCAGTGTACCCATTCAGATCGTGTTCGGTTGCAGGCCTGTTTGCTTTAGATTAAAACCGACTGTGTTAGACGGCTGGTGCTGTAATCTATAGATACACAAACACGGTAGAAACAGTAGAAACCAATACAGATTAAAATCAAACAAACATATCTGTCCGTCTTGATAAAGAGGATTGATAGGGATTAAATCGTCTTCTATTCAATTTTGACTAGAGAGATATTTAATACCCTCAGCTGAGTTAATCTTGGTCAGCCCAGTGCCTAGCGCTTAACGTTGTCTGATCGCTTATGTAATTTCAATACAAACTGTCCAGCTCAAAAAGCCTGTGCGCACGCTCTCCACCGCGCGTTGCGTACCCAAACTAATTTTTATTTTATTTATATTCCCCTTATCTCAATACAACAATACACAACCTTCCGAGTGACTCCACACACCACAGATACTGAAACAACATATAGACAAATATGTGCATCACAATTCACAACAGTACCCCTTGCGACTCTGCAAACGTGCCGTCTCACTTCATGCCCTTGTAGAGCGCGTCGATTACTCCCTGAACAATTTCAAACAGAATTTAAATGAAACCGGTTGAGATTCGTCTGTCCTTACGAACCAAAACATCAGTAAACAAATAAACCGACAAATCCATCTGTTTGTCTGTTTTTTTGTTGGGTCGGGGGGGAGAGGGTGGGTGTAATCGTGTTCGGTTGACGTCTGACCTGGTAGTGTTTGAGCATCTGCGGCCGTTTCTTCTTGTACGTCGGGGTGATGAGGTCGCGCTCGATGTCAAACGGCAGAGGGTCGAGATGGACAGCCTTTATGGCCTCAAAGCCTTTCAGCTGGCAAATCCAAGATTAAAAATACACAACCATTTAGAGAACACCTGGATAACGCAACAGATATGGTAGCAGTCGTGATTCCGGGTACGTAGCTCACCTTCTTGTCCTTGGCGATCTTGGTGAGCTCTGCGAGAATATGTTCTCTGGCCCTTGGATGCTCGCACAGCTCAGCGAAGCTTCCGGTGACGCCGTTCTGTTCCGCCCAGCGCTCGAGAGCTTGCTGGTTCGGGTTGGCGACGGCGACGAGAGAAGATTCGAAGCTGTTCCCGTATACCCATATCTGAAATAGATTAGCAGAAACATAAATAAAAAGCGTATGGGACAAAAAAACCGGATACAAAAGAGACACCAGAGAACAAATTACATATTGGATGCCTATCACACACGGTTAGAAGCAGACATGAGAGACAGGCAATCAGGCATACAAGAGAATCCCCCCCTCCCTATAGTTTCGTTTTTCCACAAGCACCTTAAGCATGGGTGAAACGAATATAAAAAATTCTGTTGCAACATGGGGAAAAAAAGTTAAGACCGTGCATTTTCCAGTGAGTTTGTTACATACCGAATCTATATCTTGAAGAACACCATACACATTCTCTAGATTTTCCACTGCAACGTATTCCCCCTGCGAAAGCTTGAAAATATTCTTCTTTCTATCAATCACTTTTAAGGATCCATCTGGCTGCCACTCGCCAATATCTCCTGCATCACAAGACTATTTTAATTAGAACGATTATTCCAAGATAAACTCATGAATACCCCCATCTGTGTTGAAGTTGCGGAAATAACTAACCAGTGTGAAACCAGCCATCAATCATGACTTCCTGCTCAAGGTCCTCTCTTTTGTAGTATCCAGAGAACAGAACACTTCCCCTTATGCATATCTCTCCACGCGGGACACTAGACAAAGCATCATAACCCATCTCTGGAACTGACTCGAGACGTACGTCTATATGTTGGACAGGTGGACCAACAGTCCCAAGCATGGAGTGTTCATTTGGTATCGAAACTATAGATCCCGCACAAGTTTCCGTCAGTCCTAAACATCGAAACGTGCAATTATTATCTAAATATCAATGCATATGCATGCAACACAAAAGGATTATGTCCTCAGGTGCTTCATTATACTAAGTAAAGGAACTACAACATTGAAAGATGCATACCATAGCCTTGAACAACATAAGCACATGTCACAACCCTTAAAAATTCTTCTACTGGTACAGCTAGAGGAGCACCTCCAGATACAATAACTCTTAATTTCCCACCAAGCCTTTCTTTCACCTTAAAGATAAGCATTAAGTTAGAATAACAATGTACTGCCGAAGCTGCACCGACATTTTCAATTACATCTTATGAGTTACTGAAATGTTGCTACTGAGTTATCAACTTGTACCTTGCTGAAAACTAATTTGTCAAAGAATGGGGCTGCCTTCTCATGTTTAATTCCTTTCCTCATGTTGCCCAGTTTCCTGGTGATATGCTAATTTCTAGTAACTCAAAATTTGAATAGTGCATGTAACAAAGTTTACAGAATGCAAGCAGAGGCATGACATAATAAAAACTAAGGAAACAATAGAATCACAAACAATGTAGAATGAGATAACAAGAGTGTAAGAAACTAAATAGCCATCCAGAAAGTTTTGAGCTCCTCTCAAAGGAAAATAGTAATCTCGGTACTAACTGAATGTGCACTTACATCTTATAAGCAATGTTGAATAAAGTTTTTTTCAGCATACCACCAGAAGATATCCTAGTTGTAAGACCTGCATAATAAACATAATAAAGTAAATTCACTATCAACGAATCAACCTATAAAAAGGACTACTGCAAATTGTTTTGGGTATGCATAATCTGTAACATGAATTTTATGAATGCCTTTGGGAATAAGAAACCATAAGAAACATTGTAATCTAAACATGATGCCATAACAGAACTAGGATATATCTGGGTATTGAATCAATTAGAGAGATGTTTCATTCCCTGAAAAGAATCGTAATTCAGTTTACTTTATAGGCAACCAAACCCATTCAGTTAATTGGCATAAGAACTGATCAGTTAAACATTCATGTTTTAACACTCATATAGAATTTACCTGAATATATCCTGTCTAGCACACGTGGAACAGCACAAAATACTGTTGGTTTTAGTGCTGCAATGTCATCAACCAAAAGTTTGACATCCTACAGATACATAACATAAATATCAATATGCATTACTGCCTAAAGGTCAACAAGGAAACAAGGAGTACCGAGTAACCAAGAACCATACCCCACGCCAAAATCCTATTTTTGACCCATGGTAAATGAACACTTCCTCAAACATCCTATCAAAGACATGGGCTAGTGGAAGATATGACAAATAGACATCGTCTTGATCAAACTGCAATAAGAGAGTGGAGAGGAACCCAAATGAGCTTGCAAAAGGACATCAGAGTTCTTTCACAAAGAAACTTCGAGATTCTACTTACAGCTTCACCAAGATACTGAAGTACAGAATCAGGGCCTGCAATATTTACAAGAAGGCTTTCATTTGATAACATAACTCCTTTAGGGTCTCCTGTTGTGCCACTTGTGTACATTATTGTACAGATGTCAGATCTCTTCTTTTCAGGCAGATCAAAATTATGAGAGCCACCCTATAAGCATACAGCATTGTCAAGAGTTTGTGAATCATATGATACTATTTGAGGCATGAGATTTACTTGAGTGATTCTATTTCAAAAAAGATATTTGCTTGAGTGATGTATACAAATACCATTTATTTCAAAAAAGTTATCGTTTTGTGGATGGATTTGAACACTAGAAGCACCAAGCACTCACACAAGTTTTATCTTTTTTCCTAGTAGACAACATGACAGCAAAATTATGGAGGCCATACAAACTTCTATCATATAATATGCAACCCAAGTTGGTAAAATCAGTCTTGGCCTTTGCATTAAAGGTTCTACTGTGGACTTCTAGCCTTCCAGGTATAAAAGGGAGACACAAATACGTATATATTATTCCATGAAAGACACCGCATATCTGCACATGTGCTAGTATTTGTTCTAGGCATGAAGTTTTACATTTTAGCTGATAAGTTGAGCTTCCTCCTCAACTGGGATGTGGTTCTTGTTCTTCACATAGCACTTGTCTGTGAATGCCTTTACCACATATGAAAACTAGCCATCCAAGAATAATAAGATACAGATAAGGCAAAACTGCCAGCTTTTTTTCAGCCACTTTTGTAAAAGTAATGTAGATTATTTTACATAGAAAAAAGGTTTCATGTAGCACTTATTGCCATACCATTCAACTGGAACACCTGTAATCTATAAAGTAAGCTGAAGAAGCCCAATGCTTACCATGACCAGGAATTCGTCCCAAGAGAAAATAGACAGGCCGTGCTTTTTAGCTTCATCTTTATGGTCATTTGTGACTCCTCCAAAGCTTATGACCGCTGGCAGATGAAACGAAAGAAAAACCATGATTTCCACAGTGACGAATTACCTAACCAACCAACATCATGCTAGGGAGGCACTTACTTTTCAGATACTTCGAAGTGGCGTGGCAAGTTTTCAGGAGCTGTCGTCGTCGAAAGTAATCAACAAACACGGTACGGTCAAACATAAATACAAACTAACTAAAGAGCTAGTCTAGAAAAAAAAAGCAATGCTACTCTGCACTGCAATAACAACCACTAGGCGCACGTTTCCACCTGTTGCACATGCTATTGGAGTATGGAATATTGGAGTGAAAAATGGGGAAAATCAACACCTGCAGATCAGATTTCACCCCGCCGTTTCAGTTCGTCGACCCAGAGTACTCGCGGTCAGGCTGCGCGGGGCCGCCGGTAGGGCAGAACCTACCGCCCTCACCTCCCTCACGTGGGGGTGGCTTTGGGGGCTTGGGGCTCACGGCGGCGGCGCGACGTCACCGACGACGCTCGGTAAAAGTAAATGGTTTTCTCTCTCTCTTGTAGATAGATTTTTTTAAATTTTTTGATAAGATGTAGACAGGCCAATCTCAGTAGAGGTTTCAAACTTTCATTGTCGTAGGTTTAGTCAGAAACAGTTAAGTTTTACTCCTACAAAATTTTAACATTTTTTATTTATACTATGACATCATGTCAGTGTCAGCTTACTACCTAACGTCCATGAAAATCTTGTATCTGATTAATTGAATGTTAGTAAATGAATTGAATTAAATTTTGGAGAAGTAAGAAACGCGACCGAGCAAGCTGCCCTACCTACCTCTGTGATCTTCTTTTCCTCCACGAACGCGATCTGTATTTCGGCATGGCAAATGATGAACTCCACCGCCCCAGCACCTACGTACGAGTCGACACAACACAAGATAGGGATCAACGGTAAGCAGTGACGACCGATGCGAGTCATTTGTTTATTACCGAGAGAATCGTAGAGGGGGACGCAGCAGATCCCAAGCGCGTTGCAGGCCTACCAACCATAGAAGCAGATTGAATAGTATACGCACAAGAGCGAGGTCAGAAGTGCCAAGGCACAGTTTTATCGTTTCGGTAAGCTAAGGCGGTTTGAATTGAATTGTCTAAGAAAAAAGCAGGCAGTTTGAATGGATTGTTTTTTTTTTTTAAAAAAAAGGCAGTTTGGATGAAAAATAGAACTATTACCTCCATGCTGACAATCCATTCGGGGCAGTTCGCGCCGTATATGCCGCAGCTTTCACCCTGGCGGATTGAGTTTTGATAAACCAGCCCATCATCAGGTGTATGTTTGACTTGGTCAATCGATCCTCTAGCTAGTAGTACGTAGTATAATTAAATAACCTGGCGAAAGGGTCATGGATGGGACGACACTTTTGCTAGACGACATCCCATTAATTGCAATTAGTTAACTGCAATTACTATATATATCTGTCTGATGGAACAGATTGGGATTGGGATGAGACAAAGATCACGAGTCACGACAACTTGCTTGTTTTCTATACATGCTTCATGCTTGTTTCCTATACTTGCTTATTAGTTGCTTGTTTTCCTTAAATTTAATAGGTTAAAATTTAGAGACCATTACCGCTCCCAGTGGCAGGTGTCGATCAGGTCTCCCCCAGGCCCCAGCAGCCAGCCATATGCATGCATGATGCATGCATCCAACCAAAAGAGCAACCACACATTAATGATGCATGTGATTATGTGAGTGGTGAGCCAGACAAGCTGACGTGAATCCGCATGCATGATGGATGCTTCCATATGTTGTAGTACGTTCATCTTGTGTGTGTGTGTGTGTTTATTACGCGCCAGCTGGTGCAGATCATCATCGAAGATGAGAAGCAATGCCTGTGACTATTGCGTGCAGTACGTACCTGTTTGATCCCGGACTTGTCCATGGATGCAGCGAGCTTCATCACGACGTCGTAGACTTCCTTGTAAGTCCACCAGGTGTACTCGCCCGCCTGCATGCATGCAGTTTTATTTACAAAACCAATATTATACGTAAGCACAAGATTAGTAGTAGTAGTAGTAGTGATATTGTTATTTATATTATTAATGCTACTTGTTTTACCTTCTAGACGACGACTAGCTAGAGAGGGCGGCGAAGAAGCAATGGACCGGGTAAATTAATTCTCCCAGCAGCAAGTGGGTTGTTGGGTGGAAGAAGGAAGAGGAAACAAACAAGTCAATTTTGTTCTTACCTTGCCGTCGACGACTCTCCGGCGACCCAGCATCTGGTTGTCGGGGTACTTCTCCACGGACGCGCTGCCGAGTCACAAACCCCGCCCGATCGATCAAGCAAACCATGCGACAACAATCAGAAGAACAACAATCGTGCCACATGCATGCACGTACGGTAGCAGCAGCAGCAGCAGCAGGCCAGCAGCTAGCTAGCATGCCGGGCGTACGTTGAGCTGGCAGCTAGGGTGTATGTGGAGATCGAGGAAAGGCCGAGACTAGAGCGGCAAAAGATCGATCATCTAGAGAGCTGGATGCTGCAGAGGGATGGATGGATGGATATGGCTCACCGGAAGATGTCCCAGCAGCTGTGGAGCCCCGCCGGGGCCTGCAGGAGGCCGTCCTTCGCCCGCGCGTTCCGGTACGCCGGCCCCGCGGTCGCCGTCGCCGCCTCCACCTCCACCAGGTGCTTCATCTTCTCTCTTCTTCTCCGACGAGACAGAGGAGTACGTCGGAGACGAGACACAGAAGAAGGTGCACAGCGTACAGCCTCTCTGTCCCCGAGAGGTTTGCTTTGCTTGCGACGATGCCTCCCAGTCCCTCCCCTGCGGCCTGCGGGCTGTGGTCCTCTACGTTATGTACGCGCGCTGAACGTTGACCTGCCTGCCTCTCTGTCACAATCACACAAGTCACATGGCCAGGGCCGGAAGAAGAAAGGTACGGACATGCAGCGCAAGTTAACCCTGCCTCTCTGCTCTGCTCATGAACGGAATAAATTAACGCACCGTGGACTTGGGCATAACGAGCTACGTCCAAGACTTGCACAAGCACACAACCATACTTTTGCGACAATCTCGTAACCTATACTTATGTGTAAAATAATTGCGTACGGATCACGGGACATGTCGATCACAAAAAAAAAAGTTTTTGTTTTGTTTTGTTTTCAAAGAGCCCTAGTACTGGTCTACTAAACAGAATTTATTAGTAGAACTGTAGAACCCCGAGAGCAAAACAATTTTTTTATCTATCGCTATCTCTGTTACCTCTCTTATGGTACAAAACTACAAAAGACACCAAGATTCTAAAAAAGAATCTAAAAGGTCCTAACTGTCTTACCTACCTTTGATCTCCTTACATGTTGCTCTACTTCCTTTTATGGCACAAAGGAGAAGAGAGTTACATGGTTGTTAGACACCGTAGACCTAAATTCATAAAACTAAAGGCTTGATTGGTTTGCTGCCTAACTTGCCACGTCTAAGGTTAGGCAAGTTTAACCAAGTTAGGCATGTGTTCGGTTTGAAGCCACAGTTGTGGCAAGATTTTTCTCCTGCTACGTAGGCCCCACTCGTCAATAACTGGTAAAAGTGTGTCAAGATTCTCTTAGGCGTGGCAAACTGCGACGCAGAATTTAAGCGCCTAACCTTAGGCACCTTAGGCAAGTGTGGTATAAGATTGTGTGGTAATTTTTTGGCACCATACATATAGAACCAAACAGCCCCTAAGAACCAAAACCGACACCGAACAACGTAACACCGAAACTTAGGTTCGAGTTTTAAAATTTCGGTTCGGTTTGGGTGAGAAAATGTCCACGCCTAATTGTGGATCCATACATGATGCACGCGTTGGTCATGACATGACAACGTTGAGCTCATCTTGCTGTAGGGAAGATGTGTCTTATCATTGTAGCATGTATGTCCTATCATAATAGCACATATGTCCTATCACATTGACGTCAGAGCCCACGCTGTTGGCTATAACGTAGCAGGTAAATATTATAGTTGCCTGTACTTTATAATTCCTACTTGTATGCTAGTATGTTAGATGCGACTATAAACATGGTGGCACACACTGCATAGAGGCCTCAAGTACGCCTGTTGCCCTTTGTCATGGCTACAATGCATCTCGTCGACCACAATATCAACTATCACATTTAATTCTATGGACATAAGCCTTATCGAGACTGCTAGTACCACAAGAATGTTATGAGTGGAGACAAAGGCGACAATGTGACACTATGGTTGTACTCCCCAAGGCCATCTTGTCTAGAGGCCATACCTGATTGTATTCCTTAGTTCGCAAGGGCTCCTGCACATAGAAGAGCAGGGAGCTTGGCTTTTCATATGAAGGGAATTAGAGACCAAGATAGCCCACAATTCGATGTTAGGATTATGATGTTAGGGGCCTTGGAGGTCCGGGTGGCTCAAAGAGAGCCCCGCGAGATGGAGAAGTCCTAGAGCCTTAAAGGACCATATTACTCGTTTTCTAAACTGAAGGATGATGTTTCTAAACTTAAGGATGGTTAGAGCCTTAGAAGACCCTATGACTCGTTTTCTAAACTGAAGGATGTTGTTAGATCTTTAGAGGACCCTATGACTCGTTTTCTAAACTGAAGGATGTTGTTAGAGCCTTAGAGAACCCTATGACTCGTCTTCTAAACTGAAGGATGTTGTTACTGAGAGAGCAACAAAGAACCAGAGTCTTGAGATTAGGTCCTGTAGGAAACGGGTGACGCCTAAGAGGGGGGGTGAATTAGGATTTCTAAAACTTTTACTAAACTAGGCCACAATTAAATCCCTAGAGCAAAACCTATGCAAATAACTAGAATATGCAAACTAGGTTTTGTCTAAGTGTTGCTATCTCTACCGCAAAGGCTAAGTTTCAATCTACACTAGATAAGTATGACTACAAGATTGAAACTTAAATGCTTAATATAAATGCGGAATGTAAAGAGCTAAGTAGAGAAGCAAACTCTCGTGGATGACGCCGGTATTTTTACCGAGGTATCCGGAACCACGCAAGGTCCCGACTAATCCTCGTTAGTGCCCCTACGCAAAGGGAAGCCCACGCGAGGGCCAAGCACCACGGTCGAGTAACTCCGTAGAGAGCCGCGGGCCTTCTCCACACGCAAGTGGTGCTCCGCTTCCAGCTCCTCTCGGACGCTCCCCGCCGTCTCCACTATCGAGCTTCCGGCCGAAACGCCGCGGGCCTCGTTCCCTCCGGTACACGGTGGCGGCTGTGACACAAACGCGGTTGTCACGGTCTCGCAAGACTCTCGCCCCACTCGGTACAATTACAACGACTCACGCAAGAGCCGAGGGGTTGTGTGGTTTTACAAAACTCACTCAACTAACTAGGATTCACCTAGAGCAAGCGCTAATGCGGTCTAACTAACCTAAGCACTTCACAAAGCACCTACGCTAATCACCGAGTGATTCTATTAAGCACTTGGGTGTTTGAGCACTTAGAAATGTCTACAATATGCCTTGGTATGTTTCTTGGGCTCCCACACTTGAGAATGGCCGGTTGGGGTGGTATTTATAGCCTCCACATCCCAAACTAGCCGTTGGACAGAAAGCAGCAGCTTTCTGTCGTCGGGTGCACCGGACAGTCCGGTGCACCACCGGACACTGCACAGTGGATGTCCGGTGCACGCCACGTCAGCCGACCGTTGGCGCCTGTAGCAGTCGACCGTTGGATCCGACCGTTGCCGTCTGCCCATTGGCACACCGGACAGTCCGGTGCACACCGGACAGTCCGGTGCTACAGCCAAAGAGCGCCTGTCTGCGGCCTCTCTGCGCAGACTGTCCGGTGCCGCACCGGACAGTCCGGTGCACACCGGACACCAATGTCCGGTGCGCCACCAGGCGCTGGCTGACAGCCCTTATCTTGGATTTCTTCGCTGATTTCTTCGGGCTTCTTTGTTCTTGAGTATTGGACTCCTATGCATCTTTTTATGTCTTCTTTTGAGGTGTTGCATCCTCATTGCCTTGGTCCAATTCTCTTTGCATCCTGTGAACTACAAACACAAACACTAGAAAACTTATTAGTTCACGGATTGTGTTGTTCATCAAACACCAAAACTCAATTAGCCAAAAGGCCCGGGGTCCATTTTCCTTACAGGTCCCACATTGAGACTTGAGGGCTTAGCTAAGACAGGGTATTTGTTTGGCTATGCTTCTTCCCAATACACTTAGGGTCTGTTTGGTCTAGCTGTAGATTTCTCAAAATCTGATTCTAACCGTGAGATGTGAGAAATCTATTATGAGCTGACAATTGTGAAAAAATCGAAACTTATTTGGTTGAAACAATCGTTATCTATAGTAACTATAAGAGCATGATAGCTTTATAACATGACATGGATGATAGAAATCTGGAAAGTCTGGGGTAGGAGGTGATTCTAAATTGAAGTAGAGAAATCTATAGATTTTCAAAAAGGTAGGAGACCATTCTAAATTGAACTAAAGAAATCCATAGATTTTCAAGAATCTATTATGCTGTTATGCCCATTTTGGTTAAGGTTTTAGATTTTTCGCAACGAATCGGTTTAGAAACCTGAACCAAACACACTTATTGTGTCCAGTAGTTTACTTATATGGTTATCTAAACCACTATTTTACACTGTGAAATGTACCGTTCGCAGAGTGAATTTTAAATAGAAGTGTATATAAGGTCAACATTTACTTATTATAACTACTAGTTCTGTGTTTTTTAGGTGATGATGCACCCCTAAAATGGATAGGTTCGCCCCTGATCAGCCAGGTCCTCCTCGAGCCTTTTTGGAAGACGTATTGACAGTGTCAAGGGTACAGCTTTACCCGGTTGTTACATATCCAAACATCCAAGATTTGCCATTGCAGATAGCTAAATAACATCTGATGAATCATCCAAATTAAAGAACACTACATACAGCATCTGGTCCTCTATCGCATCTACTATCAACAGCCTTCGGTTCCCCAATCTGAAACAGCGCTACAAATAGCCTCGATCTGAAACAACGCTACAAACAGTAATCCCAATTCGCAACTCCAAACCGGGAACCAGGGAAGAAGGAACTTTCATCCTTTGCTTGTGCGGAATTCTAAGAAGTCACAATGATGTGTGCACTGCGTTCCATTGTTTCATTACGTCCGGTGATAACCAAGATCAGGCAACCTAACAACAGAACCTGCTCACTCGAGCTGAGCGAGATGAAAAATCAAGGCAAAAAAAAAAAACAACAACAACTGAGTCGATCTGAACTTTTTGAGCCGAGTACTGTCAACTCTGTTTATTCCCCAGAAGACGAAGCAAAACGCAAATTTAACGCCGCCCTTTGCACAGGTGACAACAGGCACACTACTAGCACACGACAGACAAATCCAACAGTACGATACGGAACCACATCCACAGGTTCCGTGCTGACGCTGACGGCCTCACCTCGCGGCCAGCGGCGGTTCAGAAATCGGAGCAGCGGCCGGCGCGCTCCCAGTCACCGTACCTCGTGGGCTCGGGCCCCCGCGGGCCGCCGACCTCGCCGGTGGCCTTGCTCACGTGCGCGCCGCCGTCGTCCTCATGCTCCTCCTCCTTCCCCGCTTCGGCTTCGGCTTCGGCGGCCCTGGCTTCCGCCGCTTCCTCTCCCTCCCCCTTCCTTACGGCATCCGGCGGCGGCGGCGTCGGGCCCGTGGAGGGGCCGGAGCTGGAGAGCGCGAGGCGGGGGAAGAGGAGGGACGCGGGAGGAGTCGGAGGCCGGGGACCGTGGGAGAGAGCTGAGGCGAGGCGGCGGAGGCAGTGGTTGGGGTTGGCTGCCATGGCTTGGTTTGGTCGCGTTCGCTGTCCGGTGCGGCGCGTTCTCTTCCCCGGCACGGCTCTCGCGTCGTGTCGTCTCTCGAGTGCGCGATCCAACAGGGTGCCGCGTGCGCCGCTCGGTGTGGCTTGTGAGCAGGCAATGTGAGTATGTGACGCGGCCTCTCTCTGGCCAAGGCCCAAGAGATGGGCTTAGTTAGTTCTGACTGGCCTATTGCGAACTACCAGCTCGGGGCCCATGGGCGGGTGCATGGACCCATGCTGGGCTCAGATAGGTCGTCGATACGATGAGGCCTGCGCCTGCCTCAGTTCAGAAGCGGTTGATTTTTTTTTGTTTTCAATAAACGAGAAGTTATACGAAAATTAGCCACGTGTAACTGATACACAACATACCGCGGTTCTCTAATGACAGCTCACTAATCATCAAGAGTAATTAAGAAAATTCACACAAAGCAATTGTATCATAGAAGCTAAAAGTCTATTTACAAGCCAAACATTCCTTGAATCCACCTCAATAATTTGTTGAAGTTGTTTTGTGGTGAATCTGAAAAATTGAAGGTGAAATTATTGAAGTGAAGTCCTCCCAAACAGACCCTAAAACACAACTTTTCTGGTTCTATGGTTCCACCTTCGCTACTTTTACAAAAAAAAACGCTTATATCTTTTTTAATCAACCTGCTACCCTTCTATCTTGGTTAGATTCACATTTAATCGATAAAAAGCTAAAATTATGTACAAACATATAATTGAACTACGGTTATTGACTCTAAACATACATATCTTTGTATTTTCTACTCTATAATCAAGTACTACTGAAAATTTTATCAACGTACGAGCATTTTGCTAGTGCAAATCTATAGTCATTAAAATCGTTAAGGACACTTCGATGAAAATTCGCACACCTTGTACGGAACCGTACTCTACCGCTTCATACGAGTTTCATGCTACATTGCTATTGCATTCCGACTTCTCCTCAGCTGGTTGCTCAATAGTCAATATACTCCCATGATCCGCCACATGGGCCATGACCTCTTTGTCGTGAGCTCCTGGCCTCCTAGTCGTAGATAGAGATGACAATGGGTTTCTGTTATCCGAAACTTGCTAGTTTTTGTTCTATTAAGGCTCCGTTCGTTTCAGCTAGTTTGGACCATTCCTAGCCTCCTTCGAGGTGGAAAGAAATAGCCTCGATTGGAATTCGGCCCGGATTGAAACAGTCGTTCGTTTAAACTTGGATCAAAAATAAAAGCCACCTGGTTTGGAGATTGTCTGTTGTTCACGGCCCGGTACGAAACCTGGTCTCGTATCCTCTGGATTGGATCTTGGCAGCGACACAGTGAGACGCGCAAAGCTAGCGGTGGACAAGGCGAATAGGCGGCGGCGCAAAGTGGCAATGCAGCCCGAACGGCGACCCTCTACACCACTCCCCACGCGTTCCTCGTTCTCGTCGGTCAAGGCAGTCGGGCAGGTTAGCCAGTGGTGGCCGCCGCCATTTATTTGACCAAGCTTTCCGGACGCAGGTGAGAGTCACGCGCGTCGTACATGATCCCGACAAATCTCCGTCCGGCCATCCCAAATCCTGTGCTGGCGAGCTGTGGTCCATGGCCGTGGGGCACGCCACTCTTGGCAGGCACAGGCACAGCCATCGCCATGCCTCCGAGCTGGGCGGCTGGCTACCTCAGTTTTCTACTGCCACTGAAGCAGCAGTTGTGCAGGGTGCATGCATATGTATGTGGGTGGCGTTACCTCTCCTAGTGCTCAACTCCCCTAGGCATACCCCTTCTTCAGAGTGCTTCTAATTATTAGAAACAGTACTCCTCGCTGTAGTAGACTAGTAGCACAATCAGTTGTGTGGTTAAGTCAAAGATGACCGAGGTCTGTGCTATGTTGTTCACTGGTGCATCAGCCTAATCTCATTTTGTGCAGCTCAAGTATGGTATGGTGGTTTTTGCTCTTGATTCTGGATTTTGCTTTTGGGTGAGAGGATAGATATTATTCAGAAACTCATCCAATGAAACTGAACTACATTTGCAAATCATTCCAGCTGGTTTTGTTCCTAGGCTGGAATGAATGGACCATTGTTTCCTAGTCTGGAACCGTTTCCGGCCTGGAATACATCCCAGGCAGCCGAACAGGGCCTAAGCTAGTTTAGAAACTCTATTTTTAAAGAAATTTCTATTTTTTTCAAGATAAATAAACTAACATTTCTTGGTAAAATGTGAATCCCTTAAATAATATGATTTCTAAACTAACCCTTAGAGTATGGGTTTGAGACAATTTTCTATCCATGGGTTGGGTTCAGATGGAACCCAATGGAGACGTGTGTATAAGTTTGTTCTTTCAATATCCATACCCGCAAATCCATGTGTTTTTAAAACACGCTTTAAAATCAATGTCTTATAAATATGTCTTATAATATTATTAACTGAATATGTTATACTTGGAAATAAACTCTATGTAACAATGTTTAAGCTAAAATTAGTAATATCTGTTTCTTTTATTCCGTGTTATTAATATATTGACTGTCATTTATTTGATAAATTATTTTTATGTTGATGTTAGTGGCTATGAAAAACTTGTTGGATATCTAAAACCGGCATATACATGAGTTTGACAAAATTTTATATTTATTATAGGTATGAATTTTTTAGCTGACATATTTTTTCTAGATATGAATTTGACAAGTGATATGCAGCTGGTTTTACTTATTCTTTGTCATACCCACGAGGCTCCAAGAACCAAGAGAAATTCTGCACCAATCGGCGGGCCCCCACCTCTGGCTCGGCTTCCAAATCCAAACGGCCGTGGGCTCGCCTCAGGCCACTTCGGTCCCTCCTCGAGCTCCATCCGATCCTCCCTCCCCGTCGTGCCGGCATCGCGCGCAGGGAGGACCGGCCGGACGGCCGGCCCGCCCGCCCGCCGCCATGCCGGGATCGCCCAAGGTCTTCTTCGCCTCCTCCGCCTCGCGCCGCTCCGGGTCGCTGCGCCGGCTGCTCTCGACGCCGGTCTTCTCCGCGGCCTGCCTCCTCTTCGGCCTCGCCGGCTTCGTCGCCGCCGCGCTCGCCCTCTCGCGCTCCCCGTCCGTCACTCACAGCCGCTGCCCCGATTCCTCGCGCCCGCTCTCCGTCTCAGTCGCGTGGGACCGCAGCCCAGGGGATGGCTCCGCAGGGGGCTCCGCGGAGCTCCCGGCCTCGCTCGCCACTGGATCGCGCGGCCGCCACAAGGTCATGGCCTTCGTCGGGATCTTCACCGGGTTCGGCTCCATCGGCCGCCGCCGCGCGCTGCGCCGGACATGGCTACCCGCGGATCGCCAGGGTCTACTTCGGTCAGTCGCTGGTATCACGGCTTGTTAGTTCGTTTTCGCTTCTGCCGGTCGAGATCTAGCTGGACTTTTAGAGTTCGGACTGTCGATGTATTTCGTTGCTTCTAGCCTGCTGCTCTCATAGCAGTAGTATAATATATGGTGAGACTGGTTGCAAACTTAATATGGGAGTTGGTTTGATATTTCTTATATCTAGATGTAACTGTGATTCACTCAATGTTCTGCCAACTTGTTTTCAGAGATCGCATCTCCAAAATAACAAATACCGATGATCTACCTCTAAATGAATTACTGTATTGGTCAATGTGGATAAAACATTTTTCAAATTAGACATCACTATATTGTAGCAGACTTCTATCTGGTTTTCTCTATAACTGCGTTTCTGAAGGCAACGACTGCTATGAAAGCAGTGCTTCTGTGCAAGCGTGCAAGCAAACCATCTAATCCATTAGATTACGATCCAACCACAGATACAACCATGGTTTGTTATGGGGTTTTTTATAAAGATTATTGAGCTAGTAGTGGAAGGGTTTAAGTGTTAAATGTGAGTTACGGTTGGATCACGATCTAATGGATCAGATGGTTTGCTTTCACGCTTGCACAGAATGACTGCTTGCATAGCAGTCGTTGCCGTTTCTGAAATGCCTTTTTAATGGTGTTTTGTGTGCTAGTTCATTTGCAATGATGTTCTTTGTTTGTGATGGAATCCGATGATTTTGCTAAAATATGCATTGTTTTAGTGGTACTTCCAAACGGTGGCCACTTACACCATAGACGCCACTCTCCTAGTGCTTAGTACTCTCCAGGAATATGGACTGTGCTGTTGTTCCACATGAACTAGTTCACCCTTTGTTGTATTTGTAATTGTTCTCATTTGACACTTCCATCCCCCCCCCCTTTCTCTCTCTCTTGAGAGAGCTGCATAACTTTTATTAGGAAGAAATCGGAGCAAAAACCCTTACAACACACACCAACACTCCTAAGCTCTTAGAAACTTGACACTCCCATTGGCAATTCATTAGTTTGAATCTTGAGGTATAGTTGTTATGCTCTTTGGAGCCTATAGTGATTTCAGTGACGAATCTCGCCTACCTGTGGTAAATGAGCCCCACAACAGATGTAAGATATACAAGCAACATGAATTTTCTTTAATTTCACTTTGTTTTCCAATTGTTCTGACCATGAGGCTTGGCATTGCCGTCTTTGGTTTTATAGTATTGTTTTCGTCTGGTGGTGATGCTGTCTATATCCCTTACAGTGGTTCCACACTTCCACTTATTATCTGCATTGCAGGTTGGAGGAAGCTACTGGTCTGGCATTCCGGTTCGTGATTGGAAAAAGCAATTCAAAGAACAAGATGGCCGCTCTTAATAGAGAAGTTGAAGAATATGATGATTTTGTGCTTTTAGATCTCGAAGAGGAGTATAGCAGGCTCCCGTACAAAACGTAAGGAATTAGAGGTATTACATATCACTATGTTGTCTCTATTCAGGATGCTTATTTTGTCTTATGTTTTAGGTTAGCTTTCTTTAAGGCTGCCTATGCATTGTTTGATTCTGATTTCTATGTTAAAGCGGATGATGACATTTACTTGCGACCAGGTGAGTAAAAGTATCCCAAGTATTCTTTTAGTAACTGATGAGTAATAGCCCTCTTTTCTTTTGAAATGTTGATGCTTACATTGCTTACTTCTCTTCATGCAGATAGACTTTCCTTGCTTCTGGCTAAAGAGCGGTCACATCCACAAACATACATTGGATGCATGAAGAAGGGGCCTGTTTTTACTGATCCTAAGTTGAAATGGTTAGTTATTGTGATTTGGTGCGATTTGATTTAACAATCTTCTTACGGTTTTCATTGGAAAATGGAAGGGTTGTCTATGTGCCTTGAAGTGATAATTGACCCAAATGTGTAAATATTTATATCTTTCTTTCTACAACCTAAGGGGTGCTAGAAATAGTTTTGCTTCCACTCGTTGCTTTTTTGACATCTGGATATGTTAATTTCATTTCCATATATCTTTAATTCAAAAAGTTCTATGATTCAAGAGGGCAGATTTTGCCATCTAAAGTACTGTGTTATGATATGGTTGTACGCACCAGCAAGATATAGCTTTTCCAAGTATTATAAAGATGGAAACTAACATTTCCATCTCCTTAGGCTCATATCTGTGGTTAAGAAACAAAATTGTCCTTTTCTCTCTCTCTCGAATGACTTAGGACAACCGCCTGCCGTTGTACTAAGAGAACAAAATACATACGACATAGGCAAAATGCCCATGCCCAATCCTAGGCACCATGGTTATTAAGGGTTGACACCATGCCCGTCGAAATGCCTTACATATGTATGTCACCACCGTCGCTTTGGCGTCCAAATCTACGGAAATCAATTGTGTCAGGAGCCATATGAGGTGCCCTTGGCGGGGGTGGGAGAAGGGGGCAAACAACAGGAGATTCTGGCGTGAGACAGACAGATAGGGAGTGGGGGAGAAATAGAATGCAAGACAGAATATTATGTGATACTGCCCAGGAGTCGTTGTTGTCCTCCCTTGATCCAGCAGTATTGGCGGCAGTGGCCACCTCTAGTCGATTCAGCAGCAGGAGTCAGGAGATGCTGCCTTGTGCTATAGTAACAGGGGTTGCTGCCTCTGATCCACACTCCATCACAAAGGAACTGTAGTCTCCAGCGCATGCTCCAGCAGTGGCACCTGCCTCCCTCCAGCAACGAAGAGCAGACGACTGCTGCCGTTTTTTGTTCTCTTAAGTCTAGGCAGTTAGGTTTGTGGGCTTTTATGGGTTACATGGCCTGATGGCAGGGGCGAATTTAGAGGGGTTTATCGGGGATAAAATTTATAAATCCTTTAGCAAAACACTGTTAAAGTTCAAGAAAATTTATATCATATAGCAAAGTTGACGCTGCTGACCCCGACAATATTCTCGGCTAGATTTGCCACTACCTGATGGCATTTTTCCTTTTCTGCTTTTGTCTTTTTTTCTTTTCTTTTGTGGCCTGCCATCCTCCCCCACAATCCCTTGGTTGCCATACTAGTATGGCATCCCCCTGCGCGCTAAAATTAGATCAGGTACATACACAACACATAACAGTAAAAAATGTTCACATGGGCCAGATATATGAATGGCCAAATATGACATGATCGAAGCTACACACGAAATGCCCAAACATATGTGTTTCAGTAAATGGGTGATAGGTACCTAAACTTGCATATTGCCATTCTTGCAAGTTTCAACTTTGTAGGGCATGCCTGTAATTTTTCATAGTTTCTTGAATCCAAATCTATTATTTGATTGATTATGTCTCTGGATATCAAACCTTGGAACTTGAAATTACATGATTTTCGACATTACTAGCTGCTGTGGTCTTTGGTGCAAGAGGCAAGCAACCAGGAGGTCTTATATTTGTCTGGGAGACTGTACTCATCATGGGAGAAGGAAACAGGGTATTTTTAGTTTACTAGCGAAAATGATCAATGTTTTCAAGTCGGACGACTTGCTGGTCGTTCTGGCTGACCTACTTGTGCGATTAATCGCGATTAATCATGATTAGTCGGACGACTTGGCGATTAATCGCGATTTTTCCAAACCGACTTAGACAATTAATCGGACGACTTGAAAACATTGAAAAGGATTGAGTAAGAATTTAGGTAATTAAGAAAGTTTTCTTAAATTAGAAAAGTGATGTCCAAGGGGAGTTAAGTGTCTTATAGGAGGGGCTGGTGTGCTTGAAAATCTTTTATGTCTAGCTTTGTAACAATAATTAGCCAGATGAGAAACATACTTAGTCTGCCCTGATTGCTCTTCCTGAGCATCTCATACTGTTAGTGGTTGCAAAATTGCTATGTAAAGTACTATTTGCATGATTGCATGTTATGGTAGTATGGTCAACAAATGCGACAACTATTTGGCTAACATGCACTCTGAGACAAATATAATATGTAGGGAATGACTTTGGATCTTAATGAATGAGAACAAACACACATATATAGCTGTATGTGTTCAGTTGTGCCTGAGGGCATGGCAGTTGCCTGTACATAAAGCCCCCCTGGATGGCATCAATTGAATTGGTAGGTTATTGTGCTGGCTCAGGCTGATGGTGGAAACTTATATATATCCAGGGACGAAGCTAGCTAAATTTGTGGGCCTTGAGTGCAATTTGCTCAATTTGTTGTTTGGACCTGTAAATGCTCAACATGGCAAAACTATTAGTTTTATCATTCGCCAATTAGACAACATCTACTTATGTTGATTGATTCTGCTTTTTTGAGAGATGCAGGTATGAGCCCCAATCCTTCTTACTCGGATCAGAATACTTTCTTCATGCATATGGGCCAATTTATGCTTTATCAGCTGACGTGGTGGCTAGCTTGGTTGCTTTGAGGAACAACAGGTGAGTTGCAGTGAATGTTCCACCCTTATCATAATTCATAAACACAAACTTACCTTTTTTTGCAATTATTTTCTACACATGTTTCTTAATTGTACTTAGCAAATATGGTTGTTTGTCTCCACTTTTGTACTACCACCAAATTAGTCTTTCAAACTCATGCACTAGTTTCTGGGGAACTGTACTGGCTGGTATAACTGGAATACCTGTATTAATGTTTGCCAAAAAAAAATTCTTTTGCTTGGCAAATATACCTGAAACATCTTTGGTTATATTACGTGTGTGTGTGAAATTTAGAAACAAATCATGGTAAAAGCATTGCTCTCGCAAGATTGAGAAACAAATCATGGTCAAAGCATTGCGTAATAACAATCTCTTCAAATTTATATGAGGAATTTTAACTGAAACCTGGACCTGCTAATCAGTATGATACATGGTCATGTTTCTTTCATCTATAATAATGTATAAATCTGTGTTGTAGCGTTAAGCTATTCTCTGTTTCCTGTAATCTGTCTCTGTCAAAGCTGTACTATGGCAATGGACAAGTATCATTGGTTGCTAATGCTATATTGAAGTCACAAACCCTGGAGCCTGGGGTAGAACTGCTACAGGAACAGCAAGGAAACTGACATTTTTAGATTAAGAAACACCAGAAGATTTTGTGAGACTCAATTCTCATATATTTGCATAACTTGCATTGTTAAATCCTGTCAAACCTTGCATATGTTTTCTCCAGTTTCCGTATGTTTAGCAACGAGGACGTTACAATTGGATCGTGGATGCTTGCTATGAACGTCAACCATGAGAACACACATGCGCTCTGTGAACCTGACTGCACGGAGTCTTCAGTTGCTGTTTGGGACATTCCAAAATGCTCAGGTCATTCCCTTTCTTATTTCTTAGATTAGATCGAAACTTGTACATTTTCTTGCCCCTTGTAATGACTTGACTAACATGCATATTTCTGTTAGGATATAGGGTTACGGAGGTAGTACGAGTGGTAGGTTTGGGGTCCAGGACCAGGACCTCGACGCTTGGGCGCCGTCGGGCGGTTGGATGGGGAGGCGAGGTACTGTTCAAGCGGATGAACAGCGCCACGCGGATGAACAGTGCTGTTCACTGGGTGGCCTGCGAGGGTTTGGGGGCGACGGCTTGGGTTAGGGGCGTTGGGGAGGTCGGCCGCAGGGATTTCCCCACGGCCAGGAAGAGAGAAGGGATTTCCTTCTAATCTCTTGTTTACCTTCAATTGATACAATCTTTCTCCTTATATAGAGAGGGTTACTTGATATCTAAGCACTAGATCTAATCTTATCTCTAATTCTAATCTTATCCCAAACTAGCCTTATCTTTATCATCTAATTTTATCTCTAATTCTAATCTTATCTCAAACTAGTCTTATCTTTATCTAACCTACCTTAGGCGCCCTGGCACTTTCACATTGTACTTGTACATTAGAATCTTTTATCACATGTTACATATGAAGGCCAAAAATAGTAAGCATCAATTAAACTAAACTGTAAATAGGTTCTACAGGTACTACTGTTAGTTCATAAACGATAAATAATTTTAGGGGTGCTTTTATAGAAGCTGATCTTCATACCCTTTCTTATTAGACATTTATCAGTTCAAAACGTCTACAGCTTAATCACTAAAGACCAAGCTGGAGCTTCGCTAATGTCCAAATATGTGACGCAGGGCTATGCCACCCAGAGGTAAAAATGCTAGAGCTTCATCAAAGAAAAGAATGCACAGGTGGTCCAACCGTTGCAGCCGAGGTGTCCGAGTCCGAGGACTGATGATTTCTCGGTTGGAACACAAACTAACGGATCCGATAGTTGACCTCCGCCCTCACTCAGTAGATGCGTTTGGAGTATTCGTTTGATTCATTCATTTATCAGGTGCAATCAATGTGGCAGCGCTGCTCAAGGCAGCACTGTAGCAAAGCCACTCATTGCATTTTTTTTTGCAGTGGAGCCGCGATCGACGTTTGGAACGTTCATCCTGTACCGTAGCAAAAAAGGAATTTTGTTGTATAGAAACTAGAAGGAATGGATGCATCGGCGATTGATAGACAATGCATACACCTAGCTGTGATCGGCTGGAATTAGGGATATTCCCTGAGGTTCTCTTTTTTGGAGTAAAATCTGAGCCGTCTGCTTCGCCTGATCCATCCATAGCTAAGTGAGCAAAGCTGAGCCTTGAGGGTGATCACTCTAGCAGCCGCTTTCTCACCATTCTACTTGGAACCAGCAACTTGGTCGTTATTTTGCTCTGCTGCATTTAATTTCATCTGTTTGAAACAGTGCTCATGTTCACCGGTCAACCAGCCTTCGCTGTCCGGACACCGAAAGGTTTGTTGTGATGGTGTAGCGGCGATATGGATGCAAAGAAACAGATGCTTGGAGGGCTCTTATGATATATCTTCTGCAAGGACTTGGTGATGGTGCGTTGGAGGCTTGGAGCCAAGCGCAAAGACCCTATCACGGGCCCTCCTGACGGGCGATACGGATAGCGCTTTGTTCAGATATTTGGACTAGCGCTCAGTTGCAGTTGCAATTTAATTGCAATTTATAAAGACAGAATACGGTAGAAAAAGTAGAAGCCGTTTCCGAATAAGTCGCAGCAGACAGGCTACCTTGGAGAGTGATTGCTGCAAAAGTTCTCTATAAAGCCCCGACCACATGCCTTGGTTCCATGAAAAATCTATACCATTTGATTTGTAAATGAAGACCACCAGTATAACAAGTTACAAGAGGCAACACATGCATGCAGCTGCCGGGACACTTTTTTCCCGGCAACGTAAACACAGGTATAAATAACATGGCAACAATAAAAAATTAATCGCCCTCCCCTCGCTTAGCTTAGCTGTGGAGGATGGCGGGGCGGCAGTAGGGCCCGTTGAGCCAGCCGTCGGTGATCTGCTTGTAGGCGGCCTCGGTGAGGTGGATGCCGTCCCAGCTGAGGTGCGACGCCGGGCTGGAGCACGCGGACGCGCCCGACATGCCGCACCGCGCGCTGTTCTGGTAGTTGTACTTGCCGCCCCCCGAGCCGCAGCACGCCTGGAACACCGAGCTGAACCCTGCAGGTAGGCCGCGCCACACAGAGAGAGAGAGAGAAAGGAGTCAGACAGAGGAAACCACACGGGCGGGCAGTGATGCGTGGGCCGTGGGCGTTCCCGCAACGTGCAGGAACAGTGCCCCCGGCCCCGGCCGGCAGGCGTTCAATTCGCACGCGTTAAGTTGGGGAACATAGTACGCGCACAGGCCGCGACGCCGAGCAGGTGCGTCCGCCTGCCACCATTTGTTGGGGCTGGAGCCGGGGGTCTGCCGCTCCGCGCCTAAAACAAATGCCCGCCGTTGCAGGCGGCCGTCACGAGCGCGGACGGGCCGGGACCGGTGCATTTTTCTATTCGCCGCCGCACGGCACGCCCACTCTTCCGCAGCGCCCGAGCAACGGTCATGTCGTCTGATCGTCTCGCGGTCTCGCCGCTGCAGCCTGCAGGCCCGACTGAACCATGTCGTGCACATGGTACGCCATGCATGCTGCGCCTGCGGCCTCGACTGGTTTACACACGTGACGGGCTGACGGCCTCGCCTCTGAGCGCCGGGCAGTACCCGCCAAGCCGGCACTTGCTCGAGGTACCGTAGCCGCCTGGACGAGCTAGCTAGCGTTCCGTCTACAGTCTACTGCTCACGAGGTCATGGACGAGGAGGGAGATGTTCATGTAGACGTACCGTAGCTGCCGGGGTTCTTGACCATGTCGTAGACGGCGGAGTAGAAGTCGGCGTACATGATGCGCGCCGACTTGTACTTGGCCTGGAGGGCGGAGATCTGGGCCTGCAACTGGGCGTTGTGGTTGGTGGAGAGGTCGTTGAACTTCTTGAGGCAGCCGAGCGCGTCGTAGTCGGCGCTGTTGGAGGTGCCGTAGACGGTGAGGTAGATGGGGAAGCAGCCGATGGGGAGCACCCCCGGCACCACCACGTCCGTGGCGCCCATGGCCAGCAGCTTCTCCACGCCGGCCGCGATGGCGCTCACGATCTGCGGCGTGTACGTGCTGGCCTGGTCCGCGTTGTAGTTGCCGAACAGCATGGCGTTGTAGTCGTTGCCCCCGAACTCGCCGAACACGAACAGCGAGTTGGCCAGGTAGCTCTTGCAGTCTGCGTGCGGGTGATGATGATGGTTGATGGTCGTCAGTGAGGGAACAGAGGCTAGCAGAGAGATGATGGCAGGAGAGAGAGAGACAGACAGGCTAGTATTTTCATTCGTCCTGGCACGCATGGGATGGGATGGGATGGGGGTGTAGTGTACTCCTACTCACTCACCCTGCCCGCACACGGCGGAGGTGACCTGCTGGAACCACTGCAGCTGGAAGCTGATGGGCCCGTTGTTCCAGATCTTGTCGGAGAGGCCGAGCGAGCGGAAGAAGGGCGCGTCCATGGCCGTGGCGCCGGTGATGGCCATGTTAGCGCCCTTCTTGAAGTCGGCCGTCGTGGACTTGGACGGCGGCAGGAACGGCAGGCCGAACCTGGAGCAGAGGAAGTCCGGGATGACGCGGCCGTCGCTGCAGCGGCACGTCGGCGTGCCGAAGTAGGTCTCGCCGTAGGGCGGCTGCGTGAAGGTGATCTGCGACGGCCTCCCGTTGGTGCAGAGGTTCCCGGTGTCGGTGATGGAGTCGCCGAAGTTGAAGATGGCATTGTACTTCTGCGCCGCCGCCGCCGCCGACGCCGCGAACGCCCACGCCAGAGCCACCGCCACCGCCACCGCCAGCCGCCCGCTCCTCATCTCGCCTCTCACTCACTCTCTCAGCCTACACCGGACACGCGTTGCAGAGGAAGTCGAGTCGAGTCGAGCAGCGCGCTGGGAGAGCTGGATGGAACGACGAGGCGGTTGGCTTGGGTGGGGCAGCGTTTTATAGCCTCGCCTCGCGGCCTCGCCCCCGTGAGGCTGAGGCCCTTCCGCTGAGAACAAAGCTTTTTGCGTCGCGCCCGTCTGCCTAGCGCAGACACAACACACGGAGTATTTGCATGTACACCAGCGCGCGCTGCGCGCCTCGCCTTTTGCGCCGCCGGTATCTCATCCGGGCCGGGCCGGGCCGGGCGGCGACCATCCGGACCTGACCTGGGGTCCCGTGCTCCCATGGCAGACCAGACCACTCCGTCACCCACCCGACCCGATCGCTATCCAACGGTGCAGGGTCACGCGCCGGGCGTGATTCGGCCGTTACACCACCATCTCCACCGTCCGCTGTCAACCTGGCTAACCACATGTCGTCATTCACTCATTCCATTGAACAATACGTATAGTAGTAACAAACAAGCAAGCAAGCAAGCAGACGCAGACACGCAGTCACGCAGCGCGGCTGACCCGATGGCCGTCCGGTGGTTGCCTTTGCCCCGGCACCGGCACCGGCTGCGCGCTCCGGCGAGGACGAGCGCATTCGTTCCGTGCGCTGTTTGCCGTCCTTTTTCTTCGGCCGCTTTGCGATCCACACGGCACACATCACACACACACACACGACACCACACCAGCGACTTCCATGTGATCGCCGCCTTTCGGGTGGGCAATGATGGGCGGTTCCGTGCGAGGAAGGAAGCTGCTAGGGGCCCAACCAATAATCAGGCGGGCGAACGACGTGAGTTTTCTTCCATCCGGCCTGCTAATCCCGCGATTAAGCAGCCGGTGGATTTGCTCCTCTCCTTTGCTTCTCTGACGAGAAGACTCGGCCCGCACCTACTTTGGGCTGGTAGTAGTAGTAGTAGATGCTGCTTTCAGTCTCTCAGGGCAGGGCAGGGGTCATCTAGAATTGGTAGCAGACGTGGGTGACCCGGCGGCACTCGTCGCGCCTCCTTCGCCCTAACTTTCAAAAGGGAACCTGCACCAACTATACGCTAGCTGTGGTGGTGTCGCGTCGCGTCGCGTCGCGTGCATGGGAAAATGTACATGAGCAGCAGGTTGCGTCTGCAGCCTGCCGGCATATGGTACGGTACCGATGCTGCTGTTCTTCTACCACCCCTTGCTTGATTCCGCCCCGGCCGGCCGGTTCCACGAAACTGACACGAGTTGTCTGCTCCGGCGGGTCGTAGCACCAGCGTACGGCGGTGGACTACAAAAACTGTCTCCCTTAGCACAACAATTCGAACTTGTAATTCGATCGTAGTCGTCGTATAGATGATGTTTGAATCCTGAATATATACATGTGTGATTCTGAGTCCTAACCAGTGCTGGTACTTATAGTTTTTCCTACGTTAGAAAATAATATGGATCTGCATCCTACGTTAGAAAATAATATGGACGACGTGGGCACGCTGGGAATCGAGCGTTGTTGCGCCCTGCTCTAATAATTAATTAATTAATTAATTAATTTCCTTGTCGATGCATGCTTGCATCGCAAGTGTTTCCAGATTAGTCCAAAACAGAGGAGCACGTTACAGTATAGGTGGACCGTGGACGTTCGTGCATGTACAGGAGGGCGTGCCTTAAACTCGAGCACTGTTATGCCAGTGGGTGCCAACACGGCAACACACACACACACAACAAACCTAACCCGATGGAGATTGGTGATGGGAGGAGGCTAGGGGCCCTGCACCACGATGATCACCACCATTAAACTCAAACCTGCCGTTGTGTCGCTGCCTTGACCTTGATTGAAGCATATGCATGTAGATGTAGAGGGATCCGCACTAGCGTACTACTACTACGCATCAGCGCATTCTTTTGTGTTGTGTCCGTGTGCTCTCCCAGAGATGAGAGAAAAGCAGGCCCAAATTAACCGACCGGCCGGACCATGCACTTCCGAGATGCTGCGGAACAGGTGCAAGTGCATGCGTGCGTGCGTGACCAGCATGCACCACCAGCAAATAGTAGGTTCTATTGTTACTATGTTAGGGCCTAGCAGCTAGAGATATATATGCAACATACTCTAGTGGTTACACACTTTATTAACAAGGTGATCGATCGATGCACAGACGACGGCCGTGCACGTACTATATATATTAGCTAGCAGGCTTTCTGTCTCGATCAGTCGATTAAAGATAAGCCCACCGTGCAACAACTTAATTCACCACTATATCTACCACCACCACCACATGCATGCATCCACTCGTACTACTACTGTGCAGTCACGACATGGAAATTCTCTCTCTCTTTTTTTTTGACATTTAACTCCCAAGAGAGCTAGCCAAATAGAGAATGAAAATATTTAAAACTAGATATTATATATATATATATAGACACACACACACACAAGATCATTCACGACGGAAATTAGCTAGCTAGGGAGCTAGATCGCTCCTCTGAGTTGAGTGTACGTGTGTGGTAGTAGCTGTAGACGGAATGGATGCGGACAAATAACTAAAACTTTTGTTGGCCATGCACGTTATCCGGTGCCAATTCGCTGCCCAAAGTGCTTGGCCCATGCAACAAGATTACTAGTATATTGCATGGTACGTACCATGCATTGATGCCGCGAAAACGAACCTAGCCTAGCCCTAGCCTAGCTAGTAGCTAGTTTCCACTACTCCCTTCATCGATCAAAATCAAATCATCATTGCACTATATATGATCGACCCACTAATCCTAACGCCACCATCATATCGTCTCTTCTACTCTTCTTCTCTCTCCTAGTATATTCCGTGGAACGACGCTCGACGACTTTGGCCGATTAGGCTACACTAACCAATTTACGGTATCGTACATATTTAATACATGCTATATAGACATTTTTTATGATGTGGCAAGAGAATTAAGAGAGAGAAAAAAAAGAGAAGAATAAATGATGTATTTTGAGGAAGATACTACTTCGACATGGGAACCATATATACGTGTTGAAATTGTAACGATCCAAGTGATGACCCACATCATCATACTCTCATATATACTAGCATTTAATACTCTCATCTATGGTATATATGTATCATATATTGGGATAGTTATCAACACGTAAGTTGATATGACACGACAGTCGTTTTGAACATTGTGTCAAGATACAATATAGACTGAAAATAGGCAGCCTTATATTTACTTAGCTTAATTATTAACCGCGCTGGAGACGAGATGACAGCGCGCGGCAACTAACGTGCAATTAGCCCACAATTAACGGAAGGAGACGACGAGAGGGACGGGCAACATCACACCCAAGTCGCAAGCCATCTTAGCTGTGTGAGACAGCGACACGCACTTAACGCAAGCCCGCGCGCGCGTGCGTGGCGGCATCGTCCTGTTGCTTTCACCACCAGCAGCAGCATCGGTCGAACACTCGCGCTCTCCCGCTAGCTAGCTTCCGGACGAGTTACGACGACGACGGATGAAGAGCTAGCAGCGTCCGATTCGCCGCCGGCGCCCGGCAGCAGCGAGCTAGCTAGCGGCATACGGCTGGGCTGGGCTGGGCTGGGCATGCATATCTGGGTAGCCACAGCAGCCAGCCAGCCAGAGCCAGAAGGCGGAGGCGGAGGCGGCGGCGGCACAAGAGGCTTGCTCCGCACGGCACTGCGCGCGCTTCCGTTCGGTCCCGCGTTGCTGTCGAGCGCGACGCCGACGCCGACGCCAGCGCACTCAGCCCATCGTTATCCTCTCCCCGCGCGCGCCCGCGGCGGCCAGACTATTGTGAACCCCGAGGCCCGAGCCCGCAAGCTAGGAAAGGCCGGCGACGATGCGGACTGGCACTGGCACAGCTACCGTTAAAATATAATACAACTGAATTATCCAATTTTTTTTCTATAAATTTAAGCTTTTGGGCTGAATTAATTGATAAATGCAATTTGATACAGTATCAGAGCTAAAGGTTTAATCAATACATACTTCTCACATTGTTGCTCTTAATGATCCTCTTTGAAGACAGGCTATGAATGATGAGTATTGTGCTCTCATTAAAACTGCTACTTGGCACCTTGTTCCTCATCGACCTGGTTTGAACGTGGTCGATTGCAAATGGATCTTCGAAATAAAGCAAGAAACTGATGGCTCGGTTGGTTGCTATAAGGCTCGACTGGTTGCTAGAGGATTCAAACAACAATATGGTGTGGATTATGATGACACCTTCAGTCCGGTTGTAAAGCTCACTGTAATTCAACTTCTTTTATCATTGGTTGTCTCTTATGGCTGGGTTATTCAACAAATCGATATTCAAAATTCCTTCCTTCATGATTTTCTTGATGAAGACGTATATATGAAGCAACCACCTGGTTTTGAGGATTCCGCTCGTCCAGAGTATATTTGCAAGTTTGATATGTCACTGTATGGCCTCAAACAAGGTCCCCGTGAATGGTTCTCTCGCCTAAGCACAACATTACTTGCCCTAGGGTTTTCGGCCTCAAAAACAGATATATCTCTGTTTCTTTTTAACAAAGGTGGCATTAAGATCCGTTTTCTTATAAATGTTGACGATGTAATCATCATTAGTTCCTCTTCTTTAGCCATTGATCGCTTGATTCGGCAACTTAGAGATGATTTCTTGGACCGCTGAGCTATTTTTTTGGGTGTTGAAGTACATCATCATATCGACGATCTCACCTTAACACAACACAAGTACATTCATGATCTTCTTTTCCGGACTAATATGCTTGATGCTAGTGTTGTTTTTACACCAATGGTTCCCGCTAAAAAGATTACTCTAACAGATGGAGAGCCTTTATTACCAGAGAACTCCACTCGGTATAGGAGTGTTTGAAAGGGAAATGTGCCCTTGGGCCATTTCCAAGTATTTTGGTGATTGAATGCCAACACAAGTGCTTTTGTGTTGATCTATGCAATGTGGTGGACAAAGTGCAAATCATGTCAAAAGGTATGTTTCTAGACTTAGTGCATTATTTTATGGACTAATGTGTTGTGTCTAAGTGCTGGAAACAGGAAAAATCGAATTGGAATTGTCTTGGCTCGAGCAGCCAAGACTCTGCTCAGTCCGGGAGCACCGGACTGTCCGGTGGTGCACCGGATAGTGTCCGGTGCGCCAGGCTGGTTCGAGCGAAGTGGCCGCTCTCGGGAATTCACCGGCGACGTACGACTATAATTCACCGGACTGTCCGGTGTGCACCGGACTGTCCGGTGAGCCAACGGTTGGTCAGGCCAACGGTCGGCCGCGCGATCTGCGCGGGACACGTGGCCGAGCCAACGGCTAGAAGGGGGCACCGGACTGTCCGGTGTGCACCGGACATGTCCGGTGCGCCAACGGCTCCAAGTCTGCCAACGGTCGGCTTCGCCATTTAAGGAAAGAAATCTGGCACCGGACAGTGTCCGGTGTGCACCAGACTGTCCGGTGCGCCAGGCGACAGAAGGCAAGATTTGCCTTCCTGGAATGCTCTCAACGGCTCCTAGCTGCCTTGGGGCTATAAAAGGGACCCCTAGGCGCATGGAGGAGCACACCAAGCATACTCACAACATTCCTAAGCACCAAGACATCGATTCCGCGCATTTGTTTCTTTGTGATAGCATATAGAGCTCTTGTGGAGTTGTGAACTCATTGAGTTGTGTTGCGAGCTCTTGTTGCGACTTGTGTGCGTGTTGTTGCTCTGATTTTTGAGTCTTGTGTGAGTTGCTCATCCCTCCCTTACTCCGTGATTCTTGTGAACATCAAAAGTGTAAGGGCGAGAGACTCCAAGTTGTGGAGATTCCTCGCAAATGGGATAAGAAAAGAAAAGCAAAACACTGTGGTATTCAAGTTGATCATTGGATCACTTGAGAGGAGTTGAGTGCAACTCTCGTCCGTTGGGACGCCACAACGTGGAGTAGGCAAGTTTTGTACTTGGCCGAACCACGGGATAACCACCGTGCCATCTCTGTGATTGATTTCTTGTGGTTATTGTGTTTTTGACTCCTCTCTAGCCACTTGGCAATTATTGTGCTAACGCCTAACAAAGTTTTTGTGGCTTAAGTTTAAAGTTTTATAGGATCACCTATTCACCCCCCCTCTAGGTGCTCTCAATTGGTATCGGAGCCGTTCTCTTCAAGAAGGGACTAATCGCCCGAAGAGATGGATCCTAAGGGAAAGGGGATGGTGGTCAACAACAACGAGAAGGAGTCTATCTTCAACGAGCCGAAGGATGACAAGCCTACCGTCTCGGGCTCGAGCTACAAGCGCAAGGACGGGAAGAAGAAGAAGACAAGGCGCATCAAGGAAATCGTCTACTACGACAGCGACAAATCTTCCTCTTCCCAAAAGGACGACGACGACTACGAGAAAAAGAAAACGGTCAATTCGAACTTTTCTTTTGATTACTCTCGTATTCCTCAAAATACAAATGTTCATTTATTGTCTATTCCACTTGGTAAACCTCCTCATTTTGATGGAGAGGACTACAGATTTTGGAGTCACAAAATGCGTAGTCATTTGTTCTCTCTCCATCCAAGCATATGGGAGATAGTTGAGAATGGAATGCATTTTGATAGTAGTGATAGTCCCATGTTTATCAATGAGCAAATTCATAAAAATGCACAAGCTACTACTGTCCTTCTAGCTTCCTTGTGCAGGGATGAATACCACAAAGTGAGCGGCTTGGATAACGCCAAGCAAATTTGGGACACCCTCAAGATCTCTCATGAGGGGAATGATGTCACAATGCTCACCAAGATGGAGTTGGTGGAAGGCGAACTCGGAAGATTCACTATGATAAGGGGAGAAGAGCCAACTCAAACGTACAACCGGCTAAAGAGCCTTGTCAACAAGATAAGAAGCTATGGAAGCACGCGATGGACGGACCACGACGTCGTCCGCCTAATGCTAAGGTCCTTCACTGTTCTTGATCCTCATCTTGTGAACAATATTCGTGAGAATCCTAGGTACACCAAGATGACGCCCGAAGAGATACTTGGAAAGTTCGTAAGCGGGCGGATGATGATCAAGGAGGCTAGATACGTGGATGATGCATTGAATGGCCCAATCCAAGAGCCTCAAACTATCGCTCTCAAAGCAACGAGAAGCAAGGAGGCGTTACCGAGCAAGGTGGCGCAAATTGAGGCGGCCGGACTTAATGATGAAGAAATGGCCCTCATCATCAAGCGCTTCAAGACGACGCTAAGAGGTCGCAAGGAGCATTCAAACAAGACCAAGACGAAGGGGAAGCGCTCATGCTTCAAGTGCGGTAAGATTGGTCACTTTATCGCTAATTGTCCCGATAATGATAGTGACCAGGAAAAGAAGAGTGGAAAATGGGAAAAGAAGAAGAATTACAAGAAGGCAAAGGGCGAGGCACATATTGGAAAGGAGTGGGATTCGGACTGCTCCACGTCCGACTCCGACAACGAAGGACTCGCCGCCACCGCCTTCAACAAGTCATCTCTCTTTCCCAACGAGCATCACACATGCCTCATGGCTAAGGAGAAGAAAGTAAGTACTCGAAACTCTACTTATGCTTCTTCAAGTGAGGATGAGTCTAGTGATGATGATGAAATAGACTATTCATGCTTATTTAAGGGCTTAGATAGATCTAAGATTGACAAGATTAATGAATTGATTGATGCTTTAAATGATAAGAATAGGCTTCTAGAAAAGCAAGAGGATCTTTTGTATGAAGAACATGATAAATTTGTAGAGGCACAAAAATCCCTTGCATTAGAAATTAAGAGGAATGAAATGCTTGCTTGTGAGTTGTCTACATGCCATGATTCTATTTCTAGCTTAAAGAGCATAAATGATGATTTGAATGCTAAGTTAAAAATAACTAGTAAATCAACATCTTGTGTAAAAAATGATGTTATTTGCAATAGGTGTAAAGATTTTGATATTGATGCTTGTAGTGAACACATAGCCTCTATTGCAAAATTAAATGATGAAGTTGCTAGTCTTAATGCCCAACTTAAGACTAGCAAAAGTGAATTTGACAAATTAAAATTTGCAAGGGATGCCTACACAATTGGTAGACACCCCTCAATTAAGGATGGTCTTGGCTTCAAGAGGGAAGTCAAGAACTTAACAAGCCATAAGGCTTCCATCTCCACAAAGGAGAAGGGGAAGACCCCTATGGCGAGTAATGCTAAAAAGAACCATGCCTTCAAGTACCATGATAGAAAATTTTCTAGAAATGTTCATGATGATAGGAGTTGTAATGCTTATAATGCTTTTGACTCTCATGCCATGTTTGCTTCTAGTTCTTCCTATATGCATGGTAGAAATGTGTTTAGAAGAAATGTTGTTCATCATATGCCTAGGAGAAATGTTGTCAATATTCCTAGGAAAGTTAATGAACCTTCTACAATTTATCATGCTTGTGATGCTTCATTTGCAATTTGTAGAAAGGATAGAAAGGTGATTGCTAGGAAATTAGGGGCAAAATGCAAGGGAGATAAAACTTGCATTTGGGTCCCTAAGACAATTGTGACTAACCTTGTAGGACCCAACAAGAGTTGGGTACCTAAGTCCCAAGCCTAAATTTGCCCTGCAGGTTTATGCATCCGGGGGTTCAAGCTGGATTATCGACAGCGGATGCACAAACCATATGACGGGGGAGAAGAAGATGTTTACCTCCTACGTCAAGAACAAGGATCCCCAAGATTCAATTATATTCGGTGATGGGAATCAAGGTAAGGTGAAAGGATTAGGCAAAATTGCAATATCGAATGAGCACTCTATATCTAATGTGTTTTTAGTTGAGTCTCTTGGATATAATTTGTTATCTGTTAGTCAATTATGCAATATGGGATATAATTGTCTATTCACTAATGTAGATGTGTCTGTCTTTAGAAGAAGTGATGGTTCACTAGCTTTTAAGGGTGTATTAGACGGCAAACTTTATTTAGTTGATTTTGCAAAAGAGGAGGCCGGTCTAGATGCATGCTTAATAGCTAAGACTAGCATGGGCTGGCTGTGGCATCGCCGCTTAGCACATGTGGGGATGAAGAACCTTCACAAGCTTTTAAAGGGAGAACATGTAATAGGTTTAACTAACGTGCAATTCGAAAAAGATAGACCTTGTGCAGCATGTCAAGCAGGTAAACAGGTGGGAGGAGCACATCACAGCAAGAATGTGATGACCACATCAAGGCCCCTGGAACTGCTACATATGGACCTCTTCGGACCCGTCGCCTATCTAAGCATAGGGGGAAGTAAGTATGGTTTAGTTATTGTGGATGACTTTTCCCGCTTCACTTGGGTATTCTTTTTGCAGGATAAGTCTGAGACCCAAGGGACCCTCAAGCGCTTCCTAAGGAGAGCTCAAAATGAGTTTGAGCTCAAGGTGAAGAAGATAAGGAGCGACAACGGGTCCGAGTTCAAGAATCTTCAAGTGGAAGAGTACCTTGAGGAGGAAGGGATCAAGCACGAGTTCTCCGCTCCTTACACACCACAACAAAATGGTGCGGTAGAGAGGAAGAACAAGACGCTAATCGATATGGCGAGGACGATGCTTGGAGAATTCAAGACCCCCGAGCGTTTTTGGTCGGAAGCCGTGAACACGGCTTGCCACGCCATCAACAGGGTCTACCTTCACCGCCTCCTCAAGAAGACGTCGTATGAGCTTCTAACCGGTAACAAACCCAATGTATCTTACTTTCGTGTATTTGGGAGCAAATGCTACATTCTAGTGAAGAAGGGTAGAAATTCTAAGTTTGCTCCCAAAGCTGTAGAAGGGTTTTTGTTAGGTTATGATTCAAATACAAAGGCGTATAGGGTCTTCAACAAATCATCGGGTTTGGTTGAAGTTTCTAGCGACGTTGTATTTGATGAGACTAATGGCTCTCCAAGAGAGCAAGTTGTTGATCTTGATGATGTAGATGAAGAAGATGTTCCGACGGCCGCTATACGAACCATGGTGATTGGTGATGTACGACCACATGAACAAAAGGAGCAAGATCAACCTTCTTCCTCAACAATGGTGCAACCCCCATCTCAAGATGATGAACAGGAGGCGTGTGATCAAGGGGGAGCAAAAGATGATCAAGTAATGGAGGAAGAAGCACAACCGGCACCTCCAACTCAAGTTCGAGCGATGATTCAAAGGGATCATCCCGTCGACCAGATTCTGGGTGACATAAGCAAGGGAGTAACTGAAAGGGAAATGTGCCCTTAGGCCATGTCTAAGTATTTTGGTGATTTAGTGTTCAACACAAGTGCTTAAATGTAAAATGGTGGACAAAGTACAAAGCAAGGATAAAGGTATGTTTCTCAGACTTAGTACATTGTTTTATGGACTAATGTATTGTGTCTAAGTGCTGGAAACAGGAAAAATCCAATTGGAAATGTCTTGGCTCGAGCAGCCAAGAATCTGCTCAGTCTGGGAGCACCGGACTGTCCGGTGGTGCACCGGACAGTGTCCGGTGCGCCAGGCTGGATCGAGCGAAGTGGCCGCTCTCGGGAATTCACCGGCGACGTACGACTATAATTCACCGGACTGTCCGGTGAGCCAACTGTCGGCCGGGCCAACGGTCAGCCGCGCGATCTGCGCGGGACACGTGGCCGAGCCAACGGCTAGAAGGGGGCACCGGGCTGTCCGGTGTGCACCGGACATGTCCGGTGCGCCAACGGCTCCAAGTCTGGCAACGGTCGGCTGCGTCTGTTAAGGAAAGAAATCTGGCACCGGACAGTGTCCGGTGTGCACCGGACTGTCCGGTGCGCCAGACGGCAGAAGGCAAGAATTGCCTTCCCAGATTGCTCTCAACGGCTCCTAGCTTCCTTGGGGCTATAAAAGGGACCCCTAGGCGCATGGAGGAGAACACCAAGCATTCCTACAACATTCCTAAGCACCAAGACATCGATTCCGCGCCTTTGATTCTTTGCGATAGCAATTAGAGCTCTAGTTGAGTAGTGAACTCCTTGAGTTGTGTTGTGAGCTCTTGTTGCGATTTGTGTGCGTGTTGTTGCTCTGATTCTTGAGTCTTGTGTGCGTTGCTCATCCCTCCCTTACTCTGTGCTTCTTTGTGAACATCAAAAGTGTAAGGGCGAGAGGCTCCAAGTTGTGGAGATTCCTCGCAAACGGGATTGAGAAAAAGCAAGCAAAACACTGTGGTATTCAAGTGGGTCTTTGGACCGCTTGAGAGGGGTTGATTGCAACCCTCGTCCGTTGGGACGCCACAACGTGGAGTAGGCAAGCATTGGTCTTGGCCGAACCACGGGATAACCACCGTGCCATCTCTGTGATTGATTTATTGTGGTTATTGTGTTTTGACTCCTCTCTAGCCACTTGGCAATTATTGTGCTAACGATTAACCAAGTTTCGTGGCTTAAGTTTTCAAGTTTCACAGGATCACCTATTCACCCCCTCTAGGTGCTCTCAATTGGTATCGGAGCCGTTCTCTTCAAGAAGGGACTAATCGCACGAAGAGATGGATCCTAAGGGAAAGGGGATGGTGGTCAACAACGAGAAGGAGTCTATCTTCAATGAGACGAAGGATGACAAGCCTACCGACTCGGGCTCGAGCCACAAGCGCAAAGACGGGAAGAAGAAGAAAAAGACAAGGCGCATCAAGGAGATCGTCTACTACGACAGCGACGAATCTTCCTCTTCCCAAAAGGACGACGACGACTACGAGAAAAAGAAAACGGTCAATTCGAACTTTTCTTTTGATTACTCTCGTATTCCTCAAAATACAAATGCTCATTTATTATCTATTCCACTTGGTAAACCTCCTCATTTTGATGGAGAGGACTACGGATTTTAGAGTCACAAAATGCGTAGTCACTTGTTCTCTCTCCATCCTAGTATATGGGAGATAGTTGAGACTGGAATGCATTTTGATAGTAGTGATAGTCCCATGTTTATAAATGAGCAAATTCATAAAAATGCACAAGCTACTACTGTTCTTCTAGCTTCCTTGTGCAGGGATGAATACCACAAAGTGAGCGGCTTGGATAACGCCAAGCAAATTTGGGACACCCTCAAGATCTCTCATGAGGGGAATGATGTCACAATGCTCACCAAGATGGAGTTGGTGGAAGGCGAACTCAGACGATTCGCGATGATAAGGGGCGAGGAGCCGACACAAACATACAACCGGCTCAAGACCCTTATCAACAAAATAAGGAGCTACGGAAGCACGCGATGGACGGATCACGACGTCGTCCGATTGATGCTAAGGTCCTTTACCGTTCTTGATCCTCATTTGGTGAATAACATTCGTGAGAATCCCAGGTACACCAAAATGTCGCCCGAAGAAATCCTTGGAAAATTCGTAAGCGGGCGAATGATGATCAAGGAAGCGAGGTACGTGGACGACGCTCTAAACGGTCCAATCAATGAGCCTCAACCCGTTGCTCTCAAGCCAACAAGGAGCAAGGAGGCGTTACCCAGCAAGGTAGCACAAATTGAGGTCGCCGGACTTAATGATGAAGAAATGGCCCTCATCATCAAGAGATTCAAGACGGCGCTTAAGGGTCGCAAGGGACAGCCAAGCAAGACCAAAGCCAAAGGGAAGCGCTCATGCTTCAAATGCGGTAAGATTGGTCATTTTATTGCTAACTGTCCCGATAATGAAAGTGACCAGGAACACGGGAGCAAGAGGGAAAAGAAGAAAAATTACAAGAAGGCCAAGGGCGAGGCACATCTAGGAAAAGAGTGGGACTCGGATTGCTCCTGATAGTCGCCTAGAGGGGGGGGTGAATAGGGCGAAACTGAAATTTACAAATATAAACACAACTACAAGCCGGGGTTAGCGTTAGTAATAAGAAACGAGTCCGCAAGAGAGGGCGCAAAACAAATCCCAAGCGAATAAGTAAGTGAGACACGGAGATTTGTTTTACCGAGGTTCGGTTCTTGCAAACCTACTCCCCGTTGAGGAGGCCACAAAGGCCGGGTCTCTTTCAACCCTTCCCTCTCTCAAACGATCCACGGATCGAGTGAGCTTTCTCTTCTTAATCACTTGGAACACAAAGTTCCCCCAAGGACCACCACAAGATTGGTGTCTCTTGCTTCAATTACAAGTGAGTTTGATCGCAAAGAAAGGATCAAGAAAGAAGAAAGCAATCCAAGCGCAAGAGCTCGAAAGAACACAAGCAAATCACTCTCTCTAGTCACTAGGGTTTTGTGTGTGGAATTGGAGAGGATTTGATCTCTTTGGTGTGTCTAGAATTGAATGCTAGAGCTCTTGTAGTAGTTGGGAAGTGGAAAACTTGGATGCAATGAATGGTGGGGTGGTTGGGGTATTTATAGCCCCAACCACCAAAAGTGGCCGTTGGGAGGCTGTCTGTTCAATGGCGCACCGGACAGTCCGGTGCACACCGGACAGTCCGGTGCCCCCTGCCACGTCATCACTGCCGTTGGATTCTGACCGTTGGAGCTTCTGACTTGTGGGCCCGCCTGGGTGTCCGGTGCACACCGGACATGCACTGTTCCTTGTCCGGTGAATTATAGCGAACTAGCCGTTGGAGTTTCCCGAAGCTGGCGAGTTCCTGAGGCCGACTTCCCTTGGCGCACCGGACACTGTCCGGTGTACACCGGACAGTCCGGTGAATTATAGCCGAGTCGCCTCTGGGAATTCCCGAAGGTGGCGAGATTGATTCTGAGTCCCCCTGGTGCACCGGACATGTCCGGTGGCACACCGGACAGTCCGGTGCGCCAGACCAGGGGTGCCTTCGGTTGCCCCTTTGCTCCTTTGTTGAATCCAAAACTTGGTCTTTTTATTGGCTGAGTGTGAACCTTTTACACCTGTATAATCTATACACTTGGGCAAACTAGTTAGTCCAATTATTTATGTTGGTCAATTCAACCACCAAAATTAATTAGGGACTAGGTGTAAGCCTAATTCCCTTTCAATCTCCCCCTTTTTGGTGATTGATGCCAACACAAACCAAAGCAAATATAGAAGTGCATAATTGAACTAGTTTGCATAATGTAAGTGTAAAGGTTGCTTAGAATTGAGCCAATATAAATACTTACAAGATATGCATGGACTGTTTCTTTCTTATATAACATTTTGGACCACGCTTGCACCACATGTTTTGTTTTTGCAAACTCTTTTGTAAATCCTTTTCAAAGTTCTTTTGCAAATGGTCAAAGGTCAATGAATAGGATTTTGCAAAGCATTTTCAAGATTTGAAATTTTTCTCCCCCTGTTTCAAATGCTTTTCCTTTGACTAAACAAAACTCTCCCTAAAAGAAATCCTCCTCTTAGTGTTCAAGAGGGTTTTGATATATCATTTTTGAAATACTACTTTCTCCCTCTTTTGAACACAAAAGGATACCAATTGATAAATACTTTTGGAAAGCACTAAGTTTTTGAAATTGGTGGTGGTGCGGTCCTTTTGCTTTGGGCTCATACTTTCTCCCCCTTTGGCATGAATCGCCAAAAACGGAATCATTAGAGCCCATAGAATTCCTTTCTCCTCCTTTGGACATAAATGAATGAGTGAAGATTATACCAAAGACGAAGTCCTCTTGCTTTGGGCTTACTTTCTCCCCCAAAGACGAAGTCCTTTTGCTTTGAACTCTCCCCCTAAAGATGGAGAAAAGCTTGGAGCGACGGCGAAGGATGAGTTACGGAGTGGAAGCCTTTGTCTTCGCCGAAGACTCCAATTCCCTTTCAATATACCTATGACTTGGTTTAAAATAGACTTGAAAACACATTAGTCATAGCATATATGATCAAAAGTATAAAGGAGCTATGTGTGCAATCTAGCAAAAGAAGTTGCGAGAATCAAGAATATTGAGCTCATGCCTAAGTTTGGTAAAGGTTTGTTCATCAAGAGGCTTGGTAAAGATATCGGCTAATTGATCTTTAGTGCTAATGTAAGAAATCTCGATATCTCCCTTTTGTTGGTGATCCCTAAGAAAATGATACCGGATGGCTATGTGCTTAGTGCGGCTATGCTCGACGGGATTGTCGGCCATTTTGATTGCACTCTCATTATCACATAGCAAAGGGACTTTGGTTAATTTGTAACCGTAGTCCCGCAGGGTTTGCCTCATCCAAAGCAATTGGGCGCAACAATGGCCTGCGGTAATGTACTCGGCTTCGGCGGTAGAAAGAGCGACCGAATTTTGCTTCTTTGAAGCCTAAGACACCAAGGATCTTCCCAAGAACTGGCAAGTCCCCGATGTGCTCTTCCTATTAATCTTACACCCCGCCCAATCGGCATCCGAATAACCAATTAAATCAAATGTGGATCCCCGAGGGTACCAAAGCCCAAACTTAGGAGTATAAGCCAAATATCTCAAGATTCGTTTTACGGCCGTAAGGTGGGAATCCTTAGGGTCGGATTGGAATCTTGCACACATGCACACGGAAAGCATAATGTCCGGTCGAGAGGCACATAAATAGAGTAAGGAACCTATCATCGACCGGTATACCTTTTGATCCACGGACTTACCTCCCGTGTCGAGGTCGAGATGCCCATTAGTTCCCATGGGTGTCTTGATAGGTTTGGCATCCTTCATCCCAAACTTAGCAAGAATGTCTTGAGTGTACTTTGTTTGGCTAATGAAGGTGCCTTCTTGGAGTTGCTTCACTTGAAATCCTAAGAAATACTTCAACTCCCCCATCATAGACATCTCGAATTTCTGTGTCATGATCCTACTAAATTCTTCACATGTAGACTCGTTAGTAGACCCAAATATAATATCATCGACATAGATTTGGCATACAAACAAGTCATTTTCAAGAGTTTTAGTAAAGGATGTAGGATCGGCCTTTCCGACTTTGAAACCATTTGCAATAAGGAAATCTCTAAGGCATTCATACCATGCTCTTGGGGCTTGCTTAAGCCCATAAAGTGCCTTAGAGAGCCTATAGACATGGTTAGGATACTCACTGTCTTCAAAGCCGGGAGGTTGCTCAACATAGACCTCTTCCTTGATTGGTCCGTTGAGGAAGGCACTTTTCACGTCCATTTGATAAAGCTTAAAGCCATGGTAAGTAGCATAGGCCAATAATATGCGAATTGACTCAAGCCTAGCTACGGGTGCATAGGTTTCACCGAAATCCAAACCTTCGACTTGGGAGTATCCCTTGGCCACAAGTCGTGCTTTGTTCCTTGTCACCACACCATGCTCATCTTGCTTGTTGCGGAAGACCCATTTGGTTCCTACAACATTTTGGTTAGGACGTGGAACCAAATGCCATACCTCATTTCTAGTGAAGTTGTTGAGCTCCTCTTGCATCGCCACCACCCAATCCGAATCTTGGAGAGCTTCCTCTACCTTGTGTGGCTCAATAGAGGAAACAAAAGAGTAATGTTCACAAAAATGAGCAACTCGAGATCTAGTAGTTACCCCCTTATGAATGTCGCCGAGGATGGTGTCGACGGGGTGATCTCGTTGGATTGCTTGGTGGACTCTTGGGTGTGGCGGCCTTGGTTCTTCCTCATCCTCCTTTTCTTGATCATTTGCATCTCCCCCTTGATCATTGCCATTATCTTGAGGTGGCTCATCTTCTTGACTTTGCCCTTTATCAACTTGAGCCTCATCCTCATTTTGAGTTGGTGGAGATGCTTGCGTGGTGGAGGATGGTTGATCTTGTGCACTTGGAGGCTCTTCGGATTCCTTAGGACACACATCCCCAATGGACATGTTCCTTAGTGCTATGCATGGAGCCTCTTCATTACCTATCTCATCAAGATCAACTTGCTCTACTTGAGAGCCGTTAGTTTCATCAAACACAACGTCACATGAGACTTCAACTAGTCCAGTGGACTTGTTAAAGACCCTATATGCCCTTGTGTTTGAGTCATAACCAAGTAAAAAGCCTTCTACAATTTTAGGAGCAAATTTAGATTTTCTACCTCTTTTAACAAGAATAAAGCATTTGTGTAACACCCACTTTGTAAGAAAAGTCTAAGAAGAGAAATTATACTACTTTGCATCTATATGTGTCACCCATGTTTATCATTTCATGTGAACACATTACTTACACAAATACATAATTAACAAGAAATACCCAAAGATAAATCATTGCATCATGCTGAGTTTTCTTTTGTGTGCACATTGTGACAAAATAAAATAATAAATGTGACAAGAAATATATTAAAATCCAAAGTGGAATTTAAAATCCAAAAAAAAAGAATTGTAGAAGTTAGAAAAGAGAAGAAAATAAGAATTTTGTGGATAAAAATAAGTAAATAAAAATATATCATTCCTCCACTAGGAGCTTGAATTTGTATACTTGACTCAATGGTGAAATTCAAATTCAAATTAGTTAGGAATAAAATAAAACATAGAAGAAAAAGAAAATCAAAAGAAAACCCAACTCAGCCGCATGGGCCGAATTTCAAGCAACTGGCCCATCTAACCTCTACATGTGCAGCCCACCACAGAAACAGACACTGACAGCTTGGGACCACTGTTCGGCGGCTCGCCCGTGGTGCGCCTTACTCTCTACCGAAGTCGCCGATATGTGGGGCCTCGATGTCAGGTGTGCTGGGTGCGCGTGACGCTGGTCAGTGGTCCCCACTGGTCGGACTAAACCAGAGCTGGACGAGCTCTCCTGTGCCGTTCCGATGGAGTGCTCGCGCCCGCAACGGCCGGGGTGTGGGCAACAACCTCGCCGCCACTTCCGGGGGGAACACAGGTTCTCTTTCTGAGCGCCATAGGGGCATAAATTCGGGCGCCGTGACCGGAAGCCCCAGCTTGGCGGAGATACCAATTATCAGGGTCCGCGCGTGAGGGAGTGGTGAGCGTGGGCGTTGATCGTCAATCCGGGAAATTGCTGGCGGCGGGGCCTCGTGAGTGGGTTAGTGGTGCTCGCCAGCGCACAAGGAAGCTGGGTGTGGCGTCAATGAATCAAAATCGACTGCGGAAGGACATCAATTTCTTCGTCGGCGCGGGTCCGCCGCCGGGAAACCGCGCTCCTCGTGTGCTACCCTCGGAGCCAATCAATCACCTGTAAGGACTCTCTCATTCCCCCTCGTGACCTTCTCGGCTTCAATCAGAGCGGAATTGGGGGTTGAATTGGTATGCGGATACCGGGCGATTGCCCGTCGGTATGGCGCCTGGCCGCCAGGTCGTCCCCTCATGTGGATGCGATTCCCCGGACCAATAAACATAGTAGAGGCTTGCAGGATCGATTAGCCATGACCTGTTCTCCATATAGCACCTTCTAGGGAGGAATACGACGCATGTGGGCCGAGATCGGTTTTCAATGGTGTGCTCGCCGGTGAGCGCCGCCGTGGAACTCTGCCCTTGGCCGCTCAGAAGACCGGGAGGAAGAAAGGGTTATCCACCATCGGTTTGGGAATGAATGGGTGTGATTGAGTCTGGCACTCTGGCACATTACTTGGGCAATTTGATCTCGACCGTAGGCTGTAGATCCATCGGTTCCCTGGGAGATTTGCTTTCAGTCGTCAATCCGGGGATCGACGGTCTCGGTTTAGGCACGACAGTCATCCTAGTGAGTTAATCGGGACCCTAGATTTCTAATCGGGCGGACGAGAACCACCCGTACCCCTTCGCAAGCACGTTATTCAGAAAAGCTCCTGAACTTCATAGGAATCAACCCGCCGTCCGTTATGGACTGTAGTATGAGTCTGTGGCATCTTGCCCCGAACCCCCTGATCTTTCTGGTAATAGTGTGCCCAGTCCAGATTTCATAAGAAATGGTTAAATAAAATCTGAAAATGATTTTAATGAGAAAAAGAATTGCTAGAACTTATAAAATTCGTAGAGAATTCATCTCTAGTCCAAATCACTCCATTCCAGTTTCTAAAATTTTGTAATTTTATTCTTTATCACTTAGAGTCTTTGTTATGTCATGAAAACAGTAAGAAAATTTATTTCTCACTTAATCCTATTTTAAGCACATAAAGCCTTTGGAAACTCATAACTTAAAATCTATAACTCCAAAAATTATGATTCCTGTTCCTAGGATTTTATTTTAATGTGTAGAATATTATTGTGTATTTTATTTACATGTTTGGTGTAATGTTAATTTCTGTTATACCATGTATGTATTGTGTTGATGCGAGTAGACGAGCAAGCTATTGTGGATCCTGGTGACCAGCAGATCGAAGTAGCTGAGCAGGAGCTCATTGAAGGCAAGTTGTGCCCTTGATCACTTTTTACCTAATAATGTTCCTTAATATCACTTATCCATGCATAGGTTAATTTTGATGGGACCCAATAGGTTACCCTAGATTGTTTATCTCATTACCTTGTTTACCCCTGAATCATATGGGTAGTTATGCTATTGCTTTACATGGTTTTGGGATAATCATTTATTACCTCTATGTTCCAATTCTTTTTGTTATTCTATTTATGTTCATGTTGAGATCATTAATGTTAATTGGAACATAGAGCTTAACTTGAGAACCACATGCCACCACAAGGGTTTAATGGGACGCCCTTGGCTGACTAATTAGGAAAGCTAGTGGAAGACTACCTTACCCGAAAGGGGCAAGGGCAGTAGGGGAGTGGTCAGTGTAGGGAGGTCCCTGGTTGATTTTGCTGCGATGGCGGTCAGCCAGGAACCCTGCATTGGAACTTCCTATAAACTGTAGCGGGTTTTCGGAAGCTAGTGGAACTTTGTAAAGGCCTCGTAGTGTTGCCCTGCCGCGCTTCCTAGGTAGAGGTGTATGGGATTCGCGACCCCTTGGCAGATGGGTAGCATGACTTGTGGGTAAAGGGTACAACCTCTGCAGAGTGTAAAACTGGTATACTAGCCGAGCTCACGGTCATGAGCAGCTCAGGACTCTCTGATGTTTAAATTATGGAACTTAAATTCAATTTTGTCATTTGCATATGCATGGGTTTATTATTAATTTGTTCTATTACTTTATTTAAGGTTTGGTATTTACTTACACTTAGTAATTGCTAATAAAATTTTGACCAACTACTTAAAATCAATGCTCAGCTTTAACCATTGTCTTTGATAAGCCTTACACTCCATGAGCTCCCACCTTTGGTGAGTTCATGTCACATTATTCCCCACGACTTGTTGAGCGATGAACGTATGTGAGCTCACCCTTGCTGTCTCACACCCCCCCACAGGAGAAGAGCAGGTGGTTCAGGAGGAGCCACAAGGCGAGGAGTATGATCTGATCTAGGTGGCGTTTCTCAGTTGACATTGGCGCCGACGATCCTTAGTTCGTTTTATGTTTATTCTTTTATTTTGTAATAAGTCTTCCGCTATGTAATAAATGCTCTGATGTTTTATGACATTTATCTCTATACACTCTGTTATTATATATGTTGTCTTCTTGGCGCATGTATGAGATGCACCTGGCTTTGTTCCTTAAAGCCGGGTGTCACAGAAGTGGTATCAGAGGAAATGTTGACTGTAGGACGAAACCTAGATAGAAATGGACAAAACCCCTACCTACTTACCTTACTCTGACTCATTCTATACTTATCTCATCTTGATCTTGTCTCACCTTCTGCTACTCTACTCTGATTAATCTTATCTTTTCTACTCTGAGACAAGATGGATTTCACACCTGGGAATCCTACATTTGTGATCTTTTTAAGAGATAGGAGACCTATGACAAAAACTAAAACTATTTTCTCTATTTTTTAAAAAAATGTTGGTTGATTGTTCTGATGATAAATGCTTGATTTGCTTCTTTGATTGATTGAAACATTATAGTTGGGCATCTTAGCATGTACCACTATAAGGTAATGAATTAGCCTTAGTAGGCAACACACTTAGCTAATGAATCCCCCAAAGTAACATAATTCGTAATCACCTGCCTTGTCTACAATCCTTTCTTTCTTACCCTGTGTTCCTAACCCAGATGGCCTACCCCTATAGTGTTAGAAGAGAGCACTATAGACGTGATCCTTGGTATATCGTGGTTAAGAAAGGCAAAGACAGTTTATACACTGTGCTAAGGGAACCATAGAACTCACCAGTTCCAAAGGAGAAATATTTGAAGTTGGAATTGCAGTAACTACCGCCACCAAACTAGCAGCATTCTTAGTAGATGAGAAGTTTGTTGGTGACAACATCCGTGTGGTTAGAGACTTTCCGGATGTCTTTCCAGAGGAGTTACCAGGGATGCCACCTGATAGAGAAGTTGAGTTTGTTATTGATCTATTACCCGGGACTGCCCCTATTTCTAAACGGCCATACAGGATGTCTGTAGAAGAGTTGAAGGAACTTAAGAAACAGTTAACTGAGTTACAAGAGGCTGGGTACATTCGTCCGAGTTACTCACCTTGGGGAGCACTGGTACTATTTGTACAGAAGAAGGATGGATCGCAAAGGATGTGTGTGGATTATAGGTCCCTTAATGATGTTATCGTGAAGAACAAGTATCCGTTACCCCGCATTGAGGATTTATTTGATCAGATGAGAGATGCAAGGGTATTCTTGAAGACTGATCTCCGATCAGGTTACCATCAAATGTAGATTAGACCATCGGATATTCCTAAGACAACATTCTCGACTCGATATGGATTATATGAGTTCACTGTTATGTCGTTTGGATTAACCAATACACCCGCTTATTTTATGAACTTGATGAACAAGGTGTTTATGGAGTACTTGGACAGATTCGTCGTGGTGTTCATCGACGATATTCTTATCTATTCTAAGAGTGAAAGTGACCATGAGGAACATCTGAGATTGGTGCTACAGAAGCTACGAGACAATCAACTCTACGCCAAGTTTAGCAAATGCGAGTTTTGGATTGGCGAAGTGCCATTTCTTGGTCATATTATTTCTAATGGAGGAATTTCAGTGGATCCTGCTAAAGTTAAGGAGATAATGGAGTGGAGAGTACCCACTACAGTTACCGAGATTCGGAGTTTCTTGGGATTAGCAGGATATTATCGGAGATTTATTGAAGGATTTTCTAAGATTGCTAAGCCTATGACTTCACTTTTGGAGAAAGGAAAAGAATTTAAGTGGGACGAGAAGTGCCAAGATATCTTTGATCAATTGAAGAAAAGATTGATGTCACCACCAGTATTGGTAATGCCAGACTTACAGAAAGGATTTGATATCTATTGTGATGCATGTGGCCAAGGATTGAGATGTGTGCTCATGCAAGAAGGACATGTGATCGCCTATGCATCCCGTCATTTGCGGAAACATGAATTGAACTACCCCACTCACGACTTGGAACTAGCAGCAGTTGTGCATGCTCTTAAGATTTGGAGACATTATATTATGGGGACTAAGTGCCAAGTATATACGGATCATAAGAGTTTGGAGTACATATCCACTCAGAAGGATCTCAACCTTAGGCAACGCCGTTGGTTGGAGCTTATTAAGGATTATGATTTGGAGATTCACTATCACCCGGGCAAGGCAAATTTGGTTGCAGATGCCTTGAGTCGCAAGGAGCATGTTCATTTAGCTATTGTTGCCCAGCTACCCGATGAGATTGTTGAGGATTTCAGGAGACTTAACCTGGGGATAGTTGCTCATACTGAAGGAGTCACTATTGATGTGGAACCTACCTTGGAGCAAGAAATCCGCAAAGGTCAACTTGAGGATGCTAAAATAAAAGAGATTAAGGATCTGATTACTGAAGGTCGAGTTCCGGAATTTACGGAAGATGAGCAAGGCACTATATGGTTCAAGGACAGGATGTGTGTTCCTGATATTAAAAGCCTTCGAGAGACTATTTTAAAGGAGGCCCATGATTCGGATTACTCTATTCATCCTGGTAGTACTAAGATGTATCAGGATTTGAAGCGGAAGTATTGGTGGTATGGATTGAAAAGAGATGTAGCTGCACATGTGGCTATGTGTGATGTATGTCAAAGAGTTAAGGCTGAACACCATAGGCCAGCTGGACTACTGCATCCACTGAAGATACCCGAGTGGAAATGGGAAGAGATTGGTATGGATTTTATTACTGGATTGCCTCGCACCCAGAAAGGATATGATGCTATATGGGTGATTGTGGATAGATTGACTAAAGTGGCTCACTTTATTCCTGTCAAGACTACTTATAAAGGTTCACAGCTAGCAGAGTTATATATGGCTCGGATTGTGTGTCTACATGGAGTACCAAAGAAGATCGTGTCTGATCGAGGTTCGCAGTTTACCTCAAGATTTTGGAGAAGCTTTCATGAGAACATGAGTACGAAGTTGAATTTCAGTACGACTTATCACCCTCAGACTGATGGACAGACTGAAAGGACTAATCAAGTATTGGAAGATATGTTGAGAGCTTGTGCCCTTCAGCATGGAGGAAGTTGGGATAAGAGTTTACCTTATGCTGAGTTCTCATATAATAATAGTTATCAGGCCAGTCTGAAGATGTCACCTTTTGAAGCTTTATATGGGAGGAAGTGCAGGACTCCTTTGTATTGGGATCAGACTGGAGAAAGACAATTCTTTGGGCCTGAATTGATTCAAGAAGCAGAAGAGCAAGTTCGTATAATTCGAGAGAATTTGAGGGTGGCTCAAACCAGGCAAAAGAGTTATGCTGACAATAGAAGGAGGCCACTGGAATTCGAAGAAGGAGATTATGTGTATCTCAAGGTGTCACCACTTCGTGGAATGAGGAGATTCAAAGTTAAGGGCAAATTGTCCCCTCGCTTTATTAGACCATTCTGAGTTTTTAGGCAAGTTGGAGAGATGGCCTATCAACTCGAGCTTCCTGATAATCTATCTGATGTGCATAATGTATTTCACGTATCTCGACTTAAAAAGTGTCTTCATGTCCCTGTGGAACAGTTACCAATGGAAGAGCTCAGTGTTCAGGGTGATTTGACTTACACGGAGTATCCTGTCAAGATTCTTGATACATTGACTCGTGTTACAAGAAATATGGTGATAAAGATGTGCAAAGTGCAATGGAGTCACCATGGAGAAGATGAAGCAACTTGGGAAAGAGAAGAAGAGCTTCGCATAGATTTTCCTCATCTTTTCCCTATATCTTCTTAAATCTCGAGGACGAGATTATTTTTAAGGGGGGTAGGATTTGTAACACCCACTTTGTAAGAAAAGTCTAAGAAGAGAAATTATACTACTTTGCATCTATATGTGTCACCCATGTTTATCATTTCATGTGAACATATTACTTACACAAATACATAATTAACAAGAAATACCCAAAGATAAATCATTGCATCATGCTGAGTTTTCTTTTGTGTGCACATTGTGACAAAATAAAATAATAAATGTGACAAGAAATATATTAAAATCCAAAGTGGAATTTAAAATCCAAAAAAAAAGAATTGTAGAAGTTAGAAAAGAGAAGAAAATAAGAATTTTGTGGATAAAAATAAGTAAATAAAAATATATCATTCCTCCACTAGGAGCTTGAATTTGTATACTTGACTCAATGGTGAAATTCAAATTCAAATTAGTTAGGAATAAAATAAAACATAGAAGAAAAAGAAAATCAAAAGAAAACCCAACTCAGCCGCATGGGCCGAATTTCAAGCAACTGGCCCATCTAACCTCTACATGTGCAGCCCACCACAGAAACAGACACTGACAGCTTGGGACCACTGTTCGGCGGCTCGCCCGTGGTGCGCCTTACTCTCTACCGAAGTCGCCGATATGTGGGGCCTCGATGTTAGGTGTGCTGGGTGCGCGTGACGCTGGTCAGTGGTCCCCACTGGTCGGACTAAACCAGAGCTGGACGAGCTCTCCTGTGCCGTTCCGATGGAGTGCTCGCGCCCGCAACGGCCGGGGTGTGGGCAACAACCTCGCCGCCACTTCCGGGGGGAACACAGGTTCTCTTTCTGAGCGCCATAGGGGCATAAATTCGGGCGCCGTGACCGGAAGCCCCAGCTTGGCGGAGATACCAATTATCAGGGTCCGCGCGTGAGGGAGTGGTGAGCGTGGGCGTTGATCGTCAATCCGGGAAATTGCTGGCGGCGGGGCCTCGTGAGTGGGTTAGTGGTGCTCGCCAGCGCACAAGGAAGCTGGGTGTGGCGTCAATGAATCAAAATCGACTGCGGAAGGACATCAATTTCTTCGTCGGCGCGGGTCCGCCGCCGGGAAACCGCGCTCCTCGTGTGCTACCCTCGGAGCCAATCAATCACCTGTAAGGACTCTCTCATTCCCCCTTGTGACCTTCTCGGCTTCAATCAGAGCGGAATTGGGGGTTGAATTGGTATGCGGATACCGGGCGATTGCCCGTCGGTATGGCGCCTGGCCGCCAGGTCGTCCCCTCATGTGGATGCGATTCCCCGGACCAATAAACATAGTAGAGGCTTGCAGGATCGATTAGCCATGACCTGTTCTCCATATAGCACCTTCTAGGGAGGAATACGACGCATGTGGGCCGGGATCGGTTTTCAATGGTGTGCTCGCCGGTGAGCGCCGCCGTGGAACTCTGCCCTTGGCCGCTCAGAAGACCGGGAGGAAGAAAGGGTTATCCACCATCGGTTTGGGAATGAATGGGTGTGATTGAGTCTGGCACTCTGGCACATTACTTGGGCAATTTGATCTCGACCGTAGGCTGTAGATCCATCGGTTCCCTGGGAGATTTGCTTTCAGTCGTCAATCCGGGGATCGACGGTCTCGGTTTAGGCACGACAGTCATCCTAGTGAGTTAATCGGGACCCTAGATTTCTAATCGGGCGGACGAGAACCACCCGTACCCCTTCGCAAGCACGTTATTCAGAAAAGCTCCTGAACTTCATAGGAATCAACCCGCCGTCCGTTATGGACTGTAGTATGAGTCTGTGGCATCTTGCCCCGAACCCCCTGATCTTTCTGGTAATAGTGTGCCCAGTCCAGATTTCATAAGAAATGGTTAAATAAAATCTGAAAATGATTTTAATGAGAAAAAGAATTGCTAGAACTTATAAAATTCGTAGAGAATTCATCTCTAGTCCAAATCACTCCATTCCAGTTTCTAAAATTTTGTAATTTTATTCTTTATCACTTAGAGTCTCTGTTATGTCATGAAAACAGTAAGAAAATTTATTTCTCACTTAATCCTATTTTAAGCACATAAAGCCTTTGGAAACTCATAACTTAAAATCTATAACTCCAAAAATTATGATTCCTGTTCCTAGGATTTTATTTTAATGTGTAGAATATTATTGTGTATTTTATTTACATGTTTGGTGTAATGTTAATTTCTGTTATACCATGTATGTATTGTGTTGATGCGAGTAGACGAGCAAGCTATTGTGGATCCTGGTGACCAGCAGATCGAAGTAGCTGAGCAGGAGCTCATTGAAGGCAAGTTGTGCCCTTGATCACTTTTTACCTAATAATGTTCCTTAATATCACTTATCCATGCATAGGTTAATTTTGATGGGACCCAATAGGTTACCCTAGATTGTTTATCTCATTACCTTGTTTACCCCTGAATCATATGGGTAGTTATGCTATTGCTTTACATGGTTTTGGGATAATCATTTATTACCTCTATGTTCCAATTCTTTTTGTTATTCTATTTATGTTCATGTTGAGATCATTAATGTTAATTGGAACATAGAGCTTAACTTGAGAACCACGTGCCACCACAAGGGTTTAATGGGACGCCCTTGGCTGACTAATTAGGAAAGCTAGTGGAAGACTACCTTACCCGAAAGGGGCAAGGGCAGTAGGGGAGTGGTCAATGTAGGGAGGTCCCTGGTTGATTTTGCTGCGATGGCGGTCAGCCAGGAACCCTGCATTGGAACTTCCTATAAACTGTAGCGGGTTTTCGGAAGCTAGTGGAACTTTGTAAAGGCCTCGTAGTGTTGCCCTGCCGCGCTTCCTAGGTAGAGGTGTATGGGATTCGCGACCCCTTGGCAGATGGGTAGCATGACTTGTGGGTAAAGGGTACAACCTCTGCAGAGTGTAAAACTGGTATACTAGCCGAGCTCACGGTCATGAGCAGCTCAGGACTCTCTGATGTTTAAATTATGGAACTTAAATTCAATTTTGTCATTTGCATATGCATGGGTTTATTATTAATTTGTTCTATTACTTTATTTAAGGTTTGGTATTTACTTACACTTAGTAATTGCTAATAAAATTTTGACCAACTACTTAAAAGCAATGCTCAGCTTTAACCATTGTCTTTGATAAGCCTTACACTCCATGAGCTCCCACCTTTGGTGAGTTCATGTCACATTATTCCCCACGACTTGTTGAGCGATGAACGTATGTGAGCTCACCCTTGCTGTCTCACACCCCCCCACAGGAGAAGAGCAGGTGGTTCAGGAGGAGCCACAAGGCGAGGAGTATGATCTGATCTAGGTGGCGTTTCTCAGTTGACATTGGCGCCGACGATCCTTAGTTCGTTTTATGTTTATTCTTTTATTTTGTAATAAGTCTTCCGCTATGTAATAAATGCTCTGATGTTTTATGACATTTATCTCTATACACTCTGTTATTATATATGTTGTCTTCTTGGCGCATGTATGAGATGCACCTGGCTTTGTTCCTTAAAGCCGGGTGTCACAATTTGCTACCAAAAACTCTAAAGTATGAAATGTTGGGCTTTTTACCGATTAGGAGTTCATAGGATGTCTTCTTGAGGATTCGGTGAAGATATAACCGGTTGATGGCGTAGCAGGCGGTGTTGACCGCTTCGGCCCAAAACCGATCCGGTGTCTTGTACTCATCAAGCATGGTTCTTGCCATGTCCAATAGAGTTCGATTCTTCCTCTCGACTACACCATTTTGTTGTGGCGTGTAGGGAGAGGAGAACTCATGCTTGATGCCCTCCTCCTCAAGGAAGCCTTCGATTTGACAGTTCTTGAACTCCGTCCCGTTGTCGCTTCTTATTTTCTTGATCCTTAAGCCGAACTCATTTTGAGCCCGTCTCAAGAATCCCTTTAAGGTCTCTTGGGTTTGAGATTTTTCCTGTAAAAAGAATACCCAAGTGAAGCGAGAATAATCATCCACTATTACAAGACAATACTTACTCCCGCCGATGCTTATGTAAGCAATCGGGCCGAATAGATCCATGTGGAGAAGCTCAAGCGGCCTGTCGGTTGTCATAATGTTCTTGTGTGGATGATGGACTCCAACTTGCTTCCTTGCCTGACATGCGCTACAAATCCTGTCTTTCTCAAAATGAACATTTGTTAATCCTAAAATGTGTTCTCCCTTTAGAAGCTTATGAAGATTCTTCATCCCAACATGGGCTAGTCGGCGGTGCCAGAGCCAACCCATGTTAGTCTTAGCAATTAAGCATGTGTCGAGTTCAGCTCTATCAAAATCTACTAAGTATAGCTGACCCTCTAACACACCCTTAAATGCTATTGAGTCATCACTTCTTCTAAAGACAGTGACACCTACATCAGTAAAAAGACAGTTGTAGCCCATTTGACATAATTGGGAAACAGAAAGCAAGTTGTAATCTAAGGAATCAACAAGAAAAACATTGGAAATAGAATGGTCAGGAGATATAGCAATTTTACCAAGTCCTTTGACCAAACCTTGATTTCCATCCCCGAATGTGATAGCTCGTTGGGGATCTTGGTTTTTCTCATATGAGGAGAACATCCTTTTCTCCCCGGTCATGTGGTTTGTGCACTCGCTGTCGAGTATCCAACTTGAGCCCCCGGATGCATAAACCTACAAAACAATTTTAGTTCTTGACTTTAGGTACCCAAACGGTTTTGGGTCCTTTGGCATTAGACACAAGAACTTTGGGTACCCAAACACAAGTCTTGGAGCCCTTGTGTTTGCCCCCAACAAACTTGGCAACGACCTTGCCGTATTTGTTAGTCAAAACATATGATGCATCAAAAGTCTTGAATGAAATGTTATGTTCATTTGATGCATTAGGAGTTTTCTTTCTAGGCAACTTGGCACGGGTTGGTTGCCTAGAGCTAGATGTCTCACCCTTATACATAAAAGCATGATTAGGGCCAGAGTGAGACTTCCTAGAATGAATTTTCCTAATTTTGCTCTCAGGATAGCCGACAGGGTACAAAATGTAGCCCTCGTTATCCTGAGGCATGGGAGCCTTGCCCTTAACAAAGTTAGACAAGTTCTTAGGAGGGGCATTAATTTTGACATTGTCTCCCCTTTGGAAGCCAATGCCATCCTTAATGCCAGGGCGTCTCCCATTATAAAGCATGCTACGAGCAAATTTAAATTTCTCATTTTCTAAGTTGTGCTCGGCAATTTTAGCATCTAGTTTTGCGATATGATCATTTTGTTGTTTAATTAAAGCCATGTGATCATGAATATCATTAACATCAATATCTCTACATCTATCACAAATAGACACATGCTCAATAGTAGATGTAGACGGTTTGCAGGAATTAAGTTCAACAATCTTAGCATGAAGAATATCATTTTTATCTCTAAGATCGGCAATTGTAACTTTGCAAACATTAAAATCTTTAGCCTTAGCAATCAAATTTTCATTCTCTATTCTAAGGCTAGCAAGAGAAATGTTTAATTCTTCAATCCTAGCAAGCAAATCATCATTATTATCTCTAGGATTGGGAATTGAAACATTACAAACATGAGAATCAACCTTAGCATTTAAACTAGCATTTTCATTTCTAAGGTTGTTAATCATCTCACGGCAAGTGCTTAGCTCACTAGATAATTTTTCACATTTCTCAATTTCAAGAGCATAAGCCTTTTTAACCTTAACATGTTTTTTTTGTTTTCTTTAATTAGACAATCCTCTTGGGAATCCAAAAGGTCATCCTTTTCATGAATAGCACTAACCAATTCATTTAATTTTTCCTTTTGAGCTATGTTAAGGTTGGCAAAAAGGGAACGCAAATTATCCTCCTCATCACTAGCATTATCATCACTAGAAGATTCATATTTAGTGGAGGAGTTGGATTTAACCTTCTTCCGTTTGCCGTCCTTTGCCATGAGGCACTTGTGGCCGACGTTGGGGAAGAGGAGTCCCTTGGTGACGGCGATGTTGGCGGCGTCCTCGTCGTCGGAGGAGTCGCTTGAGCTTTCATCAGAATCCCACTCCCGACAAATATGGGCATCGCCGCCCTTCTTCTTGTAGTACCTCTTCTTCTCCTTTCTTCTCCCCTTCTTGTCGTCGCCTCGGTCACTGTCACTAGATATGGGACATTTAGCAATAAAATGACCGGGCTTACCACATTTGTAGCAAACCTTCTTGGAGCGGGACTTGTAGTCCTTCCCCTTCCTTTGCTTGAGGATTTGGCGGAAGCTCTTGATGACGAGCGCCATTTCCTCATTGTCGAGCTTGGAGGCGTCTATTGGTTGTCGACTTGGTGTAGACTCCTCCTTCTTCTCCTCCGTTGCCTTGAATGCAACGGGTTGAGCTTCGGATGTGGTGGCATCATCAAGCTCGTTGATCTTCCTCGAGCCTTCGATCATGCACTCAAAACTTACAAAATTCCCGATAACTTCCTCGAGGGTCATTTTAGTATATCTAGGATTACCACGGATTAATTGAACTTGAGTAGGGTTAAGGAAAATAAGGGATCTTAGAATAACCTTAACCATCTCGTGGTCATCCCACTTTACGCTCCCGAGGTTGCGCACTTGATTCACCAATGTCTTGAGCCGGTTGTACATGTGTTGTGGCTCCTCCCCTTTGCGAAGCCGGAACCGACCGAGCTCTCCCTCGATCGTTTCCCGCTTGGTGATCTTGGTGAGCTCGTCTCCCTCGTGCGCGGTTTTGAGCACATCCCAAATCTCCTTGGCGCTCTTCAACCCTTGTACTTTGTTATACTCCTCTCTACTTAGAGAGGCGAGGAGTATTGTTGTTGCTTGAGAGTTGAAGTGCTCGATTTGGGCCACCTCATCCTCATCATAGTTCTCATCCCTACGGTCGGTACCTGTGCACCAAACTCAACAACATCCCATATACTTTTGTGGAGCGAGGTTAGATGAAATCGCATTAAATCGCTCCACCTAGCGTAATCTTCACCATCAAAAGTTGGTGGTTTGCCTAATGGGACGGAAAGTAAAGGTGTATGTTTGGAAATGCGAGGGTAGCGTAGGGGGATCTTACTATACTTCTTGCGCTCTTGGCGCTTAGAAGTGACGGAGGGCGCATCGGAGTCGGAGGTTGATGTTGATGAGGTGTCGGTCTCGTAGTAGACCACCTTCCTCATCCTCTTGTGCTTGTCGCCTTTTCGATACGGCTTGTGGGAAGAAGACTTTTCCTTCTTCTCTTTGTGGTGAGAAGAGGAAGACTTTTTCTCCTTCCGTTTGGAGGAGTCCTTCTTCTTCTCCTTCCTCTTGGTGCGGGACTCTTCCGATGAAGTGTTCCCGTGGCTTGTAGTGGGCTTTTCGCCGGTCTCCATCTCCTTCTTGGCATGATCTCCCGACATCACTTCGAGTGGTTAGGCTCTAATGAAGCACCGGGCTTTGATACCAATTGATAGTCGCCTAGAGGGGGGGGGTGAATAGGGCGAAACTGAAATTTACAAATATAAACACAACTACAAGCCGGGGTTAGCGTTAGTAATAAGAAACGAGTCCGCAAGAGAGGGCGCAAAACAAATCCCAAGCGAATAAGTAAGTGAGACACGGAGATTTGTTTTACCGAGGTTCGGTTCTTGCAAACCTACTCCCCGTTGAGGAGGCCACAAAGGCCGAGTCTCTTTCAACCCTTCCCTCTCTCAAACGATCCACGGATTGAGTGAGCTTTCTCTTCTTAATCACTTGGAACACAAAGTTCCCCCAAGGACCACCACAAGATTGGTGTCTCTTGCTTCAATTACAAGTGAGTTTGATCGCAAAGAAAGGATCAAGAAAGAAGAAAGCAATCCAAGCGCAAGAGCTCGAAAGAACACAAGCAAATCACTCTCTCTAGTCACTAGGGTTTTGTGTGTGGAATTGGAGAGGATTTGATCTCTTTGGTGTGTCTAGAATTGAATGCTAGAGCTCTTGTAGTAGTTGGGAAGTGGAAAACTTGGATGCAATGAATGGTGGGGTGGTTGGGGTATTTATAGCCCCAACCACCAAAAGTGGCCGTTGGGAGGCTGTCTGTTCGATGGCGCACCGGACAGTCCGGTGCACACCGGACAGTCCGGTGCCCCCTGCCACGTCATCACTGCCGTTGGATTCTGACCGTTGGAGCTTCTGACTTGTGGGCCCGCCTGGGTGTCCGGTGCACACCGGACATGCACTGTTCCTTGTCCGGTGAATTATAGCGAACTAGCCGTTGGAGTTTCCCGAAGCTGGCGAGTTCCTGAGGCCGACTTCCCTTGGCGCACCGGACACTGTCCGGTGTACACCGGACAGTCCGGTGAATTATAGCCGAGTCGCCTCTGGGAATTCCCGAAGGTGGCGAGATTGATTCTGAGTCCCCCTGGTGCACCGGACATGTCCGGTGGCACACCGGACAGTCCGGTGCGCCAGACCAGGGGTGCCTTCGGTTGCCCCTTTGCTCCTTTGTTGAATCCAGAACTTGGTCTTTTTATTGGCTGAGTGTGAACCTTTTACACCTGTATAATCTATACACTTGGGCAAATTAGTTAGTCCAATTATTTGTGTTGGTCAATTCAACCACCAAAATTAATTAGGGACTAGGTGTAAGCCTAATTCCCTTTCAGCTCCTCCTCCGACTCCGACAATGAAGGACTCGCCGCCACCGCCTTCAACAAGTCATCCCTCTTCCCCAACGAGCGTCACACATGCCTTATGGCAAGGGAGAAGAAGGTATGTAGTCGAAACTCTACTTATGCTTCTTCAAGTGAGGACGAATCTAGTGATGAGGATGAAATAGATTATTCATGTTTATTTAAGGGCCTAGATAGAACCAAGGTAGATAAAATTAATGAATTAATTGATGCCTTGAATGATAAGAATAGGCTTTTAGAAAAACAAGAAGATTTGTTGTATGAAGAACATGACAAATTTGTAGAAGCACAAAAATCTCATGCTTTAGAAGTTAAAAGAAACGAAATGATTTCTTGTGAATTATCTTCTTGCCATGAGACGATTTCTAGCTTAAGGAGCATTAATGATGATTTGAATGCTAAGATAGAAATAGCTAGTAAATCAACAACTTGTGTAGAAAATGTTGGTATTTGCAATAGATGTAAAGACTTTGATATTGATGCTTGTAGTGAACACATAGCTTCTATTGCAAAGTTAAATGATGAAATGGCTAGTCTTAATGCCCAACTTAAGGCTAGCAAAAGTGATTTTGATAAACTAAAATTTGCTAGGGATGCCTACACGATTGGTAGACACTCCTCAATTAAGGATGGGCTTGGCTTCAAGAGGGAAGCCAAGAACTTAACAAGCCATAAGGCTCCCATCTCCGCCAAGGAGAAAGGGAAGGCCCCTATGGCAAGTAGTACTAAAAAGAACCATGCTTTTATGTACAATGATAGAAGACAGTCTCATAGGAGTTGTAATACTTTTTCACATGCCTATGACTCTTATGCTATGTATGCTTCCAGTTCTTCCTATATGCATGGTAGAGGTATGCCTAGGAAAAATATTCATCATATGCCTAAGAAGAATATTGTTCATGTTCCTAGAAAAGTTATAAATGGTCCCTCTACAATTTATCATGCTTTAAATGCTTCCTTTGCTATTTATAGAAAGGATAGGAAGATAGTTGCTAGGAAATTAGGGGCAAAATGCAAGGGTGATAAAGCTTGCATTTGGGTCCCTAAGGAAATTGTGACTAACATTGTAGGACCCAACAAGAGTTGGGTACCTAAGACCCAAGCCTAAATTTGCCTTGCAGGTTTATGCATCCGGGGGCTCAAGTTGGATTATCGACAGCGGATGCACAAACCATATGACGGGGGAGAAGAAGATGTTCACCTCCTACGTCAAGAATAAGGATTCCCAAGATTCAATCATATTCGGTGATGGGAACCAAGGCAAGGTGAAAGGTTCAGGCAAGATTGCAATATCCAATGAGCACACTATCTCTAATGTGTTTTTAGTTGAGTCTCTTGGATATAATCTACTATCTGTCAGTCAATTATGTAATATGGGATATAATTGTCTATTTACAAATGTAGATGTGTCTGTCTTTAGAAGAAGTGATGGTTCACTAGCATTTAAGGGTGTACTAGACGATAAACTTTATTTAGTTGATTTTGCAAAAGAGGAGGCCGGTCTAGATGCATGCTTAATCGCTAAGACTAACATGGGCTGGCTGTGGCATCGCCGCTTAGCACATGTGGGGATGAAGAACCTTCACAAGCTTTTAAAGGGAGAACACGTGATAGGTTTGACTAACGTGCAATTCGAAAAAGATAGACCTTGTGCAGCCTGTCAAGCAGGTAAACAAGTGGGAGGAGCACATCACAGCAAGAATGTGATGACCACTTCAAGACCTCTGGAGCTGCTGCATATGGACCTCTTCGGACCCGTCGCCTATCTGAGCATAGGAGGAAGTAAGTATGGTCTAGTTATTGTTGATGACTTTTCCCGCTTCACTTGGGTGTTCTTTTTGCAGGATAAGTCTGAAACCCAAGGGACCCTCAAGCGCTTCCTCAGGAGAGCTCAAAATGAGTTTGAGCTCAAGGTAAAAAAGATAAGGAGCGACAACGGGTCCGAATTCAAGAATCTTCAAGTGGAGGAGTTTCTTGAGGAGGAGGAGATCAAGCACGAGTTCTCCGCTCCCTACACACCACAGCCAAATGGTGTGGTAGAGAGGAAGAACATGACGCTCATCGATATGGCGAGGACGATGCTTGGAGAGTTCAAGACCCCCGAGTGCTTTTGGTCGGAAGCCGTAAACACGGCTTGCCATGCCATCAACAGGGTTTACCTACATCGCCTCCTCAAGAAGACGTCGTATGAGCTACTAACCGGTAACAAACCCAATGTATCTTACTTTCGTGTATTTGGGAGCAAATGCTACATTCTAGTGAAGAAGGGTAGAAATTCTAAGTTTGCTCCCAAAGCTGTAGAAGGGTTTTTGTTAGGTTATGACTCAAATACAAAGGCGTATAGGGTCTTCAACAAATCATCGGGTTTGGTTGAAGCCTCTAGCGACGTTGTATTTGATGAGACTAATGGCTCTCCAAGAGAGCAAGTTGTTGATCTTGATGATGTAGATGAAGAAGATGTTCCGACGGCCGCTATACGAACCATGGCGATTGGTGATGTACGACCCTAGGAACAAAAGGAGCAAGATCAACCTTCTTCCTCAACTATGGTGCATCCCCCAACTCAAGACGATGAACAGGTTCATCAACAGGAGGCGTGTGATCGAGGGGGAGCACAAGATGATCATATGATGGAGGAAGAAACTCAACCGGCACCTCCAACCCAAGTTCGAGCGATGATTCAAAGGGATCATCCCGTCGATCAAATTCTTGGTGATATTAGCAAGGGAGTAACTACTCGATCTCGATTAGTTAATTTTTGTGAGCATTACTCCTTTGTCTCTTCTATTGAGCCTTTCAGGGTAGAAGAGGCCTTGCTAGATCCGGACTGGGTGTTGGCCATGCAGGAGGAACTCAACAACTTCAAGTGCAATGAAGTTTGGACACTAGTGCCTCGTCCCAAGCAAAATGTTGTGGGAACCAAGTGGGTGTTCCGCAACAAACAGGATGAGCACGGGGTGGTAACAAGGCTCGACTTGTGGCAAAAGGTTATGCCCAAGTCGCAGGTTTGGACTTTGAGGAGACTTTTGCTCCTGTGGCTAGGCTAGAGTCCATTCGTATTTTGCTAGCATATGCCGCTCACCATTCTTTCAGGTTGTTCCAAATGGATGTGAAGAGCGCTTTCCTCAACGGGCCAATCAAGGAGGAGGTGTACGTGGAGCAACCCCCTGGCTTCGAGGATGAACGGTACCCCGACCACGTGTGTAAGCTCTCTAAGGCGCTCTATGGACTTAAGCAAGCTCCAAGAGCATGGTATGAATGCCTTAGAGACTTTCTAATTGCTAATGTTTTCAAGGTTGGGAAAGCCGATCCAACTCTTTTCACTAAGACTTGTGACGGTGATCTTTTTGTGTGCCAAATTTATGTCGATGACATAATATTTGGTTCTACTAATAAAAAGTCTTGTGAAGAGTTTAGCAGGGTGATGACGCAGAAATTCGAGATGTCAATGATGGGCGAGTTGAACTACTTCCTTGGGTTCCAAGTGAAGCAACTCAAGGATGGCACCTTCATCTCTCAAACGAAGTACACGCAAGACTTGCTGAAGCGGTTTGGGATGAAGGACGCCAAGCCCGCAAAGACTCCGATGGGGACCGACGGACACACCGACCTCAACAAAGGAGGTAAGTCCGTTGATCAAAAGGCATACCGGTCAATGATAGGGTCGTTACTTTACTTATGTGCTAGTAGACCGGATATTATGCTTAGCGTATGCATGTGTGCTAGATTTCAATCCGATCCTAAGGAGTGTCACTTAGTGACGGTGAAGCGAATCCTTAGATATTTAGTTGCTACGCCTTGCTTCGGGCTCTGGTATCCAAAGGGGTCTACCTTTGACTTGATTGGATATTCAGATTCCGACTATGCTGGATGTAAGGTCGATAGGAAGAGTACATCGGGGACGTGCCAATTCTTAGGAAGGTCCCTGGTGTCATGGAATTCTAAGAAACAAACATCTGTTGCCCTATCCACCGCTGAGGCCGAGTATGTTGCCGCAGGACAGTGTTGCGCACAACTACTTTGGATGAGGCAAACCCTCAGGGACTTTGGCTACAATCTGAGCAAAGTCCCACTCCTATGTGATAATGAGAGTGCTATCCGCATGGCGGAAAATCCTGTTGAACACAGCCGCACAAAGCACATAGACATCCGGCATCACTTTTTGAGAGACCACCAGCAAAAGGGAGATATCGAAGTGTTTCATGTTAGCACCGAGAACCAGCTAGCCGATATCTTTACCAAGCCTCTAGATGAGAAGACCTTTTCCAGGTTGCGTAGTGAGCTAAATGTCTTAGATTCGCGGAACTTGGATTGATTTATAGCATACATGTGTTTATGCATTTGATCATGTTCCTTATGCATTTTGTTGCTTCAGTTATGGTGCTCAAGTTGTACAAACACTCCCTGGACCTCACAAGTCCGTTGCAAAGTGATGCACATGTTTAGGGGGAGATGTGTTACAACTTGACCCTTTTGAGACTAACCATGTGCTTGAGTTTGCGTGTTTTAGTCTCAAAGGAGGTTTGAAAGGGAAAAGGTGGACTTGGACCATGAAAGACTTCCACTGCACTCCGATGAGAGGGTAACTTATTCCAAGTTCATCTCATGTACTCTTATTGCCTGTAACACCCCTGGTGTTACTGTAACTAAAACTTGAGCATGGCATCATAAGCATTGGCATTGCATATGTTTGATACACCTAGAGTGCATTCACTAGGCAAAAATTCAAACAAGTTGTATTGTTTTAATGTTTTTGCAAATAGAACCCTGGTTAAAGGACTTAACCCTAAATAGTGGTTAAAAGGGTAAAACTTAACCCAAGTCGAGAAAACCTAAAAGCTTTAGGGTAAAAGTTATAAAATGACCTCAAAAATAGAGTTGAGTCACATTTATACCCCTGGGGTACCAAAAACCCTAATTGGAACCCTGGAAAACCTTGAAACCAAACCCTAGGGGCTTATGTGCAAAATTAGCCCACTTTTGGGTTAAAGTGCAAAAACCAAACCAAATAAGTATTTTAAGTCATTTGGTTCACAAATATGTGGACTTGTGAGCCAAACCCTGAGTTTTGGACTTATTTGCAAAAGAGTCTCATTTATACCCTTTTGACTAAGTCTAATTTCAGTGTATTGTGCTCATCTTTGTGACCTTGTAACTTCTAAACAAAGGAGATTTTGCCCTAGGCTACCACATCAAGTTTGTAGCTCAATCATAGGAGAACAACTTTGCTTAAGGTTGTGAGCTCATTTGTTAAGAAAAATCCAAAGATAATTAAGCTCTAAACTTGACTGTCAGGCTGTTTAAGTTCTGAATTTTCAGACAAACAGTGCAACCACTGAGACTTTGAGCATGGATTCAACTATGATACAGTACGAATCTGCCCATGGCGGCTGTGACAAACCTGTAGCCGGTTTATCAAGCTATAAATTTGGTACAGTCATCTTTCTAGGTTATTGAACAGAAATTAAAGAACCAGTGATGCAAAGTTGCTCTGTCAGAACCGGATTAGAAAACTGAAACTGAACCTTAGGTTAGAAATGGTCTCAGTGTGGTGAGGCCAAGTTTGAGGCGCCATATTTTTGAATCCATTCGGTTTTAGCCCATGAATCCTATAGCTAGTTTGTAGGCTGATACATGGTGAACAAATCTTAGTAAAGGATATTGCTCTGTTTCTAATAAAAATCCGGAGATCAAGATGGGTGAAGATGGTCGGTTTTGGCGACTGAAGAACAATCGCCATGGAACAGTAGCTGAGAAGATTAGAATGCCAGCTCACCTCGCCGACGTTGATCGCCGCCCGAGTTCGTGCACAGTATTGGGGTGGATAACGTCGGGGCAGGACAACCCTTACGTGGCGCCACCGCCCGAGCCCTGCCGGAGTTACTCACCGACGGCCGCCGTGACTCAGCGCAGTTCGCCGTGCTGTCACTCGCGTCTCAATTCTACCTCACTGTGCCCCTTTACTACGTGGTCGTCATGCGTTGGCGACGTGTTTCGTGACCACGGGTAGCTAGCCTGGGCGTCGTGCCTATAAATTGAGCACAGAGTCACGGCAAGGTGCTTTCATCTCCACCAGTAAAGCTCAGTAGAAGCCCAAATTCGCGAAATTCCCTCCACCGTTCCCAAAATTGATAGTGCATGGTGAAACTATACTCCTTTACGGACGTGTAGCCTTAAACTTGCCTCCCAATTCCAACCGAGACCGTTGCAGCTTCAATTTTCCCCTTTTCTGTTACCCGCGAGCTTGGATCCTCCGCGCTCCGTGGACAGCTCGTCCCAGGTCTGCTCCTGCTCGTTTAATTCATGTTCCAGTATTTATATGCGCTACTGATGCTCATCGGCCCGACCCTTTTTACTTAGTCACAATCAATCAACCAGAACACATGAACTCGCGTCGGTATTATTCCGCCACCGTGGTTAGGCTAAACCCAAGGCCGTAGCTACATAATTGAAACTCGTTCTAGGGTTGTCTCACGCCCGTAACACTCACCCAGTAGTTAAATCAGGCAGCCACTACTGATCTTAGCCGGACCGAGCAGCAGGATCATCGTTCTTGAGCGCGCCACGGTCGGGGAGCTCCTTGGAGAAGAGATAGAAATCGAGGGCCTTATCTGCAAGTTGTCAGCGACACGGTACAACAGTAACCAAACACATCTCCAGTTAGTTAAAACCCCAAGGGCCTTTCTGAGAAATTTCCCCGCGGGCGCGGGCGCTTCCTTATTCCCTGTGTTGCTGGGCCGCCTGGGCTAAAGTGGCCCAGTACTGTTTAGGGTTTTTCTTTTTCTTTTTCAGCAGAACTTTGAAAAAGTGTAGAAAATGGTAGGAAAATCCTAAAAATATGAGACCAATTTTCCTAGGCTTCTTATTTTCCATAGTATTTAATAAAAATAAGTTTGTGATTTTTAGGGGAAATAAGAAATTTTGAGGCATTTAAAATAGCTTAAACTAACAGTTCTGGATTTTTAGAAAATAGATAATAATCCCAAAATTACCCAAACTTTTTATGTGAGCTTTTCACATTATTTAGAAGCCATAGGTAGAGTTTGGTTTGATTTGAACATTGTTTGATAACTAGAACCTAAAACCCCCCTGCCCTATGAACTCCTTTACCGACTCCGGAAACCCTAAGTTCCCGGAACTCTGTGAAGGCAAGTTGTATTCAAGACATAAATAATAAGTTTATGTTATCTTTGCATTCTCATGAGCATGACATGGCATTCATTCTTATATATATACCTATATGGTTATATTTAGAAAACGAAGAAGAGAGTGAAGTGACTCAAGAGAAGACATCACCACCTTTGGAATCTCAGGCAAGGACTTGGCTCTACTTCGACATCTGTGAGTCCGAGCCTGACTCACCTACTAACAAAGGCAAGCCCCGGTGCATGCAACCCCTTTCCTTGTGTTTTTAAATAATTTTCGCACACTTTAAGTCTAGTGAAATGTGCATTAGGTTTATAGGAATTGCTTGAAACCCTTTGATGCATTGCTTTCCTTGATATCCATACCTTTATAGATACTTCTGTGAAGTATCAAAATATGATTTACAAAAATGCTTAGCCTTGCTTAGATCTTGTGGTTAGAGGTTGTCCTTAATTTAACTCGAGAAAGGATGGCTTCTACCTGCAAGGATATTTTCATTTGGAGCAATGGTGGGATCTTACTGCAAAGTTCCCTGTGATGCTCTTTCATCCTAAGGAACAGACACAATCCTAAGGATGGAAATACTTAAATTGTGACTTGGGGTAGGAACAGGTGATGTTCTACCCAGGTTGATTAAGGATTAACGCGTATGTAGGCTTGATGATCGAGGACCCTTTAACTGGTCACATGCCTCGTCATGGGTAAGCCTTGCCTCGGGCAGACTAAGGCCGGAATAAGACAACACGAGATGGGCGTGGAGCGGTGGCGAGAGTAGCGTGTACCCTCCGTGGCAAGAGGCTGGACGGTGGTGTATCTGTGCTCTCGGTCTGCGTGAACCTGATCCGGTCTTAAGAACCCCGGTGGCGGGTTGACATATGCAAGGGTTAAGTGCTACATATGTCGTGTGATTGGAGATCCTCAGCTGAGTATAATCGATTTGGATCGCCGTACCTTCGCGGTTATGAAGACTTGGTCACTGCCCTGCAACCTAAAGTCAGGATGTGAACGCTATGGATAAAAATGATGTTGTATGGATGAGATGTTGAAATTAGACTAGATGCAAACAGAGTCTATTAATACTTAATATGGCGCTAAAAGATTGAAAGTAAGGACTCACTTTAGTAAGCTACTTCTGCAAAAGTATAAGTTGATTTTTGCTAAAGCCTCTCCTTGACTCCTATTTATCCAGCATACCCTTGAGAGTCTTTTCCTTAGTCGGGTAAGACTTGCTGAGTAATTCCATACTCAGGGTTTATCCCTTTGTTGTTTTTAGGTGAGGAAGCGACAAAGTTTTGTTGCTTTTGCTCCAAGGTGGTATCTAATGAAGAAAAACAAGAATGAAGATACGGGAGGACTTGGTCCTCCACATAGGATCTTTTGGTTTGATATTTACTTGGGAGGAGTTTTTGTCTCCCTTGATATGTGTACTCAGCACTCGTTTATAGCTCTGGTCTGTAATAAGTAACTTGATCTTACTTTCTAAATAAATGTAAGTTTATGTAATTGCTTCCGCACTTCTATATCTCCGATGTTCTGTAATGTCTGCAAGACGGGTGAAACGTTCCTGGTGAGGTAAGGAAAGATACCGAACTTGTCAAGTGACTTAGGAACATCTACAGGGTGTCTGATGTCTGTTAGACAAGGACAACTGTAGGTGGGCCTAATTACTTGGGAGGTTCCGTCACAGCTGGTATCGGAGCGTAGCCCTTCTTTGCAGATATTATGAGGCATCTTCAAAAGGATTTTCAAAAGTCTTACCTAAAAACTCTTTTCTCTTCTTACCTGAGTATTCTGAAGAGTCTATCTTAAAGACCAAATAGGAAGAGTGCAATATATAGAAGATTGAATCGACTAAGGTTGATTCTGTACTTACACATGCATCATGCTAAGCACTATATTAATAAAATTTCCCCCTTAGAGAAATGTTGTCGCGCACCAGAAAGACCGCGCGCAAATCTACTTGACTCATTGGCGTACCCTGCCATTAACTTACCCCAAGACATGAAGAAAGTAGCAGTGGTAGCAACGATCCTATCAGGATCCGGAAGCACAAGTCCAACTGCTTCAGTCAGAACTCCGTCACTGGAATGATCTATGGATCGCGGATGTAGCCGTCCACTACTTGCAAGACCAACTCGCGAAACGAGATTTAGCACTCGATTGGGTGGTTAACTCTCGTTTACTCGCCTGGGCTAAGAAAGTCAAAGCTCGAGCCCCTGTGGAGGAGCTTAGCTTAGCCATGGATAACTTGCAGGTCTATTATAATACACTACATGAAGAAGTCCATGTGTTGTATTCACAACTACACCCGAACGTCCCTGCGAATCTTGTCGGGACAGAAGCCGGACCTTCTCCTGTAGCGGGAGAAGCACTTGATGGTGCACTGGACCTTTTCAGGCCCCCTCCCTCTATGAAGTTGGTTGACGAATGGTCTTCTATGCCCGACAGTAAGCTACCAAAAGTGAAAAGAAGTGGCTTACCAGGTGCCCATAACATTGGTCGGACGGGACTTTCCTGCTAATGTGGTTGTTCTGAAAGGCCAAGACATAGATGTCATCTCGGGCATAAACTGGTTAGGCCAGCGTAAAGCAATTCTCAACCCTGATTTGAGAACCATCAAGTTGAGTTATAACCAATAGAGAGTTGATGATTTGATTGCCTAAACCCAAGAATTAGGCTATATTCGTATTTAGTGAACCATGACCCGGCCCAAAGTCGAATTTTCCGTTATCACTTCATGACCATACCCGTACAAATAAATGCCTAGACAATTTCCTTGTCAAACCTAAGGTGTACCTAGACTTCAAACAAGGATCTCAAGTCATGCCTCCTTTAGAGCCATTCTCTTGATCAGCTGATGCAGGTTGAAGTCTCTAGTGTATTTGGCCTCTCCTCGCGGATCGTCGTGTTGCTCTATTAACCCAACCTAGGAAAGACATGTCCGACCATTTTCCTTGAGTTTGATGCCTTTGGTTTCTTCATATCTATCGAAGGCATACCAACTTAATCCTTGACCTTGTGCTTTCCACGATGTGCATAGAAATATGCTTATGGCTGAATTAACAGTCTCCCATCATACTCCTTTCATCAAGTTTAGGTTATGGCCATGCCTTGTTTACTTCCTTGGGCCATGATCTATTTGGATCTCTACTTGTAATCGTTCTTACAGGTGGAGTCTTTTTTTTACCTTGTCATCCTTGATCAGTCTATTTGTGTTGTGTGAGATTCCTTATTGGTTATGTCTGGTATTGGCGTTATGACTAAAATTGATGATGCTGCGCCAAAACCGAGGGCCTCTTGTGGGTATACACACAAGGATGTGCTGCTCGATGCACGTTTGTATCACAGTTAGTAGTCATAATCCATTATGAGATTATATCAATATGTTATCTCTACGCAAATCGTTCTTATCACGTGAGATCCATTATTGGTGCCAGTTTTGTAATGGTGTCATGGTTAAGAACTTATGGTACCGCGGCGAAACTGAGAGCCTCCTGTGAATGTACACACAGGATTCTGCTGCTTGGCGCATGTTGGTATCGAAGTCTCTGGTCATGATCCATTGTGAAACTACACTGATGTGTGATCTTCTGTGGACTCCTTCCTTAAAACAATTTCTATGTTGTTTGATAAGTTATCAAGCAACATCTGTCATTTCCATTGGATCAAAAGGACATACCACTTTCATATGTGGTTTTATTTCTTTTGATCTTGGTAGTGACTACTCACACAAGTTCCCTTTGCATCCTTTGTGTAAAGGTGAAGCCTTGGATCTTTTTAGTGTTGGATAACAACTAATTAGCTCTCAAATTGGAGATTGACTTTCCCTGCTGCTGAAATGCAGGAGTTTGTTCATTCGCTTTCCTAATTAATCACTATATTCCCTTACCAAGTGGATAATTCATCTCGCTTGAAGAAACGGATGAACAACATGACCAAATGGATTTTTACCCAAGTACAGGATCAACTGTTAACATGAGTGAACTCTCGACCGTTGGCTTACCAATGGTATTGAGAGAACTTGCTCAATGTCCAAAAGTAGTTCAACAAGTTGATTTTAACTAACTTGTAACTGCCCAATGAACACATGCTGAGTTTAGAGATCATTTTACCGAATTGTCTAAACTCACTTTGGTTCAACCCCTCTTAAGGAAGAATTTTCAAGAACCGAGATTAAGTCGGTCAATAACCACCTAACCATCGCTCTAGTCGTGCCTCGATTGCCTCATGTATGCTTTCCAGCACAAGTGATTGGGTCGAGCCATGTCTAGTGCCCGATAAAATGGACTAGTTGCAAAGTCCGCATTTTTTTAGATTCCTCCACTGGTGATTTTTTCTTGAATCAATATCACCTTTCGTGAATTTGGATTCCCTGGCTAACACGAGTTGACCGTGATGTTACTCGACAATCACACCCGTCTCGTGTGCTATGAACTTACTGTAACCACTTGTTGGTAAACCTCTTCTTGTGTGTTTTACCCAAGATGGTGCATCTGATTCTATTTGGGTAAAGTTGCATAATTGCCACCCAACAGACTCAGATAGTACAGTGCCATCCGAAGAAGCAAGTTGCACACCTGGAACCTTATGTGTTCTTCTGGTGGGCAAAGATGCAAATTGAAATTGCACACTATATGACTAGACGTGACACTTGTAGACGTGTCAAGGCCATATACATGAAGACTGACGGTCCATTACAATCCTTACCTATCCCAACATGGAAAGGGGAAGATATTGTATGGACTTTATCATGGGATTACCCAGGACTACAAATGGGTATGACTCTATCTGAATTATTGTTGATCGGCTTACGAAAATTTCTCATTTTCTGCCAGTCAAGACCGATCACCCAGTTACTGTCTATGCCCAATTGTACATTGCTCGCATTCTTAGTCTGCATGGTGTTCTAAAGATTATAGTGTCGGATCGTGGACCTCAATTCGTATCCAAATTCTGGGAAGAACTTCATAAATCCCTGGGTACTAAACTGCTCCACAGTTCGGCCTATCATCTTCAAACCAGTGGACAGACTGAGAGGATAAACCAAATACTGGAAGATATGCTATGGGCATGTGTTCTGGAATTCCCACAGAAATGGGATGAATATTTGCCCTTAGCGGAGTTTTCATATAATAATAGCTATCAAGAAAGCATCAAAATGGCACCCTTCGAAGCTTTATATGGACGACGATGTCGTACTCCGCTAAATTGGTCTGAACCTGGAGAAAGGTACTTCTTTAGGCCTGATATGGTGAAAGAGGTCGAAGAAAAGGTTCAGAAAATTATTCATGATATGAAGAAAGCTCAGACTCGACAAAAGAGTTATGCAGACCGACGACGACAACCCTTATGCTTTCTGGTAGGCGATTATGTCTACTTAAAAGTTTCACCAATGAAGGGTGTATCGCGTTTCGGGGTTAAAGGGAAGCTTGCACCCAGATACATTGGTCCATTCCTGGTGCTTGAGCAATGTGGACCAGTGGCATATCGACTTCAGCTCCCCGAAACATTGTCTGCTATGCACAATGTGTTCCACGTGTCATAATTGAAGAAGTGTCTTCGGGTTCCCAATCGAACCGTTGAAGTGACTGATGTTGTCCTGGAACCAGATTTAACATACTCGGAACATCCTATTCGAGTCTTGGATCAAAAGGACAGGATCACCCGAAGAAAGACTCTCAAATTCTACAAGATACAGTGGAACCAGCATTTTGAAGATGAGGCTACTTGGGAAACTCAAGACTTTTTGAATAAGAATTTCCCAGGCTTTTTAGCCTCTTGTAAATTGTAAAGCTTGTATAACTGTGTAATAGAGAAGTGACCCTCACATCACCCCTGCCTTGTACCAGAATTTGGGAAATAAAAATGTGATGTGTTTCCTTTACCATTACCTACCCTAGGATTTTAATCTCGGGACGAGATTCTTTTATGGGGGGAAGGATGTAACACCCCTGGTGTTACTGTAACTAAAACTTGAGCATGGCATCATAAGCATTGGCATTGCATATGTTTGATACACCTAGAGTGCATTCACTAGGCAAAAATTCAAACAAGTTGTATTGTTTTAATGTTTTTGCAAATAGAACCCTGGTTAAAGGACTTAACCCTAAATAGTGGTTAAAAGGGTAAAACTTAACCCAAGTCGAGAAAACCTAAAAGCTTTAGGGTAAAAGTTATAAAATGACCTCAAAAATAGAGTTGAGTCACATTTATACCCCTGGGGTACCAAAAACCCTAATTGGAACCCTGGAAAACCCTGAAACCAAACCCTAGGGGCTTATGTGCAAAATTAGCCCACTTTTGGGTTAAAGTGCAAAAACCAAACCAAATAAGTATTTTAAGTCATTTGGTTCACAAATATGTGGACTTGTGAGCCAAACCCTGAGTTTTGGACTTATTTGCAAAAGAGTCTCATTTATACCCTTTTGACTAAGTCTAATTTCAGTGTATTGTGCTCATCTTTGTGACCTTGTAACTTCTAAACAAAGGAGATTTTGCCCTAGGCTACCACATCAAGTTTGTAGCTCAATCATAGGAGAACAACTTTGCTTAAGGTTGTGAGCTCATTTGTTAAGAAAAATCCAAAGATAATTAAGCTCTAAACTTGACTGTCAGGCTGTTTAAGTTCTGAATTTTCAGACAAACAGTGCAACCACTGAGACTTTGAGCATGGATTCAACTATGATACAGTACGAATCTGCCCATGGCGGCTGTGACAAACCTGTAGCCGGTTTATCAAGCTATAAATTTGGTACAGTCATCTTTCTAGGTTATTGAACAGAAATTAAAGAACCAGTGATGCAAAGTTGCTCTGTCAGAACCGGATTAGAAAACTGAAACTGAACCTTAGGTTAGAAATGGTCTCAGTGTGGTGAGGCCAAGTTTGAGGCGCCATATTTTTGAATCCATTCGGTTTTAGCCCATGAATCCTATAGCTAGTTTGTAGGCTGATACATGGTGAACAAATCTTAGTAAAGGATATTGCTCTGTTTCTAATAAAAATCCGGAGATCAAGATGGGTGAAGATGGTCGGTTTTGGCGACTGAAGAACAATCGCCATGGAACAGTAGCTGAGCAGATTAGAATGCCAGCTCACCTCGCCGACGTTGATCGCCGCCCGAGTTCGTGCATAGTATTGGGGTGGATAACGTCGGGGCAGGACAACCCTTACGTGGCGCCACCGCCCGAGCCCTGCCGGAGTTACTCACCGACGGCCGCCGTGACTCAGCGCAGTTCGCCGTGCTGTCACTCGCGTCTCAATTCTACCTCACTGTGCCCCTTTACTACGTGGTCGTCATGCGTTGGCGACGTGTTTCGTGACCACGGGTAGCTAGCCTGGGCGTCGTGCCTATAAATTGAGCACAGAGTCACGGCAAGGTGCTTTCATCTCCACCAGTAAAGCTCAGTAGAAGCCCAAATTCGCGAAATTCCCTCCACCGTTCCCAAAATTGATAGTGCATGGTGAAACTATACTCCTTTACGGACGTGTAGCCTTAAACTTGCCTCCCAATTCCAACCGAGACCGTTGCAGCTTCAATTTTCCCCTTTTCTGTTACCCGCGAGCTTGGATCCTCCGCGCTCCGTGGACAGCTCGTCCCAGGTCTGCTCCTGCTCGTTTAATTCATGTTCCAGTATTTATATGCGCTACTGATGCTCATCGGCCCGACCCTTTTTACTTAGTCACAATCAATCAACCAGAACACATGAACTCGCGTCGGTATTATTCCGCCACCGTGGTTAGGCTAAACCCAAGGCCGTAGCTACATAATTGAAACTCGTTCTAGGGTTGTCTCACGCCCGTAACACTCACCCAGTAGTTAAATCAGGCAGCCACTACTGATCTTAGCTGGACCGAGCAGCAGGATCATCGTTCTTGAGCGCGCCACGGTCGGGGAGCTCCTTGGAGAAGAGATAGAAATCGAGGGCCTTATCTGCAAGTTGTCAGCGACACGGTACAACAGTAACCAAACACATCTCCAGTTAGTTAAAACCCCAAGGGCCTTTCTGAGAAATTTCCCCGCGGGCGCGGGCGCTTCCTTATTCCCTGTGTTGCTGGGCCGCCTGGGCTAAAGTGGCCCAGTACTGTTTAGGGTTTTTCTTTTTCTTTTTCAGCAGAACTTTGAAAAAGTGTAGAAAATGGTAGGAAAATCCTAAAAATATGAGACCAATTTTCCTAGGCTTCTTATTTTCCATAGTATTTAATAAAAATAAGTTTGTGATTTTTAGGGGAAATAAGAAATTTTGAGGCATTTAAAATAGCTTAAACTAACAGTTCTGGATTTTTAGAAAATAGATAATAATCCCAAAATTACCCAAACTTTTTATGTGAGCTTTTCACATTATTTAGAAGCCATAGGTAGAGTTTGGTTTGATTTGAACATTGTTTGATAACTAGAACCTAAAACCCCCCTGCCCTATGAACTCCTTTACCGACTCCGGAAACCCTAAGTTCCCGGAACTCTGTGAAGGCAAGTTGTATTCAAGACATAAATAATAAGTTTATGTTATCTTTGCATTCTCATGAGCATGACATGGCATTCATTCTTATATATATACCTATATGGTTATATTTAGAAAACGAAGAAGAGAGTGAAGTGACTCAAGAGAAGACATCACCACCTTTGGAATCTCAGGCAAGGACTTGGCTCTACTTCGACATCTGTGAGTCCGAGCCTGACTCACCTACTAACAAAGGCAAGCCCCGGTGCATGCAACCCCTTTCCTTGTGTTTTTAAATAATTTTCGCACACTTTAAGTCTAGTAAAATGTGCATTAGGTTTATAGGAATTGCTTGAAACCCTTTGATGCATTGCTTTCCTTGATATCCATACCTTTATAGATACTTCTGTGAAGTATCAAAATATGATTTACAAAAATGCTTAGCCTTGCTTAGATCTTGTGGTTAGAGGTTGTCCTTAATTTAACTCGAGAAAGGATGGCTTCTACCTGCAAGGATATTTTCATTTGGAGCAATGGTGGGATCTTACTGCAAAGTTCCCTGTGATGCTCTTTCATCCTAAGGAACAGACACAATCCTAAGGATGGAAATACTTAAATTGTGACTTGGGGTAGGAACAGGTGATGTTCTACCCAGGTTGATTAAGGATTAACGCGTATGTAGGCTTGATGATCGAGGACCCTTTAACTGGTCACATGCCTCGTCATGGGTAAGCCTTGCCTCGGGCAGACTAAGGCCGGAATAAGACAACACGAGATGGGCGTGGAGCGGTGGCGAGAGTAGCGTGTACCCTCCGTGGCAAGAGGCTGGACGGTGGTGTATCTGTGCTCTCGGTCTGCGTGAACCTGATCCGGTCTTAAGAACCTCGGTGGCGGGTTGACATATGCAAGGGTTAAGTGCTACATATGTCGTGTGATTGGAGATCCTCAGCTGAGTATAATCGATTCGGATCGCCGTACCTTCGCGGTTATGAAGACTTGGTCACTGCCCTGCAACCTAAAGTCAGGATGTGAACGCTATGGATAAAAATGATGTTGTATGGATGAGATGTTGAAATTAGACTAGATGCAAACAGAGTCTATTAATACTTAATATGGCGCTAAAAGATTGAAAGTAAGGACTCACTTTAGTAAGCTACTTCTGCAAAAGTATAAGTTGATTTTTGCTAAAGCCTCTCCTTGACTCCTATTTATCCAGCATACCCTTGAGAGTCTTTTCCTTAGTCGGGTAAGACTTGCTGAGTAATTCCATACTCAGGGTTTATCCCTTTGTTGTTTTTAGGTGAGGAAGCGACAAAGTTTTGTTGCTTTTGCTCCAAGGTGGTATCTAATGAAGAAAAACAAGAATGAAGATACGGGAGGACTTGGTCCTCCACATAGGATCTTTTGGTTTGATATTTACTTGGGAGGAGTTTTTGTCTCCCTTGATATGTGTACTCAGCACTCGTTTATAGCTCTGGTCTGTAATAAGTAACTTGATCTTACTTTCTAAATAAATGTAAGTTTATGTAATTGCTTCCGCACTTCTATATCTCCGATGTTCTGTAATGTCTGCAAGACGGGTGAAACGTTCCTGGTGAGGTAAGGAAAGATACCGAACTTGTCAAGTGACTTAGGAACATCTACAGGGTGTCTGATGTCTGTTAGACAAGGACAACTGTAGGTGGGCCTAATTACTTGGGAGGTTCCGTCACATTGCCTTTGTATTCTTATTGAAGATTTTGGTGAGGCAATGAGGTTCTTGGGCCAAGATTCATCCCGTTTTGGTGCTTGATGCCAAAGGGGGAGAAAATAAAGGCCAAAGCGACAAATGGATCAGCTACCACTTGAGAGATTTTGAAAATAGTAGAATAGAGCTTTTGGTTTGTCAAAACTCTTTTATTGTCTCTCCTGTCAAAAGTTGGCTTCTTGTGGGGAGCAATGTTGATTATGGGAAAAAAGGGAGTTTTTGAAATCTTGAATCAATTTCTCTTGGAATGACTCTCTTTATGTCTTAACATGTGTGTTTGACTTAGAGATAGAAATTTGAGTTTGATTTGCAAAAACAAACCAAGTGGTGGCAAAGAGTGATCCATATATGCCAAAAATGATTCAAAACAAATTTGAGTTTTCATTTGCATTGACATTACACATGTTCTAGTTGTTTTATGTTGTGTTGGCATAAATCACCAAAAAGGGGGAGATTGAAAGGGAAATGTGCCCTTGGGCCATGTCTAAGTATTTTGGTGATTTAGTGTTCAACACAAGTGCTTAAATATAAAATGGTGGACAAAGTACAAACCAAGGATAAAGGTATGTTTCTCAGACTTAGTACATTGTTTTATGGACTAATGTATTGTGTCTAAGTGCTGGAAACAGGAAAAATCCAATTGGAAATGTCTTGGCTCGAGCAGCCAAGAATCTGCTCAGTCTGGGAGCACCGGACTGTCCGGTGGTGCACCGGACAGTGTCCGGTGCGCCAGGCTGGATCGAGCGAAGTGGCCGCTCTCGGGAATTCACCGGCGACGTACGACTATAATTCACCTGACTGTCCGGTGTGCACCGGACTGTCCGGTGTGCACCGGACTGTCCGGTGAGCCAACTGTCGGCCGGGCCAACGGTCGGCCGCGCGATCTGCGCGGGACACGTGGCCGAGCCAACGGCTAGAAGGGGGCACCGGACTGTCCGGTGCGCCAACGGCTCCAAGTCTGCCAACGGTCGGCTGCGTCTGTTAAGGAAAGAAATCTGGCACCGGACAGTGTTCGGTGCGCCAGACGGCAGAAGGCAAGAATTGCCTTCCCAGATTGCTCTCAACGGCTCCTAGCTGCCTTGGGGCTATAAAAGGGACCCCTAGGCGCACGGAGGAGAACACCAAGCATTCCTACAACATTCCTAAGCACCAAGACATCGATTCCGCGCCTTTGATTCTTTGCGATAGCAATTAGAGCTCTAGTTGAGTAGTGAACTCCTTGAGTTGTGTTGTGAGCTCTTGTTGCGATTTGTGTGCGTGTTGTTGCTCTGATTCTTGAGTCTTGTGTGTGTTTCTCATCCCTCCCTTACTCCGTGCTTCTTTGTGAACATCAAAAGTGTAAGGGCGAGAGGCTCCAAGTTGTGGAGATTCCTCGCAAACGGGATTGAGAAAAAGCAAGCAAAACACTGTGGTATTCAAGTGGGTCTTTGGACCGCTTGAGAGGGGTTGATTGCAACCCTCGTCCGTTGGGACGCCACAACGTGGAGTAGGCAAGCATTGGTCTTGGCCGAACCACGGGATAACCACCGTGCCATCTCTGTGATTGATTTATTGTGGTTATTGTGTTTTGACTCCTCTCTAGCCACTTGGCAATTATTGTGCTAACGATTAACCAAGTTTCGTGGCTTAAGTTTTCAAGTTTCACAGGATCACCTATTCACCCCCCCTCTAGGTGCTCTCAGTAACTACTCGGTCTCGATTAGTTAATTTTTGTGAGCATTACTCCTTTGTCTCTTCTATTGAGCCTTTCAGGGTAGAGGAGGCCTTGCTAGATCCGGACTGGGTGTTGGCCATGCAAGAGGAGCTCAACAACTTCAAGAGGAATGAAGTTTGGACACTGGTGCCTCGTCCTAAACAAAATGTTGTGGGAACCAAGTGGGTGTTCCGCAAAATACAAGACGAGCACGGAGTGGTGACAAGGAACAAGGCTTGACTTGTGGCAAAAGGTTATGCCCAAGTCGCAGGTTTGGACTTTGAGGAGACTTTTGCTCCTGTGGCTAGGCTAGAGTCCATTCGTATCTTGCTAGCATATGCCGCTCACTATTCTTTCAGGTTATTCCAAATGGATGTGAAGAGCGCTTTCCTCAACGGGCCAATCAAGGAGGAGGTGTACGTAGAGCAACCCCCTGGCTTCGAGGATGAACGGTACCCCGACCACGTGTGTAAGCTCTCTAAGGCGCTCTATGGACTTAAGCAAGCCCCAAGAGCATGGTATGAATGCCTTAGAGATTTTCTAATTGCTAATGCTTTCAAGGTTGGGAAAGCCGATCCAACTCTTTTCACTAAGACTTGTGACGGTGATCTTTTTGTGTGCCAAATTTATGTCGATGATATAATATTTGGTTCTACTAATAAAAAGTCTTGTGAAGAGTTTAGCAGGGTGATGACGCAGAAATTTGAGATGTCAATGATGGGCGAGTTGAACTACTTCCTTGGGTTCCAAGTGAAGCAACTCAAGGACGACACATTCATCTCTCAAACGAAGTACACGCAAGACTTGCTGAAGCGGTTTGGGATGAAGGACGCCAAGCCCGCAAAGACTCCGATGGGGACTGACGGACACACTGACCTCAACAAAGGAGGTAAGTCCGTTGATCAAAAGGTATATCGGTCAATGATAGGGTCTTTACTTTATTTATGTGCTAGTAGACCGGATATTATGCTAAGCGTATGCATGTGTGCTAGATTTCAATCCGATCCTAAGGAGTGTCACTTAGTGGCAGTGAAGCGAATCCTTAGATATTTAGTTGCTACGCCTTGCTTCGGGCTCTGGTATCCAAAGGGGTCTACCTTTGACTTGATTGGATATTCAGATTCCGACTATGCTGGATGTAAGGTCGATAGGAAGAGTACATCGGGGACATGCCAATTCTTAGGAAGGTCCCTAGTGTCATGGAACTCTAAGAAACAAACTTCCGTTGCCCTATCCACCGCTGAGGCCGAGTACGTTGCCGCAGGACAGTGTTGCGCGCAACTACTTTGGATGAGGCAAACCCTCAGGGACTTTGGCTACAATCTGAGCAAAGTCCCACTCCTATGTGATAATGAGAGTGCTGTCCGCATGGCGGAAAATCCTGTTGAACAAAGCCGCACAAAGCACATTGACATCCGGCATCACTTTTTGAGAGACCACCAGCAAAAGGGAGATATCGAAGTGTTTCATGTTAGCACCGAGAACCAGCTAGCCGATATCTTTACCAAGCCTCTAGATGAGAAGACCTTTTGCAGGTTGCGTAGTGAGCTAAATGTCTTAGATTCGCGGAACTGGATTGATTTATAGCATATATGTGTTTATGTCTTTGATCATGTTCCTTATGCATTTTGTTGCTTACTTATGGTGCTCAAGTTGTACAAACACTCCCCGGACCTCACAAGTCCTTTTGCGAGTGATGCACATATTTAGGGGGAGATGTGTTACAACTTGACCCTTTGAGACTAACCATGTGCTTGAGTTTGATGCTTTAGTCTCAAAGAAGGATTGAAAGGGAAAAGGTGGACTTGGACCATGAAAGACTTCCACTGCACTCCGATGAGAGGGTAACTTATTCCAAGTTCATCTCATGTACTCTTATTGCCTTTGTATTATTATTGAAGATTTTGGTGAGGCAATGGGGTTAAAGGGCCAAGATTAATCCCGTTTTGGTGCTTGATGCCAAAGGGGGAGAAAATAAAGGGCCAAAGCAATAAATGGATCAGCTACCACTTGAGAAATACCACTTGAGAGATTTTGAAAATAGTAGAATAGAGCTTTTGGTTTGTCAAAACTCTTTTATTGTCTCTCTTGTCAAAAAGTTGGCTTCTTGTGGGGAGAAGTCTTAATTATGGGGAAAAGGGGAGTTTTTTTGAAATCTTGAATCAATTTCTCTTGGAATGACTCTCTTTATGTCTTAACATGTGTGTTTGACTTAGAGATAGAAAATTGAGTTTGATTTGCAAAAACAAACCAAGTGGTGACAAAGAATGATCCATATATCCCAAATCTGATTCAAAACAAATTTGAGTTTTATTTGAAGTGATTTTGCACTTGTTCTACTTGCTTTATGTTATGTTGGCATAAATCACCAAAAGGGGGAGATTGAAAGGGAAATGTGCCCTTGGGCCATTTCCAAGTATTTTGGTGATTGAGTGCCAACACAAGTGCTTTTGTGTTGATCTATGCAATGTGGTGGACAAAGTGCAAATCATGTCAAAAGGTATGTTTCTAGACTTAGTGCATTATTTTATGGACTAATGTGTTGTGTCTAAGTGCTGGAAACAGGAAAAATCGAATTGGAATTGTCTTGGCTCGAGCAGCCAAGACTCTGCTCAGTCTGGGAGCACCGGACTGTCCAGTGGGGCACCGGACTGTCCAGTGGGGCACCGGACAATGTCCGGTGCGCCAGGCTGGTTCAAGCGAAGTGGCCACTCTCAGGAATTCACCGGCGACGTACGACTATAATTCACCTGACTGTCCGGTGTGCACCGGACTGTCCGGTGAGCCAACGGTCGGCCAGGCCAACGGTCGGCCGCGCGATCTATGCGGGACACGTGGCCGAGCCAACGGCTAGAAGGGGGCACCGGACTGTCCGGTGTGCACCGGACATGTCCGGTGCGCCAACGGCTCCAAGTCTGCCAACGGTCGGCTTCGCCATTTAAGGAAAGAAATCTGGCACCGGACAGTGTCCGGTGTGCACCGGACTGTCCGGTGCGCCAGGCGACAGAAGGCAAGATTTGCCTTCCTGGAATGCTCTCAACGGCTCCTAGCTGCCTTGGGGCTATAAAAGGGACCCCTAGGCGCATGGAGGAGCACACCAAGCATACTCACAACATTCCTAAGCACCAAGACATCGATTCCGCGCATTTGTTTCTTTGTGATAGCATATAGAGCTCTTGTGGAGTTGTGAACTCATTGAGTTGTGTTGCGAGCTCTTGTTGCGACTTGTGTGCGTGTTGTTGCTCTGATTTTTGAGTTTTGTGTGAGTTGCTCATCCCTCCCTTACTCTGTGATTCTTGTGAACATCAAAAGTGTAAGGGCGAGAGGCTCCAAGTTGTGGAGATTCCTCGCAAACGAGATAAGAAAAGAAAAGCAAAACACTGTGGTATTCAAGTTGATCATTGGATCACTTGAGAGGAGTTGAGTGCAACTCTCGTCCATTAGGACGCCACAACGTGGAGTAGGCAAGTTTTGTACTTGGCCGAACCACGGGATAACCACCGTGCCATCTCTGTGATTGATTTCTTGTGGTTATTGTGTTTTTGACTCCTCTCTAGCCACTTGGCAATTATTGTGCTAACGCCTAACAAAGTTTTTGTGGCTTAAGTTTAAAGTTTTATAGGATCACCTATTCACCCCCCCCCTCTAGGTGCTCTTAGTGTTGAGGGAGCACTCCAGTATCTATCGCTGACTCGACCAAATACTTTGTTCTCGGTAAGTCGTGTTTGTCAATATATGGTTGTCCCTACTTCATTACATTGGGTTGTAGTTAAACGCATTCTTCGTTATCTCCAGGACACAATTGATCATGGTTTGCGTTTTATCAAGACTGAGCCATTGCTACTTAGCGCCTTTTCAGATGCAGATTGGGCTGATAATTTGGATGATCGACGTAGTACTAGTGGGTATGCCATCTTTCTTGGAGACAACCTTATTTCCTAGAGTTATCGCAAGCAAGCTAGAGTGTCCCGGTAAAGCACTGAAGCTGAAAATAAAGCCATCGCTGATGCCACAACAGAGATCATCTGGCTTCATGTTCTTCTTCACGACATTGGCATTTCTCTTCCACGACCACCGTGCCTATGGTGTGATAACATATGCGCTACATATCTCACATCAAAACCATTTTTACATCGTCGTATGAAGCATGTGGAGATTGATTATCATTTCGTCCGAGAGTGTGTTGCCATGAAACAACTTGAGGTTCGTGCCAAATCGTCGAAGGATCAAGTGATCGACATCATGACAAATGCGCTTCCTACTCCGACATTCAAGCATTTCAGAAACAATATAAACTTATTTCCACTACGTCCAGATTGAGAGGAGGTATTAGACGAAAACATGGTTTGTTACGTCTATTCCTAGATTAGAGGGAGCTACGTCTCTCTATCGTGATTCATGGTGGGTTAGTTGGGGATTACGATCCCATCCATGTATATCGCTCTCTTTTCTGTAAACGCATATATCAGCAATATATAAACACCGGTCGTGACCCTTAGAGAGCATCGAGCCAAACCAATAAATATATGGTATCAGAGCCAGAGATCTCGAGTTCGAATCATAATTAGCACAATTAAATAAAATAATTGTTACTCGCTCCTATATTCTACGTGAAACACCCTAAAAGAGGCTCAACGTGGGTAAGAGCGTTAGAATATAATATAATTAAATTATTCACCTCTACTATCAGCTTAACATTTTTAAGTTGAATTGGTTGGTGCATGTAAGTTAATAGTTGTTGGGTGTAGGGATGGGCACTTTTTTACCATAAACCAAAAACCGAATCGAACAGAAATTTCGTTTTTTCGGTAGTTCGGTTCAATTTCGGTTTTTGTATCTCAAAAGTTTGGTTTCGGTATCGTAATCGGTTTTCACCGTATACCGAACCGAAATACCAAAAAAACCGAATTACCAAACTTTATCAATTCTAAAATTTGACTATTCGATTATGTGAACTAAATGGGTGAAGCAGTTAAATTGTTATTCACTTATTTATATGTGATGTATGATGTATCTCTAAATATTTGTAGATATATAATTTTTACTTTTTAAAATTATGTCTAATCTATCATGTAAACTTGTTGTTTTGAGTATAAGTTTGGTATTCGTTTTTTACGAAAAACCGAAACTAAACTTTTGGTTTTTTATTTTCTAGAAAACTGATCGGTTTCTAATGTCTAAAAAAACCGAAAAATCGAACCGAAGTTTTAAAAAAACCGAATGCTAGCTGGGTGGCCGCTCGATGGCCCGGCGCGCGCTCATCATGATTGGGGTGGCGAGCGACGGGAGAGGGAATGCATGGGAAGCTACGTCGTTACGGGCTTACGGCTGCCGCCGGGTCCGGGGGCCAGCTGCGGCCTAACTTCCAACCAGACGTACGTACTACGACGACGTGGCTGATTGATCATGATCATGATCTGTTCGACCGGTGCACGTCACTATTGGTGGTTGTTAAATACTACACTACTCGTATACTTAGCTAGCCACTTGCATATATGCTGTGTGCGCGGTTGTTGGGGTGTGCTGTCAAGTCATGTGTGTGCATGTCTCCATGCAACGGGGAACGCCCCGCGCGCGCGAGAGAAGAGATGCCGATCGATCTCGGGGGCGGGGATATGCATGCATGGGTGGCGGAACCGATCCCCTTTTTTCTTCTCCTGCAACTTTTAATTGCTCTCGACCATGCATCGTCGCTCTAGCTACCTGATGCATGGTTACACGCGAGTACGCGACGCGACACTCTCTCTAGCGGCCGCCTGTGTGTGTGACTGTGTGTGCGTCGTCGCAGCGCGGTGTGGAAATAAAGGGCGCCACGCTAGGCCAGATGCCGGCCTTCTCTCTCTCGTCTTCGTCTCAGTCGACCGTGCTCGTCGTGTCTCCTCTCTTTGGCACAGTGGCACGAGCTAGCTAGAGACCGACCTCCTGCCCTAACAAAATAAAAATAAAAAGGGGTCGTCGTCACGGTCCATGTTTCTAGATTTTTTTTTCTTTTTGAATCTAATTATTGAAGACCGACGACGATTGCTGGCCGGTCGACCGATCTCGGTGCTGCTACTTAACAACCACGCCAACAGCTAGCTCTCAACGAACGGTCAACACACCTAGACCATGTGTCCATGTGGCTGGCGTCTGCGCGCGTATTTCCACCACCACCACCACCACCACCACCGTCTCAGTCGCCATCCCGTCGTCGGACGGTCATCTCCCAGCTCTCATCGATGGCTACCGGAAAAAACAAAAAACAAAAACGAGAGACTTGCTAGCTAGCTTGGCTCTCGGCTCGACGGGTCGTCGGGCGTTCGAGGAGTTTATAACCACCACTCGCGTCACACATCCTGAACCGTACGTGTCATGATCTCGACAGTTCTGACGGTGTCCACATTCCCCCTCCCCGGCCGGCTCCTCAGTGACGAGATACATATATATCACCTCGAGCTGCATGCATACTGGCTGGCTACTGAGGATGTCTGCTAGTTTATTTTTAACTAAACTGCGATAAAATATATTATAATGATGCCAACTGTATGCGATAAAATATATTATAATGATGCCAACTGTATGGACGACCTTTCCGCTGCAGCTTAAATTCTCCTTTGCCATGGGCAATTTAAGTCCTTTGACAAATCGTTCTGGCTGTTGCATTGGCACAAGTATTGGTTTCCGAACGAGTTATATTATTATTCTGAAATTCCAGCTAGCTTCCGTCCCATCGCTGTCCTTGTCGCACTCGGAATTATAAAAGCGTGACGAACGACAACCCGAAAGAGCCCAGTTGCTTATTTTTCGTACTAGCTTACTAGCACGCAGCTACCGTATGCGAGTCCACCGATGGCGCTCAGCCGCCGGCGGCGGCGGCGGATTCACTGGGCCAGCTAATAAGCTCGGATTCACTGGGCCGATCGTCAGACGAAGCCCGGCACGAAACCATCTAGAGAACATCAACACGCAACAGCAACCAGCTAGGCTCCGATCCGGGCCCTCTGCCTCTTATGGGCTCGTGGCCCATTGTGGCTACTGGCCTGCCCAAAGAGAAGCCGCCTGCAGGTGTTTCACTGTTTCCCTTCACATGCGAGAGGCGTTCGCTCTCGCTGTCACCCGTCCACGATTACGCGAGAGATGACAATGGGTCGGGTTCGAATCGGGTAGAGTAAATAACTGCCAGTGACCATATCTGCGGGGATTATCCATATCCGTCCATGACTATTACTATCGGAAACGGGCCCTTTGCCGAGTGCCCGAAACACTCGGCAAAGCTTTAAAAACACTCGTCAAAAGCTTTGCCGAGTGTGACACTCGACAAACAAGGCTCGACAAACAGTACATCGACAAAGTCTTCTTTGCCGAGTACTTTTTCTCAGGCACTCGGCAAAGAGGCTTGCCGAGTGCCAGGGAGCACTCGACAAAGAAAAGTGGCCGTTACGGCGACGAGGTAACGGAGACGGCTTCTTTGCCGAGTGTCAAACATGACACTCGGCATGACACTCGGCAAAGGCGTCACCTTTGTCGAGTGTCTACCCAGAGGCACTCGGCAAAGAATACATCTTTGCCGAGTGCCACCTGGGACACTCGGCAAAGAACCCGCCAGGGAGGGTCCCATGTCAGGCTCTTTGTCGAGTGCTCTGCGCGACACTCGGCAAAGCCTGCCTCTTTGCCGAGTGCCAGCGACATAACACTCGACAAAGTACCTAAACCGGTGCCCAGGTTTTGGCTCTTTGCCGAGTGTTATGACCCTGACACTCGGCAAAGCGCCTCTTTGCCGAGTGTTACACTCGGTAAAGTGACCAGTATATACCTTTTTTATTTGTTTTTTGTATTCCATCCACACAAACAGAAGATATCACATATATATCACATATATACATCACAGATATCATCACAGACATAAATAGCCAACACAAACATAAAACGTCACCACAAACATAAATATCCATCACAAACATAAGTGTTCAACACAAGTATCAAACACAAACATAAGTCTCAAACGTCGCAAGCTCTCACATAAGTATTAAACACAGACATAAGTATTATACATAAGTTCTGAAGTCTAAAACAATGAAAACACAACACTAATGGAGGTGGGCGGTTTGACCGGGGCTGCGTTGGGCTGAACCCTTCCGGAGGGTTGTTGGATGCCGCCCCAGATTGGCCCTGCACAGAGAAGAGATTGCATGTGTTATACCAGATGCATTACAAACATCTAACTACAATTTTGATACTCACAGGAGTGTGGAAGAGAGCAGGGTCAACTGGAGGGAACAATGGAGGTGGCGGAGCGATGCCCTGTGCGGCGCCAAGGCTCTGCATGTACTGGAACATCTCCGCCATCCTCTGATCAGCCGTCGCCCGCTCCGCCATTATCCTCGCCTCCATCTCTTGACGTTCCCTCCTCTCTTCTTCTAGTTGGGTCTGTAATATTACAAGCCAACGTTATAGTAACTCAAAGAGAAGGTATATAACTCAAGAAAGGACGAGTTACAGAAGCACTAACCTCGAGTTGCTGTATGCGATGCTGTGAGCTGTCGTGCCGAGGTCGTATGGCTGGACTCGAGCCCGTGCTCCTTGCTCTCACCTGAGACAGAGTGGGAGTGGAGGACGAGTCGATTGCCCCGTCGGCAATCCAGTACCACCCATGTCTCTTGCCTCCTCCGACCCTCATGAGCACATCGGGGTCGATCAGCTCGGTGCTCGGATCATAGTCTGGGCCATGGACCTCCTGCGCCATGGCGGTGTAGTCATGGAGACGACTGTAGACGGCGGGGTTGGTGTAGGCCTCGGGCCCGTCATCCGGGTTGTAGGTGACGTCGGACGTCGCCTTACCCTTATGGGCCATAGCATAGGCCGAGAAGGTGGAGCAAGGCCGGCCACCATGTGACGCCGACTGCAACGAAAACCAGCGAGATAGTTAGAAATAATATCTAACTCAGTGCTATATATCTAAATAAAAAAGATGGCATACCCATGCTTCGGCATATTGGCTCAGGCTCCGGCTGCCTTGGTGGTGGGAGGGGCCTTGCATCATCAAACGCCGTTCCCGGCTAGCATTGTGCGCCTCGTCCCACTCAGCCGAACACCACCTATCCACCATCTGCATTCTGCTCCTAGCACAGAGGATGTGCGACGCACCAATATGGAATCATCTACAAAGTATACACGTAAAGTGCATATCATAAGATAAAATAAAATTCATGCATGGAGTACTGGTACCAAACATGCATGACTTTACCTGCAGGTACTGCTCCCTGGTCAATGACATGGTTCGGGCTTGAGGTTTGGTCACCCTCTCCCCAAGGACGGAGCTGTGGTAGGTGATGATGGCCTGGATTCGAGCCTCATAGTGCATGTCCACGACGAGCTTCTTACAACTCGTGGTGGCCACCACATCCGCCCTAGCCTCATATCCAGCATCGCATCTGAAGAAATCCTGCATACAAAAACGATGTATCCATACATTATTTCAAGAATTTGCAACGAATGCGACATATTTTACATTATACTAAGACTTACCCACAGCTCTTGCTTCACCCGCTCCGCCTTGTTATTGAATTCCCTGCCGTCCTGGTCTACTGCATCGGGGGCGACGACGTAGTGGTCGAAGGTGAAGGCTGGGCCCGTCACTCCGGCGTACTCCACAAGTCCAGGGAAGTGTTCCCTGCACAGCAGGCCGAGGATGCCATTGGGGGGCGACGATGACCCCCAGCATAATCCAAAACCGTCCAAGACCTGTCCAAGTGATAAATAAAAAGTATTAGTTTATATTATGATTTTGAACACATAATATGAACAAGAATGAAGAACATAAAGTTACATACCTCTCCCCTTCCGGCCGAATCAGCGGCCGCCTGTCCCGAAGTATGGGACGCTGAGGGAGACTCGCGGGGCCTCGCAGGTAGATGCTCCTCGAACTAGAGCCGCCTGAACCTGAGGCGTCCTGCTGCTGGTCGTCGTCGTCCTGCTGCTGGTCGTCGTCGTCGTCCTGAGGCGCCGCCTGCTGCTGTGCTGCCTCGTCAGGCTGCGCTGCCTGCTCTGCCTCGTCCACCGTCCTACGCCTCCTCCCCCTCCTACTCAGCCAACCGCCCACCATATTTGTCCAACAACCTGCAATTAAGAGTAAACAAATAAGCACATATAAAAAGATGTATTTAAAAATAGGTGCGAAATAAAAAGTCATATAGCATTATATCGATTAAAAATAATCTTCATATGTGTCGGGGTTAGCCGGATCATAACTCTCATCATCACTATCAAGCATTTCAATCTAAACACCATCGGAAAACACAACCTCGTCATTAATGTCATTGCCTTCAAGGATTACTAAGTCATTATCATTTTGCACCTCATCATCCTCCTCATCAACAACCATTTCAATATCTACGTCCATTCTGATAGCTTCAGTTAAGTCTATCTCAAATCGCCCTTCTAGCCCATCTTCTTGGAAGAACTCCCCATCATATGTGTCCGGGTCTAAGTTATAATCTTCATCGTTAGGAACAGGTAACCTCCCGTGCGGCGATACCTTGTACACAACATCCCAACCCTTAAGATGTTCTTTCGTTTGACACACATATGGGAGATAATACACTTGTGTGGCCTGTTGGGCCACGATATAGACATCGTCTCCTGCTAAGGTGGAATCTTGTCGAATTTCGACTATCCCAAGATTAGAATGTGTCTGTCTCGTCACTTGAGGGTCAAACCAATGACATTTGAATATCACTGGAGTAAGAGGTTTGGAACCATAAAAATTGAGCTCATATATTTCTTCGATTCGTCCAAAATAATCGACATTGTCAAGGCCGGGCGTAAAGACTCCAGAACACGTTGTTTTACGATTGGGCCGACTTTTGTCGTAGTGTGTTGTGCGAAAACGGTATCCATTGACGTCATACCCAGAATATTTCTTGACCCTATAAGCAAAGTCGTTGGCTACTTGTCTCAACTTGGCACTCATAGACGGATCTCTTTGGCCCTGCAAGTATTCGCAAGTTAAAAGACGCTAAATTGAGTTCAAAGACGTATCTCTTTTACAAACTAAGCACGTACCTTACGTTTGAACCAAGAAATGAAATCGGGCAACCCATTTCTCGCACCCTTTCTAAGAAGAGCGTCATATTCCTGTGGAGTGGGGTCCCTTGATCGACGCCAGAATTCATGAAGAAATTGTTCCATGTATGGCGTCACCTCTTCAAGGTTGGTCAATACGTATAGCATGATATGCCACCACTCTTCATGTGTCAGGGTCTTGGTGGTCGAGCCACTTGCGCTTCCGAGTTGGCCTCGAAATATGCTAAGGTTCGATTCATTGTCGCCATCATTGTAACGAGGGGGTGGATTATGCACGCTCGGCAGTTTGTCACCATAATAAGTTGTTGTGAAGTTTGAGACCTCCTCTAGAATGTATGCTTCTGCAATGGAAGCCTCGATTTTGCATTTATTTCTACATTTCTTTCGAATAGTCTTTAGACATCTCTCGATTGGATAGCACCAACGTCCCTGCACGGCCCCCCCATTCGTGCCTCATAGGGGAGATGAAGAATCAAATGCTACATTGGATTGAAGAAGACGGGTGGAAATATCTTCTCAAGCTTACACAGTAACACGGGTGCCAATCTTTCCAAGTCTGCAACCACGGTCCGAGAATCCGTTCAATCCATATGTGGAAGTCATGACTCTTCATCCCTAAGACTCGCATAGTAGATATGTTCACCCCCTACTCAGGTTAGCTGCATACCCATCAGGGAACATCAACATCTTGATCCACTGAAGTACTTCCTTCCTCTGGGCCCTGCTTAGGACAAAATCGGCCTTAGGCCTTCTCCACGTCTTTCTGCCACTTGGTGGCTTCATCTCTAGTTTTGGTCTATCACATAACGCTGCCAGATCCACTCTTGCCTTCACATTATCCTTTGACTTATTAGGAATGTCTATAATTGTTGCCCACAGTGCCTCGACAACATTCTTTTCAGTGTGCATTACGTCAATGTTGTGTGGAAGGAGAAGGTCGTCATAATAGGGGAGCCAAGTCAAGCCAGACTTATGTGTCCACATATGCTGCTCACCATATCCCACAAAACCACCTTCTGTATTGGCCACGAGCCCATCTATCTGTTGACGAATTTCGGCACCAGTCATCGTTGCAGGTGGGCGGTCTGTCACTATGACACCTTTCGTAAAGTTCTTGATGTCTAGGCGGAATGGATGGTCAACAGGAAGAAATTGTCGATGTTTATCGAAGGACGAATATTTGCCACCCTTTTTCAACCAAATGAACCTGAGAGCTTCCTTGCAAACTGGGCATGAGAACTTACCGTGAACACACCAGGCACAGAATAGCCCATAGGCCGGTAAGTCATGCATGGAGTACTGGTACCAAACATGCATTTTGAAGTTTGTCTTCGTAGCTCGGTCATACGTCCATACCCCTTCCTCCCAGGCACGTACCAATTCATCGATCAAAAGCTCCATGTACACGCCCATTTTATTCCCCGGGTGTCCGGGAATTATCAACGACACAAATATATTCTGCCTTTGAAAGCACACACCAGGGGGGAGATTGATTGGGATAACAAACACGGGCCAACATGTGTACAGGGCAGCGCTCATTCCATAGGGATTGAACCCATCTGTGGCCAACGCAACACGTACATTTCGAGCCTCTTCGGCTTTCTCACGGTGAATGGCATCAAAATGTTTCCATGCTTCACCATCGGATGCGTGCACCATCTTGTCAGGATTGTGTCGTTTTCCATTTTTGTGCCATGTCATCTGTTTCGCGGATTCCTCTGTCATGTACAGACGCTGGATCCTCGGTATGAACGGAAGGTGTCATAGGATTGTCAAGGGGATGTCGAGCTGCCTCTTCTGTCCATCACCAGAGTCTACCTCCATGAACCTAGACGATGTACACTTAGGACAGTACTTTGCCTCCGTGTATTCTTTCTTAAATAGCACGCAGCCCTTCGGACAAGCATGAATCTGCTCATACGTCATCTTGAGTGCCCGAAGGAGTTTCTGTGCCTCGTACATGCTCTTTGGTAGAACGTGATCATCTGGAAGCAGGCTCCCAATAACCGTCAACAAGCCATCGAATGCGTCTCTACTCATGTTGTACTGCGACTTGAACGCCATTACACGCCCAATGGCATCCAGTTGAGAAACCTTTGTCTGGCCGTGAAGGGGCTTCTGTGCCGCGTCGAACATGTCGTAGAACGCCTTTGCAGTCGGCTCTGGCTCATCATCCATACATCCTCCCGTGTACTGTGCCTCCTGATAGTCGTTCAACATATCTGCTACCCCCGCATCCGCGTCATAATCCTCGACACGTTGTCTCAGCACCTCCTCTCTCATACGATGCGCTTCACCATGAAATATCCACCGAGTATAGCCTGACGTAAATCCATTCTTCCAAATATGTTCTACCATGGCCTTCTTTGGTTTTCTTTTCCGGTTGGCACATTTGCTGCACGGGCATGGGACTAGACTCGCTCCTTTAGCAGCTTTGACATATGCCCGTTCCACGAAATCATCGGTCTTTCTAATCCATTCAGTGGTGACATCGTTCCTTCCTCTACGGCCCGTGTACATCCACTCACGGTTCTCCATCCTCTAACAGAAGCCTAGTAACAGAAAATTTCGGCAGCACCTCCCCTGCACGGGGAGGTTTCGAAATCCTGCAAATAAAAGTATCAGCACGATGGCTGTCTTCTACTAATAATTCAACGACATGATGGCCGACAATCACACACACACACACATATATATATATATATATATATATATATATATATATATATATATATATATTCAATTCAACGGCACGACGACGAGGAATTGTAGACGTTGGCGTGGTGAGGGTCGGTGCGGTGGTGGATAGGATGGGGAGTGTGTTGTGCGAGTGGCGTGGTGAGGGTCGGTGACGGCGTGATGGATAGGATGTGATAGTGTGTTGTGTGAGGGTCGGTGACGGCGTGGTGGATAGGATAAAACATAATATAAACATGTGTTTATGAAATACATAATATAACACATTAATATAAACATGTGTTTATGAAATACATAATATTTAAAACATCAATACATTAATCTAAAAAACATAAATACATTAATATAAAAATTAATACATAATTTAATAAAGTTATACCTTAAGACGGTGATGGGCGGGGGAGACGGTGGCGTACGGCAGGACGGCAGTGGGGCGGCGCGGCGAGCGTCGCTCGTGGTGGCACGACGAGCCGGCAGCGCGCGGCGGGCGCGGGCGAGCTCGGCGGCGGCGCGGCGATGATTTAGGCGGCGGTGGTTCAACAGAGAGAGAGTGAGAGAAGAGAAAGAAGAAGAAAGAACCCGGGCACGAAGTATATTTTAGTTCTTTGCCGAGTGTCCTCGACAAAGATTTTTTTATTTTTAAAATAAGCTTTGCCGAGTGTCAGATCGGCGACACTCGGAAAAGACTCCTTTGCCGAGTGTCGGCCAGGTGACACTCGACAAAGTATACTTTACACTTCTTTGCCGAGTGCCTACCTGCATACTTTGCCGAGTGTGACCATCTAACACTCGACAAAGTACATTTGTATTTTTTTTGATTTTGTCTCCCAAACTTTTTGTGTTATGTTCCTACACTATGTAGACCTACATGTATCATTTGTGAACAATTATAACTGTGTTTGCAATATCTAGTAGATTTAGTTCGTTTATTTGAATTTCTTCGGAAAATTCATATTTGAACTGTAGTTCACTCGAAACTTGGGAAACCGTGCATGCAAAAATGATATTCATGTTACTTACCATAAGTTACGACCGATTCCAGGAGCGTACCGGAAACTTCGAGCAACATGCTCACTAAACATGGCCGTGAACTTGCCATCCACATGTTTAAAAATTGTATAAAACACAAACAAAGTCAGAAAATCATGAAACTTGTCCATGTGTCATGATATCATATGTACATGCTATGATAAAAATTGTAGAATGTTTGGAGAAAGTTGTGAGACACAATGTGTAGAAACCTAAGAGAACTACATGAAATCATAAAGCTTCAATGTAGATCTCTTAGGTTTCTACACATTGTGTCTCACAACTTTCTCCAAACATTCTACAATTTTTATCATAGCCTGTACATATGATATCATGACACGTGGACAAGTTTCATGATTTTCTGACTTTGTTTGTGTTTTATACAATTTTTAAACATGTGGATGGCAAGTTCACGACCATGTTTAGTGAGCATGTTGCTCGAAGTTTCCGGTACGCTCCTAGAATCGGTCGTAACTTATGGTAAGTAACATGAATATCATTTTTGTATGCACGGTTTTCCAAGTTTCGAGTCACCTACAGTTCAAATATGAATTTTCTGAAGAAATTCAAATAAACGAACTAAATCTACTAGATATTGCAAACACAGTTATAATTGTTCACAAATGATACATGTAGGTCTACATAGTGTAGGAACATACCACAAAAAGTTTGGGAGACAAAATCAAAAAAATACAAATGTACTTTGCCGAGTGTCTAGAGAAGACACTCGGCAAAGAGTCCTTTGCCAAGTGCCTACAAGTTGACACTCGACAAAGAAGTCTCTTTGCCGAGTGTCAACCCACGGCTCTCGGCAAAGACTGACGACCGTCAGCTCTGGGACGGCCGCTGACGGCCCTTTGTCGAGCGCTACCTTTGCCGAGTGTTAAACACTCGGCAAATGTGTGTTTGCCGAGTGTGTTCCTGTGCCGAGTGTCCAGCACTCGGTAAAGAGGCTCGTTGCCGAGAGCTTAACTTTACCGACTGCGGCTCTCGACAAAGCCTTCTTTGCCGAGTGCCCGACAAAAGGCACTCGGCAAAGAGGCCGACACTCGGCAAAGCCTCGGATTCCGGTAGTGTATACCCACAGGTAAAATTTTGTATCCATGCCCGTACCCATCGAGTATTGGGGCGGATATCAGGTATCTGTCGCGTATAGCAGCTTGGTGCATTCTGCCTAAATGAAGTCTAGTGCAGTTCTGAGCATCGCACATCACCATGATCACCGGAGACACATAATGTTGTTGCACAGTGCAGTCGTGTAAATGTAGCCCTAGACATGTGTTACTAATGTTTTTTTGTTAATAAACTTCCAACTCATCAAAATTAGAGAGTAGCTAGCATAGTCGTCTAGTGTATTTACACTCTCTTAGCTCAAGTACTTGTACTAGATAGCACTGGTACTACGTACTAGCACTAGTACTAGAACCAGATCAGAAGCATCAGAAGACAGGGAGGGATGGCAGTAGGATGAGCTGTCGAGGATGGACGGCTAGCTAGCGTACTGGTAGGTTGAAAATCTAAAATCACTATTTTCGGATATCCGTCGGGTACCCGCGGATAAGAAATCAAATCCGTACCCGATCCGTAATAAAATCGGGTCGAGTACGAGTAAGACCCACAAGTCAAATTTCGTGCCCAAACCTGTACCCGATGGGTCGGATATCCGACGGATATCCGAACCCGCGAGTAAAATTGACATCCCGACCGCATCCCCTATATCTTCAGGCTATTACCAATTTCGTATAATATGATAACTTTGGACATTCGTGACGAGAACATGGATCGTGAATGGCCTTATCAGTTCGTCCGTCGGCGGCTGCATCCTACCTCATTGTTCATTGGTCAACGACACGACAACGACGGATCGATGACAAAAGTGTTATATTTCTTTATCATGCATCCAAAGTCTGTATTAGGCTATATACAACCTGGATACTATATTGTGGTTCTCCAAACATAAGATACATCTAAGAAACACGTCCATACAACCTAATATATTTAAGTCTGTATCGTATTCACTAAAATCACTGAACACAACTATTTTATGTGAGTTTTACGAGTAGAACCTGTTGGGGACTTGTTCTCAATTGTTATGAATTAAGAACAAGACAACATAAAAAATGGGTTAAAGGTTAATACCCTTCGTCCTTCGAAACATTATTTCCCTGAGGATATAACGATCTTCGGACGAAGGTCATGAAGGACATACCTTCATGATCATAGTATACTTAGATGAAAGACGAAGCATACGAAACATGGGGAACAACATGTTTAATAGAATGATGTTATAATATACATTTACTGTTATTTAATCATAAAAGAATATAAACAATATTGAATTACATTTATACTTTCGGCTTGACAGAAGGTAAAAATCAAAGTGTGACGTGCGAGTGAATACCAGTCAGCGTGAACAGTATGGGGATACTGTTCATCTATTTATAGGCACAGGACGCAGCCTGTGTGGATTTACATTCGTGTCCTTTACAACCGGTTACAATCGTAACACAAATTATCATAGGCTAATTGGTCTTTTCATCTTTAAGTCGGTGCATCTGAAGGTACGCTACGAAGCTCCCTGATTGGTAGCTTCGGCACTGCTTCTGTTTTGATCTTCCGAAGGTGTTTCTTCTCACAGGACCTTCAGCGATGAAACAGACCCCCAACAGAACCGTATCTTAGACTTAGAGAATTGTGTTAGAGACGTCCTTTACCAAGATACGTAATTTGTGTTTTTTGCAATTACCCTTTAAGAGACATTTATGTGGTTTGTATACACATGGTATTCTTCAATCTTCCACCTATTTTTTTTAAATGTGAAGTGACTTGTGTCCAAGAACCAATAAAATATTTTTAAAGGCGGTTAGCTAGGGATACACACCTTGTAACCTTAGGAAAAAATAATGCTTGACGACTCAACTTACTAAGGAAAAAAGGGTATTTCAAAGGAAGTACAAAAAAGGATAATTAATGCTTCACGTCTCAATTTATCAGGAAAAAGGCATTTCAAAGGACAAAAAGGGATAATTGATGCTTCATGACTCAACTTAGGCAAAAAAATAAGTCTTGTAAAAGCTTTTGGTTTTGTCAACATTTGATTAATTGGTTGGTTTGACCTTCGGCGATGAAGCAGACCCCCAACAGTAGCCTCTTCACGGTGCTAGATCGTTTTTCGTAACGAGCTCGACCCGTGAAAAATTCTCTTAGGCTTCGGAATGCCGAAGGTCTAAAAACACCTTCCCTGAGCTCGTTGTCGAGAAACGATTAAATATTCCGAGTGCGAGGTGGTCCCACCATACGACGGGTATGCGCGATCTAGTGATTCACATTCTCGCGCACTGTGGTCCACCGTTCAGTGGGTGCGGGCGACTGTTCAGCGGGTGTGAGCGGCTTGACGATTCACCTTCCCACCTGCAGCACTATATAAATAGACGAGTAGGTGTGAAGTTACCACATCATTTATTACTATTGCACTGTTGTGCTGCTGAAAAATTTGACCATAGCCGAATCTTATTCATCGTATTTTCACTCAGCATCGTCTTGGTTTAGCTTCGTCATAAGAGGGAGCTTCGGCAAGATTGCAAAAAGTCATCAACTTCGTCAGAACCGTAAGAAATTCAGTGTCAAATGGACAGAGTGCGTTCAACTGCTAGAGTTACACGTGACGAAGAGGAGACCGAAGCTGCCGAGACTGCCCCAATCTCCGAAGTAATGAGGCAATCGGGACTGGTTGTGACAGAGGGTGCTTCTGACGAAGGTGCACCTGCTGCCGAAGCTGAACATGCTGACATTGAAGAGGGTGATGCTGATGAAGAAGAGGTAGATTATAACACCGTCATGCCATCCAAACCCAGCCACTTGGACTTTGGAAAGTCTACTGTCTTTGGGGCTGATATGCCCATGATGATAAAGCTAGGCTACTTCGGGGAAGCCGAGAAGAGGCTGATTCGTTTTGGCGGGGAAGAAACCACTCCGAAGCCAGAAAATGATGAGGTGGTAGTTTTCAGAAGTTTCTTCAAAGCAGGATTGAGGTTTCCTTTGCATGAAATGATTGGGGACGTTTTGGAAGATTTCGAAATTTATCTTCATCAGCTGACTCCTAACGCCATCGTTAGGCTCAGCGTCTTTATCTGGGCTCTCCGAAGCCAAGGAGTGGACCCGCTTGCCGAAGCTTTCTACCGGGTGCATGAGCTTCATTATCAGACGAATGCTAGAGAAGATGGACTACACGAGAATTTCTGCTGTTACAACTTTGCTTACCGCAAAGATATGAAGACTCCAGTGATCAGCTATCACACCAAATGGCCAACCAGTTGGAAAAATGAGTGGTTCTATGTTAAGGTTGATGAGAAGGAGAAGATAGTTCAGAGCCCACTGGACCTAACCTTCGGGTTAACTAGGCCCCTATGCGACATGCTGCAAGGGTCACCATGCCGAGAAGCTGTTGGCGAATTCCGAGTTGTGTCTGAGCATATCGATACTAGAGATTTGGTGTAGGAATACTTAGCCAATAGAGTATTTCCGACGTTAAAGGAATGGAATATGCCGAAGCTTAAAGGAGAAAAGAAAAGAATGAACTTGTTCGACTGCCCTATCACTTCAAGTTCAAGAAACATTTCAAAGAGCCTTGCCAAGAATGGTTGGAAATGATTGAAGATATGTGCTATGAAATTCTGGGAAACTATACTAAGAAAGAAGATCAATTAATGACCGCGGCCTTGAAAGGGAAATGTGCCTTTGGGCCATTTCTAAGTGTTTTGGTGATTTAGTGTCCAACACAAGTGCCTAAGTGTAAAAAGGTGGACAAAGTACAAATCAAGAATTAAGGTATGTTTCTCAGACTTAGTACATTGTTTTATGGACTAATGTATTGTGTCTAAGTGCTGGAAACAGGAAAAATCCAATTGGAAATATCTTGGCTCGAGCAGCCAAGAATCTGCTGAGTCTGGGAGCACCGGACTGTCCGGTGGGTCACCGGACTGTCCGGTGGTGCACCGGACAGTGTCCGGTGCGCCAGGCTGACTCGGTGTGAACTCGGCGCTCTCGGGAATTTGCCGACGGCGTACGGCTAAAATTCACCGGACTGTCCGGTGTGCACCGGACTGTCCGGTGAGCCAACGGTCGGTCGGGCCAACGGTCGGCCGCGGAATCTGTGCGCGACACGTGGTCGGGCCAACGGTCGGAAGGGGGCACCGGACTGTCCGGTGTGCACCGGACTGTCCGGTGCGCCAACGGCTCCCAGATCCGCAACGGTCGGCTGCGCCGTTTAAGGAAAGAAATCGGGCACCGGACAGTGTCCGGTGTGCACCGGACTGTCCGGTGCGCCCGAAGACAAAAGGCAAGATCAGCCTTCCAGAATTGCTCTCAACGGCTCCTAGCTGCCTTGGGGCTATAAAAGGGACCCCTAGGCGCATGGAGGAGAACCCCAAGCATTCCCACAACATTCCTAAGCACCAAGACATCGATTCCACGCATTTGGTTCATTGTGATAGCATCTAGAGCTCTTGTTGAGTTGTGGACTCATTGAGTTGTGTTGCGAGCTCTTGTTGCGACTTGTGTGCGTGTGTTGCTCTGATTTTGAGTCTTGTATGCGTTGCTAGTTTCTCCCTTACTCCGTATTTCTTTGTGAATCTTAAGTGTAAGGGCGAGAGGCTCCAAGTTGTGGAGATTCCTCGCAAACGGGATATTGAAAGGCAAAGCAAAACACCGTGGTATTCAAGTTGGTCTTTGGACCGCTTGAGAGGGGTTGATTGCAACCCTCGTCCGTTGGGACGCCACAACGTGGAGTAGGCAAGCGTTGGTCTTGGCCGAACCACGGGATAAACCACTGTGTCATCTCTGTGTTTGATCTCTCGTGGTATTGTGTTTTACTGAGACTCCTTTCTAGCCACTTGGCAATCATTGTGCTAACACTTAACAAGTTTTTGTGGCTATAAGTTTAAGTTTTTACAGGATCACCTATTCACCCCCCTCTAGGTGCTCTCAATTGGTATCGGAGCCGTTCTCTTCAAGAAGGGACTAATCGCCCGAAGAGATGGATCCTAAGGGGAAGGGAATCGTGATCAACGACAAGGAGAAGGAGTCCTTCGTCAACGAGCCAAGGGATGACAAGTCCAATGACTCGGGCTCGGGCCACAAGCGCAAAGACGGGAAGAAGAAGAAGACAAGGCGCATCAAGGAGATCGTCTACTACGACGATAGCGATGAGTCTACCTCTTCCCAAAAGGACGACGACAACGACTACAGGAAGACGGTCAATTCGAACTTTTCATTTGATTATTCTCGTATTCCACATAGTTCGAATTCGCATTTGCTTTCCATTCCTCTTGGCAAACCTCCACACTTCGATGGGGAAGACTACGGATTTTGGAGTCACAAAATGCGTAGTCACTTATTCTCTCTCCATCCAAGCATATGGGAGATTGTAGAGAATGGAATGAAATTTGATAGCTCAGATAGCCCTATGCTTATAAATGAACAAATCCATAGAAATGCACAAGCTACTACTGTTCTATTAGCATCTTTGTGCAGGGAAGAGTACAATAAGGTGAGCGGCTTGGACAACGCCAAGCAGATATGGGACACCCTCAAAATCTCTCACGAGGGGAACAACATCACCATGCTCACTAAAATGGAGTTGGTGGAGGGCGAGCTTGGACGATTCGCAATGATAAGGGGAGAAGAGCCAACCCAAACTTACAACAGACTGAAGACCCTTATCAACAAAATAAGGAGCTACGGAAGCACGCGATGGACGGACCACGACGTCGTCCGCCTAATGCTAAGGTCATTTACCGTTCTTGATCCTCATTTGGTGAACAATATTCGTGAAAATCCTAGGTACACCAAGATGTCGCCCGAAGAAGTTCTTGGAAAATTTGTAAGCGGGCGAATGATGATCAAGGAGGCAAGGTACGTGGACGACGCATTGAATGGTCCAATCCATGAGCCTCAACCCATTGCTCTCAAGGCAACAAGGAGCAAGGAGACGCTACCAAGCAAGGTGGCGCAAGTTGAGGCGGCCGGGCTAAATAATGAGGAGATGGCCCTCATCATTAAGCGCTTCAAGACAGCGCTTAAAGGTCGCAAGGGACAGCCAAGCAAGACCAAGACAAAGGAGAAGCGCTCATGCTTCAAATGCGGTAAGCTTGGTCATTTTATTGCTAACTGTCCCGATAATGAAAGTGACCAGGAACAAGGGAGCAAGAGGGAGAAGAAGAAGGCATACAAGAAGGCAAAGGGCGAAGCACATCTAGGCAAGGAGTGGGATTCGGATTGCTCCTCCTCCGACTCCGACAATGAAGGACTCGCCGCCACTGCCTTCAACAAGTCATCCCTCTTCCCCAACGAGCATCACACATGCCTTATGGCAAGGGAGAAGAAGGTGAGTACTCAAGACTCCACTTATGCTTCTTCTAGTGATAATGAGTCTAGTGATGATGATGACATAGATTATTCATACTTGTTCAAGGGCTTAGATAGATCTAAGATAGATAAAATTAATGAATTGATTGATGCCTTGAATGATAAGAATAGGCTTTTAGAAAAGCAAGAGGATTTGTTGTATGAAGAACATGACAAATTTGTAGAAGCACAAAAATCACTTGCATTAGAGATTAAGAGAAATGAAATGCTTTCTTTTGAACTATCTACTTGTCATGAAACTATTGCTAAGTTAAAGAGTTTTAATGATGATTTAAATGCTAAATTAGAAGTTGCAAATAAATCTAATTCTTGTGTAGAACATGTTGTAATTTGTACTAGGTGTAAAGATTTTGACATTGATGCATGTAGTGAACACCTAGTTTCAATCTCCAAGCTTAATGATGAATTGGCTAGTCTTAATGCTCAACTTAAGACTAGCAAGAATGAATTTGATAAACTAAAATTTGCAAGGGATGCCTACACGATCGGTAGACACCCCTCAATTAAGGATGGACTTGGCTTCAAGAGGGAAGCCAAGAACTTAACAAGCCATAAGGCTCCCATTCCCGCTAAGGAGAAAGGGAAGGCCCCTATGGCTACTAGTGCTAAAAGGAACCATGCCTTTTTATATCATGATAGGAGACAAACTAGAAATGCTTATAGGAGTTATAATGCTTACGATGATTTTTCTCATGCTATGTTTGCTTCTAGTTCTTCATATGTGCATGATAGAAATGGTGGTAGAAGGAATGTTGTTAATATTCCTAGGAAAGTTAATGAGCCTTCTACAATATATCATGCTTTGAATGCTTCCTTTGCAATTTGTAGAAAGGATAGGAAAATAGTTGCTAGAAAATTAGGGGCAAGATGCAAGGGAGACAAAACTTGCATTTGGGTCCCTAAGGATATTTATGCTAACCTTGCAGGACCCAACATGAGTTGGGTACCTAAGACCCAAGCCTAAATTTGCCTTGCAGGTTTATGCATCTGGGGGTTCAAGCTGGATTATTGACAGCGGATGCACAAACCATATGACGGGGGAGAAGAAGATGTTCACCTCCTACGTCAAGAATAAAGATTCCCAAGATTCAATAATATTCGGTGATGGGAATCAAGGCAAGGTAAAAGGGTTAGGTAAAATTGCAATCTCAAATGAGCACTCTATCTCTAATGTGTTTTTAGTAGAGTCTCTTGGATATAATTTTCTATCTGTGAGTCAATTATGCAATATGGGATATAACTGTTTGTTTACAAATGTAGATGTGTCTGTTTTTAGAAGATGTGATGGTTCACTAGCTTTTAAGGGTATTCTAGACAGCAAGCTTTACTTAGTTGATTTTGCAAAAGGAGAGGCCGGTCTAGATGCATGCTTAATGGCTAAGACTTGCATGGGCTGGCTGTGGCATCGCCGCTTAGCACATGTGGGGATGAAGAACCTCCACAAGCTTCTAAAGGGAGAACACGTGATAGGTCTAACCAATGTTCATTTCGAAAAAGATAGACCTTGTGCAGCTTGTCAAGCAGGGAAATAGGTGGGAAGCTCTCATCACACCAAAAATGTGATGACAACATCAAGACCCCTGGAGCTGCTACATATGGACCTCTTCGGACCCGTCGCCTATCTGAGCATAGGAGGAAGTAAGTATGGTCTAGTTATCGTTGATGACTTTTCCCGCTTCACTTGGGTGTTCTTTTTGCAGGATAAGTCTGAAACCCAAGGGACCCTCAAGCGCTTCCTCAGGAGAGCTCAAAATGAGTTTGAGCTCAAGGTGAAGAAGATAAGGAGCGACAACGGGTCCGAGTTCAAGAACCTTCAAGTGGAGGAGTTCCTTGAGGAGGAAGGGATCAAGCACGAGTTCTCCGCTCCCTACACACCACAGCAAAATGGTGTGGTAGAGAGGAAGAACAGGACGCTAATCGATATGGCGAGGACGATGCTTGGAGAATTCAAGACCCCCGAGTGTTTCTGGTCGGAAGCCGTGAACACGGCTTGCCACGCCATCAACAGGGTCTATCTTCACCGCCTCCTCAAGAAGACGTCGTATGAGCTTCTAACCGGTAACAAACCCAATGTATCTTACTTTCGTGTATTTGGGAGCAAATGCTACATTCTAGTGAAGAAGGGTAGAAATTCTAAGTTTGCTCCCAAAGCTATAGAAGGGTTTTTGTTAGGTTATGACTCAAATACAAAGGCGTATAGAGTCTTCAACAAATCATCGGGTTTGGTTGAAGTCTCTAGCGACGTTGTATTTGATGAGACTAATGGCTCTCCAAGAGAGCAAGTTGTTGATTGTGATGATGTAGATGAAGAAGATGTTCCGACGGCTGCTATACGAACCATGGCAATTGGAGAAGTGCGGCCACAGGAACAAGATGAACGAGATCAACCTTCTTCCTCAACAACGGTGCATCCCCCAACTCAAGACGATGAACAGGTTCATCAACAGGAGGCGTGTGATCAAGGGGGAGCACAAGATGATCATGTGATGGAGGAAGAAGCACAACCGGCACCTCCAACCCAAGTTCGAGCGGTGATTCAAAGGGATCATCCCGTCGACCAAATTTTGGGTGACATTAGCAAGGGAGTAACTACTCAATCTCGATTAGTTAATTTTTGTGAGCATTACTCCTTTGTCTCTTCTATTGAGCCTTTCAGGGTAGAAGAGGCCTTGCTAGATCCGGACTGGGTGTTGGCCATGCAGGAGGAACTCAACAACTTCAAGCGAAATGAAGTTTGGACACTGGTGCCTCGTCCCAAGCAAAACGTTGTGGGAACCAAGTGGGTATTCCGCAACAAACAGGACGAGCACGGGGTGGTGACGAGGAACAAGGCTCGACTTGTGGCAAAAGGTTATGCCCAAGTCGCAGGTTTGGACTTTGAGGAGACTTTTGCTCCTGTGGCTAGGCTAGAATCAATTCGTATCTTGCTAGCATATGCCGCTCACCATTCTTTCAGGTTGTACCAAATGGATGTGAAGAGCGCGTTCCTCAACGGGCCGATCAAGGAGGAGGTGTACGTAGAGCAACCCCCTGGCTTCAAGGATGAACGATACCCCGACCACGTGTGTAAGCTCTCTAAGGCGCTCTATGGACTTAAGCAAGCCCCAAGAGCATGGTATGAATGCCTTAGAGACTTTTTAATTGCTAACACTTTCAAGGTTGGGAAAGCCGATCCAACTCTTTTTACTAAGACATGTGATGGTGATTTGTTTGTGTGCCAGATTTATGTCGATGACATAATATTTGGTTCTACTAACCAAAAGTCTTGTGAAGAGTTTAGCAGGGTGATGACGCAGAAATTCAAGATGTCGAAGATGGGCGAGTTGAACTACTTCCTTGGGTTCCAAGTGAAGCAACTCAAGGACGGCACCTTCATCTCCCAAACGAAGTACACGCAAGATCTGCTAAAGCGGTTTGGGATGAAGGACGCCAAGCCCGCAAAGACACCGATGGGAACCGACGGACACACCGACCTCAACAAAGGAGGTAAGTCCATTGATCAAAAAGCATACCGGTCAATGATAGGGTCGTTACTTTATTTATGTGCTAGTAGACCGGATATTATGCTTAGTGTATGCATGTGTGCTAGATTTCAATCCGATCCTAAGGAGTGTCACTTAGTGGCGGTGAAGCGAATTCTAAGATATTTGGTTGCTACGCCTTGCTTCGGGCTCTGGTATCCAAAAGGGTCTACCTTTGACTTGGTTGGATACTCAGATTCCGACTATGCTGGATGTAAGTTCGATAGGAAGAGTACATCAGGGACGTGCCAATTCTTAGGAAGGTCCCTGGTGTCGTGGAACTCTAAGAAACAAACCTCCGTTGCCCTATCCTCCGCTGAGGCCGAGTATGTTGCCGCAGGGCAGTGTTGCGCGCAACTACTTTGGATGAGGCAAACCCTTCGGGACTTTGGCTACAATCTGAGCAAAGTCCCACTCCTATGTGATAATGAGAGTGCTATCCGCATGACGGAAAATCCTGTTGAACACAGCCGCACAAAGCACATAGACATCCGGCATCACTTTTTGAGAGACCACCAGCAAAAGGGAGATATCGAAGTGTTTCATGTTAGCACCGAGAACCAGCTAGCCGATATCTTTACCAAGCCTCTAGATGAGAAGACCTTTTGCAGGCTGCGTAGTGAGCTAAATGTCTTAGATTCGCGGAACTTGGATTGAATTATAGCATACATGTGTTTATGCTTTTGATCATGTTCCTTCTGCATTTTGTTGCTTAATAATGGTGCTCAAGTTGTACAAACACTCCCTGGACCTCACAAGTCCGTTGCAAAGTGGTGCACATGTTTAGGGGGAGATGTGAGACTAACCATATGCTTGAGTTTGCTTGTTTTAGTCTCGAAGGAGAATTAAAAGGGAAAAGGTGGACTTGGACCATGCAAGACTTCCACTGCACTCCGATGAAAAGAGTAACTCTTCCAAGTTCATCTTTATACTCTTATTGCCTATTTGCTCTTAGTTGAAGATTTTGGTGAGGCAATGGGGTTAAGGGGCCAAGATTGATCCCGTTTTGGTGCTTGATGCCAAAGGGGGAGAAAATAAAGGCCAAAGTGATAAATGGATCAGCTACCACTTGAGAGATTTTGAAAACAGTAGAATAGAGCTTTTGGTTTGTCAAATCATTTTTGTTGTCTCTGGATCAGCTACCACTTGAGAGATTTTGAAAACAGTAGAATAGAGCTTTTGGTTTGTCAAATCATTTTTGTTGTCTCTGGATCAGCTACCACTTGAGAGATTTTGAAAACAGTAGAATATAGCTTTTGGTTTGTCAAATCATTTTTGTTGTCTCTTTTGTCAAAAGTTGGTCTCTTGTGGGGAGAAATGTTGATTATGGAAAAAAGGGGGTGTTGTCTCTTTTGTCAAAAGTTGGTCTCTTGTGGGGAGAAATGTTGATTATGGAAAAAAGGGGGGAGTTTTTGAAATCATTAATCAATCTCTTTTGGAATGACTCTCTTTATGCTTCAACATGTGTGTTTGACTTAGAGATAGAGATTTGAGTTTGATTTGCAAAAACAAACCAAGTGGTGGCAAAGGATGATCCATATATGTCAAAATCGAATCAAAACAATTTTGAGTTCTTATTTGATTTGATTTTGTACTTGTTCTACTTGCTTTATGTTGTGTTGGCATAAATCACCAAAAAGGGGGAGATTGAAAGGGAAATGTGCCTTTGGGCCATTTCTAAGTGTTTTGGTGATTTAGTGTCCAACACAAGTGCCTAAGTGTAAAAAGGTGGACAAAGTACAAATCAAGAATTAAGGTATGTTTCTCAGACTTAGTACATTGTTTTATGGACTAATGTATTGTGTCTAAGTGCTGGAAACAGGAAAAATCCAATTGGAAATATCTTGGCTCGAGCAGCCAAGAATCTGTTGAGTCTGGGAGCACCGGACTGTCCGGTGGGTCACCGGACTGTCCGGTGCGCCAGGCTGACTCGGCGTGAACTCGGCGCTCTCGGGAATTTGCCGACGGCGTACGGCTAAAATTCACCGGACTGTCCGGTGTGCACCGGACTGTCCGGTGAGCCAACGGTCGGCCGGGCCAACGGTCGGCCGCGGAATCTGTGCGCGACACGTGGTCGGGCCAACGGTCGGAAGGGGGCACCGGACTGTCCGGTGTGCACTGGACTGTCCGGTGCGCCAACGGCTCCCAGATCCGCAACGGTCGGCTGCGCCGTTTAAGGAAAGAAATCGGGCACCGGATAGTGTCCGGTGTGCACCGGACTGTCCGGTGCGCCCGAAGACAAAAGGCAAGATCAGCCTTCCAGAATTGCTCTCAACGGCTCCTAGCTGCCTTGGGGCTATAAAAGGGACCCCTAGGCGCATGGAGGAGAACCCCAAGCATTCCCACAACATTCCTAAGCACCAAGACATCGATTCCACGCATTTGGTTCATTGTGATAGCATCTAGAGCTCTTGTTGAGTTGTGGACTCATTGAGTTGTGTTGCGAGCTCTTGTTGCGACTTGTGTGCGTGTGTTGCTCTGATTTTGAGTCTTGTATGCGTTGCTAGTTTCTCCCTTACTCCGTATTTCTTTGTGAATCTTAAGTGTAAGGGCGAGAGGCTCCAAGTTGTGGAGATTCCTCGCAAACGGGATATTGAAAGGCAAAGCAAAACACCGTGGTATTCAAGTTGGTCTTTGGACCGCTTGAGAGGGGTTGATTGCAACCCTCGTCCGTTGGGACGCCACAACGTGGAGTAGGCAAGCGTTGGTCTTGGCCGAACCACGGGATAAACCACTGTGTCATCTCTGTGTTTGATCTCTCGTGGTATTGTGTTTTACTGAGACTCCTTTCTAGCCACTTGGCAATCATTGTGCTAACACTTAACAAGTTTTTGTGGCTATAAGTTTAAGTTTTTACAGGATCACCTATTCACCCCCCCTCTAGGTGCTCTCAGGCCTTCGACACCCGACCGAAATGAATGCTGAACCGAGTAATGGATGCCCTGAAATTTGAATACCCTGACTATGAACGGTTAAGCAAGGGTGCCGAAGGGCCAAAGCGGAAAAGAGTTGTCAGTGTTATGAAGAGGCAAGCTGCTAGAAGAAGATGAGAAAGCTCTGAAAAAGAAAAAATCCAGCCCTGAGCCGAAGGTGGATGTTGCGAAGAAAAGAAAATCTGCGGCTGCGAAGCCAAAAACAACTAATATAGAGGAAGAAATTCCTTCAACGCCTCCTGCTGCTAACGTGGAGGAAATTTTAAAGGTAATGACTGAATCTTTACCTCTCAAGCTAAGTCCACTAGGGCCACAACTGATGAAGCTTTTACAGAATAAGGAGGAGCCTGCGGCAATCAAGAAGCCTGCTGAAAAAAGGCGAAGGATTATTACTGTTATTGATGCTATTGAAGAAATGCCACCGTCGGCTTCAGCGTCAAAAACACCAGCTGCCGAAGCTGCTCCCACCGAAGCTACAACTGCCGAAGCTGCGGCGGCCGAAGCCACAAATCTTGAGAGCGCATTTTCTGACATTGATAAGATGATTTTGGATATGGCCATGGAAGAAACTATTTGTGGGCGTTTCGACCCCAGGGGGGTCCCTGGACCGACGAGTAAATTTGTTGCTGCGTGTCCTAGCCCAGATGGGTTGGCGCAAGATGGAACACAAGGGGGAAACGCGACTCGTGTTATCTCGCACCAGGGGGGTGTGCTCGTAGTAGGGGTTACAAGCGTTCGCGAGAGAGAGAGTGAGCCTGTTCGTCAGCTCGTTCCCCCGCGCGACCCTCTCGCATGAAGGCCCTGGACCTCCCTTTTATAGATGCAAGGAGAGGGTCCAGGTGTACAATGGGAGGTGTAGCTATGCGCTAACGTGTCTGGCAGAGAGGTGCCTGAGCCCTGTGTACATGCCAACGTGGCTGTCGGAGAGGTGCTAGAGCCCTGTGTACGCGGTATCGTGGCCGTCGGTGGAGTGCCTGAGCCCTGTAGAAGCACAGCTATCAGTGCTGCTGGGATCTTGCTGACGTCTCCTTGCTTCCGTAGGGGGCTGAGAACCACCGTCGTCATGGACGCACGTAGGGAGCCATCATTACTTGTTACCGGGGCGAGCTAGATGGGACGCCGGTCTTGTTCCCCCGTAGCCTGAGCTAGCTAGGGGTAGGGTAATGATGTATCCCTCGTGGCGTGGTTGGTCCGGGCCCAAGGTCAGGCGAGGCGGAGACTTCTCCTAAGGCCGAGGCCGGGGTCGGGCGAGGACGTGATTCCTCCCGAGGCCGAGGTTGAGGCCGAGCCCTGGGGTCGGGCGAGGCGGAGACCACCTTTCGAGGCCGAGGTTGAGGGCGAGCCTTGGGGTCGGGCGAGGCGGAGACCTCCTCCCGAGGCCGAGGCCTAAGGTCGGGCGAGGCGGAGCTTCCTGTTGCACCCGAGGCTGAACTTGGCTGTTGTCAGCCTCACCCTGGTGGGTGGCACAGCAGTCGGAGCGGGGCGAGCGGTGCTGTTTTCCTGTCGGGTCGGTCAATGAAAGGGCAAAGTGACTGCGGTCACTTCGACCTCGCCGACTGAGGCACGTGTGTCAGGATAAGGTGTCAGGCGATCCCCGCATTGAATGCGCCTGCGATACGGTCGGTTGGAGAGGCGATTTGGCCAAGGTTGCTTCTCGATGAAGCCTGCCCGAGTTGGGCCTCGGGCGTGCCGAGGGTGCACCCACTGCCTGAGGAGGCCCTCGGGTGAGATGTAACTTCGTCCGGGACTACAGTTCCCGCCCGAGGCTGGGCTCGGGCGAGGTGAGATCACGTCCCTTGGGTAGACGAAGCCTTGACCTGAATCGTGCCCATCAGTCTTTGCAGCTTGTGCTAATGGTGGTTACCAGCCGTGTTTAGGAGTGTTGGGGGTACCCCTAATTACAGTACCCGACACTATTGCAACTGCCGAGGAAACCCTGGCCACAGTGCCTGGAAAAGAGGAGAAGATGTTTAACAAAGAGAAGAAGATTACCGAAGATATTTCGGAGGAAGGGGACTTTAATTTTCTAAACATGATTGGTCAAGAGTTATCCAAGACTGAAAAGAGGAGCTAAGAGATTATGCTATATCTTGCGGCTACCAGATAGGAGCGTTGTTCTTCGGTGGCGTTGACGAAGAGAGCTTAGGATGCCTCTGGGACCAGACTGGAGCGAAGGTTGTCAGCACTCTATCGAAGAGTGTTGGCTTTCCGAAGCTTGAGGCCGACCTCAGCAGATACCGACGGCAACATATTGCCAGTAGCTTGCTTTATTCTAATTTTAAGGTAAAGTTCTTACCTTAACTTTTTATTGTTTTCGAGATGAAGGTTACTTTTGATGAAGGTTATTTTCTCAGAGTCTACTACTAAGTAAAACCTTGAGGATGCAACAAGACCTCGAGGACAAGAAAAATGAGATTGTAATTGAGGGCTTAGAGGGCAAAATTAAAGATCACGAAGCTGCTCTGGAGAAGAAGGATTTCGTGCTTCAAACAATGGAGGGTTCGCTGGCAGAAACCCAAGCCGAGATTGCTAGATTAAACAGTGAACTCTCCACGAAATCAAAAAGCTTCGAATAAGAGAAGAATGATTTTGATGCAAAGCTTGAAGCTGAAGTTGCAAAGAGTTCGAACTTGCAAAAGTCATTGAAGGAACTTCAAGATAAATGTCTGAACTTCGGCAACCGGTGCGTGCAATGACTGAGGCAGGTCTTCAACTCAGTTGGAGCTAGTTCTAAAAAATTAAACCCTTTAGCTGAAGACCTGCCTGGCATCTTCGATCATATTGAAGGCGAAGTTGATGCTCTTGATGAAGTCATAGCTAGACATGGTGACTTATGCGCTCTGCTAGCTTCTCGTGGCATAGTTGTTGATTTTATGAAGGTTGGTTGCACGCACGGGAATATTGTAAACCTGCCGAACTTCAGCTTATCACCAGCGGACTTGAATGACATCCCCGGCCTGGCCCAAAGCATTGGGAACAGATTCGTAACTCAAATTTGGGCGAAGGGTGGACGAAGCTTAGCTGGTGACGAAGCTCGAAGTCACCTCAAGCCGGTAATAACCTTATGTCTGCTACTTTACCTTCTCCTCGAAATTTGTGCTTTCCTTATACTACTTTGTTATGTACAGGATGATAAAGTCGAAGATCAATGAACCAAAGCTTGTTGGGAAGTGACGAAGCTACTGCAAAAAAGTTCTTGAGAAAATTTTGAGTTAACTTTGTAGAAAATATTGTAATCTATGAATCAAACATTATTATGTAAATTTGTCAATACCTTGTAATATATTTTACCTTTTCATCCATGAATGCATTGCTTTGATTGTGGACGAAACTTGTACTTTTTGAGCCGAAGGCGAAAAACACCTTCCCTTCTTTTCATACACAACGAATCATAAATCTGCTTCTTTTGTATTCACCGAAGCCTTGTCATTAAAACTGAAGCAACTGTCTGTGGTCTATGATATGATGATGATGTTCCTATGAATGTCTAAATGAATGTATATGAATGCAATGAATGATGTGATGTAATGTGCAAGTGAATGTCCAAACACACACGTACAAAGCCACATCCAGACTCTGCATTCCCTCAGAAACAACCAAAATCTCTTTGCCGTTTATTTTTCGGCTTCACCGCTTATTTTTCGGTGCAAGTTCTGCATTCCCTTAGGAACGTCTTTTGAACTTCTTCGTCTTCTATTTCGACGGTATCACCGTTGACTTTTCGGTGTAAGTTCTGCATCCCCTTAGGAACATCTTTTGAACTTCGTCGCTTTCTATTTCAACGGTATTTGGCTCTGCATTCCCTTAGGAACGACTTTTGAGCAGAAAACTTACGCTGCGTTCACTTGGGAACGACTTTTTGTAGCTTCGTCGTGTTCTGCATCCCCTTAGGGACGACTTTCGAGCTTCTCCCTGTTTTTTTCTTTTTCTGCACTCGATGGTGCATGCTCAGATTTTACATTTTACATATTTTTGGGGGATTTTGCTCTCGCAGAGCTGAATAATAAAGGAAAAACTACAAACTATGGCCCCATTAAAAACCTTTCTCCCCCTTTGGAAAGGAAAAGGGTGCCATAGGAAAAATGAAAAAGATTACATCAAGTTACACATAATATCGTCGAAGCTCATCCGCATTTCAAGATTTAGGAATGTCGTTGCCGTCCATATCCTTCAATCTATAAGAATCGGGTCTTGACAAAGATACCACCAGAAAGGGTCCTTCCCACTTCAGCTGTAGCTTGCCTACTGTGTCTGGATTGGCCACTCTCCGAAGTACCAAATGCCCTGGCTTAATGTTTTTCAGCCGAACTTTTCTGTCACACCATTTTATTGTTTCGGCTTGATATTTATTGATATTCTCCACAGCCTGAAGTCTAGTCCCTTCTATAGTATCTTTTGCCACAGAATAATCAGCTTCGTCCTCTGCCGAAGCTACTGTTCTAATTGACCCTGCTTTGGCTTCTTCTGGGGTTATAGCTTCGTCACCAAATAATAACTTGAACGGTGTAAAACCTGTTGACCTTGATATAGTTGTATTGTGGCTCCACACCACTTTAATCAACTCATATGGCCACTTTCCTCTGGGTTGATTGAAGATTAACTTCATTATTCCCATCATTATAATACCATTTGCTCTTTCGACCAGCCCGTTTGACTCCGGGTGCTTGATTGATGAAAAATGAATCTTCGTGCCAATCTGGTCACAGAAATCTTTCAAAGTTCCGGTATCAAATTGTGTTCCATTGTCCACAATTATAGCCTTCGGCACGCCAAAGTGACAAACGATATTTTGCCAGAAGAATTTCTGGACTGTAACCGAAGTTATTATAGCCAAAGGCTTTGCTTCAATCTGAGAGCACCTAGAGGGGGGTGAATAGGTGATCCTGTAAAATTCAATACTAAATTGCCACACGCTTGGTTATAAAGATGTTAGGCAATAGAACCAAGTGGCTATAGAGCGAGCTCTTGCGAATCAAAATAATCACAGAGAAAGACAACATAAGAGACATAGTAGTTTATCCTATGGTTCGGCCAAGTATAACACTTGCCTACCTCCACGTTGTGGCGTCCCAATGGATGAGGGTTGCACTCAACCCCTTTCAAGCGATCCGATGATCAACTTGAATACCACGGTATTCTTCCTTATAGTTTTCTTCCCATTTGCGAGGAATCTCCACAAGTTGGAGCCTCTCGCCCTTTACAAGATTGATCACAAAGAAAGCACAGAGTAAGGTTGGGAAGAGCAACGCACACTAGAATTAAATCCACACCACAAACACGCACACAAGTGAGAAGATGAGCACATAAAACACACGCGGGGAGTTTGCAACTCGAAAAGTGCTCCAATCTCAAGAACGATGAATGATTGCGTGAAAGTGAGGACTAGAAGTCTTAGAATTCTTAGAGTGTGCTTGGGTGACTCCTCCATGCGCCTAGGGGTTCCTTTTATAGCCCCAAGGCAGCTAGGAGCCGTTGGAGGCCAACAAGGAAGGCTATCCTTGCCTTCTGTCGGGTGGCGCACCGGACAGTCCGGTGCACCACCGGACAGCCACTGTTCATGTCCGGTGCACAATCTCCTTCCAATTCTGGTGCAGCCGACCGTTGCAAATTTGTGACAGTTGGCGCACCGGACACTGTCCGGTGCACACCGGACAGTCCAGTGTCCCCTGCCGACCGTTGGCGCGGGCCACACGTCGCCCGTGGATTGCGTGGCCGACCGTTGCGCTGGCGGCCGTTGGCTCACCGGACAGTCCAGTGCACCACCGGACAGTCCGGTGAATTATAGCCGTACGCCGCCAAATTTTCCTGAGAGCGGCCTGTTCACCGGAGTCCAGCCTGGCGCACCGGACACTGTCCGGTGCACCACCGGACAGTCCGGTGTGCCAGAATGAGCAGAGACTTGGCTGCACCGAGCCAAGTCTTTTGGTTCTTTTCTTTTCTCTGTTTCAAGCACTTAGACAGAATATGTTAGTACTCAAAACAATGTACTAAGTCTAGAAACGTACCTTGTTACATGATTTGCATCTTTTGCTTGTTTGGCACATAATATTTCACTCACTATGTGTTGGACACTTAATCACCAAAACATTATAGAAATGGCCCAAGGGCACATTTCCCTTTCAATCTCCCCCTTTTTGGTGATTTATGCCAACACATCAAAAGGCAATGCAAAACATGCAACATCGATTCAAATTGAAGACCAAATTGTTTTTGACTCTAATTTGGCATATTTGGATCATTCTTTGCCACCACTTGGTTTGTTTTTGCAAATCAAATTCATTTTCCTATCTCTAAGTCAAACTCACTTGTTTGGGCATAAAGAGAGATATTCCAAAAGTGAAATTGAACATGATCCAAAAACTCCCCCTTTTCCCATAATCATAGAATCTCCCCACAAGAGACCAAATTTTGCAATAAGAGTGTTTTGACAAATCAAAAATTCTAACTTTACTTTTTTCAAAATTTTCAAGTGGTAGCTGATTCATTTGCTTTTGGCCTTAATTTCTCCCCCTTTGGCATCAAGCACCAAAACGGGATCATTTTTTGCCCTTTAACCCCATGCCTCACCAAAATCGTCAATTAAGAGCAAAAGGCAATAAGATCATAAGTATGAACTTGGAGGTGAGTACACTAATACCGAAGTGCAGTGGAAGTCTTTGCATGGTCCAAGTTCACCTTTCCCTTTCAATTCACCTTTGAGACTACATCAAGTACACTTAAACACAAAGGTTAGTCTCAAAAGGTCAAGTTGTAGCACTTCTCCCCCTAAATATGTGCATCATTCACACATGGACTTGTGAGGTCCGGGGATCCCTTGCACAACTTGAGTACCAAAAATAATCAACAAATTGCATAAAGTAACTTGATCAAAGGCATAAAACACATGTATGCTATAGATCAATCCAAGTTACGTGAATCTAAGACATTTAGCTCACTACGCAACCTGCAAAAGGTCTTCTCATCTAATGGCTTGGTAAAGATATCGGCTAGCTAGTTCTCGGTGCTAATATGGAAAACCTTGATATCTCCCTTTTGCTGGTGGTCTCTCAAAAAGTGATGTCGGATGTCTATGTGCTTAGTGCGGCTGTGTTCAACAGGATTATCTGCCATGCGGACTGCACTCTCATTGTCGCATAGGAGTGGGACTTTGCTCAGATTGTAGCCAAAGTCTCGGAGGGTTTGCCTCATCCAAAGTAGTTGTGCGCAACACTGTTGTCGGGTACCGTAATTAGGGGTACCCCCAACACTCCTAAACACGGCCGGTGACCACCATCAGCGCAAGCTGCAAAGACTGATAGGCACGATTCAGGTCAAGGCTTCGTCTACTCAAGGAACGCGATCTCGCCTCGCCCGAGCCCAGCCTCGGGCGGGAACAGAAGTCCTAGACGAATTCTCGCCTCGCCCGAGGGCCTCCTCAAGCAACGGGCGCACCCTCGACTCGCCCGAACCCTAGCTCGGGCAGGCTTCGTTGTGAAGCAACCTTGGCCAAATCGCCTCACCAACCGGCCGTATCGCAGGCGCATTTAATGCGAGGATCGCCTAACACCTTATCCTGACACATGTGCCTAAGTCGGCAAGGTCGAAGTGACCGCAGTCACTTCGCCCTTCCACTGACCGACCTGACAGGAAAACAGCACCGCTCTCCCCTCTCTGACTGCTGTGCCACCCGCCAGGGTGAGGCTGACAATAGCTAAGTTCAGCCTCAGGCGCAACAGGAAGCTCCGCCTCGCCCGACCTTGGGCCTTGACCTCAGGAGGAGGTCTCCGCCTCGCCCAACCCTAGGGCTTGGCCCCTGCCTCGGCCTCGGAAGGTGGTCTTCGCCTCGCCCGACCCCAGGGCTCAGCCTCAACCTCGGCCTCGGAAGGTGGTCTCCGCCTCGCCCGACCCCAGGGCTCGGCCTCAACCTCAACCTCAGGAGGAATCGCGTCCTCACTCGACCCCGGCCTCAGCCTTAGGAGGAGTCTCCGCCTCGCCCAATCTTGGGCTCGGACCGACCGCGCCACGGAGGATGCATCATTAGCCTACCCCTAGCTAGCTCAGGCTATGGGGGAACAAGACCGGCGTCCCATCCAGGCTCGCCCCGGTAACAAGTAATGATGGCTCCCCGCGTGCGTCCATGACGATGATGGTTCTCAGCCCCCTACGGAAGCAAGGAGACGTCAGCAAGGTCCCAGCAGCCCCGACAGCTGTGCTTCTACAGGGCTTAAGCGCTCCTCCGACGGCCACGATACCGCGTACACAAGGCTCTAGCACCTCTCCGACAACCACGTTGGCATGTACACAGGGCTCAGGCACCTCTCTGTCGGACACGTTAGCGCATAGCTACACCCCCATTGTACACCTGGACCCTCTCCTTGCATCTATAAAAGGGAGGTCCAGGGCCTTCATGCGGGAGGGTCACGCGGGAGAACGGGCTGACGAGCAGGCTCACTCTCTCTCTCTCGCGAGCGCTTGTAACCCCTACTGCAAGCGCATCCCCCTGGCGCAAGATAACATGAGCCGCGTTTTCCCCCTTGTGTTCCATCTCGCGCCAACCCATCTGGGCTGGGACACGCAACGATAATTTTACTCGTCGGTCCAGGGACCCCCCGGGGTCGAAACGCCGACAGTTGGCGCGCCAGGTAGGGGCCTGCTGCATGTTGATGAACAACTTCCCGTTGAGTTCTAGATGGGTAGTCTCCAGCAACCTCTTCAGCCCGGGACGCTGCTCCGTTTCGGGAGTCTCGAGTTCATGTCCCTCGACGGCAGCTACAGCATGGTACTCCTTCCCCCGCAGCGCGGCGGCGACAACGACGACCGTCAGCTCGCCCGGCGATGGCGGACTCGACGACGTCTTCCCCCCGTGGCGGAAGAGCAGCATTCGGGTTTGTCCCGTCGCCTTCCTCGCCGCAAGAGGAGGAGGCGGGGCAACCATGGCCAGGCAGGAGGCGACACCTCGTCGGCTGTCGAGCAAGTCGACAACACTGGCACCCCAGTGGGGGACATGTCGGGCGTTGTCCTCGCGCCTGAGACGACGACGAGTGTCGTTTCCCCGCAACATGCCAACCCCAAGCGGACAGACGACGCCAGCACTCTCGCGGAGGGCTTGCTGGGCATTAGCCTCGTACCTAAGATAACGGTGCAGTCCGTCCCCGACGCGACTTTGTCACCGTCCATCGATCGAGAGGTTCCGTCCGTTTTCCACCCTGTGCCTTTTAGATTCAGCTTCGATCCACCAAGCGACCCTGCTTCGGTGAGCGCTTTCATAAAGGCATATCCTAACCTTCCGGGGTACCATATGTGGTCAACCTGGGACCGACTGACGGCCGTCTCGACCTACGGGCCCCCGGGTTCCGAGGAAGAAGACGAGCTCGACTCTGGTTGGGATTTCTCCAGGGTCGGTAATCCCAGTGCCATGCGAGACTTCATGACCGCATGTGACTACTGCCTCTCCGATTGCTCCGATGATGGCCACAGCCTTGACGACGAGGGTTGTGGCCCAAGTCGCGAATGTTTCCACGTCGATCTAGGGGGTCATGACGAAGGCAACCACCTTGGTATGCCACAGGATGACGATCCCCCTGAGCCTGCGCCTCGCGTTGACATCCTGCGGGAGCTAGCTGTGGTCCCAGTCCCTGTGGGGGGTCAGGACACACAGCTCTAGCAAATCCACGAGATGCAGGCCAAGCTTGACGAGGAAGCAGGACAACTTGTGCAGCTCCGGCAAAACATCGAGCAGGAGTGGGCATGCCGAGCACTCGCCGGAGAAGCGTGTCATCAGGCCCGGGACGTCCAATGCCGTATCGCTGACGATGCCAGGGCAAGGCTACCCCCGGCTTCCAGCGGGATCGGCCAGAATCTGGCTGCAGACATCCACCACCGAGGGGCGGCGTATCCAGGGAGAACTCAAGAATCTCCTGGAGGACGCTGCGGTCCGACGGGCCGAGAGCTCTGCCTCCCGAAGGGAAGGGTGCCCCCCGGAGCATCGCGCAGCGACTTCCTGATTCATGCGGGAAGCCTCAGTCCACACCGGGCGCACGCGAGATGCAACGCCTGCAGCCCCGGGTCGCCTCGGCAACGAGCACCACCGCCACGACCGTCGAGCCCGCCTCGACGAGAAGGTGCGCCGAGGCTACCACCCAAGGCATGGGGGACGCTACAACAGCGAGGAGGATCGGAGCCCCTCGCCCGAACCACCAGGTCCGCAAGCCTTCAGCCGGGCCATACGACGAGAGCCGTTCCCTACCCGGTTCCGAGCCCCGACTACCATCACCAAGTACTCGGGGGAAACGAGGCCGGAACTGTGGCTTGCGGACTACCGGCTGGCCTGCCAGCTGGGTGGAACGGACGATGACAACCTCATCATCCGCAACCTCCCCCTGTTCCTCTCCGACGCCGCCCGAGCCTCGCTGGAGCATCTGCCTCCTACGCAGATCTCCAACTGGGACGACCTGGTCAAAGCCTTCGCTGGAAACTTCCAGGGCACGTACGTGCGCCCTGGGAACTCTTGGGATCTCCGAAGCTGCCGCCAGCAGCCAGGGGAATCCCTGCGAGAGTACATCCGGCGGTTTTCGAAGCAGCGCACCGAGCTGCCCAACATCACCGACTCGGATGTCATCGGGGCATTCCTCGCCGGCACCACTTGCCGCAACCTAGTGAGCAAACTGGGTCGCAAGACTCCCACCAAGGCGAGCGAGTTGATGGACATCGCCACCAAGTTCGCCTCTGGTCAGGAGGTGGTCGAAGCCATCTTCCAGAAGGACAAGCAGCCTCAGGGACGCCAGCAGGAAGACGTCCCCGAGGCATCTGCCCAATATGGCACGAAGAAGAGGGCGAAGAAGAAGTCGCAAGCGAAGCGCGACGCCATCGACGCAGATCTTGTCGCCGCTGTCGAGCACAGGAACCCTCGGGAGCCTCCCGAAGGGGCCAACCTGTTCGATAAGATGCTCAAGGAGTCGTGCCCTATCACCAGGGCCCCGTCAAGCACACCCTTGAGGAATGCGTCATGCTTCGACACTACTTCCATAAGGCCGGTCCCCCGGCGGAAAGTGGCAAAGGCCAAGACAACGACAAGAAGGAGGGCGACAAGGCAGAGAAGTTCCCCGAGGTCCACGGCTGTTTCATGATCTACAGTGGGCGAGTGGCGAACGCCTCGGCTCGGCACCGCAAGCAGGAGCGCCGGGAGGTCTGCTCGGTAAAGGTGGCGGCGCCAGTCTACCTAGACTGGTCTGACAAGCCCATTACCTTCGATCAAGGCGACCACCCCGACTGCGTGCCGAGCCCAGGAAAGTACCCGCTCGTCGTCGACCCCGTCATCGGCAACACTAGGCTCACCAAGGTCCTCATGGATAGAGGCAACAACCTCAACATCATCTACGTCGAGACCCTCGGGCTCTTGGAGATAGACCTGTCCACGATCCGGGCCGGTGCGACGCCCTTTCACGAGATCATCCCCGGGAAGCGTGTCCTGCCCCTTAGACAACTCGATCTGCCTGTCTGCTTCGAAACTCCCTCCAACTTCCGAAAGGAAACCCTCATGTTCGAGGTGGTCGGGTTCCAAGGAACCTACCACGTGGTGCTGGGGAGACCGTGCTACGCCAAGTTCATGGCCGTCCCCAACTACACCTACCTCAAGCTCAAGATGTCGGGCCCCAATGGGGTCATCACTGTCGGATCCACGTACCGACACGTGTACGAATGCGACGTGGAGTGCGTGGAGTACGCTGAGGCCCTCATCGCCAACCTGGAGTGCCTCTCCAAGGAGGTGCCTGATGCGAAGCGCCACACCGGCAACTTCGAGCCAGCAGAGGCGGTTAAGTCTGTCCCTCTCGACCCCAGCAACGACGCCTGCAAGCAAGTTCAGATCAGCTCCGAGCTCGACCCCAAATAGGAAGCAGTGCTTGTTGACTTTCTCCGTGCAAACGCCGAAGTTTTTGCGTGGAGTCCCTCGGACATGCCGGGCATACCGAGGGATGTCGCCGAGCACTCGCTGGATATTCGAGCGGGAGCCCGACCCGTGAAGCAGCACCTGTGCCGCTTCGATGAAGAGAAGCGCAGGGCCATAGGCAAGGAGATCCACAAGCTGATGGCTGTAGGGTTCATCAAAGAGGTATTCCATCCTGAATGGTTAGCCAACCCTGTGCTTGTGAAAAAGAAAGGTGGGAAATGAAGGATGTGCATAGACTACACTGGTCTAACTAAAGCATGTCCGAAGGTTCCCTACCCTCTGCCTCGCATCGACCAAATTGTGGATTCCACTGCTGGGTGCGAAACCCTGTCATTCCTCGACGCCTATTCAGGCTATCACCAAATCAAGATGAAAGAGTCCGACCAGCCCACGACTTCTTTCATCACACCTTTTGGCATGTACTACTATACTACTATGCCATTTGGCTTGAGGAATGTAGGTGCGACATACCAAAGGTGCATGAACCACGTGTTCGGAGAGCACATCGGCCGAACGGTCGAGGCTTACGTCGATGACATCGTAGTCAAGACGAGGAAAGCCTCTAACCTCCTCTCTGACCTTAAAACGACATTCAAGTGTCTAAGAGCGAAGGGCGTGAAACTGAATCCTGAGAAGTGTGTCTTTAGAGTCCCCCGAGGCATGCTCCTGGGGTTCATTGTCTCTGAGCGGGGCATCGAGGCCAACCCGGAGAAAATCACGGCCATCACCAACATGGGGCCTATCAAAGATTTGAAAGGAGTGCAAAGGGTCATGGGATGCCTTGCGGCTTTGAGCCGCTTCATCTCGCGCCTCAGCGAAAAAGGCCTACCCTTGTACCGCCTCTTAAGGAAGATCGAGCGCTTCACTTGGACCCCCGAGGCCGAGGAAGCCCTCGAAAACTTAAAGGCGCTCCTTACAAACGCGCCCATCTTGGTGCCCCCCGCTGCGGGAGAAGCCCTCTTGATCTACGTAGCCGCAACCACTTAGGTGGTCAGCGCCGCGATCGTAGTCAAGAGACGAGAAGAAGGGCATGCACTGCTCATCCAGAGGCTGGTCTACTTCATCAGTGAAGTGCTATCCGAGACCAAGATCCGCTACCTGCAAATTCAGAAGCTATTGTACGTAGTAATTCTGACAGGGCGAAAGTTGCGACACTACTTTGAGTCTCATCCGATGACTATGGTGTCATCCTTCCCCCTGGGGGAGATCATCCAGTGCCGAGAGGCCTCGGGTAGGATAGCAAAGTGGGCGGTGGAGATCATGGGCGAGACAATCTCGTTCGCTCCTCGGAAGGCTATCAAGTCCCAAGTCTTGGCGGACTTCGTGGCTGAATGGGTCGACACCCAATTGCCAACAGCTCCGATCCAACCGGAACTCTGGACCATGTACTTCGATGGGTCGCTGATGAAAACAGGAGCAGGTGCTGGCCTGCTCTTCATCTCACCCCTCGGGAAACATCTCCGCTACGTGCTGCGCCTCCATTTCTCGGCGTCAAACAACGTGGCCGAGTACGAGGCTCTGGTTAATGGGTTGCGCATCGCCATCGAGCTAGGGGTTCGGCGCCTCGACGCTCGTGGCGACTCATAGCTTGTCATTGACCAAGTCATGAATAACTCTCACTGTCGCGACCGGAAGATGGAGGCCTACTGCGACGAAGTTCGACGCCTCGAAGACAAGTTCTATGGGCTGGAGCTCAACCACATCGCTCGACGGTACAATGAGACTGCGGATGAGCTGGCTAAAATGGCCTCGGGGCGGACAACGGTTCCCCCGGACGTCTTCTCCAGAGACATACATCAACCCTCTGTCAAGACCGACGACATGCCCAAGCACGAGGAGGCCTCGGCCCAGCCCGAGGAGGCCTTTGCCGCCGAGGGTGAGGCACTGCGTGTCGAGGGAGAGTGGAATGGGGTCACGCCTAATCGAAACTGGTAGACCCCATACCTATAATATCTCCACCGAGGAGAGCTACCCCTCGACAAGGCCGAAGCTCGGCGACTGGCGCGACGCGCCAAGTCGTTCGTCTTACTGGGTGATGAAAAGGAGCTCTACCACCGTAGCCCCTCAGGTATTCTCCAACGATGCATATCCGCCGCCGAAGGACAGGAGCTATTGCAAGAAATACACTCGAGGGGCTTGCGGTCACCATGCATCACCTCGAGCCCTTGTTGGGAACGCCTTCCGACAAGGCTTCTACTGGCCGACCGCGGTGGCCGACGCCACTAGGATTGTGCGCTCTTGCCAAGGGTGTCAATTCTACGCGAGACAGACGCACCTGCCCGCTCAGGCCCTGCAGACAATACCCATCACCTGACCGTTTGCTGTGTGGGGTCTGGACCTCGTCGGTCCCTTGCAGAAGGCACCCGGGGGCTTCTCGCACCTGCTGGTCGCCATCGACAAATTCTCCAAGTGGATCGAGGTCCGACCCCTAACCAGCATCAGGTCCGAGCAGGTGGTGGTGTTCTTCACCAACATCATCCATCGCTTTGGGGTCCGAACTCCATCATCACCAACAATGGCACCCAGTTCACTGGGAAGAAGTTCCTGGACTTCTGCGAGGACCACCACATCCGCGTGGACTAGGCCGCCGTAGCTCACCCCATGACAAATGGGCAGGTGGAGCGTGCCAATGGTATGCTTCTGCAGGGACTTAAACCGAGGATCTATAACGACCTCAACAAGTTCGGCAAGCGGTGGATGAAGGAACTACCCTCGGTGGTCTGGAGTCTGAGGACGACGCCAAGCCGAGCCACGGGTTTCTCGCCGTTCTTTCTAGTCTATGGGGCCAAGGCTATCTTGCCCACTGACTTAGAATACGGTTCCCCGAGGACAAAGGCGTACGACGACCGAAGAAACCAGACCAGCCGAGAAGACTCACTGGACCAGCTCGAAGAGGCTCGGGACATGGCCTTGCTACACTCGGCGCGGTATCAGCAATCTCTGCGACGCTACCATGCCCGAGGGGTTCGGCCCCGAGGCTTCCAGGTGGTAGACTTGGTACTTCGGCTGCGCCAAGACGCCCGAGGGCGCCACAAGCTTACTCCTCCCTGGGAAGGGCCGTTCATCATCACCAAGATTTTGAAGCCCGGGACATACAAGCTGGCCAACAATCAAGGCGAGGTCTACATCAACGCTTGGAACATCCAACAGCTACGTCGCTTATACCCTTAAGATGTTTCAAGTTGTTCATATACCTCGTTTCTCTTTACATACATAAATAAAGTCTAACCGTCAAGGAAGGGTCAGCCTTGCATCAGCAAAGCCCGACCCTCCCTCGGGGGCTAGAAGGGGGGAACCCCCCTCTGCGTCAAAATTTTCCTCGGAAAAAGTCTTTCTGCCAGAACGTCTTTCGCGCTTTTCGACTGCTTTGATAGCGGGATCCTGAAAACGACGAGAGTACACGTAAGCGGCAAGGCCGACCGGGCCGAGGGACTCCTACGCCTCCGGGATACGGATACCTCACTCATCACCTTCCGCGATAAGTAACTCATGCTCGGATAAGCGATTCTGCTACCGAACAAGTCCTAACGCTCGAAAACTTTTCTGCCAGAATGATTTTCGTGCCTTCTCGACTATATCGATAACAGAATCCTGCGGACGAGTAAGAGTACACGTAAGCGGCAAGGCCGACCGAGCCGAGGGACTCCTACGCCTCCGGGATACGAATACCTCACTCATCACCTTCCGCGAAAAGTAACTCTCGCTCGGATAAGCGATTCTGCTACCGACGAACAAGTCCTGATACTCAAAATAAGAGGAAAGGAAACGCAGCTTTATAACACGACAATAAGATGTTTGGGCCTCGGTGGCCGCAACAAGCATACACATACTACAGACAAACTGTTCCTGCAGGTTTAGACATCGATAGAGGGAGCAGCAGCACCCTCGGCGTTGTTTCCACCTTCGGTGGAATCTGGCCCGGCCTCGGACGGTGACACGGGCGGAAGGATCTCCACCTCGAAGGAGGATGCTAGCACCGCGCTTGGGCCATCACAGCCAGGGTCTCTGTAAGGGTTCCGGCCCAAGCGGACACCTCGGCTGGCCGCTCCGTGTAACACCCCAGGTGTTACTCAGGGAGTCCACCTAGGGCTACCCCTTTTAACCTATTATCACATGAGGATTGATTTGGGCAAAGTACATCAAACTTGGAATTCAAGGTCCTAACCAAGTGCAAACCATCTTGGATATCATGCCCTAGCTTGTCATGCACATCTAAGTGGGAAATTTCCCAAAACCCTAAAGCAAACCCCTCTTGGGCAATAGGAACCCTAATTGAAGCTAGGATCAAAAGGTCATGTAAACCTTATGATCATGGCTTGGGCCAAATATAAAAGTTGTAGTATGCTTCATAACCTACAATTAATAGTAAGGAAGTACCCCCAAAAATTTTTCAGAAAAGCCCCAAAAAGTTCACCTAAGGTTGAGCACAAGGGAAAATTCAGAATTTGCCTAAGTCAAAAAAACTAACCCTTGAACAAAGATCCCACATGTTCACCTTAATCCAAAATTCAAAACACTTCGACCCAATTGACAAAGTGGCGCCAAATTAACCCTAGAATGCCCTGGAAAGAGATGACACCTACCCTAGGGCGTTAGACATGACTTGACACCATTTTTGTCTCGGCTTGGACCTAGCTGACACAACCAACTTCTCACCCCTCTATCTCCCTACCCCGACCATATCTTGACTTGGAACTCACAGCAAAAAGGTAGGATATGGAGCAGAGAAGCGACCATACACAGTGACTTTGCCAAGATACGCACGCTATGGTGCTCAAATCCGCCGTTGAACCATGGCAGAAGCGAGCTTCCACGTGTTCGACGCGGGCTGACAACCGGGGGCGCGCTCAGAGCACGCCCGTGCGCGAACCCCCGCGCGCCCGCGGCCGCCCGTGACCACGCCCGCGCCACGGCTATAAAGCCCGCCCCAGTGCTCGGCTGCCTTCCCCGTTGCCTCCTCCGTACCTCGCCTGACTTTCCCGAGCCAGCCATTAGCTTCGGCGACCTCCCCGCGACCCGCCAGTGCCGCCCGAGAGCAACCACCGTGGCCAGCCTCTTTCCCGTCCTCCTCCGTTCGATCCAAGCCCTCAGATAGCTTCCTGGTGAGGCCGTGAAGCTTACTCAAGCTTGAACCGAGGACCCGCGTCACCGGAATAGCGCAATCGTGCTCGCCGGAGTTCAAAAACCCGCCGGCGCACGTGGACCGGGTAAGCCTCTGCACCATTTCCCAATTCGTTGCACGCATGGCCTCTACATCACCCCGTGGAGCTCCTCGTGCACCTTAATTGAACTATACCGTCGTGATTTGGCCGGAACAGGAGCCGCCGCCGACCCCCGCCGCCTGTGCTCGTGGCCAGGGTCGCTCCGACCACCTCCGACGCCGACCCGCACACCGACGTGACCGTCGTGACCTCCCGGACGTCACCGACCACCCCGCCGGAGCCCTACTGCCGCCGGTAAGCCTCGCCGCCGTAATCTATGCCGCGGGTACTGTTTAAGTCAGCCAGGGAGCGCGGGTTAGATTTCGGTTAGGTCCAGGGGGTTTTGTGCAATGTCAGTGATCCATGCCAATAGTAGACCGCGGACTGTTTTGTGAGAGAAGAGGGAGATAAAACCCAGGGGCCTCAGCGCAAACCTGTTTTCTTTTCCGTTTTCGAATTTATTTTTCTTTTAATATGGCAGATAACTTAATAAATGCATAACTTGAAGAATAATCATCCAAAAATTGTGAAACCAATTTTTCTAGACTCTCGGAAATATGAACTATCAGATAAAAATAGTAAAACCCATAGTTCTTATATTCTTTTCTGAAGTTTTGAATTAAATAAGAAAACTGCTAAAAACTTAATATTAGAAGGAAAAATAGAAATATTGTTTGACTAGGGTTAGCAAAATTTGGAGAAGTTTATATCTACCTACTGACCTGTTTAAAAATGTTAAACCTGTCTGTCCACTCCATTAAGTTAGTTTTTACCCCTTATTCCATAATATGCTTAAGGTTAAGAAAAATAGAAAAGGTGATTTAAATAATGAACCAAAAGGCACCCCTATTTTTGTTAAGATACTTATTCAATGTAGTTCACTGGAAAAATATATCATACCCTGTTTTAGTATAAAATAAGTAGGATACCTTTTATTTAAATAAAACAAGGAAAACTTAGAAAAACCCTACAAAAATAACCCCAAGGTGAAAACACCCCCACCCTTGGGATAGATAATGTTTTGTTATTAAGAACTTAGGAAAAATATGAAATCTGCTGTTTGACATTTTTCAAATAACAATGTAGTAGAAAGTGCCTTTTTGACATTAAATTTTAGAAAATCATAACTAAATAACCACCCCTTAGCCTTCTGTGGTTTTTGGCACAGAAGCCTATTATTACTGTTAGATGCCAACAAAAATAACCCTTAGGACAGACCCCACCTCTAATTAAGAGTTGTAGTACAAAGTGGCCCATTTACCCAACTTTTATTCTTTCTGTCTTAAGCATAGCCTTTATATGTTGAGCCTCAAATTCTTAAAATAGGCTAGAATAGCACATGGCAACCCACTGTAATTTTTACAGAATTTTTGGAAAATATTAAACCACTGTCATAGTTCAAACCTACACTAGAAACCATAAGTAGAAAGTAAAGAAAGGAAAATGAATAATGGTAATTAATGTCATCCTAAAACCCTTGTAATTTGTCCACTGAAATGTATAAAGACAATACAAATCCACTAGGTTATCCTCAATAAAAACCTAAGCCTAAAAGGTAATAAGTATAAACCACTGGAAGCCCCGCATGACTGAGAAACCCTAAGTTACTTCTTGACTTAGTTCCTTTTAGCAAAATGTTACCAAATTTGGCATAATCATGACATACATGTTCATTGCATTTCGATAGACTGTAACCTTGCTGACGGAGAGTACGTCCTCGTGCCGGAGCAAGGAGCTGCTCAGGAGGTAGCCCCGGACCCAGCACTAGAGCCTGCACCAGAGGACCTGCCTGCCACTGCTTTGGAAGGCAAGCCCCGGTTTATGCATAACCTGTTATTTATGCTATTTTACTTCACTTAATGATTATAGGATTGATTGTGCACTTAGGTGTAGGAATTGTTTGAAACCCTAGTTGCATGATCTCAGGAATCCTTTTGAGATGGATACTAGTATGCTAGGTCGAGTAGTTGCTTTGTTTAATTAGGATCTCGGTAGAAGACGAGTGATTTTTCTAGCACTCACGCGAGATCAGGAATTGGTTGTACCCACTTTTATATCATATTGATAGTTGGTTGGTGGACACGGATCCATGGGGATGCGTGGTCTACGAGGTGAAATTGGAATAAGGATTAACGTGCGGATACCTGTGTCAAGCGTTTGAATGTACTAAACACATACCGAGAAATATGGTAAATCGGTAAGCCTAGTACCTGAGTGAACCTGCCCACAGATTGCCCTCCTCACGCGACCTGAGACGTGGTCTCCCATTCCGGTTATGGTGGGTACAAGTGCGGTCACTGCACGACGGCAGTCGGGGTCAGTGAGGCATTGTACGCCAAGGCGGTGAGCCCCTTTCTGTTGCCAGGGAATCGATGGGGACGGTTGATGTGTGTGGGGACGGAGTGCCTCGCCACGTCGTGTGTTTAGGTTTACCTTGCAAGGATAAAAACTCGATTCGAATCGTCTGCTTCTCGTAGCTAATGAGACTGCTTGATCCATTGTACTGCATTGAGTAACAAGTGGAAATGTGATGAGTTGATATAAGCTGTTGATTGCTAATAATGCTTGCTACTATGTATGAGTAGATAGTACACTTTTAGCCTTAAGAGAGTCACACTTAAATTGACAAAGTTAAAACTTGACTTAGAAACTCAGCTAGTGCTTTTGGCAACCAAACCCCACAGCCGAACAGCTGCATGTCTAGAGGTAGAGGAGTAGACTCCTCACACCTGGTAAGTCTAGCTGAGTATTAGTATACTCAGCCTTGCTTGTGGCATAATTTTACAGGTTCCTTGGAGGACATGGTTGCTGGAGTGACTTGGTCGTCCATCTTGCCACCGGGTTGGACTGTCGAGTGGGACCCTGCCTCGGCTGAGGAGGAGCATGAGGAGTGATGGGACAGGCTTCCCCATCTCTCTGTTTATTTACCGTTAGTTTTATTCCGCTGCAATTCGAACAATGATGACTACTTTTGCAAAACTCCGATGATGATGTAATAATTTAATACTCTTTAATGCATGGTTTTATGCTTTATTGTATTTGCTCTGTGACTCACCATCGAGTGAGACTGTGGTACTTGATCCTGTCAGTGGCCGTGTCGGACTAGATCCGAGGGATTGACGGGTTATTCCCATTTAAGTGTGGTCTAGCCTCTAAGGCGGGGCTTAGGCACTTAAGTTGGAATAATTCGGGCAGTTCCGCCACAGCTGGTATCGGAGCTTGTACCACCACAGAGGAATCAATAAAATGTGAATACCATCATTTTTCCAAAATAAAACTTGATAGAAACAATGTTGGATAGATAGTAGGACGAGCAGGATAGACCTAGGACGTGAAGCCTTAGGGTGATAGAAGGGTAGCTAGGTGGCTAAGTGATTAGGCCCTATAGGCCACCTTAAGGGATGGGAGTTTTCCCTATCCCCTTATATTGGTGAGGTCGTTCAGGACGAGCATGCATGCATTTCTAAATTAAACAAATGGATAATTGAGTAAAGACTTCAAAGCAAGATAATAACCAATTAGGTCCCCAATACCTTTTTATTTAACTAGAGAAAGGCTGAGTTTTATTTTCCTTGTTCTTTTTATAATTCTTTTTCTTTTACTTATGCTTAACCGTACACAAATGACTTCCCACGGATCCTCAGAGGACGGAAATGCACTGTCCCACACTGACGGGCTTGCACGAGAGGGTTTTCCCCGCATTTTGTGGGAGGTACTTCAGGGGGCCGGATACACGACACCCCCTCAGTACGCGGTGCAGCAGTTCGAGAAGCACCGAGTACCCCGCTATAGGGTGAGGATGACCTTGGAGCCTCATCCCCTGCAGCCAGGCTGGTGCTCCTTGGACTCCGAGTCTTTTGGATACCGAGCGGAGGACACGATCGAGGCGATTGCTCTGCATGGATTGACCACTTTCTGCGGATTCCATCCTTTGGAGCTGGCTACCCACCCCATTGGCTTGTTCCCCGCCGAAAGGGAGGACGACCCAATGTGGAAGGATCGGGTGGAGCATGCCAAGGATATCTGGGCCATCTACCCAGGACAGACTGCGCACTTGACCGTACGGTGCATGAATGCTCTGTACCGTCTGCAAGTGATGCGCGGCGAGGCGATGTCCCATCTGATGGCACTATTGGAGGCGACAAAGATTACTTTGGACAACAGGGAGGAGCTCGTGGTTGATTTGTCCACTGAAATGGTGGAGAAGGACTTGCAGGTGGAGCAGCTATCCACTGATATCCAAGAGTTGGAGGAACTAGTGGGCACCAGGGAGAACACCATCGAGGTTCTCGAGGATCAGCTCATTAACACTCAGCAGCAGCTTGCTGAGGCTAACGAGCACCTGGATATGCATCACCAGGAGATCCAGGACATGGAGGCCAACGAGGACGTCGACATCGAGGGAGGAGATGAGCCTGCCTCTAGTGTGGACACTGCTGGCTCAGGGAGACCACCTTCCCCCGAGTCGAGTGTTGCCTCGTTCGCTCACTAGGTGTTTAGGATAGGGTTAGAAGTTGGATGGCAGGACTCCTCGCAGCTAGCTTAGCTTTTGCACCCTTGGGGTACTAGGCTAGATAGAGTTGAGACTTTTTGGGACAAATGATGTAATCATGATAAACTCTTTTGGACGCATGCTTGATGGATGTTGTTATCAGTTTTAAATTTGGAAGGAAAAAGTTATGTCTTTTTAAATCCTTTTGTTGAAATTGGAGCCTATCTTTCTGCTTTTGACTCTTTTCGCCGCGATTAAATCTTGAACTTGGAAATATGGTGTAAGTATATATGTGGTTTTTCAGATGGCCGGGAGGCAGCGTCGTGGCCAGAATGAGCGCGTTCCTCCACCGCCGCCACCACCTCCCACTCTGCAGGAGCTCATGGCTCAGCAGAATGAGATCTTGAGACAGCTGGCCCAGCGTCAGCCACCACCTCAGCATTATGGTGGTGGAGACTGAAAGTCGCCTAGAGGGGGGGGGGGGTGAATAGGGCGAAACTGAAATTCTCAAAAATAATCACAACTACAAGCCGGGTTAGCGTTAGAAATATAATAGAGTCCGTGAGAGAGGGTGCAAAACAAATCGCAAGCAAATGAAGAGTGTGACACGCGGATTTGTTTTACCGAGGTTCGGTTCTCGCAAACCTACTCCCCGTTGAGGAGGCCACAAAGGCCGGGTCTCTTTCAACCCTTCCCTCTCTCAAACGGTCTCTCGGACCGAGTGAGCTTTCTCTTCTCAATCACTTGGAACACAAAGTTCCCACAAGGACTACTGAAAGGGAATTAGGCTTACACCTAGTCCCTAATTAATTTTGGTGGTTGAATTGACCAACACAAATAATTGGACTAACTAGTTTGCCCAAGTGTATAGATTATACAGGTGTAAAAGGTTCACACTCAGCCAATAAAAAGACCAAGTTTTGGATTCAACAAAGGAGCAAAGGGGCAACCGAAGGCACCCCTGGTCTGGCGCACCGGACTGTCCGGTGTGCCACCGGACATGTCCGGTGCACCAGGGGGACTCAGACTCAAACTCGCCACCTTCGGGAATTTCCAGAGGCGACTCGGCTATAATTCACCGGACTGTCCGGTGTACACCGGACATGTCCGGTGCTCCAAGGAAGGTCGGCCTCAGGAACTCGCCAGCCTCGGGTTTTCTCCCTCGCCGCTCCGCTATAATTCACCGGACTGTCCGGTGTGCACCGGACTGTCCGGTGCAACCTCGGAGCAACGGCTACTTCGCGCCAACGGCTACCTGCAACGGCATTTAATGCGCGCGCAGCGCGCGCAGGAGTCAGAATCGCCCATGCTGGCACACCGGACAACAAACAGTACATGTCCGGTGTGCACCGGACACCCAGGTGGGCCCACAAGTCAGAAGCTCCAACGGTCAGAATCCAACGGCAGTGATGACGTGGCAGGGGGCACCGGACTGTCCGGTGTGCACCGGACTGTCCGGTGCGCCATCGAACAGACAGCCTCCCAACGGCCACTTTTGGTGGTTGGGGCTATAAATACCCCAACCACCCCACCATTCATTGCATCCAAGTTTTCCACTTCTCAACCACTTACAAGAGCTAGGCATTCAATTCTAGACACACCCAAAGTGATCAAATCCTCTCCAATTCAACACAAAGCCCTAGTGACTAGTGAGAGTGATTTGCCGTGTTCATTTGAGCTCTTGCGCTTGGATTGCTTTCTCTCTTTCATTCTTTCTTGTGTTCAATACTCACTTGTAACCAAGGCAAGAGACACCAATTGTGTGGTGGTCCTTGCGGGGAGGTTTTGCTCCCGGTTGATTTGAGAAGAGAAAGCTCACTCGGTCGGAGGGACCGTTTGAGAGAGGGAAAGGGTTGAAAAAGACCCGACCTTTGTGGCCTCCTCAACGGGGAGTAGGTTTGAGAGAACCGAACCTCGGTAAAACAAATCCTCGTGTCTCACTTCATTATTTGCTTGCGATTTGTTTTCACGCCCTCTCTCGGACTCGATTATATTTCTAACGCTAACCCGGCTTGTAGTTGTGTTTATATTTGTAAATTTCAGTTTCGCCCTATTCACCCCCCCTCTAGGCGACTATCAATTGGTATCAGAGCCCGGTGCTTCATTAGAGCCTAACCGCTCGAAGTGATGTCGGGAGATCACGCCAAGAAGGAGATGGAGACCGGCGAAAAGCCCACTACAAGCCACGGGAGCACTTCATCGGAAGAGTCCCGCACCAAGAGGAAGGAGAAGAAGAAGAGCTCCTCCAACAAAGGGAAGGAGAAGAAATCTTCTTCGCACCACAAAGAGAAGAAGGAGAGATCTTCCTCCCACAAACCACATCGGAGAGGGGACAAGCACAAAAGGATGAGGAAAGTGGTCTACTACGAGACCGACACTTCATCAACATCGACCTCCGGCTCCGATGCGCCCTCCGTAACTTCTAAACGCCAAGAGCGTAAGAAGTTTAGTAAGATCCCCCTACATTACCCTCGCATTTCTAAAAATGCACCTTTACTATCCGTCCCATTAGGCAAACCACCAACTTTTGATGGTGAAGATTATGCTAGGTGGAGTGATTTAATGCGATTTCATCTAACCTCACTCCACAAAAGTATATGGGATGTTGTTGAGTTTGGTGCACAGGTACCATCCGTAGGGGATAAAGATTATGATGAGGATGAAGTGGCCCAAATCGAGCACTTCAACTCTCAAGTGACAACAATACTCCTCGCCTCTTTAAGTAGAGAGGAGTATAACAAAGTTCAAGGGTTGAAGAGCGCCAAGGAGGTTTGGGATGTGCTCAAAACCGCGCACGAAGGAGATGAGCTCACAAAGATCACCAAGCGGGAGACGATCGAGGGGGAACTCGGTCGGTTCCGGCTTCTCAAAGGGGAAGAGCCACAACACATGTACAACCGGCTCAAGACCTTGGTGAACCAAGTGCGCAACCTCGGGAGCGTAAAGTGGGACGACCACGAAATGGTTAAGGTTATTCTAAGATCTCTCATTTTCCTTAACCCCACTCAAGTTCAATTAATTCGTGGTAATCCTAGATATACTAAAATGACCCACGAGGAAGTTATCGGGAATTTTGTAAGTTTTGAGTGCATGATCGAAGGCTCGAGGAAGATCAACGAGCTTGATGATCCATCCACATCCGAAGCTCAACCCGTCGCATTCAAGGCGATGGAGGAGAAGAAGGAGGAGGCTACAACAAGTCGACAACCAATAGACGCCTCCAAGCTCGACAATGAGGAAATGGCGCTCGTCATCAAGAGCTTCCGACAAATCCTCAAGCAAAGGAGAGGGAAAGACTACAAGTCCCGCTCCAAGAAAGTTTGCTACAAGTGTGGTAAGCCCGGTCACTTTATTGCTAAATGTCCATTATCAAGTGATAGTGACAGGGGCGACGATAAGAAGGGGAGAAGAAAGGAGAATAAGAGGTACTACAAGAAGAAGGGCGGCGATGCCCATGTCTGTCGGGAGTGGGACTCCGACGAAAGCTCAAGCGACTCCTCCGACGACGAGGACGCCGCCAACATCGCCGTCACCAAGGGACTTCTCTTCCCCAACGTCGGCCACAAGTGCCTCATGGCAAAGGACGGCAAAAAGAAGGTAAAATCAAGATCCTCCACTAAATATGAATCCTCTAGTGATGATAATGTTAGTGATGAGGAAGATAACTTGCGTTCTCTTTTTGCCAATCTTAACATAGAACAAAAAGAAAAATTAAATGAATTGATTAGTGCTATTCATGAAAAAGATGACCTTTTGGATTCCCAAGAGGATTTTCTAATTAAAGAAAACAAGAAACATGTTAAGGTCAAAAATGCTTATGCTCTGGAAGTAGAAAAATGTCAAAAACTATCTAGTGAGCTAAGCACTTGCCGTGAGATGATTGACAACCTTAGGAATGAGAATGCCAGTTTAAATGCTAAGGTTGATTCACATGTTTGTAATGTTTTGATTCCCAATCCTAAAGATAATAATGATGATTTGCTTGCTAGGATTGAAGAATTGAACATTTCTCTTACTAGCCTTAGAGTAGAAAATGAAAATTTGATTGCTAAGGCTAAAGATCTTGATGTTTGCAAAATTACAATTTCCGATCTTAGAGATAAGAATGATATATTACGTGCTAAGATTGTTGAACTTAATTCTTGTAAACCGTCTACATCTACTATTGAGCATGTGTCTATTTGTGATAGATGTAGAGATATTGATGTTAATGCTATTCATGATCACATGTATTTAATTAAACAACAAAATGATCATATAGCAAAACTAGATGCTAAAATTGCCGAGCACAACTTAGAAAATGAGAAATTTAAATTTGCTCGTAGCATGCTTTATAATGGGAGACGCCCTGACATTAAGGATGGCATTGGCTTCCAAAGGGGAGACAATGACAAACTTAACGCCCCTCCTAATAACTTGTCTAACTTTGTTAAGGGCAAGGCTCCCATGCCTCAGGATAACGAGGGCTACATTTTATACCCTGCCGGCTATCCTGAGAGCAAAATTAGGAAAATTCATTCTAGGAAGTCTCACTCTGGCCCTAATCATGCTTTTATGTATAAGGGTGAGACATCTAGCTCTAGGCAACCAACCCGTGCCAAGTTGCCTAGAAAGAAAACTCCTAATGCATCAAATGATCATGCCATTTCATTTAAAACTTTTGATGTTTCTTATGTGCTTACTAACAAATCCGGCAAGGTAGTTGCCAAGTTTGTTGGGGGCAAACACAAGGGTTCCAAGACTTGTGTTTGGGTACCCAAAGTTCTTGTTTCTAATGCCAAAGGACCCAAAACCGTTTGGGTACCTAAAATCAAGAACTAAAATTGTTTTGGAGGTTTATGCATCCGGGGGCTCAAGTTGGATACTCGACAGCGGGTGCACAAACCACATGACAGGGGAGAAAAAGATGTTCTCCTCATATGAGAAAAACCAAGATCCCCAACGAGCAATCACATTCGGGGATGGAAATCAAGGTTTGGTCAAAGGTCTTGGTAAAATAGCTATATCTCCTGACCATTCTATTTCCAATGTTTTTCTTGTAGATTCTTTAGATTACAATTTGCTTTCCGTTTCACAATTATGTCAAATGGGCTACAACTGTCTATTCACTGATGTAGGTGTCACTGTCTTTAGAAGAAGTGACGATTCAATAGCATTTAAGGGAGTGTTAGAGGGTCAGCTATACTTAGTAGATTTTGATAGAGCTGAACTCGACACTTGCTTAATTGCTAAGACTAACATGGGTTGGCTCTGGCACCGCCGACTAGCCCATGTTGGGATGAAGAATCTTCACAAGCTTCTAAAGGGAGAGCACATTTTAGGATTAACAAATGTTTATTTTGAGAAAGACAGGATTTGTAGCGCATGCCAGGCGGGGAAGCAAGTTGGAGCCCATCATCCACACAAGAACATCATGACGACCGACAGGCCGCTTGAGCTACTCCACATGGATCTATTCGGCCCGATTGCTTACATAAGCATCGGCGGGAGTAAGTATTGTCTTGTAATAGTGGATGATTATTCTCGCTTCACTTGGGTATTCTTTTTACAGGAAAAATCTCAAACCCAAGAGACCTTAAAAGGATTCTTGAGACGGGCTCAAAATGAGTTTGGCTTAAGGATCAAGAAAATAAGAAGCGACAACGGGACGGAGTTCAAGAACTCTCAAATCGAAGGCTTCCTTGAGGAGGAGGGCATCAAGCATGAGTTCTCCTCTCCCTACACGCCACAACAAAATGGTGTAGTGGAGAGGAAGAATCGAACTCTATTGGACATGGCAAGAACCATGCTTGATGAGTACAAGACACCGGACCTGTTTTGGGCCGAAGCGGTCAACACCGCCTGCTACGCCATAAACCGGTTATATCTTCACCGAATCCTCAAGAAGACATCATATGAACTCCTAACCGGTAAAAAGCCCAACATTTCATACTTTAGAGTTTTTGGTAGCAAATGCTTTATTCTTGTTAAAAGAGGTAGAAAATCTAAATTTGCTCCTAAAACTGTAGAAGGCTTTTTACTTGGTTATGACTCAAACACAAGGGCATATAGGGTCTTTAACAAGTCCACTGGACTAGTTGAAGTCTCATGTGATGTTGTGTTTGATGAAACTAACGGCTCTCAAGTAGAGCAAGTTGATCTTGATGAGATAGGTAATGAAGAGGCTCCATGCATAGCGCTAAGGAACATGTCCATTGGGGATGTGTGTCCTAAGGAATCCGAAGAGCCTCCAAGTGCACAAGATCAACCATCCTCCACCACGCAAGCATCTCCACCAACTCAAAATGAGGATGAGGCTCAAGTTGATGAAGGGCAAAATCAAGAAGATGAGCCACCTCAAGATGATGGCAATGATCAAGGGGGAGATGCAAATGATCAAGAAAAGGAGGATGAGGAAGAACCAAGGCCGCCACACCCAAGAGTCCACCAAGCAATCCAACGAGATCACCCCGTCGACACCATCCTCGGCGACATTCATAAGGGGGTAACCACTCGATCTCGTGTTGCACATTTTTGTGAACATTACTCTTTTGTTTCCTCTATTGAGCCACACAGGGTAGAGGAAGCACTTCAAGATTCGGATTGGGTGATGGCGATGCAAGAGGAGCTCAACAACTTCACGAGGAATGAGGTATGGCATTTGGTTCCACGTCCTAACCAAAATGTTGTAGGAACCAAATGGGTCTTCCGCAACAAGCAAGATGAGCATGGTGTGGTGACAAGGAACAAAGCACGACTTGTGGCCAAGGGATACTCCCAAGTCGAAGGTTTGGATTTCGGTGAAACCTATGCACCCGTAGCTAGGCTTGAGTCAATTCGCATATTATTGGCCTATGCTACTTACCATGGCTTTAAGCTTTATCAAATGGACGTGAAAAGTGCCTTCCTCAACGGACCAATCAAGGAAGAGGTCTATGTTGAGCAACCTCCCGGCTTTGAAGACAATGAGTACCCTAACCATGTTTATAGGCTCTCTAAGGCGCTTTATGGGCTCAAGCAAGCCCCAAGAGCATGGTATGAATGCCTTAGAGATTTCCTTATTGCAAATGGCTTCAAAGTCGGCAAGGCCGATCCTACTCTCTTTACTAAAACTCTTGAAAATGATTTGTTCGTATGCCAAATTTATGTTGATGATATTATATTTGGGTCTACTAACGAATCTACATGTGAAGAATTTAGTAGGATCATGACAAAGAAATTCGAGATGTCTATGATGGGGGAGTTGAAGTACTTCTTAGGCTTTCAAGTGAAGCAACTCCAAGAGGGCACCTTCATCAGCCAAACGAAGTACGCTCAAGACATCCTAAGCAAGTTTGGGATGAAGGATGCCAAGCCCATCAAGACACCCATGGGAACAAATGGGCATCTCGACCTCGACACGGGAGGTAAGTCCGTGGATCAAAAGGTATACCGGTCGATGATTGGTTCATTGCTTTATTTATGTGCATCTCGACCGGACATTATGCTTTCCATATGCATGTGTGCAAGATTCCAATCCGACCCTAAGGAATCCCACCTTACGGCCGTAAAACGAATCTTGAGATATTTGGCTTATACTCCTAAGTTTGGGCTTTGGTACCCTCGGGGATCCACTTTTGATTTAATTGGTTATTTCGATGCTGATTGGGCGGGGTGTAAGATTTATAGGAAGAGCACATCGGGGACTTGCCAGTTCTTGGGAAGATCCTTGGTGTCTTGGGCTTCAAAGAAGCAAAATTCGGTTGCTCTTTCCACCGCCGAAGCCGAGTACATTGCCGCAGGTCATTGTTGCGCGCAATTGCTTTGGATGAGGCAAACCCTGCGGGACTATGGTTACAAATTAACCAAAGTCCCTTTGCTATGTGATAATGAGAGTGCAATCAAAATGGCCGACAATCCCGTCGAGCATAGCCGCACTAAGCACATAGCCATTCGGTATCATTTTCTTAGGGATCACCAACAACAGGGAGATATCGAGATTTCTTATATTAACACTAAAGATCAATTAGCCGATATCTTTACCAAGCCTCTTGATGAACAAACTTTTACCAAACTTAGGCATGAGCTCAATATTCTTGATTCGCGCAATTTCTTTTGCTAGATTGCACACGTAGCTCATTTATATACCTTTGATCATATCTCTTTCATATGCTATGACTAATGTGTTTTTCAAGTCCATTTCACACCAAGTCATAGGTATATTGAAAGGGAATTGGAGTCTTCGGCGAAGACAAAGGCTTCCACTCCGTAACTCATCCTTCGCCATCGCTCCAAGAAAAGGACCTTGTCTTTGGGGGAGAGAGTAAAAGCCCAAAGCAAAAGGACCGGACTTCGTCTTTGGTATAATCTTAACTCATTTACTTATGACCAAAGGGGAAGATAGTACTTCGATGGGCTCTAATGATTCCGTTTTTGGCGATTCATGCCAAAGGGGGAGAAAGTATGAGCCCAAAGCAAAAGGACCGCACCACCACCAATTTCAAAAATTTAGTGCTTTCCAAGAGTATTTATCAATTGGTATCCTATTGTGTTCAAAAGGAGGAGAAAATTAGTTTTTCAAAAATGTATATCAAAACCCTCTTGAACACTAAGAGGTGGATCTCCTTTAGGGGGAGTTTTGTTAAGTCAAAGGAAAAGCATTTGAAACAGGGGGAGAAAATTTCAAATCTTGAAAATGCTTTGCAAACTCTTATTCATTTACCTTTGACTATTTGCAAAAGATCCTTGAAATGGATTTACAAAAAGAATTTGCAAAAACAAAACATGTGGTGCAAACGTGGTCCAAAATGTTATATAAGAAAGAAACAATCCATGCATATCTTGTAAGTATTTATATTGGCTCAATTCCAAGCAACCTTTACACTTACATTATGCAAACTAGTTCAATTATGCACTTCTATATTTGCTTTGGTTTGTGTTGGCATCAATCACCAAAAAGGGGGAGATTGAAAGGGAATTAGGCTTACACCTAGTCCCTAATTAATTTTGGTGGTTGAATTGACCAACACAAATAATTGGACTAACTAGTTTGCCCAAGTGTATAGATTATACAGGTGTAAAAGGTTCACACTCAGCCAATAAAAAGACCAAGTTTTGGATTCAACAAAGGAGCAAAGGGGCAACCGAAGGCACCCCTGGTCTGGCGCACCGGACTGTCCGGTGTGCCACCGGACATGTCCGGTGCACCAGGGGGACTCAGACTCAAACTCGCCACCTTCGGGAATTTCCAGAGGCGACTCGGCTATAATTCACCGGACTGTCCGGTGTACACCGGACATGTCCGGTGCTCCAAGGAAGGTCGGCCTCAGGAACTCGCCAGCCTCGGGTTTTCTCCCTCGCCGCTCCGCTATAATTCACCGGACTGTCCGGTGTGCACCGGACTGTCCGGTGCAACCTCGGAGCAACGGCTACTTCGCGCCAACGGCTACCTGCAACGACATTTAATGCGCGCGCAGCGCGCGCAGGAGTCAGAATCGCCCATGCTGGCACACCGGACAGCAAACAGTACATGTCCGGTGTGCACCGGACACCCAGGTGGGCCCACAAGTCAGAAGCTCCAACGGTCAGAATCCAACGGCAGTGATGACGTGGCAGGGGGCACCGGACTGTCCGGTGTGCACCGGACTGTCCGGTGCGCCATCGAACAGACAGCCTCCCAACGGCCACTTTTGGTGGTCGGGGCTATAAATACCCCAACCACCGCACCATTCATTGCATCCAAGTTTTCCACTTCTCAACCACTTACAAGAGCTAGGCATTCAATTCTAGACACACCCAAAGTGATCAAATCCTCTCCAATTCAACACAAAGCCCTAGTGACTAGTGAGAGTGATTTGCCGTGTTCATTTGAGCTCTTGCGCTTGGATTGCTTTCTCTCTTTCATTCTTTCTTGTGTTCAATACTCACTTGTAAACAAGGCAAGAGACACCAATTGTGTGGTGGTCCTTGCGGGGAGGTTTTGCTCCCGGTTGATTTGAGAAGAGAAAGCTCACTCGGTCGGAGGGACCGTTTGAGAGAGGGAAAGGGTTGAAAAAGACCCGGCCTTTGTGGCCTCCTCAACGGGGAGTAGGTTTGAGAGAACTGAACCTCGGTAAAACAAATCCTCGTGTCTCACTTCATTATTTGCTTGCGATTTGTTTTCACGCCCTCTCTCGGACTCGATTATATTTCTAACGCTAACCCGGCTTGTAGTTGTGTTTATATTTGTAAATTTCAGTTTCGCCCTATTCACCCCCCCTCTAGGCGACTATCAACTACCACAAGTTTGGTGTCTCTTGTCTCAATTACAAGTGAGTTTGATCGCAAGAAGGAATCAAGAAAGAAGAAAGTAATCCAAGCGCAAGAGCTCGAAAGAACACAAGCAAATTTCTCTCTCTAATCACTAGGGTGTTGTGTGGAGTTTGGAGAGGATTTGATCTCTTTGGTGTGTCTAGAATTGAATGCTAGAGCTCTTGTAAGTAGTTGAGAAGTGGAAAACTTGGATGCTATGAATGGTGGAGTGGTTGGGGTATTTATAGCCCCAACCACCAACATGACCGTTGGTGGAGGTCGTCTGTTCGATGGCGCACCGGACAGTCCGGTGCACACCGGACATGTCCGGTGCCCCCTGCCACGTCAACAGTGCCGTTGAAAATTGACCGTTGGAGTTCTGACTTCTGGGCCCGCCTCGATGTCCGGTGGCGCACCGGACATGCACTGTTCACTGTTCGGTGCGCCGGCATGGGCGACTCTGACTACTGCGCGCGCTGCGCGCGCATTAAATGCCGTCGCAGGTAGCCGTTGGCGCGAAGTAGCCGTTGCTCCGAGAACCCACCGGACAGTCCGGTGCACACCGGACATGTCCGGTGAATTATAGCGGAGCAGCCTTCGCGAATTCTCGAGGCTGGCGAGTTCCGGAGCCGCGACCCGTTGGAGCACCGGACACTGTCCGGTGTACACCGGACAGTCCGGTGAATTATAGCGTGCCGTCCCCTGGAAAATCCCGAGGCTGAGGAGTTCAGCGCGAGGCCCCCTGGTGCACCGGACACTGTCCGGTGCGCCAGACCAGGGAGGCATCCGGGATGCCTTTAGCACTCTATTTGAACCCAACTTTGGTCCTTTTAATTTGCTTGATGTGAACCTTTGACACCTGTATAACTTATTCACTAGAGCAAACTAGTTAGTCCAAAGATTTGTGTTGGGCAATTCAACTACCAAAATTATATAGGAACTAGGTGTAAGCCTAATTCCCTTTCAATCTCCCCCTTTTTGGTGATTGATGCCAACACAAACCAAAGCAAATATAGAAGTGCATAGTCGAACTAGTTTGTATGATGTAAGTGCAAAGGTTGCTTGGAATTGAGCCAATAAAAATACTTACAAGATATGCATGGATTGTTTCTTTGTTTTTGACATTTTGGACCACGCTTGCACCACATGTTTTGTTTTTGTAAATCCTTTTCAAAGTTCTTTTGCAAATAGTCAAAGGTAAATGAATAAGATTTTGCGAAGCATTTTTCAAGTTTTGAAATTTTCTTCCCCTATTTCAAATGCTTTTCCTTTGACTAAACAAAACTCCCCCTAAGTGAGATCCTCCTCTTAGTGTTCAAGAGGGTTTTGATATGTCATTTTTGAAATACTACTTCCTCCCCTTTTTGAACATAATAAGATACCAATTTGAAATTGATTAATTGAAAATCTCCAATTTTTTAAAAATTAGGTGGTGGTGCGGTCCTTTTGCTTTGGGCTCATATTTTCTCCCCCTTTGGCATGAATCGCCAAAAACGGAATCATTAGAGCCCTTTAAGTAATTTCTTCCCCTTTGGTCATAAACAAATGAGTTAAGATTATACCAAAGATGAAGTCCTTTTGCTCTCTCCCCCAAAGATGGAGAGTGGCTTGGAGCGACGGCGAAGGATGAGTTACAGAGTGGAAGCCTTTGTCTTCGCCGAAGACTCCAATTCCCTTTCAATATACCTATGACTTGGTTTGAAATAGACTTGAAAACACACTAGTCATAGCAATTAAAAGAGATATGATCAAAAGTATATAAATGAGCTATGTGTGCAATCTAGCAAAAGAAGTTGCGTGAATCAAGAATATTGAGCTCATGCCTAAGTTTGGTAAAAGTTTGTTCATCAAGAGGCTTGGTAAAGATATCGGCTAATTGATCTTTAGTGTTAATGTAAGAAATCTCGATATCCCCCTTTTGTTGGTGATCTCTAAGAAAATGATACCGGACGGCTATGTGTTTAGTGCGGCTATGCTCGACAGGATTGTCGGCCATTTTGATTGCACTCTCATTATCACATAGCAAAAGGACTTTGGTTAATCTGTAACCGTAGTCCCGCAGGGTTTGCCTCATCCAAAGTAGTTGCGCGCAACAATGACCTGCGGCAATGTACTCGGCTTCGGCGGTGGAAAGAGCGACCGAATTTTGCTTCTTTGAAGCCCAAGACACCAATGATCTCCCCAAGAACTGGCAAGTCCCCGATGTGCTCTTCCTATTAATTTTACACCCCGCCCAATCGGCATCCGAATAACCAATCAAATCAAATGTGGATCCCCGAGGGTACCAAAGCCCAAACTTAGGAGTATAAGCCAAATATCTCAAGATTCGTTTTACGGCCGTAAGGTGGGATTCCTTAGGGTCGGATTGAAATCTTGCACACATGCATACGGAAAGCATAATATCCGGTCGAGATGCACATAAATAGAGTAATGAACCTATCATCGACCGGTATACCTTTTGATCCACGGACTTACCTCCCGTGTCAAGGTCGAGATGCCCATTAGTTCCCATGGGTGTCTTGATGGGTTTGGCATCCTTCATCCCAAACTTGTTTAGAATATCTTGAGTGTACTTCGTTTGGCTTAGGAAGGTGCCCTCTTAGAGTTGCTTAACTTGAAATCCTAAGAAAAACTTCAACTCCCCCATCATAGACATCTCAAACTTTTGTGTCATAATCCTACTAAATTCTTCACATGTAGACTCGTTAGTAGACCCAAATATAATATCATCAACATAAATTTGGCATACAAACAAGTCATTTTCAAGAGTTTTAGTGAATAGAGTAGGATCGGCCTTTCCGACTTTGAAGCCATTAGCAATAAGGAAATCTCTTAGGCATTCATACCATGCTCTAGGGGCTTGCTTGAGCCCATAAAGCGCCTTAGAGAGCCTATAGACATGGTTAGGGTACTCACTATCTTCAAAGCTGGGAGGTTGCTCAACATAGACCTCTTCCTTGATTGGTCCATTGAGGAAGGCACTTTTCACGTCCATTTGATAAAGCTTAAAGCCATGGTAAGTAGCATAGGCCAATAATATGCGAATTGACTCAAGCCTAGCTACAGGTGCATAAGTTTCACCGAAATCCAAACCTTCGACTTGGGAGTATCCCTTGGCCACAAGTCGTGCTTTGTTCCTTGTCACCACACCATGCTCGTCTTGCTTGTTGCGGAAGACCCACTTGGTTCCTACAACATTTTGGTTAGGACGTGGAACTAAATGCCATACCTCGTTCCTCGTGAAGTTGTTGAGCTCCTCTTGCATTGCCACCACCCAATCCGAATCTTGTAGTGCTTCCTCTACCCTGTGTGGCTCAATAGAGGAAACAAAAGAGTAATGCTCACAAAAATGTGCAACACGAGATCTAGTGGTTACCCCCTTATGAATGTCGCCAAGGATGGTGTCGACGGGGTGATCTCGTTGGATTGCTTGGTGGACTCTTGGGTGTGGCGGCCTTGGTTCTTGCTCATCCTCCTTTTCTTGATTATTTGCATCTCCCCCTTGATCATTGCCATCATCTTGAGGTGGCTCATTTGCTTGATCTTCTTCTTCATCAACTTGAGCTTCAACCTCATTTTGAGTCGGTGGAGATGCTTGGGAGGAGGAGGATGGTTGATCTTGTGTATGTGGAGGCTCTTCGGATTCCTTAGGACACACATCCCCAATGGACATGTTCCTTAGCGCGATGCATGGAGCCTGTTCTTCACCTATCTCATCAATATCAACTTGCTCTACTTGAGAGCCATTAGTCTCATCAAACACAACGTCACAAGAAACTTCAACAAGTCCTGAGGACTTGTTAAAGACTCTATATGCCCTTGTGTTTGAGTCATATCCTAGTAAAAAGCCTTCTACAGTTTTAGGAGCAAATTTAGATTTTCTACCTCTCTTAACAAGAATAAAGCATTTGCTACCAAAAACTCTAAAATATGAAATATTGGGCTTTTTACCGGTTAGGAGTTCATAGGATGTCTTCTTGAGGATTCAGTGAAGATATAATCGGTTGATGGCGTAGCAGGCGGTGTTGACCGCCTCGGCCCAAAACCGATCTGGCGTCTTGTCCTCATCAAACATGGTACTTGCCATGTCCAAGAGAGTTCGATTTTTCCTCTCCACTACACCATTTTGTTGTGGGGTGTAGGGAGAAGAGAACTCATGCTTGATGCCCTCCTCCTCAAGGAAGCCTTCAATTTGAGAGTTATTGAACTCCGTCCCGTTGTCGCTTCTAATTTTCTTGATCCTTAAGCCAAACTCATTTTGAGCTCGTCTCAAGAATCCCTTTAAGGTCTCTTGGGTATGAGATTTTTCCTGCAAAAATAACACCCAAGTGAAGCGAGAATAATCATCCACAATAACTAGACAGTACTTACTCCCGCCGATGCTTATGTAAGCGATCGGGCCGAATAGATCCATGTGTAGGAGCTCCAGTGGCCTGTCGGACGTCATGATGTTCTTGTGTGGATGATGGGCTCCAACTTGCTTCCCTGCTTGGCATGCGCTACAAATCCTGTCTTTCTCAAAATGAACATTTGTTAATCCTAAAATGTGTTCTCCCTTTAGAAGCTTATGAAGATTCTTCATCCCAACATGGGCTAGTCGACGGTGCCAGAGCCAACCCATGTTAGTTTTAGCAATTAAGCAAGTGTCAAGTTCAGCTCTATCAAAATCTACCAGGTATAGCTGACCCTCTAACACTCCCTTAAATGCTATTGAATCATCACTTCTTCTAAAGACAGTGACACCTACATCAGTGAATAGACAGTTGTAGCCCATTTGACATAATTGGGAAACAGAAAGCAAGTTGTAATCTAATGAATCAACAAGAAAAACATTGGAAATGGAGTGGTCAGGGGATATAGCAATTTTACCCAAGCCTTTGACCAAACCTTGATTTCCATCCCCGAATGTGATCGCTCTTTGGGGATCTTGGTTTTTCTCATATGAGGAGAACATCTTCTTCTCCCCGGTCATATGGTTTGTGCATCCGCTATCGAGTATCCAACTTGATCCCCCGGATGCATAAACCTACAAAACAATTTTAGTTCTTGACTTTAGGTACCCAAACGGTTTTGGGTCCTTTGGCATTAGAAACAAGAACTTTGGGTACCCAAACACAAGTCTTGGAACCCTTGTGTTTGCCCCCAACAAACTTGGCAACTACCTTGCCGGATTTGTTAGTCAAAACATAAGATGCATCAAAAGTTTTAAATGAAATACTATGATCATTTGATGCAATAGGAGTTTTCTTTCTAGGCAACTTGGCACGGGTTGGTTGCCTAGAGCTAGATGTCTCACCCTTATACATAAAAGCATGGTTAGGGCCAGAGTGAGACTTCCTAGAATGAGTTCTCCTAATTTTGCTCTCGGGATAACCGGCAGGGTACAAAATGTAACCCTCGTTATCCTGAGACATGGGAGCCTTCCCCTTGACAAAGTTAGACAAGTTCTTAGGAGGGGCATTAAGTTTGACATTGTCTCCCCTTTGGAAACCAATGCCATCCTTGATGCCAGGGCGTCTCCCATTATAGAGCATACTTCTAGCAAATTTAAATTTTTCATTTTCTAAGTTATGCTCGGCAATTTTAGCATCTAATAATGCTATATGATCATTTTGTTGTTTAATTAAGACCATGTGATCATGAATAGCATTAATATCAACATCTCTACATCTAGTACAAATGGAAACATGCTCAACACTAGATGTAGAGGGTTTGCATGAATTAAGTTCAATGATCTTAGCACGCAAGATATCATTATTATCTCTAAGATCGGAAATTGTAACATTGCAAACATCAAAATCCTTAGCCTTAGCAATCAAATTTTCATTTTCTACTCTAAGGCTAGCAAGAGAATCATTCAATTCCTTAATCTTAGCAAGCAAATCATTATTATCATTTCTAAGAATGGGAATTGAAGCATTACAAACATGGGAATCAACCTTAGCAATTAATCTAGCATTTTCATTTTTAAGGTTGTCAATGGTCTCATGGCAGGTGCTTAGCTCACTAGATAATTTGTTACATTTTTCTACCTCTAGAGCATAAGCATTTTTAACCTTAACATGCTTTTTGTTTTCCTTAATAAGGAAGTCCTCTTGAGAGTCCAAGAGATCATCCTTCTCATGAATAGCACTAATTAATTCATTTAATTTTTCCTTTTGTTGCATGTTAAGATCGGCAAAAAGGGTACGTAAATTATTCTCCTCATCACTAGCATTATCATCACTAGAGGATTCATATTTAGTGGAGGATTTAGATTTAACCTTCTTCCTTTTGCCATCCTTTGCCATGAGGCACTTGTGGCCGACGTTGGGGAAGATGAGTCCCTTGGTGACGGCGATGTTGGCGGCGTCCTCGTCGGAGGAGGAGTCGGTGGAGCTCTCGTCAGAGTCCCACTCGCGGCACACGTGGGCATCGCCGCCCTTCTTCTTGTGGTACCTCTTCTTTTCTTTCCTTCCCCTCTTGTCGTTATCCCTGTCACTGTCACTTGATAATGGACATTTAGCGATAAAGTGACCGGGCTTACCACACTTGTAGCAAACCTTCTTGGAACGGAATTTGTAATCCTTCCCCTTCCGTTGCTTGAGGATTTGGCGAAAGCTTTTGATGATTAAAGCCATCTCCTCATTGTCGAGCTTGGAGGCGTCAATTGGTTGTCTACTCGGTGTAGACTCCTCCTTTTTCTCCTCCGTTGCCTTAAATGCCACCGGTTGTGCTTCGGACGTGGAGGGTTCATCAAGCTCGTTGATCTTCTTAGAGCCCTTGATCATACATTCAAAGCTCACAAAATTCCCAATAACTTCCTCGGGGGTCATTTGAGTATATCTAGGATTACCACGAATTAATTGAACTTGAGTGGGGTTAAGGAAAATGAGTGATCTAAGAATAACCTTAACCACCTCGTGGTCATCCCACTTCTTGCTCCCGAGGTTGCGCACTTGGTTCACCAAAGTCTTGAGCCGGTTGTACATGTCTTGTGGCTCTTCCCCTTGGCGAAGTCGAAAGCGACCGAGCTCCCCCTCGATCGTTTCCCGCTTGGTGATCTTTGTTAGTTCATCACCCTCGTGCGCGGTCTTGAGGAGGTCCCAAATTTCCTTTGCATTCTTCAACCCTTGCACTTTGTTGTATTCCTCTCTATTTAGAGAGGCCAAGAGTATGGTTGTGGCTTGGGAGTTGAAGTGCTCGATTTGGGCCACCTCGTCTTCATCATAATCCTCATCCCCTACGGATGGTACCTGTGCTCCAAACTCAACAACATTCCATATACTTTTATGGAGTGAGGTTAGATGAAATTTCATTAAATCACTCCACCTAGCATAATCTTCACCGTCAAAGGTTGGTGGTTTGCCTAATGGAACGGAAAGTAGTGGAGTATGTCTAGATGTACGTGGATAGTGTAAGGGGATCTTACTAAACTTCTTACGCTCTTGGCGTTTAGAAGTTACGGAGGGCGCATCGGAGCCGGAGGTCGATGTTGATGAAGTGTCGGTCTCGTAGTAGACCACTTTCCTCATTCTCTTGTGCTTGTCCCCACTCCGATGAGGCTTGTGAGAGGAAGATCTCTCCTTCTTCTCTTTGTGGTGAGAAGAAGATTTCTTCTCCTTCCCTTTGTTGGAGGAGCTCTTCTTCTTCTCCTTCCTCTTGGTGCGAGACTCTTCCGATGAAGTGCTCCCGTGGCTTGTAGTGGGCTTTTCGCCGGTCTCCATCTCCTTCTTGGCATGATCTCCCGACATCACTTCGAGCGGTTAGGCTCTAATGAAGCATCGGGCTCCGATACCAATTGAAAGTCGCCTAGAGGGGGGGTGAATAGGGCGAAACTGAAATTCTCAAAAATAATCACAACTACAAGCCGGGTTAGCGTTAGAAATATAATAGAGTCCGCGAGAGAGGGTGCAAAACAAATCGCAAGCAAATGAAGAGTGTGACACACGGATTTGTTTTACCGAGGTTCGGTTCTCGCAAACCTACTCCCCGTTGAGAAGGCCACAAAGGCCGGGTCTCTTTCAACCCTTCCCTCTCTCAAACGGACTCTCGGACCGAGTGAGCTTTCTCTTCTCAATCACTTGGAACACAAAGTTCCCACAAGGACTACCACAAGTTTGGTGTCTCTTGTCTCAATTACAAGTGAGTTTGATCGCAAGAAGGAATCAAGAAAGAAGAAAGCAATCCAAGCGCAAGAGCTCGAAAGAACACAAACAAATCTCTCTCTCTAATCACTAGGGTGTTGTGTGGAGTTTGGAGAGGATTTGATCTCTTTGGTGTGTCTAGAATTGAATGCTAGAGCTCTTGTAAGTAGTTGAGAAGTGGAAAACTTGGATGCTATGAATGGTGGAGTGGTTGGGGTATTTATAGCCCCAACCACCAACATGACCGTTGGTGGAGGCCGTCTGTTCGATGGCGCACCGGACAGTCCGGTGCACACCGGACATGTCCGGTGCCCCCTGCCACGTCAACAGTGCCGTTGAAAATTGACCGTTGGAGTTCTGACTTCTGGGCCTGCCTCGATGTCCGGTGGCGCACCGGACATGCACTGTTCACTGTTCGGTGCGCCGGCATGGGCGACTCTGACTACTGCGCGCGCTGCGCGCGCATTAAATGCCGTCGCAGGTAGCCGTTGGCGCGAAGTAGCCGTTGCTCCGAGAACCCACCGGACAGTCCGGTGCACACCGGACATGTCCGGTGAATTATAGCGGAGCAGCCTTCGCGAATTCCCGAGGCTGGCGAGTTCCGGAGCCGCGACCCGTTGGAGCACCGGACACTGTCCGGTGTACACCGGACCGTCCGGTGAATTATAGCGTGCCGTCCCCTGGAAAATCCCGAGGCTGAGGAGTTCAGCGCGAGGCCCCCTGGTGCACCAGACACTGTCCGGTGCGCCACCGGACAGTCCGGTGCGCCAGACCAGGGAGGCATCCGGGATGCCTTTAGCACTCTATTTGAACCCAACTTTGGTCCTTTTAATTTGCTTGATGTGAACCTTTGACACCTGTATAACTTATTCACTAGAGCAAACTAGTTAGTCCAAAGATTTGTGTTGGGCAATTCAACTACCAAAATTATATAGGAACTAGGTGTAAGCCTAATTCCCTTTGAGAGACCATCAGCGTCACCCCGCGGCAGCTACCTACCAGGAGTTCCTCAGTACCCAGCCTCCATTGTTCACAAGGGCAGAAGACCCACTGGATGTAGATGTGTGGTTGCGAGTGGTGGAATCCAAATTCCCGCTACTCCATGGGGCTTGCTCAGAAGTCACTAAAGTCAGGTTCGCCACCCAGCAGCTTCGCGGACCCGCAAGGACTTGGTGGGACCATTTTCTTGCCATGCAACCAGAGGATCGAGAGGTGGAGTGGAGAGAGTTCAAGGTAGCTTTCAGGGGACATCATATACCAGCCAGGATTATGGACCGGAAGCTCAATGAGTTTTTGGCACTCAATCAGGGCAACAGGACAGTGTTGCAGTATGCCCAGGCTTTTAATGACTTGTGCCAGTATGCTGGATATCACGCAGACACGGATGAGAAGAAGAGAGACTGGTTCAGGAGGCGGCTCAGCCCTAAGCTCCGTGATCGTCTCAACACCGTCAGGGCCAACAGTTACAATGAGTTGGTCAACATGGCTATCTCCCAGGAGGACTGCATTACAGCTCGACAGGCAGAGAAGAAGAGGAAGACCCCTGTGGCAGGACCCTCAGCTCAGCCACAGCACTTCTGGATTGTATCCGACACACAGAACAGGGGACCTCAGCAGCAGCAAGGGAGATGGGTGATCCGACCACAGCAGCAGCAACAGTCACCCACCCGCACCCAGTTTCCAGCTTAGAGGAACAACCACCAGCAGCAGCAGTACCGCCAGGCAAATGATAACAGGTGTTTCACATGTGGCAACACCGGACACTACGCCAAAAATTGCCCCAGGAACCAGCAGAGGCAGGGGCAGAATGTTAATCAGAATCAAAGCAAGAGACAGAAGGTGCAAGTGAGGCAGGGCAGGCTAAACTTCACCACCATGGCTGATATTCCAGAGGGAGCACCCGTCATGACTGGTATCTTTACAGTTTTGAATTATCCTGCTATTATTCTATTTGATTCTGGTGCATCGCATAGCTTTATCAGTGCCAAATTTAGTGCCAAGTGCCAGTTGCCCTTTCACCACACCGATGGGGGCATTACAATTTCAACACCAGGGGGCAGGGTTGCCAATTATCAAATCAACAGGCAAGTGCCTATAAAATTTGGTAGCCTTGTGATTAGAACCACCCTTCTCATCTTAGGATTGGATATCATGGATATTATATTGGGAGCTGACTGGTTGACCAGGCATCAAGCAGTATTGGATATTGCAGCCAGGGCCATTGAAATTCATTCCCCTGCTTATGGCGAAACTATTTTATATTTACCCGGCCAGGGATGCACCCGTTCTTGTGCCTTTGTTATGATAGAATCCCCAATGGAAAAGATCCCAGTGGTTTGTGACTACCCGGATGTTTTTCCGGATGAATTGCCAGGGATGCCACCTAACCGAGATATTGAGTTCGCCATCGAATTGCAACCCGGGACTGCTCCTATCTCCAAGAGACCCTATAGGATGCCTCCCGCGGAATTGGCAGAACTGAAAAGGCAATTGCAAGAGTTGTTAGACAAGGGGTTTATTCGCCCAAGTACTTCACCATGGGGATGTCCAGCTTTATTTGTGAAGAAAAAGGATGAGAGTTTGAGGATGTGTGTTGACTACTGCCCTCTCAATGCGGTGACTATCAAGAACAAATACCCGCTGCCCCGTATTGATGTTCTGTTTGATCAGTTGGTAGGAGCCAAGGTATTCTCCAAGATAGACCTTCGCTCAGGTTACCATCAGATCAAGATCCGTGCTAGCGATATTCCCAAGACGGCCTTCTCGACCAGATATGGGCTTTATGAATTTCTGGTGATGTCTTTTGGGCTGACCAATGCCCCGACTTATTTCATGTATTTGATGAACTCAGTATTTATGCCAGAGTTAGACAAGTTCGTGGTCGTTTTCATTGATGATATTCTGGTTTATTCCAAGAATGAAGCCGAGCACACCAAACATTTGCATACCGTACTTCAGAGACTGCGTGACCATCAGTTGTATGCTAAGTTGTCTAAATGCGAATTCTGGCTGAAGGAGATCAAATTCTTGGGTCACACAATTTCTCAGGATGGGATATCAGTTGATCCTGAGAAGGTACAAGAGGTGATGGATTGGAAACCCCCGACTACAGTGAAACAAATTCGGAGTTTTCTGGGATTGGTAGGGTATTACCGACGATTTATTCCGGATTTCTCCAGGATTGCCAAACCAATGACGGAACTGTTGAAGAAAGGAGTCAAGTATGATTGGAGCCAAAGGTGTGAAGATGCCTTTCATACTTTGAGGCAGCATTTGACAACAGCCCCAGTGCTGGCTCAACCTGACAACACCAAGCCATTTGAAGTTTATTGTGATGCTTCTGGTACAGGATTGGGGTGTGTCTTGATGCAAGAGAACAGAGTGTCTTGTGCATTTGACAATCACCATGGGGATTGCTTATGCTTCTCGAGCACTCAGGCCCCATGAGCAGAACTACCCCACACATGATCTGGAATTGGCAGCTGTGGTTCATGCTCTTAAGATATGGAGACACTACTTGATGGGAGCTCACTGTAACATCTACACTGATCACAAGAGTCTCAAATACATCTTCACTCAGGCAGATCTGAACATGAGGCAAAGGAGATGGTTGGAGTTAATCAAAGACTATGATTTGGAAGTGCATTACCATCCTGGCAAAGCCAATGTTGTGGCAGATGCCTTGAGCAGAAAGGCCCAGTGCAATTGTATGAGCATGGATGCAAGAGTCACCACCCTGTGCGATGAGCTGTGCAAGCTGAACCTGGAAGTTGTTTCTTCAGGTAACTTGAGTTATATCTCGGTGGAACCCACATTGCAAGAGCAAATAGTGAGGGCACAGATTGAGGATAAGGGTGTTCAAATGATTAAGGAAATGGTCAAGCAAAAGGCAGAGAAATACAAGTGCTTCCGTCAGGACAGCAAGGGAATTTTATGGTTTGGAGACCGATTAGTTGTTCCCAAGGACCCTGAGCTGAGAAAGAAGATACTGGATGAAGCTCACCTTTCCAAATTCTCCATGCACCCTGGTAGCAACAAGATGTACCATGATCTCAGAACTTTATATTGGTGGACCAGAATGAAGAGAGAAATTGCCAAGTACATATCCGAGTGTGACACTTGCCAGAGGATAAAGGCTAGTCACTTGAAGGCAGCAGGCCTTTTGCAACCCCTTCCCATACCATCTTGGAAATGGGAGGACATTTGTATGGATTTTATCGTAGGATTACCCAATACCTCCAGGCACCATGATTCCATTTGGGTTATTGTGGACAGGTTGACCAAGACCGCTCATTTCTTGCCAGTGCACACCACCCATAAGACAGAGAAGTACGCAGAAATTTATGTTGATCAAATAGTGCGATTGCGTGGTATTCCAAAGACCATTATATCTGACAGAGGAGCACTGTTTGTGGCACACTTTTGGGAGAAGCTGCAAGAATCACTTGGGACCCAAGTAATCCGAAGCTCAGCATACCATCCCCAAACAGATGGTCAGACAGAAAGGGTGAATCAGATTCTGGAAGACATGTTGCGAGCATGTGCACTACACTACGGGAAGGATTGGGACAAGTGTCTTTCTTTGGCAGAGTTTTCTTACAATAACAGCTATCAGTCCAGCCTGAAGATGGCACGTTTTGAAGCCTTATATGGGAGAAGGTGTAGGACCCCACTGAATTGGTCTCAAGCAGGAGAAAGGGAAATTTTTGGGCCAGACTTGGTACTTGAGGCAGAGGCAAAGGTCAGGGTTATTACCAAGAACTTAGAAGCTGCTCAGGCTAGGCAAAAGAGCTATCATGACAAGAGGCGGAAGCCTCTACAGTTTGAGGTGGGAGATCATGTTTATCTTAAGGTGTCACCCACCAGGGGTGTCCAGAGATTCGGGATCAGGGGCAAGTTAGCTCCCCGCTACATTGGACCCTATGAGATCAAAGCAAGTTGTGGACCTGTAGCCTATCAATTGGAATTGCCACCTCACATGTCAGCAGTTCACGATGTGTTCCATGTATCTCAGTTGCGGAAATGTGTTCGTCTACCCACTGAAGTGCTACCGGAATCGAATATTGAGATAGAACCAGACTTGTCCTACCAAGAGTACCCCGTCAAGGTATTAGATCAAAAGGAGAGATCAACTCGGGCAAGGTCAGTCAGAATGTATAAGGTTCAGTGGAGTCACCATTCAGCAGAAGAAGCTACATGGGAGACTGAGGATTTTCTACGCTCTCGCTTCCCCGACTTTCTGCCCAAAGGAGTCGATACGTAACCCCAGAACCCCACCCCCACCTGCCCTTTGAATTCAATTATAAGAAAAACTTAGATAGCAAGGATAGTCCAAGTTGTGGATTTAACTGAAGAAGGGCTTCCTTCTGAAGTTGCAAAGAGAATGACATTCGAAGAGCAGTTAACAAGAGAAACTTGAGTATAAAGAAAGAGTAGCACCAACACACCTTCAAGCACCCTTCAAGGGACTCTACCTAAAATCTCGGGACGAGATTCCTTTAAGGGGGGAGGGCTGTAACACCACAGGTGTTACTCAGGGAGTCCACCCAGGGCTACCCCTTTTAACCTATTATCACATGAGGATTGATTTGGGCAAAGTACATCAAACTTGGAATTCAAGGTCCTAAGCAAGTGCAAACCATCTTGGATATCATGCCCTAGCTTGTCATGCACATCTAAGTGGGAAATTTCCCAAAACCCTAAAGCAAACCCCTCTTGGGCAATAGGAACCCTAATTGAAGCTAGGATCAAAAGGTCATGTAAACCTTATGATCATGGCTTGGGCCAAATATAAAAGTTGTAGTATGCTTCATAACCTACAATTAATAGTAAGGAAGTACCCCCAAAAAGTTTTTAGAAAAGCCCCAAAAAGTTCACCTAAGGTTGAGCACAAGGGAAAATTCAGAATTTGCCTAAGTCAAAAAAACTAACCCTTGAACAAAGATCCCACATGTTCACCTTAATCCAAAATTCAAAACGCTTCGATCCAATTGACAAAGTGGCGCCAAATTAACCCTAGAATACCCTGGAAAGAGATGACACCTACCCTAGGGCGTTAGACACGACTTGACACCATTTTTGTCTCGGCTTGAACCTAGCTGACACAACCAACTTCTCACCCCTCTATCTCCCTACCCCGACCATATCTTGACTTGGAACTCACAGCAAAAAGGTAGGATATGGAGCAGAGAAGCGATCGTACACAGTGACTTTGCCAAGATACACACGCTATGGTGCTCAAATCCGCCGTTGAACCATGGCAGAAGCGAGCTTCCACGTGTTCGACGCGGGCTGACAACCGGGGGCGCGCTCAGAGCACGCCCGTGCTCGAACCCCCGCGCGCCCGCGGCCGCCCGTGACCACGCCCGCGCCACGACTATAAAGCCCGCCCCAGTGCTCGGCTGCCTTCCCTGTTGCCTCCTCCGTACCTCGCCTGACTTTCCCGGGCAAGCCATTAGCTCCGGCGACCTCCCCGCGACCCGCCAGTGCCGCCCGAGAGCAACCACCGTGGCCAGCCCCTTTCCCGTCCTCCTCCGTTTGATCCAAGCCCTCAGATAGCTTCCTGGTGAGGCCGTGAAGCTTACTCAAGCTTGAACCGAGGACCCGCGTCACCGGAATAGCGCAATCGTGCTCGCCGGAGTTCAAAAACCCGCCGGCGCACGTGGACCGGGTAAGCCTCTGCACCATTTGCCAATTCGTTGCGCGCATGGCCTCTACATCACCCTGTGGAGCTCCTCGTGCACCTTAATTGAACTATACCGTCGTGATTTGGCCGGAACAGGAGCCGCCGACGACCCCCGCCGCCTATGCTCGTGGCCAGGGTCGCTCCGACCACCTCCGACGCCGACCCGCACACCGACGTGATCGTCGTGACCTCCCGGACGTCACCGACCACCTCGCCGGAGCTCTACTGCCGCCGGTAAGCCTCGCCGCCATAATCTATGCCACGGGTACTGTTTAAGTCAGCCAGGGAGCGCAGGTTAGATTTCGGTTAGGTCCAGGGGGTTTTGTGCAATGTCAGTGACCCATGTCAATAGTAGACCGAGGACTGTTTTGTGAGAGAAGAGGGAGATAAAACCCAGGGGCCTCAGCGCAAACCTGTTTTCTTTTCCATTTTCGAATTTATTTTTCTTTTAATATGGCAGATAACTTAATAAATGCATAACTTGAAGAATAATCTTCCAAAAATTGTCAAACCAATTTTGCTAGACTCTCGGAAATATGAACTATCAGATAAAAATAGTAAAACCCATAGTTCCTGTATTCTTTTCTGAAGTTTTGAATTAAATAAGAAAACTGCTAAAAACTTAATATTAGAAGGAAAAATAGAAATATTGTTTGACTAGGGTTAGCAAAATTTGGAGAAGTTTATATCTACCTACTGACCTGTTTAAAAATGTTAAACCTTTCTGTCCACTCCATTAAGTTAGTTTTTACCCCTTATTCCATAATATGCTTAAGGTTAAGAAAAATAGAAAAGGTGATTTAAATAATGAACCAGAGGGCACCCCTATTTTTGTTAAGATACTTATTCAATGTAGTTCACTGGAAAAATATATCATACCCTGTTTTAGTATAAAATAAGTAGGATACCTTTTATTTAAATAAAACAAGGAAAACTTAGAAAAACCCTACAAAAATAACCCCAAGGTGAAAACACCCCCACCCTTGGGATAGATAATGTTTTGTTATTAAGAACTTAGGAAAAATATGAAATCTGCTGTTTGACATTTTTCAAATAACAATGTAGTAGAAAGTGCCTTTTTGACATTAAACTTTAGAAAATCATAACTAAATAACCACCCCTTAGCCTTCTGTGGTTTTTGGCACAGAAGCCTATTATTACTGTTAGATGCCAACAAAAATAACCCTTAAGACAGACCCTACCTCTAATTAAGAGTTGTAGTACAAAGTGACCCATTTACCCAACCTTTATTCTTTCTGTCTTAAGCATAGCCTTTATATGTTGAGCCTCAAATTCTTAAAACAGGCTAGAATAGCACATGGCAACCCACTGTAATTTTTACAGAATTTTTGGAAAATATTAAACCACTGTCATAGTTCAAACCTACACTAGAAACCATAAGTAGAAAGTAAAGAAAGGAAAATGAATAATGGTAATTAATGTCATCCTAAAACCCTTGTAATTTGTCCACTGAAATGTATAAAGACAATACAAATCCACTAGGTTATCCTCAATAAAAACCTAAGCCTAAAAGGTAATAAGTATAAACCACTGGAAGCCCCGCATGATTGAGAAACCCTAAGTTACTTCTTGACTTAGTTCCTTTTAGCATAATGTTACCAAATTTGGCATAATCATGACATACATGTTCATTGCATTTCGATAGACTGTAACCTTGCTGACGGAGAGTACGTCCTCGTGCCGGAGCAAGGAGCTGCTCAGGAGGTAGCCCCGGACCCAGCACCAGAGTCTGCACCAGAGGACCTGCCTGCCACTGCTTTGGAAGGCAAGCCCCGGTTTATGCATAACCTGTTATTTATGCTATTTTACTTCACTTAATGATTGTAGGATTGATTGTGCACTTAGGTGTAGGAATTGTTTGAAACCCTAGTTGCATGATCTCAGGAATCCTTTTGAGATGGATACTAGTATGCTAGGTCGAGTAGTTGCTTTGTTTAATTAGGATCTCGGTAGAAGACGAGTGATTTTTCTAGCACTCGCGCGAGATCAGGAATTGGTTGTACCCACTTTTATATCATATTGATAGTTGGTTGGTGGACACGGATCCATGGGGATGCGTGGTCTACGAGGTGAAATTGGAATAAGGATTAACGTGCGGATACCTGTGTCAAGCGTTTGAACGTACTAAACACATACCGAGAAATATGGTAAATCGGTAAGCCTAGTACCTGAGTGAACCTGCCCGCAGATTGCCCTCCTCACGCGACCTGAGACGTGGTCTCCCATTTCGGTTATGGTGGGTACAAGTGCGGTCACTGCACGACGGCAGTCGGGGTCAGTGAGGCATTGTACGCCAAGGCGGTGAGCCCCTTTCTGTTGCCAGGGAATCGATGGGGACGGTTGATGTGTGTGGGGACGGAGTGCCTCGCCACGTCGTGTGTTTAGGTTTACCTTGCAAGGATAAAAACTCGATTCGAATCGTCTGCTTCTCGCAGCTAATGAGACTGCTTGATCCATTGTACTGCATTGAGTAACAAGTGGAAATGTGATGAGTTGATATAAGCTGTTGATTGCTAATAATGCTTGCTACTATGTATGAGTAGATAGTACACTTTTAGCCTTAAGAGAGTCACACTTAAATTGACAAAGTTAAAACTTGACTTAGAAACTCAGCTAGTGCTTTTGGCAACCAAACCCCACAGCCGAACAGCTGCATGTCTAGAGGTAGAGGAGTAGACTCCTCACACCGGGTAAGTCTAGCTGAGTATTAGTATACTCAGCCTTGCTTGTGGCATAATTTTACAGGTTCCTTGGAGGACATGGTTGCTAGAGTGACTTGGCCGTCCATCTTGCCACCGGGTTGGACTGTCGAGTGGGACCCTGCCTCGGCTGAGGAGGAGCATGAGGAGTGATGGGACAGGCTTCCCCATCTCTCTGTTTATTTACCGTTAGTTTTATTCCGCTGCAATTCGAACAATGATGACTACTTTTGCAAAACTCCGATGATGATGTAATAATTTAATACTCTTTAATGCATGGTTTTATGCTTTATTGTATTTGCTCTGTGACTCACCATCGAGTGAGACTGTGGTACTTGATCCTGTCAGTGGTCGTGTCGGACTAGATCCGAGGGATTGACGGGTTATTCCCATTTAAGTGTGGTCTAGCCTCTAAGGCGGGGCTTAGGCACTTAAGTTGGAATAATTCGGGCAGTTCCGCCACACTCCATAGCCATAGCCAGCTGTCCCCCGAGGACCTCAGCCCGGCTCACGGCCTCGGCAGCATGACTCCGGGGTTGGTCTCGCTCGCGGATGACCTGGCCAAGCTCCAGCCGCCGCTGTTGCACCTCCTCGGCCTGGGAGGCCACCTGCTCCTAGGCCGACGAAGCCTCTTCTCGAGCCGACTCCGCCTCTGTCCACGCCGACACCGCTGCCTCCAGCTCCAGCTCATCGCAGAGCGGCCGAAGGTTCTAGAACTGAGCAAGAGGGGCCTTGAGTGGCAAGGCCGACCGAGCCGAGGGACTCCTACGCCTCCGGGATACGGATACCTCACTCGTCACCTTCCGCACAGGGCAACTCAAACTCAGTTAAGCGGTTCAGCTAGTCGACAGGCGAGTCCTAGTGTTTGAAATGAGGAAGAAGCACGGCTTCACGCCCAAATACCCAAATGTTCAGGCCTCGACAGCCACAATGAACAAACACCGGTACTCAAGGTGCCATTACAAACGGAACTCCGGTTCCACTCCCGCGGGTATGAACAACCTCCACATCGGAGGGCCTGCTGGACAACAAACTCCGGGTGGCTTGCCGGCAACCGCTGCACCAACTGTGCGGCAACGATCTCCATTTCAGACGGCAGGACAGCAGCAGCGATGGCCCCAGGGCGAACGCTACCGCTGGAAGGCCCTCGTTCACGTCCCCTCGCGGGGGACGAGAACCAGCCATTAAAGCCAAAGAGCCGAAGGCCTGGAGCGCAGGTGGCACTGACGGTGTCGTCGGCGGAGAAACCTTCTCCGGCTACCACCACCTCAGCACTGAAGACAGCGGCCACCTGCCCACCAACACTGCACCAGCGAGCGGCGGCCGCCCCAAAGCGCACTGGCAGGTCCTCACTCCCGTTCTCGCCACGAGAACGAGAACGGGTCCGTCCCAGAACACGAGTACCGCCCTCGCGGCTACGACATGTTGTGCGACCCCCCGGTGCAGCCAGCCACAGTCGCCTGGACGGAGGATAGAATGCTGCACCCTAGCCAGGCAACAGCAATTCGCCTTCCCCCCGCATGGCTGGAGGACGCCTCCTCCGCAGAGCTGGAGGATGTCTTCCTCCCCCGGATGCCGGAGGAAGAAGCGGGTCGCCGGCCCACGCGGAGGCAGGCCCCGACTTGCCCCGCCCTCCTCTCCAGCAAGGATGATGAAGATCCTTGAAGCTGAGGGTGGGGCAGAGGCCGCAGCCCGGCTTGCTTCTCCCCACCATCGAACTGGTGGTCACCATCCTGGGTGACCATTAGTGAGGGAATGCAGCTGGGCTGCATGATCAAAATCCTTGAAGTCGAGCGATGGCTGAAGGGTGCCAACCCCCGCAAGGTCATGCTCCTCCAACAGCAGCAAGACAAAGGCAACGCGGGTGCTTCCCATCTGGGGGCTCGGAAGGAGGAAGGGCGCGATGCATGAGGGGAGTGCGAAGACATGGCTACCGCCTGGGGGATCAACCCCTTTTTAAAGGCGGCTCTCCCCACTCGCATCCTCAAGCGTCACGGGCAAAGTCTTCACCGACGTGCTCCAGGGTCCTCCCCCTACGTCACGGGGGCTGGGTCCCACACGTCATGCAAGCTGACCCAAAACGGAAGAAGCCAAACCGCCGCACATTGAGCATGTAACCGCCCCGCGGTTACAAACACTCCTCCATCCTCGCCGAAACCAGCGGTCGAAAGGGCGGACCGCCATGCAGGTGGCATGCAACCGCACCGCGGAGGCGCACCCCTTCGGCTTCATCGCATCCAGCATGGAGGCCCAGGCCCACACGTCATGTAACCGGCGCGCCGGTTACTACGTGCAAGAAACAGCATCGCCACTCGCGCCAATGTCGCGCCTTCTCGACTGCGGAACCAGTGCCACGACTCGAGGCAACCCTGCGCATGGCCCAACAGTGCCAATCAAGCACAGCGATCACGGGTCAGTCAGCCGCGGGAGGAGGCGCGACGTTTGATATGGCCAAAACTGGACTTGCAGTAATGGTGGCAGCAGACGGGCAGAAGCAGCGGTCAAATCGCCTGCAGGCTCGCGTCCCCTCCTGAAGCAGCAAGGGAGCCCTCTCCCACGGTGTGAAGACGACGCGCCCGTGTTCCGTTCCTCGAACGGCTCGCGCAACGGCCGCCCCGCGAACCTCCCGTCCCATCGCATTAACTCCTTGGCAGGGCAAGCAACACCTTTGGCAGGCGAAGCGGGCATCATTTCACCTCCGCCATGATGACCGCGTCAAAAAAGGTGCACCACGCCATTTAAATTCATATCCTTTTCCTCTTCCCCTTTCTCTCTCTTGCTACAGGGATCGGGAAAGGGGATATTTCGAAAGGGATCCTTCTCCACAAAGGAAGCGGGCCCCGAGCCCTCCTACTTATCAGGAGTTCGAAGGCTGGCCCCTCGGAAGGGTTCGATGGCCGCCCCAGAGCACACGGTCTTCAAGCTCATTACTGATCAGGGGTTCGAAGGCTGGCCCCTCGAAAGGGTTCGACAGCCGCCCCAGAGCACTCGGGCTCCGCGCCCACTACTGATCAGGGGTTCGAAGGCTGGCCCCTCGGAAGGGTTCGACAGCCGCCCCAGAGCACGCAGAGCGAGGGATGACTCTAGGTACGTCCGATACATGGCCGAGGCTCGGGCTACGCTCCCGAGGTACCCTAGGACATTTCCGAGACCAGAAGGAGCGATTTTGTAACGGAATCCCATTAGAGGGAGGCATCGAGCCCTCGGACCCTATCGAACGGGTCCGGGTCCGGCAAATCACCTGCAAGTACTTTTGGAGCGCGCCTCTGGGCCACTAGCCGACCCTTATCGAACGGGGCACGGGCGTCCACTCGGATCACCCATTAGCAACTCACTGGAGAAACCATGTTCGACGCCCTCCGAGGGCAACATGGCGCTGCCCCCCTTTCTCCTTGCGGAAAGGCGACGAAGGGGCATATGATAAAAGTCGAGACAGTACTTGATCGTCCTCTCGCTCCGTGCAGAGGCTTGGGGGCTGCTCTCGCAAACCCGGCTACGGCCAAATCGTTGACAGCGTCAACAAACCAGCCTAAAAACTCGGAACCTGACCATGCACCTGGGCTATGATCAGCTAGCATGAGGGAACAACCAGGCCGGCCAAGGCATCACGAAAGGCATTAAGACCTCAGAGGAGTCAAACCACTCCTCCGAGGCCTCGGGGGCTACACCCGGCGGGTGCGCTCGCGCGCACCCACCGGAACAAAGTGTAACCGAGAAAGGTCGGTCCCCTTGCAAAAAAGTGCGACAAAGCCTCCAAGCGAGTATCAACACTCCCTTTGATGCTCGGGGTCTACTGTCGGGTACCGTAATTAGGGGTACCCTCAACACTCCTAAACATGGCTGGTGACCACCATCAGCGCAAGCTGCAGAGACTAATGGGCACGATTCAGGTCAAGGCTTCGTCTACTCAAGGGACGTGATCTCGCCTCGCCCGAGCCCAGCCTCAGGCGGGAACAGAAGTTCCAGACGAATTCTCGCCTCGCCCGAGGGCCTCCTCAAGCAACGGGCGCACCCTCGGCTCGCCCGAACCCTAGCTCGGGGCAGGCTTCGTTGTGAAGCAACCTTGGCCAAATCGCCTCACCAACCGACCGTATCGTAGGCGCATTTAATGCGAGGATCGCCTGACACCTTATCCTGACACATGTGCCTCGGTCGGCAAGGTCGAAGTGACCGCGGTCACTTCGCCCTTCCACTGACCGACCTGACAGGAAAACAGCGCCGCTCGCCCCTCTCCGACTGTTGTGCCACCCGCCAGGGTGAGGCTGACAATAGCTAAGTTCAACCTCAGGCGCAACAGGAAGCTCCGCCTCACCCGACCTTGGGCCTCGACCTCAGGAGGAGGTCTCCGCCTCACCCGACCCCAAGGCTCGGCCCCCGCCTCGGCCTCGGAAGGTGGTCTCCGCCTCGCTCGACCCCAGGGCTCAGCCTCAACCTCGGTCTCGGAAGGTGGTCTCCGCCTCGCCCGACCCCAGGGCTCGGCCTCAACCTCGACCTCAGGAGGAATCGCGTCCTCACTCGACCCTGGCCTCGGCCTCAGGAGGAGTCTCAGCCTCGCCCAATCTTGGGCTCGGACCGACCACGCCACAGAGGATGCATCATTACCCTACCCCTAGCTAGCTCAGGCTATGGGGGAACAAGACCGGCGTCCCATCCAGGCTCGCCCCGATAACAAGTAATGATGGCTCCCCGCGTGCGTCCATGACGACGGTGGTTCTCAGCCCCCTACGGAAGCAAGGAGACGTCAGCAAGGTCCCAGCAGCCCCGACGGCTGTGCTTCTACAGGGCTCAAGCGCTCCTCCGATGGCCACGATACCGCGTACACAAGGCTCTAGCACCTCTCCGACAGTCACGTTGGCATGTACACAGGGCTCAGGCACCTCTCTGCCGGACACGTTAGCGCATAGCTACACCCCCATTGTACACCTGGACCCTCTCCTTGCATCTATAAAAGGGAGGTCCAGGGTCTTCATGCAGGAGGGTCGCGCGGGAGAACGGGCTGACGAGCAGGCTCACTCTCTCTCTCTCGCGCGAACGCTTGTAACCCCTACTGCAAGCGCATCCCCCTGGCGCAGGATAACACGAGCCGTGTTTTCCCCCTTGTGTTCCATCTCGCGCTAACCCATCTGGGCTGGGACACACAGCGACAATTTTACTCGTCGGTCCAGGGACCCCCCGGGGTCGAAACGCCGTCAACTGTCATGCGGCAACATACTCGGCCTCAGCGGTGGATAGGGCAACAGATGTTTGTTTCTTTGAGCTCCACGACACCAGGGACCTTCCTAGAAATTGCACATCCCCAATGTGCTCTTCCTATCAACCTTGCACCCGGCATAATCGGAGTCTGAATATCCAATCAAGTCAAAGGTAGACCCCTTTGGATACCAGATCCCGAAGCAAGGCGTAGCAACTAAATATCTAAGAATCTGCTTAACGGCCACAAGGTGACATTCCCTTGGGTCAGATTTAAATCTAGCACACATGCATACGCTAAGCATAATATCCGGTCTACTAGCACATAAATAAAGTAAGGACCCTATCATAGACTGATATGCCTTTTGATCAACGAACTTACCTCCTTTGTTGAGGTCGACATGTCCGTCGGTTCCCATAGGTGTCTTCGCGTTCTTGGCGTCCTTCATCCCAAACCTCTTGAGAAGATCTTGAGTGTACTTCGTTTGGGAGAGGAAAGTGACATCCTTGAGTTGCTTCACTTGGAACCCAAGGAAGTACGTCAACTCTCCCATCATCGACATCTCAAATTTCTGTGTCATCACCCTGCTAAACTCCTCACAAGACTTTTGATTAGTAGAACCAAATATTATGTCATCGACATAAATTTGGCACACAAAAAGGTCACCGTCACAAGTCTTAGTGAAAAGAGTGGGATCGGCTTTCCCAACCTTGAAAGAATTAGCAATTAAGAAATCTCTAAGGCATTCATACCATGCTCTTGGGGCTTGCTTAGGTCCATAGAGCGCCTTAGAGAGCTTACATACATAGTCGGGGTACCTGTCATCCTCAAAGCCAGAGGGTTGTTCCACGTACACCTCCTCCTTGATTGGCCCGTTGAGGAAAGCGCTCTTCACATCCATTTGAAACAACCTGAAAGAGTGATGAGCGGCATAGGCTAATAATATTCTAATAGACTCTAGCCTAGCCACAGGAGCAAAAGTCTCCTCGAAATCCAAACCTGTGACTTGGGCATAACCTTTTGCCACAAGTCGAGCCTTGTTTCTTGTCCCCACCCCGTGCTTGTCTTGCTTGTTGAGGAACACCAACTTGGTTCCCACAACGTTTTGCTTTGGACGTGGCACCATGCTCCAAACTTCATTCCTCTTGAAGTTGTTGAGCTCTTCTTGCATGGCCAACACCCAGTCCGGATCTTGCAAGGCCTCTTCTACTCTGAAAGGCTCAATAGAAGAGACAAACGAGTAATGCTCACAAAAATTAGCTAATCTTGAGCGAGTAGTTACTCCCTTGCTTATGTCACCCAGAATCTGATCGACGGGGTGATTTCTTTAAATCGTAGCTCGGACTTGAGTTGGAGGGGCTGGTGGTGCTTCTTCCTCCATAACTTGTCCTTCTTGTGCTCCCCCTTGATCACACGCCTCTTCTTGATGAACCTGTTCATCATCTTGAGTTGGGGGGTGCACCATCGTTGAGGAAGAAGGTTGATCTTGCTCTTGTTGTTCCTGTGGTCGCACATCTCCAATCGCCATGGTACGTATTGCGGCCGTCGGAACATCATCTTCATCTATATCATCAAGATCAACTTGCTCTCTTGGAGAGCCATTAGTCTCATCAAATACAACGTCGCTAGAGACTTCAACCAAACCCGATGATTTGTTGAAGACTCTATACGTCTTTGTATTTGAGTCATACCCTAGTAAAAACCCTTCTACAGCTTTGGGAGCAAATTTGGAATGTCTACCTTTCTTCACCAGAATGTAGCATTTGCTCCCAAATACACGAAAGTAAGATACATTGGGTTTGTTACCGGTAAGGAGTTCGTAAGAGGTCTTCTTGAGGAGACGATGCAGATAGAGCCTATTTATGGCGTGGCAAGTTGTGTTCACAACTTCCGACCAAAACCGCTCGGGCGTCTTGAACTCTCCAAGCATCGTCCTCGCCATGTCGATTATCGTCCTATTCTTCCTCTCTACCACACCGTTTTGCTATGGTGTGTAGGGAGCAGAGAACTCATGCTTGACACCTTCCTCCTCAAGGTACTCCTCAACTTGTAAGTTCTTGAACTCAGACCTGTTGTCGCTCCTTATCTTTTTCACCTTGAGCTCAAACTCGTTTTGAGCCCTCCTTAGAAAGCGCTTTAGGGTCCCTTGGGTTTCTGATTTATCCTGCAAAAAGAACACCCAAGTGAAGCGGGAAAAATCATCAACAATTACTGGACCATACTTACTTCCTCCGAAGCTAAGGTAGGCGACGGGTCCAAAGAGGTCCATGTGAAGAAGCTCCAGCGGTCTTGATGTTGTCATCACATTCTTGCTGTGATGATTGTTTCCCACCTGTTTCCCTGCCTGACAAGCTGCACAAGGTCTATCTTTTTTGAAACATACATTGGTTAGTCCTAACACATGCTCTCCCTTTAGAAGTTTGTGAAGGTTCTTCATCCCAACATGTGCTAGACGGCGATGCCACAGCCAACCCATACTAGTCTTAGCGATTAAGCATGCATCTAGATCGACCTCCTCTTTCGAAAAATCAACTAAGTAGAGTTTGCCATCTAGTACACCCTTAAACGCTAATGAACCATCACTCCTTCTAAAGACAGATACATCAACATTTGTAAACAAACAATTGTAGCCCATGTGGCACAATTGACTTACAGACAGGAGATTATAGCCTAGCAACTCTATTAAAATACATTGGAAATAGAGTGCTCGCTTGTGATGGCTATTTTTCCAAAACCTTTGAACTTGCCTTGATTCCCATCTCCAAATATGATTGTATCCTGGGAATCCTTGTTCTTGACGTAGGAGGTGAACATCTTCTTCTCCCCCGTCATGTGGTTTGTGCATCCGATGTCGATAATCCAGCTTGAGCCCCCGGATGCATAAACCTGCAAGGCAAATTAGGCTTGGGTTTTAGGTACCCAACTCTTGTTGGGTCCTATACGGTTAGTCACAATAGCTTTTGGTACCCAAATGCAAGCCTTGTCTCCTTTGCATTTGGATCCCAATTTTCTAGCAACCACTTTTTCATTTTTACATGAAAGTACAAATGTAGTGTTGCAAGCATGAAAGACAGTAGTAGGTTTATTACACATTTTCCTAGGAGCATGAGACATAAAATTTCTCCTAGGCCTACCATTAAAATTAGAACTTGAAGCAAACATAGCATGTGACTCACAAGCATCATGATCATATCTCCTATTAAGACTAGCAATTTTTCTATTATACATTGTCGGAGAGTAAATCTCCGACCGGGTGGCGGAGTGCACCCGCCCTAAATCCTGAGATGAGGAGGGGCTTAGGCGTTTTGCTTGATCGTTGGAATGAACGGGAAGAACTCAAGAACACACAAGGATTTAGAGTGGCTCGGGCCGCCGGAGCGTAATACCCTACTCCACTGTGAGATGTATTGCTTGTGAGCTTGCGAGTCTAAGGTGTGATCTAAGATTGCGTGTGTGTGTGTAACGTTGCGTGCCTCCCCTTTTATAGCTGAAGGGGGGAATGCACAAAGGTGCTGGGCCCCGACATGTGGGCCCAGGGACATTAAGAATATAGCGCTTGGAGCCACTAATGTCTGCTGCCGAGGCAATCTTCTTGCGCCTGACGCCCGAGATCTGCGTATCCTCGGCGTGCAGGGGAAGCTTCTTGTAGAAGGGATGATGAGTACAGTGTGCTGCTTGGAACGGGCGCACTGTTTGCTAGTAGACTGATCAGACGTGTCGTTTGCTGGACGGGTCTGACACCGTCTGCCAGCGGATAGGACAGGGCACATTAAATGCCGAGAGGGCACGTCGCCCGTCAGCGTAGTGGCAAGCGGCTCATCCTCTCCGCAATAAATGCAAAGGCTGCATGGTCGTATGGACCTTGCATCAGGCTCGGTCTGCTGGCTTATGTTATGGGCCACATGCCACGTGGTAGCAGCGGGCCTTCACCTGAGCGGGAAGCGTAGGGCAAGGCCTGGACACGTGCCGGCACCGGACCCCTACCCATGCCGGGGTCCTCCTCGTCTCGGGACCTTGCCAAGACCCGGACCTTACTGGGGGGAGTCTGGAGCTTATTCGAGGGACCCGGCATGTCCTTCTGGGAGCTCCGGACCCGTTCGCATAGGGGTCCGGTGTCCCTTGGAGGTCTGGACCCATCGATGCACCTCGAGATGTATTATCTTTCCTTGCCACGTGGTGCCCCTAGTCCTGCCCATGTGGTGGGGTCGGGAGCTGCTCTCCGTATGACCTGGAGGTATGAGTGCAGCACCTTCATACCATAGAAGACGGTACCCCTGATTCAGGGTACCGACAGTGGCCCTCGGGCCCGCCTTAGGGGAGGATGCGAGCCTGCAGGTGGGACCAGAGTCCGATTGGCGGTTGGACCGCTGCTCCTGCGTGCCTGTTGCTGCAATTACTGCCGGCCTACCTATGGCCATGCCAACTGCTGCGCCTATTCCCATGGCTGACTGGCCCGTGACCATCGCACTTAATGTCACTGTTGGGCCATGCGTGGGAGTGCCTCGAGTCGCTGCACTGGTTCTGAAAAATTTACCTTTTCAGACTCTCGTGACGGTCCTGAAAAGACGTGGCATTGGCGCAAGCGGCGGTGCGGTTTTTTCGCACTCGGTAACCGGCGCGCCGGTTGCATGACATGTGGGCCTGGGCCCCCGAGTTGGACCGCCGGTTGCAGCGAAGCTGAGGGGGTGCACAGCCGTGCGACGGTTGTAGGCTTCTTGCGTGGCGGTTCGCCTCTTTGACTGCTCGTTACGGTGAAGAATAAGGGGCGCTTAGCCGTGGGGCGGTTGCATGCCCCTTGCACGTCGGTTCGCCTTCCTGACCGCTGGTTGGCTCGAAAATGAAGGGGCGCGTAACCGCAGGGCAGTTGCACGCTCCTTCTTCGGGTTAGTCTGTATGACATGTGGGCATGGCCCCCATGTCATAAGGTGGGATCCTTGGTGCATGCTAGACTAGACTTCACCTGTGACGCTTCAGGGGCACGAGTGGGGGGATCTGCCTTTAATAAGGGGTCGATCTCCCGGTCAGTAGACATGCCTCGCTCCTCTTGCGACCATCACGCCCTTTCACCTTCCGGGCCTCCAGATGGGGTGCGCCGGTGTTCTCTGGAGGGATCCGCGTCAAGGTCGTCCCTTCCGGCGACTTAACCGTTGGAGAGCGCGCGCTCGTGGTGGTGTCGCCGATCTTGTCTTCTTCTTGCTGCTGTTGAAGGGGTGCAACCCCATGGGAGTTGGCATCCTTCCACAATCATTCGGCTTCAAGGATTTTCATCACGCAGCTTGGCTGCAATCTCCCACCAGTGGTCATCTAGAGGGATGACCACCAGCCTTGTGGTGGGGAGAAGCAAGTCGGGCTGTGGCCCCCTCCTGCCCTCAGCTTCAAGGATGTTCATCATCCGTGCTGGGGAGGAGGGCGTGCCGAGTTGGGGACATGCCTCCGCGTGGGCTGGTGGCCCGCTTCTTCCCTCAGTACTCGGGGGAGAAGGGCGTTCGCCATCCATGCGGATGAGGCGAACTTCGGGTATGCGGGGCTGGCCGACTGCGGGTGCCGCCAGCCATCGCGTGCCCGATGCCTTGGCTGGGATGGCTTTGGCGCCGCCTTCGACGCTGCCTCCTGCTGCTGGGTTGGGGCGTGGCTGCTCGTTCACCGCACGGGCGACGGTCGCGCCGTGTGTAGGTCCACCACACCCACGGCTTCTCCCGCGCGACCGGCCGTACTGGTGGGTCATACATGGCGTCGTACGTCGCGGGGGCGGCGACCGTGTTCTTGGATGTCCTCACTCCCTTAGCAAAGATGGGAGCGAGGACCTCCAAGCGCGCTGAGGCAGCCGTCGCCCACCGGTGCGGGGGTGGTTGCCTTCGCTGGCGAGACCATCAGTGTTGCCTGTCGTCGAGCCTCCAACTCTTTGGTTTTAATGGCCTCGTTGCCACCCCCCGAAGGAATACGGGGGCGAGGACCTTTCCGCAGTGGCGTACATGCTGAGATGATCGCCGCTGCTGGCGAGTCATTGGTGCAGAGGCTGCCGTCGCCGTTGGTGCTGATGTGGTCGCCTCCGCTGGCGAGCCACTCGGGGCTTGCTATCCCGCGGCCCTTACTGGTGTGGAGGTAGTTCATACCTGCAGAGTAGAAATGGAACTAGGGCTCCGCTTGTAAGGAAATGTAATGACATTTGCTTGAGAGCAGAATGTAATAACATATGTACGCAGGATTTTAGCCTGGGAAACCAAGTTGTGTGTTCGGACCCCCCTGGATGGTGGCTTCAAGTACTAAGACACCTGCCGCAGGGCGGTGGAGTATGCAGGCTCACGGTACGGGACCAGGCTGAGAGGCTACATGGTTTTCGGACCCTCCCAGGAGACAAGTGCCCATTCTTCAAAGCCGGACCTCCAGGTTGTTGGACGCACAGGACTATAGTTTCAAATACTAGGACACCCGCCACGGAGTGGTGGAGTGTGCAGGATTTTAGGTATGGAACCAGGCTAACCGGCCACACAGGCTCCGGGCCACCTTATGGAATGGGCATCCGTTCTTTAGAACCGGTCCCCAGGCTTTCCCCTGTTTTTGTAAAGTAATAAATATTGTCTTCTAAGCAGCATTTAACACTTATCTGTGTATCGCCTATTCCTGCTGTGTGCGATATTGTTGACTCCTCCTTAGTACCTAGCCCCCCGCTTGGGATGCAGGCTTGATGTGTTGAGGTTGGATACCAGCGTTTCTGAAAAGCTTGTCAACAATCCTCGGGAGGCAAACTCGCCGGGATCTAGATCTGTAGACAACTTTTAGCTAGGAAGCATTAGTAGTACACCTCATATGGTTCTCCGTCTGACATTAGTCGTCCTTTGATACATGCTTGGGACCCGCAGGTTTTAGTCCGGGTGGCCAAGTTGCGTGTCTGGACCCCCTTGGGTCGCGGTTCTAGATACTAGGACACTTGTCGCAGGGTGGTGGAGCGTGTAGGCCCATGGTACGGGACCAGGCTGAGCGGCTGCATGGGCTCCGGACCACCCCAGGAGACTAATGTCCATTCTCTAGCTCCGGTCCCGAGGTTGTCAGACCCGCAGGACTTATAACTCCAGATACTAAGTTCCCGTCACGGGGTGGCGGAGCATGTTGGCCCATGGTACAGGACCTGGTTGAGCGGCTACACGGGCTCCGGACCACCCTATGGAACGGGGTCCCGTTCTCTAGGGCCGACCCCTAGGCTGTCGGACCTCCCTACTTTCGTATCAGGGGCCCTAAACTGCAAGCCTGGCTGCTCAATTCGGATGTCGCCATGTCAGACAGATGGAAACCGTACGGGTGGGTTAGCTAAAAAGTACTATCTGAAAGACTGCAAGGTAGGACCATGGAGCAGCAAGATGGAACTATCACAAGAGCACAGCTAAGGGGGTAGTTTCTCTTTATAACTTGTCATGCATGTGTGCAGACCAATAGGCTGGGTTCATGGGAGCAGACCCCACCGGGTTGTCGTACACGTATGCATTATCTAGTTACAAAGAAGGGAAATAGATTCGACCCCTTAGTCTTGCTCTATGGATAGAACTTACAGAGATGTTCGGCATCGGGGTAAGGTACTCCTCCAGTCGTAGCTAGATGGTTGCCCCTGGGTCGGTGCATCCCCGTTACCTTGAAGGGTCCTTCCCAACTGGGGGAGAGTTGCGGAGCCCTTCTTGGCATGGTACTTGCCGTGGGGCTAGGTCCTAACCCAGGGTTCCCACCTGCATTTGACACGGGAGCCCTCGTCTCTGGCTGTGGCCACTTCTGCATGTACCTGTCCGCAGCCCGGACCCGTGGGGAATCCGGAAGGGCCTCCGGAGGAAGGCGTGCTTCAGCTCCGTAGACCGGGGAACGCAGGGTCCCTCTAGGGTTCGTCTAGTTGTCTTCACCGGAGTAGGAACCTCCGGCGAAGATATTCTTCAGGTCCCTGTCGGGCGACTGATACCCGAGGTCCCGCTCGGCCGTGGCCACCTCGCCGTCGTCCACCTTTTCCTTGCCGGGCCAGCGGCGAGGCGGGGAGCCGTCTTTGGAAGACTGCTCGCGCCGCTCGCTGACACGTTTTGCGAGGTCAATGATCTTGCGACACTCCGCGGCGCTGTGGCGACTGTTAGGGTGCACAGGGCATGAACCACTGCTACCCTTCTGCGGCCGCAAGCGTTTGTTGCGGTCGCCCTGGCCTCTGGTCGCGGCTGCGACCACCAGAGCGGTGGACCGCGACTTCTGGTAGTCGCGGTCCTTCTTCTTCTTCTTTCCATCCCGGAGAATGGCCCCCGAGCCACCCGACTGGGCAGCTCCAGTTTGTGGGGCCGAGTGCCATGCACGGCCCTCGGCGGCTCTGGTGCACTTGTCGGCCAGAGCGAAGAGCGTGGGGACAGTTTCCACGTCATGTACGTGGCCAACTTCTCTAACATTTTTTCATCACGTACTCCCTGTTGGAAGGCCGTGATGATAGAAGCATCAGAAATACGAGGTATCGTACCTCGCACCTTGGTGAAGCGGGAGATGAACCTCTGGAGGGTCTCCCGGGCTCTTGCCTCACTGCATGGAGGTGGGCCTCCACACCGTGCTACTGGTAAGCACTGGCAAAGTTCGCCACGAACCACGCGCAGAGTTCCTCCTAGGAGTAGACTGATCCCGGGGTGAGGTTCATGATCCAGGTCCGGGCAGGTCCAGACAAGGCCACATGGAAATATGTTGCTATCACAATGGTGTTTCCACCTGCTACCGTGATGGCGGTAACGTACACCTGCAGGAACTCCGACGGGTTCGTTGTTTTCCGTCGTATTTTTCCGGCATGTGCGGCCGGAACTTGGGTGGCCAGGACGCCACGCGGAGATGATCCACAAGAGCGGCACAGCCCAAACCGGCCAAAGGGACACCCGTTTGAGACCGGTTGCCCATTGGTGTCTGCGGTGCAACCACAGCGAAGTCTTGATCGAGGTCGCGACCATCGATGTTCTGGCGGTGCTCGCGGGCCCTTTCCAAGGAGACACAGGCATCCTCTCCCGCACGCCTGCGGTTGAACTCTGCCCGGAGGTCGTTGGTCTGTGTGCCCCTTACTGAGGGCGAGTGCACAGATGCTGACGCCTCGTGTTGGCGCCGGGATGACCGTGTCTTCGATCTGGTCAAGGTAGAATGCACCATTCCGAGCAGTCGGTCGACGTTGTCCCGCCATTGCTTCATGGCTCCTAGTGAAGCCGTGGAGCTTGGAGGGTGTTGCAACAATTCCCTGGCCACCGACAATGCCCCCGGAGACACCCTTGATGGAGTCCGGGACGTTTTCACTGTTGTGTGCTGCCGTGCGGTGTGCACAGTAGGAGTACCTGGTACTGGGCGACCAGGAACCTGCGGTGTGGAGGAAGCAGCTTCTCCTTCCACCGCAAAGTCTACCGAAGTCTCGGCGCGATGCTCAACGATCTACACCATCATGCTTGGGCTAGGAATCAAGCAAAAACCTAATGCCTAGGCCCCTACCTGGCACGCCAAATGTTGAAGAGTAAATCTCCGGCTGGGTGGCGGAGTGCACCCGCCCTAAATCCTGAGATTAGGAGGGGCTTAGGCATTTTGCTTGATCATTGGAATGAACGGGAAGAACTCAAGAACACACAAGGATTTGGAGTGGTTCGGGCCACCGGAGCGTAATACCCTACTCCATTGTGAGATGTATTGCTCGTGAGCTTGCGAGTCTAAGGTGTGATCTAAGATTGCATGTGTGTGTAACGTTGCATGCCTCCCCTTTTATAGCTGAAGGGGGGCATGCACAAAGGTGCTGGGCCCCGACATGTGGGCCCAGGGACATCAAGAATATAGCGCTTGGAGCCACTAATGTCTGATGCCGAGGCAATCTTCTTGCGCCTGACGCCCGAGATCTGCGTATCCTGGCGTGCAGGGGAAGCTTCTTGTAGAAGGGATAATGAGTACAGTGTGCTGCTCGGAACGGGCGCACTGTTTGCTAGTAGACTAATCAGACGTGCCGTCTACTGAACCGGTCTGACACCGTCTGCCAGCGGATGGGACAGGGTGCATTAAATGCCAAGAGGGCACGTCGCCCGTCAGCATAGTGGCAGGTGGCGCGTCCTCTCCGCAATAAATGCAAAGGCTGCATGGCCGTATGGACCTTGCATCAGGCTCGGCCTGCTGGCTTATGTTACGGGCCACATGCCACACGGCAGCAGCGGGCCTTCGCCTGAGTGGGAAGCGTAGGGCAAGGCCTGGACACGTGCCGGCACCGGACCCCTACCCATGCCGGGGTCCTCCTCGTCTCGGGACCTTGCCAAGACCCAGACCTTACTGGGGGGGGAGCCTAGAGCTTATTCGAGGGACCCAGCATGTACTTCTGGGAGCTCCGGACCCGTTCGCACAGGGGTCCGGGGTCCCTTTGAGGTCTGGACCCATCGATGCACCTCAGGATGTATTATCTTTCCTTGCCACATGGTGCCCCTAGTCCTGCCCATGTGGTGGGGTCGGGAGCTGCTCTCTGTATGACCTGGAGGTATGGGTGCAGCGCCTTCATACCATAGAAGAGGGTACCCCTGATTCAGGGTACTGACATACATGAAAGCATGATTCTTTTGAACGCTACTAGCCATAGGGGCCTTCCCTTTCTCCTTGGCGAGAATGGGATCTTTTTGGCTTGTTAAGTTCTTGACTTCCTTTTGAAAACCAAGCCCATCCTTAAATGAGGGGTGTCTACCAATGGTTTAGGCCTCCCTAGCAAATTTTAGCTTATCAAAATCAATTTTGCAAGTCTTAAGCTGAGTATTAAGACTTGCCACCTCATCATTTAATTAATAGAAGTAAGGTGTTCAACGCAAGCATCAACATCAAAATCCTTACACCTATTACAAGTCGCAACATGTTCTATACATGAACTAGACTTATTGGCTACCTCTAGCTTAGCATTTAAATCATTATTCAAAATCTTTAAACTAGAGATTGATTCATGGCACACAGACAATTCCGAGGATAACATTTCATTTCTTTTAGTTTCTAAAGGAAGAGACTTTTATACACTAACAAATTTGTCTTGTTCTTCATATAAAATGTCCTCTTGCTTCTCTAGCAATCTATCTTTTTCATTTAGAGCATCAATTAACTCATTAATTTTATCTACTTTTGCTCTATCTAAACCCTTAAATAAATCGGTATAATCTACTTCATCATCACTAGAATCATCATCGCTTGAAGTAGTATACTTAGGGGTTTCTCAAACGCTTACCTTTTTCTCCTTTGCCATGAGGCAAGTGTGGCGTTCGTTGGGGAAGAGAGAGGACTTGTTGAAGGCTGAGGCAGCAAGTCCTTCGTCATCGGAGTCGGAAGAAGAGCAGTCTGAATCCCATTCTTTGCCAAGGTGCGCCTCGCCCTTTGCCTTCTTGTAGGCCTTCTTCTTCTCCCACTTCCCATGCTTTTCTTGTTCCTGGTCATTGTTATTATCGGGGCATTGTGCTATAAAATGACCAGTCTTACCGCATTTTAAACAGGATTGCTTTCCCTTTGCTTTGCTCTTGTTGGTATACTCCTTGCGTCCTTTTAGCACGGTCTTGAAACGCTTGATGATTAGAGCCATCTCATCTTCGTTTAGCCCGGCCGCCTCAACTTGTGCCACCTTGCTTGGTAGCGCCTCCCTGCTGCTTGTTGCTTTGAGAGCAACGGGTTGAGGCTCGTAGACGGGTAATGGACCATTAAGCGTGTCGTCTACATATCGGGCTTCTTTCACCATCATGCGCCCACTCACAAACTTTCCGAGTATCTCCTCGGGCGTCATCTTTGTGTACCTAGGATTTTCATGGATGAGGTTCACAAGATGAGGGTCAATAACAGTAAAAGACCTGAGCATAAGTCGGACGACGTCGTGGTCCGTCCATCTTGTGCTTCCATAGCTCCTAATCTTGTTGACCAAGGTCTTGAGCCTGTTGTACGTTTGTATTGGCTCCTCTCCCCTGATCATCGCGAATCTTCCCAGCTCGCCCTCCACCAACTCCATTTTGGTGATCATGGTGGTGTCGTTTCCCTCATGTGATATTTTGAGGGTGTCCCAGATTTGCTTGGTGTTGTCCAAGCCGCTTACTTTCTTGTACTCATCCTTGCACAAAGATGCTAGCAAAACAGTGGTAGCTTGTGCATTTTTATGAATTTGCTCATTAATAAATACAGGGTTATCCGTACTATCAAATTGCAATTCATTTTCAACTATCTCCCAAATACTAGGATGGAGAGAAAATAAGTGACTACGCATTTTGTGACTCCAAAAAGAGTAGTCCTCTCCATCAAAGTGTGGAGGTTTACCAAGAGGAATTGAAAGCAAATGAGCATTGGAATTGAAAGGAATACGAGAATAATCAAATGAAAAATTTGAATTAACCGATTTCTTTTTCTCGTTGTCATCGTCTCTTGGTGAAGAAGATTCGTCGTTGTCGTAGTAGACGATCTTCTTGCTGCGCTTCTTCTTCTTCCCGTCCTTCTTCTTGTGACTCGAGCCAGAGTCAGTGGGCTTGTCATCCCTTGGCTCGTTGAAGATGGACTCCTTCTCCTTATCATTGATCACCATCCCCTTTCCCTTAGGATCCATCTCTTCGGGCGATTAGTCCCTTAAGTGAAGAGAACGACTCTGATACCAATTGAGAGCATCTAGAGGAGGGGGATGAATAGGTGATCCTGTAAAATTCAATACTAAATTGCCACAAGCTTGGTTATAAAGATCTTAGGCAATAGAACCAAGTGGCTATAGAGCGAGCTCTTGCGAATCACAATAATCACAGAGAAATACAACACAAGAGACACAATGGTTTATCCCGTGGTTCGGCCAAGTATAACACTTGCCTACCTCCACGTTGTGGCGTCCCAATGGACGAGGGTTGCACTCAACCCCTTTCAAGCAATCCGATGATCAACTTGAATACCATGGTATTCTTCCTTATAGTTTTCTTCCCGTTTGCGAGGAATCTCCACAAGTTGGAGCCTCTCGCCATTTACAAGATTGATCACAAAGAAAGCACGGAGTAAGGTTGGGAAGAGCAATGCACACTAGAATTAAATCCACACCACAAACACGCACACAAGTGAGAAGATGAGCACACAAAACACGCGCGGGGAGTTTGCAACTCGAAAAGTGCTCCAATCTCAAGAACGATGAACGATTGCATGAAAGTGAGGACTAGAAGTCTTGGAATGCTTAGAGTGTGCTTGGGTGACTCCTCCATGCGCCTAGGGGTCCCTTTTATAGCCCCAAGGCAGCTAGGAGCCGTCGGAGGCCAACAAGGAAGGCTATCTTTGCCTTCTATCGGATGGCGCACCGGACAGTCCGGTGCACCACCGGATAGCCACTGTTCATGTCCGGTGCGCGATCTCCTTCCAATTCTGGCATAGCCGACCGTTGCAGATTTGTGATAGTTGGCGCATCGGACACTGTCCGATGCACACCGGACAGTCCGGTGCCCCCTGCCGACCGTTGGCGTGGGCCACGCGTCGCCCGCGGATTGCGCGGCCGACTGTTGCGCTGGCGGCCGTTGGCTCACCGGAGAGTCCGGTGCACCACCGGACAGTCCGGTGAATTATAGTCGTACGCTGCCAAATTTTCCCGAGAGCGGCCTGTTCACCGGAGTCCAGCCTTGCGCACCGGACACTGTCCGGTGCACCACCGGACAGTCCGGTGTGCCAGACTGAGTAGAGACTTGGCTGCACCGAGCCAAGTCTTTTGGTTCTTTTCTTTTCTCTGTTTCAAGCACTTAGACAGAATATGTTAGTACTCAAAACAATGTACTAAGTCTAGAAACGTACC